>NW_026775579.1:45772653-47163487 GCF_030987335.1 Cornus florida | reverse complement strand
GATGATGTATCATTCAATTAATAGATTGAATACTTACATCAAACATCTGAGTAAACCTTTAAATCTTTCCTCTAAAATAAATGTTCTCACTTATTGTAGATTCCTTAGCAAAATCATTTCTCTTTCTTCTTGATGGTAATCTTCCCTTTAGGAATCACCAATATGCCTCGATGAATGACCTTAGAGTCAAGGCTTGTGGTTACCTCCTTTAGAAGAGATAGCAAATCCTAAAAACTAGAGAGAGAAAATCTATTTCCTTTTTTTCTTCTCAAAATCACACCTAAAATATACATGGACCCATGTATATAGAGGCAAAATAAAAATAAGAAAAAGAAACAATAAATCATTTTCCATCTCTAACTCAAATATCTCAATTCTAATAGGACTCCAATATCAACTTGGGCTATGGGTGAGAATCCTTTGGACTTACTATTTTCTTGGCTACTATAAATTAATAATTAATCTGGTCCATTAAACCATGGACCCAATTCAATTAATTCATAAATTAATTTCTACTCCACTAAAAGAAATTAATTGCACTCCAATTAAATAGTAAATAGCCTCTAAGTCAATGTTGCACTTTGACGTCTCTATGCATAATTATTTATCGGATAATAAAGCCATCAATCCGACAACATAATTAATATAATTATTTTGTTACCTTTGATTATTACCGGCTTGATCACAATAAAATATTTGTTTGACAAAAATAATAATTTACTAAATAAATATATATAGAAAATATTTTGTCTAAAACATAAAAAGGTTTTCGAATTTAATTTGTTATCAACCATAATCAATACAAAATAAATATAAGTAGCACTGATGTAAATATTAAGAATATAACCCTCTAAGTATTAATTACATAACTATCCAAAGTGTCGGTTTCAAGTTCCCGAAGTATCCGCTGAACAAGTCAAAATAATTGTTAATTAATAAAAGAGTCTATACTTCTCTCATACTTGAAGTCAAAAGCCATGACCGTGATAGAGAGCAATTGTATACGACGGCTCTCGCAATATATCTCAACCTATCGTGGACTCGATTCAAGTCTTAATTAATTAAATATCGATCTATAATTACCGACTTTGAACCATTTATGATTTTTAATTTATAACTTAGCATTAATTGCCATTGCATACATATATAAATTATATCTTGTAATCGAGTGGACACAATCAATTCCATAATGAGTCAAAATAATACATTCCATTCACCAATTGTATAATGCCATAATAATAATATTCAGATAAGGAACCACTACTTTTACAATCCAGATAAGAATTTGCTATGCTAGGGCACACATACCCCAACAGCTTCCCGTTGCCCTTATAGCCAATCCGAATCACATCTATCTCCCATGTTTTTCATATGATGATCAAACATCTTAATCTGTAAAGTCTTTGGGAATAGATCAGCAAAGTTCTGTTCCGATGCAATCTTGGCCATAAGTATATCTCTTCGCTTTACTATATCACGAACTACATGATGTTTCCTCTGAATGTGTCTTGTTCCTTTATGAAATTTTGAGTCCTTGGTTTGGGCTATAGCCGCACTATTATCGCAATAAAGCATCATAGGCCAATCTATATGCTCCACAACCTCTAGTTCAATTAGAAAGTTTCTTAACCAAACAGCTTCTTTTGCTGCTTCAGAGGCTGCAATGTATTCTGCTTCCATGGTTGAGTCAGCAGCACAACCTTGCTTTACACTCTTCCAACTAACTGCCCCTCAATTGAATTTGAACACATATCCAGATGTAGATCTCCTGGCATCTGGATCCGATTGAAAATTAGAATCCGTATATTTGACTGGAACCAGATCATCACCTCCATAAACGAGCATGAGACTCTAAGTTCTTCTAAGGTATTTTAAGATATTCTTCACAGCTTACCAATGATCAAGTCCAGGATTAGACTGATATCTACTGACAATCCCTACAGAGTAGCAGATGTCTGGTCTAGTACAGACCATGGTATACATGAGACTACCAACTACCGAAGCATATGGTATCCGCCTCATTAGCTCAATTTCTTTATCAGTCTTTGGAGACTGGGCATTGGAAAGAGCCAATCCGTGTCTAAATGGTAAAAACCCTTTCTTAGAGTTTTCCATTCCAAACCTGGTCAGAACTTTGTCAATGTAAGACTCTTGAGACAAGCCTATTTTCTTTTTAACCCGATCTCGCAAAAGGTTGATCCTAAGAATATAGCTTGCTTCTCCAAGATCTTTTATCTCAAATTTATTGAACAACCACCTTTTAACTGATGACAAAGCCTTTACATCATTACCAATGAGTAAGATGTCATCAACATATAAAATGAGAATCATGATGACATTACCCTGTTTTTTCTTGTAAACGCAAGGTTCAAATACGTTTTGTTCAAAGTCAAATAATTTGACTACCTAATCAAAACAAATGTTCCATGTGCGTGAAGCTTGCTTAAGTCTATAAATAGATCTATTCAACTTACACACACAGTCCTCACGACCTTTAACCATGAAATCATCTGGTTGCTTCATGTAGATGTCTTATTCAAGATAGCCATTTAAAAATGTCGTCTTAATATCCATCTACCATATCTCATAGTCATAATGAGCACTAATGGCCAAAAGAATGCGAATAGATTTAAGCATTGCAACTGGTGAGAATGTATCCTCATAATCAATACCTTTATATTGAGTGAAGCCTTTGGCAACCAGTCTAGCTTTGAATGTCTCAACATTCCCATCCATTCATCTCTTTCGTTTGTAGATCCACTTACAACCAATGGGCTGAACCCCACTAGGAAGTTCTAAAATTTCCCAGACTTTGTTAGAATATATAGATTCTAACTCTGATTTCATGGCATCTTTTCAACGATTCGTATCTATATCGGTCAACGCTTCCGCATAGCTTACTGAGTCCAACTCATGCTTATCGGGTACGGCCTCATAGACCTCACCCCAAAGCGTTAGTTTGTCGGGTTGGATGATAGTCCTCCCACTACGACGAAGGACCGGTGTAGGAATCGATGTACTAGATGATGGTATATCAACAGGGACTTCTTATGTCTCATCATTCTCAGTATTTATATTAGGTGTGTCCATGGGGGGTATATTTGATGTGCCAACCATCTCCTTTAACATTATTTGGCTACTAGGTCTGTGGTTCATAATATAATTTTCCTCTAGGTAAACAGCATGAGTGCTGACAATAGCCTTATTGTCCTTGGGATCATAAAATAATCCACTTCTAGTGCCCTTAGGATAGCCAACAAATAAGCATGCATCTGATCTTATTTCCAACTTGTTTGCCTGTTTCTTACGCATGTGTGCTGGACACCCCTATATATGCATGTGATTTAAACTAGGTTTCTGTCCAAACCACAAATCATATGGTCTTTCTGAAACAGACTTGGATGGAACACAGTTCAAGATGTACATTGCTGATTCTAAGGCTAATCCCCAAAATGATAGATATAATGTAGCAAAACTCATCATAGATCTAATCATGTTAGGTAAAGTTTTGTTTCTCCTTTCTGCCACTCCATTCTGCTGGGGGCAGTCAGGTGCGGATAACTGGCGCACAATATCCTCATTGCCCATATGATCCTTGAACTCTCCCAAGAGGTATTCACCTCCTCGATCAGATTAAAGTATTTTGATAAGTTTACCTAATCTACGCTCTATTTCCGCCTGAAACTCACGGAATTTTCCATAAGATTCAGACTTGTGTCGCATTAGGTAAATATATCCAAAACGTGAATAATCATCAATGAAAGTGATGAAGTACTCAAACCCTTCTCTCGTTTGGGTGTTCATAGGACCACACACGTTTGTGTGCACCAACTCTAATTATTTTTTGGCTTTATATCCTTTGGCTAAAAAAGCGCTTTGAGTCATCTTTCCTTCAATACAGGAATCACAAGTTGGCATAGGCTCCTCTGCCTCACAAGGTAATAAACCTTCTTTAACTAACCTTTGAATCCTATTTTGATTGATGTGATCCAATCGTAGATGCCAATAATACAATGAGTTTGGAGAAACTGCTTTTCTTTTAACATTCAATATAGATGAAGTTGCATTTAATTCATAATTTTGCATTTGATATGATCTAGGAGTTAAAATATATAGACTATCTTTTAATGCACTAGAAGTTATAACACAACCATTTAATTTAAATAAAACATTTTTCCCAAAAGTAAAAATATAGTTTTTGCAAACCAACGAAGAAATTGAAATTAAATTGCGCCTAACATTTGGCGCATAAAGACAATTTTCTAAAATAAGACTCCTCCCACTATCAAACTGCATATGAACCACTCCTACTGCTTTAGCTTCCACCTTGGTATTAGATCCCATATGCAAGTATATCTTTCCTTCATTGAGGCTTCTGGACTACTGGAATCCTTGCAATGAATTGCAAACATGATTAGTGGCTCCAGAATCTATGCACCAGGAATCTATAGATTCAACCACATTACATGCCTCAACAATGAATATACCTTTTCCTTTCCCTTGCGTGCGAAGTGTTGGGTAGTTAGGTTTTCAGTGACCTAGTTGACCGCAATGGAAGCAGTTTCATTCGCTTTCAACCCACACTTTCTTCTTTCCTTTATCCTTTTGAATCACTTTGGTTGGCATAAGCACAGTTTGGGCACCATCATTCTTCTTCTTTTTGCCCCTCCTCTTGGGCTTAGAAGTGGATGGTCCAGCAGATTGATTGTAGTTGACAGATGCACCCTTACTTTTGATTATCCCTTCAAAGGTTACCAACTCATTCAAAAGTTCAGCGAGTGAGTACTCAAGCTTATTCGTCGAATAATTAACCCTAAAAGAGTTGAGTGAGTCTAGCAATGAAGCGATAATCATGTCAACCTGAAGTTCACTATCCAAGTTGCATCCAAGGATCTTAAGTTCATTTAGAAAACCAATCATTTTTAAAGCATGATCTTGAACTGGAGTACCTTGGACCATCTTGGTGGTCATCAAGTTTGTCATAGTAGTTTGGCGTGCACTCTTACCAACTTGCCCAAACATTTCCTTGAGGTTAAGCATGATGTCTGCAGAAGTGAGATAATGAAGATGTTGACTTTGGAGTACATTCGAGAGTGAAGCAAGAATGTAGCACCTAGTCATCTCATCTACTTTATTACACTTCTTAAAAACTTCATACTCCTCAGGAGGATCCTCGGGCAAAGGTGGAAAAGGTCGGGGAGTCTTAAGCACATAATTGAACCCCTCATATATGAGTACAATATCTAGTTGCCTTTTCCAATCGATATAATTAGGTTGAGTTAATCGATTTTCTTTTAGTATGATTGCAAGTGGACTGAATGGACTAGTCATGATAAATCTGAAAAATAAAAGCATTCGTACAATAAATAAGGTGAATAAAAATAATCATGCAAAATAAAATAATTAATTAATCGTGGGTCCCTTAACCACATTGCATGAAAAATCAGACAATCAATATGCCAATAACTTATCCGATTGGCGGAATTCATTATTACTTATTGACAAGAAAAACTCATTATTTTCATATCTCTTTAGACAATGCCTTATCTTTATATAAAATAATTCTCGATTATGTTTAGCCTTTCTAAAATCACCTAGTATAGACCACTCCATTGGGAATCTAATACTATTGATTTTAGATTGAGTGTATAACGTAATTAATGCTCTAACGAAAAATCAAATATTAAATATATTGCCATTATCAGTTTAGATTCTTTAAATCATGCGTATGACCTTATTTTTAAAAATCTAACTATAATGGACATTTAATAAATATATTTTCGTGAGACAACCATTCCTGTAATCTAGACTCTTTAAATCATGCGTGGGGCCTTATTTTTAAAGATCTAATCACAGTGGTTATAATAACGAAGGCATTGGGGTAATGTATAAAAATGCCCACTCCCACTTAATTTTTAATTATTTATAATTAGGGTTTTTAATTTATGATTTAATGCATGCAAAACACCATTATTTTAATCCAATTAAATTTAGAAAATATCTAGATTTTAAATGATTCACTAATATTTAAGTTGAGGCATACTTCTTCAAAAAATTTACAAAAATAATTTTTCGTTTCCCAATAAGTGCTCTCTAATTAATTAGTAATTAAATCCAATTAATTTTCATAATTTAATTAATATAAATCAAGTCATTTAGATAAAAATCATGAATCCAATGCATGAACAATAATAATTAATAATTAATTATTCCATGCATCACATCAATAATTAAATAATAGCCAGAAACAAATTAAATGGCCAATGGAATCAGCTTTTAACATTTAAATACTATTCTTGCTATACGGGTGTCCTCCAACAGTCTGTAAACATCTATAGGAAGTTGGTACGCGCTAGGAAAATCAAAACAACGCTTGGAACGCGCCCGGAGGACCCCACACACGCTGGCACAGGCCTAGGGAGTGCAGCAGCGCGTGGCACGCGCCTTCACGCGCTGGCACTTGCTTGGGAGGTGCTGTGGCGTGTGGCACGTGTAGGGACGCGCCTGCATGCGCGTGGAGTGATGATGGCTTGGTCTGGCGTGTGCTCCTCATCCGCCAGCAAGCCCCTTGTCTCTGGCGCGTGCTCCTCATAAGCCAACAAGCCCCTTGTCTCTGGCGCGTGCTCCTCATGCGCCAGATTGCTCCTTCTCTCTGGCACGTGAGGTGTGCTCCTCATGCGGCAGATTGCTCTTTGGCGCGAAGCACTGGATCCCAGCCTCCTCCGGCTCCTCTTCTCGCCGCTGGTGATGTTCCGGTCGCTGAAAAGTCCAAAAAATTAATAAAAATCCCTAAAAAATTCTAGAAAAATCCAAAAAGAAATTCCAGAAAATTCCAAGGACCTTATTAAATATTTTTGGACCTTTCTAAAACTTCATAGTACCAATTGATGAAGATTACATGGCTTTGAAATTAACTACAATTTGGAATACAATGAAAAAAAAAAAAATTACATCATTGAATTTTCAAACGGCTAAATCAAAGCCTTAATTACATTCATCCAAAGATAAAATTACATTCAATAAACCTATAAGCTTCATCCACGGCCCAAATATCCATCATCATCCATTCACAATTATATATACATCATCATGTATCAATATATATCAACATAATAAATCATACATCAACATACATCAATAAATATATATATGCATATATAATTTGGATTCATGAATGATGATTTTGATAAAAAAACGTGATATCAAGTAATGAATCAAACCATGCTCTGATACCACTGATGGGAAACATGCAAGTTTTAAAAACTTTTTGAGGGATTTTCATACATAGCTCTTGATTCATCACATAGAGACAAGTTTTATGCATAAATAAAATATGATGTATCATTTAATTAATAGATTGAATACTTACATCAAAGGTCTGAGTAAACCTTTAAATCTTTCCTCTAAAGTGAATGTTCTCACTTATTGTAGATTCCTTAGCAAGATCATTTCTCCTTCTTCTTGATGGTAATTTTCCCTTTAGGAATCACCAATATGCCTCGATGAATGACCTTGGAGTCGAGGCTTGTGGTTGCTTCCTTTAGAAGAGATAACAAATCCTAAAAACTACAGAGAGAAAATATATTTCCTTTTCTTCTTCTCAAAATCATACCTAAAATATACATGGACCCATGTATATATAGGCAAAATAAAAATAAGAAAAAGAAACAATAAATCCTTCTCCATCTCTAACTCAAATATTTCAATTCTAATAGGACTCCAATATCAATTTGGGCTATGGGTGAGAATTCTTTGGGCTTACTATTTTCTTGGCTACTATAAATTAATAATTGGTCTGTTCCATTAAATCATGGACTCAATTCAATTAATTCATAAATTAATTTCTACTCCACTAAAAGAAATTAATTGCACTCCAATTAAATAGTAAATAGCCTCTAAGTCAATGTTGCACTTTAACGTCTCTATGCATAATTATTTATCGGATAATAAAGCCATCAATCCGACAACATAATTAATATAATTATTTTGTTACCTTTGATTATTACCGGCTTGATCACAATAAAATATTTGTTTGACAAAAATAATAATTTACTAAATAAATATATATAGAAAATATTTTGTCTAAAACATAGAAAGGTTTTCGAATTTAATTTGTTATCAACCATAATCAATACAAAATAAATATAAGTAGTACTGATGCAAATATTAAGAATATAACCCTCTAAGTATTAATTACATAACTATCCAAAGTGTCGGTTTCAAGTTCCCGAAGTATCTATCGAACAAATTAAAGTAATTATTAATTAATAAAAGAGTCTATACTTCTCTCATGCTTGAGATTCAAAAGTCATGACCGTGACAGAGAGCAATTGCATACGACGGCTCTCGCAATATATCTCAACCTACCGTGGATTCGGTTCAAGTCTTAATTAATTAAATGTCGATCCGTAATTACTGACTTTGAACCATTTATGATTACTAATTTATAACTTAGTATTAATTGCCATTACATATATATATAAATTATATCTTGTAATCAAGTGAACACAATCAATTCCATAATGAATCAAAATAATACATTCCATTCACCAATTGTATAATGCCTTAATAATAATATTCAGATAAGGAACCATGACTTTTACAATCCAAATAAGAATTTGCTATGCTAGGGCACACATATCCCAACAGGTGTATCAATTATTTTAAAGTTGAGTCGTTGCATTATTAAATTTATTTGAATTCAAGAAAACTACTCTTTTAATGGTAGAGAATAAGACTTTATGATTTATTTGAACTCAAGAAAACTATTCTCTTAATGGTAGAGAATAAGACTATCAAGAGACGTTTCTCGTTATAAGACTCATGAAGCCACACTAAATTGATAAAAGTTTCAAGATATGTGAAGAGTCTTCTTCTCTTGTTTTTCTCTTTTTTTCCAATTCAATAATTGATTGCATGGCGTATCAGTTATTTTTAAGTTGAGTCGTTGCATTATTAAATTTCTTTAAATTTATGTATTTCATAGTCATGTATGTGCATATTAAAGGGGAGTTAGTTGGCCCCCGTCCAACTTATACATACTCCTTAGAGGAAAGGGGAAAAAAAAAAAAAAAAAAATCTCTTGAGTATTACCACTTAATTGTTCCATTTCGAAGTAAAATTACTAAAAGGGAGCAAAACTAACAACAAAGTAGGAGTGCCAATTCGTGTTGGCGTGTCATCTTTGTGTGCCGTGTTAGGATAGACAATCTTGTATGAGTGTCATAGTTCGTCGTATTGTTCGATACGCGACTCGTATAGGCCAGTTTACACTTACCTTGTCTGAGTCTGTTATACCGCAACTGATACCGATACTGCGAATCATGATGAGTGTGGGTGTCTGGGTGATGAGTATCTTGTTACATGGATTGACATGAACTCGACACAATTATTACATGACAAGATTCGCGTAAAGTGTATAATAAATGGGTTAAGACTTCGACACGACACGATGAGACATATTTAAGCTATTTCTGACAAGAACATGACATGTTTAGCTAAACAGATGATATTTGACACGAACACAATAAGTAGTTAATTGAATTATAAACGGATTGATGAATCAAATACGAACACGACACGATTAATTATCATGTCAATTCAAGTCGAAACGATTATAGCCTTGACATGATTAAGTCAAACCTAAATACACTTATCTCATGTCGTGCTAATATGTCGTGTCAAGCATTGTCACCCCCACTATAAACGTTTTCAGACCTGCAAAGGTTCTTAGTTGCACTAAGTGTAACTCGTCACTTAAGCTATGTTTGGTATAATAAGAGGAAAAATAAAAGAAATAATAACATTAGTTAAGATATAAAAAAGAAGAAGAAATGAAATGATAGTGTTAATCTTTCGTCATGTTTGATTGATTAATGAGGGAAAAAAAGAAAAAATTAAATAAAACAACACTCTTAGTACTTAATGTTGGGAAAAGAAAGAAAATAAAATTATTTTAATAAATTTACTACAATATCTTTTCACGATTAAGAGACAAATATTTAAATAACAAGTGATAATACAAATATAAAGATTGTGCTAAAAATCATTAATCAAGCTGAAATAACAATTTGAAAACCACGAAAATAACAATTTGAAAAGCAAGAAAAGATTGAAGAGAATAAAAACATGTCCGATGACTCATGATATTTTGATTTTGCCTTCATAAAATAAGAGCAAAATCGGTATTAAAGTTTTTAACTCTTTGCTTTCGGTTCCTTGCCTTATTTAAAGGATAACAAAACCTACTCATGTCATCATGATGACTGTCGTTTTATTCACTCATAAATACAATAAATATATCAGGGCTTTCCATTGACCATTGATGGCTTTGTTCTATGTATCATTTATTGTTGATTGCAGTGGGTAGTTTGAGTTCTTAACTGCCATTATATGCGGTGAGGTGCGGTGAGGGCAGAATCAAATGCCATTAATGAATGCATAGTGAAACGTGGAGCTAATGCTTATATAACTATTAGTTTTAGGATTTTGAAGCACATTAAATTACTTTACCCAGAAAAAATTGCACCATTAATTGAGTGCCTTTATCGATGTCTTGTCTTGTTTTGTAGTTGTAGCTATACATAATTAAATTAATTAAAGTTTAGTGGATCCTACCTTCTGTCATCTTTGGTATTGCCCATAATCACTCATTCAATTCCAAACATTTTTGGTTTTGCTATTATTTGAATTGGTTGAGGGTGGGCCTGGTGATAAAGTTGTTTCAGGTGATTTGGAGGCTGTGGATTCTATATAAAAAGAAAAAAAAAAAAAAAGAAAGTAATATACTATAGCTGACTTTGTGACAATTTGGGATGACAAATGGACGATTTGCCACCCCACCCCTTCACTTGGATTCAATATAAAAAGAAAAAAAAAAAAATGTAATTTACCATAGATAGCTGACTTTGTGACTAATGATAATCAGTGAGTCATGACAACGGGGGCTATTTGGGATGAGGAATACCATCCCCCACCCTCCACCCACTTGGATTTAATATAAAAAGAAAAAAAAACGTAATTTATAATTATCGAAAAAAAAAAATGTAATTTACGATAGATAGCTGACTTTGTGACTAATAATAAGAGCCTGTGAGCGGTGACAACGAGCCAAGTACCTTTTTTTTTTATTGTGTGTTTGGCCTATAAAAATAATGAAATTGGATGATCGTGTCAGGAACTGTAGTAATTTCGAAGAGAGATTCAAACATTTCTCAAAGGGAGGTTAGGGTGTCGAACCTCAGTGGAAGCAGCGTGTGTGAGTCATAACTAGGGAAAAAAAAATAATATTTCAGATGGAAGACTGTGAAACTAGGCGACTCTGATGAGGTATAGAATGAACACCTCAGGGTTCTTTTTGCCTCTGAGAAAGGACTTCGGGATAGTTAACTGGTTAGGATGAACTACGTTACTTATGAAAGTAAATGAATTGACTGTAAAATTATCTACTGAAAAGTAAAGTGCAGGACTAAGACTAATTATATTGAAAGTGCATTGCAAAGATTGTATTGAAATGCGTGTTTGGTTTGGCGTTGAGCAGCCCTATTACGTTACAACATAATGATCTATTTATACAATGAAAATATAACAGTTAACATAACAGTTCTAGGCAGTTCCATTTTGCCTTCAAATGTTCCTAACTGGTTTGGATATCTCTACGCCATGTGTCCCACTATTCTTTTTGATCTTTCTAGAGCTTCCACGTTCCAAACATGCAGTCGTGCCTTTGATACCGTTATTTCCCAAACAAATTGTATGATTTCTTTTGTTTGAGCAATGGCCATTACTCCTTTTTTCCGGGATGGTGGTAGTAGTGGCTTACGTTAAAACTCTTAAAGCTTCTGTTGTATCGAGGCTTCTGCAGAAATCATATCGTATGATTTTAGGAACTTCAATTTGTACGCTGAAATTCCCCAAAGCTGACACGTTCCATTAATTGAGTGAATCTCCTAACACGTGGCTTCTCTTAGTGGTGGACTCCTAATAACTTTCCAACTCTCAAAGTCTCTGAAATTGGTCTTGACCCAAACTCCTTCCATGCATCAGAAATTGGCTTGATCCAAAACTCCTTCCACGTGTCTGTTTTTCAATGGGCGAAAATAAGGGTGTAAACAATGTGCAATTTGATCATTCTGGGAGAGTATAATCAGGGGCGGAGCCAACATGTGCCTAGGGGGCAACTGCCCCATGCTGGCGTACTAATTTTTATTTTTTTATTTTACATAAATTTGTAAAAATTGATAAAATAATGTTCCTCTAAAATTAATAAAATGGCCCCACTACCCATGAATTCACTATATTTTATTTTATTTTATGCGTATAATTTGTAAATATTTATAAAATACCCCCATAAAATTTATAAATTATCTCCCATAAAATTGTTTATTTCTAAAAACATGCAAGGTAAGTTGTTACATAAATGATCTAAAATTCTTGAGTTAACCGTGGGGAGGAACATACTTAGCTTGGAAACCACCTTAAGGAATGGCCTCCCTAGGATGATTGGGTCTTTAATTCTTTTTATTTTCCTTTTATTCGTCAAATTTCTTTTTGTCATCTTCAAAATATTTTGCATTCTCTTTCTACAATCAAAACTTATTTTTTCCTTTTCTCTCATATATATTTTTTTTTTTCTTATACTCATGCATAATTTATGTCCAATAATCTTTTTATTTTTATTTTTAATGCACTTTTGTTAGCCTATTATATTTTCGGCTTGTTTAAAAAAAAATTATCTTGTCAACATTAATGTGCCCCTGAACCAAATACCTTACTCCATTGAGTGTAGTACACTGAATCACCCTTTTTTTTATATAATTCAGTTGGTTCCATCTCTGAATTTGGATCGTCTCTTCTAATTCCATTGAAACCGAGCACATTGGAGAGAATGTTTCTCTCAGCAGAAAAATACTTGTCTCCTGGTGTGGGGTTCGTGGTCGTCACACAATCCAAACCAAAGTTTGTGTAAAAGAGAATGGTGTTGGACTACGGTAAGTGTGGCCAAGTATTACATTTATAATATGTCACTACTACCTTTCACTAAAAATATAGCTAGGGCGAGTAGGAATCGTCCCAAGGGATTGGCGGGTTGTATTAGGTTGTGGAATTAAGATTAGGGTTAGTAGGTCGAGTGATCAAAAGATTGGTTGGTGATTGAATTATACTAAGATGCAGTTTAAACTAAAGTAAACAATTAAATGCAATAGGGAGAAAATAAGAGAGAGATCTCGGGGTTTAGAGATCACCACTAAGCAAGCAAAGCTTTTCTACACTTCTTAATGAATGATTAATGAGGGGGAAAACATGTATTGCAACATAGTCTGTGGGTGTGATTGTTTCAACAAGCACGGATGACAAATTAAGCATATATTGTCTAAGCAACAAGGTGGATAGCACAATATATCAAACTAAGCCATTAATCCTTTCTTTAAGCTCACAATCCAAACACATCACAAGGTTAGATATATATGCTACTTGCTTTCATAAGTATGGAATATCAAACAACAAGCATTGATTGTCCTCCCATTTAGCATCTAAATTACAACTACACTACAATTAAGCTAATGACATGAAATTAAACTAATAAAACTAAGGGAGAGGTATAATCCATTAAGAAATGAGTATGAACCATCAAATAAACCACAAGAGCATTGCATTAAGCACCATGTCTTGTCAATCTCTAGATCTATAGCATTAATACACATAGACATGCATCAATAACACAAGAAATAGAGACAAACACATGAACATATATTCTAGCATACATAGACATATGGATAGAATGAAATGATTAATTAGAAGTATTAAACCACACAAATCATTGAATAAACAAGATCTATGTATATAAATATGTCAAAACATCTATCACAATACAAATCCCCTAAAAAAATACATAAATCAAGATGTAGAAAGCATGCTTAGGGCTAATTCTAGCCCCAAGAGGATGTCTAGCCACTCATGGATGGTGTCCTCCAACCCTTAAGGGCTAACTCCATGGTAGAGATTGCTCTTTTTCTTGGTTGATGGAAGAATTCCAAGCTTGTGTCTCTAGCCTCCTTTCTTCTTTTCTTCCTTACTAAGAATATGAAAATTGTGTCTCTAGTGTATGTATCTAGTATATGTCAAGAATGACTCATATTCCTTATATAGGTAGGTTAAATATCACCCCCAATGAATTGGGCTCGTACACCAATATTCCTTCCAATGATTGGATATGAGACAACTTTTGATGAGCTGGAAATTGGATTTTCTTGCACTTTGGGAAGTTCGATCGATTGAACTTGTGGCAAGATCGATCGAACATGGCTGAGATCTATCAAACTTAAGCTAGATCGATCCTCTATGGTGGCGCCTTTTTGAATAAAGACAAATCTAAGATATTTTGAAGATATTTTTGGGAAAGAGACAAATGTGGTAGGTAGGGTGGTACAACTGGATAAGATGGAATCTTTTCGATCGATCAGAAGAAAGTTGGATAGATCGAACTTTATAGGATCTTTGGATAAGGACAAAAGAGCTTAGATCCATCTTGAAATGCTAAGATCGATGAACTTTCGATCGATCGAATATTTTCTGAGATCGATTGAACTTGCTGAATTTCCACCACTTGCTTCCTTTTGCTCCCACTTTGCTCCTTTCTTTGATTCATCTCAAGATTGCTTCAATTATGCTCTTATTTAGCTGAGTTAACTTATTTTGGGGATAAGTACTTGAAAATGAAAATAATACAAAATTAATCTAAAGTGGGAAAATAAGATAGATAAAGGTACTAGAATACCTAAGTTTAAAGGATTTAAATGCGCACTTTTCAGCGCTCATTGTGATACCCCTCGGATCTGAGACACGGGTTGATCAGGCCCAGGCCCAAACCCGAGGGATATCAAATAATTAATGTATTTTAAATCGAACACGGAATACAAAGTGATTAAAGAAATAATATAATGAGCTGAAAGAAATTAAAATATAAAATCCTTTAATATTAAATATACTTAAATCCCAATAATCCAAAATAACCTCCATAAGTTAAACAACTCGGGAATCCAACTTTAGTGGACCCTTAATAAAAATTCCAAACTGAATGAAAGTAAAACTGAAGATAAAATCCAAATCCAATATCTGGAAAGAAGTCCTACATCGTCGGTAGAATGGAAAATCGTCTCTACTCAGCACGAACAAGCTCAAGCCTGGAACTGACGTACACCTGAAAAATAGGAGTGGGTCAGGCCCACGAACAAGTTCTAACCTACTACAATTTAAGCAGAGACTTGATATGCATATACACTCTAATCAACTCAACAATAACTATATAATCCGCGTTTATATATATATATATATATATATATATATATATATATATATATATATCCACACTATGGACTCTCACTGGATTATGATACGGGTCTCAACCTGAGTAGAAGGTAACATGCAAACGCACCTTAGTGGGTATGACTACCTAAGCTTAACAGGGTACACCTCAACCAGCATAGCCAACTACGCGTCCTATTGCATATACGCTCCCTAACCGTTGACTCTGAGACTCAAGCTTAAGTCACGGTACCATAATAATATATTTAAAGTCCGTTCACATTCATCCATAAGAAATCCAGTAAGTCGTTCAGCTTATTCAACTACACAGACTTAAGTTGTTCAGCTTATTCAACTGCACAAACTTATACAAAAGGAGGATTCTATTTTTGTGATCCATTCCCTTATTTCAAAGTAGGTAGGACTTAGCAATTTGAGCTAATCCAAACCTAGTATGTCACCGTCCCATACCGGTACATACAATCCAATCCATCCAACAGTTGATAGAATACATAATCAATGCACATAGCAATTGAACCATAATAAACATAAATAAGAAATATAGACTAACATGCTTACTCCAGTAACTGATAGATTAAAATAATAAGACATATCAATTAATTCAATAATGAACACAAATTAAATAGATAAGCATCATGTTCATCCCATGACTCCGTTACAAATTATCTTACTTGAGTATGCAGATAATTTATTCCTCTCGTCCATAAAACCATGACAAGTCTAATAAAAACCATATTTATTATCATGCTTGTCCACTATTAATAATATCATGTTAATAAAATTTCCACTCACAGAGAATATATAAATTAAGGTTCAATAACTTAAAAATTCCTCTGTACTGAAATAAAACAACTTCTGTCGCGACTTACCAGTGTTTAAGCTATAAATACCTACTGGTTTATTAAGCATTAATCCACTCACTAAGGTTAACAAGGCTTAAAACACCTTTAAACACTCCAACACAGCTTCCTCCAGAATCTAAAAACTCCAAAATCCAAGTTTCGTAGCCCATACAGTCACAGAAAAATGGAAAAACAACAACCAACCAAGAGCCTTCTCTCCCAAAAGAAAGAGCCTGCTCTTCTCAAGCTTGGAGCCGGCTCTCCCAAGCATGGAGGCGGCTCCAAGTCCTCTAGAGCCGGCTCCATGTTCCCATGAAGCCTGCTCTTCGCCCCACTGAGCCGGCTCTTCAAAAACAAGAGCCTGCTCTTTTCTGTTCCTTCATCTCCTTCACATCCGGTGTGTTTCTGTTGATCTGACTTCCATTCCTAAGGTACTTAGATGTTTAAACTAGGTTCCAAGTTAATCCATAATCCACTAAATTCTTTGTTCAGTTACCAAAATCAATTAAAGCATGAATTTTGCAACAAGGATTTAATACGAGCAGTTTATGCGTTCCCGAACACCAATTATTTTAACATATCAATCTTGCAAACTAAATTAATTCCAGTAATTCCCAACATAGTATAGAACTTATTAAAATCATTACTTATCAATTTCCATGAATTAAACAGAAATTTCGCAATGAAGAATTTAAAACAAACTTTAAACAACTTAAAAACACATTCAGTTTTTAGCATATAAAACATGCAATCTAGTTCAATTTTAATCCTTATTAAATCCTGGAATTGTATTAGTCATGCAAAGAACACGAGCCTAAGGGAAAGAGATAGGATTAGAACTTGCATGTGAGACTCGGTTCAGAAATCTCAACATCTTTCTCCTAAGCTTTCCCAGTGATCCTTTGGTTTTCCCTCTTTGTTCTCTCCCAGACTCCTTCAGACTTCTCTCTATTCTCTTTATGTCGTGAATAGGGTTCTCAAACCCTAAACTGAATGTAATACTTATATTTATAGGTTTACACCAAAACCCTAGTTTAACTAAACCCTAAACTATTTCTTAGTCGGCCCATGGAAAACCTAATTAATGTTTAATTATGTCGGCTACATACGTGACGTCTAAAAACCCAATTTAACACAACACACTTAACTTAACTCAATTAATATAACCATGCAATTAAGACAACTAAGCAAATAACAATGAGCTAAAAACAAGTAACCAATTTAAAATTAACTCAAACAACTCAACTAATTCACATAAGTCAAATAATTCAAATAATTCAAGTAACTCAAGTAATTCAAATAATTCAAATAAACAATTAAATAATTAAAATTCAAATAATTCAAGTAATTCAAATAATTCAAATAACCAATTAAATAATTAAAAATTCATTTAAAACAATAAATTAAATACTATGACTATCCTTTTGAAATTAGGGGTATTACACTCATCACACCCCCAAACTTAAATATTGCTAGTCCCAAGCAATGAATTAGAAAGTAAAGGAATGAAATGAACAACTATACAACTATGAATTAAAAAGCAATAAATAGATAATGCCACTTTCGTAGGGAACACGATTACATTTAGTATATGCAACAAGCTTTTTAAACCCCTAGGTTACCCTTAGTGGACGAGTGAAGTTTCGTGAGGGTTTCTAGAAATGATACCCACAAACATTAGGCTCATTATCACAAAAGAGATACCAATATTGCAAACAAGCATTGGGAGAAAACTATCTCAAGTATGTAATTTTTCAAACATTTCCAAGCAATCTCCCAAAATTTCAACATCAAGCAAGCAAGTATGGTCCTCCACACATCAAGAAAATGATCATACAAATTAAAACAATTCTAGAATCCTTTTTGAGTAGACCGGCATCAAATATGTTACTATCTAAGCCAACTAAAGAAATGATCACATTCTTACCCTCAAACTAGCATACAAATCTAGTCCCGATCATCAAGACAAAGAGTGGACCTTTTATTAAAACTTTATTGATCTAGGTGCACTTATTCTTTTCACTTGATTTTTTTTTTTTTTTTTTTTTTTTTAGAATCAAAGATGGAAGCATAGTGTAATGTGTTGATCTATTAAGCTTTCTAGCGATCCATGAGGTCGAGCGTTAGGTCAATGACTCCCAAACTAGACGGCTTTAGGGCACTAAGTTTTCAAACACCCCTAAGGACTTACAAGCTCAAATCAACTAGGTTACAAATCAAAACAACCTCCATCTAATCATTTCCTACTTCTCACCTTTTGGGAGAAGTCCTCACTTTTTTATTTGCTTTAGCAACTTTCTTTTTTCTTCTTCTTCTTTTATTTTTATTTTTATTTTTATTTTTATTTTTATTTTATTTATTTATTTATTTTTTTGATAAACAAATTCAATTATTAACCTAGAGTTTGGGCCCTTCACCTTTCGGCGCGAGAAATTCAGTGCTTGATGAGGCTAGAATCTCAGTTACTTAATGAAAAGGGGTTGTTATCTACCTTTATCAAAATGAAAGTTTTTAATGCACTACTAGCCCAATTGGGATATAACCAATTCAATAATCAATAAAGCATGTACCTCACAAATGAATGCTAGTGTACGTTTGTGCTAGTGTAGAATCCTAGAGTGAATCTCAAAACAATCACAAAATCAGGATGATGTGGACCACAAGTGCAAGCATGATATCAATCTTTCGAAAAATTTACTCCTAAATGGCATCCACAAGGCATACAAGGAGTATTGGACTTTCAAGTCAAACAATTTTTAAATTTTAAGTAATATAATCCTCAAAAGATCAAAATCATAACTAGTTACGGACTAATCATAGAAAATTCCTCAAACACACAAGTCATGCTCAAAATTTTATTGAAAACAAATACTGTAATTAACACCATTACCCCTCCCCCCCAAACTTAAATGGCACAATGTCCTTAATGTGCAAAGAGAACAAAGGAAAGAGTATACTAGTGCAGCTAAGCAAAGAATGGCTGGGACACAAGTATCCAAAGTAGGTGGCATAACCCCCCAAACTTGGGATTAACTGTGGTCCTGAAAAGATGGCACTGGATAAAAGTTCATTAGACAACAAAGGGGATAATAACAGTGCACAGTGGATATGCAAGTGTAAATGGGATAAGAAATTGAAGTAAGGAGAGAGGAAAAAGGGTGGTCCTGAAAAATTCGGGCAGTACCCTCTCTCATTGAAGTCACTGGGATGTACCTGATGAAGTCAATCACAAACAGATATATCAATACGCATATATGACATCCATAAATAAAGTATGCATAATAGGGAAGTAAAGAATAGTACAGTACATCTAGTGTCTAGGCCAACAGACTGGCCGTAAGTATATAACAGTATAAAAAATATGACAGATATGACAGATATATAATAGGAGAAGATGATATGGAAATCATGAAGAGGAGGTAGGACGAGCAGGGCGTGCTCTGCGGATGTCTCTGGATAGATCACGTAATGCAGTTATGACATCCGTGCGGAGTGAAACAATATCAGCCCAGATGGAAACCATGCTATCCTTTAGAGTCTGAAGACGCTCTCCGAAGCTAGGTATCTGAAGTGGAGCCTCAGGTGTTGTTGGAGCGGGAGAATGATGATCTTGAGCTTGCGCCTCATCGTGAATGGGCGACCTAACTAGAGAGTGATGCTCTGGGTCCTCTGCGAGCTGCTCCAAGTCAATATCCATGTGCATGGCAGCCGGATCGACTGATACATCGTTCGCCGCCTGCTCGGCTGCTGCCGTTGCCTGTTCCAACTCCTCTCTTTCTAGCTCCTCAGCTGCCTCTACAGCATCGTCCTGTGGACTCTTGATAAGAGCCTTGTAGCTCTTATCCCAATCCTTTTTCAGGAACGAGCAGGCCCCAGACTTAGTACGCTCCCGTGGCTGGAAGGGATAGCACTGGTCTCTCAGGATTTGGATGATGAGATGGCCGAATGGGAGATACTTAGCCCGTTTGGGCTTAGCCTTGCTGATATGATCAACATACAGCTTCATCATAGTGCTCCAGATGAGCACAGGAATGGATAGCCAGTGCCCTTTATAGAATGCATACAGAGCTGTAAGATAATCGCTACGTCTTTGTATCTTGTGGCCGGCCATAAAAACATTTCGGAATAACACCAAATCAAAGAACCACAAGTCGTTTGGTAGATAAGTCCGAGTGGCGAAAGTCTCGCCACCTACATAGTGACCTATGAGTGCAACGGCCATGTCTGTATATGAGGGATGAAGGTGAGGGTGTTAGATCGATCTGTAGTATTAATCTAATAACCCTAGGTCTGGTTTTTTAAAAACATTCCGTTACCAGTTCGATCGATCAAACTGGAATCTCAGATCGATCGAACTGTGATCGATCTTTCCTCACTAAAAGACAAAATTATTTTTATTATTATTTTATTTTTTTTCAAATTTAAAATTCAAAATCAACAAAAAAAAAAAAAAAAAAATCAAACTTAAAACAGTAAATCAAAGAACAGAGATCGATCTCAGATGAACTCCGATTGATCGAACATGCAAAAACCTGCAGACATGTTTGATCGATGGGACAGAGAGCCTTTTGATGCAGGTTGGATACAGGTTCAAAAATTTTCTAAGTGTTGGGACTGCAGATCGATCCAAAATTAAGTTGGATCGATCGAAGAACTAAAGATCGATCTAGGAACAAGTTCGATCGATGGGATAGAGAGCTGAAATGCAGGTTTCCTTCGAACGATTGGACAGAGAGGTGATTGGATGCAGGTTTGATGCAGATATGGAGTTCGATTGATCGAACCTCCTTGGAGATCGATCGAACTTATGCAAAATGCTCATTTTCAACATGAAAGTGCATGCAATCCTAATCACAGTTCCTAGCAATGTATATAAACCTAAAACAAATATCTAGACTTCACAAGAAATGAAATTTAAAATAGAAATAAGGGAAGAATAGGGTTGTGACACCCTACGAAATGTACTAGTCTTTAACGTCTCTAGTAAGACGTTGGGCTCTTGTAGCCCGGGTCAAACATCTTGTAGTGCATCCCCTCGTTGATGGGGTGATAAGTGCTTTGAACTCCACCCAACAAATGGTTCCCTAGAGAACTTATTGGATCATGCTCAAAAAAAATTTTTGGTCCTTGGTCAAAATGATCTTTGGCTTCCATGCCCTTTCAAAACAAGATTTTGAAACAACTTTCTTGGAATTCAGGGTTGAAGATAAACTTTTTGGAGTTTTGGTTTCACACAAAGACTTTATTCCTTCACATTCAAGGTCATGATATTTCTCTACAACATTCACTTCTTCATGCTTGTCAAATGAATTGGGGGTCGGATTGAAGATATTCAATTTTACCTTCATGTGGCCAAATGAGATCTTCATTATCCCCATCCTATAATTAATGTTGGCATTTGTGGTTGCCAAGAAAGGACGACCAAAGATAACGGGAATTTGGCTCTTAAGATTCGGGACCGGTTTCATGTCAATGACAATGAAATCAACGGGAAAGAAGAATTTATCAATCTTAATCAATACGTCCTCAATGATACCCCTGGGCTTTTTGATGGATCGGTCGGCAAGTTGCAAAACCACCGACGTCGGTTTCAAGTCTCCTAAGCCTAATTTGACATATACCGAGTATGGAAGAAGGTTAACACTTGCTCCTGAGTCTAAAAGAGCTTGATTAATGATATGATCTCCAATGATGCATGAAGTGGTAGGTGAACCGGGGTCCTTAAGCTTTGGAAGTGTGTTATGCTGCAAAATTGAGCTTACTTGCTCGGTTAAGACCACTTTCCTAGGTGCTTGGCTTTTGTTCTTCCTCTTTTGGGTGCATAAGTCTTTCAAAAACTTAGCATAAGCCGGAATTTGCTTGATTGCATCAAAAAGTGGAAGATTGACTTTCACTTGCCTAAACACATCCATAATTTCATTTGTTTTGGCCTTTTGCTTGTCAATTGAATTGGATCCTTTTAAGGCATTCGGAAATGGAGCTCTTGGTTCAAAAACCTTTTCAGAAATTTTCTTTGAAGTCTCTTCAACACAAGAAGTTTTGAAATCATTTTGTAAATTTTTCTTTTCAAAATCACCTTTCAAATCACTTTTCAACACATTCTTATTTGAAAGATTATGCATATGCAATGAAGGAAGAATATGATAAGAAATGGGACGGGTGTCAACTTTGGGTTGCATCGGTTCACTCTCTTCCTTGGGCATGCCTACTTAGTTGTCCACAATCTTCCCACTTCTCAAGGTAGTCATCGTATTAACATGCTCTATTGTGTGACCTTCCGATGAGGAATGAGTCTCCATAACACATTGTTGCTTGGGTAGGGCATTCAAAGACATTTTCCTTTTCTCTCTAGCATTTAAGGTACTAGCTATTTGCCCTACTTGGGTTTCTAGCTTAGCAATGGATTGAGAATGAGAATGAAGCAATTGAGTGTTCGCCTTTAGAGTGCCTAGAGCGGTCAAAACTTTCTCTTCAAAAGCGGGGCTCCTAGAATTTCCTTGAGAATATGAAGGTTAATTAGGAAAATGAGAATTAGAAAATTAATTTCCTTGTGATTGAAATGATGATCTAAAACCTTGGGAACCTTGGCTTTGCATCGGAGGTGGAACATACTTCCCTTGGAAACCACCTTGGGAAGGGTTCGAGCTTTCCCCTTAGTTTCCCCAAGAGAAATTCGGGTGATTCCTCCAACTAGGATTATAATGATTGCCATAAGGATTGCTCCCTTGATTAACAAAAGTTGCATTGACTTGTTCATAATGCTCACTTTGCACATGTCCATGGGGACAATTGGATGTAGAATGTAAAACACTTGAACAAGTCATACATGTCTCATTAGATGCATGATGGGAATGGTTAGGGACGGAAGATACTTGATTTGTCGAGTTTTGGTTGATCAAGAATTGATCAAACCTTTGAGCTAAGGATTTCATCTCGGCGGCTATTTCATTGGAATGGTCAACTTGATGTAAGCCAACACTCTTCCTTCCACTTAAATTCCTACCATTCTTAGAAGATAAAGTTCAATGCAAAGAATTTACACTCATGCTCTTATAAAGACGCCACACGTCATCCTCATGCCTATCAATATAAGAGCTACCCATGGAAGCATCAACCATGCCCTTATAATTGTCCGATAAGCTCTCAAAGAAATATTGAACTAATTGCCATTTGGGCATGTCATGATGTGGACACTTCCTAAGCAATTCATTGAATCTTTCCCATGCCTCATGGAACGTTTCCCCATCCCCGTGTGAAAACTCTCGAATTGAGGTTCTCATGGCATTGGTCTTAGAAACCGGATAATACTTCTTCAAGAACTCTTATTGCCTTCTTCAAGAACTCTTGTTGCATTTCTGCCTAAGAAGTTATTGAAAAAGGCCTAAGATTGTTAAACCAATATTTTGCCTTATCTTTAAGGGTGAATGGAAAAAGTTTAAGCCTTAAGACCTCTTCCGGCATGTCGGTGTATCTTACGGTGGAACATACTTCAAGAAACTCATCCAAATGCTTGTAAGGTTCTTCACTTGGAAGTTCATGATAGTTAGGAAGCATTTGAATGATTTATAGTTTGATCTCATAGTGGTGTGCTCTAAATGGTGGCAATTGAATGCATGTGGGTGCGTTGTATTCATTAGGCACATAGTGATCTCTTAAAGTAAGGGGAGGATTAGCAATTGGAGTTGCAACATGGGCACCTTGATTGCCTTGGATGATGGGAGGTTGTGGAGCATAGATTGGCCTTGGCATTCCCAATGGAACTTGGCCTTGTTGTTGTGGTGGGTGAATGAATGGCCTTGGCATGCCTAATGGTACTTGCATGTTATCATGATGCACATTGGGGTGGAGGATGCCTTGTTGGTCTATGTTACCAAGGTCCTCCACATGGTCCTTATTATGTCCTTCCATTGATGAAATGGATTGACTAGAACTTCCTCTTCTCCTAAGGTTTCGAACAACGGATTCAAGATGAAAATTTAGAGGGACAAGAGTAGGTTTTAATGATCTACGACCATGCATGCACTATAAAACACAACAAACAACAAGTAATGAACAATCACTTTACCTTCGCAACAAATCAACAATCAACAAACTTCCTCCACATACAATGTTCCCATACTCCCATGCTATCAACAATATGCAAAGAAAAGTAAATTGCCTCCACGTGGGCTTACGATTTATCTAAGAATTGAAATACAAGCCTCCACGCGGGCCGACTATTTAACTAGAGATTAAGTTAAGAAAGAGCTTACAAAGGGTCATTTAGCACTTCAATTCAATTTTCAATTTTAGCTTCGCAAATTTTTAGATTTCAGCTTTTTCCTTGTTTTTACTTAGCTTCTTACTTGAAATGCTCCTTTGTTCACCTCTTAGCTCAATGCACCTAGTCAAACAAGAACCAACACAATAAGTAACCAAAATGAAAATGAAATTAAAGTAAAGACACGATCAAAAGAGTACTAATTCTTAATTGATTCCACAAATACGACGTTGCCTTCAATCAATCCCCGGCAACGACGCTAAAAACTTGGTGTGGAGGCTCGTGGTCATCACACAATCCAAACCAAAGTTTGTGTAAAAGAGAGTGGTGTTGGACTATGGTGAGGGTAGCCAACTTTTACATTTATAATATGCCACTACTACCTTTCACTAAAAATATAGCTAGGGCGAGTAAGGATCGTCCCAAGGGATTGGTAGGTCGTATTAGGTTATGGAATCGAGATTAGGGTTAGTAGGTCGAGTGATCAAAAGATTGGTTGGTGATTGAATTATAGTAAGATGCAATTTAAACTAAAGTAAACAATTAAATGCAATAGGGAGAAAATAAGAGAGAGAGATCTTGGGGTTTAAAGATCACCATTAAGCATAGCTTTTCTACACTTCTTAATGAATGATTAATGAGGGGAAAAACATGTATTGCAATATAGTGTGTGTGTGTGGTTGTTTCAACAAGCATGGATGACAAATTAAGCATATATTGTCTAAGCAACATGGTGGATAGCACAATATATCAAACTAAACCATTAATCCTTTCTTTAAGCTCATAATCCAAACACATCACAAGATTAGAGATATATGCTACTTGCTTTCATAAGTATGGAACATCAAACAACAAGCATGGATTGTCCTCCTATTTAACATCTAAACTACAACTACACTACAATTAAGCTAATGACATGAAATTAAACTAATTAAACCAAGGGAGAGGCACAATCCATCAAGAAATGAGTATGAACGATCAAATAAACCACAAGAGTATTCCATTAAGCACTATGTCTTGACAATCTCTAGATCTATAGCATTAATACACATAAACATGCATCAATAACACAAGAAATAGAGACAAACACATGAACATCTATTCTAGCATACATAGACATATGGATATAATGAAATGATCAATTGGAAGCATTAAACCACACAAATCATTGAATAAACAAGATCTATGTATATAAATATGTCAAAACATCTATCACAACACAAATCCCCTCAAAAATACATAAATCAAGATGTAGAAAGCATGCTTAGGGCTAACTCTAGCCCCAAGAGGATGTCTAGCCACTCATGGATGGTGTCCTCCAACCTTCAAGGGCTAACTCCATGGTAGAGATTGCTCCTTTTCTTGGTTGATGGAAGAACTCCAAGCTTATGTCTTTAGCCTCTTTTCTTCTTTTCTTCCTCACTAAAAATATGAAAATTGTGTCTCTAGTGTATGTATTTAGTATATGTCAAGAATGGCTCATATTCCTTATATAGGTAGGTTAAATATCACCCCCAATGAGCTGGGCTCGTACACCAATATTCCTTCCAATGATTAGATATGAGACAACTTTTAATGAGTTGAAAATTGGATTTTCTGGCACTTTGGGAAGTTCGATCGATCGAACTTGTGATGAGATCGATTGAACATGACTAAGATCTATTGAACTTAAGCTAGATCGATCCTCTATAGCGGCGCCTTTTTGGATAAAGACAAATCTGAGATATTTTGAAGATATTTTTAGGAAAGAGACAAATGTGGTAGGTAGGGTGGTACAACTAGATAAGATGGAATCTTTTCGATCGGTCAGAAGAAAGTTAGATCGATCGAACTTTGTGGGATCTTTGGATAAGGACAAAAGAGCTTGGATCCATCTTGAAATGCTAAGATCGATGAACTTTCGATCGATCGAATATTTTCTAAGATCGATCGAACTTGCTGAATTTCCACCACTTGCTTCCTTTTACTCCCACTTTGCTCCTTTCTTTGATTCATCTCAAGATTGCTTCAATTATGCTCTTATTTAGTTGACTAAGCTTATTTTGGGGATAAGTACCTGAAAATGAAAATAATACAAAATTAATCTAAAGCGGAAAAATAAGATAGATAAAGGTCCTAGAATACCTAAGCTTAAAGGGTTTAAATGCGCACTTTTCAGCGCTCATTATCTCCTACTCCATCAGAAGGACCTTCCATTAGATGGGGGTACTTGGCCCAATTAATAATTGACAATTAATTTAAAACTTTAAAATAATTAAACATCTTCCCATTGCCATCCAATCATACTGACCACCAATACTGGTCTTCCTCCTCTAGTGGCAACTATGTTTACTGGAGACAACGACGTATAGGCCTTTGGATTTTCATTTATAGATGCACAATTGATCTATTCATCCTCAAATTTGTGTAATAAAAGAAGCAAAAAAAAATTGGTTTCAATATTGATCTTTTTCAGGATTTTTTTTTTTTTTTTTTTTTTTTTTTTTTTTGATTCTTTAGATTTATTGGTTTACTCCATTTGGTTGGCAAGAAAACTTAGGATTTGGATGTCAGAATAGCAACTCAAGAACTCAACCAAAAACAAATCGAAGGTAAAGATAGAAGTCTATATGTTTATATATTTAGATGTATCTATGTATGGGATTTGGAGATATATCAAGTTTTTTTTTTTTTTTTTTTTTTTTTTTTTTTTTGGCCCAATAACACACGTACCATTCAAGTCAGAAGTGTGGTTCGAAAGCGAGACCAAAATGACTTACCTCCGGAATCCCTGCTAACGCTGCTATGCTCTTGGGGACATGTAAGGGACATTTATGTGCATATGTGTATATATATATATACACACATATAAGGGATGAAGATAAAGATATAGATGTAGATTTATTATAATCGTGCTATAGACCCGGTTATAATCCGTAAAAATTCGGATGACCCATCTTTATTATTTTTAACTTTTGTTATATAAATGTCAAGTTTTGATCGGCCAATTAGTGGCTCTTTTTTAACAAATTTGGAGCTTGTTCTTCATGTTTCTTATTTTGCTTCATGATTTGTTTTCCTTTTTCTGGCTTTGCTTTATTGCATCTGTACTGCCATTTTATAGATGTGTTGTGTAGATGCCGTATGGTTGTTTTCTTATTGTTAGGGTAATAAATAAATAAATAAATAAAATAATAAGAAGGAACTTCCTTCTTATGAGTAGGAGGCAAGTATTGTCCCTAATTCTATTACTATATATATACATACACACCGAAAGTGCAAACAAATTGATGCATATGCAAATAATTTCCCATAAGTAAATAATACACGCATTTATTAAAACTTGCATTTTCTGTGACAAAAGTTCCTTGTAATATAGGGTTTAAGTGTCCCAAAAAAAATAAAAAAAATAAAAACTTGTATGGATATTGTGCAGATAAGTTTGTGCTTCCTTGCATAAAAATTCCACGAATACTGTGTATATAATTCCTATAACACGGATATTGTGCATATAACTGTTGAAAATTTGATGTTGATCGAGCAAATTTGGGGTGAAAATTAGAGTGAGTCCTCATTGAAATTTGTTTTCCGAGAGTAAAAGAACATAGATTACATTCGATTGCGAGCTTTGAAATTGAAGAATAATAACTCATAAAATTGAAACAATTTTTTTTTTCAATTCCACCCTATTTCCGTGCAGCTGAACACTCCATAAAAAACAAATTGAGTGAATGAGAAATGAATATAAAATGAGTCACTCCAAGATATTGTTGTGCTTATATATGACAAGAATGGCACTTAAAAGGGGAGGATTTGACCCAAGTTGTGTCCAACCCATCCAAAAGCACACACTGCACACCCACCCGGCCCAACTCGCCCACTCCGAGATGGCCTTAAAATCAATATTCTTTTTAATAAATTGAATGTGTTAGTCTACGGAATTCTTTAAATCTTTCAGAGCTCCTATTAAATCGGACCAGCCCTTTAAAAAGGGTCGCATCAACTCTGATTTACCGAACCAGTGCACCTGTTAATTGTTCAGGCCAAACCAGTGTGCCTGTTGGCGGTTTGGGCCAACCGAACCAGTACAATGACCCAACTGAAGAGATACCAATTTGTAAATAAATATACCCCCTACACTTCATTTTCAATTTGTACTTCATAATCTGAATTTTCTTCTTTCTATATATACTCTGCATTGCACTTAACCAGGATTTGGTTGCTGAGTAGAAAAAAGGAAATGGACCTTATGGTATTCTAGGACAACAATAAAAAATTTCAAACCTTATACACAGAATAAAAAATTATGTTAACAGACACAATAAAAAATTATGTTAACAGACAAGGAATAAAATGAATCATAGAAAAAACCGACTCACATAATGTTAATATAGTGTGGATTAGAATAAATGTTATAGTACAGTGTGGGATTGCCTAGGTGTTGCTTTTGTTTCATGGTACCTGACAAGAAAAGAAAATAGAAAGATCGTCCAACAACTAAGAGTATAAAAAACTTCACTCTGTGATTGCATCATCTCCATCTGGATGATGGCTTGGTGCGATGGCGAGAGGCGAGATGGCTTGGTGCGATGGCGAGAGGCGACGCTGAGGTTGTGTGGAGGTCATGATGATGGCTAGTGTTACAAGGGGAGATTTGTCTCACATCGGATCTGGATGGGAAGTGACTTGGGTATAAATGGGTGGGTATGTAACACTACTCAATAGTTTAAACTTTTGGATAAATGGACAAGCGCCCATCTGTTATAATTAGTATTAGAGCTAAACCTAATCATTGATTCGGTGTCACGCTAAGACTCTGGCTCGGAGGACGTCCGGGTCTTTACATCGGTTGCCTTCAAGTCTAATGATGTACAGTTAATTCCAAGTCTTGGTCAGTCAGATCCTTGGTCCTAATGTAATAGGCAAATGGTCTCTTAGTAAGAGGGTGGGAGATCTGCACGGATATGGCCTACATGGCTTCTGAATTTCAAGGAATCTTTTCCAATAGGGGGGAGTCTTTTCCAGACGGATTGATCAGATATAGGATATCTACAGTTGAAGTGTCATTTTCGCTTCCATTTTTAGATCACATTTTGATTTCTGGAAATTCACAGAAAAATTATTGCTAATTGACCGAAGTGAGAAGCCGAGCTGGAAACAATTCACAAGTCACAAGGTAGGCATGGTGGTCCGAACTTATGCTCACCTATAGAGAAAGAACTATCAATTCGTAGGTTCTATTTAATATAACCATGTCCTTCTTAATATGTTGATGGAGAGTACCCCATTCCCCCAAACTATCTAACTCCCCATGTTACGAAGAAATCTTGCGATTCTTAACCAGTTTCATTTTCATCACTTGCCTCTATCTATTCTCAATACCATCTTCAATAGCAAATCAGCCTCTTCTACTAAGTTTAGCGCATCACATAAAAACTTGTATGTATAGTCTCTCATAATTGAACCGCCATCAACCAACTCAACAACAAGATCCCTTGCCTCTATGATCCTTTCACCTTCACCTTCACATAGGGTATGTATGATTGGGGTATAAGAACTTGTGCTGGGTATCCCGTGATTCGTTTTTTGCATCCTCCGCGACATTTCACCGGCTTTATCAATCTCATTAACAGCGTTGTAATATCTATATTGAAAGAATTGTAAGTAACTCTATTTGTGAGATAGCCCTTTTTCGTTATGTCATCAAAAAGTTCCAATGCCCTTTCAATTCTGTTAGTTTTGCAACAACCATCAATCAAACAGTTATATAAGTTATAACATCAGGAACAAAACCCTTGAAGAGCATAATTCGAAACAAGTGATTTGCTTCCCACAGCCTCCTCTTAATAGCCTTCCTTCACCCAGTTTGCAGGCTATGCTTACAGTAAGAACTAACTAATATTGTCTAGGTGAATGCATTAGCCGGGCATCTAAAATCCGGTAATTCCATTATCTCTAGCAAAAGCTTAGGACCTACTTAGTTTGTAACTATGAAAATAGTTCTCAAGAAATCAGAGTTGCTGAAAAAAAAATGGACCCCTTACTTAGGACCTACTTAGTCTGTAACTATGCAATGGACCCGAAAAATAATACTCGTGCATTACAAATCTGGTTACGGGTTCCACCTAGGACCTCCTGATCTGAAAAACAAAAAAATGCCGAAATGACAACCAATGTATTTCCATGAGTCTTGAACTTAAGGGAATACCCCAAACAACTCTCAAACACTCCCGACACACCCCACGGTGTTCAGCATGTAAAACGAGACCTTAATTAAAACAATCCAAAAAAAAATTGGAAAATCCAGAAAATGGAAAACAAAATAAATCAGAAACATTACATTTCTGTATTCAGTTTTATGAGAATAAAAAATAGTACAAAAAACTCTGCTTGGTTCAGTTTTTAGGAAAATGTTTTTTAAAAACTCAGTTATAAAAATGTTGGGGTGTGCTTGGTTTGTAATTCTAAGAACAATTTTCTATTTTCAGAATGCTTGGTTTGTAATTCTGAGAACAATTTTCAGTTTTAAGAAAATTGAAAACAGAAAACTATACAAAAAAAACTCTGTTTGGTTCAGTTTTTTTGAAAACTGTTTTATGAAAACTCAGTTATAAAAAGACCTGTTTTCAGATAACTGTCTTTTATTATTCTATGAAAAAGCCCCATGTTTTCTGAGAACTGTAAAATATTGTTCTCTGAGAACTATGATGAGCGCTGAAAAGTGCGTATTTAAACCCCTTAAGCTTAGGTATTCTAGTACCTTTATCTATCTTACCTTACTGTTTTAGATTGATTTCGTACTATTTCCATTTTCAGGTACTTATCCCGAAAGTAAGCTAACTTAGCCAAATAAGAGCAGAAATGAAACAATTTTGGGATGAATCAAAGAAAGGAGCCAAGTGGAAGCAAAAGGAAGAAAAAGGTGGAAATCAACATCTTCGATTGATCTCAGATCAAAGTTCGATCGATCCAACATGATCGATCTCAACACTTCAAGATGGATCAGAGCCATGATGACATTTTCAGAGATCTCAAAAGTTCAATCGATCCAACATCATTTTTCGATCGATCGAACTACCTTGTTCTTATCCAAATGATTGATCTTATCTTGTTGTACCACCCTACCAACTACTTTTGTCCTTTTCCCAAAAATATCTTCAAAATATCTCAGATTTGTTTTTATCCAAAAAGTGCCGCCATTGAGGATCGATCCAGCCTAAGTTCGATAGATCTCAGCTATATTTGATCGATCTAAGTCCAAGGTTCGATCGATCGAACTTCCTCCAGTGCGAAAAAGTTAAATTTCCAGCTCACAAAAAGTTGTCCTTTATCCAATCATTCGGGAATATTTGCTGTACGACCCCAGCTTATTTTGGGTGTCATTTGACCTACCTATATAAGGATAAGAATTACTTTTTACATCATATCACATCATATCATATCATACCTTGTAGAACTCTTGGAGAGGAAGTTTAGAGGAGGAGGAGGCTAGAGACACCATTGGAGACTCTTCATAAACCAAGGAGCAAATCTCTACCATGGAGTTAGCCTTTGAGGGTTGGAGAAGCACTACCATGAGTGGCTAGACATCCTCTTGGGGCTAGAGTTAGCCCCAAGCATGCTTTCTACATCTTGATTTTGTGTATTATTGAGGGATTAGTGTTGTAATACATGTTTTGGCACTTTTATGTACATATATCTTATTTATTCAATGATTTATGTGGTTTAATGCTTCTAATTGATCATTTCATTCTATCCATATGTCTATGTATGCTAGAATAGATGTTCATGTGTTTGTCTTTATTTCTTGTGTTATTGATGCATGTCTATGTGTATTAATGCCATAGATCTAGAGATTGTCAAAACATTGTGCTTAATAGAATGCTCTTGTAATTTTCTAGATGGTTCATGCTCATTTCTTGATGGATTGTGCCTCTCCCTTAGCTTAATTAGTTTAATTTTATGTCATTAGCTTAATTGTAGTGTAGTGGTAGCATAGTTGTTAGATAGGAGGACAATCCATACTTGTTGTTTGATGTTCCATACTTTTGAATGCAAGTAGCATATGTCTCTAACCTTATGGTGTATTTGGCTTGTGAGCTTAATGAAATGATTAATCACTTGCTAGATATATTGTGCTTTTCACATGCTATTTAGACAATATATACTTAATTGTTAGATATATTGTGCTTTTCACATGTTGATTAGACAATATATGCTTAATTGGTCACCCTTGCTAGTTGAATAAACCAAACACACACACACATCAATATTGCAACACACATTTCCCTCATTAGTCACTTGTTAAGGGTGTAGAAAAGTATTATTTGGGGGTGGCCTCTAAACCTCAAGATCTCTCTCTTACTTACTCTTTATTGCATTTAATTATTTAGTTTAATTTGCTCTTTAGTTTAATCAACCAACCAACTATTTGTTTGATCACTCGACCTACTAACCCTAATTGTGATTCCACAACCAAATTCGACTCCAATCCCATGGGACGATCCCTACTCACCTTAACTATATTTTTAGTGAAGGTAGTAGTGGCTTTTATAAATGTAAAACTTGGCCCTCGCCTTAATGCACACTCTCTAAGCTTGTGGTGTAGCGACGCGTCATCAAACTGTTTTATATTTTTTGAGTTCTTGAGAATTGTTTTCAGAGTTACAAATTGGGCTACAAGTTGGGCATGCTCAACCCAGCCCGGTCCCAACCCAGCCTCAACCCAAAATCGAGTTAGGTTGGGCCAATTCGAAGTCTGCCTAAAAATAGGTATGGACATAAATATTTAGACGGGTCGGGCAGTTTTCTCAGGTCAACTTTTTTTTTTTAAAGAAATATGTAAATTACATTTTCCTTTTACCATGTTTGTAAACATTAAAATTTTTAAGAAAAATTTATTTTTCAATTCATTAATACTTATATATGTTTTGGATTCATATTTTTTTGGACGATTGCTGATCTTGATAAAAATAACATTACTATAAAACAAAATTATTTTTGAAGTGAAAAACTTCAATCCAAGTGATAAGACAATTAGAAACATATAAATATTAGTAGTTATTTATATATGCTTATACAACTCTACACATATATATACAAAGAATAATAGTAGAGATACCGAAGCATTAATCCCGAATTTACACCGAATGTTATGTGGCTTTGGCCACGTGGTCCACTTAAATAGTTTCCCAAAAAACATAATTATTCAGCAAATGACAAGTAAGTCCTCCATATTTATCCTCTTCTTTATTTCATGTAAGTTCTCAGATTATCTTCACTTTTTCTCTCTTTAAATATTTTACCCCTCTCAAATTCTCTTTGTTTTCTCTTTCTTGGATTTGGGTTCTGTATTTCTCCTCCATTGGCTCTCCGCAATCACTCTGGATTGTGAATTTGTCTTTTCTATGAGCTCTCTGCAATCACTTTTTTTCCCTCTCTCTAAATTTACCATCTCTTTCCTTTCTTCATTGGCTCTCTGCAATCACTTTTTTTTTTCCTCTCTCTAAATTTACCATCTTTTTCCCTGTGTGAATATGAATTTATCTTCTCCATCTCTTTGTTCTTCTCATCACCACCACCACCATCCCTTTATTTCATATCTCATATTTCTCCCTAAAATACCCAATTTTGTTCATACTCTACCATGCCACGACCTTGACCCGCAACCATCATCATCTCTCTTGAAGAGGTCTCTTGCATTTGTCTTCCACACAAACCCTAATCTCTAAACTTCATCAAAATGGGTCTATTGATTTGTCATGGTAACTTATTAACTTAGTCTTCTTCAAAGAAATAAGAGAAAAAGAATAAAATCATGAAAGATTTACAAGTCAAGAAACATGACAATATAAAAAAAATGAATAGATGAAAGATTTATAGGATTTTATGAATTGAGATATGGCGTCAATGGAAGACAAAGAAAAGAGAGATTGAAGAGTATGTAATAAAAATATACGGACAAAAAACTAGAGAGAGAAAGAGGTGTTGGAAACTCAAAAGGAATGTAAATAAGAGGAGCTGATGTGGCCAATCACGTGGAAGTTCGATTCTCACTCAGGAATTTCTTTCGGTCGCTCTATCATTACTCATATACAAAAATATGTATGGATAAATAATAAATATCTATGTATGCACAAATGAAGTGGAGTGAGGATATGTGTGTGTGTATGTGTGTGTGTGTGTATATATATAGGCTTGCCTGTATCTCGATGAGGACTGTGGATAAGAAAACGTGATGTCTCCAATGGCTTGGAATGTTCTTCGGACATGTCTACGTCCAATGCCACACGTCGGCCCAATGCCACGCCTGTTAAAATGGATTATAGAATTGTTTAATTTGGGGTTTTGGGTTGGGTTCGAATTGAACCCAGTCCAATTCGAACAAATTTGGGTTTTAATAAAACCTAACCCAATTTGAGCTCAATTTGTGAATTTAAAAGTTTAAGTTCTAAAATTTCTGAGCCAAATTCGGATTGGACTGGATTAACCGGCCTAAGTTGACCCCTAGTTACAAACCAAACAGACTTAGCTTTTTGAAACTTTCTAACTCTACAAAGAGCATAAATAATCGTATTATAAGCATAAACATCTTTGCAGTGAAATTGCTTCATCGGGTGAAATGCAGCCAATGCTTCACTAACCAACCCCTCTTTTCCTAGAACTTTAAACAAACATGTAATAGTTCAGGTAGTCACAGCCCACCACTGTCTCTCTCTCTCCTTGCCAGTTGCCATTTCCTAGAGAAATTCCCAAAGAGCTTTCAGTTTATACCTCTGGCTAACACAGAAGCCATCTCTCTGCAAGCCATCTCATTAATTTATGGGTGAAACCCAAATTGGGTCTCCACCTAATAGTAGAACTCCATTGCCTTTTCCAATCCAAACTTAACCTTCTAGGGGTCACCAAGAATAAGCACATAATTGTGAGCTTTATCGGATTCTTCTGGCAGATTTCTTTGTTTGAGAGGTGTCAGAAAACTTTTTGACGACCAATGGATCTTGTGGATTGGAAGAATCTGGGAATGGATCTTAGAACCTCAAAAACTGCTTCAAGTCTTCAACAGTCCATGGTTGATGGCAAGTGACAGTGGTGGTTGAAGAATAAGCTGAGCATCAAAGGGTCTGTTTTGGATCATTTGTTAAGACAAATTATTGGACTATTAAATCAGTACTTATGGAGTCACTTTAAATAAATATTGTTAAATTGCTTGACCAGTCCTTGTACTCTATACTAGTGACCTTTATTCACTTATCTAATTATTAGCTAGTTCAGGGTCCCGCCAACCACGTCGTGACAAATAAACAAAAAGTGGGTTGACATTGATATAAAGCTTACACATTTACTTACATGTCATTGACTCATTGAATGTGTGAATGCAGGCTGTAAAGAACGTTGTTGTCCGGATTGCTGATTTAATGAAACCAAGGGAGACGTTATTGATGGCACCCAAGATTCATATCAGAGGCACAAAAGATCATATTGATGGCACCCGAGATTTTATGATCTGCATGGGGACCATCTTTATCTTCATCCACCCAACTACTGCAACATAGTTGAGCATTAAGGAGAGAAAACACACACAAACACATAGAGCGAGAAAGAGTTGAAAGTTTTTTTTTACTTGTTTCTCATGTCGCTTCTGTTAGAAGAAACTTGTTAGAAATTCTGTTGTCCTTTTGCTCTGTTCTTGGTAAGGAGATCTGCCTTCAATTTGTCCGATTGAAGGGGGCCTCGCAAATCTTATTCGCTTGCTATGTATTCCGATCTGGTGATGAAATGTAAGAATGTACATATGATTTTTTGAGTCTCAATTTGGAGTTACAAACAATAATATCAGGTAATTAGCAGATGACGCTGATTATTGAGAATCCAGATTGTCACATGTAGCCATTATTGACCCATGAATTGTAATGGGTACTTACTTTTTATCCATTAGTGACCCACTCACTTTAAATTAGTCACGCAATGATTTAATTTTAGTGAGCGAGTTTGGACAGTTTAATGAGTTTGGGCATAAATTGCCAACCCTAATTTGCAATGGTTTATTTTGTCACTCAGGTGAATCAGACTTCTGATAGATTTAGTTCTTAAGAAACTTTAAAACTTAAAGCTCACAAATATGTTGCTATTTGATAATGTGCATAGTATTCATCACTTTCCCCTCAAATATCTTGGCTTATCCATTATATGGAAGCAGAAAGACACTGATGAGTTACACCCTAAATATTTTGGAATAACTAGACAAGATTATTTCAAGTAAAGCAACAGATATCCGGGTTATCCAAGTCTTATCTCTCCCAGCCCAATGCAACTTTTGCAAGCTGACATCAGGGACTTGCATATGAAGCACTCCAACAGCAACACTGACAACATTTCTCATCTCAACTTTATAGCACAAGGGTCAAGTCTTGACTGTGCAAAGTAGATTTTTTGTGGTAATTTATTTTTTCCTTTTGGAAGCCAAATATATTTTTGCATTTCTCTTTGTTGGGTTTAACGCACATCAGTTAATTAGATAATTATGACTAATTTATTCTTTGTTTTGTATTTATTTCTCTACCACAGGTTCATAGTGTATTATTTGTACATATCAGGCCACGAGCGTAGGGACCGTAACAATGGTTAGACCTTTTTCTGCCAATGCAAAGAGTTACCACCACTGTTGGGAAACGTGCAAGTTTTTAAATTTTTTTTGAAGGATTTTCATACATAGATCTTGATTCATCACATATAGACAAGTTTTATGCACAAATAAAAGATGATGCATCAGTCAATTAACAGTTTGAATAGTTACATCAATGGTCTGAGCAAACCTTTTAATCTTTACTCTAAAGTGAATGTTCTCACTTATTGTAGATCCCTTAGCAAGATCATTTCTCATTCTTCTTGATGATAATCTTCTCTTTAGGAATCACCAATATGCCTTGATGAGTGACCTTGGAATCAAGGCTAGTGGTAGCCTCCTTTAGAAGAGAAAACAAACTCTAAACACTAGAGGGAGAAAATATATTCCTTTTTCTTGTTCTAAAAGTCACACCTAAAATATACATGGACCCATGTATATATAGGCAAAATAAAAATAAGAAAAGGAAATAATAAATCATTTTCCATCTCTAATTCAAATTTCGCAATTCTAATAGTACTGCAATATCAACTTGGGCTATTGGTGAGAATCTTTTGGGCTTACTATTTTCTTGGCTACTATAAATTAATAATTGGTCCGGTCCATTAAACCATGGATCTAATTCAATTAATTCATAAATTAATTTCTACTCCATTAAAAGAAATTAATTGCACTCCAATTAAATAGTAAATAACCTCTAAGTCAATGTTTCACTTTGACCCCTCTATGCATAATTATTTATCGGATAATTAAAGCCATTAATCCGACAACATAATTAATATAATTATTTTGTTACCTTTGATTATTTCTGGCTTGATCACAATAAAATATTTGTTTGCCAAAAATAATAATTTACTAAATAAATATATATATAGAAAACATTTTGTCTAAAACATACGAAGGCCTTCGAATTTAATTTATGATCAACCATAATCAATACAAAATAAATACAAGTAGCACTAATGCAAATATTGAGAATATAACCCTCTAACTATTAATTACATAACTACCCAAAGTGCCGATCTAAGGATCCCGAAGTATCCGCCGAACAAATCAAAGTAATTATTAATTAATAAAAGAGTTTATACTTCTCTTATGCTTGAGAGTCAAAAGCCATGACTGTGATAGAGAGTAATTGCATACGACACCTCTTGTAATATATCTCAATCTATCGTGAACTCAGTTCAAGTCTTAACTAATTAAATGTCCATCCATAATTACCGACTTTGAACCATTTATGATTACTAATTTATAACTTAGTATTAATTGCCATTACATACATATATAAATATATCTTGTAATCAAGTGGACACAATCAATTCCATAATGAATCGAAAAATAATACATTCTATTCTCCAATTGTATAATGCCTTAATAATAATATTCAGATAAGGAACCATGACTTTTACAATCCAAATAAGAATTTGCTATGCTAGGGCATACATATCCCAACAGCTCCCACTTGCGCTTATAGCCAATTTAAATCACATCTAACTCCCATGTTCTCCATATGATGATCAAACATCTTGATCGGTAAAGCCTTTATGAATGGATCAGCAAGGTTATGTTCCGATGCAATCTTGGCCACAAGTATATCTCCTCGCTTTACTATATCATGAACCACATAATGTTTCCTCTGAATGTGTCTTGCTCCTTTATGAAATTTTGGGTCCTTGGTTTGGGCTATAGCCGAACTATTGTCGCAACGAAGCATCATAGGCCGATCAATATGCTCCATAACCTCCAATTCAATTAGAAAGTTTCTCAACTAAACACCTTCTTTTGCTGCCTCGGAGGCTGCCATGTATTCTGCTTCCATGGTTGAGTCAGCAGTACAACCCTGCTTTACACTCTTCCAACTAACTACCTCTCCATTGAACTTGAACACATATCCAGATGTTGATCTCCTGGCATCTGGATCCGATTGAAAATCAGAATCCGTAGATTCGACTAGAACCAGATCATCACCACCATAAACGAGCATGAGACTCTTAGTTCTTCTAAGGTATTTTCAGATATTTTTCACAGCTGACCAATGATCAAGTCCAGGATTGGACTGATATTTACTGACAATCCCTACCGAGTAGCAGATGTCAGGTTTGGTATAGACCATGGCATACATGAGACTACCAACTACCGAAGCATATGGTATCCGCCTCATTTGCTCAATTTCCTTATCAGTCTTGGGAGATTGGTCATTAGAAAGAGCCAATCCATGTCTAAATGGTAAAAATCCTTTCTTAGAGTTTTCCATTCCAAACCTGGTTAGAACTTTGTCAATGTAAGACTCTTGAGACCAGCCTATTTTCTTTTTAACCCGATATCGCTAAAGCTTGATCCCAAGAATATAGTTTGCTTCTCCAAAATCTTTCATCTCAAATTTATTGAACAACCACCTTTTAACTGATGACAAAGCCTCTACATCATTACCAATGAATAAGATGTCATCAACATATAAAACAAGAATCATGATGATATTATCCTGTTTTTTTTTATAAACGCAAGGTTCGAATACGTTTTGTTCAAAGCCAAATAATTTGACTGCCTGATCAAAACAAATTTCTATGTGCGTGAAGCTTGGTTAAGTCTATAAATAGACCTATTCAACTTACACACACAGTCCTCACGACCTTTAACCACGAAACCGTCTGGTTGCCTCATGTAGATATCTTGTTCAAGATAGCCATTTAAAAATGTCGTCTTAACATCCATCTGCCATATCTCATAATCATAATGAACACTAATGGCCAAAAGAATGTGAATAGATTTAAGTATTGCAATTGGTGAGAATGTATCCTCATAATCAATACCTTCACATTGAGTGAAGCCATTGGCAACCAATCTAGCTTTGAATGTTTTAACATTCCCATCCATTCATCTCTTTCATTTGTAGATCCATTTATAACCAATGGGCTAAACCCCACTAGGAAGTTCTATAATTTCCCAGACTTTATTAGAATACATAGATTCTAACTCTGATTTCATGGCATCTTTCCATCGATTTGCATCTATATCGATCAACGCTTCCGCATAGCTTATTGGGTCCGACTCATGATAGTCCTTGCACTACGCCGAAGGACCGGTGTAGGAATCGATGTACTAGATGATGGTAATTCAACAGGGATTTCTTGTGTCTCATCATTCTCAGTATTTATATTAGGTGTGTCCATAGGAGGTATATCTAATGTGCCAACCATCTCCTCCAACACTATTTGGCTATTAGGTCTGTGGTTCATAATAGAATCCTCCTCCAGGTAAATAGTATGAGTGCTGACAATAACCTTATTGTCCCTGGGATCATAAAATAATCCACCTCTAGTGCCCTTAGGATAGCCAACAAATAAACATGCATCTGATTTTGCTTCCAACTTGTCTGCCTGTTTCTTACGCACGTGTGCTAGATACCCCCATATATGCATGTGATTTAAACTAGGTTTCTGTCCAACTGCAGCTCATATGGTGTTCCAGAAACAGAATTGGATGGAACACAGTTCAAGACGTACATCGCTGATTCTAAGGCTAATCCCTAAAATGATAGAGGTAATGTAGCAAAACTCGTCATAGATCCAACCATGTTAAGCAAAGTTCTGTTTCTCCTTTTTGCCACACCATTCTGTTGAGGGCAGTCAGGTGCGGATAACTGGCATACAATACCCTCATTGACCATATGATCCTTGAACTCCCCCTAGAGGTATTCACCTCCTTGATCAGATCGAAGTGTTTTGATAAGTTTACGTAATCTACGCTCCATTTCCGCTAGAAACTCACGAAATTTTCCATAAGCTTCTGACTTGTGTCGCATTAGGTAAATATATCCAAAACGTGAATAATCATCAATGAAAGTGATGAAGTACTCAAACCCTCATCTCGCTTGGGTGCTCATGGGACCACACACGTTTGTGTGCACCAACTTTAATTGTTCTTTGGCTTTATATCCTTTGATTGAGTAAGCCCTTCGAGTCATCTTTCCTTCAATACAGGATTCACAAGTTGGCATAGGCTCCTCTGCCTCACAAGGTAATAAACCTTTTTTAACCAACCTTTGAATCCTATTTTGATTGATGTGACCCAATCGTAGATGCCAATGATACAATGAGTTTGAAGAAACTGCTTTTCTTTTAACATTCAATCTAGATGAAATTGCATTTAATTCATAATTTTGCATTTGATATGAGCTAGGAGTTAAAATATATAGACTATCTTTCAATGCACCAGAAGTTATAACACAACCATTTAATTTAATTAAAACATTTTTTCCAAAAGTAAAAATATAGTTTTTTGCAAACCAACAAAGAAACTGAAATTAAATTGTGCCTAACATTTGGCGCATAAAGACAATCTTCTAAAATAAGACTCCTCCCATTATCAAACTGTATATGAACCACTCCCACTGTTTTAGTTTCCACCTTAGCATTAGATCCCATATGCAAGTATGTATCTCTCATTTATTGAGGCTTCTGGACTCCTAAAAGCCCTGCAATGAATTACAAACATGATTAGTGGCTCCAGAATCTATGCACCAGGAATCTATAGATTCAACCACATTATATGCCTTAACAATGAATATACCTTTTCCTTTGCCTTGCGTGCGAAGTGTTGGGCAGGTAGGTTTCCAGTGACCCGGTTGACCGCAATGGAATCAGTTTCCTTTGCCTTCAACCTGCACTTTCTTCTTCCCCTTATCCTTTTGGATCACTTTGTTTGGCACAACCACAGTTTTGGCACCATCCTTTTTCTTTTTCTTGCCCCTCCTCTTGGGCCTAGAAGTGGATGGTCCAGCAGACTGAGTGTAGTTGATAGATGCACCCTTACTTTTGATTATCCCTTCAAAGGTTACCAACTCATTTAGAAGTTCAGCGAGTGAGTACTCAAGCTTATTCATAGAATAATTAACCCTAAAAGAGTTAAATGAGTCTGGCAATGAAGCGATAATCATGTCAACCTGAAGTTCACTATCCAAGTTGCATCCAAGGATCTCAAGTTCATTTAGAAAACCAATCATTTTTAAAGCATGATCCCGAACTGGAGTACCTTGGACCATCTTGGTGGTCATCAAGTTTACCATAGCAGTTTGGCGTGCACTCTTACAAACTTGCCCAAACATTTCCTTGAGGTTAAGCCTAATGTCTGCAGAAGTGAGATAATGAAGATGTTGACTTTGGAGCACATTCGAGAGTGAAGCAAGAATGTGGCACCTAGTTATCTCATCTGCTTTATTCCATTTCTTAAAAACTTCATGCTCCTCCGGAGGATCCTCAGGCAAAGGTGGAAAAGGTCAGGGAGTAGTAAGCACATAATTGAATCCATCATATGCGAGTACAATATCTAGTTGCCTTTTCCAATCGATATAATTAGGTCCAGTTAATCGATTTTCTTTTAGTAGGTTTGCAAGTGGACTAAATGGACTAGTCATGATAAATCTGAAAATAAAAGCATTCATACAATAAATAAAGTAAATAAAAAATAATCATGCAAAATAAAATAATTAATTCATTGTGGTTCCCTTAACCACATTGCATGAAAAATCGGACTATCAACATGCCAATAACTTATCCGGTTGGCGGAATTCATTATTACTTATTAACAAGAAAAACTCATTATTTCCATATCTCTTTAGATAATGCCTTATCTATATATGAAATAATTCCCGATTATGTTTGGCCTTTCTAAAATCACCTAGTATAGACCACTCCATTGGGGAGCTAATACTATTAATTTTAGATTGAGTGTATAACGTAATTAATGCTCCAACAAAAAATCAAATATTAAATATATTGTCATTATTAGCTTAGACTCTTTAAATCATGCGTAGGGCCTTATTTTTAAAGATCTAACTATAATGGACATTTAATAAATGTATTTTCTTGAGACAACCATTGTTGTAATCTAGACTCTTTAAATCATGCGTGGGGCCTTATTTTTAAAGATCTAATCACAATGGTTATAATAACGAAGGCTATGGGGTAATGTATAAAAATCCCCCCTCCCACTCAATTTTTAATTATATATAATTAAGGTTTTCTATTCATGATTTAATTCATGCAAAACGTCTTGATTTTAATCCAATTAAATATAGAAAATATCTGGATTTTAAATGATTCACTAATATTTAATTTAAGGCATTATTTAAAAATAATTTACAAAAATGATTTTTCGTTTCCCAATAAATCCCCTCAAATTAATTAGCAATTCAATCCAATTTATCTTCATAATTTAATTAATATAAATCAAGCCATTTAGATAAAAAAATCATGGATCCAATGCATGAACAATAATAATCAGTATTAAATTATTTCATGTATTATATAAATAATTAAACCACAGACAAAAGCAATTTAAATGGCCAATGGATTCAGCTTTTAACATTTAAATACTATTTTTGCTGTACGAATGTCCTTCAATAGTTTGTAAACACCTATAGGAAGCTGGTACGTGTTAGGAGAAGCAAAACACCTTTTGGAATGCGCCTGGAGGGCCCCACACGCGCTGGCACCCGCTTGAGGCATACAGCAGGGCAAGGCACGTGCCCCCACGAGCTGGCATGCCCCTGGGGCGCGTTGCGGTGCATGCTACGCCCCTGGACGTGCCTCCACATGCCTGCACGCACGTGGAGGCCTAGAGCATTTGGCTGGCGCGTGCATCTCACGCACCAGCATATCCACATATTCTCCAGCTCCTGGCGCATGCTCCTCACGCACCAGGCTCATCTTTGGTGAGATGCACCAGATCCCAGCCTCCTTCGACGCCTCTTTTCGCCTCCTACGATGCTCCGGCCACCGGAGAAACGCCGAAAAATTATAGAAAAATAGGAAAAATTCCTAGAAAATTAAATTAAGCCTAAAAAAATTTCAAAAAAATTCTGAAAAATTCCAGAAAATTACTGAAGCCTAATTTAACCCTTTTGGACCTTCTAGAAGCTTCTTAGAATCATTTGATGAAGATTCCATGGCTTTAATAAATATTTACAATTTGAAATACAATGAAAAAATTAAATTACATCATTGAACTTTCGAATGGCAAAATCAAAGCCTTAATTACATTCATCCATAGATAAAATTACATTCAATATACCTATAAGCTTCATCCATGGCCCAAACACGCATCATCATCCATTCAAAATTATACATACATCATCATGTATCAATATATATCAACATAATAAATCATACATCAACATACATCAATAAATATATATATGTATATATAATTTGGATCCATGAAGATGATTTTGATAAACACAGGATCTCTAGTAATGAATCAAACCATACTTTGATACTATTGTTGGGAAACGTGCAAGTTTTAAAAAAACTTTTGAGGGATTTTCATATATAGATCTTGATTTATCACATAGAGACAAGTTTTATGCACAAATAAAAGATGATGTATTATTCAATTAACAGTTTGAATACTTAGATCAAAGGTCTGAACAAATCTTTTAATCTTTCCTCTAAAGTGAATGTTCTCACATATTGTAGATCCTTTAGCAAAATCATTTCTCCTTCTTCTTGATGATAATCTTCCCTTTAGGAATCACCAATATGCCTTGATGAATGATCTTGGAATCAAGGCTTGTGGTAGCCTCTTTTAGAAGAGAAAGCAAACTCTAAAAAGTAGAGAGATAAAATATATTCCTTTTTCTTGTTCTAAAAGTCACACCTAAAATATACATGGACCCATGTATATATAGGCAAAATAAAAATAAGAAAAGGAAACAATAAATCATTCTCCATCTCTAATTCAAAATTTTCAATTCTAAAAGGACTCCGATATCAACTTGGGCTATTGGGGAGAATCCTTTGGGCTTACTATTTTCTTTGCTATTATAAATTAATAATTGGTCCGGTCTATTAAACCATGGACCCAATTTAGTTAATTCATAAATTAATTTCTACTCCACTAAAAGAAATTAATTGCACTCCAATTAAATAGTAAATAACCTCTAAGTCAATGTTGCATTTTGACCCCTCTATGCATAATTATTTATCGGATAATTAAAGCCATCAATCCGACAACATAATTAATATAATTATTTTGTTACCTTTGATTATTTTCGGCTTGATCACAATAAAATATTTGTTTGACAAAAATAATAATTTACTAAATAAATATATATATAGAAAACATTTTGTCTAAAACATACGGAGGCCTTCGAATATAATTTGTGATCAACCATAATCAATACAAAATAAATACAAGTATCATTGATGCAAATATTGAGAACATAACTCTCTAACTATTAATTACATAACTACCCAAAGTGCCGATCTAAGGATCCCGAAGTATCCGCCGAACAAATCAAAGTAATTATTAATTAATAAAAGAGTCTATACTTTTCTCATGCTTGAGAGTCAAAGCCATGACTGTGACAGAGAGCAATTGCATACGATAGCTCTCGCAACATATCTCAATCTGTCGTGGACTCGATTAAAGTCTTAACTAATTAAATGTCCATCCATAATTACCGACTTTGAACTATTTATGATTATTAATTTATAACTTAGCATTAATAGTCATTAGATACATATATAAATATATCTTGTAATTAAGTGGACACAATCAATTGCATAATGCATTAAAAAATAATACATTCTATTCACCAATTGTATAATGCCTTAATAATAATATTCAGATAAGGAACCATGACTTTTACAATACAAGTAAGAATTTGTTATGCTAGGGCACACATATCCCAACAGCTCCCACTTACACTTATAGCCAATTCGAATCACATCTAACTCCCATGTTCTCCATATGACGATTAAACATGTTGATCGGTAAAGCCTTTATGAATGGATCAGCAAGGTTATGTTCTAATGCAATCTTGGCCACAAGTATATCTCCTCGCTTTACTATATCATGAACCACATGATGTTTCCTTTGAATGTGTCTTGTTCTTTTATGAAATTTTGGGTCCTTGGTTTGGGCTATAGCCGCACTATTATCGCAATGAAGCCTCATAGGCCGATTTATATGCTCCACAACCTCCAGTTCAATTAGAAAGTTTCTCAACTAAACACCTTCTTTTGCTACCTCGGAGGCTGCAATGTATTCTGCTTCCATGGTTGAGTCAGCATTACAACTTTGCTTTACACTCTTCCAACTAACTACCCCTCCATTGAACTTGAACACATATCCAGATGTAGATCTCCTGGCATCTGGATCCGATTGAAAATCAGAATCCGTATATCCGACTGGAAGCAGATCATCACCTCTATAAACGAGCAAGAGACTCTTAGTTCTTCTAAGGTATTTTCAGATATTCTTCACAGCTGACCAATGATCAAGTCCAAGATTGGACTAATATTTACTGATAATCCCTACCGAGTAGTAGATGTCAAGTCTGGTACAGACCATGGCATACATGAGACTACCAACTGCCGAAGCATATGGTATCCACCTCATTCGCTCAATTTCCTTATCAGTCTTGGGAGACTGGTCAGTAGAAAGAGCCAATCCATGTTTAAATGGTAAAACCCCTTTCTTAGAGTTTTCCATCCCAAACCTGGTTAGAACTTTGTCAATGTAAGACTCTTGAGATTACCCTATTTTCTTTTTAACCCGATCTCGTAAAAGCTTGATCCCAAGAATATAGCTTGCTTCTCCAAGATCTTTCATCTTAAATTTATTGAACAACCACCTTTTAACTGATGACAAAGCCTTTACATCATTACCAATGAGTAAGATGTCATCAACATATAAAACGAGAATCATGATGACATTACCCTGTTTTTTCTTATAAATGCAAGGTTCAAGCACGTTTTGTTCAAAGCCAAATAATTTGACTACCTGATCAAAACAAATTTCCATGTGCGAGAAGCTTGCTTAAGTCCATAAATAGACCTATTAAACTTACACACACAGTCGTCATGACCTTTAACCACGAAACCGTCTGGTTGCCTCATGTAGATGTCTTGTTCATGATGGCCATTTAAAAATGTTGTCTTAACATCCACCTGCCATATCTCATAATCATAATGAGCACTAATGGCCAAAAGAATGCGAATAGATTTAACCATTGCAACTGGTAAGAATATATCGTCATAATCAATACCTTCATGTTGAGTGAAGCCTTTGGTAACCAATCTAGCTTTGAATGTCTCAACATTCCCATCCATTCCCCTCTTTCGTTTGTAGATCCACTTATAATCAATGGGCTGAACCCCACTAGAAAGTTCTACAGTTTCCCAGACTTTGTTAGAATACATAGATTTTAACTCTGATTTCATGGCATCTTTCCAACGATTTGCATCTATATCGGTCAAAGCTTCCGCATAACTTACTGGGTCCAACTCACTCAAAAGCGTTAGTTTGTCGGGTCGGATGATAGTCCTCCCACTACGCCGAAGGACCGGTGCAGGAATTGATGTACTAGATGATGGTAATTCAACAGGGACTTCTTGTGTTTCATCCTTCTCAGTATTTATATTAGGTGTGTCCATAGAGGGTATATCTGATGTGCCAACCATCTCCTCTAACACTATTTGGCGGTCTGTGGTTCATAATATAATCCTCCTCTAGGTAAATAGCATGAGTGCTGACAATAACCTTATTATCCCTGGGGTCATAAAATATTCCACCTCTAGTGCCCTTAGGATAGCCAACAAATAAGCATGCATCTGATCTTGCTTCCAACTTGTCTGTCTGTTTCTTACGCACGTGTGCTGGACACCCCCATTTATGCAAGTGATTTAAACTAGGTTTCTGTCCAAACCACCGTTTATATGGCGTTCCTGAAACAGACTTGGATGGAACACAGTTCAAGATGTACATCGCAGATTCTAAGGCTAATCCCCAAAATGATAGAGGTAATGTAGCAAAACTCATCATAGATCTAACCATGTTAAGCAAAGTTCTGTTTCTCCTTTCTGCCACTCCATTCTGTTGAGGGCAGTCAGGTGCGGATAAGTGGCGCACAATACCCTCATTGACCATATGATCCTTGAACTCCCCCAAGAGGTATTCACCTCCTCGATTAGATCGAAGTGTTTTGATATGTTTACCTAATCTACGCTCCACTTCTGCCTAAAACTCAGGAAATTTTCCATAAGCTTCTGACTTGTGTTGCATTAGTTAAATATATCCAAAACATGAATAATCATCAATGAAAGTGATGAAGTACTCAAACCCTTTTCTCACTTGGGTGTTCATGGGATCACACACGCCTGTGTGCACTAACTCTAATTGTTCTTTGGCTCTATATCCTTTGGTTGAGTAAGCCCTTCGAGTCATCTTTCCTTCAATACAGGATTCACAAGTTGGCATAGGCTCCTCTGCCTCATAAGGTAATAAATCTTCTTTAACCAACCTTTGAATCCTATTTTGATTGATGTGACCCAATCGTAGATGCCAATGATACAATGAGTTTGGAGAAACTACTTTTCTTTTAACATTCAATCTAGATGAAGTTGCATTTAATTCATAATTTTGCATTTGATATGAGCTAGGAGTTAAAATATATAGACTATCTTTCAATGCACCAGAAGTTATAACACAACCATTTAATTTAATTAAAACATTTTTCCCTAAAGTAAAAATATAGTTTTTGCAAACCAACGAAGAAACTGAAATTAAATTGCGCCTAACATTTGGCCCATAAAGACAATCTCCTAAAATAAGACCCCTCCTACTATCAAACTGCATATGAACCACTCCCACATTTTTAGTTTCCACCTTGGCATTAGATCCCATATGCAAGTATATATCTCTCCTTCATTGAGGCTTTTGGACTATTGGAATCCCTACAATGACTTGCAAACATGATTAATGGCTTCAGAATCTATGCACCTGGAATCTATAGATTTAACTACACTACATGCCCCAATAATGAATATACCTTTTCCTTTGCCTTGCGTGCGAAGTGTTGGGCAGTTAGGTTTCCAGTGACCCAGTTGACCGCAATGGAAGGAGTTTCCTTCGCCTTCAACCTGCACTTTCTTCTTCCCCTTATCCTTTTGGATTACTTTTTTTGGCACAACCACAGTTTTGGCACCATCCTTCTTATTTTTCTTGCCCCTCCTCTTGGGCCTAGAAGTGGATGGTCCAGCAGACTGAGTGTAGTTGATAGATGCACCCTTACTTTTGATTATCCCTTTAAAGTTTACCAACTCATTCAGAAGTTCAGCGAGTGAGTACTTAAGCTTATTCATAGAATAATTAACCCTAAAAGAGTTAAATGAGTCTGGCAATGAAGCGATAATCATGTCAACCTGAAGTTCACCATCCAAGTTGCATCCAAGGATCTCAAGTTCATTTAGAAAACCAATCATTTTTAAAGCATGATCCCGAACTGGAGTACCTTGGACCATCTTGGTGGTCATTAAGTTTGCCATAGCAGTTTGGCATGCACTCTTACAAACTTGCCCAAACATTTCCTTGAGGTTAAGCATGATGTCTGCAGAAGTGAGATAATGAAGATGTTGACTTTGGAGTACATTCGAGAGTGAAGCAAGAATGTTGCACCTAGTCATCTCATCTGCTTTATTCCATTTCTTAAAAACTTCATGCTCCTCAGAAGGATCCTCAGGTAAAGGTGGAGAAGGTCGGGGAGTAGTAAGCACATAATTGAACCCCTCATATGTGAGTACAATATCTAGTTGCCTTTTCCGATCGATATAATTAGGTTCAGTTAATTGATTTTCTTTTAGTATATTTGCAAGTGGACTGTATGGACTAGTCAGGATAAATTTGAAAATAAAAGTATTCATACAATAAATAAAGTGAATAAAAAATAATCATGCAAAATAAAATAATTAATTAATTGCGGGTTTCTTAACCACATTGCATGAAAAAATGGATTATCAGTATGCCAATAACTTATCCGGTTGGCGAAATTCATTATTGTTTATTGATGAGAAAAACTCATTATTTTCATATCTCTTTAGACAATGCCTTATCTATATATGAAATAATTCCTGAATATGCTTTGCCTTTCTAAAATTACCTAGTATAGACCACTCCGTTGGGGGAGGTAATACTATTGACTTTAGATTGAGTGTATAACGTAATTAATGCTCCAACGAATAATCAAATATTAAATATATTGCCATTATCAGTTTAGACTCTTTAAATCATGCGTAGGGCCTTATTTTTAAAGATCTAACTATAATGGACATTTAATAAATATATTTTTGTCAGACAACCATTCTTGTAATATAGACTTTTTAAATCATGCGTGAGGTATTTTTAAAGATCTAATCACAATGGTTATAATAACGAAGGCCATGGGGAAACGTATAAAAGTCCCCGCTCCCACTCAATTTTTATTTATATATAATTTAGGTTTTCTATTCATGATTTAATGCATACAAAATGCCTTGATTTTAATCCAATTAAATATAGAAAATATCAAGATTTTAAATGATTCACTAATATTTAATTTGAGGTATTATTTTAAAATAATTTACAAAAATAATTTTTCGTTTCCCAATAAATGCCCTCAAATTAATTAGCAATCAAATCCAATTTATCTTCATAATTTAATTAATATAAGTCAAGCCATTTAGTTAAAAAAATCATGGATCCAATGCATAAATAATAATAATCAGTATTAAATAATTCCATGCATCACATAAATAATTAAACCACAGACAGAAGCAATTTAAATGGCCAATGGATTCAGCTTTTAACATTTAAATACTATTCTTGCTGTATGGACGTCCTTCAACAGTCTGTAAACACCTATAGGAAGCTGGTACGCGTTAGGAGAAGCAAAACGCCTCTTGGAATGCGCCTGGAGGGCCCTACACGTGCTGGCATGCGCTTGGGGCATGCAGCAAGGCAAGGCACGCACTCCCACATGCCTGGGGTGCGTTGCGGTGCGTGGTACGCCCATGGACATGTTTGCACGCGCGTGGAGGCCTAGAGCTTTGGGCTAGTACGTGTATCTTATGTGCCAGCATATCCACATACTCTCCAGCCCCTGGCGCGAGCTTTTCACGCGCCAAGCTCATCTTTGGTGCGATGCACCAGATCCTAGCTTCCTCCGACGCCTCTTCTCGCCGCCGGCGATGCTCCGGCCACCGAAAAAACATTGAAAAATTCCAGAAAAATAGGAAAAATTCCCAGAAAATTAAATTAAGCCTAAAAAAATTTCAGAAAATTTTTAAAATATTCCAGAAAATTACGAAAGCCTAATTTAACCCTTTTGGATATTCTTGAAGCTTCATAACATCATTTGATGAAGATTATATGGCTTTAATAAATATTTACAATTTCAAATACAATGAAAAAATTAAATTACATCATTAAACTTTCAAACAGCTAAATCAAAACCTTAATTACATTCATCTAACGATAAAATTACATTCAATATACCTATAAGCTTCATCCATGACCCAAACATACATTATCATCCATTCACAATTGTACATACATCATCATGTATCAATATATATCAACATAATAAATCATACATCAACATACATCAATAAATATATATATATATATATATAATTTGGATCCATGAAGATGATTTTGATAAACACATGATCTCTAGTAATGAATCAAACCATGCTCTGATACCACTGTTGGGAAACGTGCAAGTTTTAAAAAAACTTTTGAGGGATTTTCATACATAGATCTTGATTCATCACATAGAGACAAGTTTTATGCACAAATAAAAGATGATGTATCATTCAATTAACAGTTTGAATACTTACATCAAAGGTCTGAGTAAATCTTTTAATCTTTCCTCTAAAATGAATGTTCTCACTTATTGTGGATCTCTTAGCAAGATTATTTCTTCTTCTTCTTAATGATAATATTCCCTTTAGGAATTACCAATATGCCTTGATGAATGACCTTGGAATCAAGGCTTGTGGTAGCCTCCTTTAGAAGAGAAAACAAACCCTAAAAAGTAGAGAGAGAAAATAAATTTCTTTTTCTTGTTCTAAAAGTCACACTTAAAATATATATGGACCCGTGTATATATAGGAAAAATAAAAATAAGAAAAGGAAACAATAAATCATTCTCCATCTCTAATTCAAATTTCTCAATTCTAATAGGACTCCAATATCAACTTAGGCTATTGGTGAGAATCCCTTGGGCTTACTATTTTCTTGGCTATTATAAATTTATAATTGGTCCGGTCCATTAGACCATGGACCCAATTCAATTAATTCATAAATTAATTTTTACTTCACTAAACGAAATTAATTGCACTCCAATTAAATAGTAAATAACTGATGGTGGTTGTGTCGTCCTACTACACATCAAGCTTAAGAGGAGTGTGCATTAAGGCGAGGGCCAAGTTTTACATTTATAGAAGCCACTACTACCTTCACTAAAAATATAGTTAGGGTGAGTAGGGATCGTCCCAAGGGATTGGAGTCGAATTTGGTTATGGAATCGCTATTAAGGTTAGTAGGTCAAGTGATCAAACAAATGGTTGGTTGGTTGATTAAACTAGAGAGTAAATTAAACTAAGTAATTGAATGCAATAAAGAGTAAGTAAGAGAGAGAGAGATCTTGGGGTTAAGAGGTCACCACCAAGAAATACTTTTCTACACCCTTAAATAGTGACTAATGAGGGAAATGTGTATTGCAATATTGATGTGTGTATGTGTGTTTGGTAGATTCAATTAGCAAGGGTGACCAATTAAGCATACATTGTCTAATCAACATATGAAAATCACAATATATCTAGCAATTAAGTATATATTGTCTAAATAGCATATGAAAAGTACAATATATTTAGCAAGTCATTAATCCTTTAATTAAGCTCACAAGCCAAATACACCACAAGGTTAGAGACATATGCTACTTGCATTCAAAAGTATGGAACATCAAACAACAAGCATGAATTGTCCTCCCATCTAATAACTATACTACCACTACACTACAGTTAAGCTAATGACATGAAATTAAACTAATGACATGAGATCTCTGAAAATGTCATCATGGCTCTGATCCATCTTGAAGTGCTGAGATCGATCATGTTGGATCGATCGAACTTTGATCTGAGATCGATCGAAGATGCTGATTTCCACCTTTTTCTTCCTTTTGCTTCCACTTGGCTCCTTTCTTTGATTTATCCCAGAATTGCTTCATTTCTGCTCTTATTTGGCTGAGTTAGCTTATTTTCGGGATAAGTGCCTGAAAATAGAAATAATACGAAATCAATCTAAAATGGTAAAGTAAGATAGATAAAGGTACTAGAATGCTTAAGCTTAAGGGGTTTAAATACGCACTTTTCCAGCGCTCATCACACCCCCAAACTTAAATATTGCTAGTCCCTAGCAATGAACTAGAAAGTGAAGAATTGAAATGAACAACTAAACAACTATGAACTAGAAAACAATGAATGGATAACGCCATTTTCGTAAGGAACACGATTGCACTTAGTATATGCAACAAGCCTTTTAAACCCCTAGGTTACCCCTAGTGGATGAGTGAAGTCTCGTGAGGGTTTCCAGAAATGATACCACAAACATTAAGCTCATTCTTTCTAAAGAGGCACCAATATTGCAAACAAGTATTGGGAAAAAACTACCTCAAGTATGCAGTTTTCAAACATTTCTAAGCAATCTCCCAAAATCTCAACATCAAGCAAGTAAGTATGGTTGTCCACACATCTAGAAAATGATCATGCAAATCAAAACAACTTTAGAATCCTTTTGAGTGGATCGGCATCAAATATGTTACTATCTTAGCCAACTAAAGAATTAATCACATTCTTACCCTCAAACTAGCACACAAATCTAGTACCGATCATCAAGACAAAAAGTGGACCTTTTATTAAAGCTTTATTGTTCTAGGTGCGATTATTCTTTTCACTCAATTATTTATTTATTTATTTATTTATTTATTTATTTAGGATCAAAGATGGAAGCATGGTGCAATGTAGTGATCTATTAAGCTTTCTAGTGATTCATGAGGTCGAGCGTTAGGTCAATGACTCCCAAACCAGACGGCTTTAGGGCATTAAGTGTTCAAACACCCCTATGGACTTACAAGCTCAAATCAGCTAGGTTACAAATCAAAATAACCTCCATCTAATCATTTCTCACTTCTCACCTTTTGGGAGAAGTCCTCACTTTTTTATTGCTTATTTATTATTATTATTTTTTGGTAAGTAAATTCAATTATTAACCTAGAGTTTGGGCCCTCCACCTTTCGGCGCGAGAAGTTCAATGCTTGATGAGGCTAGAATCCTGGCTACTTAGTGAAAAGGGGTTGTTATCCACCTTTATCAAGAATGAAAGCTTTCAATGCACTACAAGCACAATTGGGATATAACCAATTCAATAATCAACAAAGCATGTACCCCATAAATGAATGCTAGTGTGCGCCGGTGCTAGTGTAGAATTCAAGAATGAATCTCAAAACAATCACAAAATTAAGATGATGTGGACCATAAGTGTAAGGAAGATATCAATTTTTCAAAAAATTTACTCCTAAATGGCTTCCATAAGGCATACAAGGAGTATTGGACTCTCAAGTCAAGCAATTTTTAAATTTTAAGCAATATAGTCCTCAAAAGATCAAAATCATAGCTAGATATGGACCAATTATAGAAAATCTCTTAAGTACACAAGTCATGCTCAAAATTTTGAATTTAAAAGCAAACACTGTAACATACACCGTTACCCCTAAACTGAAATGGCACAATGTCCTCAATGTGCAAAAAGAACAAAAGGAAAGAGTATACCGGTGCAATTAAGGCAAAGAATGATCGGGACTGAAGTATCCAAATTGGGTGGCATGGCCCCCCCAAACTTGGGATTAACTGTGGTCCTAAAATTTGGCACTCGGATAAACTCATCAGATAACAAAAAGGGATAATCAGTGCACAGTGGACATGCAAGTGTAAATGAAATAAAACAGTGAGAGGGGTATAAGGGTGGTCCTGATAATCGAGTAGCACTCTCTCACTGAAGTCACTGTGATGTACCTGATGGAGTCAAACATACAGAGATAAGAATATAACACATGACATCCATAACAAAAGTATATATAAAGAAAATAAAGTATAGAGTACATCAAAAGATCAAAGCTAACAGACCGGCTGCAAATAATATACAGTGATAAAAATGAAGTATAGAGCATAGAGGTGGAGTATAAAAAGATAAAAGAGCTGGAAATCTCAGGTGAAGGAGGCAGGATGGGCAGGGCGAGCTCTGCGGATATCGCGAGATAAGTCTCGGAGTGCAGTCATGACATCCGTGCGGAATGTAGCAAAATCAGCTCGGTGGGCTACAGCATCGACTCAAATGGCAGCAGTATCAGCTCTGATAGCAACCACTGCATCCTCAAGAGCCTGAAGACACTCTCCAAAGCCAGGGGTCTGACTAGGAGCCTCAAGTATGGATAAATCAGAAGAAAGCTCCTGAGTTTGTTCCTCCTCATGTACTGGCGACCTAGCTAGAGAGTGCTGCTTTGCGTCATGTGCAGGTCGCTCCAAATCAATGTCTATATGCTCGGCAGCTGGACTGACTGGTACATCATCCACTGCGAGATCTGCTGCTACTGCCTGAGCTGCTGCCTTTGCCTCCTCAGCCTCTAGCTCCTCTGCAGCTACTACTGCGTAGTCCTGCAGTCTAGTAATGATGGTATTGTAGCTCTTGTCCCAGTCCTTCTTCAAGAAGTGACAGGGACCTCTCTCAGGGTGCTCCCAAGGATGAAAAGGGTAGCGCTGGTCAATAAGTATTTGGGTGATGAGGTGGCCGAATGGGAGAGACTTAGCCCTTCCGGGCTTCTCCTTGCTGATATACTCGTCGAATAGCTTCCTCATCACGCTCTAGATGAGCGCATGGATAGATACCCAGTGGCCTGTGTAAAATGCGTAGAGGGCTGTGAGATAGTCTCCTCGTTGTTGGATCTTATGCCCGGCCATATATATATTCTGAAAAAGAACGGAATCGAAGAACCATAGGTCATCTGAAAGGAATATACAGGTGGCGAAAGTCTCGCCATTGGCATGGTGACCTGTAAGAAATACTGCCATGTTGGCATAAGAAGACCTGTATAGCCTCGGATATAGCTCATATAGTTCCGGAGGGCATCTGTGTGGACAATGGCATAAACGGGCTAGTGAGTCCACAGTGATAGTAATCTGATGGCCATCTATAGTAATGACCAGCTCTGCTGTGGTACGCGGGGACGGTCGGAGGTTCTGGAAGACCATCCGTACCAGCTGTAGGTAGACTGGCTCTGTAACTAGGGCAAGAATAGCTACAAGGCCCCTCTGAATAATGTCATGGTAAGCTGATCGGGTCTACACCGATCTAGAGAAGAAATCTGTGTCGAACTCCGAGTCATGGTCTACTGCCATATGCGCATATCTAGGCGCGGGCCTATCATGCTCTCAAGCTGGCTGAGCTAGCTGGCGTGGTGAAGATGGTACTGGTGAATGCTCAGCTCCAGCATGTGATGGAGCTGTAGAGGTGGATGGAACATGATCATCCTCAGCCTCATGAGCAGGTGACTGAGGTGGAGTAGGCTGTACTGGCTCCTCCTCTGCATGAGAGGGCTCTACTGGCTCCTCTATCCTCGGTTGGATATGTCTCTGAGGCCCGTGTTGCCTTTTGGCAACAGTCTTGCGCTTAGTTATAGCCAGAAAATTAATTTAAAAACTTACAAGGGGAGTTAGTGCTAGAATTAAGAATTGTAAGCACAAAATAGAAACATGCATGTCAAATAAGATAAACAAAATATATATGACATGAATCTATGCAAGTGACAGGGCATGAAACATGCTAAATAGTGTAAGTATGAAATGCATCCAATGTGGAATATCACAGGCATTGGGCATATATAAGATAGCATGAACATAATGTATGATGAATGAAGTGTCTGTGTGAGATCTGTGAAGTTCGATCAATCATAAAAAGGTTTGAGATCAATCTCAAAACTTCAATCGATCTGAAAACTAAGTTTGATCGATCTCTAAAGATCGATCAGAGATTGAAGTTCGATCGATCGAACTGTGCGAAGGTGAAAACTCAAAGGTCATAGATCTGTGACTTTGGAAACTCGGGGGCCACACGAACAAGGTCGTGGGCCCATCAACACAATAATCTAATCAATTATACTCACTTAGCATGGCCCATACTCCCATAATCAATTTAAAAATAAAAAATATAAAAACATATATACACATATATACAAACATGCTTCAAGCTCATTAATGGTGGATTTCATCATCATTCATCCTAGATCTAGCATGTAGGCAACATATATTGTCAAATTGAAGCTTAAAAGGACAAAGTGTTGTTCGGATCACACCTCTAGTCGCGAGAGAAGATGAGAGGAGGATGGTGATGCAAATCCGAGAAGAGAGAGAGAAAATCAAAGGTTGGAACTCGCCGGAGGTTCGCCGGAGAAGATGATGATAATGGGGCACAGTGGTGACGAGAAGGATGAGGGACAAGGGTTTGGAGGGTTGGATCGATCTAATGGATAGATCTTAAGACCCTCCAGGCCTATTTTAAAAAACATTTCCCGATTAGTTCGATCGATCGAATTGAGATGTCAGATCGATCGAACTTTGATGATCTCTCCTCAAAGTATTTTTGGAATTTTTTGAAATTTTTGAAAAAATAAAAACTAAAAATAAAAATTAAAAATTAAAACTTAAAATTGAAAATTAGAAAATATTTTTGGATTTTTGAAAAATAAAATAAAAATAAAATCTTTTTGGATTTTAGAAATAAATAAAGTAAAATCTTTTTTGTTTTTTTTGAATATTTAAAATAAAGTATTTTTATGATTTTTGGAAAATAATATAAAATAAAATAAAATAAAAATATTTTTGAATTTTTGTTAAAATTAAAAAGTCAAATAGAGTCAAACAAAGGTCAAAATAGAGAATTGAAAAACTAAGATCAATCTGAACAAAATGTTCGATCGATCAGACAGATAACAAAAATATACAGGTGTTTGGTTCAAAAATTTGGCTAAGTGTGGCACTTCCAGATCGATCAAACATTGAAGTTGGATCGATCAAACATTGAAGTTGGATTGATCAAACATTGAAGTTGGATCGATCGAAGGTCTCCTGATCGATCTAAGAATAAGTTTGAACGATGGGACAGAGAGGTGATTTGGATGCAGGTAGAAATTTTTTTAAGTGTTGGATGTAGGTGGAAGTTCGATCGATTGAACTCTCATTTGAGATCGATCGAACTTATGCAAAATGCTTAATCACAACACAAAATTCATGCAATCCTAATCATAGTTCCTATTAATGCATAGGAACCAAAAACGAGTATCTAGACTTCGCAAGAAATGAAATTTAAGATAGAAATGAGGGAAGAATAGGATTTTGACACCCTATGAAATGTCGTTACTAGTCTTTAACGTCTCTAGCAAGACGTTGGACTCTTTTAGCCCTGATCAAAGATCTTGTAATGCATCCCCTCCTTGTTGGGGTGAGAGATGTTTTGAACTCCACCCAATAAATGGTTCTTTGAAGAACTTGTTGGATTAAGCTCAAAAGAAACTTTTGTTCCCTTGTCAATGTAAGAACAATCTTTAGGCTTCCTTGCCCTTTCAAAGCAAGAATTTGAAACAACACTTTTAGAATGCAAGATTGAAGATGATTTCTTTGAAGTTTTGGTCTTACACAAAAGCCCACTTCCTTGACATTGAAGATCATGACATTAGTCTATAACATTAACCTCTCCTTCATATTTGTCAAATGAATTGGGTGTGCGATTAAAGATATTTAACTTCATCTTCATGTGGCTAAATGAAATCTTCATTATCCCCGTCTTACAATTGATGTTGGTATGAACGGTTGCCAAGAAAGGACGGCCAAGGATAATGGGAATTTGGCTCTTAGGATTGGGGATCGGTTCCGTGTCAATGACAACGAAATCAACGGGGAAGAAGAATTTGTCAATCTTTATCAAAACATCCTCAATTATACCCCTAGGCTTCTTAATGGATCGGTCGGTAAGTTGTCAAACTACCGACGTCGGTTTCAATTCACCTAGGCCCAATTTGACATAAACCGAGTATGGAAGAAGGTTAATACATGCTTCTAAGTCAAGGAGCGCCTGATTAATGATATGATCACCAATAATGCATGAAGTAGTAGGTGAACCAGGGTCCTTAAACTTTGACAAAGTGTTATGTTGCAAAATTGAGCTTACTTGCTTGGTCAAAACCACTTTTCTTGGTGCTTGGCTCTTATTCTTTCGCTTTTGGGTGCACAAGTCTTTCAAGAATTTGGCATAAGCCGGAATTTGCTTGATTGCATCCAGAAGTGGAAGATTGACTTTTACTTGCCTAAACATTTCCATGATTTCATTGGGTTTTCCCTTTTGCTTGTCTTTTGAAATGGATCCTTTTAAGGCATCCGGAAATAGAACTTTTGGTTTAAACACTTTTAAGGCATCCGGAAATAGAACTTTTGGTTTAAACACTTTTTCAGAATTTGAAGTCTCTTCAACACAAGAAGTTTTTAAATCACTTTGTTTCAAATCATTTTTCAACAAACCTTTTCAAATTCATTTTTCGGCAAATCTTTCTTCAAATCATTTTCAAAATCATTTTTCAAATCACATTTTGAAGTTTTCTCATTCACAAGATCATGTATATGCAATGAAGGAGGAATTGGATGTGAAACGGGACGGGTGATAACTTGAGGTTGCACCGATTTACTCTTTTCATTGGACATTTCAACTTGATTGTCCACAATCCTACCACTCCGCAAGGTAGTCACCGCATTAACATGTTCAATGGTGTGGCCTTCCGATGAGGAATGGGTTTCCACAACACATTGTTGCTTAGGTGGGGCATTAATAGGCATCTTTCGCTTCTCTCTTGCATTAAGAGTACTTGTTATTTGCCCTACTTGGGTTTCTAGCTTCGCAATAGATTGAGAGTGGGAATGAAACAATTATGTGTTAGCCTCAAGAATGCCTAAAGCATTCAAAACTTTTTCTTCAAAGGCGGGACTTCTAGTATTTCCTTGGGAATAAGATTGGTTGGGAAAATGAGAATTAGCAAATTGATTCCCTTGTGATTGATAAGGTCTATAACCTTGGGATCCTTGGTTTTGAAGTGGAGGTGGAATGTACTTCCCTTGAAAACCGCCTTGGGAAGGGTTTGAGCCCTCTCCTTGGTTTTTCCAAGACAAGTTCGGATGATTTCTCCAACTTGGGTTATAATGAGTACCATAAGGATTGTTCCCTTGGTTCATAAAAGCTGCATTGACTTGTTCATTAGGTTCATTTTGCACTTGTCCGTGAGGACAATGAGAAGTAGAATGAAGAACACTAGAACAAGTCATACATGTTTCATTTGATGCACGATGAGAACGTTTAGGGAAGGAAGATACTTGGTTCGCCGAGTTTTGGTTAATCAAGAATTGATCAAACCTTTGAGATAAAGACTTCATTTCGGCGGCTATTTCATTTGAATGGTTGACTTAATGTAGGCCAACACTCTTCCTACCTTGTGAATTTCTACCATTCTTGGATGATAATGTTCTATGCAAAGAATTTTCACTCATGCTCTCATAAAGACGCCACACGTCATTCTCATGCCTATTAATATATGAGTCACCCATGGAAGCATCAACCATGCCTTTGTAATTGTCCGATAAGCTCTCAAAGAAATATTGAACTAATTGCCATTTGGGCATGTCATGATGTGGACACTTCCTAAGCAATTCATTAAAGCATTCCCATGCCTCATGAAACGTTTCTCCATCCCCATGTGAAAATTCTCTAATTGAGGTTCTTATGGCATTAGTCTTAGAAACCGGATAGTACTTCTTTAAGAACTCTTGTTGCATTTCTGCCTAAGAAGTGATTGAAAAAGGTCTAAGATTGTTAAACCAATACTTTGCCTTGTCTTTTAAGGTGAATGGAAAAAGTTTAAGTCTTAAAACCTCTTTCGGCATGTCCGTATATTTTACGGTGGAACATACTTCATGAAACTCATCCAAATGCTTGTAAGGTTCTTCACTCGAAAGTCTATGATAGTTAGGAAGCATTTGAATGGTTTGTGGCTTAATTTCATAGTGATGCACTTTAAATGGTGGCAATTGATTGCACGTAGGTGCATTATTTTCATTAAGCACATAGTGATCTCTTAAAGCAAGTGGAGGATTAGCAATTTGAGGTGCAACATGGGCACCTTGATTTTGATTTCCTTGAATGATGGGAGGTTGTGGAGCATACATTGGCCTTGGCATTCCAAATGGAACTTGGCCTTATTGTTGTTGTGGTTGGTGAATGAATGGCCTAGGGATGCCTAATGGTGATTGAATGTTCTTATGATGCACATTTGGATGAAGGATACCTTGTTGGTCTATGTGACCAAGGTCCTCTACATTCTCTTCATTATGGCCTTCCATTGGTGTAATGGATCGGGTAGAACTAGAACTTCCTCTTCCTCTAGGATTTCTAACTACGGATTCAAGATGTAAATCAAGAGGGACAAGAGTTGGTTTTAGTGATCTACGACTATGCATGCACAATGTGAAAACACAAAAACACAATGAATGAACAAACACTTCAACTTCACAACAATTTCAATGAAACTTCCTCCACAAACACTTAACCTATACTCCTATGCTTTAACAATAATGACGCAAAGAACAATTAAGAATGCCTCCACGCGGGCTTACGATTTATCTAAGAAATTAAAAACAAGCCTCCACGTGGGCCGACGATTTAACTAAGGGATTGAGTAAAGAAAGTCTCACAAAGGTCCTATAGCACTTTAACTCCAAATTTAAAGCTTAGCTTAGCAAATTTTTTAAAATTTTTTTAGCATTTTTCCTTGCTTGCTTAGCTCCTTTGCTTGGATGCTCATTTGCTTAGCTCCTAGCTCAATGCTCCTTGTCAAAGATGAACAAACACAATAAGTAATCAAAAGAAAAATAAAAACTAAGTAAAGACACGATCAAAAGAGTACTAATTCCTAATGAATTCCACAAATATGACGTTGCCTAATCCCTGGCAACGGCGCCAAAAACTGATGGCGGTTGTATCGTCCTACCACACATCAAGCTTAAGAGGAGTGTACATTAAGGCGAGGGCCAAGTTTTACATTTATAGAAGCAACTACTACCTTCACTAAAAATATAGTTAGGGTGAGTAGGCATCATCCCAAGGGATTAGAGTCGAATTTGGTTGTGGAATCGCTATTAGGGTTAGTAGGTCGAGTGATCAAACAAATGGTTGGTTGGTTGATTAAACTAGAGAGCAAATTAAACTAAGTAATTGAATGCAATAAAGAGTAAGTAAGAGAGAGAGAGATCTTGGGGTTTAGAGGTTACCACCAAGCAATACTTTTCTACACCCTTAACTAGTGACTAATGAGGGAAATGTGTGTTGCAATATTGATGTGTGTGTGTGTGCTTGGTTGATTCAGTTAGCAAGGGGGACCAATTAAGCGTACATTGTCTAATCAACATGTGAAAAACACAATATATCTAGCAATTAAGTATATATTGTCTAAATAGCATGTGAAAAGTACAATATATCTAGCAAGTCATTAATCATTTCATTAAGCTCATAAGCCAAATACACCACAAGATTAGAGACATATGCTACTTGCATTCAAAAGTATGGAACATCAAACAATAAGCATAGATTGTCCTCCCATCTAACAACTATGCTACCACTACACTACAATTAAGCTAATGACATGAATTTAAACTAATTAAGCTAAGGGAGAGGCACAATCCATCAAGAAATGAGCATGAACCATCTAGAAAATTACAAGAGCATTCTTTTAAGCACAATGTTTTGATAATCTCTAGATCCAAGGCATTAATACACATAGACATGCATCAATAACACAAGAAATAGAGACAAACACATGAATATCTATTCTAGCTTACATAAACATATGGATAGAATAAAATGATCAATTGGAAGCATTAAACCACATAAATCATTGAATAAACAAGATATATATATATATAAGTGTCAAAACATGTATTACAACACTAATCCCTCAATAATACACAAAATCAAGATGTAGGAAGCATGCTTGGGGCTAACTCTAGCCCCAAGAGGATGTCTAACCACTCATGGTGGTGCTTCTCCAACCCTCAAAGGCTAACTCCATGGTAGAGATTTGCTCATTGGTTGATGAAAAGTCTCCAATGGTATCTCTAGCCTCCTCCTCCTCTAAGTTTGCTCTCTAAGAGATGATATGATATGGTATGAAGTTATTCTCCTTGTAAAAAGTAATTCTTATCCTTATATAGGTAGGTCAAATGACACCCAAAATGAGCTGGGGTCGTGCACAAAATAGTCTTCAATGATTGGATAAATGATAACTTTCAATGAGCTGGAAATTTAACTTTTTCGTACTGGAGGAAGTTCGATTGATCGAACCTTGGACTTAGATCAATCAAACATGGCTGAGATCCATCGAACTTAGGCTGGATCGATCCTCACTAGTGGCGCTTTTTGGATAAAGACAAATCTAAGATATTTTGAAGATATTTTTAGAAAAAGGACAAAAGTGTTTGGTAGGGTGGTATAACTAGATAAGATCATTCATTTGGATAAGGACAAAGCAGTTCGATCGATCGAAGAATGATGTTGGATAGATCGAACTTTTGAGATCTCTGAAAATGTCATCATGGCTCTGATCCATCTTGAAGTGCTGAGATCAATCATGTTGGATCGATCGAACTTTGATCTAAGATCGATCGAAGATGTTGATTTCCACCTTTTTCTTCCTTTTGCCTTCACTTGGCTCCTTTTTTTGATTTATCCCAGAATTGCTTCATTTCTGCTCTTATTTGGCTGAGTTAACTTATTTTCGGGATAAGTGCCTGAAAATGGAAATAATACGAAATCAATCTAAAACGGTAGAGTAAGATAGATAAAGGTACTAGAATGCCTAAGCTTAAGGGGTTTAAATATGCACTTTTCAGCGCTCATCAATAACCTCTAAGTCAATGTTGCACTTTGACCCTTCTATGCATAATTATTTATCGGATAATTAAAGCCATCAATCCGACAACATAATTAATACAAAATAAATACAAGTAACACTGATGCAAATATTGAGAATATAACCCTCTAACTATTAATTACATAGCTACCCAAAGTGCCGATCTATCCGCCGAACAAATCAAAGTAATTATTAATTAATAAAAGAGTCTATACTTCTCTTATGCTTGAGGGTCAAAAGCCATGATTGTGATAGAGAGCAATTGCATACGACAACTCTCGCAATATATCTCAATTTATCGTGGACTCGGTTCAAGTCTTAACTAATTAAATGTCCATCCACAATTATCGACTTTGAACCATTTATGATTACTAATTTATAACTTAGTATTAATTGCCATTACATACATATATAAATATATCTTGTAATCAAGTGGACACAATCAATTCCATAATGAATTGAAAAATAATACATTCTATTCACCAATTGTATAATGCCTTAATAATAATATTCAGATAAGGAACCATGACTTTTACAATCCAAATAAGAATTTGCTATGCTAGGGCACAGATATCCCAACACTTTTGCTCTGCTCTTGGTAAGGAGATCTGCCTTCAATTTGTCTGATTGAAGGGGGCCTTGCAAATCTTATTCGCTTGCTATGCATTCCGATCTGGTGATGAAATGTAAGAATGTACATATGATTTTTTGAGTCTCAATTTGGAGTTGCAAACAATAATATCAGGCAATTAGCAGATGGCGCTTATCATGGTTGTCAAAATCGCGATTCTGAGTCGTAGAATCGCACGATTCTACGACTCAGAACTCAAAATCGAGTCAAATCGCAGCAGAATCGTTCAATTAGTAGAATCGGTGGTAGAATCGGTAGAATCGGGGGTAGAATCGTAGAATCGGAGGTAGAATCGTACGATTCTACACGATTCTACCGATTCTACGAAATTGGTTATTTGGGCCTTTATTTTTGGGCTTTCTTTTATTTTTTGGTTGGTTTCTTCTGGGCTACAAAATAAAAGAGGCCTGGCCCAAATGTAGTATACAAAGTTAAATATTTATTCTATAAAATATAAATTATTTTTCATTAGTGGCAGAAAAAGAAATATATATATATGTATATATATCAATTATTTTTACCATGCATGTTGATGTTTCATAATATATTTTTGTGTTTAATTATAAAAAATTAAAATGATCAATTATATCCCTCGTGACTAACAGGTTTAGGCAAATTTTGGTTTCATTTGACTAATTTTTTTTGAAGGCTTATCATATATATTAAAAATTAAAAGTAATTTAAAAGCTTAAAAGACTTGCCGAATATGCCAGCCAATGTATAATCTTGTAGTCTAAACTGATAATATAATGAGATCAAGTTAACGCGTGATTCATATTTTGTTGTGCTAACTCTTGATTAATTTCATACTTGTGACTAATAAAGTCACATACACCGTAACACTTGGATTGGTAGACAAAAAGGTCTTTTTATTTCTTCAGTTTTCGAAAAAAAAAATTTGCATAGAGTTTAAAAAAAAAAAAAAAAAAAAAGGTTTACTTTTGATATGTAATTTTATTTTCTAACTTTGGAGATGGATGGGTTAAGATTTGAGATTTGTAAATTCATGTTATTTTGAGTTAAATTCTCTTTTATTTATATTCGGACTTTGAAATATTGTTAGGATTTGAGATTTGTGAACTCATGGATATGTAATATTGTGTGTTTTGACCTCATTTTTGTTATATTTTACAGATCTTATTGTTTAAGAAGTTAGTTTCAATTGTTTTTCACAATTTGGTAGAATCTTACGATTCACGATCCGATTCTACGATTCCGATTCTACGGAGCCCAAAACGATTCTGCCTAGAATCCCGATTTTAACAACCTTGGCGCTTATTATTGAGAATCCAGATTGTCACATGTAGCCATTATTGACCCATGAATTGTAATGGGTACCTACTTTTTATCCATTAGTGACCCACTCACTTTAAATTAGTCACCCAATTATTTAATTTTAGTGAGCGGGTTTGGGCAGTTTAATGAGTTTGGGCATAAATTGCCAACCCTAATTTGCAATGGTCTATTTTGTCACTCACGTGAATCAGACTTCTGATAGATTTAGTTCTTAAGAAACTTTAAAACTTAAAGCTCACAAATCTGTTGCTATTTGATAATGTGCAGAGTATTCATCACTTTCCCCTCAAATATCCTGGCTTATGGATTCCAATGGTGAAATATGGAAGCAGAAAGACACTAATGAGTTACACCCTGAATATGTTGCTATAATTAGACAAGATTATTTCAAGTAAAGCAACGGATATCCGGGGTATCCATGTCTTATCTCTCCCAGCCCAATGCAACTTTTGCAAGCTGACGTCAGGGACTTGCATATGAAGCACTCCAACAGCAACATTGACAACATTTCTCATCTATCGACTTCATAGGATGAGGGTCTAGTGTTGACTGTGCAAAGCAGGTTTTTTGTGGTAATTGGTTTTTTACTTTTGGAAGCCAAATATATTTTTGCATTTCTCTTTGTTGGGTTTATCGCACATCAGTTAATTAGATAATTATGACTAATTTATTCTTTGTTTTGTATTTATTTCTCTACCATAGGTTCATAGTGTATTATTTGTACATATCAGGCCACGAGCGTGGGGACCGTAACAATGGTTAGACCTTTTTCTGCCAATGCAAAGAGTTACCATTTTTTTCTTCTCATGTACGTAGTAGCAGTTCGATGCTTCCATCAGTGATCCGTATTCATGATGCGAAAATTTTGTGTTGCCAGTAGACTTAAGTTACTTGACAATTTGATCATATAATAAACAGGTTATACTTTGTGTAATTGTTAGTTGAAAGAAGGATTTAGAATTTGATCGAATTTCATTTTACTCGTGCCTGTCAGCTTTGTTGGTGTCATGTGAACTCCGATAATTTTGACATAAATGGTAGCAAGAGATAATATTTTACTGGGTGAAATGTTACTGTGGTAGAATGAGCTTTTTGATTGCAATGGTTAGATCATAGATGGGTGGTTAATTTTTTTGCAAGGGTTTTGAACACAGGTCACAGTTCTCATACACCAAAATTGATGTAGAATTTCAGCTGATTTGGCCATCCTTTTACAATCAAAAGGTTTAATCATGTACTACATCTGTACATTTTCAGGTTCATTTTGTGCAACTTGGGTGCGGCCTCTACCCCAATAGTATAACTTCCCACGAGGATAGGAGGGGTTCAAGTCCGGGGGTGTGGGCAAAAGTGTGAGCGAGTACTTACCGATAACAAAAGAAGAAGAGTTTGGGTGGAGACACCTCTACCCCAATAGTATTCAAGCTCGGGTGTGTGGGCAAATGTGTGAGCGAGTACTAACCTGATAAAAAAAGAGGAGGAGAGTTTGGGTGGCATGTCCCCGATTTCAATCAACTACATATATAGAGAGAGAGTCTATATATACACACACTGCCATAATATACCATATATTATTACATTGTTCAAGTTCTAAGCTAGATCAAACAACAAAAGAAAAGGTTGAGAAATCTAAATCAGGGAGAGTTGTTTAACATTGATGGGATAAACTTCAGATGTCAGATTGGAAGCATAAGCCTTTGCTGCTATCTGAACATTCACAGCTTCAGTTGGATGCAAGCCATCAAAATACAAATGAGTGCTTCTTGTTGCACATGTTGACCCTCCTCTTCTGCATAAGGTTCCTGTTCCATCGTCAACTTCACAACAGGCATTGTTTGTATCGTTGAAGCCTGTAAACCACCGTGAATATAATATATAAGAAAAATGATAGAAATGCAGAAAAGTGGTTTTTGTTGCTGACTGATGTGGCAATCATTGAGATAAACCGGCAATCATTGAGGTAAAAGTACCTTTAGATGCAGGATTGGCGATGATGTCCATGATCATCTTGTTTGTGTTGACAAAAACAAGGATAGAAGCAGGCATTTGTGGCTTGATGAGATCCACCAATGACGTCAAGTGGGCATTGTAGAGGAGAGCAGCCTTGTTCTGTTCCTCCACACAACCCTTCTGCTCCGGCTGTCTCGCCCGAACCATCGGACTACACCCGCTGGGATTGATCGACATGAGCACAAACTTCCGAGCACCTAAGCTATACAGTTTCTGCATCATTGAAATGAGAAGGCAAAACAAAGTGCAAATGAGTCAATACTCTTAATATGTATTAGGAATATGAAATATGGCAATTACTGTTTGTAGCAAAAGTGTACATGCAGTGGAGTAGCTCTTACATTGTTTAAATTTGTTTTGGATTATCAAACTTTGTTTTAGTTGTTTATATGCAATATTTTCTCACATTTCCAATAAATTTTAGTGAAGTACTATGATCATTAATTGACTTTCAATAAGGGACAATGGATCCACCGAAGTATGTGAGTGGAGGCAACTTTTAACAAAAAAAAAAGAAAAAAAATTAAATTAAATTGTAATATGTATGATTCATATATATATAGATATAGATATTGTGGTAGTATAAAAATTAAATGTAAAAAAAAAAAAAAAAAAAAAACGAAGATATTTTACAATTGGTGGGACCCACCACCAATTGTTGCAACTTTTAATGGCCAAAGGCCATTTTGGCCCCACATTCTTTTATCTCTTCGCTGCTCTCTCCCTCATTCTCTTTCTCAATTTTTTTATTTATTTATTATTTTTCTTTCTTTTGAGCAAACTTCAAACTTCAATTTCTCTCTCACCTTTTTGAGATTTTTAGTGCCATTTACGACAAATTAAAGAGCTCGTCGAGATCTTCGATTTGATCGGAGCTAAGCCTCGTTTGGTGCAACTTGGGATTTCGAATTAAGGCTAGGAATTGGGCAATTTTTAGGGCTTTTCTACAATTAAAAGGTAAGGGTGCTCTAATTCACGTTTTTTTTTTTTTTTTTTTTATCTTTTGTGAGTTTTCCCCTTTTAATTTGATTCTAAGCATGTTTGATTTTAGCAATTTTGCCTATGTTGTTATGGTTGTAGGTAATTAAGGTGATGGATGTATTATATGTGTTAATTGAACCTATGATTATAATTATATATTTGGTGGTGAAGATACATGCTTAGTATTGACATTTTCGATGCCCCATGATTTTTAATTATTAAGAAAAGTGAACTTGAAATTGTGGAAATAAGTGTTTAGAATTTCTTCTTAAAAGATGAATATGACGTTGATGGAATGTGTAGAATTTAATTGTTGGAATAATTGAAAGTATATAAAATGCCATGATTTGGAAATATAGGAATGCGATATTGTATGGAAATTCATATTTTAAACATGGTTAAATGATGCGGATAATATGTATGAAGTTCTATGTTGTCATGGCATTGAAGGAATTGCATAATTCATGCATTGTCATTGGGAAAGTAAAGGAAAAAATTTGTTTGAAAAGCAAATGGAATTGTTTTTGGGAAAAAGTTTTTCGAAAGTGTTTGTGAAAACCCGGACTCCTAGCAGGCGCCTAGTGGTCCGTGGTGTTAGTGTAGTCTAGAGGGGAGTATAGTTGAGCTAACTAGGCCGGATGTGATGCCTTGGGTGTGCCTTGTGGTCGTGGATAGTTAGCTAATCCTCCTCTCGTGACGCCACGGAGGTGCCTTGGGTCGGATTATACTAACGGTTTGGAAGTTGAAACGGAAATGTTTCGGAAATGGGGAGCGATACGAGCATGACATTGTACTTCATTGGCATACATGGTGTATTTGTGACTTTTGTGATTATATTGGATGTTGTGGTTATGGTTTACATCCCCGGTATAGTATGATTCCGTTCTCTTGTTTTCTATTCTGTACGTGGATTCACGGGGTCACAAAAGGTATGTCTTAGGCACTACCTACTGAGCAATTTGCTCACCTCTTTATTATTAACATTTTTTAGGTCATGAGAAGAAGTGGCGGATGATGTTCCTCCACAGGTTTTGATAGGTTAGTGGACTGTTTGACATATTTTGTAGTTATGATCTCATTTTATTATTATTATTATTATTTATAACCCTGGGATGACACGTATATTATGTATTGACATAGGAAATGACGGTAACATCTTTAGTTGACCTCGGGTTTGGGTAAGTGTAATGACCCGGATTTTTCGGATAAATTTTTTCCATTGTCTTTTCCCTTCTGAGTTTGGTTTCTTGTCGATTAGTGTCGTCTCGAGTGATTTTCGAGACTCTTTTTTGTAGATTGACAACTTTCTTTGAGGACCGAGTCAGTTCCGCACTTTTCGTTTTTCGACACTATTCACTTTTTGTCTTTTCCCCTATTTTGTCTTTTTCCCTATTTCGTCTTTTCCTCGTTTGTCACTCTGTTTGCATAACCACACTTCTTGTGTTCAGAGTTGGTTTCTGACTTTACGTATCTTCATTCCCAATGATTTCTATGAGATACGTATCTTCACTTTCGTGAGAAAGTACTCTGGTTGCTCTCGGTGCCCGTAGGGGCATAAATGCAAAGTTCTTTGGAAATTTTTTCTCTTCTTGGGGTGTTTTTCATGAATATCTTTTGAAGATATTTTATTTCAGGGGTATCTAAGAAAATATCTTTTGGAAGATATTTTTATTCTGGGACAGTTTCGCAGTTTTCACTTTTTAGAGGGACCATTATGCAATTAATAAAAGTTATTGCTCAATGGCTTGTTTTGAGCCTGGATCCTCGTATGGGATTCATTTTCACATTTCGTCGAGTCGTGGACTCTTAGAATTTAATCCTAGACGATGTTTTCCAGTTTCAGGGTTTTTGGTCCCAATTTGCGCCAAACTTGTTTTGGGCATAACTCTCTACTCGGGACTCAGTTTTCGACGCCGTTCCTTCCATTATTCATATTTTCTCATTTGAAATCTTTTTTGTTCATGGAGTTTTGCCATTTGAGCACGTCTGCGCGAATTCCACTTTTCTGGACTCGGTGGGGCCCGTTCGGGGCACTTTTTGAGTTTTTCTATAAATAGGAGGTCTTAGAAAGAAAAATCAGATTTTTTTCTCTCTCTCCTCTCTCATGGCCAGTCCAAGCTCCATCCATGGCTGCCATCTTCTCTATCTTCTTTTGGACTTCTTCCCTTCATTAAAAAGTGGTGATGCCTTTGTGTTTATTATTCCCCTCGGCGAGGCCTTCGATTCCAACCGATTGGAATCTCGTTTTGGCTATTTCTTAAGTTCGGGTTTGAAGTCAAGTTTTGTTTTTGATGGGCCATCCTTGGGATTCATGTTCGTGGTGTTGTCCCTGACAAAACCTAGGAGTTTCGTCAAATTCGGAGCCGATTTATTTTAGTGGGGATTTGAGATTTCATCTCAAATGGAGGTAGGGAATGTTTTAGGCTTTTGTGTGTGTTGTATTAAGTGTTTAGCATGATTATACAACTTATATATGTGCCTTGTATCAAATCTAGAAGTTAGTAATTTTTAATTCTTTGTATAAGATTTAAAATTCGTGGTGATTTATAACTTTGATTTGAATTGTGGCATGGTAGAAACTCTTGTTTTAATATGTTGGTTAACATATATTAATTTGGGATCAATTAAATAAGAATTGCTCTTTTTAATTAATATTTATCTTTTGTGAAAGATTTAAGTTCATGGTGTACCTTGCATGGAATTGAGTTGTGTTATGCTTCTAAATTAACTTTTGGCATGTTTGTTAACATACATTAATTTGAGAGTATTTGGTTGAGTTTGGAAATCTAGAGACTTTAATTAAGGGAATTAATTAAAATCTATTTTGGTGGTTTCATGGGCTTAATTAAGCTTGTGTGTGAATATATGTAATGACCATGATATGTTTATTAACATATCTTAAATTGGGGCCAATTGGAAATGATTTGAAATCTAGAGAGTTTAATTATTTTGATGTAATTAAATTTTATCTTGTGTATCCATGGATCTAATCATATTTTAGAAGTTGTTTCAATTTTAAGAGCATGGATTTAGACTTGTGATGTATTCACTAGATTGTGTTATATGCATTGAAGAGCATTGTTGTTAAGTTTATATTCATGAGAGTATGTTTCTAATATGAATATATTATTGGCTTGTGATTTCGTAGCATTATGGATATGAAATGCTTATTATGCACAATTGAGAGTTATATTGCTAACTTGTTACTATGTAGTAGTAATATATATAAGTTATGAACTTATTTGGCTTATTTTAGAATCTTGGAACATTGTTGAGTTGAGATGGCTAGGGTTTGGCTCTAGTACGGGGACGTGAGTCCTCTAAGTCATTGAGATAGTGTGCACTTAGGGTGGTTTTTCCTGCGGGTTAGTGCCCGGAATAACCATTGAGGTCTCGGCAGAATTCCGAGCGTGACGTCCAAGTATTCCACTATTTGTTTTTGCATTCAATTCCAAGTTGACAATCATGTTTACCTTGTTGACTTGTGGTTTTCGTTATTGACAATTTGATGTTGTTAAGTACATCCATACTAAATTGATATATTTAGTTGATTCACACTTTTAGATTTCTAGTTGATAACCTAGAGAATCTATGTCTTGATGTGTGGTATTAGGTATTCTAATTATGCTAAATTGTTATATTTAGTTGATGTTGCATTTTAGACTTCAAGTTGATTACCTTGAGAATCTATATGTTGTTACTATGTAGTAGTAATATATATAAGTTATGAACTTATTTGGCTTATTTTAGAATCTTGGAACATTGTTGAGTTGAGATGGCTAGGGTTTGGCTCTAGTACGGGGACGTGAGTCCTCTAAGTCATTGAGATAGTGTGCACTTAGGGTGGTTTTTCCTGCGGGTTAGTGCCCGGAATAACCATTGAGGTCTCGGCAGAATTCCGAGCGTGACGTCCAAGTATTCCACTATTTGTTTTTTGCATTCAATTCCAAGTTGACAATCATGTTTACCTTGTTGACTTGTGGTTTTCGTTATTGACGATTTGATGTTGTTAAGTACATCCATACTAAATTGATATATTTAGTTGATTCACACTTTTAGATTTCTAGTTGATAACCTAGAGAATCTATGTCTTGATGTGTGGTATTAGGTATTCTAATTATGCTAAATTGTTATATTTAGTTGATGTTGCATTTTAGACTTCAAGTTGATTACCTTGAGAATCTATATGTTGTTACTATGTAGTAGTAATATATATAAGTTATGAACTTATTTGGCTTATTTTAGAATCTTGGAACATTGTTGAGTTGAGATGGCTAGGGTTTGGCTCTAGTACGGGGACGTGAGTCCTCTAAGTCATTGAGATAGTGTGCACTTAGGGTGGTTTTTCCTGCGGGTTAGTGCCCGGAATAACCATTGAGGTCTCGGCAAAATTCCGAGCGTGACGTCTAAGTATTCCACTATTTGTTTTTGCATTCAATTCCAAGTTGACAATCATGTTTACGTTGTTGACTTGTGGTTTTCGTTATTGACGATTTGATGTTGTTAAGTACATCCATACTAAATTGATATATTTAGTTGATTCACACTTTTAGATTTCTAGTTGATAACCTAGAGAATCTATGTCTTGATGTGTGGTATTAGGTATTCTAATTATGCTAAATTGTTATATTTAGTTGATGTTGCATTTTAGACTTCAAGTTGATTACCTTGAGAATCTATATGCTGTTGTTTTGTGTAAGTATGCTCCTATGTTGTTGTTTTGTGTAAGTAAGAACCTATGTTATTAAAATTGCATGAATGAAGTGATTGATGCTAGAAATGATCTTAGGTAGCTAGGATGCTCCTTGAGTCTCACATTTGACATAGACGTTAGGTGGAATGAACCACAATAATTAAACCATGCAAACTTGTAAAACGTAGGTCGATGCATGCTCATTTCCTACGAGTAGCTTTATGTTACTCACCCCTACGACACTGGGGCATATTTCAGGTACAAGAATCAAAGTTGCGGTCTTCATTAGGCTTGGATGGTTTGTGGACTTGGAGACTTCCATTTTTGTGAAGGTTGGCTTGGAATGCCAATTGTAGCCTTATATGTCAACATGTGTACATTTGATTCCTTATATGTAATGTGTACATGAGTACACTCTTTACGATGTATTTGACATGTATGAGATGAGGCCGGAGGCCAATGACATGTAAATTGTATCCTATGTAATTTTTGACTTCATGGAATATTATGAATGTATTGAAAAATATTGAGTTTTTGCTTCACCATGTTTGCATTGGGTGTGGGAATTCCATTTTTATTCTTCCATTAGCATTCATTAATCATGTATGAAGTATGGCCAAGGGCCAAATGGCATTTTGAAACCATCTCATGATTGTAAATTCCAAGTTTTCGTTCCAAACTTCGTTTTTGGCATTTTGGCCGTTGGGGGGTCATATTTTGTATCGGCCATATTTTTGGGCCATGGACCATTGTAGCAAATCTCACTAGGTAAGTCACGTTTGCTTGCATGGTTTTTTCTGGGAAAAGCTTCTTCTTTGGTGAAATAAGCTTCCTACAGACTCATTTTACACTTTTGTTGCATATTCTGATCTAAGGGTATTTTTGGAATTTCCTTTGGGGAATAAATTCCGTTCTTCACATGGTCACTTAGAAAATGTGATTTTGGGGGAGGGTTCTTCTTTGTGTTTTTCCAGAAAATGCCATCTTGGCATTGGAAATCGCATCCGAAGTTCAGCTCACAGTTTTTAAATTTAGCAGCTTTTTGGACCCTCTGGACCAGTTTTCTTGGGAGGGCATTTTGGGCATTTTGCATTGCATATTTTTCAATTTTCTAGGCAAGTCATGTAAGAAACTCGATTTTGAGGGGGGTTTCTTCTTTGATTTTTTTCCAGAAAATGTAATCTAGGCCCTCAAATTTCCATTTTTTTCGAAAAAACCCCTGCTGCCAAGTTTTTGGGTTGCACCTTACTTCCCTCTTCACATGTAAACGGTTACGAGGAGTTTGGTAACCGGTTACATATGCATGGGCAGTGTTTTTGTCATGAATTTTGGCCTCCTAACCGATTAGGAAGGCCATCTAATAGGTTAGATGATCTTTGGTTGGCACTTTTTGACCGTTTTGCCCCTTCTTATTCCGTTAGCCATATCTTCTTCATCCAGACTCCAAATCAAGCAATTTTTGAGTCTAAGTTCATTGATTTTTTGTTGTCTTTCCAATGGTGTGCTCGGTGGCACCCACTTTCAAGCTGGAAATGACGATTTTGCCTTTAGGTTCAATCTTGTTCGTTTTTGAAACGTTGCTTCCCGATTTGATTCCTTTAGGTTCCGTAACCTCGTTGAGGGTCATAGTGGTGTCTTAGAGCCATGTTGTATCTCTAGAGACCGTTGTTTTGTCTTTTGCTTCCGCATTTCGGATCCGTTTTCGGGTCATCTTTCGGTTCATCACTGACGCACCGGGTTGAAAAACTTGGGCCATCACAAGTGGTATCAGAGCTCCTAGGTTCGAAAACCTTAGGACGACGGGTTTTAGGTGCATATCATGCTTTTGTTGCCATGCTCTATGTGCTTATATGTTTTATGATAACATGTTTTGGTTTGATAACATGTTTATGTGCTTATGTGGTATATGTAGTATGCCATTTATTTAAGCATGACATACGATGTATGCTAGATTAGATTTGTATATGCATAACTGTGTTGCATATTTGGCATGACACGGGATTAGTCATTGAGGCACGAGTTGAGGTTGATGGTGATTGTAGTCACAGTTTCGTGGCAGTATAGGTTGTTGTCGACCTAGTATTGGTTTTGAGGTAGGTAAATGGTCACCTTTTGCTTAGGCTCTTGTGAGATGAGTCATTTGGCGTTACCATAGTGGTGGATTTGTTGGTTTTGAGCCATAATGAGGTTATGGGCCTCTTAGGATCCTTGGTTGATCAGGATGATTCCTCTGGGATTGCAATTTTCGTGGGCGGGTACGTTTGTGGGCGGGTGCATGGCACTGTCATGCTACCGTACTGGCTAGCTACAAGTGCAGTTCGGGTGGAATCAATGTTGGTTTTGTTTTAATAGGCGTTGTCCTTTGATCGGTAATGATGATGGTTGTTTTGGCGATCAGTCGTGGTGATTGATTTAGTTGTTATTGGTATGGCTGTAGTTGTTTTGGCGATCAGTCGGTAATGATGATGGTTGTTTTGGCGATCAGTCGTGGTGATTGATCAAGGAAAATGGTAACTACAGCCATACCAATAACAACTAAATCAATCACCACGACTGATCGCCAAAACAACCATCATCATTACCGACTGATCGCCAAAACAACTACAGCCATACCAATATTTTGAGAATGTCTTTTGGAGACTCATTTTACACTTTTGTTGCATATTCTGACCTTAGGGTATTTTGGGAATTTTCTTTGGGGAATAAATTCCGTTCTTCTCATGGTCATTTAGAAAATGTAATTTTGGGGGGGGGTTTCTTCTTCGTGTTTTTCCAGAAAATGCCATCTTGGCATCGGAAATCGCATCCGAAGTTCAGCTCTCAGTTTTTAATTTAGCAGCTTTTTGGACCCTCTGGACCAGTTTTTTTGGGAGGGCATTTTGGGCATTTTCCATTGCGTATTTTTCGATTTTTCATGAGAGTCACGTAGGAAACTCGATTTTGAGGGGGGTTTCTTTTTTGAGTTTTTCCAGAAATGTCATCTAGGCCCTCAAATTTCCATTTTTTCTGGCAAAACCCCTGCTGCCAAGTTTTTGGATTGCACCTTATTGCCCTCTTCACATGTAAACGGTTACGAGGAGTTTGGTAACCAGTTACATGTGCATGGGCAGTGTTTTTGTCGTGAATTTTGGCCTCCTAACCGGTTAGGAAGGCCATCTAACCGGTTAGATGATTTTTAGTTGGCACTTTTTGACCGTTTTGCCCCCTTCTTCTTCCGTTAGCCATATCTTCTTCATTCGGACTCCGAATCAAGCAATTTTTGAGTCTAAGTTCATTGATTTTTTGTTGTCTTTCCAATGGTGTGCTCGGTGGCACCCACTTTTGAGCTAAAAATGACAATTTTGCCCCTAGGTTCAATCTTGTTCGTTTTTGAAACGTTGCTTCCCCATTTGATTCCTTTGGGTTCCATGACCTCGTTGAGGGTCATAATGATGTCTTAGAGCCATGTTGTATCTCTAGAGACTTTTGTTTTGTTTTTTTCTTCCGTATTTCGGATCCGTTATCGGGTCATCTTTCGGTTCATCACTGACGCACCGGGTTGAAAAACTTGGGCCGTGACAGTAAGGACCCAATTAGCGATTCGGACCCTCGGGTTCGGGTCGTTACAAATTTGGTATCAGAGCGATGGTTCAAAAACTAGTAGGACGACGGGTAGAGGCCTACCTAAGGTTATGTTGAAGGTGGATTGCATTGTTTATGTGCTTATGTGTTAATTGTTTATGTGTTTAAGGTTTTAAAAGGCATGCTTATTTGCTAAGTGTTCACATGCTTAAATGTTTAATTGCTAAAATGTGCTATATGGCCATAACGATGAAATGTATAAATAATTGAAAACGTATTAGTTATGATATGATGACAAGTGTGATTTAGGTGGTAACAGCAAGTGGTAGGCACGGTGTGTGTGCAGTTTTGTTTTGAATGATAATGTGGCTTGTAGTGAGCACGGTAGGTGCAAGCATGTCTCGTATGGTATTGTGATGGTTATTAGGCATGGTTATGCAAGTATTTTTTTTTTTTAAATGAAAGACGGGATGTTTAAAAAATAATAATAAAAAATAAATAAATGATGGGATTTGATTGTATCATGGTATGTGATACGGTTATTATATATATATATGTATACATATATAGGAGTATGCGGTTGAACATGGATGGTTGTGTGGGTTTTGACCTGGGTAGGTGAGGAACTCGATTGCTCCAAGGTTGTTTGGGGTGCCGGTTCTTATCGAACGAATGGCGTGGACTTTTAGATCGTGGATTGAGCTATTCAGTGTATAGTCATCCTGATTTTTCTTGTTACATTTTATGTAGTGCTTAAGGCATGACTTTAGAACGGGTTCATGTTTCATAGCATAGTATATTTGTTGTGTTTAAGTTTCATGCATCGGTGGATGGGTTCTTGTGACCGTGGAGATCAGGTGTGCGAGTGAGGGTTTCAAGGGAGAAATGTATGACCTTAGGAGGTTAGTGTTTGTGACTTGGGTCACAGTTTGGTGCGGAGGTTCTTTTCGAATCGGTCGTGGTAGGTGTGACAAAAGTTATTTGAGTCACAAATGTAGTCTATGGGTTATAGGTGTGCATTGCGGGTGTTCTGGTGCGGTTTAAGAAAGTGTGTTGGTTACGGTTGGTTGAGGGGTGATTTTCCATTTCGAAAAGTTGCGAGAGTGTGCTACGGGTAGTCGACTCTCGGTGGGTCGATTACGTGGGTCGGTCGATGAGCGGGGTTCTGGGTTGGCACAGCTGTCTAGAGAGCCTCGAGGTGGAGTATAGTGGTTAGTTTTAGTGATGTGGTGCAGGATTGCACGATAAGGCAGGTAGTATAGGGTTATTGGAGTGTTTGGTTGTTTGCGGATGAAGTGATAGCTAGTGAGTATTGTGTTATCAAATGAATTGTGTTTTTGAATTTGAAAGCTGTGGATTAAGGCTGTATTTCATATTACGTTTGGAGTATCAGGAGATAGTGCTTGTTGTTTGAGGATTCGAAGAGATAGACTAATGATTAGAATGATTGGGACAAGGGTGATCTCGTAGATTTAGTTGGTAGCCCCATTTAACTTTTATCGGGGCCAAAGGGGGTTCTGAGGAACGGGGAAGAGGGAAAGTAGTGACGTTGAACCTAGGGTATGAAGTTTTCTTCTTAAGGCATGTATGTTGTCTTAGAAAGAGTGGTTAGGGTGGTCGGCTAAGCATTGGTGATTGATTGCATTGTAGATGGTTTTGAGGAGATAGTTGAGTGTTGAGCATTTTGGGTTTTATGCTCATTTTTGTTTTGAGAATTTGTAGGCATGGCATTGCCGTATGGATGTTCTTTTCTAGTGTAAATAGTGGTCGTTTGGGAGTATCGAGGGTAATGTTTATTCTGTTGTTATGATGACGATCATCTTAATGATGTTTGAGGAAGAATCGCTTAGTAGTGGTTTGATAGTCCGGTGGGATGATAAGTTTGAACTGTTGTGTAAATGAGTGGTAGTGAAGGTGTAATGTTTAGTGCTGATGAGCTGGACAATTTGAGGTATGATTCGAATGTGGTTCGGGGATTACGAGTTGTTGTTGTAGGTTGTCAAGTAAGTGATGGGATTGTGCGCCAATTGAGGCGATTGTGGTCAACTTAGTCTTTAGAACCAAAAAGAGAGGTGTTGCTATGTAGGCACCTTTTTCTTTTGAAGAGTCAGTGAGTTATTGTGGCTAAGGTCACGGGTCTTGTGTGCATGGTGTTTGAGGTAGTGTCGTTTTGAAGGGTGAAGGTGGAATGGGTGGTAAAGAGTCATTTTACGGCTTAGAGGTTGTCATTTGGGAGTGACGGTTTCCAGATAGGACGGGACGCGGTGTCCGAAGGGCTATGATTGTTTCTAGTGATCGAGTGTCGTGAGCATTAGTGCTCTTATCTGGTTGGTTTTGGTTGGCATGAGTATCGCGGTGTAATGTATGCGAGGTTCCGTGTTAGTGTTTGACGGTCCGTCAGTGGCGAGGTCGCCTAGAATTATGTTTGTAGTCTCGTATGTGTTTCAAGTTGGTTTTCTTCCTTGTGTGTAAAGAGTTCATTTCATCTTATGTGAGATTGGGTGTCCACGGTTGGACGATTAGTGAGTAGCATGTGACAAGGTGTCAGATGCATTCAGGCAAGTCATCAGTCTCTTATGAGAGTGGGGTTTGTTACCCTTTCTGTTTGTTCTAGTCCAAGGACGTTGTTTATCGTGAGCCTTGTTCTCCATTTAGGAGTTGTGCACGTCGGTGGATGGACGGACTTGTGTGTGGTTTGTGATGTTGTTGGAGTTCATCGTTAAAGATTTGGTTGAATAGGTTGACTCACTCCCACGTAAGGAGGTGGAGTCTTTGGTTTTGTGGTGCTTGTTCTGAGAGTGTTCATGACAGGTGGTGTGTGAGGCATGAGTTGCCGATTAGGGATAGTATGTTTCCAGTGTCTGGTACTAGCAGTGATGGCTAGGGGATAAGTCGTGAATTGTAAGCTTGAGGACGGTTAGGTGACATGATGTGAGTCCTGTACTTGGATGTTTTTATAAGCGTTTGATTCGAGTAGTGTCTTGAGGCTAAGTGTCGATGTTGCCTTAGAACTACATGACTAAAGAAAGTGAATGTGGGATTCCGTTGACGAATAATGGGAACGATTGATTTTGATTTTGAGGTTTCAGCCATGGGACGGTTGTATTGTGTGTTTCGAAGAAGTAAGAATTAAACTGAATAATGTTATGGAGTCGTCTACCAAGTATGAGTGCTATGAGATCATTAGAGAGTTTTTACGCTAGTTGATGATTGTGACGTTTGGTGTTGTGTTATTACTAGCTTGTTAGGGTTGTACGATTAAAGCATGATTGTGATTTTTATAGTAAGTATGTGACTGTTTAGCCATTATGGTTACGTAGAGCAATGGATTAATAATGAATGGATCTCATGGTTGTCTGGTGGACTATGTGAGATTGTGTTTGAGGTTTGGACCTGAGGACAAGAACAACATTTGTGTTGAAACCGGATCGATGATGAGAATGGCCTGGCCAACCATTTCTCCTGAATCAGTCCCTCTTAGCACGATGTTAGGTAAAAGGTCAATGATTGTTTCAATTTGTCAGGGATAGAGAGAGTACGGTACTATACGTTGTGTCGATGCGACAATGTGGATTCGGATTATTTGTTTTGGGTGACGAAGCGTATTAGGTAGTACCAAGTGTCTGGTATAGGGTTTGCAATTCGATAATTAATTATTGAAGATTTTTTTTTGAGGATTTGTGACCTGGGTATAGGATAATTTGTTTTATTATTCTGGTAATTCATGATTATGTAATCGTTGAGAGATTCATTATTTAGTCATCTTGATGATGATAAGTTTAGTGATTGTCACTTGGTGTGGTTGGTAGTGGTTGTACAGGTATGTAATGGTGTAGTTAAGTGTTAGGTAGTGAGTGTTCAGTCTGACAGAAATGTGTAGATTAGAGTTGAGCTTGATTGTGAAAGGGACGTGGTTCTTTGTTTGGAGTTTTGTGTGTCCTTTTAGGGAGGAGTTGAGATTGGATATTGTCATGTTCGGTAGTCTAGAGACCATTCTTCTTTCGGGCTTCGGAGTCTTGCGTAGCAGTGTAGAGTGGACTGATGTCCGTTGAGAGTCAAATGTAGGGCCTAGCTGGTCTCGTGTTCTGATGTTGTGAGTAATGAGTACTCTTATAGGATAGTGAGCATTGTATTTTTTGGGCAGTGGTGTGTGATTGCCTGGTGACATCCGGTGTCAAAGGCAATAATGTTAGTGAGTTCATGGTTTTGGGGTTTTGTGAGGTGTTCTCAGGAAAGTGTGTGGTTGTGGGCCTCCTTCTTTAAGGAGGGTAGATTTTGAGAACGAAATCTTTTAAGGAGGGTAGATTGTAATATGTATGATTTATTTATATATATATAGATATTGTGGTGGTAAAAAAATTAAATGTAAAAAAAAAGAAGATATTTTTTCATTGGTGGGACCCACCACCAATTGTTGCAACTTTTAATGGCCAAAGGCCATTTTGGCCACACAGTCTTTTATCTCTCCCGTAGCTCTCTCCCTCATTCTCTTTCTCATTTTTTTTTTTTTTTTTTTTTGAGCAAACTTCAAACTTCAATTTCTCTCTCACCTTTTTGAGATTTTTGGTGCCGTTTACGGCAAATTAAAGAGCTCGTCGAGATCTTCGATTTGATCAGAGCTAAGCCTCGTTTGGTACAACTTGGGATTTCGAATTAAGGCTAAGAATTGGGCAATTTATGGGGCTTTTCTACAATTAAAAGGTAGGGGTGCTCTAATTCACGTTTTCTTTGATCTTTTGTGAGTTTTTCCCTTTTAATTTGATTCTAAGCATGTTTGATTTTAGCAATTTTGCCTATGGTTATATGTAATTAAGGTGATGGATGTATTATATGTGTTAATTGAACCTATGATTATAATTATATACTTGGTGGTGAAGATACATGCTTAGTATTGACATTTTTGATACCCCATGATTTTTAATTATTAAGAAAAGTGCTGTTGAAATTGTGGAAATAAATGTTTAGAATTTCTTCTCAAAAGGTGAATATGAGGTTGATGGAATGTGTAGAATTTATTTGTTATTAATTGAAAGTATGTAAAATGCCATGATTTGGAAATATAAGAATGCGATATTGTGTGGAAATTCATATTTTAAACATGGTTAAATGATGCGGATAATATGTATGAAGTTCTATGTTATCATGCCATTGAAGGAATTGCATAATTCATGCATTGTCATTGGGAAAGTAAAGGGAAAAGTTTGTTTTAAAAACAAATGGAATTGTTTTTGGGAAAAAGTTTTTTGAAAGTATTTGTGAAAACCCGGACGCCTAGGAGACGCCTAGTGGTCTGTGGTGTTAGTGTAGTCTAGAGGGGAGTATGGTTGAGCTAACTAGGCCGGATGCGATGCCTTGGATGTGCCTTGTGATCGTGGATAGTTAGCCAATCCTCCTCTCGTGACGCCATGGAGGTGCCTTGGGTCGGATTACACTAACGATTTGGAAGTTGAAATGGAAATATTTTGGAAATGGGGAGCGACATAAGTATGGCATTGTACTTCATTGGCATACATAGTGTATTTGTGACTTAGATGACATTTGTGTTTAAATTGGATGTTGTGGTTATGGTTTACATCCCCGGTATAGTATGATCCCGTTCTCTTATTTTCTATTCTATACGTGGATTCACGGGGTCACAAGAGATGTGTCTTAGGCACTACCTACTGAGCAATTTGCTCACCCCTTTATTATTAACATTTTTCAAGTCATGAGAAGGAAATGGCGGATGACGTTCCTCTACAGGTTTTGATAGGTTCGTAGACTGTTTGACATATTTTGTAGTTATGATCTCATTTTTTTATTATTATTATTTATAAACCCTGAGATGACATGTACATTATGTATGGACGTAGAAAAAGACGGTAATGTCTTTAGTTGACCTCGAGTTTGGGGAAGGACCCGATTAGCGATTCGGAGCCTCGGGTTCGGGTCATTACAAAAATTGTTGTAAGGGGGCAATAGTGAAGTTTTTTTTATTTATAATTTTAGTAGGTGCAAAATTTAATTTTATAGGTATATAAATCAAAAAAATAAAATTATGAGGTATAAAATACAAAAAGGAAAAAAAAAATTAGTAGGTGCAATTGCCCGCCCCTGCTAGCCTATATTGGGTTCGTGCCTGCTTCCAATTATTGTCAAATGGCAGAAGATGGTGAAACTCATAGCTATTCTAGAAATGTTTAATTGAATTTACATCCAGTCTAAATTGGGCCAGGAGAAGGTTACAACTTCCGTTATTGTAGTCCAGTTAATCGATTTATTATTCGTGTGATCAACTTCGACACTGCTGATACTATATCATTAATGTCATCAACCAATTATATCTTGTCGTATAAAAATAATAATACATTTATTTTAATAAATCATATCAATATGTATCAATGTTTAATTAATCGGTAAGAATATGTCATCAATATTTCAGGAGCATTTCAAAGATACTCCCTTCGTCTCAAAAAAAAATGTTTACCTTTTCACTTTTGGCTGCCCAATTCAAAATTCAATGTACTATATTTTTAATATTTTTAATTTACCCTCCTTATTATGAAGTTATAAAAGCAATTAAAATTTATGTAGACCCATTATTGAAGGTGGTATATATATATTCATGACAAGAATGTTAGAAGTTAGTTATTAGAAGGGAAGGGGAGTGTGTAAGGCTCAAACACGGGATTTCGGACACTCGGTCAACACGACACTTGCATTGAAGGGTATATTTAAAAATTCATTTCTTACTGCTATAATTAAAAAAATATTAAAAATTACTCTTAAAAATGTAAGGTTCCAAAAGAGTGACACCTTTTATTGAATTCATGTAATGGTCACTATAAAAAGTGTGATATTTTTTCTTGAAAGTGTGGGGCTTGATGGTCATTAATTTGTGCCAACTTGTGGCCCCCCAAAATAATGGGAGGAGTTTCTGCAAATGAATAGGGATATTAATTTCATGGTCCCAAATCAGACACTTTGTGTTCAATTCCTGAATCAATTTGCCATACCCTAACACCACAAATCAATTGAATTTGTGTTTAAATGTTGACCACATAGGAGGAACAAAGGGCACATTAAATACAAATGGTTCATAATCAGAGGGTGCAGCTAGCTATGGAAGGATGAGTTGCAAGTTTGCAACCTAACATTTTATTAAATTATGATCCATGACAGAGAGTTTGACGGTCAGACAATTTTGATCGTTCTTATACGAGTAAGAGTAATATAATTTCTTCTTTCATCTCAATTTAAGTGTCTCTGTTTGGGGAGTAGTAATTTTTAAGGGAACATGTGAAACATGCATTGTCTCCCAAGAAAGTTACCAAATTGTCTTTTTAAGTTTTGAATATTTAAGTTTGAAATTAAAATTCAAAAGGACATGTATGGAAAGATATGAAATATATTATTTAAAAAAGGAAAGTCAACACTTATTTTGGGACAAATAAAAAAAGTAAAGCATGACACTTATTTTGGGACGGAGGGAGTATTTATTTATTTATTTTTTTCTCGAGTAAACTAAGGGAATTAATGGGGGATCCGAATATGGGCACACTCGTTCAGAGAGTTATGCGCTCTACCAACTTGACCACGCGTAATTGCCAACTTTAAATATAGAGTATGCTACTTCATCCGTTCCAAAATAGGTGTTCATCTTAGATACGAAGGGAATATTAAAGTACTTGTTAACTTTAAATGAGTTCTTGAATGCTACAACCATAAAAACTAAAACTAACAGAGATTGAGGGATATGGGTTACGAGTAAGCGATAAATTAAGATTAACGCTGCATTTGAGAGTACTAATCAAACCTCTTGAAGAGGTGAAATTAGAATTAGGTAAAATTTAATTTTAAATTCTAATTAATTTTATGACGATGCAATCAAATATAACTTAATTAGGCTTATTTTTAATATTTACTTCCCAACAGCCTATCTGAATAATTTCCCCAAAAAAAAAACATCCTATCTGAACATAAATAGGTGATGCACATTAATTTTAAATTCAAATTTGTCACCCAAACAAGTACTATAATTAACTAGGCATCATAACTAACCATCTTAAAGAGTACCTTGAGTTGGAGAGAGAGGATGTTGGTGAGATTGACAGTGAAATCTTCAAGAGTGACGTTGGTCATGGATCTAGTCAAAAAATAATTGAGTGAGTAGTCGTTCCCGCCACTTCCCACCACAAACAGGTAGTGGGGAAGTGAGTCTCTGCTATTGCACCCCAGCTGCTTCTCCAAGTCCGGCAGAGTCACTTCCTCAAACTCTCTTATTTGCTGATTTAAACTGATCACATTTCCCTGAATTAATGCACATAAAACACAAGTATATTAGCATAAACTTCATCTGTTTTGACTTTTGGGTCAGCAGCTCAGCTTAAGGCATGCAGCTAATTTTCTAGCTTTGAAATTTAAGTGTACATGTGTATATATAAACACATACTATATATATGTGTGTGTATATATAGTAAATCTATAATGCATGAGATCCACCCACCATGAACTCATATCCTCTTTATTATAAATGAATTGTTCTCATCTTGATCAACCCCATATATATATATATATAGAGAGAGAGAGAGAGAGAGTAAATCTATAATGCATGAGATCCACCCACCCTGAACTCATATCCTCTTTATTATAAATGAATTGTTCTCATCAAGTTGATCAACCCCATATATATATATATATAGAGAGAGAGGATTAGTCCGATGCTTGAGACTTTTGTCGTTACAACTTTAATTTCACATGTAAAGAGAATGTATTCTGTTTGAACCCGTGACATCTAACGCAGAATAAAGTAATTATAGCTTTATAGGCTGCATTTTAGTCCAGTAAAACACCTTGAAAGCATGTGTTGACTTATGCTTTAGTTCCACTTTCTATTAATTTGGTATTTATTAAAAAAAACAGGGAAAAAAAAAGGGAGAGAAGCTCCATGCTTTTATCTGTGCATGTCTCTTCAATGAATCAAAACTGTTGGTTTCATTTCCACTGTTTTACATCAACAAAATTCAAAGGGACGCTCATAAGTGGACCACTTTCTAAAAGAGAAGCTCATAAGTGAATCAGATCAATATACGCAGTCTTACCTTTATATATATGGAGAGTGAATCAGATCGATGTACGCAGTCTTACCTTTATATATATGGAGAGACTGTCTCCTTATTTCAAACCCGTCATCTCTAGGTCACAATAGAACAATCTTATCATTACGTTTTATTGAACCTAAAAGACTCTCCATTACCAAGTATGGATGCAAAAGAATGAAGAAGAGAAAAAAAGAAAGAAGCAGCTAGAGGATATATATATAATCTTAATTTCTTACAGCAAGTGAACCAGTATCATCTAGTATTCCAGAAGCACCGGACGCGTAGTTGACACCATTAACGATCTTGTTTCCCTTCGTCGAAGGATCAAGGAATGGCGGAATATAAGAAGGAAGCTTAAGCTGGTCACCAAGGAGGTCGATGACATTCTTTCCATTGGTAAATCTCCCGGAAGGACCGCGAGGGAAATCTACTCCATAGGGCAAATAATCAGCCTTGGCCAGTATGTTTTGGATGAAGTTGTTGTTGCCATTGTCAACCAGAGAGCTACCAAACACAAACATGCCTTTGACCTTAGCTCCATCATCTTTTTCTGGTTCTTTGCAGCAACAATTGCATGGAATGAGAAAAGCAAGGAAAGAGAAGCATAGAAGCAGGAGAAGACTTGGAGATGTCTTCGAAGCCATTGTGTTGAGAAGGTGGGTGACCTTAATGGGATATAATGTTTCAATTGATATGTCTACAAAAGTGGGAAGATGTGCCTCATTTATAACAAGGGAGTCTTGAAGATTGGTTCATGAATAGGTTCGAGATAGGGAAATGAATGATCCTCAAAAAAAAAATCAAAGGATGAATTAATTTAGAAGCATGCAGCAGCCGCTCGATGCTTTGAAATGGGGCCCACATGAGCCCCGTCAATGCATTCAATAGTTGTGAAATGCTTTGTATTATAGGAAATACAAATACGGGTTACAGGTATGAGATGACATGGATATTGCAATACACAAATTTTTTTAAAAAAAGAAGGTATGAGTACAACATAAATACATCAAAAACATATAATATAATATCTATTTATATATGTATATAAATAATATATGTTGACATTACACACGATATTGCAATACGACAAATCTTTAAAAAAATAAGACAGCTGTTTGCTATTTTTGTTTTCTTAAATTGTATATTATTTTTTTAATTAATTGATAATAAATTTTAAATTTCATTGAATTCCATTTTTTTTATTTATAAAATATACATATAATTATAAAATCACTAGTCTTATCTTGGAAGTGTACAAAACGTATATTTCATATTGTATTTGACACGTGTCCGAGCCATATCCGCTTATCATCCAAATATTTGATACTGCCACGACAACTTAAGAGAAGAATCCTGCTTCCTAGGTACTAGATATTGTTTATATATATATATATAAAAGAACGAAGTGCTGCGGTGAGGACTATAATAATATTGAACTAAAATTTTTGGTAATATAACGATTATTAAGATGTCAGGTAGTTTTCAAAACATTCCGTCAACAAATTAGCTGGTGGTCATACGACAGCCCATTGCTAATTCGCTTTCAAGCATAAATAGCATCTCTTTCAATGACCTAAAATCTAAGGTGTCGGTTTGTAAATTGATCATCAAATAGACAAACAAAATTTCAAATGTTGGTCTAACTGCTCTTGCATATGTAAACAATACTTCGAATTTTCTCTTTGTTAGATTAGGACAAAATGGTTGCAAAAATCAAAATTCATGGAACACATTATACAAATTTCAAGGACAAATGGTTGCAAAAATCAAAATTCATGGAACACAATGTACAAATTTCAAAAGGTCGGCGTCTAACACATTCGTTTAAAGAATAGCAAAAGAAGACATAGCTAAGCTGATTTGTGAGAGAGATTGGATTGCTTCTCTGACGTTACACAATTTTTTCTTTTTCCGGCATTTTTCAATTGGTCTAGTAAGAGAATTGGTACCTTTATTGTGCTATTTTTCATTCAAAGATTCAATCTTCAGTCATTAAAACACTCTTCGCGATTTCATAGGTAACTCGAATAAGTTAAACTCAAAACACTCATTTTCTTTCAAAGATTCAATCTTTATATATTACAAAGGTCTAGTGGTAGAATAGGTACCTTGATTGAGGTAATTTCATTCAAAGATTCAATCTTTACTCATTAAAACACTCTTCGTGACGTCAAAGGGAACTCGAATAACTTTAACTCAAAACTCTCATTTCTTTTCAAAGATTCAATCTTTATACAATAAAAATTTCTAGTGATTAGATTATTTTATTTTTGTATATTGTTTTGCGTGCCATGCACCGGTTAACGTATAACGAAGGTTCCGAGAGTGATTCGGAGCATTTCTTTGAGTTTTGAACTCTTAAAAATGCATTTTGGGTCATTAGTCATTTTTTGAATTTTTGGTCCCAGAGGCAGTGGCGTAGTCAAAAATTTCTTTATGTGGGGACAATTTTTAATAACAATAATATATATATATATATATATATATATATATATATATATATATATAATTTGAACCAAAACAATATATGTAAAAATTAAAACATTCATGCATAGTATTTCTATTCAGTACATTCACAACGATTTTTCATATTATTCATTGTTGTTTCAAAATTGAGTTTATTCAATTAAATATACTAAAAAAATCATATTCAATGAATCAAGGATATGAAAAATATATATATATATATATAGTTACCTAACTATTCTAATATATCACATATGTAAAAATAAATAAATAAATAAAAATCCATGATAATCTAATCTAACCTTATAAGTTATAACTAGACATTAATTCAATCAATTAGAAAATTTGATAAAGCAAGTGAGTTTGTGATTTCATTGATTTGGGATGCAAATAAAAAAAAAAATTCTAAATCTTATTTAGAGAATAATAATTAGTAACACAATTACACAAACTAAAATTTAAAAGAACAACATGCCCTAAAATAATTTTGATAGTAATAACTAATAAATTTTCAATTAAAATTATAATATCAAATAATAATCGTAAGTTTAGATGATAAAAAAATATATCAGATTACCTGTCTGCCGCACTGCAGTACGACTGATTGAGTCTCTGTCTACTAGTAAATGGTTGCTCTGCTTGCTTTGTTTGGATTGTGAAAAATATTGAAGATTGATGAAAATAATTTATTTGTTGGTGGTAAAGTCAAAAGTGTGATAGAATATTTTGATGAAATGTTTTTTTTTTTTTTGGAAAGTGGGAAAGAATATAATACTTTGGGAAAGTGGAAAAAAATATCATATTTTATGGGAATGTAATAAATTGATAGATATATTATATATATTTACAATTGTGTCATGTTTATATTCCCATATATATATATATATTTTTTTGTATAAAACCGTGAATAAACTTTTGGTTTTATATATATATATATATATATATATATATATATATATATATATATAGTATATGTACATGCATTGTCAAATTTTAAAGGGGGCAACTATACAAATTTAAAAATCTTTCAGTATAAAATTTTAAAAAAATTAAAAGCTCAGTGGTGGTAGTTGCCCCCACTTGTCCCTCTGTGGCTACGCCACTACTGGAAGGTCCTGTGTGGTTTCGTTTGGGTGACATTGGGGGATTTCAAAAATTAGGTTATTACTCTTCTCCTTGAGGTAGAGGTCTCTCTAAACCTCACACCTTTTGGTTTTAGTGAGTTAAGGTGCTATGGTACGTATAATTTATGAATATGAAGCATGATGGTTAAGGTTTTTTTTATTATGAGTGATGGTATATATACATGTTCTATGTGCCTATAGTGTGTTAAATTACATGCTTATGTGGACTATTGTGATGTTATGTGATGGTGATATCGCTACATGATTTACATGTCTAAAATGCCATGATTGTGTGTGAATTATTGTATCTTTATTGCTAAAGCATGTGAGTATGATTATAGTTTAATGTATGAATTTTCATGATTGCATGATGATTGTGTGTCAACTAGACGCTTATAATATTTGATGTTTTTGGGAATTGTAATGATACATGTACTTTTTTTGTCACAAACTTGTATTTAATAGCTACTTGTATGTATTTTGTGGATGTAAATGGGTTTGAGACCACTGTATCATCTTTTGTGGTTTTATTAGGATTTCTATTCCCTATTGAGATTTATAGCCATTCAATGATATAATTAGACATATTTTGACCATCCATGCATGTTGGGGTTGACGGGAATTGAGTGTTTAATATTGAAATGCAATTACAGTAAGGTTTTTATGCATTTTTGGCTTACTCCCACGATTAGGTTGACTCAGTTGGTAAAGAAGTTGACACATTCTCCAACTGCGTCGGCTCTTTCCTCAATTGAGCCGGCTTAGTTCATTTGGACTTTATTTCTTCAAAATACATGCTCTCGGTCTAAAGAAGTCGACAGATTCTCCAATTGAGTTGACTCAAATCTGGAAATCATAATTAAAATTATAATATCAAATAATAATCGTAAATTTAGATGATAAAAAAATATATGAGATTACCTGTCTGCCGCATTGCAGTATGACTGACTGAATCTCTATCTACTGGTAAATGGTTGCTCCGCTTGCTTTGTTTGGATTATGAAAAATGTTGAAGATTGATGAAAAACAATTTATTTGTTTATAGTAAAGTCAAAAGTGTGATAGAATATCTTGATGATTTGTAGAAAGTAGGAAAAAATATAATACTTTGGGAAAGTGGAAAAAAATATCATATTTTCTAGGAATGTAATAAATTGATAGATATATTTTATATATTTACAATTGTGTCATGATTATATTCCTTTGTGGTCTTTTTTTTTTTTTTTTTTTTTTTTTTTTTTTTTTTGTATAAAACCGTAAATGAACTTTTGATTATATATATATATATAGTATATGTATGTGCACTGTCAAATTTTAAAGGGGGCAACTATACAAATATAAAAATCTTTCAATATAAAATTTTTAAAAAATTAAAAGTTCAGTGGGGGTAGTTGCCCCCACTTGTCCCTCTGCGGCTATGTCACTGCCGGGAGGTCCTGTATATTTTCGTTTGGGTGACATTGGGGGATATCAAAAATTAGGGCATTGTTTTTCTCCTTAAGGTAGGGGTCTCTCTAAACCTCACACCCTTTGGTTTTAGTGAGTTATTACTCTTGTAAGGTGCTATGGCATGTATAGTTTATGAATATGATGTAATAACCCGAACCCAAGGGTCCGAATTGCTAATCGGGTCTTTATCCGAACTCGAGGTCAATTAAGGACACTACCGTCCTTTCCTACGTCAGTATATAAAACACGTGTTATCCCAGGGTTTTTTTTAAAAAAAAATAAAATATAGTAATAGCAATAATAAAATGAGATTATATCTACCAGTATGTCAAACAGTCCACTAACCCATCGAACCCTGTGGAGGAGTGTCATTCGCCACTTCCCTTCCGTATCCTGAAAAATGTTAATAATAAAGGGGTGAGCATAAGCTCAGTAGGAAGCGTCTAAGACACACTTCTTGTATCCCCGTGAATTCCACACAAAAAAAACAGGTAAAAAGGAACGGGGTCATGCCATGGGGAATACATATTCTTAACCACAACAACAAGTATGTTGCAAATGTCAACCGATCACAAATTCCCCATAATGTCCTGAAGTGCAATGATATTCAAATATCACTCCCCATTTCTAAAACATTTCTGTTTCAACTTCCAAACCGTTAGTGTAATCCGACCTAAGGCACTTCTAAGGTGTCACGAATGAAGGGTTGACTAACTATCCACGACCACAAGGCACTTCCAAGGCGTCGCATCCGGCCTAGTTAGCTCAACCATACTCCCTTCTATACTACACTAACAACACAGACCACTAGGCGCCTTCTAAGCGTTCGGTTTTCACAAACACCTTTAAAAATATTTTTTCAAAAATAATTTCATTTATTTTAAAACATTTTTTTTTTCCTTTTTCTTTCCCAATGGATGCATGAATGCTTCATGCTTCATTTCAGAAACTCAACCGTAAAGTTCCCAAATGCTTTTACAAATAAATTATTAAAATACATAACTCATGCTTTAATTCCGCATTTTTCTAGCAATTTAAGCATACAAGTCACAAATTTATTTCACATAAGCATGCTTAAACACAATATAATCAATTAACACCTTGTCACAATTTCATATATGATATTTAAACAATTTCTAAGAACTTTTACTAATCAAGCATGCAATTAAACAATTTACAAGAAATAAATTCACAAAAATATAAGAAGACCATGAATTAAAGACCCCTATCCTAAAAAAATAATTTTCTTCACTGGATCATCAAAGCCTCAAGCTCCCGACCTCTTCTCTACAAGCTCTCGGCCCGCTGTCTTTCCTCAAACTCTCTGTGTTACTTTCGTCTCTCTCTCTGTAATTTTTCTCTCTTCTTTGCATTCTTACTTATCAATGCACACAACACTCCTTTATAAAGGTAATTTGTGCCGACACAATTCACTGCTCACACAAATATCAAATATTAATATAATTATCACTCCGCCACCTACTTTTCCTTTCCCATCTCGGCTAACACCTTTTCCTTCCCCACCATTTCTTGTCTCCTTATTTCCTTGACAATTAAAAGTACACAAGCCACGTGCACACAAAAGTCAACAATTTTTCTTATCTCTTCGTGGGTCCTGCGATTCACATTACCACTTCCTTTATCTTTCTATACATATCACTAAACACAACACACTAATTCAACACGTGGAGAAAACAAAGTCAAGAAAAAGTTACCTAAACAAATTTCACAGTGGACCCCGCAAAAAATAAATCATTATTTTTCATTCTTCCTCATTTCACTCCAGCTGCGGCTGCCTTCTGATGCACTAAATATATATATCTAAATCATATATAAAAATCAAAACCCATTCCCCTTACTTCATCAGATGCATGTAATATATATATATATATACACACACAATTGCATACAAGACCAAAATCACACATTAAAATAACTCGTGGGACCCGCACCAAAGCAACCATTGCCAATCTTTTCTTTTCTTATTCCAGCTGGGTGCGTCTCCCTTCCACAGATGCAAAATAATATATATATATATATATATACACACACACACACACACACACACAAAACCAAACCAAACCCATTTCGTTGCTGCCCACTTCTTATATCAATCATATACAATTTGTATAAAAATATATATCACCCATCACATGCCAACATTCCACATCAAAACCCACTTACTAAAAATAAAACTAATTTATTAAAAACAAATCGAAAAGAAACAAAATACTAATAACTCAAAAAAATCAAACTCAAAAATAATAATAATAAAATAAAATTATAAATTAAAATCTAAAAAAAATTCGGGTTATCACAATCTCCACCACTTAAAAAGAATTTCGTCCCCGAAATTCAAATCCAACAGTTTTCGTATACCCAAAAACACCACAAAACAAAATCCATAAATTCTTACCCCAGGCGATATGAGATACTGTTATATGTAGGACGTTGTGGTAGCTGCCAGTGCTAGTCACCCGTCCACACACTTCGTTACTGTTGTGGTAGCTAGTCAATGCGTCACCCACTCACTAAGAAAAATAAACAATAACAAACCTAGGCTACCTGCCCAACCAAATTAACCAACCATCCCAGTAGCTGCCAGTGAACGCCATCCGCCCACACATACCTAGCTACGAATGGTAGCTAACCAGTACTACACACTCGTCCACTCACACCCGTCTACATCATCACTATACTCACACTTTCGGCTGGGTACAGGCTAATAAAGTTCTCAATTCGTTCAAACACAAAACCCTCAATTTATTCAAATCCAAATACATCAAAATACACCAGGATCATAAAAAAAAATATCCTCTTTTTATACAAAATCAATTTCCTCATATATATACAAAAATTCTCCAAATAAATAAATTAAATCCTGCAACGCCATCTCTTCACCCTAAGCTCGTATCTAGCAATCCCCGTTCATCTTCGGTACCTGAAACTGGAGGGTGGTGAGACAAAAAGTACTAGTAGGAAAAACCATAATAAGAATTTCAATAATCAATGATCATACCGCAAACCCTTTATTGGACACATGGTCCTACCTAACACACCTCATCACCCGAGATTAACCACCTGAATTCACACTATCACACCGACACAACGCCTAATATCATACTCTCACTATTCATGACAACTTGAAAAAAAATCATTGACCTTTGACCCGACATCGTGTTAAAGAAGAACTGATTCAAGAGAAATGGTTGGCCAGGCCATTCTCGTCATCGATCCGGTCTCAACACAGACGTCGTTCCTATCCTCAGGTTTAAACCTCAAATAAAATCTCACACAATCCACAAGACAACCATGAGATCCACTCATTATTAATCCATCGCTCTACGTAACCACAACGACTATACAAACACATACTTACTATAAATATCCCAATCATACTTTAGTCACACAATTTCAACTAAAAATAACACAGCACCAAACATCACAGTCATCGATCAGCATAAAAACTCTCTAATGATTTCATAGCACCCATACTAGGTAAACGACTCTATAACATCCTTTGATTCAATTCTTACTTCTTTAAAACACATAATACGACCGTCTTATGCCTGAAACCTCAAAACCAAAGTCAATCACTTCTATTATTCCTCAATGGAGTCCCACATTCATTCTCTAACTGTATAATATTCAAATAATACCAACACCTATCCTCAAAACATTACTCGAATCAGACATCGATAAAAACACCCAAGTACACGACTCACATCACATCACCTAACTATCCTCAAGCTTACAATTCATGAGACACCCCTAGCTATCACCGATAGTACCATACACTGGAAACACAATCCCTATTTTGCAAACTGTGCCTTATATTTCCACCAGTCAAAACCACTCTCAGAACAAGCACTACAAAACCCAAGACTCCACCTCCCTCTGTGGAAGTGAGTCAACCCATTCAACTAGGACCTCTATCGACGAACTCTATAGCAAACCACACACTAGTCCGTTTACCCACGGACGCGCCCAACACCCAAATAGAGAACGAGACTCTCGACAAACGACACCATTGCCAGGACTAGAACAAACGAAAATGGGTAACGAACCCTGCTTTCTCACAAGAGATTGACAACTCGTACTTGAATGCACCCGACACCCTGTTACACGCTACACACCAATCGTCTGACCATGGACACCCAATCTCACCTGAGATGAAATGAACTCCTTACACACAAGGAAAAGATCTAACTAGAAACATATACGAGGCTACAACCTCAGTTCTCTATGACCTCGCCACAAACGGACCGTCAAACACTATCACACAGAAACCTCGCATACGATACACCATGACACCCATGTTAACCAAAATCAATCAGACAAGAGCACCAACGCTCACGGCACACAAACACTAGAAACAATCATAGTATGTTGGACACCGTGTCCCGTTCTACCTAGAATCAGTCACTTCCAAACGACGACCTCCACGTCATAAAATGATACTTTACCACCTAATACATCTCTAACTCCCCAAGTAACATTACCTTGATCACCATACACATAAGACCCGTGACCTCAGTCACAACGACCCACTGACTCATCAAAAGGAATGGATGCCCATATAGCAACAACGCCCTCACTGGCCCCTAAGACTAAGCTGCCCACCATTACCTCGGCTGAAACTCAACCCCATCACCTACCTAGCAACACACAATAGGCAACTCACAATCTCTAATCCATCCTCGGATCATACCTGAAATCAGTAAGCTCATCAGTACCAAAAAGCATGCTAGAACACCTCTGCTACCATCATCCTCGAACGACAACTCAAACCTCTCATCCCACCAGATCATTAAGTCACTACTAAGGGATTCTTCCTCAAACATCCTTAAGATAACACCATCATAACAAGAGAATAAACATTACTCTCGATACTCTCCCACAATGACTAATATTCACTATTAAAATAGTCTCCATAATGCCATGCCAACAAATCCTCAAAACAAAAATGAGCATAAAACCCAGAATGCTCAATACCCAACTGTCACCTCAATACCATCAACAATGCGATCAATCACCAACACTTAATCGGTCACTCCGATCATTCTCCCCAAAACAATCTACATACTTAGCCAAAGAAACCTTAAGTCTAAGTGTCAACATCACTACCCCTCCTCTTCACCGTTCCTCGGAACACCCTTGGCCTTGACAAAACAATCAAATGGGGTTACGTACTAGACCTACAAAATCACCCTCATCCTAATCATTCTAATCATCAGTCCACCCCTTTAAATCCTTAAACAATAAGCACTACCCCCTCATACCCCAGGCGCAACATAAAGTTCAACTCTAGTACACAACTTTCAACTCCTAAAACATAGTCTATTTAGTAACACAATATTTACCACCAGTCATTTCATCTGCAACAATCGAGCACCCTAATGACCTTATATAACCTGCCTTATGCTGCAATCCTACACTACACAGTTAAAATCAACCACTATATACCTCCTCAAAATTCTCTAGACAGCCATGCCAATTCAAAACTCTGCTCATCCACCGAACCATACAACCAACTCACCGAGAGTTAATTGCCCATATCACGCTCCTACAACTATCCAAAATGAGAATCATTCTTTGGCAAACCAGTCTCTAAAATAGACTCTTACAAGACCACAAAATACTCCACATCCTACAACCAGTCCTATATCATCCCAGACCTACAGAATCCAACGAGTCCCCATAATAGTCAGAACTAACACGCCTCCTCAAACTGTACCAGAAGATACACCTTTACCACTTGTAGGCTACATTCGTGACTTAAACAACCTCTGTCACACCCACCATGACAGGTTCAATAAGAACCTTCGTACCAAACCGTGACCCAAGTCACTAACACCAACCTCCTAAGGTCATATTAGAGCCCTCACTCGCACACCTGACCTGCACGGTCACTAGAACCCATACACCAATGCATAAAACTCACACACTACAAGGGCACCATGCTATGAAGTAAGAACCAGCTCTAAAGTCATGCTCTAAGCACCATACAAAATGCAACTAAGAAGATCAAAATGACCACACACCAAATAGCTCAATCCATGAGCTAAAATACCAAGCCATTCGTCCGATAAGAACCAAATAGCTCAATCCACGAGCTAAAATCGACACCCAAACAACTGTGGAGCAACCGAGCTCCTCGCCTACTCAAGTCAGAACTTACACAACCCTTAATCAATACCGTGACAAGTACCCCATCATACTAGCAATCATTCCAATGCTTAACTGTATAAACACATAAGAATATATATATATATATATATATATATACACACACACACACACACACACACTTATACAAAATGAATGAAACCCACAATACCATACGGAACATGTTTGCACCTACCGTGCTCACTGTTTGCCGTATTATCATTAAAACGAAACTGCACACACCGTACCTACCACTTGCCATCACTATATTCCTCATACTCGTTATCTTATCACAATTAACATACTTTCATATAACATGTACACTTTATTTACATTTATTGGCAATTTAAACATGTAAGCACTTAGCAAGTAGGCATGCCTTCAAAACATTTTAAACACTTAACACGTAAGCAATTAAACATGTAATTCAATTTCCCCATGAAATCCTAGGTAGGCCTCCGCCCGTCGTCCTAATGGTATACGAATCATCGCTCTGATAGAAATTTTGTAACGACCCGAACCCAAAGGTCCGAATTGCTAACCGGGTCCTTATCCGAACCTGAGGTCAACTAAGGACACTACCGTCATTTCCTACATTAATATATTAAACACGTGTCATCCCAGGGTTTTTTTAAAAAAAAAATAGTAATAGCAATAATAAAATGAGATTATATCTACCAAATATGTCAAACAGTCCACTAACCCATCAAACCCAGTGGAGGAGCGTCGTCCGCCACTTTCCTTCCGTATCCTGAAAAATGTTAATAATAAAGGGGTGAGCATAAGCTCAGTAGGAAGCGTCTAAGACACACTTCTTGTATCCTCGTGAATTCCATACAAAAAAATAAGTAAAAAGGAACGGGGTTATACCATGGGGAATACATATTCTCAACCACAACAACAAGTATGTTGCAAATGTCAACCAATCACAAATTTCCCACAATGTCATGAAGTGCAATGCTATGCAAATGTCGCTCCCCATTTCCAAAACATTTCCATTTCAACTTCCAAACCGTTAGTGTAATCCGACCCAAGGCACCTCCAAGGCATCACAAATGGAGGGTTAACTAACTATCCATGACTACAAGGCATTTCCAAGGCGTCGCATCTGGCCTAGTTAGCTCAACCATACTCCCTTCTAGACTACACTAACAACACAGACCACTAGGCGCCTCCTAGGCGTTCGGTTTTCGCAAACACCTTTAAAAATATTTTTCCAAAAATAATTTCATTTATTTTAAAACAAATTTTTTTTTTTCCTTTTTCTTTCCCAATTGATGCATGAATGCTTCATGCTTCATTTCATAAACTTAACCGTAAAGTTCCTAAATGCTTTTACAAATAAATTATTAAAATACATAACTCATGCTTTCATTCTGCATTTTTCTAGCAATTTAAGCATACAAGTCACAAATTTATTTCACATAAGCATGCTTAAACACAATATAATCAATTAACACCTTGTCACAATTTCATATATGACATTTAAACAATTTTCAAGAACTTTTACTAATTAAGCATGCAATTAAACAATTTATAAGAAATAAATTCACAAAAATACAAGAAGACCGTGAATTAGAGACCCTTATCCTAAAAAAAGAATTTTCCTCACTAGATCATCAAAGCCTCAAGCTCCCGACCTCTTCTCTGCAAGCTCTCGGCACTCTGTCTTTCCTCAAACTCTCTATGTTACTTTCATCTCTCTCTCTGTAATTTTTCTCTCTTCTTTGCATTCTTACTTATTAATGCACACAACACTCCTTTATATAGGCAATTTGTACCAACACAATTCACTGCTCACACAAATATCAAATATCAATATAATTATCACTCCGCCACCTACTCTTCCTTTCCCATCTCGGCTGGCACCTTTTCCTTCCCAACCATTTCTTGTCTCCTTATTTCCTTGACAATTAAAACTACACAAGCCACGTGCACACAAAAGTCAACAATTTTCTTATCTCTTCGTGGGTCCTGCGGTTCACATTACCACTTCCTTTATCTTTCTATACATATCACTAAACACAACACACTAATTCAGCACGTGGAGAAAAATAAATCATTACTTTTCATTCTTCCTCATTTCACTCCACCAGCGGCTGCATTCTGATGCACTAAATATATAGATATATAAATCATATATAAAAATCAAAACCCATTCCCCTTACTTCATCAGATGCATACAATATATATATATATATATATATATATATATATATATATATATATACACACACACACACAATTGCATACAAGACCAAAATCGAACATTAAAATAACTCGTGGGACCCGCACCAAAGCAACCATTACCAATCTTTTCTTTTCTTATTCCGGCTGGGTGCGTCTCCCTTCCACAGATGCAAAATAATATATAATAATATATATATGTACACACACACACACACACACACACAAAACCAAACCAAACCCATTTCTCTTCTCATTTCGTTGCTGCCCACTTCTTATATCAATCATATACAATTTATATAAAAATATATATCACCCATAACATGCCAACATTCCACATCAGAACCCACTTACTAAAAATAAAACTAATTTATTAAAAACAAATCCAAAAGAAACAAAATACTAATAACTCAAAAAAATGAAACTAAAAAATAATAATAATAAAATAAAATTATAAATTAAAATCTAAAAAAAATTCGGGTTATCACATATGAAGCATGATAGTTAAGGTTTTTTTTATTGTGAGTGATGGTATGCATGTTCTATGTGCCTATAATGTGTTAAATTACATGCTTATGTGGACTATTGTGAGGTTATGTGATGGTGATATCGCTATATGATTTACATGTCTAAAATGCCATGATTGTGTGTGAATTATTGTATCTATTATTGCTAAAGCATGTGAGCATGATTATAGTTTAGTGTATGAATTTTCATGTTTGCATGATGATGAAATTATTGGGTATTCATATATTGACATTGAATGAGTAACGGGAAGGTTGGTTTTGAAATGAGGGAATTGATTTTAAAAATGGGGTTTTCATCGAAAATTTGCGAAAACCGGATAGCAAGGAGTCACTTTGTGTCCGTAAGGTTAATAGAACCTAGAGAGAACATAGGGAGATTGCCCTATGTGTGTTTGAATTACCTAACTCCTAAATGACGCTAAGGAGTCGCCTTAGGCCAGGGATAGTCAGTCAATCTTCTCTTATGGCGACGGGGAGTTGCCCCGTGCTGGGTTACATTAACGGTTTGATAGTTGTTGTGTTGTGTTAAGGTTTGGAAATGGGGTTGGACATTTGCATTGCATTATTATTGCATTTCATTTCATTGATTACATTTAAAATGGTTTGATGACGAATATTGTGCTCATCTTTCCCCAAATTAAGCATAACCCCTTTTTCTATGTTCCATTCTTTGTGTGTGACTCACATAATTATTAAGGAGTGCATTTTAGGCACCACCTACTGAGCCATTGTGCTCACCCGTTTATTACCATTTTCAGGGAACGGGAAAGAATTTATGGACGACCCACAACCTCATATGTGATGACTTTGAGGAGCTCTTTTGTCAACTAGATGCTTTGTCTCTTTTGAAGCATGTAATATTTGATGTTTTTGGGAATTGTAATGATACATGTACTTATTTTGCCACAAACTTGTATTTAAAGGCTACTTATATGTATTTTGTGGATGGAAATGGGTTTGAGACCACTATATTATCTTTTGTGGTCTCATTAGGATTTTCACTCACTTTTGAGATTTATAGCCATTCAATGATGTAATTAGACCTATTTTGACCATCCATGTATGTTGGGGTTGATGGGAATTGAGTGTTTAGTATTGAAATGCAATTACAGTAAGGTTTTTATGCATTTTTGGCTTACTCCCACGATTAAGTTGACTCACTTGGCAAAGAAGTTGACTCATTCTCCAACTGCGTCCACTCTTTCCTCAATTGAGCCGGCTTAGTTCATTTGGACTTAATTTCCTTAAAATACATGCTCTCGATCTAAAGAATCGACGGATTCTCCAATTGAGTTGACTCAGTTGGCAAATAAGTTGACTCATTTGGAAAATGAGTCGGCTCAGTTGGCAACTAAGCCGACTCATTCCTACTACTTGCCAACTTTGAGGTTCTATTTTCAAACGACCATATTTCACTCATTTTAGCTGCAAATTAGGTCAAATTTGAGCCTAAATTCATGGATTTTAAGTCAGCTTTCCAATGGTACCACTATCAGCCACATATTTCATTTGTAAAGATAGTTATGACCATTTGAGTATGGATTGCTTTGGGAATCCTTGTAACCGAAGGGGGCAAATATGTGAAATCACCATTCTTGTGTCTAAAACCTTGCAGCATGGGTTCAAATGACCACTCAGACTTATTTTGACCTTGTATGACTCACTTAGAGCCATCTCATTCATTTTCATATTTTGAATTAACCATTTTACCCTTGGGTGATTACGGGTTCGGGTAAGGACCTGGTTAATGTTTCGAACCCCTAGGTTTGGGTCATTACAGCTTCAAACATGTAGCTTAGGAGATTGTTATGTGAAGTTTAGAACTTATGTTGATCATTAAAATTTGTTGTTGGAGCTTTGGTTAATTCATTAAAGATATTGAAGAGCAACTAGGTGACATAGACTAATTATTTGTAGTGATTAATACATAAAAAAACTACTTTTTTTGTAAATAAAATGTACTCACAATTTTCAAGATAGACACCGATTTTGGGACGGAGAGAGTATTAAGAAAAATGAACTAAAGCCAGAAAAAAAAAAGGGAACTTTATAATAAGAAATTACAGTAAAGAGTCTAAAAAGTATTAATGGTTAGAATTCAAATATTGAATAACACTAGGAATAAATTAATTAATATTTTTGGTTCTTTCAATATTTTAATTCCCATTTTTTTTTTTTTTTTCCTCTTTCGTAAATACCTTTTTTCCTCTAAAAAAATTTGGTAATGTTAGTTTACGACACTTTTAATAGGGATTAGTATAGTGGTTTTGTTAGATTAAAAAAGGTGAAAGATGGGTTTGTAATAGGACCGTTAGATCATATCAACTGTTAGTGTGGATAAATTTGCTTGCTCACCATTAAGAGTAAGAGATCACTACTATATATTTATGTATTCTACAGTTTCTTATATAGCACTTAGGGTTTCTTGGGTAACACACATTCACTTACCTAGTTACCATGTATAGATTAATTATGCACAACTCACCTACAACCAAACATTTCCAATATATAAAGAACACCATGTACTGTTCCATTCATTCAATTCAGTATAGATTCTCTATATCTTTTATCATGATATCGAGCCTAGGTTAAAAAACCTTCTCTACTTTTTTTTAACTCTCTATTTTTCGTTGTTGGGTTCCACCACCAGTAGTGTGACCATTGTCCGAAGCGGTGTTCAAGCATTGCCGCCTTCAAAAACAGATCTTCCAGAGTGTATTTCGAGTTTTAGAGTACATCACTCGAAAGTATAGACTCAGACCGTCACAACGCCATTGGAAACGTCTTAAACGACCAACTCACGCGCCTTCACGCACTATTAAAAGATTCTGGTAGTCTTATCACGCTAACATGCATTATTAGCATTCTACGTTAGCAATAATAGCTTACTAATTGGTCGCCACATCAAACGACTTGTCAGCACCTGTGCCATGTCAACAAATGCCACATCAACAGCTGGTTCAATTTTTTTGTTACATAACATGCCACATCAGTAACATCGGCACATCAATAGCCACGTCAGCAACCACGACTGTCATTGGGTCACTATTTTTAGCCACGTCAGTAGTTTGGATACCGTAAACTTTCTACTATGTTAGCTCCACATCATCATTATTGCCACATCACTAACAACATAATTTTTTTAACATACCATTTTGACCCACTTTTTTATGCTAATTCCAGATTTTTGGTTAATTTTTGCATTTGAAAATTTAAACCTCATTTAAGTCATTCTCCAACAGTTTTTCCAAATAAAGGCATGCTTATAGACTTCCATAGGTTTAGCTATACCATCATCCACTCCTTCGACAATGCTTTCTTAATCATAATTTTCTCGTCACAATGAACATCACGACCAATATGATCACTCCCTGTATTACATTTTCTGTTATATTTAAGGGCATTCCAATGATTAGCGTTGTATTTGTATTAGACTCACTCACTCTACACCAGTTATGGCTACCACTAAGACTATGGCACTGCAATCACTAGCTAAAGCATCATTGTCTAGCACTCGTGGTGAGTGTTCATATTCTTCATCTGCATTTTTTGTAACTAACCTTAAGGCAATTCTCAATCAGGTCCTAACTAATGCATCTAACTCATCTCTTTCTGCTGTGATGAGCGCTGAAAAGTGCGCATTTAAACCCCTTAAGTTTAGGTATTTTAGGACCTTTATCTATCTTACTTTCCCGTTTTAGACTAATTTCGTGTTATTGCCCTTTTTAGGTCTTTATCCCCAAAATAGGCTAATTCAGCCAAATAAGAGCTTAAAAGAAGCTAACTCAAGCTGGATAGAAGAAAGGAGCAAAGTGGAAGCAGATTGAAGCAAAGTGTGAAAATTTAGCAGGTTCGATCGATCTCAAGAATACTTCGATCGATCGAAAGTTCATCGATCTAGACTCTCCAAGATGGATCCAAGCTCTTTTATCCTTATCCAAATATCCCACAAAGTTCGATCGATCCAACAATTCTCAGATCGATCGAACAGATTCCATCTTATCCTATTGTACCACCTTACTTACCACTTTTGTCTCTTTTCCCAAAATATCTCAGATCTGTCCTTATCCAAAAAGGCGCCGCCATGGGAGAATCGATCCAGCCAAAGTTTGATAGATCTCAGCCATGTTCGATCGATCACAGAACAGGTTCGATCGATCGAACCCTCTCAAATCCAAAAAAAATATATTTCTAGCTCATTAAAAGTTGTCTCATTGTGCAATCATTGGAGGAGCCCTTGTGTACGAGCCTAGACCATTGAATGTGACATTTGAGCTACTTATATAAGGATTATGAGCCACTTTTAGGAGAAGAGGAGATACATAAGACACAAGACACAATACACAATATTATAGATTGTCTTAGAGAGGAAAAAAAGAGAAGAGGAGCTAGAGACACAATCTTGAGAGGTTTTCCATCCTTCCCCAAGAAGAAGAGCACTTCTACCATGGAGATAGCCCTTGAGGGTTGGAGAACACCATTAATGAGTGGCTAGACATCTTCTTGGGGCTAGAGTTAGCCCTAAACATGTTTTCTTTGCCTTGATTTATGTATTTTTGAGGGAATTTATGTTGTAATACATGTTTTGATATATTTATATACATAGATCTTGTTTATTTAATGATTTGTGTGGTTTAATTCTTCCAATTGATCTTTTCATTCTATCCATATGTCTATGTATGCTAAGATAGATGTTCATGTGTTTATCTCTATCTCTTATGTTGTTGATGCATGTGTATGTGTGTTGATGCTATAGATCTAGAGATTGTCAAGACATAGTGCTCAATAGAATGCTCTTATGGTTTATTTGATAGTTCATACTCATTTCTTGATGGATTGTACCTCTCCCTTAGTCTAATTAGTTTAATTTCCATGTCATTAGCTTAGATGTAGTGTAGCTACCTTAGTTGTTAAATGGGAAGACAATCCATACTTGTTGTTTGATGTTCCATACTTATGAATGCAAGTAGTATATTTCTCTAATTATGTGATGTGTTTGGATTGTGAACTTAAAGAAGGATTAATGACTTAGTTTGATGTATTGCGCTATTCATTGTGTTGTTTAGACAATATATACTTAATTGGTCATCCATGCTTATTAAAACAACCACACACATTCATTATTGTTGCAACATATATTTTACTCCTCATTAATTGTGAATTGAGTGTATAGAAAGGTGATGCTTAGTGGTGATCTCTAAGTCCCAAGACCTCTCTCTCTTGTTTTCTCTATCGTTTAATTACTTGTTTTATATTGATCTTGTTGAATCTTAATTGTAGTTTAATCAACCAAAAACCTACCTTTGATCACTCAACCTACTAACCCTAAGCATTGTTTCCATTACTAGTAGCCCTCCAATCCCTTGGGACGATCCCTAGTCACCTTTGCTATATTTTTAGTTAATGGTAGTAGTGGTATTTATAAATGTAAAACTTGGCTATATTGCACATTCACTATCTTTTGCACATCTTTAAGCATTGGTGCGGCAACACACCAAGTTTTTGGCACTGTTGCCGGGGATTTAATTGGCAACGCCATGTCTTGGAAACAATTAGGGATTAGTACTCTTTTGATCGTGTCTTTACTTTATTTTTATTTTTGGATACTTATTGTGTCTGTTCTTATTTGGCTAGGTGAAATTGAGCAAGGAGGTTAAACAAAGGAGAATTCAAAGCAAGGAGCTAAGCTAAGCACAAAAAGGACTAAGAATCTAAAACATGCAAAGCATAGCAAAGCTTAAAAGTTGAAAATAAATTGAAGTTGCTTAAGGACCCTTTGTGAGATCTTTCTACCTCAAGCTCTAGTTAAATCGTTGGCCCACATGGAGGCTTGTTTTTCATTTTTTAAATAAATCATGAGCCCGCGTGGAGGTAATTTACTTTTCTTTGCATGTTGTTTAAGCATGGGAGTATGGGATCATTGAATTTGGAGATTTGTTGATTGAATTGTTGTGGGGGCGAAGTGAATGTTACTTGCTTGTTATTTGCTTTGCTAGTGTATGCATGGTCGTAGGTCATTGAATCCTACTCTTGTCCCTCCTAATTTGCATCTTGAATTGGTTGTTCGTAATCCTAGGGGGAGAGGTAGTTCTCATCACTCCATTTCACCAATGGAGGATTTGAATGACGACCATGTGGAAGACCTTGGTCACATAGAACAACAAGGCAACCTCCACCCTATTGTGCATCATGAAAATGTTTAAGTACCATTAGGCATGCCTAGACCATTCATTCACCCACAACAACAAGGCCAAGTTCCATTAGGAATGCCTCGGCCAATATTTACTCCACAACCCCCCCATAGTTCAAACTAATCAAGGTGTTTGTTTAGCACCACCAATTGTGAATCCTCCTATTGCATTAAGAGACCATTATGTGCCAAATGAATATAATGCACCCACTTGCATTCAATTGCCTCCATTTAGAGCACATCACTATGAAATTAAACCACAAACTATTCAAATGCTTCCAAACTATCATGGACTTCCTAATGAAGAACCATATAAGCAATTGGATAAGTTTCTTGAAGTGTGTTCCACCGTGAAATACACGGACATGCTAGAGAAAGTTTTAAGATGTGACAACCCTGGTTTTTAGGCCAGCGTGTCCTGTGGTAAACCGAAGATTTGACCCGATAACGGATCTGATATGCGGAAGCGAAAACAAAAAACAGGACTCTAAGAAGTCAAAGTGACCTTCCATGAGGTCATGGAACTCAATGAGAACTGATGCGGAAGCAAAAGGTCAAAATATGACAAATAAGCCCCCAGGGGCAAAATAGTCATTTTTGAAAAATATAGATTCGGGTGCTACAGGGCACACCGTTGGAAAGACAACAAAATAATAATCAGGATGGACTCAAGAATTGCATGATTCGGAGTCTGGACAAAGGAGAAACGGCCTGACGAAGAAAAATGAGTACTTAAGGCCAAAAGGGTAAACTGGTAATGATTCAGGAAGATTCGGGTGCAACCGAGCACACCGTTGGAAAGACAGCGAAAAATTAGTCATGTTTAAAAAAAAGTTCACTCGATTTGGAGTCCGGACGAGAGAGAAACGAGGGTTTGAAGTTGAGACGTCGCGGCGGCCCGACGAAGGCCATGGCGCACATGGGCGAGCCCACCGGCGCGCATGCTGGCGCCCAAGGACATGGCTGGTGGCAGCCCTTGGCTACTGCTACATTTTTTTTTGATCTGCCCAGAACTGAGGGTTGAAACGGGGGACAAGACGAGTTTTTCTGGAAAAACACGAAGAAGAAATCCCACCTAAAATCGAGTTTTCTACCCGACAATGTGGACGGAATTGAAAAAAAACTCACTGTGAAATCCACAATATGCCCCTAGATCAGAACTGAAAAAGAGGGTTAAAAGTTGCTACAGTGACTGTCTGCAACTGAGAGCAAAAACGGGCTAGAAGATGAATTTTTCTGAAAAAACACAAAGAAAAAACCCCCCTCAAAATTGAATTTTCTACGTGACTTGTGAGAGAATTCAAAAAAAATGTAGTGTAGAATGCCCGAAATTCCCCTCCATGAAATCTGGTCATGGAGGTCCAAAAAGCTGCTAAATTGAAAAACAGAGAGCTGAACTTCGTAAGCGATTTCCGATGTCAAGACGACATTTTCTGAATAAACACGGAAAAGAAACCCCCCCTAAAATCATGTTTTCTATTCAACCATGTTGAAAGAAAAAAATAAAACCACCATGAAAGGTCCATAATGCCCCTAGATCAGAACATGCAAAAAAAAAATGCGAAATGAATTCACAAGAGGCTCAAAACACAAATGATACGGTGTTGCCCAGAAACGACCATGCACGCAAACGTAACTTACCTATTTGGATGTGCTACAATGGTCCATGACTTAAATATACCACCGATACAAAATCCGACCCCCCAATGGGCAAAAAGGCAAAAATGGAACTTGGAATGAAAACTCGGAATCCAAAAATACAAAACGGGATCAAATGACTGTTTGGCCCTTCGCCACAATTCAAACATGATTTATGAGACCCTATGAAAGAATGAGAATGGAATTCCCACACCCGATGCAACCATGGTGAAGCAATGACTTGCGATTTTTCAAGATTTTCACAATATTTCATGAAATTAAAAAGTACATAGAATACAATATAATGGTCATTGGCCTCCGGCCTTATCTCATACATATCAAATACATTGAAAGGAGTGTACTTAAGTACACATTACATACATGGAATCAAATATACATATTTTGACATATAAGTCTACAAAAAGACATTTCATGTTAACATTTGCATGAAATGGAAACTTGAAAGCTGCACAACATCCAAGGAATGCTAGGCATCACGAACCAAGTCTTCGTACCTGAAATATGCCCCAGTATCGTAGGGGTGAGTAACCTAAAGCTACTCGTAGGAGATGAGCATGCATCGACCTAGCATTTTACAAATTTATCACCTTAAGGTGAAACATGTTAAAGGGGTTCATGCCACCTAACATCTATATCGAAATGAGACTCAGGGAGCGTCCTAAGCTACCTTAGAGTGTTTGTAGCATAAATCACATCATCTATGCCATTTAAACAATATGGAAGCACGTTATACAAAACAACAAGATATAGGTTCTTAAAGGTATTAACTTGCAATCTCGAATACAGAAACAACTAAAGTGATCATGTCACCTAACGTTTATGTTCTGAATAAGTCTAAGGAATCATCCTAGGCCATGCTGAACAATCAAAATGCGATTTACAACTTCAATGCAATCTAACCACATAAAAGCATGTTATACAAGGCAACAAAATACAATTTCTTAAAGCTATCAGTTTGAAATCTAAAGCACGAAAACAACAGAAGTGGGTCATGCCACCTAACGTCTAAGTTATAAATGAATCAATAAGATCAATCCTAAGCTTTGTTAGAACGTCAAAACACAATTTTCAATATCGATGCAATTTAACCAACATTGGAACTTCCAAGACAATGCATAAAGCACAATTTCGCAAAGTTAACATCACATAACTTAAAATAGAACGACAAATAAGAAACAACAAGTTACAACATCATCTAGTTATCAACTTGAAAATGAAATGCGAAATTAAACAAAGTGGATACTCGTACGTCACGCCGGATCAGACCGACAACATAGTTACTTTAGGGTTACTAGCCCATGGGTAACCTCCCTATGTGCGCACTTGACTATATAGAGGGACTATCCCCGGTACTAGAACCATGTCCTAGCCATAGCCAAATAACGACATCCCTAAGTTTCCAAAATCAACAAGTTGTGCAACAACGCATATATCAACAGGAATATGCAAGATAATGAACTCTCTACCAAGCACAACCAAATTTGGAAACCTATACAATACATGTTCTAAGTCCACAACTAATATTATATGATAAATGTCGAATCTTCAGTGTGCGATTCATTACACGCTATGCATGAATGATGTTAAATATGAAGTGCGCAAATCATTACGCAAGATAACAATATATTCAATATTGAAAACATAAGCTCATGAGTTTAAATACAACAACAAGGTAGAACATTAATTAAATCATGCTAATTTAAATCCCAAGGTTCTAAAACAACTTCAAATAGTCCAAAATTAATATATACTAGTAAACAAGTCATGGCCAATACAAATATCAAGTAAAAACCTTAATTAAGCTAATGGGACCACAAAATAGATTTTAATTAATTATTTTAATTAAAATCTCTAGATTTTTAAACTTAACCAAATACTCTCAAATTAACCTATGTTGGAAAACATGCCAAGGACTAATGTAATATCACATTACAAGTTTATTTTATTCAATTTATGACCATGCGAATTAAACTTTTACTAAAGTTAAATATAAAACAAAAGTTGCAATTCTCATGCAATAAATCCCAATTTAATATATATGAACAACCATACCAAAACTTAATTTTCTAGCATGCCACAATACAATTCCAAGTTGTATATCACCACGAGGATTAAATCTTAAACATGGAATTTAATTAAATAAAAGGTTTCAAAACCTAACCGAATATTCTAAATCAAATATATGTGAAGTTATATGGCATGTAAATCAAGAATATCGAGTCGGAATTCAAATAGAGTGAATAGTGCACTCGGGGCAAATTAATTAATAATTACTAATTTTCAAAACACCTCCAATTACTTTCAAATTCAACTATGTTGGAGAGCATGCTAAGTCCTAATTTAATATGATAACACATATTAATTTCAAGCTAGTTAAGGCCATGTGAATTAATCTTTCACCTCAGATAAATATTAAATAAAAGCTTTAGAACTTATTTAAATGCTCTAATTTTAATACACGACAATGAGCATATCATGGTGCAATATAATATCATGCTACATGTTTAAACCAAGTCACGAGTAACAGGGAAAATTAGATCCCCGTACAAGAAAAATAAATAATAAAATCAATAGAATTTATATTTAATCATGCAAACAAGTAGTATAAGCATCACAAGCATGCTATATAACAAGAATTTAAACCTAGAACATCCCCTACCTCAATTTAAGATGAAAATCTCAAATCCCCACCGAAACGAAAGTGCTCTGAATCCGATGATACCGAGAGGTTTTGTCGGGGACAACACTGTGAACAAGAATCCGCAAGAAGCCCCATGAAAATCTCAACTTGACTCCAAACCTGAACTCAAAAAATCATCAGAAATGAATTCTAATAAGGGCATAAGATGGTCGGCGTCAAGACAAACAGTAAACGTTAAGGCCGAAGACTTTTCATTAAAGAAAAGTGAACCAAAAGAGGAGAAAGAAGATGGAAGCCATGGAAGGCCATGGGATCTGGTCCAGAACGTGTGGGGAAGAAGAGGAAAATTTTGTTTTAATTTTTCAAACCCCCTATTTATAGAAAATCAAAAAAAGTTCCCCAAAAGGGCCCCGCCGGGTCTGGAAAAGTGGATTTTGAGCAAACGCGCTCAAATGGCAAAACTCCATGAATGAAAAAGATTCAAAATGAGAAAATATGAACAACCGAAGAAACGGCATAAAAAACTGAGTCCCAACAAAAAGTTATGCCTCGAACAAGTTCGGCGGCAACCGGGTCTAGAAACTCTGAAACTGGAGAAAAATGACCAAAACGGAATTCTAAGAGTCCACGACTCGACGAAATGTGAAAATGAATCCCGTACAAGGATCCAAGCTCCAGACGAGACATTTTGCAATAACTTTCGTTAATTGCACAATGACCCCTACAAAAAGGGTTAACTGCGAAACTACCCCAGAATGAAAATATGTTCCAAATGATATTTTCTTAGATACCCCTGAAATAAAATATCTTCAAAGGATATTTACGAAAAACACCCCAAGAAATGAAAAAGATTCTAAAGAATTCTGCGTCCATGCCCCTGTGGGCACCGGGAGCAACCAGAGTACTTTCTTGCAAAAGTAAAGATACGTTTTTTGAGGAAACCACTCAAGATGAAGGCACGTGAAGTCAAAAACCAACTCCGAGCATGAGAAGTGAGGTTGTGCCAAAAACTGACAAACGGAGATAAGACAGAATAGTGAAAAGGACGAAATAGCGCATAGTATCGAAAAACGAAAAATGTGAAAATGACTCGGTCCTCAAATGAAGTTGTCAGTCCACGGAAAAGAGTCTCAGGAACCAATTTTGAGCACTCGAGATGACACTAAGCGACACGAAACAGAGCTCAGAAAAGAAAATTAAACGAAAAAAATTCATTCATAAAATTTCAGGAAAAAAGAAAAGACGGCAAATGACCGGATTGTTACAACCTACCCTCCTTAAAGGAATTTTGTCCCCGAAATTAGGAACATACCAGAGAGAATATAATAATGACTGAACAAAAGGTCAAATCAAAGGACAGCTCACAATGCACTGAAGGACAAATCCTGAAGTCTAAAGATCAACTGAAGGAACACGAAACCATGAACTGAGACAACACCTCATACGAACCAGCACGTTAACTCAACATCAACCACCGAGAGAATCCCAAGACAAAGGAACGTTGGATCACGATGAAAGGAGAGAGTGACAAGGCAGTACGAACAGCAACCAAAACCCGCCCACACTTACTCGTTAGCAAGGTAGCATGACGGTATAAGGCACTAGTCCGTAACATACCCCAAACTAGGTTTACTCTGAGAAAAGTTTTGATATGGATGACATCAATGTCAGAATGATCATTACCAAAAGCACTGCGAGAACCAAGCATCTGCGAGAGTGGGGTATGGTCCAATAATGTCTGGCCAGACCATCTTGGCCAATCCCAAAACTCTGACAACAATGCCCTAGGCATCGCTACGCTTAAGGCCTTAGATTTAGAAGACACAAAGGAAAAGGAAATGAAACGGTGTCTCCCTGGCACACGTCTCACTCCACCAGACAAGGATTGCGATTCTACGCTCACATGAGCCTTACTCGCATCAACAAAACAGACAAGAAGGTTCCCGACATGGGTCCCTACGGAATGAATTCCTCCTATCCAAGGAAGAAACTCGTGAAACAAGAATGCATCCAAGGGATACGACAAATCCTAAGAGACAATGCCAAAACCAGACATAAAAGTAATCAGCTAGCATGTATCATAGTAATGGACTATCTACTCAAGGTGCCACATAAGCAAACAGACATGTTATCAAATCAAAACATTTTATCAAGAAGCACATATACATATAAAGTATGCTCAACCAATGATAGATGTCTCAAAACACCTGAACATTTGAACATGTTATCATACAAGACATGTTATCATGATACAAATGACAAATCAAAGCAAAACAACATGAGCATGATATGCACCCAAAACCCGTCGTCCAAGGTATTCGAACCCGGACGCTCTGATAACACCTGCGACGACCCTGGTTTTTAGGCCAACGTGTCTTGTGATGAACCGGAGATTTGACCCTATAACGGATCCGATATGCGGAAGCGAAAACAGAAAACAGGACTCTAAGAAGTCAAAGTGACCTTCCATGAGGTCGTGGAACTCAATGAGAACTGATGCGGAAGCAAAAGGTCAAAATATGAAAAATAAGCCCCCAGGGGCAAAATAGTTATTTTTGAAAAATGTGGATTCGGGTGCCACCAGGCATACCGCTGGAAAGACAAGTAAAAAATAATCAGGATGGACTCAAGAATCGCATGATTCGGAGTCTGGACAAAAGAGAAATGGTCTGACGAAGAAAAATGAGCACTTAAGGCTAAAAGGGTAAATTGGTAATTATCCAGGAAGATCTGGGTGCAACCAAGCACACCGTTGGAAAGACAGCAAAAAATTAGTTAAGTTAAAAAAAAAGGTCACTCGTTTTGGAGTCCGGACGAGGGAGAAACGAGGGTTTGAAGTTGCGACGTCGCGGCGGCCCGACGAAGGCCATGGCCCACACACGCCCATGCGCGAGCCCACCAGCGCGCATGCCGGCGCCAAGGACATGGCTGGTGGCAGCCCTTGGCTGCTGCTACATTTTTTTTTTATCTACCCAGAACTGAGACTTGAAACGGAGGTCAAGACGAGTTTTTCTGGAAAAACACGAAGAAGAAACCCCCCCTAAAATCGAGTTTTCTACCCTACCACGTGCACGGAATCGAAAAAAACTCACTGTGAAATCCTCAAAATGCCCATAGATTAGTACTGAACAAGAGGGTTAAAAGTTGCTACAGTGACTGTCTGCAACTGAGAGCAAAAATGGGCTAGAAGATGATTTTTTCTGGAAAAACACAAAGAAGAAACCCCCCTCAAAATTGAATTTTCTACGTGACCGATAAGAGAATTCAAAAAAAAAGTAATGTAGAATGCCCAAAATTCCCCTCCATGAAATTTGGTCATGGAGGTCCAAAAAGCTGCTAAATTGAAAAACTGAGAGCTGAACTTCGTAAGCGATTTTCGATATCAAGACGACATTTTCTAGATAAACACGAAAAAGAAAAGCCCCTTAAAATCATGTTTTCTATTCAACAATGTTGAAAGAAGAAAATAAAACCACCGTAAAAGGTCCATAATGCCCCTAGATCAGAATATGCAAAAAAAAATGCGAAATGAATTCACAAGAGGCTCAAAACACAAACGATAAGGTTTTGCCCGAAAATGACCATGCACGCAAACGTAACTTACCTATTTGGATGTGCTATAATGGTCCACGACTTAAATATACCACCGATACAAAATCCGACCCCCCAACGGGCAAAAAGGCAAAAATGGAACTTGGAATGAAAATTCGGAATCTAAAAATACAAAACGGGATCAAATGACCATTTGGCCCTTGGCCACACTTCAAACATGATTTATGAGACCCTATGAAAGAATGAAAACGGAATTCCCTCACCCGATGCAACCATGGTGAAGCAATGACTTGCGATTTATCAAGATTTTCACAATATTTCATGAAGTTAAAAAGTACATAGAATACAATATAATGGTCATTGGCCTCCGGCCTCATCTCATACATATCAAATACATTGAAAGGAGTGTACTTAAGTACACATTACATACATGGAATCAAATATACATATTTTGACATATAAGTCTACAAAATGACATTTCATGCTAACATTTGCATAAAATTAATACTTGAAGGCTGCACAACATCCAAGGAATGCTAGGCGTCACGAACCAAGTCTTCGTACCTGAAATATGCCCCAGTATCGTAGGGGTGAGTAACATAAAGTTACTCATAGGAGATGAGTATGCATCAACCTAGCATTTTACAAATTTATCACTTTAAGGTGAAACATGTTAAAGGGGTTCATGCCACCTAACGTCTATATCGAAATGAGACTCAGGGAGCGTCCTAAGCTACCTTAAAGTGTTTGTAGCATAAATCACATCATCTATGCCATTTAAACAATATGGAAGCACGTTATACAAAACAACAAGATATAGGTTCTTAAAGGTATTAACTTGCAATCTCGAATACAGAAACAACTAAAGTGATCATGTCACCTAACGTTTTTGTTCTGAATAAGTCTAAGGAATCATCCTAGGCCATGCTGAACAATCAAAATGCGATTTACAACTTCAATTCAATCTAACCACATAAAAGCATATTATACAAGGCAACAAAATACAATTTCTTAAAGCTATCAGCTTGAAATCTAAAGCACGAAAACAACAGAAGTGGGTCATGCCACCTAACGTCTAAGTTATAAATGAATCAATAGGATCAATCCTAACCTTTGTTAGAACGTCAAAACACAATTTTCAATATCGATGCAATTTAACCAACATTGGAACTTCCAATACAATGCATAAAGCACAATTTCGCAAAGTTAACATCATGTAACTTAAAATGGAACGATAAATAGAAAACAACAAGTTACAACATCATCTAGTTATCAACTTGAAAATGAAATGCGAAATCAAACAAAGTAGATACTCTTACATTACACCGGATCAGACCGACAACATAGTTACTTTAGGGTTACTAGCCCATGGGTAACCTCCCTATGTGGGCACTAGACTACATAGAGGGACTATCCCCCGTACTAGAACCACGTCCTAGCCATAGCCATACAACGACATCCCCAAGTTTCTAAAATCAAAAAGTTGTGCAACAACGCATATATCAACAGGAATATGCAAGATAATCGACGCTCTAACAAGCACAACCAAATTTGAAAACCTATACAATACAGGCTCTAAGTCCACAACTAATATGATATGATAAATGTCGAATCTTCAGTGTGCGATTCGTTACACGCTATGCATGAATGATGTTAAATATGAAGTGCGCAAATCATTACGCAAGATAACAATATATTCAATATTGAAACATAAGCTCATGAGTTTAAATACAACAATAAGGTAGAACTTTAATTAAATCATGCTAATTTAAATCCCAAGGTTCTAAAACAACTTCAAATAGTCCAAAATTAATATATACTAGTAAACAAGTCATGGCCAATACAAATATCAAGTAAAAACCTTAATTAAGCTAATGGGACCACAAAATAGATTTTAATTAATTATTTTAATTAAAATCTCTAGATTTTTAAACTTAACCAAATACTCTCAAATTAACCTATGTTGGAAAACATGCCAAGGACTAATGTAATATCACATTACAAGTTTATTTCATTCAATTTACAACCATACGAATTAATCTTTCACTAAAGTTAAATATAAAACAAAAGTTGCAATTCTCATGCAATAAATTCCAATTTAATATATATGAACAACCATACCAAAACTTAATTTTCTAGCATGCCACAATACAATTCAAAGTTGTATATCACCACGAGGATTAAATCTTAAACATGGAATTTAATTAAATAAAAGGTTTCAAAACCTAACCGAATATTCTAAATCAAATATATGTGAAGTTATATGGCATGTAAATTAAGAATATCAAGTCAGAATTCAAATAGAGTGAATAGTGCACTCGGGGCAAATTAATTAATAATTACTAATTTTCAAAACACCTCCAATTACTTTCAAATTCAACTATGTTGGAGAGCATGCTAAAGCCTAATTTAATATGCTAACACATATTGATTTCAAACTAGTTAAGGCCATGTGAATTAATCTTTCACCTAAGATAAATATTAAATAAAATCTTTAGTACTTATTTAAATGCTCTAATTTTAATACACGACAATGAGCATATCATGGGGCAATATAATATCATGCTATATGTTTAAACCAAGTCACGAGCAACCGAAAAAATTAGATCCCGCAAAAAAAATAAATAATAAAATCAATAGAATTTATATTTAATCATGCAAACAAGTAGTATAAGCATCACAAGCATGCTATATAACAAGAATTTAAACCTAAAACATCTCCTACCTCAATTTGAGATGAAAATCTCAAATCCCCACCGAAACGAAAGTGCTCCGAATCCGATGATACCGAGAGGTTTTGTCGGGGACAACACTGTGACCAAGAATCCGCAAGAAGCCCCATGAAAATCTCAACTTGACTCCAAACCCAAACTCAAAAAATCGTCGGAAATGGATTCTAATAAGGGCATAAGATCTGCGGCGTCAAGACAAACATTAAACGTTAAGGCCGAAAACTTTTCATCAAAGAAAAGTGAACCAAAAAAGGAGAGAGAAGATGGCAGCCATGGAAGGCCATGGGATCTGGTCCATAACGTGTGGGGAAGAAGAGGAAAATTCTGTTTTAATTTTTCAAACCCCCTATTTATAGAAAATCACAAAAAGTGCCCTGAAAGGGCCCCGCCGGGTCTGGAAAAGTGGATTTTGAGCAGACACGCTCAAATGGCAAAACTCCATGAACGAAAAAGATTCAAAATGAGAAAATATGAATAATGAAAGAAACGGCATCAAAAAATGTGTCCCGACCAGAAAGTTATGTCCCGAACAAGTTCGGCGGCAACCGGGTCCAGAAACTCTGAAACTCGAGAAAAATGACCAGAACGGAATTCTAAGAGTCCACAGCTCGACGAAATGTGAAAATAAATCCCGTACGAGGATCCAGACTCCAGACGAGACATTTTGCAATAACTTTCGTTAATTGCACAATGACCCCTACAAAAAGGGTTAACTGCGAAACTGCCCTAGAATGAAAATATTTTCCAAAAGATATTTTCTTAGATACCCCTGAAATAAAATATCTTCAAAAGATATTTACGAAAAACACCCCAAGAAATGAAAAAGATTCTAAAGAATTGTGTATCCATGCCCCTGTGGGCACTGGGAGCAACCAGAGTACTTTCTTACAAAAGTAAAGATACGTTTTTCGAGGAAACCACTCAAGATGAAGGCACGTGAAGTCAAAAACCAACTCTGAGCATGAGAAGTGAGGTTGTGCCAAAAACTGACAAACGGAGATAAGACAGAATAGGGAAAAGGACGAAATAGGGTATAGTGTCGAAAAACGAAAAATGTGAAAATGACTCGGTCCTCAAAGGAAGTTGTCAATCTACGGAAAAGAGTCTCAGGAACCAATTTTCAGCACTCGAGATGACATTAAGCGACACGAAACAGAGCTCAGAAAAGAAAATTAAACGAAAAAAATTCATTCGTAAAATTTCAGGAAAAAGAAAAGGAAGGCAAATGACCAGGTCGTTACATATGACTTAAGCTTTTTCCTTTCACCCTTAAAGATAAGGCAAAATATTGATTCAACAATCTTAGGCCTTTTTCGATAACTTCTTGGGCGGAAATGTAACAAGAGTTTTTGAAAAAGTACTATCCAGTTTTTAAGACCAATGTCATGATAACTTCAATTAGAGAATTTTCTCAAGGGGATAGGGAAATGTTTTATGAGGCATGGGAAAGATTTAATGATTTGCTTAGAAAGTGCCCTCATCATGACATACCTAAGTGGCAACTAGTCCAATGTTTCTTTGAAAGTTTACCGGATAATCACAATGGTATGGTTGATGCATCCATGGGTGGTTCTTATCTTGATAAGTATGAAAATGATGTGTGGCAATTGTATGAAAGTATGAATGAAAATTCCATGGATAGGTCCTTATCTTCTAAAAATGGTAGAAACCTAGGTGGAAGGAAGAATGTCGGCTTATATCAAGTTAACAACTCCAATGACATAGCCGCCAAGATGAAATCTTTGTCTCAAAGGTTTGATCAATTTTTAATCAACCAAAATTCGGTGAATCAAGTATCTTCCTCCCTTACTCATATTCATCATCGTGCATCTAATAAATCTGGCATGACTTGTTCAAGTGTCTTGCATTCTCCTTCTAATTGTCCCCATGAACATGTGCAAAGTGAGCCCCATTAGCAAGTCAATGCTACATTTATTAATCAAGGGAATAATCCCTATGGCACTCATTACAATTCAAGTTGGAGGAACCATCCAAATTTTTCTTGGAAAAGCTAAGGGGGAGGCTCAAACCCTTCCCAAGGTGGTTTTCAAGGGAAGTATGTTCCGCCACTAATGCAAGGCCAAGGTTCCCAAGGTTTTAAATCATCATCATTTCAATCACATGGCAATCAATTTTCTAATTCTCATTTTCCTAGTCAACCAACATATTCCCAAGGAAATTCTAAGAGTCCCGCCTTTGAAGAAAAAGTTTTGACCGCTCAAGGCATTCTAGAGGCGAACACTCAATTGCTTCATTCTCATTCTCAATCCATTGCTAAGCTAGAAACCCAAGTAGGGCAAATAGCTAGTACCTTAAATACTAGATAGGAAGGGAAGATGCCTTTGAATGCCCCACCAAAGCAACAATGTGTTATGGAGACTCATTCCTCATCGAAAGGGCACACAATTGAGCATGTCAATGCGGTGACAACTTTGAGAAGTGGGAAGATTGTAGACAACAAAATAGGTGTGTCCAATGAAGAGAGTGAACCGGTGAAACCAAAAGTTGACACCCATCCCGTTTCTTATCATATTCCTCTTTCATTGCATATGCATGATCATTCAAATGAGAAAGTGTTAGAAAGTGATCTGAACAGTGAGTCCAAAATTGATTTAAAAGATGAATTGAACAAAGCTTTAAAAAAGGATTTTAAAAATTCTTGTGTTGATGATGTTTCAAAGAAAAGTTTTGAAAAAGTTTTTGAGCTAAGAGCTCCTTTTCCGGATACCCTGAAAGGATCCATTTATCTTGATAAACAAAAGACCAAGACCAATGAAATCATAGAAATGTTTAGGCAAGTGAAGATTAATCTTCTATTTTTGGATGCAATTAAGCAAATTTCGACTTATGTCAAGTTCTTAAAAAATCTTTGCACTCAAAAGAGGAAAAACAAGAGCCAAGCACCTAGGAAAGTGGTCTTGACCGAGCAAGTGAGCTCAATCTTGCAACATAACACCCTTCCAAAGTTTAAGGACCCCGGTTCACCTATTATTTCTTGCATCATTGGTGACCATGTCATTAATCAGGCTCTTCTAGACTTAGAAGCAAGTGTTAATCTTCTTCCATACTCGGTATATGTCAAATTAGGCTTAGGAGACTTGAAACCGACGTCGGTGGTTTTACAACTTGCCGACCGATCCATCAAAAAGCCTAGGGGTATCATTGAGGACGTCTTGATTAAAATTGATAAATTCTTCTTCCTGATCGATTTTGTTGTCATTGACACGGAACCGGTTCCAAATCCCAAGAGCCAAATTCCCATTATCCTTGGCCATCCTTTCTTGGCAACCTCAAATGCCAACATCAATTGTAGAACGGGGGTAATGAAAATCTCATTTGGGCATATGAAAGTGAAGTTGAATATCTTCAATCCGACCCCAAATTCATTTGACAAGCTTGAAGAAGTAAATGTCGTAGAAAAATGTCTAGACAATGAATGTGAAAGAATGGAGTCTTTACTTGAAACCAAAACTTCAAAAAGTTCATCTTCAACCTTGAAACTAAAAAATGATGTTTCAAAATCTTGCTTTGAAAGGGCATGGAAGCCCAAAGATCACATTGACAAAGGACCAACAAATTCCTTTGAACCTAATCCAACAAGTTCTTTAGGGAACTGTTTGTTGGATGGAATTCAAAGTACTTATCACCCCGACACGGAGGGGATGCATTACAAGATGTTTGATCTGGGCTAAAAGAGCCCAACGTCTTGCTAGAGACGTTAAAGACTAGTAAATACTTCGTAGGGTTTACAACCCTATTCCTCCCTCATTTCTGTTTTATCTTTCATTTTTTGCGTCGTTTAGATATGTTTTGGAATTCATACACATGGCTAGGAATTTAGATTGAGTATGCATGCACTTTCATTCTAAAAATAGGCATTTTGTCCCTATTCGATCGATCTCAAAAGAGGTTCACTCGATCGAACACCCATCCCTGCATCCAATCATTGCTCTGTTCTATCGATCTGAAAATTCCTGCATAAATCATCCTTCTGTGTATCGTTCGAGAATTCCTTTGGATTGATCTGAAAATTCCAAGATCGATCCAACTTTTTCTTGGATTGATCTTCACTCCACACTTAGAAAATTTTTGAGATTCATAAAAAAAGGCTTCTCTGTGCATCGTTCGAACTTCTCTGTAGGTTTTCACCTGTTCAATCAATCGAACCATTTTCTCAATCGATCTCAGTTTGATCAATCTCTACCCTTTGTTGACCTTGACTTTGACTTTGACTGCAAGTTTATTTTTATTTTTATTTTTAGTGTTTATTTTATTTTATTTTATTTTCAAAAACTCCAAAAAAAATTTCATTCTATTTTTCACTTTTATTTTCAATTACTTATTTTATTTTTATTTCAAAATTTTCAAAAATCCCAAAAACAATTTTCTTTTGTTTTATTTTCAAGAATTCAAAAATAATAGTTTTAATTGTAATTTTAATTTTTAATATCCAAAAATTTAAAATATTAATTTTGTCAAGGTGAGATCGATCTTGATATTTTTCAGATCGATCTATGTTCGATCGATCGAAAATTTTCCTTAATCGATCGAACTGGTCGAGAAATATTTTTAAAAACAAAACCCTAAGGTCATTAGATCGATTCAAAGATCAATCTAAAGACCTTCTCATCCCTCGTCGCTGCAAACCATCTCCGGCGAGCCCTCCGGCGACCATCCTGAGCCTCGAATCTCTCTCCCTCATCTCAGATCTCGTCCATCTCGTGATTTCCACCTCTCTCTCTCGGATTTGGTAAGTTCCAAGTTTTTTCCTTTGATTTTAAGTTTCAATCTACCTATTTGTGATGTTTACATGCTAGATCTGAGGTTGCCATATTTGATTCCTTCCATTTTTGACATTTTGATGCTTTTGTGTATATATATATATATATAGTTTTGTATATATTTCATTTTTAAATCGATTTTTGAGGGTCACGGGTCAAACAAGTGACCCATATTGTGTTGTTGATGTGTAAGAGGGCCCCACAAGTTTGCTTAGGTGCCCCCGTGCCTTCCATGTCACAGATCTGTGACTTTTCAAATTTCCCGTCCCAGTTCGATTGATCAAAATTTTCTCAGATCGATCATTCAAAGATCGATCGAACTTATCTCAGATCGATCGAACTTTATAGATTTGCATCCCACACTTCACACACTCTCTTTTGTGATTCCATGTTATCTCATACATGCCCAATGCCTGTGTTTTCCATATTGGATGCATTCCATACTTATATTGTTTAGCATGCTTCACTTACTGTCACTGTTTATTTAGCCCCGTCATCACTTACGTAGATTCATGTCTTGTGTTGTCTATCTTATTTGACATACATGATTATATATACTGTGCTTCAATTCTTAATGCCAATACTAAGTTATACTGCAAGTGTTTTTCTTTCTATTTTGCAGGCCATGGCTAGGGTCAAAACTGTTGCCCGTGGACATTACCTTCGCCGAGTCAGGCCCAGATTAGAGGGGCCAGGTAAGCCCTCTTATGTTCAGGAGCAGCCCGAGCATCAGGCAGGACCATCTCAGGTCCCAGATCTTGAACAGCTAGAGGATTATACAGAGGCTGATCCAGCTGAGTCCCCATCAGACAACAGACTATAACCTTCTGCTTCTACATCTTCATCATCTTATAATGAGGCTGAGCATACACCATCACCTTCTTCATCTCCGCCTCATGCACAGCCAGACTAGGCCTCAGACAGACCTCTGCCGAGATACTCATGCCTTATAGTGGCGCATGAGTCAATTTTTGACATTTCTTTCTTCTCTCGGTATATCCTGACCCGGGCAGCCTACGAGGACATTGACCGCAAAGGCATTTTAGCCATTCTAGCCCTTGTCACATACCCAGTTTACCCAAGGCTTGTTCAGATGTTCTTCTAGAACCTCTAACCTGCCCCGAGTAATCTGGCGGAGCTGCGCACTACTGTAGATGGCCATCCTATCCACATTACAGTGGAGACTTTGGCCCGATCCTGCCAATGCCCGCATGCCTACCCTCCTGAGTTTGAGCTCGATTATCCCATTTTGGAGAAGAGGCCTTCTTATACATTTATGGCTGAGGCACTTACAGGCCATTACAGTAAGGCCAACACATTTGCTACTCACACCTATCTGCCCAATGACCTATGGTTCTTTGATTCGGTTCTATACTGAAATGTGTTCATAGCCGGCCACAAGATCCAGAGGCACGGTGATTATTTGACAGCCCTGTATGCCTTATACACAGGGTGCTGGGTTTCTATTCCAGCCCTCTACTGGACTGTGATGATGAAGCTCTATGCCGACTATATCAGCAAGGCCAAGGCCAAGCAGGCTAAGTATCTTCCATTTGGACATCTAATCACTCAAATCCTCCGGGATCAGCACTATCCATTTCATCCCGATGAGCGCTGAGAGACAGGAGCTTGCCATTTTGGCAAGAAGAATTGGAATAAGAGCTACAATGCTCTTATTAAGAGTATTTTAGAGGATGCAGTGATAGCAGCAGAGGAGGCTGAGGAGGAGGAGATGGTAGTAGTAGCCGCACCAGCAGTGGACGATCCAACAGTCGATCCAGCTGTAGTCCATATGGATATAGACTTGGAGCAATATCCTGCAGAGGGTCTACAACATCACTCTCCAGTAGGGTCGCTAGTTCATTCTCTGGAGCACGCTCGGGATGTACCACAGTTTCCTGATCCAGTCATACCTGAGGCTCCAGTATAGACACTCGGCTTTGGAGAGTGTCTCTAGGCATTAGAGGATGCCGTAGTCTCTATCCGCCCAAACACTGTCTCCATTCGAGCTGACATTTCTTCACCGCGTATGGATGTCATGACTGCACTACGAGACATATCCCGAGAAATCTGTAGAGCGTGCCCTACCCATCCTACCTCCTTAGCATGATCTTCACATCTCTCTGTTACCTGCTTTACATATCTATGATATTTGCTATTTTTACTACTGTTGTGATATTTTTACGGCTAGTCTGTTGGCCAGACATTCTGATGTACATTATTTTTAAATTATTTTTATCTTTTGCTATACATGCTATATTTTGCTATCTTCCGGTTATCATACCTTGTACTTCCTTCGTCCCATAAAAAGTGTCACTTTTAGAGAACCATGACTCTCACAAATTGAACTATCACGGTTCCCCAAAAGCGACACTTTTTTTGGGACGGAGGTAGTATTGATATATCTATATTTGATTGACTCCATTAAGTGCATCCCAGTGACTTCAGTGAGAGAGAGTGCTACCCAAATTTTTAGGACCACCCTTTTTCCTCTCCCTCTTTACTTCAATTTCTTATCCCATTTACACTTGCATGTCTACTGTGCACGGTTATTATTCCCCTTTGTTATCTAATGAGGTTTTATCCAGTACCATCTTTTCAGGACCACAGTTAATCCTAAGTTTGGGAGGGGGGGTTATACTACCCACTTTGGATACTTGTATCCTGGCCATTCTTTGCTATAGCTACATTGGTATACTCTTTCCTTTGTTCTCTTTGCACATTGAGGACATTATGCTATTTAAGTTTGGGGGTAATGGTGTAAAATATAGTATTTGCTTTCAATTTAATATTTTAAGCATAACTTGTGTATTTGAGGGATTATCTATGATTGGTCCATAATTAGCGATGATTTTGATCTTTTGAGGACTATATTGCTTAAAATTTAAAAATTGCTTGACTTGAGAGTCCAATACTCCTTGTATGCCCTGTGAATGTCATTTAAGAGTAAATTTTTTAAAAGTTGATATCATGCTTACACTTGTGGTCCACATCATCCTGATTTTGTGATTGTTTTGAGATTCACTCTAAGATTCTACACTAGCACAGGTGTACACTAGCATTCATTTGTGGGGTACATGCTTTGTTGATTATTGAATTGGTTATATCCCAATTAAGCTAGTAGTGCGTTGAAAGTTTTCATTTTGATAAAAGCGGATAACAAACCTTTTTCATTGAGTAGCCGGGATTCTAGCCTCATCAAGTATTGATAAAAGTGGATAACAAAACTAGATTTGTGTACTAGTTTGAGGGTAAGGATATGGTTATTTCTTTAATTGGCTTAGATAGTAACACACTTGATGCCGGTCCACTCAAAAAGGATTCTAGTGTTGTTTTGATTTGCATGATCATCTTCTTGATGTGTGGAGGACCATACTTGCTTGCTTGATGTTAAAATTTTGGGAGATTGCTTGGAAATGGTTGAAAAATTGCATACTTGAGGTAGTTTTCTCCCAATGCTTGTTTGCAATATTGGTGCCTCTTTTGGGAGAATAAGCTTAATGTTTGTGGGTATCATTTCTGGAAACCCTTAACAGACTTCACTCGTCCACTAGGGGTAACCTAAAGGTTTAAAAGGCTTGTTGCATACGCTAAATGCAATCGTGTTCCCTACGAAAGTGGCGTCCTCCATTTATTGCTTTCTAAATTCATAGTTATATAGTTGTTCATTTTATTCCTTTACTTTGTAGTTCATTGCTAGGGACTAGCAATATTTAAGTTTGGGGGTGTGATGAGCACTGAAAAGTGTGCATTTAAACCCCTTAAGCTTAGGTGTTCTAGGACCTTTATCTATCTTACTTTCCCGTTTTAGTCTAATTTCGTATTATTGCCCTTTTTAGGTGTTTATCCCCAAAATAGGCTAATTCAGCCAAATAAGAGCTTAAAAGAAGCTAACTCAAGCAGGATAGAAGAAAGGAGCAAAGTGGAAGTAGATTGAAGCAAAGTGTGGAAATTCAGCAGGTTCGATGAATCTCAAGAATACTTCGATCGATCGAAAGTTCATCGATCTAGACTCTCCAAGATGGATCCAAGCTCTTTTGTCCTTATCCAAAGATCCCACAAAGTTCGATCGATCCAACAATTCTCAGATCGATCGAAAAGATTCCATCTTATCCTATTGTACCACCCTACCTACCACTTCTGTCTCTTTCCCCAAAACATCTCAGATCTGTCCTTATCCAAAAAGGCGCCGCCATGGGAAGATCAATCTAGCCAAAGTTTGATAGATCTCAGCCATATTCAATCGATCACAGAACAGGTTCGATCGATCGAACTCTCTCAAATCCGCAAAAAATATATTTCCAGCTCATTAAAAGTTGTCTCATTGTGCAATCATTGGAGGAGCTCTTGTGTATGAGCCTAGACCATTGGGTGTGACATTTGAGCTACCTATATAAGGATTATGAGTCACTTTTATGAGAAAAGGAGATACACAAGACACAATACATAATATTAGAGATTGTCTTAGAGAGGAAGAAAAGAGAAGAGGAGCTAGGACACATTCTTGAGAGGTTTTCCATCCTTCCCCAAGAAGAAGAGCACTTCTACCATGGAGATAGCCCTTGAGGGTTGGAGGACACCATTCATGAGTGGCTAGACATCTTCTTGGGGCTAGAGTTAGCCCTAAGCATGCTTTTTTTTACCTTAATTTATGTATTTTTGAGGGGATTTGTGTTGTAATACATGTTTTGACATATTTATATACATAGATCTTGTTTATTCAATGATTTGTGTGGTTTAATTCTTCCAATTGATCATTTCATTCTATCCATATGTCTATGTATGCTAAGATAGATGTTCATGTGTTTATCTCTATCTCTTGTGTTGTTGATGCTTGTCTATGTGTGTTGATGCTATAAATCTAAAGATTGTCAAGACATAGTGCTCAATAGAATGCTCTTGTGTTTTATTTGATGGTTCATACTCATTTCTTGATGGATTGTGCCTCTCCCTTAGTCTAATTAGTTTAATTTCCATGTCATTAGCTTAGATGTAATGTAGCTACCTTAGTTGTTAAATGGGAGGACAATCCATGCTTGTTGTTTGATGTTCCATACTTATGAATGCAAGTAGTATATTTCTCTAATTATGTGATGTGTTTGGACTATGAGCTTAAAGAAGGATTAATGACTTAGTTTGATGTATTGTGCTATTCATTGTGTTGTTTAGACAAAATATACTTAATTGGTTATCCATGCTTGTTAAAACAACCACACACGCTCACTATTGTTGCAACATATGTTTTCCCCCTCATTAATTGTGAATTGAGTGTATAGAAAGGTGATGCTTAGTGGTGATCTCTAAGTCCCAAGACCTCTCTCTCTTATTTTCTCTATCCTTTAATTACTTGTTTTATATTGATCTTGTTTAATCTTAATTGTAGTTAAATCAACCAAACAACCTACCTTTGATCAATCTACCTACTAACCCTAAGCATTGTTTCCATTACTAGTAGCCCTCTAATCCCTTAGGACGATCCCTACTCACCTATATTTTTAGTTAATGGTAGTAGTGGTATTTATAAATGTAAAACTTGGCTACATTGCACATTCACTATCTTTTGCACATCTTTAAGTGTTGGTGCGACACACCATGCTATACCAAGTAAGAATTTATGTTAGTATTTTAACTCTACTTGCTGTAATCATATGACATCTAACTACACTTTTCTTACCACTTAAACTCCTATGACCCACTCACTTGACATCCACATAGCCAATGAATCTACCATGGCCATTAGTCATATAAGGACTATAATCTTATTCATAATTATCCGTTCCTGATGTTTATCTTAGACCAAAAATTTCTTTTAATCTTTTATCCGGTGGTTAATTAACCAAGTTAGTCTTAAACCGAACATTTTATTTTAATGATTGTGTTGTATAGGATTCTCGAACATAACAAATTGTTGGGACCGGGCGTAAGATTGGACGATTATTCAAACTATACTCTTTCTATCTGATTACTCCCAACATCTCTGCTTTATCTACACATGTTAATTTCCCTTCTCTTGAGTTGTGGCACTTTCGCTTAGGTCATGCTTCCTTGCCCATGTCCAAATCTTAGTCTCTAAGGGTTTGTAAGGCAAATTGAAGTTAGGAATTTTGATTGTATTTCATGTCAGTTAGGCAAACAGCTTGCCTTACCTTTTAATATAAGTAAGTTTTGTGCTTCTGCTCTTTTTGATCTTATTCACTCCGATGAACCTTCCCCTGTATCTACCATAGAGGTTCACGATATTCTCCATTAAAAAAAATATGCTTAACATATATATCATGATTTTGCCAAAATGATTTCAACTCAGTTTTTCAAAAATATTAAAATTTCCATTTTGACAATGTTGCAAAATATATGTGACGACCCGAACACGAGTGTCCAAATCGTTAATCGGGTCCTTACCCAAAGCCAAGGACACCAAAGGCAAAGCTGTCATTTAATGCTATAATGTTGACTAATAGTCATGACAAGGGTAAATTAGTCATTTACAATGTAAGGACCCAAATACAATGGGTCTGAATCACTGACGCGTGGTGACACGTAATCAACATCAATCACTTGTGTGGTGAACAACTTACTTTGGAATGTGGTCTCAAGGCAAGTATAAAAGTTTCAAAAAATGTGAAATGATTGCAAACTATGACCAGTCGCAGCAATGGTTGACCGGTTGTCCAGTGTTATGCGTGCAGTGGTCGTGCAGGGGTACGCATCGTGACAAGTGACCACCGATTGTATAGGGCTACGACTATACGTCCAAAACGAAACTCACTGGTCTACAATGAATTGGCCAAGATACAAAATTATTAAAATAGACGTTCAGTCGTAGGTTTCATATGTCTGGTCGTAGACCCAAAAAAACAAAAAAAAAAAATTGTAATTTTGACCCCTTTTGGAAATGACTCTTTCACAAACCAAATATCGTCACTTGTGAAATTAATCTAGTCAATTCATAACAATAGAATAATAGGATAATAAAAACATCTATATAGATATATAGATATATATATATATATACACACACGTAAAACAATAGATTGGAATCTAGGATAAACGTTGTCCATTCTCGTTTGTTTGTACCCATAAGTACAAAATATGATTAACCTCACATGATACATGCCCAAAGTACAAGGCTATACGTGAACCACTACAAATATGATTCAAATACTAAAGAGTAGTCCAAAAGAATGCGGTTAAAACATTCATTCATTCTGATTAAATCATCATAGCCAATATAAAGCACGCCTGATAAATATACATAGCCAAATTGGTAGATATACATTTGTTATTACAATAGTTATAATTAAAATGAAATTTTGCCCAAACTTTACAAAGAAAAATATCATAGATCACAAGATGTCAACTAATTCCCTAATTATGCCCAGTATATGAAGGCTATTATTCGCTTCGTCACTTCCAATACCTAATTTTTGTTTAAAATAAGGAGTGAAAACCACCGCTCAGTAAAGGATGCCTAAATGGCGTTTCCTCAAGTCGAGTAAGCATGACAACAACCAAGTAGGAGCATAGTAAGATGGAGAAGGGTCATGCAAGGGATTTAAATCACTAATTAAGCATCAAGCATATACCAAGTTCCAAATACAAATGAATGCCATGTGTTATGCGTCTACACCACACACACAACTGACTCAAAAACACTCACACCAAAAGTGTACTAAGTGGTCGGACTTCGGGTACCTCCTTCCGTCCTTATAACCCATTAGTACTATCGTTAAATCGGTACCTCCCTAATACTAGTTTTTAAGAAATCCTTTACTCCACAAACTTTGCAAACTCGTTTCTACCCACGACTTCCTACATACCACTCTACCCACACCAACACCATGCCATGGTAATGTCATGAATATGCACTACAATAATTTTAGAGCAACCATATTGTAATACCCTGATATTTTAAAGGATTTATTAAATGGAATTAATTATTATTATTTTATTTTTAAATGATTTGTTTGGATTTTTTATTTATTTATTTATTTATTATTGGCGTAGATAAATTATCTTGTTTTAATTAATTTATATTTCATGATTTTATATATTGATGGTTGGCGTGTTGATTTTCTTGATATGGTGTGAATTAGTTGTAACTTCATGTTTGTTAATGTGCTTTGTGTAATTAGTTTTCAATACTTTAAGTGGTTGAGTAATTATTTTATTTATTTAAATTAATTGGAATGGGCTTAGGGGAAATTGGACCAAAGGATATGGTATTGGGCTTGGATGAAGCCTTGTTAGGTAATTAATTAGAGACTCATGGTTATGAGGTTATTTAAAGGATGTTGTTGTGCATAAATATAATAATAATAATTATTATTTGAGATTAATTAATTAATTATATAAATATAATTAATTAATAATTATTATGGAAGGATATATAATTATATATTATATATATTTATGGATAAATGTGCATATGATTTAATTATTTAAGGAAGGAAGTATACATATATATTAAATATAATATATGTGTATTTGTATATATATATATATATATATATATATATATATATATATATATATAACATAATATATGTGTATATATATTTATACTATTAAAGGATGATTATTATTTATTCAATAGTCATACTAGTAATAAGATTAGAGTTATGTGTATAAATATACACATAACATTTTATTGTGAAAAGTTTTTACGTTAGAAAAATTACAGCGAGTCAGAGAGAGAAGAAGAAGGGTTAACGAAGAGGGGGCCGGATCAAAGAAAGAAGAGACCGGATTTGGAAAAGAAAGGCAAGTTCTTCTCTACTTCTCCTCTTAAAATTTATAAACCTATCACCTTGAGTATCAAAATTATATGTTTATTGTGTTAATTAAAAATAAATTATTAATCGGATTAGAAGAGCATGTTTATTCTATACAAAATTTTAGATTTAAACATGTGAATAGATGTATGAATAGTTCTGTTAATTTTAAATCTTGTTTGTGAGGTTAGGTTAATTAAATTTTATTTTTTAAAAATTTTCATAGATTGCTTTAACCTTGTGAAGCATGTTTAATTAAATTAAATAGGTTTAAATTTAATTATATATGTTCAAGTGGGCCCAAAATAATTAAATTAAGCTTTTGGGATTTTTCTAAAATTTTCTAGGATTTTATGAAGATTTTATGGAATTATTTTATGTTTTTAGAATTTATTTTATATAATATGGATATATATATATTGTACATATATATGCACTGGAGGGTTAAAGAAATCGGCGCAACAAATAGGGCGCTTTGATTCGGTGAGTTGCGGAGCGCAGCACCTCGGTGCGCCTCAAATCAGGACCTTAGGATGGTCCTGATGATTTCCGGATTATCCAGTGTGGGTGTGTACATGGGTAGAAGATGTACACACTGATCTAGGCCCTTGGATGGATTTGGTCAACAAAGAATAGGTCCGGAGCATCGCGGCGCATGGAGTTCAGTGTGTGTGTGGATCTGGACCGTTGACTTGGTCCAGTCAACATAAAATTAATCCAATGTGACGCAGCTTACCCAAGTCCGAATTTCTAACCAACCAGAAGCAGCCATGTCATCCAGAATGAAGAATAGGCGCGTGGTGGCGCGTGTACCGCGCGTGGGGGTGCGTGAAGATACCTGCCAGCTTGTGATGGAGTATGGAAGCACGTGCAGTGTGTTTGGGCGCGTGTGGGGGCGCGTGGTGGGGCGTGTGGAGGCGTTCTGGGTCCCGGAAAGTTCTTGTGGGGTCCAACAAGGTCTCTGAATTGATTTTAAGGTTGTTAGTGTTGAAATTAACCTTTAGAAGGGGAGTTCGTGGTGTTTCAAGAGCCATACAGTGTTTCTAATATTTAGTAGCCTTTAATTTGTGTAAGTATAACAAATTAATGATTTATTACAGAAGGAAGTATATATATATATATATACATATATTTAATTATATATGGGTATATATGGTTATTTAATTTCTGATTAGTATGGTAGGAAGTAGTGTTATATATACATATAGGTATGTATGTATATATATATTATGGAAGGTATTATACACGTATATATTAGATAATATATGTGTATATGTATAACACTTAGGATAATTAATATTAATTATTCTTATTTAATTGGTATATCGGGATATGCTAGTTGTTAAATTAATTATATGCTTTTACTATGCATTAAATGCCTATGTATGATTTGATTGAAGGTTTAATTGGTTTTAAAGGTTGGTACATGGTTGAATTGTAGGCATGGATGAGTTGCCAAATGAGGAAATTTAGGAATAAATTTCATTTATGGGAAGCATGGTTGAGTTGCTAATTAATTGTATAAGGAAATATACTTAAGGAAGTATGGTTGAATTACTAATATATAAATAAATATATTTATAATGGCATGGTTGATTTGCCAGTGCATAATTATATTGCTATGTGTTTAGATGTTTAAAATTGCATCTAAGGTTATTGTATGTATAGGTTAGATTATGATTAGAATAATCTAGTATGTACCGGTTAATGTATTATTTTATATATTAATAAAATAGTATTGGTGGAGACATGGATAATTTGTCAAAACCTAAATTATGGGGTGTAATTTAAACAATCAACAGTATTATTAGGTTTTGGATTTATTGGATTGTTCCTTAAATTGCAATTTATTATTTTAATGATTAAATTACTGTATAGGATAGAATTAAGGTGAGTGGAGTTAATTTTTTTTTATGAACCTTATAAATGGGGGTTTGGTCTACGTATAATTAATAATTAATCATTGGTAAATGGTTTTGACAATTCAATGAACTTATTAACATATAGGTTTATGATATTTTATATATAAGTGTTTATATATATTTATAGCATCGTATATTAAAGTTAAAAGCTTTATTAGGAATGGTTTTGGTAGAGATGATCTGTTTATTGATTTTCAGAGGCTTGGTAGAGAGAGCTTGCTCGTAGGGTTTAACCCACGATTTATTTTTCAGGATATTAAAAGTTCAAGTCTTAAGGTTGAGGATTCACAGCTGGAGGACTTATCCACTCTTTTGATTTATTTAAAAGTAGGATATTATTATTTCTTCTTTTGTTATTAGTATTTAATAATGAACTTCTGGATTATGGATTTTTGGTTAAAGGGTCCTTGAGTTACAGGATTCCCGAGTTGTAACCGTTTGGAAGTTATTAAGGGATTTGTTATTTATTAGTTTCTTCAGCGTTTTATTTTATTTTTTTTGTTTCATTTTGTAATCTGTGCTTGTTTAAATACTTTAATTGTTTTGATATTCTCTGATTTTGTGCGCGGATTTGATCAACCCATATTCCGAAATTAGGGGGTATCACACATACATTCCATCATCCATAGATAACTATAATTGGAGCATCCATAGACATCCATAGACATCCATAGACAACTAGGCATGCTTTTCCTCCAAGCAACTTCCATGAAATTTCCCTAAGGCAACAATCCACCAAAAATATAACAATAACATCCTCCAATGACTTTTCACTTAGGCCCTCACCATTCCCGTGCACTTAAGGTACCCCGGACCCACACGGGATCCCCTCAGTCCAAGACTTGAAAATGTCCGAAATGAACTCAAACACACTGTCAAGAGATTTAAACTCAAAGAAATGTCTCGAACACCTAATAGAACTCATGTGGTATACAAAACGAGGCACGATACACAAAACGATGCGCCGAGAAAAATAAAAACCGAAAATTCCAAAAATGTCAAAAAAAAAATTCAGAAAAATCCAAGACGTCACAACATCGATAAATGATTTTTTTTTTTTTTTTCTCTAAATACTCAAACATTATAACACCATTTCTCACAGACCATGTTGAGGTACTTCAAAATAGAATGGTCAAATTGAGCACCGACTTTGATATATTCTAAACTTAGTTCTCTCACTCACCTATTTTGCTTCCATTCCTACCCCATTCTAGGGGAAAGTAACTCTTAGTGTTATCTATACCATCGATTATGTACCATCACCCCTATTACATAACAAAATGCCCTATAAACGCCTCCTTGACAAATCACCTGACTACAACCATCTTAAAGGTTTTGGGTGTACATACTTTGTTATTCTCTAATCCCATGAGTGTACAAAATTACAATTGGGTGCTTAACTTTGTTACTTTCTTAGGTATGGAATTGAATAGAAGGGCTATCGATGTTATGATCCAGTCTCTAAATGACTTAGAATCTCTCATATTATCTTATAAAAACCCAAAATATTTCATACATTAGCCAAATTCAATGCCCACAATAATACATTTCTTGTTCTTCCATTAACATTTTCTACAGATCTTTTCCCTGATTCTCAACCTTTCAAATCATTAGAAGCAATTGATCATCCTTCGATCGAGTCCCAATCATCTGGCCCATCTGAGATACCTTAAAATACTACTACTTAGATCTTCGCCATTCCACTCAGGTTTAGGGAAGAACTTTATCTTTAAATCTTAATGATTTTCATTGATGTCATGTTCTTGCAAGTTTACATGAACCTTACACCTTTCATAAGGCATCCTCTAATCCATTATGGCAGGAAGCAATAAAAGAAGAGTTGGATGCACTTATCAAAACACATTAGATTTGGTTGACTTGTCTCTTAAAAATTCTGTTGTAGGATGCAAATGGGTTCTTAAGATTAAGACTCGCTCAGATGGATTTGTTGAGTGCTACAAAGCTCGCCTTGTATCCAAGGGGTTTACACAAGAGTATTGTATTGACTTCAAAGAGACCTTTGCTCAAGTTGATCATCTCTTTTCTGTTTGCATGCTTATTATTGTGGCTGCCTCTCGTTATTCACATCTTTTTCTGATAGACTTCAAGCATACCTTTCTCAATAAAGATTTACTTAAGGAAATTTATATGCAGCCTCCTCTAGGTTATCATTACCCAATAAGGTGTGTTGGCTCCATCATACCTTATACGGCCTCAAACAGGAACCTCAAGCTTAATTTGACAAATTCAGTTCAACTGTCTCTCGCCTTGACTATGACTCAGGTTTATTCATCCTTGTACTATTATATGTTGATGATATGATCAATTATCATTGGAGATGATTTTTAAGGAATTGAAGAACTCAAACAGTTTCTTAGTTATCAGTTTAAAATGAAATATATTAGACCACTCAATTACTACCTCTGTCCCAAAATAAATGTCGCTTTAGGGATAGAGGGAGTATTTCCTTGGCCTTGAGATCACTACAAATTTTGATGGTTACTATCTTACGTAGGTAAAGTACATATCAGATCTTTTTTCGAAACCTAGATTAATTGACAACAAGATTGTTGATATATCACTCAACCCCAACATGAGACTCACTTAACATAATGGTAAATCCATTCGAGATGACATATTTTATTGACAATTGGTTGGCAGTCTAGTATATCTCATTGTAACTCGTCCATACATCTTTTATGTCATTCATATAGTTAGTCAGTTTATGGTTACCCCGAGGTCCACTCCTTTTGCTGTAGTTTTTCGCATTTTTTTTTCACCATCTCAAGGGCATTATCTTTCATGGACTTCATTTATCTTCTGGTCATCACTTGTACTTTGTGTTTACACTAATGCAAACTGGTGAAAAACCCAACAGATCGTCGTTCCACTACATGATTTTGTTTTTTTCTTGGTGATTCACTCATCTCTTGGCGTAACAAGAAACATAATGTTTTTATTTGATCTAGCACAAAATATGAGTATAAATTACTTGCTGATATGACTTTAGAGCTTTTGTGGTTACGTTGGCTTCTTTAAGATATAAGAGTTTCTTCATTCACTACCACTCTTATTTATTGCGATAATATGAGTGCAATTTAGAGTGTTTACAATGATGATTTGCATGAGCGCACCAAACAGATTGAGATCGATTGTTACTTTGTTTGACATCAACTTCCCCAGAATTTCTTGTAATTGCAGTTCATTACTTCCCATGATTAGATAACACATATCTTCACTAAATCTCTTCCACTAGAACATTTTCGAGATTTTGTCTCCAAATTCAAGATGGCTTCATTTAACTCACCTTGACTCTAAGGGGGGATGTTAGATTATATGTATATATCGTAGGGTTTCATGTGTAGCACACCTTCACCTACCAAGTTTCTATGTAGAGACTACTTATATATCATTCACCTACCCCCAAACCTTTTCTTTATATATAGGACATCATGTACTTACATTCATTTAATTCAATATACATTCATTATATCTTCTCTAATACTTTTCTATCACTCTTTACGATTGATATGACATGATATAATTGGACTAAATTATTAAATTGGTATCAATTTGACCCACCTAAATGTTATTTTTTATTTTAATATTATAAAAAAAAAAAAAAAAAACACATAATCCAAAATATCCTAACACATTAACTAGAAGGAAGAGGTTACACTTTATGAGTAAGGAGGCAATTAAGTATGTTATATATAATGTATTTGAAGGGCAACTGAATTGGTCGCCATCAAGAAAGTTATTTTATGAGAAGAAATGTGAGTTATCTTATTAAGGGCAAAGTACAAAAAAACTTCCTCGACTTGTAACCTTTTCCAGTAAACCCCCCTTGTCTAATTTTTTACCAAACAGCCCCTTCGACTTGTAGCCCTGTCCAATAAATCCCCTTTGTCTAATTTTTTTACCAAAGAACCCCCCTCAACTATCTAAGGGGCTAAAAGCGTTGATATTTGGACCAAAATGCCCTTTTATTTAAATCTTAATTTTTTTGAACTTCAAAAATTCTTATTTCACAAATCGTACATCCAAATATTGAAAATAATATATGCACAGAAAGCTTATAAAACAAGGATTTCATAAATAGAAGATTTGTTTAACAAAACTTCATAACCAAAGAAAAATAGACAATCTAAAAATCTACTGTAACAATCTTATTTTATTTTATTTTTTACAAAATACTTGGGTTATTTGCAAGAAAATTTTCAAAATTATTCATTTTCATATGTATCATAACATATAAAAAAAAAAAAAAAAAAAAATTAGACCCAATAGAGACTGAATATTCATTTTTTTTTTTTAAATGGTGAATCTATAAAAGAATGAAAATACTTTGACGCAAAATATGATATCTCATGAAATCGATCTTTGTTAGGGCTAAATTTTTTATATATTAAGTTCCATATGTAAATGAATAATTCTGAAAATTTTCTTGCACATATCTCGAGTATTTTTAAAAAAATAAAAAATAAAATAAGAATGTTGGAGTAGATTTTTAGATTGCCTATTTCTCTCTGGTTATGAAGGTTTGTTGTACAAATCTTATATTTTTGGAATCTTTATTTCATAAGATTTCCGTGCATATATTATTTACAATTTTTAAATGTACAATATGTGAGATATGAATTTTTGAAATTCCGGAGAATTAAAATTTAAATAAAAGGGCATTTGGGTCCAAATATCAGCTCTTTTACCCCTTTCAGATAGTTGATGGGGGTTATTTGGTAAAAAAATTAGACAAAGAGAATTTATTGAAAAAAGGCTATAAGTCGAGGGGGTTCTTTGTTAAAAAAATAGACAAGAGAAATTACTGAAAAAAACTATTAGTTGAGGGGGGTTTTCTGTACTTTGCCCTTTTATTAATCACTTAATTGAAACAGATTGATAATTAAGACTATTAAGAGGGGTTTCTCGTTATAAGACTCATGAAGCCACTAGATCAATAGAAGTTTCAAGATATGTGAACATTCTTCTTCTCTTGTTTTTGTCTTTTTTCCAATTCAATAATTTATTACATGGTGTATCAATTATTTTTAAGTTGAGTCGTTGCATTAATAAAAAAAAATTGAATTTATGTATTTCATAGTCAGGTACGTTTATATTAATGGGGAGTTATTTGGCCCCCATCCTACTATACTCCTCGGAGGAAAGGAAAAAAAAAAATCTCAAGTACTACCACTTAATTGGTTCCATTCCCGGGTAAAATTATCAAAAGGGAATAATAAAAAAAGGGAAAATTACATTGACCTCCCCTGAGATTTCGTCAATATACATTAACCTCCCCTCTTATTTGTCAAATTACACCAACCTCTCCTGTTATAGTTGTCAAGTGAATGGTGTTAACTATTCAAGTGAAATTACATATATGTCCTAATTATATTTATTGTATTTTATCTATGAAAGAATGAACATTGAAAAGACAAAATTATCCATATGTCAAAGCGAAACAATTTGAAAAGATATATATATATATACATATATATATATATACACTTAAATATATTTGTTTGATGAGAAACAATTTGAGAGGGGAGAGAGAGAGGATCTATTTGTTTGATTTGGTGTATATATATTTGGGTTTCATTGGTGACAACAACGAGGGTATAGGAAGGCAATCCAAATAGGATAAAAAAGAAAGCAAATGGGTATGGCAGAAATCCATATTTGGTGCTGAAACTCAAACACACCAAATAATCAATTGGATTATTTATAATTGGAGGTTTGGTTGTAGTAAATCCTCCCCACCTTCCATTTATAATTAATCTAATTGCATTTGGTTACAAACGAAGTCCAAAACCAAGACACTTAGAAAATTTATTTTCCCATGGCGTTGATATTGGATGATTCTTATACTCCACTCTACATAATAAGGAATACATGAAGAATAAAGTAACTCCATGGTGAGTTTAAAAGAGAGAAGGAAAAAAAAAAAAAAGGCAATTGTTATTATGTAGAGTGGAGTACAAGAATTATCCAATGAAAATTACTTAGCGGAGAGAGGTTTTTTTTTTTGAAAGGTTGAGTGGAGAGAGCTTGTACAAGTGGCTCCAATGGATTCTAATAAATTGCAGAGAGCCCAAAAGGCTCCAATGTAATGGCAACCATGGAAGGTTTTTAAGTAATTTTACTTGTAAGGTCAAATTTATCTTCATAATAACTAAAAGGGTATTTTAGTAACTTTAAACTTACATCAGCAATTACTAACATTGATTGGGCATTGACCTTTAACGTCAGTTAATGGAGGGATAGTTTCTGTTATGAAAATTTAAACTTGAAGGAAGATCAGTGTAATTTGTCAAACAAGAGGGGAGATTAGTGTAACTTGATTGAACCTCAAGGGAGGTCAACGTAATTTACCCTAAAAAAAACTAACAACAAAGTAGAAGTGTCAATTCGTGTTGGCATATCATCTTCGTATGTCGTGTCAAGTTAGGCAATCTTATATGAGTGTGGGTGTCTGGGTGATGAGTATCTTATTACATGAATTGACATGAACTCGACACAATTATTACATGGCATTACTCGCATAACGTGTATAATAAATGAGTTAAGATTTCGACACGACACGACACGACACGACAAGACACATTCAAGCTATTTCTGACACGAATCTGACACGTTTAGTTAAACGAATAATTTTTGACACGAACACAGCAAGTAGTTAATTGAATTATAAATGGACTGATGAGTCAAATACGAACACGACACGATTAATTATTATATAAATTCAGGTCGAAACGATTATAACCCTGATATGATTAAGTCAAACCCAAATATATACATTTATTTCGTGTCGTGTTAGTATGTCGTGTCAAGCATTGTCACACCCACTATAAAGGTTTTCAGACCTACATTGTCACCTACAAAGGTTCTTAGGTGCACTAAGTGTTACTCGTCACTTAAGCTATGTTTGGTATAATAAGAGAAAAAAAAAAAAAAAAAAAAATGATAACATTAGTTATGAGATAAAAAAGAAGAAGAAATGAAATGATAATGTTAACCTCTTGTCATCTTTGATTGATTAATGAGGAAAAAAAGGAAAACAATAGTCTTAGTACTTAATCTTGATTGGAAAAAGAAAGGAAAAAAATTATTTTAATAAATTTACTACAATATCTTTCCACGTTTAAAAGACAAATAATTAGATAACAATTGATAATACAAATACAAAGATTGTGCTAAAAATAATTAATCAAGCCAAAATAGCAATTTGAAAACTACAAAAATAATAATTTGAAAACCAAGAAAATATTAAAGAGAATAAAAACATGCCCGACGACTCGTGATATTTTGATTTTGCCTTCATAAAATAAGAGCAAAATCAGTATTAAATTTTTTTATTAAACTTTGTACCTCTTTGTTTTCATTTCCTTCCCCTTTATTTAAAGGATAACAAAACCTACTCATTGTTATAAATTTAAGTCAAAATAAAAGAAATGATAAAATTAGTTATGAGATAAAAAAGAAGAAGAAATAAAATGATAGTGTTAACCTCTCGTCATGTTTGATTGATTAATGAGGGGAAAAAAAAAACAAGAAAAGAAAACGATAGTCTTAGTACTTAATCTTGATTGGGAAAAGAAAGAAAATAAAATTATTTTAATAAATTTACTACAATATCTTTTCACGTTTAAAAGACAAATATTTAGATAACAATTGATAATACAAATATAAAGATTGTGCTAAAAATAATTAATCAAGCCATAATAACAATTTGAAAACTACAAAAATAATAATTTGAAAACCAAGAAAAGATTAAAGAGAATAAAAACATGCCCGACGACTCGTGATATTTTGATTTTGCCTTCATAAAGTAAGAGCAAAATCAGTATTAAATTTTTTAATTAAACTTTGTACCTCTTTGTTTTCATTTCCTTCCCCTTATTTAAAGGATAACAAAACCTACTCATTGTTATAATTATAGACTCGGTAATCTGGGGCGGAAGGAGGGGGCCCCAAATTTTTCTGTAACCTCCATTAGTATAGAAGATTTAAATCTGCCCCCTCAAAATTTTCTCTAACTTCTATTAATAATTTATATTTATAATTATTAATGGTAGTTTATTATAAAAAAAATTAAAATTGGTCTCCTAAATTTTCAAAAAATACTTATTTTTGTTACTTATTTATGATTATTAAAAATTGTTTGCAAAAGAAATTTATTGTGTTCCTCAAAGTCTAACTTGATATAACATATGAGTGGTCTATTCATATCTTTCATACAATATTCAGTTTTATTATTAGTTTATAATTATATAGTACTCTATACACACGCGGACATTATGAGCGCACGCGCGCGCACACACATATATAGTTTGTTATGAATTAAAAATAATAAAAATATATATATATATTTTTTAATTTGACAACCTCATTTATCAATTGTCATATGTTATTCTCTCCATTTTTTATTTACATATCATTTATAGACATGTTAACAGAAATAGAAAAGAGTCTAAAATGCACTAATTTTTTTTTTTTTTTAAATTTAATTTTATACTTAGTAATTTGGCCCCAACTTTATTTTTCTCACTCTGCCCTGTCGGTAATGATGTCATCATGGTGACTATCGTTTTTTTCACTCATAAATACAATAAATATATCAGACTTTTGATTGTCATATCACAACTCTGAATTTTTTTTTTATTTTAAGGTAACAATGTTAGGGAGTTAGTGGATAACGGGAAGGGGATGCAAAAGCTCCAAACCTGTAAAGACAACCGGAGCAATCCTACAGGCAGCTTGAACTACGTAAATTTTCTTTCAGTAATTTATGGTCCATTTAAAGCGTCAGGGCTTTCCATTGACCGTTGATGGCTTCGTTCTATGTATCATTTACTGTAGATTGCAGTGGGTAGTTTGAGCTCTTAACTGCTGCGGTGAGGTGAGGACAGAATCAAATGCCATTAATGAATGCATGGTGAAACGTGGAGCTAATGGCATGGCTTCTCTTGCTATAACTATAAGTGGCATTAGCTAGCTCTTTAGGATTTTGAACCACATTAAATTACTTTACCCAGAAAAAATTGCACCATTAATTCAATGTCTTTAACCATGTCTTGTCTTGTTTTGTAGTTGTAGCTATACATAATTAAATTAATTAAAGTTTAGTGGATCCTACCTTCTGGCATCTTTGGTTTTCCCCATCATCACTCTTTCAATTCCAAACATTTTTATGGTTTTGCTATTATTTGAGTTAGTTGAGGGTGGGCCTGGTGGATCGATAAAGTTGTTTCAGGTGATTTGGAGGCTGTGGATTCAATATAAAACAAAAAAACAAAAAAAAATAATGTAATTTACGTAGCTGACTTTGTAAATAATGGCCTATGTGAGCGATGATAACAGGGCTTCCCCAGAACATGGAATGCCATTCCCAACCCCCACTTGGATTCAATATAAAAAGAAAAAAAAAAAATGTAATTTACGATAACTAACTTTGTGAATAATACCCTTATGTGAGCGATGACAACAGGGCTCCCCCGGAACAAGGAATGCCATTCTCACTCTGTGGGTGAAAATTTTTACACCCAAACACTTAAAAGAAATAAATTGAAAAGAAGTACGCAAAAATATTAGTGAGATATAAATAATCTTTGGAGAGAAGAACAATGATGGGAATTCGATGTCTCTTCATTCTCATTCAGGCTCTATTTATAAGCTTTTCTTAGATATTTACATGAGCCATTTATTGGCTTTTAATCCCAAACGTGAGTACTCATACATACTGATCGTGTGCATATCATTATGTACCTTCATTTAATTGGGTTGAACTGGTATGTGCATATGGCCTCTACTGTTGGGCCTCCAACTGATAGTGGGCCTCTGGGTATCTTAGTTTAGTTGTAGGTTGCTCTTGTCATGTGATGTATTGTAATTGGTGGGGTTTTTTTCCCTCCACACACCTCCCACTTGGATTCAATATAAAAAGAAAAAAAAATGTAATTTGCGATAGCTGACAACCCCCCCAACACACACACACACACACACACACACACACACTCTCTCTCTCTCTCTCTCTCTCTCTCACTCACATCCCGGCCACCATTCGGCTTGGCTACCTCCATTATGTACAAAATCGTTTATTTAACGTGATGAGGGCGGGAACAAAAATATATTTAGTAATTAGAATTAACTAAAATTTGCTTAATAGAATTCTAATATTATTGAATATAAAATAAAGTATAATGATAAAATTGTAATTTATTTGTAACAATCGTCACCAAACTGGACACAACATTATCCGTTTTTTAGTCCCGTGGACCAAAGACTTCAGAGGAGGTCACCCATCATGGTACTACTCCAGAGTAAGTAGGTTTAACTTTGGAGTTCTGATGATTTAACATCCAACACAGCATTTCCTTCTCCAAGCGATGTGGGATCATGACACCCTGTAGCTTGCTAGTGCGGTAGCCGACGTCCTAGTTGGTCACACTTCCGGCTGGACTCCGGCATGATATCATTTGTAACAACCCTCACCTTACCCAAACACAATATTGTCCCTTTTTTTTGGCTCATTCGGACTAAAGATTAAACCGCCCACAGAGGGGCTCCTTCGGACTAGAGACTACCCCGCCCACAAAAGTGGTCATAATCACCCCCTGTGGGGGCCACTTTCAGCTGGGCTCCATTTCTAATATCATTTGCAACAACCCTTACCCTACCTAAACACAATATTATTCGCTTTCGGCTTCCCCGGGCCATAAATTTTTCAGGAGGTTACCCATCCTGATACTATTTCAGAGTAAAGATACTTAATTTTGGAGTTTTGATGGATTTATAGTCATCACAACTTTAAAATGCGTTGTGTTATAAAAGAGTGTTGAACCTTACATATAACACTTCACTTTCCCCAAGCGATGTGAGATCATGACACCATGTAACTTGTCAATGTGGTAGTTCGTCCATTGTTTTGCACTCGCTCACATCACACCAATCCACATAAATCATCACATTATTACTATAAACGAGGCAGGGCGGGTGACCTTTCTCCATCCTTGTCCCATAATTATTCTAAATGGGCCACGTACCCGACGAGACAAGTTAACATAATTTAGCATCGTTTTGTCACATAAGCCAACGAGCCAAGTACCTTTATTATCGTGCAATTTGATCATTTTGGGGGAGTGTAGCACACAGAATCACCCATTTTATATAATTCAGTTGGTTTCATCTCTGAATTTGGATTGTCTCTTCTAATTCCAATGAAACCGAGCATATGGGAATGAATGTTTTTCTCCCCCAATAAAAAAATACTAGTCTCCTACTCCATTAGATGGGGTACTTTGCCCAATTAAAATTTCACAATTGTATAAAACTTGACAATTATATAAAACTTTAAAATAATTAAAAGTGGGTGATTCAGATTTTATTTTATTTTATTATTATTATTATTATTTTTGTGGGTTCTCTCCTTTGACCGTACGTATTCTCTTTCTGCACTTATGAAGTACGGACATAGACACAGGATATAGGTACGACATGACATGACACGAATACGGTGACATGACAAATTTTTTAAAAATAGGACACGATCACAGTGAAGATACGCCTACAAAATTATATATATATATATATATATATATATATATATATATATATATATATATATATTCAAAATCTACAATACCATAAATCTAACCTCTCAAAAAAAATATTGCAGTAAAAAAAATACTTCAATTAATTAAGAACAAAACAAAGTTATCAACAACTTTACAGTTTACATTTTACACACATCCATAAATATAATTGTTCTGATTTCTCTCTGTTTTTCTTGTTACGGTTTAAAAGTTTATTTAATTCCAGTACTGAGATGAATGAACCAAATAAAAAAATAAACATAATGGAATCATAAAATTTAATAAAAGTAGAAGTTCAGAATATCAGACAAAAGAGTTAAACTTCTAAAATTACATTAGGTACTCCATTTTTCTTAAAAAGAATTACAAAATATATCTTGCCGTGTCTGGTACATGTCCTCCGCGTGTCCCAATCGTGTGCAGTAAAAAATAATTTCTGAACACTTCACATAAGTGTCGGACACGTGTGTTTGTGTCGAACACGTGTCTGACACTGATACGGAAACCCTCAAAGGAGTGTCCGTGCTTCACAGCTCTACACAAACTCCATCACTGTAAGCATCTTCCCATTGCCATCCGGCCCATCCAATCCCACTGACCACCAATACTGGTGCGGCAACTATGTTTACTGGTCTTTGGGGGACAACAACGTATACCCTTGATCTATTCATCCTCAAATATGTGTAATAAAAAAAAGCAATAAAAATTGGTTTATATATTTAGATTATCTGGGTTTTTAGGATTTGCTGAGTATATATATGTTTATATATATGTAATTCTTTTTTATTTTTTTATTTTTTATTTTTTGTTATTGACAAGAAACTCACACACACAACTCACACACTTATTTTGCTTTTTTAAAGACTTGAATCATTATCATTTACTTTAGGAGGTAGGAAAAATAATACTGGACCACAAGACCTTAGTATATGTATATATGTTTTCTATTGGGGATGAAGATGAAGATATAGACATAGATTTATTACAATCGTGCCATAGGCCTGGTTATAATCGGTAAAAATTGGATGACCCACCTTTGTTATTTTTAAATTTTATTATATAAATATCAAGTTTTAATTGATAAGTACCCATAAAAAGGAAGTTCCTGAGGTAGGAGGCAAGTATTTTCCCTCTCAATATAGTTGTATTACTATATATATGCATACACAAAGAAAGCGCAAACAAATTGATGTAAACTTTTGAGGTGGGTTCTCACTCAAATTGGTTCTTTTTCGAGACTAAACAAATATAGACTAAGTTTGATAGTATGGAATTGAAACTTTGAAATTAGAATTTATAAAATTGGAGAACGATAGCTCATAAAATTAAAACTAAATTTTCTCTAATTTCAATTTTAAGACTCTAATTCCATACAGTAGAACACTAACACGAAAAACAAATTTGAGTGAATGATAAATGAATATAAAGTGAGGCACTCCAAGATATTGTTGCGCTTATATATCACAAGAATGGCACTTTGGTTTGAGTCACAAAGGGCACCGCAATTTTGTATAAGGGGAGGACTTGACCCAAGTTTTGTCCAACCCATCCAAAAGCACACGCACCCGGCCCAACTCGCCCACTACTAGAATGGGCCTTAAAATCAATATTCTTTTTTTATAAATTGAATGTCAGATTGGGCTCGAGTGTGTTGGTCTACAGAATTCTTTAAATCTTTCTGAGCTCGAATTAAATCGGACGAACCCATTAAAAAGGGTCGCATCAGTTCTGATTAATTATTCGGGCCGAACCAGTGTGCCTGTTGGTGGTTTGGGCCAACCAAACCGGTACAATGACCCAACTGAAGAGACACCAATTTCTTCTTTCTATATACTATGGTCTTGTGAAGCCTGATCTAAGGGTTCATACAATTAAAATTGAGATTGGATTGAAAATTTTCAATCCAAATTTCATTGGGTCAGGTGAGGTGCTAGCAACCCTAATCTAATTCAAATTCAAATTTTAATTTTATTTTGTATATTATTTATTTTATATTAAATTTCTTTTTTCTGATGATGATGGTGTCAAACCACGTATAGCAATTCATGATTCACTACCGCCACATGCTCTATCCGACATGCATGGGACAGTTGTTGAAAAAATTCTCTAAAGATGATTCCAGAGGGATCAAAACTCCTTACCTGCATGTGAGATGTTAGAGGGGCTTCCCCATAAACCTTATTTAACATCAGTGACCCAAGGACAATGCTTCTCAAGCTTTACCAATTGCGACTAACTTGTATAAAACAAAAGTGCTTTCTCAGTGTAAGTTAAAAGTCAGCCAATATAATGCAGAGGTTAATAATGGCCTGTTTGGTATTCTCAGGAACTGCACAATGAAGCTGATTCATCAATGTGTTACTATTCCCTATTTTTCTTTATTTTCTTTTATTTCATAAGTAAATACTCCATCTGAACCAATAATGGTGTCCGTTTTGGAGAACCTAACTCTTCTAGAAGAATGGTTTTTATTATTTTTTAATTATATTAGTGGTAAACGAATTCAATTTTATCTCTAGTGAGTCTACAGTTATATGATATGATTTACTTTTATAGGTTCAATACATGAAAGTTAAATCGGTAATATTAGAAAATGTAGTATATTGACTTTTCAAATGAGACATTTATTTTGAAACAGATAAGATAGAAAGGTAGACAATTTTTTTATTTTTTATTTTTTTTTCTGGGACACGGAGTATTTTTTCTTTTTCTTTTCACTATACCAAACATAGCCTTATAAATTTGCTATTTGCCCCATTATTCCCTTAGGGTGACTCTCTCTCTCTCTCTCTCTATATATATATATATATATATATACACACACCTCAAATTATGTGTAGGTATCACCAAATATTTGGCCTTGTAGTATCTCCCCTCCTTTCAAAATAATTTTAAGTAAATATATATTTGGAAGGCGACCAACTTATTATTTTCAAAACCATTAAAGTACAATTGTTTTTTAGAGTGTTTTCAAATTAAAATACTGGACAAAAAATAATAATAATAATAATAAAAATAATAAAAAAATAAAAAACTACTAGAAGTATTAAAAAAATCAGCCTTTGGCGTTTTGTCAAATTTTCATAAGTATATATCTTGTTAATACAAATTATAGGACTACTAAACCAGTTAAGGAGTCACTTTAAATATATACTGTTAATTAGTTGGACCTGTCTTTGTACTCCATGCTAGTGACCTTTATTCTCTTAGCTCAATTATTAGGTAGTCCCCGACTATTGGTCTCGACCAATAAAAAGTGAGTTAATATTGATATAAAAGTTAAACACATTTATTTATATATCATTGAATATGCAAATGCAGCTATAAATTAAGAACGGCGATTGTTGTCCGGATTGCCCGATTGAACGAAACCTAAGGAAGACGTTACCGATCACATGCACCAGAGGCACAAAAGATCATATTGATGGCACCCGAGATTCTATGGTCTGCAAAGGGACCATCTTCATCTTCATCCACCCAACTGCAACGTAAAGAGAGAGAGTTGAAAGTTTTTTTTTAACTTATTTCTCATGTCAGTTCTGTTAGAGGACTATTTGGTTCACAGTTTAGTCTCCTATTAAAGAATATAGTTATGGAATGCAATCATCATTAATCATTATCTTCTACTCGCATCAAATAATTTAATTTTAAATACACAATAATCATGACAAGCAAAATTATATTATGACATAAGAATGGAATTGTTGACACCTATTATGGTAAATTTTGTATTATTGACATAGCAATCAATTTCGGTATAAATTGACACGTAAAAAAAAGTAAGAGAAACTGAAAAGGAGATTGAACCATTTGAATTATTCAATGGATATGGATAGCAGTGATAATATTTATCTTTTAATTTGTTTCAATAACATAAGATGCTAGTGGTTATCCATAGATTAGTTTGATTTAAATTCATAGTTGGGTAAGTTATAGAGTTGTAATGCAAGTTCTTTGATTTATCGAATAAACTTATACTCGATTTTAACCAATAGGCGTGTCTATGCACTTGCTGATTATGCGTGTTACATGCACCTGTATTTGTGGTCTATGCACCAAGAGTTATGCACATGATATTCTAGAAGTGTTTTGCTATAGACCAATAGCAAACTCAATTAGAGTGTACACGATTCTACTAGAAATAATTATATGACACATAAGATTCATAATTCATTTTTGTCCCGAAATTCTTTATTTTATAGCATGTGTAAATTGTATAAAGTTTGAGATCTAATTTTATGCCTTAGTAATTTTTCATAAATATTAATTAGTTATGTCTTACATCACTATTTAAATATTTTATATCTTTAATGATATACATAGCAGAATTAATGATTACATATTTGGTCTCATAGCATATATGAATTGTAAAATTATACATGTTATTAAATTTATATATACATAATGTTATGAAAAAAAAAAAGATCAAATAGGAGTTTTGAGAACAAAAGAGAAAATTAATGACAAGAAAAATAAAATGGCACACACACAAACGAGATAAGGATTTATACGTGGTTTGGCTATGCCTACGTCCACGGGGAGAAGACAGAACAATATTTCACTATAGAAATAAAGAGATACAAGGCAAAGTGGCTCACACCCAAAACCCAATTACATCAAAAATCTCTCACTCTAATACTGATATTACAAACTCACAATTGATGATTTTGGATGATCAAACAACATAGAGAGGCATGGCTATTTATAGCCAAACAAAATCAACTTATGCTTGCTGATCAAGCATAAGCCTTGCTGATCACACATGGGCCGACACTAAAAAACAGCTTGCTGATCACATATGGGCCGACACTAAAAAACAGCTTGCTGACCACGCCTACATAGCTTGTTGATTACAAAAACTTAGCTGCCAAGAAGCTGATGTAAGTGGTGATGAAAAATACTTGCTAATCACACAAATTGGTGGTCCCCAACTAAAGTATGCAGCCTTAATTTGAGCCATATATTCAACAAATCTCCACCTTGGTGAAAATTCCGTATGAGCCACTGTATCTCTGCCAAACAATCCGTCTTCTTCACAAAACAAATTAATTAAGAATTTTAGTTAAGCTTGAGTCATCCTCAAACTTAACCCTCGGGCTCTCATTCTTCAACCCATGCATGTCTTGCGCAACCATAAGCATACCTCCAGTATTCCTGTCAAACTCTAAATGCTTACTTTCAGTAACCTCAAAAATTCCAAGTTTGACATCTCCTTCAGCAACCTTCTCCAACCACCCACAAACCACCGGCTGGTAACGAAAAGTTATCTTCTTACCCTTGTAGAGAATAGGACGTACTTGACTTTTTCTCGCATCTCTTTTGTGACCAACTACTTGCCTCCCACCCATCTTAATGGCACTCGGATGGACTATCTCATTGCCACCAAGATTATTGCAAGTCAATATCACACATGTCCTCATGGGTCTGCCTCCCTGTAAGGACTGCTGCAATTTCTGTTGCCATCTGAAAACGAATTTCATTCTCCCACCACGTTGTGTAGTCCCCTCACAACCCTTTTGAGAACTAAGATCGTAACTTCTCTTTCGAACACTTCTTTTGCCAAGACCCGAATGCAGATTTTTGCTAATTGTAGAAGACCCTGTAGAAGCTCCACCTGTTACTGTATTCCCTTGGAGAAGATATAAATTTTTCACCTTGGTGCCCTGTAGCACCACAAGAGAATCCATCACGACCATCATTGCTCCACCTTCTGTTACAATCTTGTAACCTTTGGAGTCTAGCACACCTACTGAAATAAGATTCATTTTCAGATCCGGTACATGTCGCACATCTAACAATGTTCTTACCAACCCATTGTTCGTCTTAATCTTGACTGTTCCAATTCCCAAAATTTTGAAAGCTTTCCTGTCCGCCGTCAAAATCGAACCACCTTTCACCTCTTTATAGGAAGAGAAAGAATTCCAACTGAGACATATATGAATAGAACAACCAAAATCAAGAATCCAACTGTCATTAAATGACATACCTGAACACAAGGTTGTTATGAGAACATAATCATCACTTTTTGAATCACTCGTTGTAGCAGTTGCCACAGAAGTTGCTTCCTGAACCTTCTCTTTGCCTTTCCCATTCTTTGCCTTTAGTTTGGGACAGTACTTGATGATGTGCCCTATCTCGTGACAGTAATATCATTCCACATTTTTATGAGATCTATATTTGCCCATACTACCAGAACCCCTTGTCTCACCTTTGCCTCTTACAAACAGACTATCGGCCTGTTCATCTCCAATATTCTCAAATACCTTTTTCCTAAACTCCTGAGAGTTCAATGAGGATTTAACATCCTCCATACTAATAGTGTCTTTTTCATAGAGCAATGTGGTAACAAAATGCTCATAAGAAGGAGGCAAAGAACACAACAAAATAAGGGTTTGATCCTCATCATCAATTTTAATATCAGTATTTTTCAAATCCATAATAATATAATTGAAATTATCAATATGATTCTTAAGAGGCATACCTTCCTTCATCCGAAGGGTGTAGAGTCTCTGTTTCAGGTAGAGTCTATTGGTGAGGGACTTCGTCATATACAGACTCTCCAATTTTAGCCATAACTTTGCCACCGTGTCTTCATCAATAACTTCGCGCAACACCTCATCAGCTAGATTCAAAATAATTGCACTACGCGCCTTTTCATCAACCTCATCCTTGTCTTCATCGGATATAGTTGTTGGCAACTTGTCCTTCCCGAACAGCACCTTCTTTAGACCTTACTGAGTCAATAGGACTTACATCTTGATGCGCCAAAGACTGAAACTAATCTTGCCATCAAATTTCTTAATCTCGTATCTAGTCGACATCTCAAAAAACTCCCCAAAATAATTCTCGGTGAATAGTACCGTATTTGTGAATAGTACCCGAATAATATCTGTGAACAGTACCGTAAGTGTGAATAGTATCTGTACACAATATACACGAACCAAGCTTTGATACCAGTTTGTTATGAAAAAAAAAATGATCGAATAGGAGTTTTGAGAACAAAAGAGAAAATTAATGACAAGAAAAATAAAATGGCACACACACAAACGAGACAAGGATTTATACGTGGTTCGACTATGCCTACGCCCACGAGGAAAAGAGTAAACAATATTTCACTATAAAAATAAAGAGATATAAGGCAAAGTGGCTCACACCCAAAGCCCAATTACACCCAAAATCTCTCACTTTAATACTGATATTACAAACTCACTCTCAATTGATGATTTTGGATGATCAAACAACATGGAGAGGCATGGTTATTTATAGCCAAACAAAATCAACTTATGCTTGCTGATCAAGCATAAGCCTTGCTGATCACACATGGGCCGACACTAAAAAACAGCTTGCTGACCACGCCTACATAGCTTGTTGATTACAAAAACTTGGCTGCCAAGAAGCTGATGTAAGTGGTGATGAAAAATACTTACTAATCACACAAATTGGTGGTCCCCAACTAAAGTATGCAACCTTAATTTGAGCCATATATTCAAAACATAATTATGCACGTGCCTCATGTTTCATATTATTGCTTAATATGTATATGGTATTTTGATTTATTCAGGAAAATTGAATCATTTTGCAATCCTAAGCACAAGTGTCGTTAAGTTTGATTGAGTGTTTTAGTCACCAAAGTGGCACACTCATGAAAATTTTAATAATATTTATAGCTAGTGGCAAAATTATTATTTTGTTAAAGTTAAATGATTGTGTTGATGTTTAGGAGATACGAGCAATGATCAAGTCCAAAGGTGGGTCATTGAGTTTGTCCAACTAAGCGGATTAAGGTAATTAGTGTAGAAGACACAACTGATGACTCACTACGCCCGAAGGAGTATAAATTGTTATTGTGTTTTCTATTATTAATTAGCTTAAAAGGTGAAAGTTATTTCACCAGTGGAAGACTAATATATGATAATTTTGGCCCACAGGGAAGATTATTATGTGGACGTTATGTTGATCCCATTCAAAGTTAATTGTTTTGAGCGATTATTTAATTAACTCTGGAAAGTTTAGTTGACCTTCATCTCAAGTTTAGTTGACCTACATGGACTCTAATGTATAAATTTATTTTACATATGAAATTTCTTTGCAATAAATATATATGTTCTGCAATATAGATATATATATATATATCAGAGAAGATAGAGATATTTATTAATTAGGACACTGTTACTGTTGTGTCTTTATGTTTATACACATAATTCTTATATATATATTGGAGAAGACAAAGATATTTATTAATTAGGACACTATTGTGTCTTTATGTTTATATACACTGAAATTAGAATTCTTATACAAAGAAACTAGAGATAATTATATGTGTCCAGTTTTGGTAAAAGTGTACAGTATGTGATGGTATATAATATTTTATTTTTGGTGTATATATGTTATATATGGTAACCAAATAGATCTGAAAACTTTTACAATTCACCACTGTTCTTTGAAATTCCTATTATATATTTGGAAATTGTGGTTGGTCATTTATTAACTTACACTTGGAATGTAATATATATCGGAATTGTGTTTCAGTTATATATATAATAATAATAATTATTACATGATTGATATAAAATTCAAAAGGCATGACACCCATCTATATATATATGCCGAATGAACATTTGTAACCCAAATTAAAACATGTCACGGTACGTTGTTGTATGAGTGGTACTGTTTCACTTACAACTATCATAAACCGTAACTTCTTGATATTATTGACAGTACATAACACTGGTGCATGAATGTTAGAAATTCATGTTACTGTCTAACGTGATATGTATGACACCTAAAGAACCGACAAAAAACAAAAATGTTGTTGCCATCAGCATGTTAATCGTGTATGGAAAATATTCACATAGAAGCAACTGTGTGATGGCACTCTTATAGAGACTGATTCATATATTTCATATTTCAGTATTAGCAAAAATTTTGAAGACCTTGTACATACATGTTTGTAGACAATATAATTATACTAAAGTATAAGTTGTTATTGTATTTTCTATAATTAATTAGCTTAACAAGTGAAAGTTATTTCAACAGTGGGAGACTAATATATGATAATTTTGACCCAAAGGAAAGATTATTATATGTTATGTTGATCTCATTTAGAGTTAATTGTTTTGAGGCATTATTTAATTAACTCTGTAAAATTTAGTTGACCTTCTCATCAATTAAACTGTAAATGTGTAGCCTTAGTTATTCTCAAAGTCAATGGGAGTAAAATTAATCTTTAGTGTTAAATGTGGATGACAGTGACATTATTGTACATGAGATTAAAAAATTTAACTTCTCAAACATTTGAGATGAAGGTGTTAGTGAAGCCTCTTTATTAGCATTAAGATTCACCTAAATAAATCTCGTGAGATTCTTGAATAATCACAAAGAACCTACTTAGATAGAGTTCTAAAAGTACTTGATATATAACACTATAAAAGTAAAATTGCACTCATTGTAAATGTGATAATTTGATATTCCAATGGTCAAGAAATACCTAGAGCAAGACTAGATAAAAGGCATTTCATATAGCTTTGGAAACCTAATGTATACTCAGGTTTTGCATATGGTTAATTATAATATAGCATTTGCTAGGTGTAATACCCCTAATTTTTAAAAGGACTTAATTGAAATTTAGTTATTATATTTGATGTGCTTATGTGTTTATGTTGAATTGATTAATTGTTTTATTTACGTGGATTGGTTACTAATTGATTATTTTATTTGCCTGTTTATTTGCATTAATTGACTAATTGTTATTAAATTGAATTGTTTGTTTAATTGGACATTTAATTGTATTTTTTATTTTCTTTAATTGAATTAAATTAGTTTTAATTGTTTAAATCGTTGGTTAGTTTATTTAAGTAAGTTAATTAGATTTAATCATTAGTGTTTTTAATTATAATGTTAGAATAGGGTGTTAGTTTTTTGTCTCACGCCGACTGGACTAGGAGTTAATTAGGTTTTTCATCTTTGATTAGAATTGGACCTAGGGTTTTATTAGTGCCTATATCTACACTGTTATACGTCTTCAATAGGGTTGGAAAAACCCTAGGCACGTACAGTGTTATAGAGAGAAAACACAGAGAGAGATTATGAGGCAAACTGAGGGATTTCCGTTAGGGTTTCGGCTGTGGCTTAAAGGTTGGACCAAGGAGGAAGGTTGAAGGCTGTTCGAGGGTTAGAACTGGAGTAAAGGAGTTCTTGACGGCAGTCACGATCGCCGGAAAAACTTAGGAAGACGGCGACAAGGTTTTGATTTAAAAACCACACAGGCAAGTTCTATTCTATCTCTCTCCCCTTGGCCTGTGTTCTGTGCATACCTAGATGATCTCTAGGAATTTAATAGGATGTTAATTTAATCTTGTATGTGTAATATATGTTAAATTGATTATCTGTTGTATGTTTAATTTTGTCTGAAATAATTCTTGTAAGTTTGGAAGCTCGTCGTCTGTTTTTAAAGCATAACAAATTTGTATTGTTTTAATAGTGGTATTAATTCCTACTGTTATAAACAAGGGACTGGGATGATACTGGATATATATTAGACTGTTAAGACCATTAGAGACCTTAACATAGATGAATGGAATCAACGGAAGTTGTCGGAGATGAAGCAGAAGACGTGTAGTAGGCAAAGAGGCGGCTTCTTTAGCAAAGAGGAAGCTCTTTGATAAAAGAGAAGGCTCTTGATTTAAAAGAGAAGGCTCTTTGATAAAAGAGAAGGCTCTTGATTTGAAAGAGAAGGCTCTTTGATTTAAAAGAGAAGGCTCCATGATGCTTAGAGCCTGCTCTGTTGTTTAGAGAGCAGGCTCCCTTGTTTTGGCCTCGTTTGGTTGCGTTCCGGAACTGTTTGGGCACTGTTTTGGGCGTGTTTGGGATTCTAAATTGTTTCAAGGACTGGACTGAGAAATTTAAAAGTAATTTCAAGGGATTTTAAACTCTCTAATTGCATAATTTGATCCGCGCAAATGGAATAAACAACATAAAAATAAGCAACCTTGCACGCTTTAACGGATAGGAAGGACTGAATTGTGTAATCTTGTTTAAAAATTTTAACGGATTGTAGTGTGGACCCTAAACATGATATTATGCTGTAATTGAACCCACAGTGCATAATTTATCTCTATATGCTAATGGTATTCACAGTGTGGAAGTTTCAAGCGATGTTGCACACTGTTGACGGATGTACAGTATTTAATGCATACATTTATTTTAGCAACCTAGATAACTGGAGTAGGATTTTTAAAGTTGTTTTGGATGCATAATAGGGTCTTATACATATTAGATTTTGTTATATTTCTCCTGAATTTAATTGAAGAATTAATTACATATTTTCTGTCAATTACATGGATGTTGGTCTGGTTTTTAATTGAAGAATTAGTAAATTATATTCTGTCAATTACATGGATGTATACTAGATTTTGAATTGATGGACTATTAAATCTTGTCTCGTCAATTACATGGATGGATTCTGGATTTTAAATTGACGAACGATTAAACTTTGTTTCATCAATTACATGGATATTATTATGGATTTTTAGTTAATGAACTGTTTCAATTCTATTTTTATCAACTATATGGATTATGTGGACTTTATTTGATGTACTGTTTAAAGTGTTGCATCATTTACGGATCATATGCATTATATGCACCGGTATGGGACGGTGGCATATGGAGGGACGGATTAGATCAAAACGTTAATTCCTACCCATTCATATATACGAAATGGATTAACTAAAACAATTAAATCCTACATGGTTTTATATCCTGTCAACTAAAACAGTTGAACGACATATTGGATGGTTGTTTATATTTCTGTATTAGGAAGGATAGGGATTTAATTAAATCATTTAAATCCTAATTATATGTTGCGTCTGGACGATGAACTGTTGACTGACACAATATTGTATTTGGATGGAATTTATATATATAATTATAGTTCCGCGATATGAGCTTGAGTCTCATAGTCGACAGTCAGGGAGCGTATATGTAGTAGGATGCGTAGCTGGCTATGTTAGTTGAGGTATACCTTGTTAGGCTTAGGTAGTCATGCCCACTCAGGTTCGTTTTTCATGTTGCCTTCTATTCAAGTTGAGACTCTTATCATAGTCCAATGAGAGTCCTGTAGTGTGGATATATATATATATTTATGGACTATATAGATATGGTTGAAACATCTAGGAGGTATCTGCGTATCAGGTCTCTGTTTGGATTGTAGTTATGATAGAACTTGTTTATGGGCCTGACCCACTATTATTTTTCAGGTAACGGACGGTTCCAGGTCATAGAGCTTGTTCGTGTTGAGCAGAGACGGCTACTTATTCTTCCGACGATGTAGGAGTTTTCTTCATGGTCTAGCATTGGAGTTTCTTCAGTTGTTGTTTTTCAGTGTTGGAGTGTTATTAGGGGTCCACCAGATGGATTCCTAAGTTGTATTAGAAATGGAGAAGTGGAATGTATCATAATAGTTTCTTATTTATAAAATTCATTCTGAGGTTTCAGTTTCTGGATTATCATTTTAATTTTTTTTTCAGAAATTTTATTTATTCCTCTTTATCTTAATTGTATTTTGTGTTCGTTTATTGCTAATTGGTTTGATGTCCTCAGGTAATCGGGCATGGGCTTAGCCAACCCGCATCTGGAAATCCGGGGGTATCACACTATGCAGATATCATAGTGATCCTAGTTTGAATCTATTGTAAGCGGCAAAGAAATATATAAGATATCTGCAAAGGATTAAGAACCATATGTTTTATAATTAAGACCGACAATTTTGGGGTGGTGGAAACTGACTTTGCTAGTTGTCAAGACATTTTACAAATCTACTTCAAGTATTGTTTTACTACTATGATAAGTGATAGAAGCGAATTTTATTTGCATGTTATAAGGCCACATTTCATGCATTATAAAATATCAGTTTTGGACTTCAGGTCAATAATTTCGGTATAGTCTAGTAGTTAAAGAAATAACAAGAGTTCAAGTTGGTTTAAAATATGACCGTTAATACTTTGTTGTGAAATAGAGGAATCAGAACCCGTTACTGTTTGATTGAGCACATTGATACACAAAAGATTGTTGATCCCATGACTAAGGGTTTGCCGCTAATGTTGTATAGTAAGCATGCATATTTCTTTTTGATAGCATTAATTTACTTAGTTAGTGGGAGGTTGTATTTGGCTCAGATAAAGACAATTTTATTTTGTGATTATAGTTATTATCCTCATTTACTAGATTTTCCATATTAGTGCACATGTGTATGAAAAATTTGTGACTTAAGTGTCTAGTTTTGAGACACGATGTGTCCCTATTGAGACATGGTAGGACTGATGCATGGCATAAATATTGTGTTAAAAATACACATATGCGGTATATATGTGACTTTGGAGTTGAGTTTATTAGTATCAGTGACCATTGGTGTATTATATCATTGATGATATAATAATGCCCTTGATCCCATATTAGTAGACTTGAAGGTACGTCACATTGATGAAAGATGTGTTTCTTATATATATGGATTAACTTCTGTAGTACACTCAATGATCATTTTGATCTTGACGTGATCAGAATTAATTAATGTTAGACTAAGTAGGAGAATGTAAGTAAAAAATTAACAGTCTAACAATAGTTAATTAATATTTAGTTATCCATATATTTGAATGAATAGTCACCTAAATATTTAAGAGTTGTGATGTTTTGTTGAAGAGTCACATATGAAGAGTTGTGTTGGTTGATGGAACCAATACACCTCTTAACGTCTACTGGAACGGTCCCAACACTCATCTATATATGTGCATTGAAGTCTGGAATCCATCATCCTGTATACAATGAAAGATAAGAGGGTTGAAGGTCGTCTCCTATATGATATAAGTAATGTTTCCACTATAATTCCCTTAAATAGATTTTCATATCAGGTATGTCTTCTTTATCAAATTTATGAATTGGACCCATATTTCTATTTATGTTAGAATTTTCTTATAATAGGGATTCAGTTTACGCATAATTCTATAAATAATTGTAAAGGCATGTTGCATTAGGGGTCCAGCACCCTCAGAATCTTTTAATTATTGTTATTACGTTCTCAAGCCTGTTCATCATATAGCATCTTTGCTATTTCTATCGCTCTCTCTCTATCTCATTCTATATTTCTTTCTCTCTATCCCCTTCTATTTCTATATTTTCTCCCATTTCTATTCTCATATTGTTACTATATTTATTTACTGTCAAAAGTCCTTTTAATTAAGGCAATGCTGAACTCAAAAGAGGAGTTTTATTGTTCTCTTTCTCTTCACATCGCCTGAAAGTCAACGTTCTCAAAGAAACTACAGCTGACAATTTACACTTGAACCACATTTTTGGTTCTGACACGCCCACAATAGATCAATTTAGAATCGGCTCTAGCCAACTAAAATTTTTAGCATCAACAGGAATACACTTTATTCTTCTTAAGTAAATTCTCAAAATCAAAATATGCTTTCTAGTAAATTTTGGGTTTTCGGAACAGTTCCGTTGGAGTCACACTGAACTCCAAATCTATAATTCAAATTCATCATCATCTTTTATTTTCTTAGAAGTTAACGCCTAGAATTTAATCATGTAATTCTTCTTATTTTTCTTGATGGATAAATGTCTCAAATGTGAATATGCTATTTCATAAAAAAAATTCTGGGAAAATGATGTACATTATTCAACTATACTATCACCTTAAACTATAGGACCAGCAAAGAACCACTATTATAACCCACATTTAGATACAATTGTGATTTTGAATGAAGCATAAGTCTAAAATGGTAATTGGCATAAGGGGACCAATATATGTGCAGAGAAAAAGAACAAAACATGATAGCCGTGAACAACTTATATTTATTTGTAGCCTTTCTTTGTTCATGCGTTACTTAAGTAACACTATGTTAGTCAAGACTTTATTTTGGGTCATTTGGGCTGTACAATTGCTTATGGGCCTATTGAATATATGAAGTTTCCCTTTGACCTTTGGGACGGTTTAGAAATTGGGCTTTCGTGTTCTGATCCATTTCTTTTGGGTTGACTATGTCAATCAATGGTGCGCATGACAGTGGTAACAAAACCAAGCTATTAGCTCCGACTAGCTTGAGGGCAAAATGTGAATTCTGTAGGAGGTCAGTGATGGTTGTTACTTCTTAGCTTGGAAGCAGATAAAGGTTTTTTTAAGAACAAGGCTCATCGGTCTTCCAGCTGGTTAGGGGATTTTGAGTTCACATGCGGTTCTTTGAGGTCTATTATCACTGGTTTTCTGACTAGTTAGGAGATCTTGAATCCACATACGATTCTTGGGGGTCTGTTATCACCGGTCTTTCGACTAGTTATGAGATCTTGAGTCCACAAGCGGTTCTTTAGGGTCTGTTATCACCGGTCTTCTGACTAGTTAGGAAATCTTGAGTCCACAAGCGGTTCTTTGGGGCCTGTTTGGCTTGGCGTGTCCAACCCAAACGGTTAATCTATTAGTTGAAATGACCCTTATTCTATATAAGTCCTAAATTTCTTTTTTCACTAGTAGATATGGAATTCGTATAACTACCCAACATATTTTGACATGAGGCACGACTTCCAATCAAAACTCCCTATTTTTAGTAGAAGCAAAAACAAATTCATTTCCTCTCTTAAAATAATTGGTTTCAAGGGAAGATGCATTATCTGAGGAACAAATGTGAGTCATACGCAGCGGAAATTACTTAGAAAGTTTTAGTTTGTTCTAGAAAACAGATCTGTGTCCTTAACAACTTTGCTTATTTTATGTTTTAACAATTAAACAGTTAATCACATGCAAATAAAATAATGCAAAGTATAAAATTAGAGATGACACTGGGATTTTAGCGAGGAAACCCCAGTTGATAAAATACGTCAACTGTTATGGGAAAAACCTCGTGGATTATGCAGTCCAAAGTAAACCAATCCACTATGCTTGAAATAAAGTATACCGAACTTTGACTCTGGCTCACACCCTATCGTTCTACACCACACCAACCGCTGATGATCCTCTGGCTTTGCGACTCCTCGTCCAACAGCAACTTGATCTCAGACTAACACTTGATATTTGTAGAAGAGTAGTAGGTAGATCAGACAACACTCCACAAATGCTCCAACCCTTTCAAAAGTGTGATTGCGTTTACCTCTATTCTTCAATCGTCTGAATGATATAGAAGAAGATCTACTTCGTCTGATCAATGTTGATACAACTGTATGATCACGATCAAGATTTGAACTCCACAACTCTAACCTAACTAGGTGAATATGTGTATGTTCTAGGAAGACTACAGAAAAATCAACTTTGATTTTCTGAGAAGGATTAACTTCCTAAGGCTTTAAAAATATTGAATCTGTATCACAAAAGCCGTCCCATAAACCTTGTGTATGACATGGTTTATATAGAGGTTTGTAAAGTCCTATTCCTCTTAAAAATAAAGGAAATCTCGTGCATAGGACTTTAAAAGGAAAGTGGAATCAAAAAGGGATTCAGCAGAACAGGAAACTGAAAGTTCGAATGCTGTCAGGACTTGTGCTACCGGTTCCCAAATTGGCTATCGGTTCACGAGCTACCGGTTCCCAAATTGACTACCGGTTCAAGAAGGTCAGAAGATTTCCGACGTACTTTGCTACTGGTTCCCATTTCTCCAACCGGTTCCCACTAGACAGAATCCAACTGAAACTTGGATTTTCTGTATTTTGGTAACTCTGAACATATACCATATAGGTAATTGTGTCATAAGTGGGAAACGATGTTCTAATGTGTTGTTCTTTCCTTTTTGATAATCAATAGTACTTTCCTCTTCTGTTCAACCTCTGAATTCCGCAGTCGATGTCAAGTCTGATATGGTAACTGAAATTACAACTCGACTAGGACTTGTTTTGTTACCAAAATATGCCAATTTACAAAAATATATCTCACAACAAATGAATTGGAGTTGATTTACAGAGAGGCTCTTGCATTCAACCCTGACGATCAACGTATGTAATTTAATTGTTGTGGCAATCAAAGCATGCTGTTGCTGGGAATCTTCATTTTGGCTAAACCTGTGACTCATTGAACTCATGGTTATCCCTGCAAAAAGCGCATGTAATTTAATTGTTGTGGCCTTGATCAGTGTGGTTTTCATGCTTTATATGATTGATGATTAATTTCTTAAGGTATATAACCATCCAATTTTATTTTTTTATTTTTTATTTTTTTTAATTGAATGGGGTACCGCATGTACTGTAAACTTTATCATAATTCAGACATAGAAACAACTGAGAAGATATAGAAAAATTTACAACATAATCCTACTTTTGCACCTTAAAGACAACATAATCCTACTTTTGCACCTTAATTTCTATGAATTTTTTATTAGGACAAATAAATCCTATTTCTGAGATCTATTTCTAACAAATTTGTATATAATTAAAACACATTTTTTACCCTTTTCATACATTATGGGGCGACTTTTTCTATTCTTCTTGGCATCTTTGGTATTTTACTCCGCATTTTCCGTATTCTTCTCAACATCTTCTTCTTTGCTCACCATCCACCATTTTTTCAAGCGATTTAGGTATGTAATATTTGTATGCGTTTTTTCTTTAAAGTTTAGTCTTTTGATTTGGGATTTGATTATTGTATGCAAATTTTTATTAATTTTGTACAGTTTTAGGTTTTTCTATGTCTTTGCATTCAAAGAGGAACGATTTTTACTTGGCATTCATCATGAGCCAAAACTTGAGGGATGCCAACAGTGAACACTGATGTATAGTAGATTTCATCGATCAAACTACAATTAAAAGGTCTGCAAGATCAAACTCATCCTACAAGCATTGCATTGATTTGAGTATTGGAACAATAGGAAAGAATAGATAGTTTCACTTTAGTAATAAGGGCAATGGTGGAACAAAATTTAAATTTAAACTTATTTGAAAATAGATTTTAAAAGTAAGATTTCTTTGTTTTAATAAAATTTTTGTAGAACTTAATTGTCTTTTTAATATGCAAAAGTAAGATTAGGTTGTAATTTTCCTAAATTTGTACTATTTCCTTGTCTTTGTTGGCTTCACGAATAATACATAAACAAGGCAACTATTGTAATTTTCCTTGTCTTTGTTGGACATGATTATTTGTGTAAAATACCAAAAAGACTTCTCTACACCATAATTTGTTATTTGTGCCATTAACTAATTATATCATGTGACATAAATTTAGTGGGTCATATCACTATATTACACCATTTAATAAATTATTGACACCATCTCGTCACTACAATGAGTTAAATTAAGTTTTTATCCTAAAATACCCCTCTATAAATAGTTTACTGTCCCCGAAAACGACATGGTCTTGACATAAGCATGATGTCAACAAGCATTCTTCTTCAACATGTGATTGGAGTGGAAAGATGACGCTTTATTTCACTCACTCACTCACCCAATTGTGCCTACCATTCAACATCTTCAACTGTACTATTTATCTCTTCTTCTTCATCTTATCCCACACTTGTAGGGATAAGTAGGTAGCTTTAGCTTCTGGAGATCTATGGAAATGGCTACTAGAATTCACATTATAGTGTTTCCATTCCCAGTACAAGGCCACATAAACCCGATGCTGCAATTCGCAAAGCGCTTAGCGTCCAAAGGTACTGGTATTAAGGTCACACTAGTCACCACCACCTCGAGTACTAGCAGCAATTCCATACAATTAGCTGAATCCAGCTCAGTAAACATAGAGAGCATCTACGACGGTGTTGATGAGGGTGAAAAGATAGAGAGCTTCGACTTGTATCTGGAGCGTTTCAAAGTCGCAATCCCACGAAGCTTGGCAGAGTTCATTCAGAGTATTAAGAAACAAGAAAACAAACTAGTGCTGGTGTATGATTCAGTTATACCATGGGCTCTGGACATTGCGCGGCAGTTGGGTGTTTATGGAGCTTCGTTCTTCACTCAATCGTGTGCCGTTTGTGCCATCTATTACCACGTGAATCAAGGGTCTCTCCTCAACATTAATCCTCATCGTCCACAAGGTCGACAAGGAATAGCTGCTGCTGGATCATCATCATCCATGGTATCTGTACCTTCAGTGCCAGTATTGCTCGGAATTAATGATCTACCATCCTTCATCTGTGACACGGACTCATATCCATTTCTCTTGACCATCGTACTCGATCAATTTTCCAATTTCCATAAAGCAGATTGGCTCTTGTTTAACACCTTTGACAAGCTGGAACGTGAGGTATGTATGCATAGTATATGTTTCTCGGTTTCTCCAGACATTCATCTGGTGATAAGATGCACATGACAGGAGTGCTTAGAACCACACATTCATTTGGCGATGATAAGAACAAAAAATACAGTTGTACTTACTTCCACAAAAACATCAATGGTGGATATTTGGTGCTTGTATAGCGCCAAGCTAGGCCTTGGCTACTGAATCCAAACACCAAGATGTGCATCGTACTAGTGCTGTTGGATTCCTTCCCTTTAGAATTATGTATTGAATACCCCTTATCGTGTATAAACAGAAAGAGATTCATCATCATCCTTGCCTTTTCTCCAAATGAATGGGGGGCACGTCGGCTATATGGATTCTCTTTCTCTATTCTATTCTATTAGATCGGCCACTTTTACAGCTTTTCTTAAGTGCCTAGTAAGCCTTTATAATTATTCTAAGCATATATTTTTGTGCCAAAACCTTCAAATCTAATTAATGCAAATTTGTGATTCAAACTCGCACACTACTACTACTTGTAGTTCTAGACTGAATAATCAACGCACCTGACTTCCTGTTAATTAGGTAGTAAACTGGATGTCTAGCCGGTGGCCAATGATCAAGACAGTGGGACCGACTATTCCATCAATGTACTTAGACAAGCGATTAGAGGACGACAGAGATTATGGGCTGAATCTTTTCAAGCCAGATGCAGAAGCATGCATGAAGTGGCTAGAGAGCAAGGAAAGTAGGTCAGTTGTTTATGTTTCATTTGGGAGCTTGGCCAACCTAGGGGAATTGCAAATGGAGGAACTGGCATGGGGCTTGTTGATGAGCAACACCTACTTCTTGTGGGTAGTCAGGGCTTCCGAACAGAGTAAGCTTCCAAGCAATTTCATGGGCGGAGGCAATTCGAAAGGTCTGGTTGTGAATTGGTGTCCTCAACTAGAAGTTCTGGCTCATCGGGCCGTGGGGTGTTTCGTAACTCACTGTGGATGGAACTCAACACTAGAGGCCTTGAGCTTGGGAGTGCCGATGGTTGCTATGCCACAGTGGACGGATCAAGCAACTAATGCAAAATGTATCGTGGACGTATGGCATGCAGGGGTAAGGGTCAGGGTCGACAATGAAAAGGGACTTGTCAGCAGAGATGAGTTTGAGCTGTGCATAAGACAAGTCATGGAGGGAGAGAAAGGGAATGAGCTTAGAAAGAATGCTGTCAGGTGGAAAGAATTGGCCAAGGAGGCGGTCCATGAAGGTGGAAGCTCCGATAACAACATTGAGGAATTTGTTTCAGAACTTGTAAGCACATAGAAGATGTAATATATATCGTAATGTACATCATTCCCGAGAAACAACTACTACCGTTCACCAACATTGCGGCAGAGGAGAGCGCAACAAGAGCTGCTGGACCACTCTCTAGTCCTTCAGCTATGTCTTCCACGTATACAATCCTTCCTTCTTTTATGTTAGATAGAACCATGTCCAGAAACTTCGGATAGAGGTGGTAGTATTCAAAAACCAGGAATCCTTCCATGTGGACTCGTTTTGTGACGAGACAGGACAAGTTGTGTACACCTTCAGGCTGCTCAAGGCTCTACTGTGAGATCATTCCACACACAGCAATGCAATTTAGAAGCCCATGTACCTATCCAGAAGTGCTCGAGGAAGATCATAGTGATGAAGATTGGCACAATTAAGGAGTAATGCCTGCAACCAAAACATTTAAAACAGTAATGTCCAACAGGTTTAGGATTTTCTATCCTTTTAATTTGTGTGTTTTTGTTTTTATTCTCAGCTATCAATTAAAGCAATTAATTTAATACATCTTTCGAGCATGTGATTTGATCAACCTGTTGTAGTAAGCAACTCCCTTCTCATTCACCTTCCCAGTTCCTTCTACATTAGAACAATTGAATTACAGAGGATTAATTCCAGAATTTGATACTTAATAAAGGCCGTTGCTCAATAGCTCCTAGAAATTGTTACGCGGTATAAGCTTCGACGTGTGGCCTAAACTACCTGTGATTTGTAGTTATAGCAACATCCCGGTTTAGTGAGGATATTGATGAAGCTGTTAGAAATTAAATTTGATTATAATTTTTAATGTCTTTGAACGTCATGGGTGTTTTTTATTTGGTATTTAATTTTTATGTTTATGTGAGTTTTTGTTAGAGTTAGTGGGAGGCATGAGGGTTATAACTAGTACTGGTCATGTTAGTGATAATTATTATGTTAGTGGGGTGTTAATTTTCATTTACATATAGTTGTTACATATATATTTTGAAGCCTATATAACCTCATGTATTTTACCCATTTTTAATCAAGTGAAATAAAAGTATTTCCTCCATTTTATTATTTTCCAAATATTATAGTGTTGTGTATGTATCTAAGCCACTGTTTCCAACAAAGTGGTATTAGAGCTAGTTTCTAAGAGAGAGAAGAAATGACAAATAATTTGGTTCCATTTCAAATGCCTCGATTCACCAAAGATAACTATGAAAATTGGTGTGTCCATATGAAGGCAATTTTGGGAGTACAAGATGTGTAAGAAGTTGTTACCAAAGGTTATGATGAGCCATAAGATGAGGAAACTTTGTCTCAAGCCAAAAAAGATGTTTTATAAGCCATGAGAAAAAAGGACCAAAAGGCTGTAATGACCATCCATCAATGTTTGGATGATGCAATGCTATAAAGAGTTGCTAGTGCAGAAAATGCAAAACAACTATGGGAGATTCTTCAAAAATCTTTCCAAGGAGTTGATAAAATGAATAAGGTTTGCCTCCAAACGTTACGAGGTGAATTTGAAGCATTGCATATGAAGGAATCTGAATCAATTGCAGATTATTTTTCGAGGGTCCTAACTATTGTAAATCAACTAAGGAGATATGGTGAAACCACTATGATTGATACAAGGGTCGTTGAAAAGATCATTCGGTCGTTGGATTCCAAATTCAACTACATTGTTGTAGCCATTGAAGAGTCAAAGGATTTGGATTCCATGACTGTTGATCAACTCATGGGTTCGTTGCAAGCTCATGAAAAAAAAAAAGTGGTGAAGGAACAAGAGGCTTTGGAGTAAGTGTTACAAAACATTTTCCTAAAACAATTTTCATTTGTTTTAAAACACTTTTCCCCCTTTTCTTTCCTAATGAATGCATGAGTGCTTCATGCTTCTAATCATCGATGTAACCATAACATTATCATACATGCTACTTAAGATAAATTGCTAAAATATACAACTCATGCTTTTAATCACCATTGATTCATCATAGTAAGCACCTAAAACAAGAATTTAATCACATGTAAGCATCTTTATTCACAACACATCAACTATCACATATTTGCACATTCCTTATACATCATTTAAATAATTTTAAAACTAATTAACATAAAATAAGCATGCTTGACACAAATAAAGGAAATTCAACTCACAAAAGTATAAGAACTTGTGGATTAGAGACCCCTACCTCTTAATTAGAGAAAAGCCCCAATCTTTCCCAACACCAAGCCCTAATTCAAAATCTCAAGGTTGGCCAAAAGTATGATTTGTTCCTATCAGAATGATGGCCTCAACGAGCTCTCCGATTTGCCACAAATGGTACCAACAAATTCCAAAAGGTGAGAGAGTAATTAAAACTTGAAATTGTGACAAAAAGAAAAAGAAAAAGAAAGTGAAGAGAGAGAGAGAGCACCAGCCGGGGAGAGAGAGGAAATGAGACCAAATTTGGTCTCTTAGCCAACTAAAATCTTGTAGTGGGTCCCTCCACAAAGAAAAGTCAAACTTTTATTTAAATTTCCACCACACAAAATATATACATATGCACTAACTATTACAACCTCATAGATTAATTCATAACATTAAAATTATACACAAATAAATATACATGATATGCAATGGACCCGTGATACAATCCCCGTGCAGAACAATTCCGGTAGTGGGTCCCACTCGGAACCGTTCGGCCCGAAAAACAGAAAAATGCCGAAATGTCAACCCTTACATTTCAAAGAATCCTGAACTTAATGAAATGCCCTACCCAACTCTCGGACACTCCCGGCATACTCCACGGTGTTCGGTATGCAAAACGAGAAAAGAAAAAAATGCCCTCGGAAAAATAGAAAATTCTAGAAATTGAAAAATGACAAAATTCAAGAACATAATAAGTTCGTTGATCTTGATGAATCAATAAATGGCAAGGTGACATTTGGAGACTTATCACAAATTTCGGTAGGAGGGAAAGGTAAAATATTGATTTGTATAAGGAATGTGCATCATCAATTTAAGTCTAACACTTTCTTTTCCTACTTTTCAGCAAGTAGTGCATAACACTTTTAATTCAAAGTCCTGCACTTTCAATATCGTATTTCTTTCCGCTAGTTATAGAACAATCCTGAAATCATTTTTAAAGGCAAAAAGAACCTTTGAAGGTGGTCATTCCTATCATGACCCAAAAATTCTCATAAAATGCTCTGATACTATTTAGTCCAAATATCATAGTTACAGTCCAAAAAATATGCTTAAGATCAAAAGTCCATGTCTTACAACGTTTAGACAACTTATATTAAAGTTACTGAATATAATTACACTAACAAGAGTCTATAAGTCTTTGTACTAAATATAACAAACTAAGGTTTTACAAAAAAAAAAAAAAAAAATTGATGGGACTTAGATACAAAAATAGCAAAATGATCCTGTAATCCAAATTAGGCTTGTGGTGGAACATCACCCACCACTTCTTTCCCATGTTCTGAAAAATGTTAAATAATAGGGTGAGCATAAAGCTCAGTAGGTAGTGCCTAAGACATACCTCTTGTGACCCCGTGAATCCAAGCAATAAATAAAAATAAAGGAAATAGGATCATGCTATACAGAGGAAGAATATAATACAATTTCAAGGCTAAAAATAAATAATATCATGCCATGAAATGCAATGTCGTGCTATGTCGCTCCCCATTTCAAAATCACTTCCATTCATTACTTTTTAAACTGTTAATGTAACCCATCCCTCTGTACCCCTTGGTGACACGAGAGAAGGATTGTCCACTGTCCCTAACCTTTGATAGCCCCGAGGCATCATTTAGGGCCAGATAGCTCAACCACGCTAGGGGTTTTCCCTAGTTCCCTCTAGGTCACATTAACGCCACGGACCCTCTGTACCCCCTTGGCATCCGGGTTTTTACAAAAAATCCTTTTATCAAATCTTTTTCTCAAAAATCATTTTCTTTCCTTTTTAAATCACTTTCCCATTTCTTCCCAATGCTTATGCATGAATGCATCATACCATTTCATGCCATGTCAATTCTCATAATCATACATTTAATTCATGGCCAAACCACTTAGCATGCTTTACAAGAATTTCTAAAAAAAATACAACATGCTTACATTCATCAATAATCAAGAATAGTAAACATTTAGAACATGAAATTAATTTATACAAGCATACAATTTTAACTAAACACATAGCTACATACTTCATTTATAATAATCTAATCATTTTAGAGGAAATTCAACATAAATTGGCATGCTAGACAATACTTCAAGATGGAAATTCACAAAGGAACAAGAAATTTCGTGGATTAGGAACCCCTATCTGAAAAAAATTTCCTCACTAGATCATCAAAGCCTCAAGCTTCCGGCCTTCTCTCACTCTCTGTCCCTCCTCAAACTCGGCCCTCTCTGTCTTTCTTTAATTTCTCTCCTCTACTCTCCTCTTTATTTCTTTTCCGTTTGCTTACTAAACTCCACAAGATAGCTACAACTTATAAATAGAGGAAATCCCACTGACACAACAATTGCTCACCACACACACAAAATATCAAAGACCATAATCAATTAGTAGACCCGCCACCCTTGCTTTCTTCTTCTTTTCTCATTCTTTATCTTCACGCCATCAATTCAGCAGGCCCATCCTCCATCTCTTTTCAAAAAACATAACATAGATATAATAACCAAATCAATTCACCCAAACAGCCCATGTGAAGCCAAAGACTTTTGGCAATAAATAGGACCCACGAAATCATTACAGCTTTTCCTCTTTTTTTTTTTTTTTAGGCAACCACCCATTCCTTCTCTCTTCTGCAAACAAATTATATATATATATTTATATATATATATATATATATATATATATATATATATATAATCAAATCAAATCAAACCATAACTCCTTGTGGGACCCGCAAAAGCCATTTCCATTACTCTCACTCTTCTTCCCACTTCAGCAGCTCCTTCTTTTTTACATCATTCAACAGACATTAAATATATAAATGTACATCATATCTACAAATGTAAACCTTCACCACTTGTCATCAAAAATCAAGACCCACCAAATTAAAATCATTATCATAATTTTTCTACCTTTCCCATTTTGGTTGACAGTTTGCTTTTTACTTTTATTACCATTCTCCATTAAATATATATATGTTATATATACAAATAGACTTCCACTTAAGCTTTTAAAAAATCAAGACCTATAATTCAATAACTAAATAAATTAATCTACTAAAATTAAATACAAAAACAAAATATCAATTACCCAAAATCTCCATCTCTAATTAAAATTAAATTAACAACTAAAAGTCATGAAATAAATGTAAATTAAAATCCTAAAAATCTGGGTTGTCACATTCTCCACCACTTAAAAAGAATTTCGTCCTCAAAATTCGAATCCAGCAGTCTTTATATACCCGAAAACACCAATAGCCACAAAACAAAATCTATAAATCCTTAGCCCACGTAATATGTAGGACGTTGTGGTAGCTGCCAGTGCTAATCACCCACTTACACACTCCGTAACCATTGTGGTAGCTAGTCAATGCGTCACCCGCCCACTAAAAAAAAAGAAACAAACAATAACAAACTCGGGCTACCTGCCCAATCACACTAACCAACCATCCCAGTAGCTGTTAGTGAACGTCATTCGCCCACACACACCCGGCTACGAGTGGTAGCTAATCAATACTACACACTCGCTCACCCACACCCGTCTATATCATCACTACACTCACACTTTCGGCTAGGTACAGGCTAATAAAATTCTCAATTCGTTCAAACACAAATATTTCACTATACTCCTATTATCATTAAAAAAATGTCCTTTTTATATAAAATCAATTTCCTCAAATGTACACAAAAATTTTCCAAATAAATAAAATAAATCCTGCAACGCTGACTCTTTCACCTCAACCCGAAACTAACGATCCACATTCATCTTCGGTACCTGAAACTGGAGAGTGGTGAGACGGAAAGTCTCAGTAGGAAAAACCATAAGAAGAATTTCAATAATCAATAATCATACTGCAAACCCTTTATCGGACACATAGTGCTACCTAACACACCTCGTCACCCAAGGCAAACCATCTGAACCTACACTATCACAGTGACACGACTCACAGTACCATGCTCTCGCTGTCCCTGACAAAACGAACAATTATTGACCTTAGACCCGACATCGTGCTAGAGAGGGACTGATTCAGAAGAAATGGTTGGTCAGGCGATTCTCATCATTGATCCTGTCTCAGCATAGATGTCGTTCCTGTCTTCAGGTCCAAACCTCAGACACAATCTCACACAGTCCACAAGACAACCATGAGATCCACTCACTATTAATCCATCGCTCTACGTAACCACAATAACTATACAATCACATACTTACTATAAAAATCCCAATCGTACCCTAATCATAACAAGCTAAAAGCAACATAGTGCCAAATACCACAATCATCGACCAGCCTAAAAGCTATCTGGTCACCACATAACACCCACACTAGGTAAACAACATCATAACATCATTCGATTCAATTTATGTCTTATTAAAATACTTCATAAGGCTATCTCAAACCTGAAATCTCGAAACCAGAGTCAATTACTACGATTACTTCTGAAAGGAATCATACATTCACATTTCAAATTATAAAATCCTGAGACGATACTGACACTAGTCCTCAAAACACTGCTCGAATCAAACTTCTATAAAAACACCCAAATATATGACTTACATCATATCACCTAATCATCCTCAAACGTATAGTTCACAACACATCCCCTAGCCGTCGCCACTAGTACCAGACACCAGAATTATATAATCCCTATTCGATAACTCGTGCCTCATATACCACCGATCGAAACCACTCACAAAACATGCACCACCAAAACCAAAAAACCCTACCTCAATCCGTGGAAATGAGTTAACCCAAACAACCAAACCTTTACCGGTGAACTCTAACAATGGAACAAACCACATACAGGTCCGTCCACCCACGGACGCGCACAACTCCTAAACGGAGAACAAGACTCACAACAATGACGCCCTTGCTAGGACTAGAACAAACGGAAAGGGTAACGTACCCCGCTTTCATAAAAGACTGATGACTCATACCTGAATGTACCCGACACCTTGTCACACTTTACTCATCAATCGTCCAATCATGGACACCCAATCTCACCTGAGATGAAATGGACTTCTTACGCACAAGAATGTGAACTAACCGGATACCCATACGGAACTATGAACACAATTCTAGGTGATCTCGCCACTAACGGACCATCATACATTATCAACACCGAAACTTCACACACACTACTCTACAACACCCATACTAACCAAAACCAATCAGATAAGAGCACCCATTGCTCACAGCGTACAAACACTAGGAATGATCACAGCCTACCGGACACTGCATCCTACTCTATCTGGAACCCGTTACTCCCAAATTACAACCTCTATGCTATACGATGACATTAGACCACCCACTAAATCTCTACCTTTCTGGGTGACACTCCTTCGAACACCGTGTACACAAGACCCGTGACCTCAGTCACAACAACCCACTGACTTTTCAAATGAAAAAGATGCCTATATGGCAACACCTCTCTTACTAGCTCTAAAGACCAAAACCGTTCACAATCGCCTCAACTGTCGCACAATCACATCACATATCTGACAACACATAACAAACAACTCACAATTCCCAATCCCTCTTTGGACCATACCTTAAACTGTCACTCTCATTAGCACTAATCATTACATCATAACACCTTTATTGTCACTCACTTCAAATAACAGTTCAAACCTATCATCCCAACGAATCATCAAGCTAAGTGATTCTTCCTTTAACATCCTTAAGATAACACTATCACAACAAAAGAATAAGCATCACTTTCGATACTCCCCCACAATGGCCACTATTTACCACTAGAAAATAACCTCCATATGGCAATGACATACCGGAAAATCCCAAAAGGAAAAATGGGCACAAAGACTAGAATGCTCAATACCCAACAGATTCCTCAAAACCATCTACAACACAATTAGTCACTAACACTTAACCGATTACTCAGACCACTCTCCCCAAGGAAATCTACGCACCTAATCAAAATAACTTCATACTCTAGGTTCAACATCTTTACTTCTCATCCTCATCGTTCCTCATAACACCCTTAGCACCAGACAAAAGTCAAATAGGCTACCAGCTAAACCTACTAAATCACCCTCATCCCAATCATTCCGATTAACATTCTATTTCTTTGAATCCTTAAACAACTAGCATTTCAATGACCTCATACTACATGCCTTATCATGTAACCCTGTACTACACAATGAAAACTGACCACAATACCTACCTCGAGACTCTTTCGGCAACCTTAACAATCCACCGAGGTATGCAATTAACTCACTGATGAGCACTGAAAAGTGCGCATTTAAACCCGTTAAGCTTAAGCATTCTAGTACCTTTATCTATCTTACTTTGCCGTTTTAGACTTATTACGTGTTATTTATATTTTCAGGCACTAATCCCAAAATTAAGCTAACTCAGCCAAATAAAAGCTTAATTGAAGCAATCCTGAGATAAACCAAAGGAGGGAGCAAAGTGGAGAAAGAAAGGAGCAAAAAGGAATCAAGTTGTGCAGCTGAAAAGTTCGATCGATCCAACTTAGAGTTCGATCGATCGAACATCTATGATCGATCACAGTACTTCTCGATAGATCCAACCTTGGCCTTTGCTGAAATTCCAAGTTCGATCGATCGAACATCATCTATGATCGATCGAACCCTATTTTGTCCTATTCAAATGATTAATCTTATCCACAGCTATACGCCTACCAACCACTTTTGTCTTTTTCCCTATAAATATCTTGAAAATATCCCAGCCTTGTCATTATCCGGAGGAGTCAGACCACTTCGATCGATCTAAGATGCAGTTCGATCGATCCAACCCATTTTCGATCGATCCAAGTTAAGGTTCGATCGATCGAACTTCCTCCAGCGAGAAAAAGTTAAAGTCCAGCTCATTTATTCCGTCCTTCATCCAATGATTGGAGAATATGCCTTGCACGACCACAGCTCATCATGGGGTGTATTTGACCTACCTATATGAGGAATATGATACACTTTTTGGGGGGAGTCTCTAGAGTCTCTTGTCACACATTGAAAATCATCTTGGAGGCTATTCTTGGAGAGAAGAAGGGAAGAAGCTAGAGCACCATTGGAGGAGATCTTCACCAACAAGGAGTAGCCATGGAGTTAGCCCTTGAGGGTTGGATCATCACTACCATAAGTGACTAGACATCCTCTTGGGGCTAGAGTTAGCCCCAAGCATGCTTTTTATACTCTAATCTTGTGTATTATTGAGGGATTAGTGTTATATGATACATCTTGATATTCATATATATATAAATCTTGATTATTTCATGGTCTGTATGGTTTAATGCTTCCAATTGACTATTCTATTATATCCATATGTCTATGTATGCTAGAGTAGGATATTTATGTGCTTATCTCTAGATTTAGTGTTTTTTATGCATGTCTATGTGTATTGATGCTATAGATCTAGAGATTATCAAGATGATATGCTTAATAGAATGCTCTTGTTATGTCTTTTGATGGTTCATACTTATTCCTTGATGGATTGTACCTCTCCCTTAGTTTATTTTCATGCTAGTAGTGTAGTTGTAGTGTAGTTATAGTGTAGTGTTAGATGGGGGAGACAATTCATGCTTGTTCTTTGATGTTCCATGCTTTTGAATGCAAGAAGCATATGCTCTAATATTGTGGTGTAATGGAATTTTGAGCTTAATGAAGGATTAATGACTAGTTATCATATGTTGTATCTTTCACATGTGTTTAGACAATTTATTCCTCTCCCAATAGATATTTTGTACCTCTCACATGATGTTTAGATAATGCATGTTTAACTAAGTCATCCTTATGGATTGTTTGGACTATGAGCTTAATGAAAGGTTCAATGACTTGAATTGTTATTTTGTTATCTTCACATGATGTTTAGACAATATATTCCTCTACCAATAAATGTATTGTGGCCTCACACATGTTAATTGACACAATTTGCACTTGTTGAGTCACCCTTACCAATTGAATGTCTTTTACACACACAACATTGTTGCAACACATTCATTTCCCTCATTAGTCACTTGATTATGGTTTGGAATAGTATTGTTTGGTGGTGATCTCTACACCCCAAGACCTTTCCTTCTTACTTACTCTTTATTTTATTGCATTTTAATTAATTCTTTTCTAGAAGTAATCAACCAACCCCACTCTCTTTTGCAATCATTTGGTACGCTAGAGTCGAAGTTGAAATTCCAACACGTATAATCCCTTAGGACGATCCCTACTCACTCTTGCTACCTTAGTAGTGGTGTTTGTAGTGGTTTTTATAAATTTAAATTTGACATAAAAGGCTTTTCTTGAACCACACATTCACTACATTTAGTTTGGCGTATTGGAACGGCCGTCGTCAGATTTACCACTTTGATCCTTTAACTGTTTTGACTTTTTTCTATTTTTATTTTTATTTTATTTTTTATTTTCTTTTATTTTTTTTAGTTACTTCTATCTTGGTATTAAAAATAAAAAATATATATATATAAAAAAAATTAAAAAAAAATAATAATATTTCTTTTCTTTTATTTTATTTCCTTTTATCTTATTTCCAAAAATCCAAAAATATTTTGTTTAACTTTAATTTTTAATTTCGAAAAAATAAAAATAAAAAATTTGCATTCTTTATTTCCTTACATTTTTACTTCTTGCATTTTTATTTTTATTTTTATTCACTTGTCTTTTTATTTTTGTTTGTGTACATATTTGTTTTGTCTAAAAAAAATAATAATAATAAAAAAGACGGTTTTTCAAAGAAGCATTCCGTCTTGCTAGAGACGTTAAACTTAGCACCCATTTTGCATATTTCTTACATTTTTCATTTTTTTTTTGCATGTTTTCACACACACACACACACACACACACACACACACACATATATATATATATATATATATATATAATGAAAAACTAAAAGTAAGAAAATTTTGTATATACTTGCATTGTACATATTCTTTCCATTTGTTTTACATTGTACATATTCCTTTTTCATTTCTTACATTGTACATATTCTTTCATTGCATTTTGCCTTATTTATTTTTCTTTTTGTATTTTGTTCATGTATTTTATTCTTTGTTTTTCTTACATTTTGTATATACTTGCTTTCATTAAATGAAAAATATAAAAAGATCACCATTGTGCCCTTATGTGTAGTCATGCATACTTTATGATTTATTTTGGGTTTAATCTCATATCTCTTACATCTTGTGTTATATTGCTTTAAAATGCATGATTTGATTATTCCTAACCCATTTGATATTTGATGTGAGTTTGCTAGTGTGGTTATTCAAGTAGGTTGTTGATTCCAAGTTTGGGGGAGACGTCTTTCGAATTGGATCATGACCGGGTTTCATGTCTACACCACCACGGTATACTCTTTCTATCTTTTCCATTATTCTCATTACACATTGAGGACAATGTGCGGTTTAAGTTTGGGAGTAAGGTGTCTTGTTGCATTCTACTTAAGATTTTAGCTTTAAATGCATGATTGAGATTTGAGATTGATGTTAGCTATGATTTTGATCTTTTGAGGACTATATTGCTTAAAATTTAAAAAATGCTTGATTTGAGAGTCCAATACTCCTTGTATGCCTTGTGAATGCCATTTAGGAGTAAATTTGTCGAAGCACTAAAAGAAAAGGACCGGGAAATGCGGCGGCATAGGAACCACGGGACCCCCCTACTAATAAAGGGAAAACAGAAGTGCGCTTATGGATTGCTTGGACTATGAGCTTAATGAAAGGTTCAATGACTTGAATTGTTATTTTGTTATCTTCACATGATGTTTAGACAATATATTCCTCTACCAATAGATGTATTGTGGCCTCACACATGTTGATTGAGACAATTTGCACTTGTTGAGTCACCTTTACCAATTGAATGTCTTTTACACACACAACATTGTTGCAACACATCCATTACCCTCAATTGATCACTTGTTAGTAGTATAGAAAAGTATTGCTTGGTGGTGATCTCTACACCCCAAGACCTCTCTCTCTTTCTTGTTTACTTCATATTATTTTATTTAGTTGAATTCAATTTAGCTTAATCAACCAACCCAACTCTCTTTTGCAATCATTTGGTACGCTAGAGTCGAAGTTGAAATTCCAACACGTATAATCCCTTGGGATGATCCCTACTCACTCTTGCTACGTTAGTAGTGGTGTTGGTAGTGGTTTTTATAAATTTAAATTTGACATAAAAGACTTTTCTTGAATCACACATTCACTGCATTCAGTTTGGCGTATTGTAGTAGTGGCTTTCTATAAATGTAAAACTTGGCCACCTCCTAAATTCTCACACAACTTTCAAGCTTTGTTGGTTGTGGCGACTCCATCAAGGAAACCAACAACAAGCCGTCGTCAGATTTTGGCGTCGTTGCCGGGGATTAACGGTTTTGTTGGAATTAAACTAGACAATAGTGTTCATTAGATTGGTTCTATTTTTATTTTATTTTCCATTGTATATTCTTTTCTCTTGATTCTCATTATTATTTGTTCAATTAGGTACTTGACTACAAGGAAGGCGAACTTTGGAACTTAAAGCAATCACTGGAGCTTAAAAGCTAAATTTGGAGTTGAAGTGCTAAAGGACCATTGTGAGCAATTCTTGGCACTCTTGTATTTTAATTGTTTCACTTCTTTGTATGCTTGTGATAGCCTTTGTTGAGGCTCATTTTATTGCTAAATTTTTGTCCAAGCACAGGCCCTTGTTGAGGCCAATTTTTTCTTGCATTTGGGTTTTAATTATGAATGGAGGAATTGTTTGATCCAAGTTTGGGGGGGAATTACATCCCTTCACCTTATGCTCCTCCATCACATTTTGATCCTTATGAGATTGAGTCCAATTCATTTCATGCATCATCTTATTATGGACTTGATCACTCATTTAATCCTTCTTGTGACTATTACCCTCCCCCACCATTTTATGATGAATCAATTCCACCACCTTCTAAGTACTCACCCGGATTTGAAGAAAAAGTGTTAGTTTTACTTGATGTGCATATTTCACACACTTCACTTATTAATTCTCATTCTCAAACTTTAGCCAACTTAGAAGCTCAAGTTGAGTAAATTGCAAGTACTCTTTCTCATCAAGAGGAGGAGGAAGAGGCAAATGAAAAAATGGCAAGAACTTCAATGTATATAGATGAGGATGATGAGAGTGAGGAGAATGAAACAAGTGAGCTAATACCTAGCACTCTATCTTGTATAGAGGAAGAAGTGGCAAGTGAGTTAGTGGCTAATCCAATAGAACATAACATGATTAATGAGGACTTTCCTTGTTTTGATTATGATTTTATCTCGGAGATGGCTACTCTAGAGAGTGAGGAGATGTTGACCACACTTGAGGTAGGAGAGAAGGAGGAGGAACTTGTTGAAGAGGGCCTTCCTTCTATTATCTCTAATGACCATCTTGAGGAGTGTCTTTTGGAAATGTATAAAAATTGTGGTTTTGACTTTAAAAGCTCTAAAAATGAAATAAACACTCTAATGGACTCCTTAGCTTACTTAGAAGGTGCGGAAATGGTAATTTATGAGGAGGAGAAGAGGGATGAAGAGAGGGTGTTTCTTATTAATCCAAATGAGTCTTTGAAAGACAATGCCTCACCAATTATCAATATGGATGATCATTTGAATGTGTTTCAAGAACACAACAAAGAGGCAAGCCTAACCATGATTGATTTTGTTTTCAAGACCGTGGATGAAAGGAACAATATCATCTCTTTTATTTCTTTTCAAGTCATTCTTTTGGAGGATGATTTTATTGTCATAAGTGGGACATTAAATGAGAAAAGTGAAAAGAGGGTCAATAAGGATGTTTCATATCTAGTTTTTGATTCATTTGATTAGCGAGTTGACCTAACGTCTTGCTAGAGACGTTAAACACTAGTATTCGTAGAGTTTCACAACTCTATTCCTCCCTCATTTCTTTTTATTTTTCATTCTTGTGTACATTCTTCCATCTATTTCTCAACTTTTCATTCTTGTTACCATCATTGGGGCTTAGCATAGGATTTTCTGCACTTTCAGTTCAAAATTAGGCATTTGGTGCCAGTTCGATCGATCACAAGAGCACCTTCGATCGATCGAATTGTTCTTCGATCGATCCAACTATGGATTCGATCGATCCAACTCCACTTGAGTCCCAACACTTAGAAAAATTTTGGACCTGCATCCAAATTCCAAAATGCATGCTCTCGGGATCTCCAAATTTTCAAAAGTTCGATCGATCGTAAACCATTTCGATCGATCGAACTACCTTTTTATCGATCCAACATGTGGTTTGATCGATCATGAGTCCCAACACTAAGAAAAATTTTCAGGCCTCATCCATTTTTCAAAAATGCATACTCTCGGGATCTCCAAAATTTTACATGTTCGATCGATCGAATTTCATCTCGGATCGATCACAGTTATGTTCGATCGATCAAACTTCATCTTCGATCGATCACAACTTTGCCCCTTTGACCCTTTGACTTTTTGACTTTTTCCTATTTCTATTTTTATTTTATTTTATTTTATTTTATTTAGTTACTTCTATCTTAGTATTAAAAATAAAAATATATGTATATAAAATAATAATAATAATAATAATATTTCTTTTCTTTTATTTTATTTCCTTTTATCTTATTTCCAAAAATTCAAAAATATTTTGTTTAACTTTAATTTTTAATTTCGAAAAAAAAAAAAAAAAATTTGCATTCTTTATTTCCTTAAATTTTTACTTCTTGCATTTTTATTTTTATTTTTATTCACTTGTCTTTTTATTTTTGTTTGTGTACATATTTGTTTTGTCTAAAAAAATAATAATAATAAAAAGACGATTTTTCAAAGAAGCATTCCATCTTGTTAGAGACGTTAAACTTAGCACCCATTTTGCATATTTCTTACATTTTTCATTTTTCTTTCCATGTTTTCACATATATATTAAAAAATAATAAAAAATAAAAATAAAAAATAAAAAGTAAGAAAATTTTGTATATACTTGCATTGTACATATTCTTTCCATTTTTTTTGCATTGTACATATTCTTTTTCAATTCTTGCATTGCACATATTGTTTTTCATTTCTTACATTGAACATATTCTTTCATTACATTTTGCCTTATTTAATTTTCTTTTTATATTTTGTTCATGCATTTTATTCTTTGTTTTTCTTGCATTTTGTATATACTTATTTTAATTAAATGAAAAATATAAAAAGTTTCATCATTGTGCCCTTATGTGTAGTCATGCATAGTTTATGCTTTAGTTAGGGCTTGATCTTATATCTCTCTTGCATCATGTGTTACATTGCCTTAAAATGCTTGATTTGATTATTCTTATCCCATTTGATATTTGATGTGAGTTTGCTAGCGTGGTTATTCAAGTAGGTTGTTGATTCCAAGTTTGGGGGAGACGTCTTTCGAATTGGATTATGACCGGGTTTCATGTTTACACCACCACGGTATACTCTTTCCATCTTTTCCATTGTTCTCATTACACATTGAGGACAATGTGCGGTTTAAGTTTGGGGATAAGGTGTCTTGTTGCATTCTACTTAAGATTTGAGCTTTAAATGCATGATTGAGATTTGAGATTGATGTTAGCTATGATTTTGATCTTTTGAGGACTATATTGCTTAAAATTTAAAAATTGCTCGACTTGAGAGTCCAATACTCCTTGTATGCCTTGAGGATGCCATTTAGGAGTAAATTTTTCAAAAGATTGATATCTTGCTTGCATTTGTGGTCCACATCATCTTGATTGTGTGATTATTTTGAGATTCATTCTAGGATTCTACACTAGCACCGGCGCACGCTAGCATTCAATTGTGGGGTACATGCTTTGTTGATTATTGAATTGGTTATATCCCAATTAGGCTAGTAGTGCATTGAAAGCTTTCATTCTTGATAAAGGTGGATAACAACCCCTTTTCATTGAGTAGCCGGGAATCTTGCCTCATTAAGCAGTGAACTTCTCGCGCCGAAAGGTGGAGGGCCCAAACTCTAGGTTAATAATTGAAAAAAAAAAAAAAAAGAAGAAAAAAAAAGAGAAGTTACAAAAGCAATAAAAGTGAGGACTTCTCCCAAAAGGCGAGAAGTGGGAAATGATTAGATGGTTGTTGTCTTGATTTGTAGCCTAGTTGATTTGAGTTTGTAAGTCCGTTGGGGTGTCTTAACACCTAATGCCCTAAAGCCATCTGGTTTGGGAGTCATTGACTTAAAACTCGCTACATGAATCTTCTAGAAAGCTTAAGAGATCAACACATTGCACAATATTTCCATCTTTGATCCTCAATAAAAAAAAAATAAATAAATAAAAAGAAAAAAAGAAGAAGAAAAAGAGTGAAAAGAATAAGCGCACCTAGAACAATAAAGCTTTAATAAAAGATCCACTCTCTTATCTTGATGATCGGTACTAGATTTGTGTGCTAGTTTGAGGGTAAGGATGTGATAACTTCTCTAGTTGGCTAAGATAGTAACACACTTGATACCGGACCTCTCACATGGATTCTAGATTTGTTTCGATTTTCATGATCATTTTCTTGATGTGTGGAGGACCATGCTTGCTTGTTTGATGTTGAGATTTTGGGAGATTGCTTGGAAATGGTTGAAAAATTGCATACTTGAGGTAGTTTTCTCCCAATGCTTGTTTGCAATATTGGTGCCTCTTTTGAAAGAATGAGCTTAATGTTTGTGGGTACCATTTCTGGAAACCCTCACGAGACTTTACTCATCCACTAGGGGTAATCTAGGGGTTTAAAAGGTTTGTTGCATATGCTAAATGCAATCGTATTCCCTACGAAAATGGTGTTATCATTTTACTTGCTTTCCAGTTTATACTTGTATAGTTGTTTATTTCATTCCTTTACTTCTTAGTTCATTGCTAGGGACTAGCAATAATTAAGTTTTGGGGGTGTGATGAGCACTGAAAAGTGCGCATTTAAACCCGTTAAGCTTAAGCATTCTAGTACCTTTATCTATCTTACTTTGCCGTTTTAGACTTATTACGTGTTATTTATATTTTCAGGCACTAATCCCAAAATTAAGCTAACTCAGCCAAATAAAAGCTTAATTGAAGCAATCCTGAGATAAACCAAAGGAGGGAGCAGAGTGGAGAAAGAAAGGAGCAAAAAGGAATCAAGTTGTGCAGCTGAAAAGTTCGATCGATCCAACTTAGAGTTCGATTGATCGAACATCTATGATCGATCACAGTACTTCTCGATAGATCCAACCTTGGCCTTTGCTGAAATTCCAAGTTCGATCGATCGAACATCATCTATGATCGATCGAACCCTATTTTGTCCTATTCAAATGATTGATCTTATCCACAGCTGTACGCCTACCAACCACTTTTGTCTTTTTCCTCATAAATATCTTGAAAATATCCCAGCCTTGTCATTATTCGGAGGAGTCAGACCACTTCGATTGATCCAAGATGCAGTTCGATCGATCGAACCCATTTTCGATCGATCCAAGTTAAGGTTCGATCGATCGAACTTCCTCCAGCGAGAAAAAGTTAAAGTCCAGCTCATTTATTCCGTCCTTCATCCAATGATTGGAGAATATGCCTTGCACGACCACAGCTCATCATGGGGTGTATTTGACCTACCTATATGAGGAATATGATATACTTTTTGGGGGGAGTCTCTAGAGTCTCTTGTCACACATTGAAAATCATCTTGGAGGCTATTCTTGGAGAGAAGAAGGGAGGAAGCTAGAGCACCATTGGAGGAGATCTTCACCAACAAGGAGCAGCCATGGAGTTAGCCCTTGAGGTTGGATCATCACTACTATGAGTGGCTAGACATCCTCTTGGGGCTAGAGTTAGCCCCAAGCATGCTTTTTATACTCTAATCTTGTGTATTATTGAGGGATTAGTATTGTATGATACATCTTGATATTCATGTATATATAAATCTTGATTATTTCATGGTTTGTATGGTTTAATGCTTCCAATTGACTATTCTATTCTATCCATATGTCTATGTATGCTAGAGTAGGATATTCATATGCTTATCTCTAGATTTAGTGTTTTTGATGCATATCTATGTGTATTGATGTTATAGATCTAGAGATTATCAAGATGATATGCTTAATAGAATGCTCTTGTTATGTCTTTTGATGGTTCATACTTATTCCTTGATGGATTATACCTCTCCCTTAGTTTATTTTCATGCTAATAGTGTAGTTGTAGTGTAGTGTTAGATGGGGGAGACAATTCATGCTTGTTCTTTGATGTTCCATGCTTTTGAATGCAAGAAGCATATGCTCTAATATTGTGGTGTAATGGAATTTTGAGCTTAATGAAGGATTAATGACTAGTTATCATATGTTGTATCTTTCACATGTGTTTAGACAATTTATTCCTCTCCCAATAGATATTTTGTACCTCTCACATGATGTTTAGATAATGCATGTTTAACTAAGTCATCCTTATGGATTGCTTGGACTATGAGCTTAATGAAAGGTTCAATGACTTGAATTGTTATTTTGTTATCTTCACATGATGTTTAGACAATATATTCCTCTACCAATAGATGTATTGTGGCCTCACACATGTTGATTGACACAATTTGCACTTGTTGAGTCACCCTTACCAATTGAATGTCTTTTACACACACAACATTGTTGCAACACATTCATTTCCCTCATTAGTCACTTGATTATGGTTTGGAATAGTATTGTTTGGTGGTGATCTCTACACCCCAAGACCTTTCCTTCTTACTTACTCTTTATTTTATTGCATTTTAATTAATTCTTTTCTAGAAGTAATCGACGAACCCAACTCTCTTTTGCAATCATTTGGTACGCTAGAGTCGAAGTTGAAATTCCAACACGTATAATCCCTTGGGACGATCCCTACTCACTCTTGCTACGTTAGTAGTGGTGTTGGTAGTGGTTTTTATAAATTTAAATTTGGCATAAAAGGCTTTTCTTGAACTACACATTCATTACATTTAGTTTGGCGTATTGGAACGGCCGTCGTCACTCACCAAGAGTCAATTGTCCACAACACGCTCCTGTAGCCATCCAAAATGAGGATCACCCCTCGACAAACCAGTCTCTAAAGCAAACTCTTACAACCCATGAACTGAATCACATCAAATAGTTAATCACCCAACATTGGTGTGGCTCCAGTCAATGCCTACGCCATCCTAGACTTACAGAGTCCAACAAAACACCTCAACAATCAGAACCACCACACTTTTCGTGGATCGTACTAGAATACCCAGAAAATACGTCTACCATCGATAAACTACACCAGTGATTCTAGCAACCTCTATCACACTTATCATAAACTGGTTCGAAAAGAACCACCGTACCAAACTGTAACTCATGTCACAAACACCAATTTCCTAAGGTCATACCTTTCTCCCTCGAAATCCTCACCCACACACTTGACTTCCACGGTCACAGGAACCCACGTGCGAACATAAGAAACGCATACGTCTCACCCTGGACGTCGTGCCGTGCCATACGCAATCATTCGAAAGTCGTACCCTTAGCACTACGCCCCAAAAACAACGAAAAACTAAAGCAACCATGTACCGAATAGCTCGATTCACAAGCTAAAGACCTACGTCATTCGTTCGATAAAAACCGACACCCAAACAACCTTGGAGCAACCTAGCTCTTCGTCTACTTAGGTTAAAACTCACACAACTAGCTATGCCGTGACAAGTACTCTACTATACTAGCAACCATCCCATGCTCGACCACATACTTTTATACATACATACTTATGTATATAATAACCGAAACATATACCTTGACACAATCGTGTCCTATCCCATCAATTTAAACAACGAGTCCATTAAATCATTATGTAAAATATAAATAAATAAACATCCTGTTCATCATTGTCATTTTTTTTTCCTTCACAATTTACATGTTTTCAATTATTTACACATTTCATCATCATTGCAATATAACACACATTTTAGCAATTAAACACGTAATGCCCTTTTAAAACCGTAAACATGTAAGCAAGTAAGAAGTAGGCATGCTTCTCAGATAACAAATACTTTAATACATAAACAATGCAATCTACAATCCGCCTTCCATAACACCTTAGGTAGGCCTCTACCCGTCGTCCTACTAGTTTTCGAACCTGGCTCTGATACCAATTTTGTCACGACCCAAAAATTCTCATAAAATGCTCTAATACCATTTAGTCCAAATATCATTGTTACAGTCCAAAAAATATGGTTAAGATCAAAAGTCCACGTCTTACAATGTTTAGACAACTTATATTAAAGTTACAGTTCATGAATATAATCACAATAACAAGAGTTCATAAGTCTTTATACCGAATATAACAAACTAAGGTTTTACAAAAAAAACAAAAAAAAAAAAAAATGATGGGACTTAAATACAAAAATAGCAAAATGATCCTGTAATCCAAATTAGGCTTGTGGTGGAACGTCACCCGCCACTTCTTTCCCATGTCCTAAAAAATGTTAAATAATAGGGTGAGCATAAAGCTCAGTAGGTAGTGCCTAAGACACACCTCTTATGACCCCGTGAATCCAAGCAATACATAAAAATAAAGGAAACAGGATCATGCTATACCAAGGAAGAATATAATATAATTTCAAGGCTAAAACCAAATAATGTTGTGCCATAAAATGCAATGCCGTGCTATGTCGCTCCCCATTTTAAAATCACTTCCATTCATCACTTTTCAAACTATTAATGTAACCCGTCCCTCGGTACCCTGTGGCGACACGAGAGAAGGATTGACCACTGTCCCTGACCCTTAGTAGCCCCGAGGCGTCATTTAGGGCCCAGAAAGCTCAACCACGCTAAGGGTTTTCCCTAGTTCCTTCTAGGTTACATTAAAACCACGGACCCTTAGTACCCTTTTGGCGTCCGGATTTTCACAAAAAAATCTTTTATCAAATCTTTTTCTCAAAAATCATTTTCTTTCTTTTTTAAATCATTTTTTCATTTCTTCCTAATGCTTATGCATGAATGCATCATACCATTTCATGCCATGTCAATTCTCAGAATCATACATTTAATTCAAGTCCAAACCACTTAGTATGCTTTATAAGAATTTCTAAAAACAATATAGCATGCTTACATTCATCAATAATCAAGCATAGTAAACATTTAGAACATGAAATTAATTTATACAAGCATACAATTTTAACTAAACACATAGCTACATACTTCATTTACAATAATCTAATCATTTTAGAGGAAATTTAACATAAATTGGCATGCTAGACAATAATTCAAGATGGAAATTCACAAAGGAACAAGAAATTTTGTGGATTATGAACCCCTACCTGAAAAAAATTCCCTCACTAGATCATCAAAGCCTCAAGCTTCCGGCCTCCTCTCACTCTCTTTCCCTCCTCAAACTCGGCCCTCTCTGCCTCTCTCTAATTTCTCTCCTCTGCTCTCCTCTTTATTTCTTTTTTGTTTGCTTACTAAACTCCACACGACAACTACAACTTATAAATAGAGGAAATCCCACCGACACAACAATTGTTCACCACACACATAAAATATCAAAGACCATAATCAATTAGTGAACCCGCCACCCATGCTTTCTTCTTCTTTTCTCATTCCTTATCTCCACGCCATCAATTCTGCAGGCCCACCTACCATCTCTTTTCAACAGACACAACATAGATATAATAACCAAATCAATTCACCCAAACAGCCCATGTGAAGCAAAAGACTTTTTGCAACAAATGGGACACACGAAATCATTACAGCTTTTCCCTTTTATTTTTATTTTTTAGGCAGCCACCCATTCCTTCTCTCTTCAGCAAACAATATATATATATATATATATATATATATATATATATATATAATCAAATCAAATCAAACCACAACTCCTTGTGGGACCCGCAAAAGCCATTTCCATTACTCTCACTCTTCTTCCCAATTCGGCAGCTCCCTCTTTTCTACATCATTCAACAGACATTAAATATATAAATGTACATCATATATAGAAATGTAAACCTTCACCACTTGTCATCAAAAATCAAGACCCACCAAATTAAAATCATCATCACAATTTTTCTACCTTTCCCATTTCGGCTGACAGTTTGATTTTTACTTTTATCACCATCCTCCATTAAATATATATATATATATATATATATATGTGTGTGTGTGTGTGTGTGTGTGTGTGTTATATATACAAATGGACTTCTACTTAACCTTTTAACAAATCAAGACCTACAATTAAATAACTAAATAAATTAATCTACTAAAATCAAATGCCAAAAACAAAATATCAATTACCCAAAATCTCCGTCTCTAATTAAAATTAAATAATCAACTAAAAGTCATGAAATAAATGTAAATCAAAATCCTAAAAATCTTGGTTGTCACAATTCCAGTCTTCATTCAATCGACTGATCCCAAACTCTAACTAGAATATTGTTTCGAGCTCCTCTTTGGAACAACAGCAGTTCCAGGAACGCCCCCACCCACCACCATTTCCATTCGCTTGGAAAGGACAAGCTTTTTTGCGAGTCAAATAATCAGCAAGATCAAACTCATCCTAAAAGCATTGCATTGATTTTGGCGTTGGAATAGTAGGAAAGAATAGATAGTTTCACTTTAGTGATAAGGGCAACAGTGGAACAAAATTTAAATTTGAACTTATTTGAAAATATATTTTAAAAGTAAGACTTATTTGTTTTAATAAAATTTTTGTAGGACTTAGTTATCTTTTTAAGGTGCAAAAGTAATACTAGATTGTAATTTTCCCAAATTTGTATGATTTTATTATAACGACCCAAATCCGGGGATCCGGATTGCTAACCGGGTCCTTACCCGGACCTGAGGTGACATAAGGTACTATGGTCATTTTACATTAATTTAATGATTTAAGGTCCACTATGGGTAAAACCATCATTTACTAGAGTCATTCCATAAATTAAATGAGGTTTGGGGGCCTTGTATTCATACCACGTCCTTCTAATGCTTATAGAGTTCATAGGGGTATAATGGTCTTTTTGCATGGTAAAATAATATTATTATACCCAAAAGGGTAAAGTAGACTTTTACCGTATTCAAATGGTGATATAAAAGCCCTTGGGGCCAAAATACTCATTTTCTGGTCAAAATACAATATTCACTTTAGGGGTAATTATGTCATTTTCTAGGGTCATTCTGCACTTTTGTTGGGGTCTGGGGGTCATTAGGTAATTATATATAAATATGAAATTTTTATGAAAACATTGGTTCATTTAACTGGTTAGAAAATTTCTCCTTACAGGGTAGATGAATGGTCCAGTAGGCTTACAAGTTTTCAGATCACATCTAACCGGTTAGAAGATTTCTTCTAACTAAGTACATGAATGGCCAGTGGAAAAATCGTAAAAAAAAAAAAAAAAAAAAAAAAAAAAAAAAAAAAAAAAAAAAAAAAAATCATATCTAACCGATTAGGAAACTTTATCTAACTGGTTAGATAATGAAAATCATTCAACCCCTTCTCTGCCCTATACATCTAACCGAGTACAAGGAATCTCCTACCCGGGTAGATGAACACCCCAATTCCTATCTAACCGGTTAGAACCGATTAGGAAAACCTTTCTAACCGGTTAGATGGGAAAAACCCACCAAACCAACACACTGCCCATTCATCTAACCGGTTAGGTGTTCATATCTAACCGATTAGATGGTGCCCAAAGATGAATTTAACAAATTTCCTGCTTCCCAAACCTAATCAAATGTAATCCCCAAATACCTAAACATGAAATTAAAACTCCATGAACATCATCAACCCTTCAACGTTTCATAAAATCTACAAATATCATCATTCATACATCTTTGAAACATTTATACAAGTGTAAAATAATATGTGTACAAGAGGATGAGGCCTCCATGGCCACAATTACAAAGACTTCACTTGAAGCTCACAAAAGAATATAATTACATTGCAAAATCATTGTCTATACTAGTTTATTACAAAAGATATCGAAAGCTCGTCCCTACACTCTAAGCTTGTAGGGGTGCGTCTTTTATAATATCCTTGCCATGTCCTAAAAATGTGAAATATAGGGTAAGCACAACGGCTCAGTAGGGAATGCCTAAAGTATTAGCTTTGGGCTCCCTTGAGTCAACATACAAAGAATAGGGACATGATATAGGGGTTATGCATGGGAATATATGTCAATAAGTTATGATCAATACAAATACATCACAATGCAATGAAATGTTATGTTTTTCCCCGACCAACATCCCAGCCTGACCTAACACACACTGAAAATCGCTAATCAACTTTACTGAGGCGAGATTGATTAGCTATCCCTCGTTCCAAATCCGACAACTATTTGGGGCCCAGCAATCAAAGCTACACGTCTAAATCCGGCACGCGCTCCCTCTATGTCAAATTAGCCCCGGGCTTGCGAAACCTGGTTCCTTTCATAAAATCACTTTCCCAACCATTCCCAAATTACTTTCTTTAAAAAAAAAAACATTTCAACCACTATTCCCCAACCATGCTTATACCATGAATGAAATCATGCTTTATAGAGATCAATATTTTCATGCTTGTAATTTCTAATTACATATTGAAATATGCTCATCACAATCATCATCAATTTCAACATGCTTTCTCAACAAATTAACATCTCAAATATACACTTTAGGAACATTTAAAGCATGGTTTCAACACTAAGCACAAAGGTACCAAATCAACTATTAAAACATCATTTTTCACATATATAACATGGGATCAAAACATGAACTCAATTAAAGGCAAAGCAAGACGGTTTAGACACCCCTACCTTAAAGATGCAACCCAAAGCCCCTAGTTCCCAATCTCAAATTTCACCAAATGGAAGTAAAACCGGTGCAAAAATGTAGACCTTGAAGAGTAGAACAACATTTCTTTCTTGCTCCCCACTTAGATGTTCCTTAGCTAGCTAAAATCTTAGAGAGAAGCTTAAGATTATAAAGAGAGGAAGTGAAGTGGTGGAAGAGAGAGAGACGAAATGGGAAGGAGAGAGAGAGGTGAGGTGGTGGTCTTTATTTAGCCATCCTTCATCCATATTGAGTGGTTAGAAATGAGTCAAAAGTCCACCTCACACAATTACCATAAATGCCCTTCAAAGCTCACTAAAACTACACTATGTGGGTCCCACCACCAAAAATAATTTCTTTTTCTTGTCATTTTCATTTCCTTTTTGCACCACACAAATATATATATATATATATAAAATCCACATAAAATACATTAAATAAAATGCATAGGATGCAAATGGACCCAACTAAAATCCTCAAATGCAACAATTCCAGTAGCGGGTCTCACACGAGATCGTTCGACCCCGAAAAACGAAAAAATGCAAAAATGACAAACCTTGCATTTGAAAGAGTCCTGAACTCAATGAAATGCCCCAATTAACTCTCGGACATACCCGGCACACTCCACAGTGTCCAACACGCAAAGCAGAAAAGACGAAAATATCATTGCAAAAACAAAAAATCCCAAAAATAGAAAATGACGAAATTCAAAAATATTACAATCTCCCTAACTTAAAAGGATTTTGTCCTTGAAATCATACCTATGGGAGAAAACAACTCTGGATACTTAGAGCGAACCTCCTTTTCAAGCTCCCAAGTAACCTCCTCAACTCCGTGATGCCTCCAAAGAACCTTTACTAATGGTATCGTCTTGTCCCTTCACACCTTCTGTCGTGTGTCAAGGATTTGAACTGGTCCTTCTTCATAGGACACATCCTTATCAATATCCACATCAACCTAATCCAAAACGTGAGTCTGATCCGGCTCATACTTCCGTAGCATCGACACATGAAAAACATTATGGACTCTGTCCATCTGTGATGGCAATGTAAGTCTGTAGGCCACCTCCCCCACACAGTCCAATATTTTAAATAGTCCAATGAATCGCGGCGATAATTTGCCACTCTTCCCGAACCTCATCAAACCCTTCCGTAGAGAAACCCGTAGAAAGACATGGTCTCCTACTTCAAAGGATAGCGGTCGTCTCAGCCTATCCACATAACTTTTCTGTTGGCTCTGAGCTGTGAACAATCTCTGTCTGATCAACTTAATCTTCTCAGTGGTCTCGAGTACAATGTCAGGTTTTAAGGCGGCTGTCTTGCCTACCTCAGTCCAACAAACAGGAGACCTGTAAGGTCTGCTATACAACGCTTCAAATGGAGCCATCTCAATGCTCGCCTGATAACTGTTGTTTTAGGCAAATTCAATAAGTGGAAGGTGATCCTCCTAACTACCTCCCAAATCAAGCACATGGGCCCGAAGCATATCTTCCAAGATCTGGATGGTACGCTCTGACTAGTCGTTCGTCTATGGATGAAATGTCGTACTAAGGTGCAACGATGAACCAAACGCTGCTTGAAGTCCTTCCCAGAGCTTCGAAGTGAACTTGGCATCCCTATCTGAAATAATAACCACTGGAACTCCGTGCAACCTCATAATCTCTTTCACATAAAGAACAGTAAGTGCCTTTACGTCATCTGTTGCCTTAATAGGCAAAAAGTGAGCCGTCTTGGTCAATTTATCAATAATGACCCATACGGTTTCATTTCCCCTCTGTGACCTTGGAAGACCTGTCACAAAATCTGTAGCAATTTGCTCCTATTTCCACTGCGTTATAGGCAATGGCTGCAATAAACCGATTGGTCTCTGGTGCTTGGCCTTCACCTGCTGGCAGGTAAGGCACCAAGCCACAAACTACGCAACATCTTTCTTTATTCCATTCCACCAATACTGACGTCTCAAATTATGATACATTTTGGTACCACCTGGATGAACTGCGAAGCAAAAAGTGTAAAACTCCCATAAAACGTCCTCACGACATCCTGTGGAAACAACCAACAAGCCTCTGTACTGTAGACCTCCATCTGCATGTGAAGTCCAATCTTTCACTGTCTCACCACTAGAGATTAAGGTAAATGGCATCCAAATTCGGATCCTATCTCTGTGACTCAATCACTCGTCTGACAAGAGTAGGCTGAGCCACAAGACTAAGCATCATCATCAAAACACTACAATCCTATTTATGCCAAATCCTCAAGCATATTCTATTTCTAAATAGTCAAACCGGCCAAAGTCCCACGAGATTTCTGGCTTAAGGCATCTACTACCACATTTTGCCTTGCCTGGATGATATTGCAAGTTAAAATTGTAATCTTCCAAGAACTCAACCCATCACCTCTGTCTGTTGTTCAAGTCCTTTTGGGAGAAAAGGTACTAAAGACTCTTATGATCCGAGAACACCTTGAATTTCTCACCATACAAATAGTGTCTCTAACACTTCAAGGCAAATACAACTGTCGCTAATTCCAGATCATAAGTAGGATAGTTGTACTCATGAGTCTTCAACTGTCGAGACCCATAAGTCACAACCCTACCATCCAACATCAGCACGCATCCCAAACCATCACGTGAAACGTCACAATAGATCACATAACCTAAGCCACACTCAGGTATCACCAACACTGGAGCTGTAGTCAATCTTATCTTCAACTCCAGAAAGAAAGACTCGCATGCTTCATTCCATGTAAATTTGATCCATTTTCGGGTCAAGCGAGTCATAGGCGCTACCAAACGAGAAAAATCCTTCACAAATCTTTGGTGGTAACTCGCTAAACCAAGAAAACTGTGGATTTCAAACACATTCTTGGGTTGCTCCTAATTCAGAACTGCTTCAATCTTCGATGGATCCACTGACACCCCACCTTCCGAGACAATATGCCCCAAAAATTTCACCTCTTGTAGCTAAAACTCATACTTCTCATTTTTGGCATACAAATGGTGCTCTCGCAAAATCTGCAATACAATACTCAAATGGATCTCGTGTTCCTCCCAAGTCCGTGAATACACAAGAATGTCATCCACGAAAACTACCAAAAACTGGTCCAAGTAATCATAAAAGACGCAATTCATCAAGTCCATGAATGCCGCTGGTGCATTAGGTAAGCCAAAAGGCATAACAAGGAACTCATAATGTCCATACCGAGTACGGAACGCTGTCTTTGGAATATCTTCATCCCTAACTTGCAACTGATAGTAGCTTGACCTCAAGTCAATCTTCGAAAAACAACTGGCGCCCCTCAACTGATCAAACAAATCATATATCCTTGGCAAATGATATTTGTTCTTAATGGTGGCCTGATTCAACTTTTGGTAATCACTGCACAACATCAAAGAACCATCTTTCTTCTTAGCAAATAAGACCGGTGCGCCCCACCGTGACACACTCAGTAGGATGAAACCTTTTATCCTTAAATCATCAAGTTGTTTCTTCAATTTTTCCAACTCCACCGGTGCCATACGATACGGTGCCATAGAAATCGACGCAGTACCGGGCATCAAATCAATAGTAAACCTATCTCTCGATGTGGAGGTAACTCTATCAATTCCTTTAGAAAAACATCCAAAAAGTCACGAACAACTGCCGAATAATCCTCTTCCACAACATCATCTTCTTTGGCTAAAAGACTAGCCACGAAGTAATCACCACAGCCTCTTCCACAAATTCCATAAAACAATGAAGTGTGGGAATCACTCCGATCTCCCACGAAAAAGAAACAGTCTCCTTCGGGAGTGCAAACCGTGACTCTTCCTCTGAAGCAATCGATTGTAGCATGAAATGAAGCTAACCAATCCATCCCGAGAATGATATCAAAGCTAATCATCTCTAGGAGGATGAGATCAAACACAAAAGTCCGCTCGGCTATCACAATGGAACAATCCCTTACGACTCGGCTCAAAGACACTGAAACCCCAACTGGCGTATCAACACATAACGCCCGATCCATGAAACTAACCTCTAACCCCGATACAAGTGAAAATGATGATGATATGAAAGAATAAGAGGCACTAGAGTCAAACAAACACGGGCCCAAGAACCAAATACTGGAAATATACTATGGAGAACTGATAGACCAGAAGATGCATCAGCCTGTGCAAGTGTAAAGACACGTCCCTGTAGTGCCTGTGCCTGAGAACTGCCAACCTGAACACCTGACTACTGCACTAACATAGTAGGAGTATCTCTCCTAGCTGGCTGGGAACCCTGAGAAGACATGGTGTAGCTGACTGAGCTGTAGTTGACTGTGACGACCTCTACTGTGACCCTCTACCACTACCGGTGCCTGCTCCCTGATTCGGACAATCCTGAATCATATGGCCTTGCTGGCCACACCCATAACAAGCTCTAAACGAGTTCATAGGACATTTGGACTTGTAATGTCCAGGCTGCTGACACTGATAACAAACAACCCCACTCTTATCTGACCCAACTGGCATATGAGTAGTAGGAGCGGATTGTGCAAACTACTGCCCCTGAAACTGAGATGAACTACCCCTGTTCCTCTTCCATGAAGGTCCCTCTGAAGATGGTCTTGCATTCCTCTTTCGTCTCCACTGTTCCTTTCCTGCATTTCCGTCCTTAGCTTTCGCCTCAAGCATTAATCCCCTTTTAACTGCCTCTGAATAAAATTTGATGTACTGTGCCGTTATCAACGGCCTCATTTTGTAATCAAGACCTTCGAGTCTTATCAACCTCATATCTCACTAACTCAGGAGCAAAGCGAGAAAGAGAAGTGAACTTGTTCTCGTATTTCGTCACTAACATATTGCCTTGAATAAGGCCAGTAAACTGTTCCCTTAGCTCCCACCTCTTGGTAATTGGAAAATACTTCTCATAAAACAGCTCTTTGAACATCTCCTAACTCATCTCTTCTATCTTGTGTTGATTAGCGACTGATTTCTACCAAAGCTTAGCATCCTTTGAAAACTTGTAAGTGCCTAGGATAATTTTCAAATGATCATCCGTCACATCTATAGAAGTCAAATGGGTTTCCACTTGGTTCATGTAGTCGTTCGCTACCATTGGATCTGTACCACCCTCAAACATCACTGGCATTAATTTTGAAAACCCCGCAATCAACATGAGAAGCTTCTGTGCTGGCCTCTCCTCTACCTGAACTACAAGTTGCAGTACCGGTTGCGAAAAAGTAGCAGTTGTTGCCCTCAAGGCATTCTGCAACAAACGGTTCAATACAAGTTCCGCAGAACCTTCACCCTCTTCAACGGGTGTCACAACATTACCCCTCCTAGTGAAAACATATTTATGTCTTGTGCTTTCATATTTTATAAACAAGATTATTGATTTTGGAAATGTGATTGATACTTTGAAGTATCGGAAGTCCCACATGTGATTGAATTACATTGGACATTAAGATATCAACTTTTAGATAGCTCACTGTTCAAATTTGTATTCGTGAAATTAAATTACTTAAACCTTTAAATACATGTATGTTGCCCAATTCTATGAAAAAATTGGTTTTTTACGCTAAATAAAAAGGATGGTTTTCCTTTTTATAGCAGAAAAAAAATATATATATATATATATGTATATATATATAGAAGTAAGTATAGCAGAAAACTTAATATCTGATTAAAGTAATACTTACTTTTATGTTGAACACAATATTCTTGAGCTCCGTTAAGATCTCTCCTGTCTTGTAGCGGCTCTGAGGGAGCTCGATGTTGCCTAGTAACCCCTCTGGTACTCCTCCGCTGACCGTGTTTTCAGAAATTGATTGAATGCTCTATTTTTCGTACCTTCGGTGTGAGGAAGTTGTTTGGAGAGCGAGTCCGAATCCGAATTGTTAGTTGGAATATTCGACTCGGAATTGGAGTCGGAAGGAGTGAAGGTGCGGAGAGAACGAACAGCCATTCGAGAAAGGAAATTTGAGTAAATTGTGATGAGAGCTCTTGATGTCATTGCTACATCTAGGGTTTTGGGGTGTGAGGGAGAGGAGGGGTATAGAGCTCTTGCTTCCATCATTAAAGGGTTTTAGGGTACTGATATGCGTTACAAATTATACGTAGTACTTTAGGCACCTCCATTACCATTATAAAATAAAATGTCAAAAAAGGCCATGGTTGTGTTTTATCAGTTTTTACTCTTTTTTGTTTTATGTTTATCTTTTTGTGTTTTATGTTTATCTTATTTGGCATTGTTTATCTACTGTTTACAAATGCTTTTATTTTGAAAAATTGTCTTACGTATTTGATAATCATTTAAAAGGTTTTCAATAGTTATCAAATTTAATTTAGTATAATTTTAAAATTTTAAAACTTCGTGAAATTAAATATTTTAGGTAATTCATTTTCATTAGATAATTTTTTATTTTTATTTTTTATAAATACAATTATACCATCATATTAAAGGATCTTATTGTAAATTTTGCAATAAAGTGTCTAAAAATATTTGTTACCAAATAAATTAAAAAAATATTATTAATTATGAAAAGTACTTATTATATAATGTGTCATCAAAAACCTAATTGACAGTTACTTTTTATATTCCAATAGCAATCCTAAACGGGCTCCCGATTAGTAACTTCAGATTCTTCCCTACTCTTTATATTTTCAAAATTTAAGAAGCCGATTATGTTTGGGGGAGCTTTTTGAATTTAAAATTCCTTCTATTCTAAAGGGTTTTGAAGAATGCCTTTCGATATACAAATTTAAAAGAAAAAGGTTGTTTGGTGGATGCAATAGATCAAATTTCTTCTACAATTACCATAATTTTAAATTGACAATTTTATCCTGAACATCTACCCTTAAAAAAAAATTCAGGAAGATTTTGGAGAATAGTACAAACCTGTTAGCAATTGAATTGGCATATAGCAAGAATGAAGAAAATGAAAAACTGGAAAATAAATAAATAAATAAAGTGGTGAAGTACAACTTGATAAATAGAAGATCTATCTACTATAAAATCACCTTTTATTCCCGAAATTCTTCTCTGGAGATTGTTGGCAAACCGTCTTTATATGACAAGAAAATGATGGATGATACAATTAGCAAGTGTAAGATAATTCATAGAGAGAGAAATACAAGTTAAGAGAGATTAGGGTTTTCAAAAGTAGATATTGAGAATTAAAAATTTAAGGTTAACCTACCGGTAAAAATTTAGCAGTATATTTGAAGAACTGCAACCTATCTAGAATTCTTAGAAAAATAGTTAAAATAGGAAAAATATCAAAGTATTGGAATTTGGATGAGAGTAGAAGACTCTCAGAATCTCTAGTCATTCTGGTTTAACTATGGAGTAATATAGATCGACTAGTTTCAAGGAATATAAAGGGGCAAACTTGTCTATAAAATTTGTTACTTAAAATTAGTCTGGCTTCTCGATGAATGAGTTTTAAAAGTAAGTATTCCTAGCTTTGCTTGAACGGCCTTTTTAAGACTTTTGTGTTTGCTAGAATTCCTTTTTTATTATTTCACCAAACATCAACATTTTTTAAGAAAGGCGTTCATGGGCTTGGAACCCGTTTCAAGCCTTTAGGAAGCTCCCCAAACAGACACTTTATCTTTTCAAAATTTAAGAAGCTGATTATAAATTTAAATGCAAAATCAATTTTATTTTTATTCATATCATTTGTTAATACTTTTTCAGTTGTCATATTCGTGTGAAGACAAATATGAAGTCAATTGCATGACAATAAAAAGGCTCAACCTCTTATCACCCAAAAATAAATAAATTAATTAAAAACTATCAGACTTAAAACTTTAGCGAGAATAAATTAATTTATTTGGATTGACAAGAATATTTGGTCAGTGGTTGTATCGACATGGACAAGATCTTCCATTTGGATTCAATGGATAGACATGTCTTGTTCATGAGCGTGTATATTTTGTCTTGGTGGACGATTTTGAATCAAAGCTACTAGGTGAATAAAGAATACAAGGTTTAGGGTTTGGTGGAAAAGAGAAAAGGCAAGGAGCCATGAAAGGAAGGAAGCATTGGGGTGAGAAAAGGAAATCACGATATATTAAGGAAAAACAGGAAAGAGAAAAGAGAGATCTAAAAAAGTTTAATTGGGGTTTATTTTGTCATTTTAATTTAATAAAACAATGGAGGGAACGTCAAAGTATTTTTTTTTGGAGCGCCAATATCACCCCATTAGTTATTGTATTAATTGCTCCGGTTAAAGTACTAGCATGCAAGTAAGAAAGTATCTTTTTTGGTGGTAACTATTGTTGTGTATCCACGTTAACACTACGACATGATTAAGCTTTTCTCCTCCATTGCACCTCTTGCTATAGCAGGTCTAATGAGCATCTCACGGTAGAATAGATATTGGGTTTATTGGGCGCGTCATGTCATTAGCAGGGCGGAGGGAGCACATGTCTAAGAAGGGCACAAGCTTCTCCTGAAATTCTAATTTTTTATATTATTATATGCATATATTTTTAAAAGTTCAATTATGCCACCCCTTACAAAAAAAAAAAAAATTTCACACAAATTAGTGACTGGGTCGATTTTGTCACTCACCCACCAAATCCCAACGAATTACTGTTTTCGGGAAGTGTCATATATATAATATAAAATATATTGTTTTGTATTTTTACAAAATCCAAAAGGTTAAAATTGTATAACCAAAAAGTCAGTACAGAAGGTGACCATTGGACAGAGTAAAAGCAAGGGAATCATAAGCACAGAACAAGGAATCATTTAAATAAACCCATTATCTAAAAATTAGTCACAACCTATAACAAATTTGCGTTGCTAAAAACCAAATGCATCTCCTCCGGTGGTGCCTTTATTCAGGCAACGCAGAGCTTGGGAGAAGCTCGGGCTTGTGCATCTAAAAGTGTCTGAATAAAGGCACTCTCTGCAATCAAAGAATTATTTATGTGTTAGATATTTTTGTTTAGTGAGAAGATTGATCTATGTTTGCTGTGAATTTTTTTTTTAATGTGAACAGTACATATTTGTTGTGTTAAGTGGAACTTTTTTTTTCTTTTTTTCTTTTTTCCTATCAATTACACTATGCCACTTCTGAAAGACAATCCTGGCTCCGTCCCTAGTCATTAGTGTACCCACTCAATTATAATGCGCTATTACAAAAAAGTTGGCCAACTTATTTATAAAATTATTGATAACAAGATAATATGTCATATTTTATACACTAATGAACATGCATAACATGCCTGGAACACTCCATATTTATCCTAGTTTTGCCATGTTATAACCAAGTCAGCAAATAAAAGAGAATTTTTAACTAAATAAACTTGATTTGATAGAAGAAAGCACCACAAGTATGAAAAAAAATTTATTACTCTAATTGTGTTAGTGAAATGTTACCAGCAATCGATTAGATACTGACATGTAGTAATATGACCAATTAAAATAAAATATTTTTAATTATGTGACAGAATACAATCGATTGATGAGTCGAAGTATTAAATGTGCAACAAAGTCTTTCTCTACAAATACAGGATTTAGTTTCCATACTTAATCGGTGCACCTAAAAATCCACATGCATCTCTTGTTCATGCACAATTTTCAAGGCCGCCCATGCAAGTGTGCAACTTAATAAATGGTTGAAGTATTGGGATTGGATACCAAGTTACATACGAGAATAGATATTGCAAGGTTTAACTACTCAAAGGTCTCTTCCTCCAATCCAAGTTAAGCACGTAGGAAAATTCAGACGACAAATTTCAGCTACTTGAAAAAAAAAAATAAAAAAAAAATAAAAAAATAATCATTATTTATAAATGAAAAAATAGTTAATTTCTAATTAAAAAAAATATAATTACTAGATAAAGTTTTAGAAAGAGCAAGTTCAAAGTCTATAAATGCCATTGTTCAAAGTTCAATCCAGAAGATCAAATGCTTAAACACTAGAATAAAAATGATATGAATGCTACTAAATTATGTAGAAAAACTTATGACAAAGGAGAAATAGGAAATAGAATAGAATCATATTTGAATGCCTTATCACTTGGGTCTTGTGCCCATATTTATATCTGTATGAAGAGATTTTTTTGGAAACGTTATTGATCTTCTTCTTAAATATGTATAATAATTCCTAATTTGTTGCTTTGGCGTTATTTTCAACAGTGGTGATCAAGACTTTTTGTATCGGGCTTTGTGGGCTTGATATTGTTATTGGGCTCATGCAGTGTTTGGAGCGTTCTTTTCGGCCCTTGTGCTGATTTATTTGGTTTGGATTTCTTTATTCCGGCCCGGTTCTTTGGGCTAACCTTCTTACTTGGTTAGGTACACGTGGAGCTTTATTAGTGGTGGGGAAATTTCCCTCCACACTTTGCCCCAGTTCCTTTTATGAACCAAGTTCGTGTAAGGAATTGTAATTGATTTTGGAAGTGGAGAGGTTTTTTGTTGGTGTTAATGCTCATTGTTGTGAGATTTATATATACCACTCACAAGTGCACGAATCTTTGCAGATAGGATTTACTTGTAAGGATGTCGTACCCAAGGGACTTGTGTAAAATAAGTTTGTCAATAAATTTTTTAAATTCCAAATTAACTTGAAAGTATTGTGATGATTAATTCTAAATTAACTAATTCGAAAATAAAATAAAGAACAATAATTAAAAATGATGTAGAAAATAAAGAGAGAAAACTAGGGGAATGACTTCACCACTAACATCGCACCACCAGTTAATTGTATCAATTTATTGGAGATATTTCATATAACATGCACAGGGAGTTAATCATGGCTACAAGCACATATTAATTCAGTTAGAAAATAATATGATTTAAAGTTAAGCATAGACTATCTTCAATTGGTATAAACTATCTACCTATCTACTTTACTCTAGGGTGTAGCATGGTCTATCTTTTCTAGGCATAATCTATCAAATCTCTAACATTATATTTAGAGAAATACCATTGTGTAATCATCCCATTCACAACTAAAAGAAGTGAATGAGTTATGTTCAATCACAAGATTAAAATATCTAAGACAAGATAAAAAAATATTTGTAGTTGAATTAAAACTCTAAAACCGATTCTTATTGAAAATTCAATTAAAAACCCTGTAGATTACACAATCATGCACAATAAAAATTGTTCTTCAATAATTAAATACAATCAAACCGGTGTGCTAAGCTAGGGCTACATCACAACCTTAGTAAAACGTTTAGCTAAGCATGACTGGAGTTGAATTCTTCATAGTTGAGGAAGACATTTTCACCGCCATAGATCGATCTCTTCTTTCTTCTGAATGCTCCTTTCTGATCTCAGCCTCAAGCTCCTCTGTATGATGCTTCAATGTTGTAGAGGACTCCCTTTAAATAATAAAAGATCAGCCCTAAAGTTCATTTTTTCATATAAAAGACATACATAGAAGTTCTGTCAAATAAGGACTCCAAAATTCGTACAGACTTCCCGGCTAATTTTGACAAGGTAAACAGCTGTTTTAGGGAATCCTCGTGAAATACAAAATTGTAGCACTTCGAATTTCCTTTAAACTATCGTGAGAATTTATCCGTTTTGACACTCGAGGAGAGAGATATAGCCAGATTTCCAACACAGGTTCAACTTACCAACTTTGGCGAAAGTTTCCTTTTTGGAGAAGGATTTTTCCTTTTTTTCTTCTTTCCATTCTTATCAACTTGTAGCTTCTTTTGGATTATTTTCTAAGTATAATTAGACTTGGATCTTCAACATTGCTCGGTCAATGTCATCTGTTAAAGCTTAGAATCATTGGTTTTGACTGATTTTACAATTAAAGCCCCTGAAATAAATAAAAATAATAAAACAATATAAAATCACAAATAAACTATTATTAAGAGAATAAAATATGCAAATAAAGGGGCTAAAATGTGTAACATTCAGCGCCTGACACTCATCATTGCCATTTTGGAATCCCATATCTTGGGTATCATGATGCTGCCTCTTCCGTGCACGCCTTATGCCTATATATATACCAATTTGGCATCATGAGGGTATGTACTTGCAAAAATCTTCGTCTTGAAATTTTCATCTGCGATCTTCCCGGTCTCCTCCCGTTATTAAGGTCAGTCTCATTCTTCTTTGCTTTTCTTTAGTTTTTGTTCTTAATTTCCCTATATTTGTTCCATCCTTCCACCATGAGTCAAAAGAGCAGTGATCGTACCCCTAGTGCTAGGATATCTGATTCCGTGTTGAAGACGCTGGAGATTAGTGTGAATACACCAAGTTCTGTTGAGGGTCCTATAATCCTTCTCGTGTTCATAGTGGAGAGAAATTCCATTTTTGTCCTTCAATTGAGGAAAAAGAATAGGGTTCCTCGCAATATAAGTTAGGAAAAAGAATAAGGTTCCTCACGATGTTTCCCTAGAGGAATACCCTCATGATTTAAATTTTGCATTGGTGAGGGTTTGGGGGATGATGAGATGCTCTTCTTTGCTGGTCATCTGTTCACCTATAGATTTCCCCAAAATCCCTTCTATCTTCAGGTCTTTTCTGTTCTGAATTTTGCTCCTCTTCAAGTGAACCCTAACTTCTTATGTATTCTTTTTTGCCTTCTAGCTTTGAACTGAACCTTAGGGTTGTGTAACGACCCAAACCTAGGGATCCGTATAGCTAACAAGGTCCTTACATGAAGCCGAGGTCACAAATCGGTACTATGGTCATTTTACGTCATTACGAGGGTTCTAGAGTCCATAAGCGTATAACGGTAATTTATCGTGGCCAAATAATGGTTTAAATCCCAAAAGGGCAAAATTGTCATTTCGCACATTCATTAAAGTTTCTAACTCATCAGGGGTAAAACAGTCATTTTACTTTATTTAATATATTCAGGCCAAACAAGGGCAAAATGGGTATTCAGTACAATTATAAAGGTTCTAGGGTTCCTGAGGGCATTTCGGTCATTTAGCATGTCAATCATGGATGGGACCTAAAAAAGGTAAAATAGTCATTTACTAATGTCATTCCATGATTAGGGTGAACTCCAGGGGTAATTAGGTAATTATACTAAAGTCTGGGTCAAAGTTAAAATACTAGTTCAACTAACGAGCTGCATAAAATCATATAACTGGTTAGATGATACCGTCAAGACCAACTGGTTGATTACTTTAGGTCATGTAACCGATTACAATAAATCATCTTGCCAGTTACTTGGCTTGGGCAGGGAATGTGTAGATTTGGACCGGTTACATGGATCATCTAACCGGTTACTTGGCTTACGCCAAAAAAATGAATTTTTTAATTTCCTCGAAATCATTTCTAACCCAATCCCAACACAATCTAACATGGTAAATGGCCCATATATGAAATCAAACACATAAATTCACCAAGAAACATTATACTTACATCAAAGTAAAGTTTTTATACATCCTTTGAAGATCAAAACATATTTGTTTGTCATACACAAATCCACAAGAATTTATTACAAAATAAGGCCGCTATGGCCACGATTACATAAATTTACAAAATGACAATTTGTATCATTTCCGAATTCCTAAAAATGTTAATAATAATTATATATATATATATATATATATATATTATAATTTTTCATAATATTTAAATAATAATACTATAATATATGGTATACTTAGAAAAACACATCATCCCCCATATACTATGCACATTTTAGGGCTTAGCAATGGTATACACAGAATCAACATAATCAATTTGCCATAAAATAGTTGTTCAAATCTTTTGGGTAAGCCGGTGATGTTAATGATAATTGAGGACTGTTTAATCAAATTTATTACATGTATATATATTTTAAAAAATAGTTGTTCAAATCTTTTGGTTAAGCTGGTGATGTTGATGATAATTGAGGACTGTGTGATCAAATTTATTACATGTATATATAAAGAATCATTTGATTGTGGGATAATCAAATGTTCGATGGAGAAAAATCTCAATCAAAAAACAAAATAAAAAAATAAAAAATTTAAGAAACTTTTCGTAGAAATTTACATATAATAACATAGCAGAATGGATGATGGCAATTAAATGTGTTAGACTAACGAAGATTCGACATAGTCAAATCGGCCTGAATTGTCAACATTTTCGAAATTTAGTGTGGCAAAATTCGATACAGCTTGTTAACATAATGACTAAAAATTTTATGTTGATCTTATTCACATCCGTGTTATAACCGTATTAATTCATTTAATCTGTTTAAATAATCGTGTTGTATTTGTGATGTGGAGTTCAATCATTTAATCTGATTAAACTCATTTAATTAATCGTGTCATAATCGTCTTAGGAAACTCCGATTAACCCATGAGGTATTTTAACTCAATTACTATGAATATTTTTATTATTTCAATAAAAATCGAATATAAATTTTGTATTTAGCCTTTTCAATTTTTTTTTTTTTTTTTCTCTCTCTCTCTCTCTCTCTCTAATTGTATTGTCCAATTATTCCGCATCCATTATCTAAATTAGTTCATTATATTTTATACTTAAAGTAAATAAATCGATTACAAACTCATTTGTTAAATAGGTTACAAAGGTCGCGTCTATTATTCATTTAATAAATATACCGTATTTGTGTCGAGAGTTTCTATTACTATTATTAAATAGGATTGTGTTTGAATTAATTTACTTAGCAGAACACTCATAAATTGACATGATATAATTTTAATCCGACAAGATGAATTGCCACCCATAATAAAAGTTATTGTTTGAACATAAAAAATGAAATATATTAATCAAATATTTTTCCACCCTACATGCTTGACTGATCGATCTCTATTAATCTATGGGCGGATTCAGGAATTGTCAATGAGTTAATATTTTTTTTTAGGTAAACTAATACTTTAATAATAATAATAATTTTTTTTTCTTTTTTTTTTTTTTTTTTTGGGCCCGTGTGAAAATTGACTATAATAAAATATTAAAAAAATAAAAAGTTTTGGGGTGGGCTAAAGCCCACCCGTGCCCACCCTAGATACGCCCTATGCATAGAGGAAGACAAATTCAAATTTAAAACGGGACATTCCACCAATTCCATGGCTTTCTTGCCGCCCTCCAAGAAAGTCATATATATAGGGGTGGGTGGATTCTTGGAGGGCGATACGCCCTATGCATAGAGGAAGACAAATTCAAATTTAAAACGGGACATTCCACCAATTCCATGGCTTTCTTGCCGCCCTCCAAGAAAGTCATATGATTTTTGGAGGGCGGCAAGAAAGTCATTATATATATATATATATATATATATATAGTGCTTAAACTAGTAATGATGCATTTGTTTGACACCAAATGATAGAGGCTTAAGTTATTACTTATTGCTATCATTAAAAAAAGTTGTCAATTCATCTGAACTTTGAATGACATTATTAGCTTATTGCAAGTATGAAAGGGCAGGTCTGTATGTTCATTCCTAGCACCAACTTCAAGGGAGAGAGGTTTTACATGGGATCATAGGAGTTGTGGAAGTTCACCCATACATACAGCTACCCTGTATTTTTCAAGAAAGGGCAGTTTGAAGAAATCGCATCTGCAGAAACACTATCAGAGCTTGCACCACCCTTCATTAGACCACCAAGCAATTCTCCACGATCAAAAAACAACTCAACCTTCACGATCTTCGATTCTTCATCCAACTATTTAATTCAAAACAAAATACAATCACAATTCAAATCCAAGTGACCTATATATATGAGTTTAAAGTAGTTGAATAAAAGGAAAAGAAGAAAAAGAGAGAGGTTTGTTTAAACATACATACCTCAAAGATACCCATCCCATAAAACTCTACCAACTCCCCAGTAGGGGAGTGTCCTTTAAAAGGACCCTCCATGAAACCCCAGTGCCTAAACTTGTACACAATCACCCGTGGACCGGAGTAAACTTGTAGAACCTCTAGAGCAAACCCTCGTGGAAACGTTGTCGTGAAAGCACGGTGAGATGAGTCTGCAGTTTCTTCAGCTGGGTTGTAACCCCGGAGCTTCTCTGGCAGCGCGGTCTGCAGGAGCGCGTTGTAGCCTCCCCCAAGCTTCTTCTTTTCCTCTAAAGTTAGAGCTTTCCTTCCTGAAAATCATGTATATATAAACAGTAAACAGCACTAGAATTCTGATTAAATCAGACAAGTAATTAGTAGGATAGACAAAATGATTTCAAATTACCATTGATGCTAGAAGTATAATTCTTTGGGTTGATTGTTTTGAAGTCATCCAAACGCGACTTATGGACAAGGTTGTTAAAATCGGGATTCTATGCAGAATCGTTTTGAGTTCCGTAGAATCAGAATCGCAGAATCGGATCATGAATCATAATATTCTACCAAATTGTGAAAAAACAATTAAAACTAACTTTTTAAATAATAAGATCTGTAAAATATAATCAAAATAAGGCCAAAACACACAATATTACATATCCATGAGTCCACAAATCTCAAATCTTAACAATATTCCAAAGTCTAAATATAAATGAAAGAAAATGTAACTCAAAATAACATAGAGTTCTAACTCATCCATCTCTAAATTTAGAAACTAAAATTACATATCCATAAAGTCATCATTGAACTCTTCATCATCACCATCTTCCTCATTAGCACCATCAATGGGATTTAATGGCTCCATGTCTTCATTATCATCAATTGCATAAATTTCCTCAACTATAAAGCATAAAGAAAGAAAGAAAATTAATATAATTTAATAATTTATACAATATTATAATAAAAGTTTAAAGTTTAAGTTCTTACGTGTCTTAGTCATCCTTTTTACTTCATCTTCCTCATTGGTATCATCTTCTTGAACTTTGTCATCAAGAACCCTCAACCATTTAGTTTTTGTTGGAAGAACCGGATCCTCTTTTTCGGTAATCCATTCATCATCGAAAGAAACATCAGAAGAAACAAATTGGTTCTACGACGGCTTGTCTTTTCACGTGCCTCTCCCTCAATTTTATGTTATACATAACAAATACCAAATCATTCAATTTTTTTTGTTGCAACCGATTTTTCCTTTTTGAATGCACCTAAATATATTGCCAATGAGGTTAAAACTTAAAATTAAACTATGACATTATTAAAATTTTGGAACTATGCATTATTTGATAATTTACCATCTCAAAGGCACTCCAGTTCCTTTCACATCCCAAACAGCTACATGTTAAACTCAATATTCTAATGGTAAACCGCTTTAACTCGGGGCACTCATCACCAAATGAATTCTAATTGTAAACCGCTTTAACTTGGGGCACTCAACCACAGACAACTTGTAATGTTTACAGGACATCCTTTTTTTTTTATTTTTTTTTCTTACTACTATTTAATTAAATAGCTAAATTCAAATTCCCTGGTAAGCTATTCCAGTTCTTCTTCCATATACTTAGTACCAAATAATTATGAAATGATTTTATCAAATTTAATTTATTATTCCCACCTGTTATATAAACCTAATATTATGTATAGTTGAATAGTTCCAATTTTTTATGTGGGTTACAGTCTTTCTTTGTGTGTATTATTTATTCATATATCAGTCTTTCTTTGTAACTGTGAGTGAGAATTCATGTGGGTTTGTGCAAGTGAAAGATAATGGAATTTGAGTAGGAAAAAAAAAATGAAGAGAGAGAGAGAGAGAGAGAGAGAGAGTTCAGAGTCTTATAAAGATGTGATTTTATTTGTAGCAGGAGAGATGGCAACAACTTTTGGATGTCCTTTTACATTGTCACAGTGGAAGGAACTCAAGACACAATCAATGATTTACAAATATATAATGGCCTCTGTATTTGAATGAAATATGTTACTATTTAATGTTTATATGACAGCCTTTCTGGTGTAGCTATTTAATTACTTATTGCTACTAGTTTCAATTCAAATTTGGTTCTGTAATTTTAACAACAATATCAGATAGATCAAAATATTATTTGGCTTCAAAATTTGTAAAAATTAATGCAGTATTTGTGATTCCGCTGGCTAAAATTTCATGAAATTAAAGGGTGTCAAGGTTGATAAGATTTTCTGGACGAAGATTTGGAGAAGAATTATAGAATAGCAATCAGTAATCACCCACTCACTGTATCCATGATTCCATACTAAAAAAAAAGAGGGAGAAAAATAATTCTTAGTATAGAACATACCTGACCGAGCAGCCGAACCTGCTGCTATATGGAATGGATCCGATCTGCTCTATAGAGGCCTCTGCACTGCCGCCTCCTCTCAGTCCTCACTCCTCACTCTTGAGTCTTGACTTCCCGTTTCTAAGTCTATAATAGAGTAGGGTTTTCTGTTTTGGTTTTGTTACTTTATATTTTATAATTTATAAAATAAATAATAAAACATATAATTTGGTAAGTTTTGGGCCAGACCTGCCCAAACAACTAATACAATTAAGGCCCAAAGACCAAATATTATAAAGGCCAGCCCAAAGGCCCCAAACACCCATTTTTGGTAGAATCGGTAGAATCATATAGAATCGTATGATTCTACCAACGATTCTACCGATTCTACCCCTAATTCTACCAATTGAGCAATTCTGCTGCGATTTGAGTTGATTTTGAGTTCTGAGTCGTAGAATCGTGCGATTCTACGACTTAGAATCGCGATTTTGATAACTATTCATTTAATGGAGAAAATAAGAGCTTGGTATATATGATGAACCTAAAATTTTGTGACATAGAATAGCTCATTTATATGCACACATATATAAGCCAAACACCACCTAACATGATCAGAAATAGTCTTGGTTCATACTAATCAAAGTTGGTCAAAATTTTCAAGATAAATTGTCTAAATTGCTTTAAGGTGATGACAAACAAAACACAGCAATTAATTTCAAAGTCTGATCTGTCTGCCAACTTTGTATTGAAAAATTACTGAGCCTTTCATATATTAATCAAAGTGTTATGTGTGTGGGATCCACATAGATGCAATCTTTGAACCTTACATCATCAATGACAATCCTTCGGAGGGTTAGCAAGTTTGTTATCTCGGCTTACATTGGAAGTTCATCCTTGCGACTATTATATATCCATCATCATTGTACTCCAAAAGATACAAAAGATGCAGTAAATGAATTAGATTACATTGCTTTCTTTTAGATATCTATATTTCTCTATCTTTACATATACGCTATGAAAGTGTCTATAACATATAAAATTACAATATGTTTATTGGGGTAAACGAAAGTTTTTAAAACTTTACGAGGGATTTTTAAATAAAGATCTTGATTTATGTGTAGAGACAAATTTTATACATGAAAAACATGATGATTTATTCAATTAGAAATAGAAAACTTACATCAAGGTTTGAGTAAACCTTAGATCTCTCCTCTAAAGTGAATGTTCTCACTTATTGTAACTCCCTTTACTAGATGTCTCTTCCTTGGATCTCCATCTTGTTAATAATGATCTTGTCTTTAGGAATTACCTATAAACCTCCATGAATAACCTTGGAGAGCTAAGCTTGTGGGAGCCTCCATCAGATGAGAACACTAACCTTAAAATTCTAGAGAGAGAAAAATATTTTATTTTCTTCCAAAATTATTGCACAAAGGCATAACCTAAAATATACATGGACCCCATGTATATATAGGCAAAATAAAATAATAATTGAAGTTAATAAATTTTTCTCAATCTCTAAAATTAACGTGATATCTCAAATCTAATGGGTCTCCAATATCAAGTTGGGCTATGTGTGAGAATTCTTTGAGTTGATTATTTTATTGGCTACAATGAATTAATAATTAGCCCTATTCATTATACTATGGACCCAATTCAATTAATTTATAAATTAATTTCTACTCTACTAAAAGAAATTAATTGAACTCCAATTAAATAATAAATAACCTCTAAGTCAATGTTGTATTTTGACCCATCTATGCATAGTTAGTTACTTTATAAATAAAGCCATCAATCTGACTACTAAATTAATATATTTATTTTTGGTACCTTTGATTATTTCCGGCTTGATCACGATAAAACATTTGTTTGACAAAAATAATAATATAAATAAATAAATATATAAAAAATCATTTTGTCTAAAAACACACGAAGGCCTTCAAATTTACTTTGTAATCAACCATAATCAATACAAAATAAATAAAATTAACATTGATGCAAATATTGAAAATATAACCCTTTAACTATTAATTATATAATTATTCAAAGTGCTGGTCTATGAATTTCGAAGATTCCGTCGAACAAATCAAAGTAATTACTAATTAATAAAAAAGTATACATTTTTATCATGCTTAAGAATCAAATGCCATAACAGTGATAACGAGCAATTGCATACGACGGCTCTCGCAATATATCTCAACCTAATACGGATCTAGTTTAAGTCTTAATTGATAATGAGTCCATCCATAATTACCGACTATAAACTATTTATGATTACTATTTATGTCCATGTATTGATTACCATCACATACATATATAAATATCTCTTGCAATCAAGTGGACAATATCAATTCCATAATGAATCGAAACATAATACATTGACTTCATCAATTTTATAAAGCTAAAATATTTCAGATATGTTAGGAATGTATGTCACTTTAATCTAAATAGGAATTTGCTATGCCAGAGTATATAAATTCTAACAACGTTATCATCACAACTCTCTAACCACCTGTGACTTGAATAAGAAACTTTATTTCCCTTTTTCTATCTCAACTATATATCTCTTTTCTGATATTAGTTTTGATAGATTATTAGGTTTGCTTACTTTACTGAAGAAAATAGTATTTCTTACTTCAAAGGGTAAGAAAATCTTATTTATTTATTATTGTTATGAATTAAGTTGTCCAGTTAAGTGATATATGTGCTCACACTATAGTCAGTTTTACCACCTTTATTATTTAATGATTTATTAACTATGGTCGGTTTTACTATTTTTTATTATTTATTAATTATGGTCGGTTTTACTGCCTTTAGTATTTAATGATTAATTAACCATGGTCGGTTTTACCGCCTTTATTATTTATTTATGGTCGGTTTTGTCGCTTTTATTATTTAATAATTTATGACCGATTTTTTCACCATTATTGTTTTATAATTTATTTACTATCGCTGGTTTTATGTTGTTGTTTCACTTAATGCTATTTTATTGTTAAAATATATGTTTATTTTTATAATATGTTAAATTGTGTTTTAATATTATTGTTACACTAGTTATTCTAAAATGTCAAACTTGACCAAGTTGGAATTCGTGACCTTGGACATTTCTGGCAAAAATTATTTATCTTGGATTCTGGATGCTCAGATCCATTTAGATGCTATGAGTCTTGGAAACACAATTAAAGAAGAAAATGATGCATTATTATAAGATAAAGCGAAGGTCATGATTTTCCTTCGTCGCCATATTAGCGAGGAGGTAACAATTGAATACCTTACTGAAAAAGATCCACTGAGTTTGTGAAATTTTTTGAAAGAAAGATATGATCATCAAAAAATAGTTATGCTCCCAAAAGCTCGGGCTGATTGGCAACAACTATGGTTATAAGATTTTAAAATTGTGGCTGAATACAACTCTGTCCTATTTAAAATCAGCTCTACTTGCGTGGTGATACCATCACTTATGAACTTATGTTGGAAAAAACATACACCACATTTCACGTCTCAAATATACTCTTAGAACAACAATACCAAGAGTGTAGATTTGAAAAATATTCAGAGCTAATATCATGTTTACTTGTGGCTGAGCAAAATAACGAGTTTTTATTAAGAAACCACCAGTCCCATCCAACTGGATCGACACCGATCCCTGAAACATATGTTGCCTCATCTCGTGGACGTGGTAATAGACATGGTCATGGTTATAGAAATGGCTATAATAATGAATATGGTCGTGGTAAGAATAACTACCATAATAACGAATATGGTCATGGTAAAAAGCACTCTTATTATCATAAAGGATATCAATCCTCAAACTTTTGCAATCAGAGAACCGCACCATATCCCTAAAAGAGAGATTATAATGAAATGAAACAACTAAAAGGGAAGGGTTTGACTCAACCTTCCATGGCACATGAAAATACTTGTTATCGGTTTGGAATGATAGGGTATTGGCAAAGCATTTGTCGTACGCCTAAGCATTTGGCTGAACTTTACCAAGCATGTGATACCCCCTAATTTCGGAACACGGGTTGATCAGATCCGAGTACAAAATCAGGAAATATCAGCCAATCAATTAATAATAAGCAAGCATAGAATACAAAAGGAATAATAAATAAATAATAAATAAATATCGCTGAAAGGGAAATCTAAAATAATAATTAAATAATAAATTCTTTGATACCGAAACCTCCAATAAATTCTCATTATAAAAAAAAAAACCTCCATAGTACAACTTGGGAATCCATACAACGTGGACCCCTAATAAAAATCCCAAATTGATAAATGAATAAAAATGTCTATCTTAGAAATAATAAAAACATAATGTAGAGGTTTATGTTGATGATACCGGAAGATTGAAGAAGACCAGCCTCTATTCTGCACGACTGACTCTACGCCTGGAACTGACAAGGACCTGAAAGATGACAACAAAGGTGGGTCAAAAACCCACGAACAAGCTCTTTCTACTACATCCCAAAAAATGACCCGATAAACGATACATCCTGGTCCTATTCATGTAATAACTACGTAGGTCAATATACATAAGTATACACACTATAGACTCTCACTGAATCATAAGACAACCTCAACCAAGTAGTAGGTCTCATGCAATCGTACACAAGGTCGTCATGAGTACCTCTTCACACACATCCCTATATCCAACTATCTATCTTACCTGACAATATAAGCCAACCCTAACCATCAATCCCGAAATCTCAAGCTTATATCATGGTACACAATCAAAATGTACATATGTGAGTAACCTACAACCATATCCTAATAATGGTATAATTTAAGGTCATAATCATATCCTGACAAAACTATAACCAAAACGTATGGGTCTAGACTTATTAGCCCGCCCGTAAAGTTATCAGCAAACCATATCCTGACAATGACGCTGCTAAGACCATTTCCTGAAAATGGTCATCCATATACATAAATATATCAAGCATATATAAACTCATGTACATATACAATCACATACATGATTATAATCATACTATCATCTACAACAGTTGATAGAACTTACATTATAAATATAGCCATAATTATTAATCCCTGTAACTATCCTACTATACAAATATTAAAATAAATTTTTTTTTAAACCAACGCATGCATAGATCAGATTATAACCTACACAAATGATAACTGTAAGGGATTAAAGAGTGTTAAATAAATAGCTTGAATATAAAGTAAGGTCTATTATACATCATATTAATGTCGTAGTATTTTCTGTAACAACATTATGGTGAAAATCAGCATAAGCAACTTATAGTTCAAATAAAAATCAATAATTCATCTCTGGACAATCTTCAAAATTCTAGAAAACTCAACCCAAGCAACTAAGTGGGTTTCTTCATGGAAGAAACCATCTGCATATTAGTTGATAGCTATGTAATTTTCGAGCCAGCCTTTCATGCTTACACTGGGTACTGTATTTTGTATGGCCTTCTACAAATATAGTGAATCTTGTATATCCAATGTGCATTTATCCAGCAAAGCCGCATTTTCATAGTCTCAGTCCTTGTACTTTAATTAATTAATTAATTTATTTCACACTTCGTAATTCTTCCTAAACTTCATAGCTAAGATCTTGATGATTTATATAGGTTCTAGAGTAACCCAATGGTCCAACACAAAACCAGTTAATCATTAAACACAATTGAAACTTACTTTTTGGCAATTAAATTCAAGAAAGATTAAGCTTTTGGCAATTAAATTCAAGAAAGATTAAGCTAACTCCTTGAATATATATAATTATATATACCTATATATATAATCTTAAACTCTCTGTAATGATATATTTTAACATACAAACCTTAAATTATAATCATTTTAGATATGTACCGCATACAAAGTCTAAGGGAATGAATAGAAGAAGACTTGCCTTTTATTAGATCTGGATCGGAAACTCAACACTATTTTTCTTAATTTTTCCCTTAACGTCGGCGGCTTTCGGGTCACCGTCGTCTACCTCTGCTGCTTTCGGCCTCACCACTCTCATTTTTCTTCTCTTTTTTCTCTCTTCCTCTTTATTTCTTTCTTCTTCTTTTTCTCACCGCCCCTCTCTGTTTTGTTTTCTTTGCAATCCCAATTCTACAGAACAATACTAATATATATAATAATAATAAACTAACCTATTTCTAATCTAACACCCCACTAATAAGCCCAGACAAAATCACTAACCCACCAATACTAACCAAATAAAACGTCTACCACTAAAAAAAATATATATATAATAATATACTAACTTAATAACACAATAAACCAAAACAAACTAATCCTAATAACACAACCGTGTCATTTGATGCTGTATAGGTTACTTTGTGTTAGGTGTTAATTAATATTTAATAACATAATAACTAAATAATACAAGTAATAGATATATACTAACTTAATAACATAATAAACCAAAACAAACTAATCCTAATAAAACAGCCGTGTCATTTGATGCTGTATAGGTTACTTTGTTTAGGTGTTAATTAATAGTTAAGAACATAATAACTAAATAATACAAGTAATAGATATATATATATATATATATATATATATATCTATCCATCCATACAGCTAACTTAAAAAATATATAAAATAACACCAATGAAAAAAATTTACAATTAACTAAAGAATTTTCACTAAATAATTAACATTGAAATGACAAATAAATAAACACTCCAAAACAATAGCGAAGTAGATAAAAAAAGTATAATAAAATAAACACTAAATAATTAGCATTTAAATGACAAACAATTAAAACCCTAAAACAAATGCACAAACAATTTAAATAGACACGTAGACAAATAAAATAATATAAAACAAATAAATAAAAACCTTGTAAAATTTAGGGGTATAACATTCTTCCCCCCTAACAAAGGAATTCCGTCTTCGGAATTCACTCTTTTACTTTAGTTCAGCATTTCTGGAAATTTTGAACGGATGACATCTTCCCGTTCCTAAATGGACTCGGCCTCATTATAATGGCTCCATTGAACATGCACAAGGGGAATAGTCTTATTGCGAAACAACTGATCACGACGATTAAGAATACAGCATGGTGGTTCAGCATATGTCGCATCCAGCTACAACTCAATTTCGCCAACATCTATATACTAATAGCGATCCTTATCTTATAGAAATTTCCGTAACGTAGACACGTGGAAGACATTATGGATCTAATGTAAATGATCCGGAAGTGCTAACTGATAAGCTACGGCTTTGACTCGATCCGAAATCATAAAAGGATCGACAAAACGTGGTGATAACTTCCCCTTCTTCCCAAAGCACATTACTCCCTTCATGGGAGACACTTTGAACAACACCTGATCCCCCTACCTGAAACTCTAAACTGCGAGTACGACGGTTTGTATAACTCTTCTACCTACTCTGGGCAGTGCGCATGTGGTCATGAATAAGAGCAATCTTCTCAGAGATATCCTTGATAAATTCAGAACCCAAAAATCTGCTCTCACCAACCTCTAACCAACAAACAGGAAATCGATATGGTCGGCCGTACAACGCCTCAAACGGTGCAATACTAATAGTCTTCTAAAAACTATTGTTGTAGGCAAACTCTGCAAGTGGCAAATAATCCTCCCAGTTGCCCTTAAAATCAAGGACACAGGCACGAAGTATATTGATCAAGCCCTTTTGTGGGGGTCATTTTTCCTTTAATCAAAATGAGATGTTTGAAGGTGTGGTTTAGGAAAAGCCTTTTTGAAAGAATTATCAAAGAGTCAAATTTACATTTCTAAAAACCACTACTACTATAATGAAGTATATAGTGAGTAGGGATCAAACCCAAGAGACCTTTGGCTTGGATTTAAATAAGACAATTGGTCTTAACAAGTGATTACCATAGGAGAGAGAGAGAGAATAAAAGAGTTGGTTGGTTGATTAAGCTAGTGAACAATTAAATTAAAATGCAATGAAAATAAACTAAGTTAGAGTTAGGGGTTTAAGAGATAGAAGAGAATTCTTAGGGTTTATTGGAATCACCACTAAGCTCATGCAATTAATTACTTGCTTTCCATTAATGGATGGAACATTATTGCAATTTAAATGTACCTTCAATCACTAAAAAACTTGCAATCAAGTATGCATGAATTATCAAATGCAAGTATGAATTGTCTACCTAATGACATGTAAACTAGGGTCTAGAACAACCCATCAAGCCTAAGCATACTCCATCAAACTAATCACAATTGCATCTAATGAGAGCATACATTAATCAAGAGGATAATGGAATTTGCATATAATAAGTGTGGATTATCAATTCAAGCATAGATTGTCTACCTAATGACAAGTAAACTAATTTGTAGCACAACCCATCAAGATAAAGTATAACCCATCAAATTAATCAACAATCCCATCCAATAAAAACCATGCCATGGCCATTACTAAACCTAAATAACAATGGAATCTAGTGTTGAGTATAATCCTCTAATCACACATAGACATGCAATTAACATAGAGAATTAATGAACGAATTAATCTTTAACATCTAATCAAAAGCACATCCTTAGATTAATTACACATAGACATGTAATCAGCATATAGAGTTAATGGAAGAATCAAACTAACACAAACAATGATTTGTCAAATCAAGCATGTAAACAGGAATCACAAGGCCAATTATTATAAATATATATGGTATATACATAATAATATTATTATTAATATATTATTGAGTATATTGGTCTGGAGAAGGCTAATATTTACATGAGTTTTAGATAGTAGACAGAGGCAAAAATATAGAGAAAGGATATTAGAGAGAGAAACCGTGAGTAGGAGAAGGGAAAAAGAAGGCCGCGTGAGGGATGAAAAGATTGGATCAATGAAGAGAAGAAGAAGCTGTTCGTGCATGACGAATGAGAGTAGCAGAAAGGAGGATGGTGGCATCTAAGACTGCCGACATTGAAGAGTTGGCCGGAGAAGGAAGGAGTTGGGTTTTCATTTCAAAACCCTTAAGGCAAGTTCTTGTTCTACTCTTCTCCTTTGGCTTCGTGTTCAGTACATATCTAAGTCAATCTTAGGATAATTATACAGTAAAAACGATCATGTGTGTATATTTATGTATATATATTTACTTGATCTTGAAGCTTGATGCATGAAAACTTGTTTTAAATCATTCTAATGATGCGTAATGACTTTAAATAATTAATTGGGATCATTTGGGACTTAGAACAGACGTTTAAGATCCTTAACGAAGGAGATCAGAACATTTTAAGGTGGTCAGAGTCAGAGAAGAAAGAGGGCAGGAGGTCGAGAGGCAGCTCCCTTAATAATTTTTTGGTTCTTAGGTTGAGAGCCGGCTCCTTTTTCAAGGGAACCGACTCCTTTGCTGGAAAAAGATAGGCATCATGTATTTTTGTGTTTATTTTGTTTTCAAGGGTTTACAAAGCTACTTAGCTAGTATTGGAGGATTTAAGTGGACCTAATTATTTCCCAGAATGCATAATATACAATAATATTCAATAATATGGAGGTTTATGCAATTTAATTGAGATGTAAGTTAATTACCTCTTTTGTAAATTAATTACATGCTATTTAGAATTGTTGTATTTTGCTTAATTAAATGTAATGGATATTTGTATGATTAATATCATGTTTATTTCTGAATTATTTGATGTACATACATGCTTGCATCATTTATTGGATTGGGAACCATTGTCGGATTATGGTTTCGGATTTATGCACAATTGTCAGGATACAGGAGCATACTATGGATAAGCTGGATAATAAGTTTAGTCTCATTCCTTGTAATGCCATTGTCGGGGTATGGATGATAGATTTGGATATTTTAAGGATGAGTTATCTAATAAGTTTAGTCTCATACCTCGTATCAGGTCATGGATTCATATGTAGATGACATGCCATTGAAAGATTATGGGAGATAGGATGTTTTATGTTTTGGAAAGGATATTGATTTATATATATGGATATGTGCCATGATATGAGTTTGAGATCTCAAGATCAGTGGTTAGGGAGTGTGTATTGCCTTGGGGATGCATAACTGGATATAATGGATTGTTGTGTGCCCTGGTAGATGATGGTACTCATGCCCACCTAGTGTGCATTTTGCATGTTGCCTACTATCTAGTTGAGTCTGTCCTATAGTCTAGTGAGAGTCCTTTAGTGTGTATCTATATGTATATACAGATTGTGTAGATATTGCATGAGTTGACTAGGATGTATTCGTTCATTAGGTCTCTATAGGATGTAGTAGAAAGAACTTATTTGTGGGCCTGAACCCTTATTTATTTTTCAGGTCCATGTCAGTACAAGGTTCGTGCAGAGTAGAGGCCAAGTATCATCACTCTTCTAGACATAGGATTCTACTTTATGTTTTCATTATTATAGATGTAGACAGTTATCACTATTATTTATTTCGGTTGGGATTTTTATTAAGGGTCCACATGATATGGATTCCCGAGTTGTATTTTGGAGGATTATTGTATTAGAGCATTTTATTATTTAAATAAATTTATTTTAAGGATTTAAGTATTATTTTAGTTTTCCTTTTAGTATTTTATTTATTCTTCATTTATCATTTTGTATTCTGTGATCGATTATTGTAACATTGTTTTGATATCTCCAGGTCTTCGGGGTATGGGCCTGGCCAACCCGCATTCGAAAATTTGGGGGTATCACATCTTATGTATCTTGCAAATTACACATGGCCTGGCATAGTCTTTTCAGTTAACATAGTCTTTTTAGTTAATTTATTAGCAAGGTATAGTTCTGCACAAACCCGCAGACATTAGAATGAAATCAAACACATAACGATATCTTCGTATTACAATTGATATAGGATTCTTTTATTCAAAAGAACTAAATTCTCAATTAATTGGATATGCAGACGTTGGTTATCTCTCTAATCCACATAAAAGGTCATTCACAAATAGGATATGTGTTTACCTGTGGCAGCATTACTATATCATGGAAATCTATAAAACAGACAATAATTGCAACTTCTTCAAATCATTCTAAGATACTTGCAATTTATGAGGCAAGCAGGGAATGCATTTGGTTGAGGTCTATGATACAGCTTCTTCGAATAACATGAGGTTTCTCATCAATAAAAGATAGCCTAATAGTATTATATGAAGATAATGTGGCATGCATTACACATATGAAAGAAGGGTCATGCATTACACAGATGAAAGAAAGGTATATTGAAAGTGACAGGACCAAGCACATCTCACCAAAATTCTTTTATGCACATGAACGCTAGAAAAAGGGTGATAATGATATTCAGAAGATATGTTCATGTGAAAATCTAACAGATTTACTCACTAAAATGCTTCCAACTACAACATTGAAGAAACTGGTGCACAATATTGGAATGCATTAACTAAAGGTTCTTTAGGATTGAACTAATGCAATAATAAGGGGGAACAATTGATCGAAAAGGTATTGGCATACTGTACTATTTTTCCTTCATCCAAGTTTTGTACCATGATGTGTTTAGTTTATTACCACTTGCAATAGCACGAATCTTTGTAGGATATTACTATATAGAGGGTGTTGATCCTACAGGGAGATAAGTGTTCTTTGCATTGTTTTTAACTAATGAAACTTATTTCTTGGTTTACAGGTAACTGGTTAAATTGATTTGGTTGATTTGGTTGCCATGAACATAAAATAAAATTAACCTGAAATTAAACTAAAGTGGTCAGAGAGAGAAAAGTGTTAGGGCTTTGACTTCACCAAAACCTTCATATTATAGTTAACTATTCAACTCTGGGGATTTAACAATTTATATTTCAAATGAATTGAATTCAATAACATTCATTCAATTCAGTTTTTAAAGAAAGATATTTTATAAATTGCAGTTAACTATAACCTATCTGCAGTTAGCATGGATTATCCACCTACCTACTCTAACTATTTTAACTAATTTTGCAAACAATCAATCTTTCCTAAGAATAGACTATGAAAACATTCATTTATAAAAAACTTTGGAACACCATTACATGATCTCCATTCTTATGTTCGGAAGGGCTCCGCCAGATACTGTCCATAAGGATGGGGTGAGAATAGTCTTAGAACAGTTGTATCTGTTTGTTCTATTGGTTTTGCTCTTTTAATGTTAAAAGAACAAGTGATTTGATGTACTATCTACTAAGGGCTGTTTGGTAACTACAAGGGCACAAGGGGCATTTATGTTATTCTACACAAGTATATGGATAGCCTATATGTTTCTAAGATAGTGCATTGTGTATTAGAGCTGATAGGTACAATTCTAAGGACTTAAACGTGGCTGCAAAATAGTGTGTGACATGTGGAGTCTTCAAGGGCAGCATTGACAATTCAGCACTGTGAACAGCTTGCTGCCACGTGGCAGTATGGCCTTATAAAGAGAAAACAGCAGCTAAGATTTATTGGCTAATGTAAGAAGGTCTTATCCATTATAGGGCTAGAATAAGGACCTTATATATATGTTGTTATAGCGTTTGTGAAAGGCCTACTTCCTCTAAGAAAAGTGCTACAAAATAAGTTGAAAAGAAAGAACTCTCGAGATATCAAATGAAGACATTTTTCTTGAGAGATTATTGTGTCAAGGTGGCTGAATTTATTCTGTGAAATGCACCAGTAAATGTTTATAATCTGAAGATGAAGAAGAGGGCTGGATGTAGCTGTTTTTCTAGTTCAAATGGAGGTTAAGGAGGGCCAAAACTACTGTGGTTGCTTTAGGAGCTGAAATAAGGTTTGAGCAAATGTATTTTGATTAATTACAATTACCGAAGGTGCTTTAGACTTCATAGCAGCTGGTATAATCTTTCATACCTCAAAACCTTAGTATGCTGTGATTTTTTGGTTTATAATTTTAAAACTGAACTAAACTTGTTGGGATTGTGCTATTCTTTAATTAACTATCATCTGAGCATGCTTAGCTTGGTGATTAGAGGCTATTTAAGTTAAGTTTTGGGCTGAGAAGTGATTGTGTTCAGTTATGAACTTGTGAACCTTGCTAACAAAGGGTTTGAGCTGATATTTGTATATTCTGTGAACTGAAATTGCTCTGTGGGATTTGTACTTCTGTGACAACCATCTAAGCACCAATATACTACTAATATATAATTGAGGGTGTCAAGCTCAGGTCCATGGTGCTGTGAAATTCCACTTTTACCCCTAAGAACAGTGTTACAGCAGAAAACTGAATACTAAGATGATTTGGAACTTTTAATTGATAACATTTTGCTATATTATGTGAAATGAATATTGGAGCAAGTGTTATAATATGAAAGAGAACTGAGGGAGTTAAATTCACAAGCAAGTTCAGTCACGAATTGACCAAAGTACCCCTTAAACCAAATTGTTATAGTAAAAGCAAAATACACCTGCTGTGAGTTACTTTTTGCTAGTTTGTGAGCTGTTGTGTTATTCCCCTTTTTGATGTATCATGTCCCTAGTTTAAAACAAGTGTAATACATGTTTTTCAACCTGTGGAAGACTTTGGTTGTTGAGGAATTGAAGCCTCTTAAGGTAGTGTTTGGCAAAACTAATAATCAGCCTTTTTAATTGTCAAGTTGCTGCTGTGAGCTACACTTTGTTATACCTTCCTTTGTTTAATGTGTTCAATGTGTGAGCAATTGAATATTAACTATTGAAGACTAGGGGAGTAAAGTTTGGGGTGTAATTAAGGCTGAATTACAGAGTTGCCCTTTGAAGCTTGAAAGTTTAGGGTTTGGTGAACTTCAGGCTATTTATGAAGAAAAGTGTTATTACTTGCTGTTTGAATTGTGCTTATCATTTAATCAAGTATACTTTGCTAATAAAAAGCCTTGGGAGGTGTTTATAGGGCTGAACTGAAGCTACATTGTGTAGTTACCTTTTTACCTTTGATTTGAGGGTTTTAATCTATTGAGCTATAATTTTGTTTTACCTTGCTAAAACAATTGAAGAAGACATCTGTGCAAGTATATATTGGCTATACAGAGCTGTGGAAGTCTGTTGTAGGCCATTATTGGAGCTTCATTGTGAAGTTACTTTATTACCCTTGAATTTAGGGTTTTAGCCTTTTGGGAGCTATTATTGATCAACCTTACTTATCTACTTGTGTACTCCATTTAAGCTTATGTATTTGATTGTGTGAAGGTTGTGGGAAAGCATCAAGTGAAGCTGCAGTGTGTATCGACAGTTTTACCCTTTTTGTTGCAATGAAGTGGAAGCTAGGGTTTCTTGTGATGTATGGTACTTAAGGCTGTGTATTTATTCTTATCTTGTGTTGCAGCTTAAGTATATTGTAATTGGTGTGTTTACACCTTCTTTCATTGTTGATTAGCTATTAAGAGCTTTAGTGTCCAAGCAAAGGGGCTGTGGACTGGGGGAGTGCCTGTGTGTACATTGTTTGATCTTGTATGTGTGTAATGGCTGTGAAAGCCATTGTCCTAGTGAGTACAAGGTGGTTAGAAAGTGGGGCAGCTGAGTGAGTAACTACTTGCATGCAGCAAGTGAAGATGGTGAGCTAGGGTGTATGGATTGGTTGTGAAAGCTAATATCTATTCTTGTATAAGGGTGTGTGTGTAGTGAGTGAGATAGCTGAGTGTGTAACAAGGTTCATACTACTAGTGGAGGCTTTTATTGGCTAAGGCTAAGAACCAAGGTTTTTCCCTATTGAAAGGGTTTCCTTGTATATCTTGTGTTTTGTGCCTAATTTGTGTTTGATTGGTTTTGTTGATTAAGAAGAAAAAGTTTAAGTAAGACCAATTCACCCCCCCTCTTAGTCCAACAATTGGTATCAGAGCCACTGGTTTGTATATCTAAGGACTTAACAATCCTATAGTAAAAGACTTGGGTCAATGGAAGATGGTCAATACATTCACCAAGCTTCTTTGTTTGATGGTGCTAATTTTGACACTTGGAAAATCAAGATTGAAGCATATCTAATGTCACAATCCTATAATGTGTGGCATGCTACCACAAAAGGGGTATCTAAGCTCACTGAAGAAGAAATGTCAAATAATTCAAGGGCAAGACAGATTCTATTCAGTGGTCTCAAGTATCATGAACTCATTAAAGTTAAAAACTGTAAATCCTCCAAGGATGTGTGGGACTCACTCAATTTAATATATGATGGAAATGAAGACTTTGAAGTTCCAGCTCAAAGAGATGTGGATGAAAAGAATATTAGTATTAAAGCCTTCAAGTGTGAACTTTCAACTTTACTCTCCTTCTCTCTTATTGTGTTCAACACTGTAATGCCAAGGTCAAAGGAATTCTTGTGGAAGGAAATAAAAGAAGATGAAAGCTCTCCAATGATCATGATAGATGAAATGGAATTTGATAAACATTCAGCTGATGAGGTGGTTTCCATTGCAAATAAACTCAGGCACAAGAAGAAAGGGGCTGAAGATTCAACAAAAGGGTGTTCAACCTCTCATGCCTTGTAAGAAAGGTGGAAGAAAGTCTTTGACAGAAGGTATAAGAAACATTTCATTAAGATCAAAATGATAAAGCTAACTTGGAAGTTATCTTCAATGAAGCTGTTAATCTATACCACTCCCAGGATCTGTAACTTGAGTGGAAAATGGAATTGGAATTACAATTGCCTAAGTCATTTGAAGATAAGGTTAAACGTTCAAACTCAACACATGGGTGGTGGAAGCTTAAGACTTCTAAAATTTGCAGACAGTTACACAAGAAATTACTAGCCTCACTATTCTACAAATTCAAGAACTCTCAAGGTTGAATTTATTCTAAAATTCACACAGCTTCAAAGCTTTACAAGACCACCTCCTCTCAGAGACAAGGGTTTCCATGATCATTGTGTGTTCATTGTTTATCAACTTCACAGCTCTACAAGATCTCCTCCCCTCAGAGACAAGATCTTCAGTGATTATTGAATGACTTTTGTTGATGCTTTACTTGTTTTGTTACTTGGTTTGAGAGGAAAAATGCACTTAAAATCAGTTCTGGATCTCAGATAAATCTAGGATAAGTGTAATTCATCACTATACATCTACAACATTCACTCACTTGAATTTGATGTATTGATGCAATGTTGTAAGAAGTGTTCAAGAATGAGGTTGGGAAGGTGGAAATTTGCTGTGACTATTTCTGGGGCTAGAATGAGGTTCAAGTAAACTTGTTTAAGGTTTTTACATATGCAGAAATCAAATTTGAGGACAAAAACTAGTTGCTGTAAGTTCTCACATCTCTAACCTATACAAAATCTATTTTCTGGTGCATAAAAACTTTAACTGCTTTTTGGACTGAAGTATCTTGATTTTTGATGGTTAATAATCATTAAATCATACTTATAATGTTAAATCAAGATTGTATAAACTCATTAACATCACAGAAAATTGGACTTCTGGTTAATGAACTGTAAACCCTTGAAATTAAGGATTTTTGGGCTGAGAATGTCATACTCTTTGAAGCTACTTTGATACAACTTATGGTATGTGCACTGAATAACATCAGAGCAAGTTTGTATAGGAGATTCATGCTTGAGAAAATTGAATTAAGGTCTGTTCAATCTTAAATTTACAATTCTGCCCCAGTTTACCTATTTCTGCAGAAAATTTACTGAGGTTTGTGTTACTTGCTGAAAAATGAAATATCATGCGTATACTGTTGTGCTTAACATCTGAGCATTTGTACAATAATGATTTAAGAATGTGGGAGCCATGTTTTAACCTGAGAAATTGCAGAAGACAATTTATACCCTCTGATCAAGTCATTGAAAGTGCAACATCACAGAAACTGTCTAAGTACAGTCTTGAGGGCTAAAATTCTTATATATAATGATGTGTTTGATCTCTGAACTCTTATCTGAAGATGAATTTAGATGATGAGAACACTTTCCAGGCATGAGACCCTACAGAATACCAGTTATACTCTTAGAATTAAGGCATTATAGCAGCAACAAAATTGACCCTATAGAGAGTTGTTCTGTTACTGTCTTAAGGCTGTAGACCTCTAATCTTGTTGTGCTAACTGAGAACACTGCTTGTTCAAGTGTGTTATGATTATATGAAGCTGTTAATGATGAATTTTTGCCAGAAAAATGGGTTTGTACATGTTTTGGTGTTACAATCCTCACCAACAAGGTTTTTCAAGTCTAAATCAGTGAGAAATTATACTATATTGCTTCTATCATTGTGATCCTCCTCAGAGCATATGTAGATGGGAGGTATAAGTTTATGAGAACTAAATTCAAGCCTGAATTTATACTCAATTCTGACCTTACTTCTCAGTTGAGACACTTTACAAACATCTTAACATCTGTATAATGATGGTTTAAGGCTGGGAAAACATTATTCAGGCCTAAGAAGTGTATAAGACTAGAAAAACCCCATAACATTCATCAATGAACTTGGTTTGAAGCTTCAAGCAGTTTTAGGTGTGTCTTTATTGAAATCAGCTCTGACATTATATTATCAGTGTTGTTCTTTACTGAATTCAGTGTGTCAAGCTAATGAGAATGGTGTTAAAATCCTGAGATACTACAGAATTGTTTGGTCCCTATGTCCTTTTAACTTTCAATGTCAAAAAGGGGGAGAATTAAAGCTAGAAGAGAGTGTTTGGGGGCTTTGGGGTTTTTGACATTAAAAAGCAAAAGGGGAAGCTTGTTTGTTCTATTGGTTTTGCTATTTTAATGTCAAAAGAACAAGTGGTTTAATGTACTATCTACTAAGGGCTATTTGGTAACCACAAGGGCACAAGGGGCATTTATGTCATTCTACACAAGTATATGGTCAGCTTATATGTTTCTAAGTTAGTGCATTGTGTATTAGAGCTGATAGGTATAATTCTAAGGACTTAAATATGGCTGTAAAATAGTATGTGACATGTGGAGTCTTCAAGGGCAGCATTTACAATTCAACATTGTGAATAGCTTGCTGCCACGTGCCAGTGTGGTCCTGCAAAGAGAAAATAGTAGCCTTGATTCATTGGCTAATGCAAGAAGGTTTTATCCATTATAGGGCTGGAATAAGGACCCTATATATATGTTGTTATAGCATTTGTGAAATGCCTTCCTCCTCTAACAGAAGTGTTGCAAAATAAGCTGAAAAGAAAGAAATCTCGAGATATCAAATGAACACATTTTTCTTGAAAGATTATTGTGTCAATGTGGCTGAATTTATTCTATGAAATGCACTAGTAAATGTTTATAATCTGAAGATGAAGAAGAGGGCTGGCTGTAGTTGTTTTTCTAGTTCAAAGGGAGGTTAAGGAGGGCCAAAACTACTGTGGTTACTTCAGGAGCTGAAACAAGGCTTGAGCAAATGTATTTTGATTAATTACAAGTACTGAAGGTGCTTTGGATTTCATACTGAAGTTGGCATAATCTTTCATACCTCAAAACCTCAATATTCTGTGAGTTTTTGGTTTATAATTTTAAAACTGAACTTAACCTGTTGGGATTGTGCTATTTTTTAATTAACTACCATCTGAGCATGCTTAGCTTGGTGATTAAAGGCTATTCAAGTTGAGTTTTGGGCTGAGGGGTGATTGTGTTTAGTTATGAACTTGTGAACCTTGCTAACAAAGGGTTTGAGCTGATATTTGTTTATTCTATGAACTGATATTGCTCTGTGGGATTTGTACTACTGTGATAAGCATCTACGCACCAATATACTACTAATATATAACTGAGGGTTCGAGCTCAGGTCTATGGTGCCGTGAAATTCCACTTCTACCCTTAAGAACAGTGTTGCAGTAGAAAACTGAATACTAAGCTGATTTGTAACTTTTAATTGATAACATTTTGCTATATTATGTGAAATGACTATTGGACCAAGTGTTATAATATGAAAGAGAACTAAGGGAGTTAAATTCAAGCTGGTCTAGTCACGAATTGACCAAAGTACCCCTTAAACTAGATTGTTACAGTAAAAGCAAAATACACTTGATGTGAATTACTTTTTACTGCTTTGTGAGCTGCTGTGTTATGCCCCTTTTTGATGTATCGTGTCCCAGCTTTAAAACAAGTGTAATACGTCTTTTTCAAGCTGTGGAAGACTTTGGTTGTTGAGGAATTGAAGCCTCTTAAGGCAGTGTTTGGCAAAACTGATAATCAACCTTTTTAACTGTCAAGTTACTGCTGTGAGCATACACTTTGTTATACCTTCCTTTGTTTAATGTGTTCAATGTGTGAGTAAGTGTATATTGACTATTTAAGACTGGAGGAGTAAAGTTTGGGGTGTAATTAAGGCTGAATTACAGAGTTTCCCTTTGAAGCTTAAAAGTTTAGGGTTTGCTGAACTTTAGGCTGTTTGTGAAGAAAAGTGTTATTACTTGTTGTTTGAATTGTGCTTATCATTTAATCAAGTATACTTTGCTAATATAAGACCTTGGGAGGCGTTTACAGGGCTAAACTGAAGCTACATTGTGTAGTTACCTTTTTATCCTTGATTTTAGGGTTTTAATCTATTGAGCTATAATTCTATTTTACCTTGCTGAAACAATTGAAGAAGACATCTGTGCAAGTGTATATTGGCTATACAGAGCTGTGGAAGTCCATTGTAGGCCATTATTGGAGCTAAATTGTGAAGTTACTTCATTACCCTTGAATTTAGGGTTTTAGCCTTTTGGGAGCTATTATTGATCTACCTTGCTTATCTACTTGTGTACTCCATTCAAGCTTGTGTATTTTATTGTGTAAAGGTTGTGGGAACCTAGTTTGAGCATCAAGTGAAGCTGTAGTGTGTATTGACAGTTTTACCTTTCTTGTTGTAATAAAGTGAAAGCTAGGGTTTTTTTTGCTGTGTGGTACATAAGGCTGTGTATTCATTCTTATCTTGTGTTTTTGAGTATATTGTAATTGATTAGTTTTGTTGATTAACAATAAAAAGTTTAAGTAAGACCAATTCACCCCCCCTCTTGGTCTAACAATATCTAAGACAAGGTAATAACTTTTCAGAAACTATTTAAAACTTTAAAATCCAATTGAGTTGTCTCAATTGCTCATAATCGTGTAATCAGAAATATAATATATATTAAAAATATCCCAGAGTTAAAACAATCAAACCATAGTGCTTAGATCGGGTTACATCAGTGCCCTAAGAGAGGAATTAGCTACTAATGGCGATGTAGAATATCATCTGTGTTGTTGTCGTCTTCATCATCACGGACGACACTTTTCTTCTTAGGATCTTCACCTTCTAAGGTTATGGAAACCCTAAAAGCTGCCACCACAATATCAGCCTTTGATAAGCGCCGAATATTGCATATTCAAGCGCCCTTATTTGCATTAGTTAAGTCCATTAGTTGATCATATTGTATATATTAGCTTCATTTGCATGTTTTTGTTTACTTTTAGGTTGGTTCCCCAAAGATAGTTAAAAGTGAGACTTTAATGATTTCTTGAAGAATCAAAGCATTCCGTTGCTAGGAACCGTCATTTTTGCCAAACCAGTGAACCATTGAACTCAAGGTTCTCTCCATAAAAAGTGTTAAGAACGATGATTGCGTCATCGGGCCGAGCCAAAATCATTTTAAGAAGCAAAGTGCTGCTCAATAGCCTTGCGGGCGCCCGCCATACCTTGTGGGCGCCCTCCGATTGGTCCAGAAAGTTTCCATTTTTGCGGGGCCCCGCCATGCATTGCAGGCCCTTGCCAAGTGCCGCAGCAAAGCCACCCTGACACCTCGCGGGTGCCTACCCTGCGTTGCGGGTGCCCACTAATCTGCAGACAAAAGGTCGTGGGCTGCTTCATTTCACCTAATGTTATCCCCTTGATTCAAGGGATTGCTTTGCACTTCTCTAGGGATTTTGGGCCACGAATTTAGAGTGGTTGGAAGGTTATGGTTGCTTATTAGAGGCTTGATGCATTGTATTAATCATATCTCATATTGTAAGGATATTTCTAGAGAGAGAAATATTGAGTTCTTGAGGGTGTGTGTGTATTGTGGCTCCTAGGTGCGAAAATGGAGGGTAAGATCACTTCTTCTTCTTCCTCCTTTACTTCTATTGGTAATTAACTCCCTTTCTAGGGAGGTGATGAAGCCCTTCCTTGTAAGCATGCCTTAGTTTTGGTTTAATTTGGGGGATGAAATGTATATATGGTGGTTTCATAATCTAGAGCTTTGCACTTGATGTAATGGACCTAAATTTCTATAAATGATTATGTTGAACCTATTATCTTGTCTTAGATTGTATTTTCTCATGATTGTATTGCTTGTATTTTTATAGTCACAATGAAAATGAGGTTGTGAAATGATCTTAATGGCATGTTGTTTAAGAAGTTTGATAGTCCATCGCTTAGGGCCTTCCTTTGATGGACTATTCTTGGTTTTAAACTTCATGTGCTTTTATCATTTGATTGAGGGTTTGATAATCTCTAGCTTAGTGAGCATGTCTAAGGCTATACCCTAGTTTAGATGGTTCAAGCATGTAAAACTTTGATTACCTAAGAAAATAACAAAGTTGAGAGTGCGGTTGTAACTTAGTTCACTCATGAGGTTGGAGAAGAACAAAACAGGCACACCTAAAGACTCTAAGATGACTTTAGTCGGGAAGCTTTCCATAGAGACATTCATAGGGTATTTGATTGTATAAAAGTGGTATAGGTACATGATTCATGGTATAAACAGTAGTGAGAGATGCATCACCCCAGAAGGAAGAAGACACAAGCATAAATGGTCAGCGAACGAGTCAGGTCTAAAATATATCAAAGTTTACATTCGGCTCAACCATTCTGTTAAGACATGCCTGTACAAGAAGTGTGAAAAACGGTACCATAATGTTAAAGGATTTTTTAAATTCATATTGTCAGTACTCTTAAGCATTGTCGACCGATTTTTTTCGATGTTTTTGGAGAACTGGGTTGCAATAATTTAAGTAAAATTATGAAATATTTTAAGTAATTTAGAATGATTTTTCATTAAAAATATCCATGTAAATCATGAAAAATCATCAAGAAAAATAACAAAACATCGTGATCCTCCTATAATAGATATAGTTGAAGGTCCCCAAACATCATAATGTATAAAATCAAATGGAGCAGAAGCAAAAAAACTCACTTTTATTTAATGGTAACGCATGTTGTTTTCCCAATTGACATGAAATATAATCAAAAGACTCAATTTTAACCTGACCTAACAAACCCTTAGATGCTAAGGTTTTGACATAAGACAATAATGCATGACCTAAACAAGAATGCCACAACTTAATAGTAAGGGAGTTGCACCATGCAGGGGAAGCAAAAATGGTACTAGTAGGTAGATGTAATGAAAAGAGTTCAAATAGTAGTCCTATTCTATGGCCTATCCCAAGGATCTGTCCTGTTCGAGGATCCTGTACAATACAACCATTAAAGGAAAATGTTATGTTCAAATCCAATTTAGTTAGTTGTTCAATAGATAAAATATTAAAGGAAATATTTGGAATAAGATAAACATTTGAAATAGATAATTGAGACTGAGAAATAGTTCCTATGTGAACCGAACAGAACCATATATATTTTTGTTAAAGTGAAACAATTATGGTTATTAATGGTCTGAAGTGGGATCTTATTTTAGGGCCCACTTCAAGCCATCAATGACCTTAATTGTTTCATTTTGACAAATTAGTTGGCCATGGAATGAAGTAGTTGGTCTTGCCAGTATGGCCAACACATAATTGTACCTTTAAGAATGCTATAAAAGCATTAAACTACATATTCTCACAGATAATTAATTTTATTTTTATTTTTTTCCCCCCCTGAATTGGTTGGTGTTATATACAAAAGAGAATGTAGTACAAGTGCATAAGGAGACATACCTCCTTTTACAGTTCAAGAGCTAATATAAGCCCACTTCCAGTACAAATTGGAGAACAAAATAGAATACAATGGCATAAAACAACTAAACACAAGTAAAAAATTATCTAAACTTAGTTTAAGGTAAGTCAAAACTTCCCAAACTATAGTCTTAGCAATAAATGCAGCCTGATCTTTACATCCATCATGAAGCATAGCATTTCTAGTAGTCCAAATCTTCCAAACAGTAGTTACAAACATAGCACTCAAAATCTGTCTTGACAGATTTGATATTAGTATGTAAACAGAATCAATCAACAACTTGCATCAAGTTATCACAAACTGGCATCTCCATATTCATCAAATAAAAAATTTCCTGCCAAATTGCATGTGCATAAGGACATTAATAAAATAAGTGATCATTTGTATCCAAACTCTTCCAACAGCTATGACGAATAGATGTTAACACTATCCCACGCTTCTGCAAATTAACCAAAGAAAGATATTTGTTATGTAAAATAATACACACCACCACAGCAACTCTAGGTCTGTAATACCTCCAAATTAAAGCACTCCATTTTTGTAGTTGTCCCGTAAATCTGCTTGTATTCCAGGCTACTTTCAATGAGAATTGACCAGTCCTCTAGGTAATGATATATGTTCCATGATTTATTTGAATTCTTTGAACAACCTTCTTAACTTCAATAGGCATAGAAACAGGAATGTTCCATCTACCCTCAGTTATTATATCAGCTACCATTAGATTTATGTCAATATGTCTTAATATAACAACCCCAAATTTCTATATAAGCGACTGGTTTTCATTGTCCAGTAAAATCTGTCGGACCCTAACAACTGTTTCCATAACATAGAATCACTGCATTTTGGCACCAAAGACCGAAAAGAACTGCTTTCTAAGTACACAACATGAAGCTATTTGATCCACAATTTGTCCTTCTTCTATAATAATGTAATTTTTGTAGCTAAATCAATCTTATGAATTTTTCTAACATTAAATCCTCCCTCTGAAATGGGGAGAGTAACTTGGCTCCATTTTAGTTGAGAAATTTTCTTGACATCTTGTTTACCGCACCACAAAAACTTTTTAAATCTTCTTTCAACGCCAACTTTGATTTCCCAAGGAATCTTGAAACCAAAAACCCAATGGTTCAAATAAGAATAAAGAACTGACCTAATCAATTCAGCCCTTCCAGCAATAGACAAATTGATTGTATTCCAATGATAAAATTTGGCATTAATCTTATCTGATAGAGCTCTGAAATCACCTGCTCTCAAATTCTTGTTAGATAAAGGAAAAGATGATTGAACTTTTATCTTTGTTAACTTGCAAACCTGTAGCCTCTTGAAACTGCTTAAACACTTCAAGTATAGCTTTGGCTGTGGGAATATCAGCTTTGACTACAATTAGTAAATCATCTGTATAAAAAGTATAAGAGATCTTCAGGTCTATCACTGCCACTGCTTTGTACAATTTAATCTTCCCCTCCACAATAGCTTGCTCCATTAAGTTACTAAAATATTCAATAATAAAAGAAAACAGCAGAGGTGAAAGAGGACACCCTTGCCTAAGGCCTCTAGAAGCAGAAAAATACCCAGCTGGAACCCATTACAAAGAATAGAAAACTTTAGAGATGAAATGCATGTAAAAAATCCATTTTATCCATTTATCACTAAACCCATTGCCTTGTAAAATCCTCTGTACAAATTCCCATTCCACAGAATCATAGCCTTTTTTCAAATTAACCTTCAAAGCCATTGATGGATCAACCTGCTTCTTCCCAAACCCCTTAATCAAATCAGAAACTAACAAAATGTTATCATGTAACCTTATAGTCTTAATGAAAGCTGATTATTCAGGACCAATCAAATTTAGAAGCACCAAACTCAGTTTATTTGCTAAGACCTTAGAGATAACTTTATACACTAAATTGCATAAGGCTATAGGTTTGAAATTTGCAATTTTATCCCCATGATTAGGCTTAGATATGGGAGTAAGAAAATTAGAATTAATACCTTGAGGCATATTTCCAGAGTTAAAAAAATGGCAAACAACATTTATAAGATCTTGACCTATGATCTCCCAATAATATTGGAAAAATCTTGCTGGAAATCCATCAGGACTAGGTGCCTTGTAAGGTTTGAAGTGCATAACAACATATTTTATTTCTTCAGCAGTGGTAACCCTATCTAAACTATCATAATCTTCTTGAGAAAGTATCTGTCTAGGGGCTCTGATCTCATCAGTCAACCCTCCTTGAGTCTGAAATAACAATTTTGAAAAACTAACGATTTTTGGGTTTTTGACAGTAAATGACTATTATCCCTGATCAACCTTAAAAATCATATTTAATACTAATTTTTTTAAATAATAACAGAAAAGTCAATATGTACTCTTCACCTACGAACAATGGATCCATCAACATCACTTATATATCTTGAGATTATCAGTGAAGATCAATCTTAGCCAAGAGTGTATCCAATTATTTATGCTCTTTTTTCTTTTTCGTTTTCTTTTTCTCCCCAAAAGAAACAAAAGTCAAAATATGCTTTGATTAATATGAGAGGCTCAGTAATTTTTCAATACAAGGTTGTTATGAGACAGAATAGTTCAGACTTTGAAATTGATTGTTGTGTTTTGTCATCACTTTAAAGCAATCCAGACAATAAATCTTCAAAATTTTGACCAACTTTGATTAGTATGAACCAAGACTATTTCTGATCATGTTAGGTGGTGTTTGGCTTATATATGTGTATGTATAAATTAATTATTCTGTATCAGAAAATTTTAGGTTCATCATACCAAGCTTTTTTTTTTTTCCCCATTAAATGGTATCAACATGTACACTTCACCCACTAACAATGGATCCATCAACATCACTTATATGTCTTGAGATTATTCAGTGAAGATCAATCTTAGCCAAGAGTGTATCCATTTATTTATGCTCTTTTTTCTTTTTCTTTTTCTTTTTTTTTTTTCTCCCCAAAAGAAAAAAAAAAGTCAAAATGTGCTTTGTATTTTAATTTTATATGTTATAGACACTTTAATAGCATATATATAAAGATAAAGAAATAGAGATATATAAAAAAAAGCAAGGTAATCTTATTCATTTATTGTCTCTTCTTTATCTGTTGGAGTACAATGATGATGGATATAGATAGGCTCAAGGATGAGCTTCTAGCCAACATAACAAACTGGCTCACCACTCCAAGGGATTGTCAATGATGATGTAATCAATGATGCAAGGTTCAAAGATTGCATCCACAAATGTATCTTGTGGATCCCACATCTATAACAATCCCTCTTAGGATCCACGTACAATTTTACACTAAGAATATGCCTTATTAAAACCTGGCTAAGGAAAACTTGATGGGACAAAATGCTAGCGAAGCAAAAAGAGTATAGTATTCTTGTATATCTGAAAATGGCATTGTATAGGGCCTTATTAAAACCTTGCAAGGAAAACCTAGTGGTATGATGATCACTGAATATTGCATATTCGAGCCCCTAAATATACGTATGTTGAGACCTAATATAATACTTCTATCCATTATTAGACTGATTTGTGTTTATTGTGTGTTTATAGGTACTTTCTGAGAGAAATGGTTAAAACTGAGACTTTATGATGAAAAAACTGATATTGAAGCTTACAGAGTCGTTGCCGGTCATTCAAAGCAAGCCAAGAGCTTAAATGGTGAAGTTTAGAAGAATTCAAGTACCAAAGCTCGAGCCTAAGTCTTGAGGCTCGAGCACTGCAAGAAAAAGAAAAAAAAAATCAACAAGGCATTAAAGCTCGAGCCTTATACCTCCAAAGCTCGAGCCCTACTCAGTAGTGCTCGAGCCTTACCCCAGGGTGCTTGAGCCTTGGCCTTCAAGCTCGAGCATGAGGCGTCGAAATTTGAAGAGTTGATTTTAAAGAAAACCAACCTCCGAGAGCCTCATGCTAGACCTTAAGGATCGAGCATTGTTATCCAGAGCCTGAGCTTGAGCCCCAAAAGCTCGAGCTTTGTACTTAAAGCTCGAGCCCCATGAAGTTTGGATCGAGCAATGTTAAAAGAAGAAAACCCCAAAATATTCTAAGTGTTGATGGAAAAGACGCTTCGAAAAATAGTTAATTTTTTTTGATTAAGTACAAAATTGAAGATCGAGCACCATCATTCGAAGCTCGAGCAATAATTCAAGAAAGCTCGAGCTTTGTTCCTAAAGCTTGAGCTGGAGCCCAATAGCTCAAGCCTTGCAAGACAGATTGGATTTATAAGTTATAGGGATTATTTTTTTCCAAGTCTTATTTCACTCCAGATGGGCCAGAAGACCTAAAAAGCCTACCAAACCCTTATGTCTTCTATAAAAAAAGGCATAGGCCTTGATTGAAAAAGTTTATTTTTCTCATATTATTCAAAAGGCTAATATTGTTGTGGCGGCTTTTAGGGTTTTCATAACCATAGAAGGTTAAGATACTGAGAAGAGAAGTATCGTCCGTGACGATGAAGATGAGAACAACACAGATGATATTCTGCATCGTCATGAGTAACTAATTCCTCTCTTAGGGCACTGATGTAACTCGATCTAAGTACTATGGTTTGATTGGTTTAACTCTGGGATATTTTTAATATATATTATATTTCTAATTACATAATTATGAGCAATTGAGACAACTCAATTGGATTTTAAAGTTTTAAATAGTTTAGGAAAACTTATTACCTTGTCTTAGATATAACTGTTCTGAGACTATTCTCATCCCATCCTTATGGACGGTATCAGGCAGAGCCCTGCTGGGCATAAGAATGAAGATCATGTAATAGTGTTTCAATGCTTTTTATAAATGAATGTTTTCATAGTCTATGCTTAGGAAAGATGGATTGTTTACAAAATTAGTTAAAGTAGGTAGGTGGATAGTCCATGTTAACTGCAGATAGGTTATAGTTAACTGCAATTTATAAAACATCTTTTTTAAAAACCGAATTGAATGAATGTTATTGAGTTTAATTCATTTGAAATATGAATTGCTAAATCCCCAGAGTTGAACGGTTAACCATAATATGAAGGTTGTGGTGAAGTTAAAGCCCTAAGACTGTTTTCTCTCTGATCACTTTAGTTTAATTTTAGTTTAATTTTATTTTATGTTCATGACAACCAAATCAATCAAATCAATTTAACCAGTTACCTGTAAACCAAGAAATAAGTTTGATTAGTTTTTTTTAAAAAAACAAAGAACACTTATCTCCCTGTGGGATCGACACCCTCTATATAATACTATCCTACAAAGATTCATGTTATTGCCAGTGGTAATAAACTGAACACATCAATTTTTGGCACCATTGGTAGGGAGATTTGTTTATTTGTTTAGTTTTTAATTAGTTTATTATTTTTGGTTACCAGTCTTCGGACTTTATGATATCTTACCTTAATTCTTTTTTCTTTTCAAGTGCAGGAAATTAGCAATGAGGACAAAATGCTTAAGAGATAAAAAGCTTCGGTTTATAAAACCTTTTGTAAGCTTTGGTTATTTTCTTTTGCTTGAAAATTTTATTTTTGTTACTATTAGCTTTAGTGGACTTGGTACATGTTAACTCGTCATTCTCAGTCAGAACCTTTGATATTGCATGATCCTGAAATCGAGAGAACTCTTAGTCAATTAAAAAAACTTAAAAAATATTTAAATTCGATAGAAAATTCCTCTAATAACATGGTTGATAACCGTAATGCACCGGGTAATGGAGAACGAGTGCCAGAAGCACTTGTTCCTCCACAACCACAATTAAGGGATCATTTTATTCCAACTATATACACTTCCCCTTCGTGCTTTGTATTTCCTGATGTTGATGCAACTCATTATGAGATCAAGCTTGCTATAATCCAAATGCTTCCCACTTTCCATGGGTTTGCAACAGAGGATCCTTATACGCACTTGGATGTATTTTTGGAATTGTGTTCGACTACCAAGTTAACCACTCTTTCCAATGATTCATTCAGGATGCGACTTTTCTAATTCTCTCTCAAAGATAAAGTAAAAACTTGGTTGCAGTCCCTTCCATCAAATTCTATATCTACATAGGACATGTTGCAACAAGAGTTCTTGAAAAAGTACAACATAGTGGGTAAAACCTCACAAATGAGAAGAGATAATATGGCATTTTTCCAAATCCCGGGAGAACAGTTCTATGATTCATGGGAAAGATATAATGATCTTACAAGAAAGTGTCCACATCATGATATTGCTAAATGGCACTTAGTATAGATTTTCTATGATGGTCTTTCTGATTCTCATAGGAACATGGTTGATGCATCCAATAATGGAGCTTTTCTTTGTAAGAGTCCGGCTGACGATTGGGAACTGTTTGAGGCCCTAAGTGAAAATTCAATGCAACATGCTTCTTCCTCTAGGTCTAGATCTTCACCTGGAATTCATAAGGTTGAAAAACTCTATGACGTAGAAAAATCTAGTGAGTTAGCTGCTCAAATAGAAGCATTGAACCATAGGTTTGACCAAGTCTTATCATCTAGCTATGTTCCTGTTCCTAATCTACAAACTGCCTTGCCATATGAAGTTTGTTCAATCTGTGCTAATCCTTCCCATTTTGCTGACACTTGCCCTATGATAGGACAACCATCTGAGATCCCACAGGAGCAAGTGAATGCTGCATTCTCCAAACCAACTTATAAACCATATGCTTCTACATATAATCCTAGCTAGAGAGATCATCCCAATCTATCATAGCGTAATCAAAATTAAGGAGCCACTGTTCCACAATCACAGGGATAGTACCAAAATTCATCCAACCCTCTGCCACAAAATAATTCTTTCAATCAATCTGCTATTTATTGTCCACCTCAGTTTAGGAATCAACCCACTCAAACTCCTAATCTTCCACCTCATCTTAGAAATTCTGCTTTTGAGAATCAATTACTCAATGCTCTTGCTGATCTTACAGCCAATACCTAACTTCTTAATTCTCATTCATAAGCCATAGCAATGCTAGAGGCACAAGTTGGGCAAATAGCGAGTACTCTATCTCAAAGAGAAGATAGAAAGCTGCCTAGTTAGCCAGTAGCCAACCCTAAAGGGCAGACTTACATGATTGATGGAACCAATTCCTTAGGTATTCATCATGAGTAAGTTCAGGCTATCACTACATTGAGGAGTAGTAAAGTAGTTGATAATCAAATTGAAAAAGGACAAGAAGAAAAAGAGAGCTTAGGGTTCCCATTGATCCTATCATTTATAATCTACATCCTAAGATGTTCCTTCAAAATCTATTCCACAAACCACAACAGGAGTTGAAGGTGGCGTCACTTCTTTATCTGCTCCCAACCTTGAGATAGCTTATGAGCCAAGAGCACTTGGCCTTATCCTGAACGTCTTAAGGAACCTTCCTACTTTGGTAAGCAAGGGGAGAAAATTCAAGATATGATAGAGGTCTTTAAACATGTCAAAATCAATCTTCCTCTACTTGATGTTATAAAGCAAATTCTAGCCTACTCCAAATTTCTAAAGGACTTGTGCACTCTTAATAGGAAATCCAAAAGCCAAGTTCCTAAGAAAATTTGTCTCACCGAGCAAGTCAGTGCTATTCTTAAGTACAATACTCCTCTAAAGATTAAAGATCCTGGTGCTTCTATAATTTCTTGCATCATTGGAAACAATGTGATAGAGCAAACACTTCTGATTTTGGAGCAAGTGTGATTCTTATTCCTTACTCGGTGTATGAGAAGTTAGGTTTGGGAGAGTTAAAACCTACATCGGTTGTTCTACAACTTGCTGACCATTTTATTAGAGAACCACAAGATATTGTTGAAGATGTACTCATAAAAGTGGACAAGTTCTATTTTCTGATTGATTTCCTAGTTCTTAATACAAAACTAGTCCACGATTCCAAAAAGTATATTCTAGTTATTCTTGGGCGTCCTTTTTTAACTACAACAAATGCTTGCATTAACTGAAGGACTAGAGCCATGGATGTATCTTTTGGGAATATGAAAGTCAAGCTAAACATCTTCAATGCTATTTATCATCCCCACGATGATAGTGAATGCTTCTTCCTTGATGTTATTGATAAGTTGGTTAAGGAATCACTCAACTATTTTATCCAAGGATCCTTTAGAAGCTTGTCTGAATCACTTCAACTATGAAGACTTCGATATCGAATCTTCAATTGCTGAAGTGAATTTATTGCTCAACTCCACTCTTATCACAGATTTTCCTCCTTGGAAATCTAGACTTGAGCCTCTTCCACTTCGCCTATTCCTTCCTTAGAGTCTCCACCTAAGCTTGAGCTTAAGCCACTACCGGACAAGCTTAAGTATGCTTTCTTGGGTTTAATGACACCCTCTCAGTAATCATTACTTCCAATCTCACAAGTTTCCAAGAAAATAGTCTTTTAAAAGTTCTTGAGCAAAATAAAGAGGCTATTGGGTGGAGTGTGGCTGATTTGAAAGGAATTAGTCCCACAATTTACATGTATTAGATTCATTTGGAGGAAGATTCCCAAACATCTTGGGAACTCTAATGAAGATTGAATCCCAATATGAAGGAGGTGGTTATGAAGAAAGTTGTGAAGTTACTCGATGTGGGAATAATCTATCCTATCTCAGATAGCAAGTGGGTAAGTCCTACTCAGGTAGTACCTAAAAATTCAGGTATTACAGTAGTTGAGAATTTTGAGAGAGAATTAGTTCCACAACGCACCACTACTGGATGGCGTGTATGTATTGATTATCGAAAACTCAACTTTGCTACTAGAAATGATCATTTTCCATTACCATTCATTGATCAGATCCTAGAGCAGTTGGCTGACCAGAGCTATTATTGCTCCTTAGATGAATATTCTGGCTATAATTATGTGGCCATTGATCCTAAGGACCAAGAGAAAACTACTTTCACTTGTCCATTAGGTACATTTGCATATAGACGGATGCCTTTTGGATTATGTAACACGCTAGCAACATTCCAATAATGTATGATGTTTATCTTTTCGGACATAGTTAAAAAGTTTCTCAAAGTCTTTATGGATGACTTCTTTGTTTTCGAATCCATATTTGAAAATTATCTCCAACATTTATCCCTAGTACTTCAGCGTTGTAGGGAAACAAATCTTATTCTTAGTTGGGAGAAGAACCATTTTATGGTTCAAGAGGGGATTGTTTTAGGGCATATCATTTCAAAGAGAGGTATTCAAGTTGATAGAGCCAAAATAGATTGAATCTCCAAATTGCCTCCTCCTACCTCCGTAAGGGGAGTGCGATCATTTCTTGGGCACGCCGAGTTCTATCGACGTTTCATTAAAGATTTCAGTAAAATTTCTCGTCCTTTGTGTAATCTACTTGCAAAGGACATTCCTTTTGTCTATGATGATTCATGCCTAGAAGCTTTCCATAAGCTTCGCCCTCTTCTTTTTTCAGCTCCTATCATGAATCCTTTAAACTGGGCTCTTCCATTTGAGATCATGTGTGATGCATCTGATTATGCTATGGGTGCTGTCTTGGGACAACGAGTAGATAAATTTCCTCATGTTATCTACTATACAAGCAAAACTCTTTCAGATGCACAATTGAAATATACCACTACTAAAAAAGAGTTGTTTGCAGTTGTCATTACTTTGGATAAATTCAGATCGTATCTGTTGGATTCCAAAGTAGTGGTCTGTTCTGATCATTTTGTTTTGAGACATCTTCTTTCCAAAAAGGAAACCAAACCCTGATTAATTTGATGGATCCTCTTGCTTCCAGAGTTTGATTATGAGATCCGGGATAAGAAAGGGGTCAGAGAATGTGGTAGCTGATCATCTTTCTTGAATTCTGATTGAGGATACCTCAACGTTATTTTCAGTTTGTGATTCATTTCCGAACGAACAGCTGTTTGGAGTTTCTTATACAGATTTGCCTTGGTTTGTTGATATTGTGAATTATCTCATAATAGGAAAAATTCCTTTATCATGGTCAAAGAAGGAAAAAGATCTATTCTTCTCTCAAATTAAGATGTATTATTGGGAAGATCCACAGCTCTTCAAGTATTGTACTGACTACATCATTCATAGATATGTTCCTGAGAGTGAGTTTCATAGTATTCTGACCTTCTGTCATAGATTGTCTTGTGGAGGTCATTTCAGTGCAAAGAAAACTGCAGCTAAAATTCTTCAGTGTGGTTTCTTTTGGCCTTCACTCTTTCGGGATGCGTATTTGTTTTGTAGGTCATGCCTTCGATGTCAGCAGTTAGGATCAATTTTTAGAAGAGACATAATGCCCTTAACTTCAATTTTAGTCATTTAGGTTTTTGATGTATGGGTATTAATTTCATTGGTCCTTTTGTTCAGTTAAATAAAAATGAGTATATTCTTGTGGCTGTTGATTATGTGTTTAAATTGGTTAAGGCAGTGGCTACCAAAACTGCCAATCACACAATTGTGGTTGAGTTCATTCAAACGAACATTTTTAGTCAGTTTGGTATGCCACGAGCTATTATTAGTGATAGGGGTGCTCACTACTGTAATAGGTACTTCTGTACTTTAGTATAAAAATACTCCATCACTCATAAAGTTGCTTCTCCCTATCATCCCTAAATAAGTGGCCAAGTTGAAATATCTAATCGTGAGATTAGGAGAATTCTGAAAAAAATAGTTAAACCGGATCGTATGGATTGGTCATTCAGACTAAATGATGCTTTATGGACTTACCGAACAGCTTTTAAAACTCCGATTGGTATGTTACCTTATCATCTCATCTATGGTAAAGGGTGTCATCTTCCTATAGAGTTAGAACATAGAGCTTTCTAGGCCACAAAAAAGCTCAATTTTGATATGAACTCTGCTGGTTCTAATAGGAAACTTTAACTAGCTGAGCTCAAAGAATTGCGTAATGATGATTATGAGAGTGCTAAGGTTTATAAATCCAAGACTAATGTATTTCATAACAAGCATATCTTGCATAAGACTTTTGAACCTGGGCAGAAGGTTTGGTTGTTTAATGCACGATTGAAACATTTTCCTAGAAAGCTTAAGTCACGTTGGGAGGGTTCATATATGATTATTTCTGTTATGCCTTATGGTGCAATAGAAATACAAGATTGCAAGACTGAACAAGTGTCCAAAGTTAATGGACAAAGATTAAAACCATACATTGAGGGCAGTGTGCAGAGAGGCACAGTGGAGGAAGTATAACTTCATGATCCTATTTACTTGGACTAGAGAGGTCAGTTATCGTCGAGCTATCGACATTAAACTTAGCATTTGTATGTTGTACTTTAGTTTATTTTTATTTTTAGTTTTGCTTTAATTTTTAGATTTTAGTTTATTCTTAGGTTTTAGTTTATTTTTATTTTTATTTTTAAATTAGTTAGATTTAGATTTATTAAGAAAAAAAAAATAAAAATTGAAAAAATAGAAAAATATAAAAATTTGTCCTCAAAGCTTGAGCTCTCATTATCATGCTAGAGCATCAGCTATCAAAAGCTCAAGCTTGCCCATGCTAAGCTTGAGCCATTCTTCATCGCTAACTTAAGGGTTTTTGGTGGCAGGCTCGAGGTCTAAGGTTCTAAAGCTCGAGCCCTGGGTTTTAAAAGTTTTTAAAAGCCTGAGTTTTCCTTCTTCCATTCTATCATAATCTACCTTTCTCTTAAAGTTTCTCTCCAAGTTTTCTTCTCCATACTAATTCACTATTCTTTTTTACATTCTCCTTCCAAATTTGCAAGTGCTAATCAGGTAACAACTTCATCTTCATCTTCTTCCCATTGCTTCCTTTATAGTTACCTAAATTTCTAGATTGGGGATTAGGAAAACATGAGTTTCTTTTTGGATGAAAGATTATTTGGGTTTTCATAAGTTTTCTGCATACAATAGATGTTTTAAGGACTCCTTGATTGATCTATATATTAATTTCTGAGATCTGTGCTGGTGTAGTTTCAGGCAAAGCTCGAGCTCTGCAAACTAAAGCTTGAGCCTTGGTTTGAGCTTGAGCTCAGAAGGTTAAGCTCAAGCTTCAGTTCCCAGATTGAAGAATTTAGTGGATTTTGCTGATTTAAGGGGACTTCTTTGAAGGATACTATTAATTGAAAGATTAAGATGGTTTGTTTTGCCCCTTCTAAACATGCTTGGGTAAATAAGATGTTTTACCAAGTACTTAGAAGGCAATTCCAATTTCCTATGAAATGACCTTCGATTATCAGGCATTCATCACTGATCCTCGCACTAGATGGGCTATAAAGTCCTTTAGTTATATACATCTTCTGCATCTTATGGTTCCTGTTAATAAGATTGCTTATCCTCATATTGTGCGTTTGTTTTATCTCAATCTTGTTTATAGTGAGAATGACCCTTAGGAGCTTAGAACTGTGATCGATGGGCATGAGTTGATTGTTAATCCTAATGCTATTGCTGTAGCTTTGGAATGTAATGATCAGCTTTCTCAGGTGGTAGATGAGAGGCATAGTTGTCCTAATTTCACACCTTTCCTTAGGGTACCAATTGCAGAAAATTTAATTCAAAAGTTGTGTGATGGTAGGTTTGCTAGGAGAAAGTGCAGTAGTACTACCAAGGCTAAGATTCCAAAGAGGTTATGGATTTTGGATTCCATTATCTCTGCTAATGTTCATCTTCTTGGACATAAGAATATTCAGAATACTGATTTTCTTCAGGCACTCTATGGTATTCAATTTGAGCATTGGTATTCGTTTCCTCGAATGATTTTCTGCCAGTTACTAGAGTTTTGGTCAGAGATTGGACCATATAAGAATGTTCCCACCCATAAGCTACATTTTCCATATATAATTACTAGGCAATTAGAGCTACAGGGTTGGTTTTGTGGTAGATAAGAAAAAGGAGTCTTGTGATAAATCTCCTATTTTTGGAATGAAGGAATGGAATAAGGTTTGGACATATATGCTAGCGAGTCGCCGCAATGCAGTGGAGTTTAGAAATGAGGGTTATGCAGTAGTTATTGGTAGAGTGGCAGATAAGGATAACGATGAGGCCACAAAGGATGAGATGGATACCTCTGATGGCCAGGCACCACCTCTAACGACCCACTCCACTACATGGTATGATATTGTCCGTTTTGGGCCTAAGCCCGCACGGTTTTGCTCTTGGGCTTTACCCCAAAAGGCCTCATCACTTGGAGTGACACACCTACATATAAGCACTTCACCTTTCCCTCTCCCAGGCGATGTGGGATTGTGCACCCGTAACTCGCTAATGTGGTAGCCTGTCAATGTCACGCACCCACCCATGGCACACCCGCCCACAAGATCATCACAATCCACCCCCCTTGGAGGCCCGACGTCCCCGTCGGCACACTTCTGGCTAGGTCAAGCTCTGATACCATTTATAACGACCCACTCAACCACATGGTATGGTATTGTCCGCTTTGGGCCTAAGCTTGCATGGTTTTGCTCTTAGGATTTACCCCAAAAGGCTTCACCAATTGGAGTGACACACCTACATATAAACATTTCACCTTTCCCTTTCCCAAGCGATGTGGGATTGTGCACCCGTAGCTCACCAGTGTGGTAGCCTGTCAGTGTCTCGCACCCACCCATGGGGTCATCACAATCCACCCCCTTGGAGGCCCAACGTCCTCGTCGGCAACACTTCCGGCTGGGTCAGGCTCTGATACCATTTATAATGACCTACTCCACCATATGGTATGATATTATCCGCTTTGGGCCTGAGCCCGCACGGTTTTGCTCTTTGGTTTTACCCCAAAAGGCCTCATACCAATTGGAGTGACACGACGCCTACATATAAGCACTTCACCTTTCTTTTACCCAGGCGATGTGGGACTATGCACCCGTAGCTCGCCAGTATGGTAGCTTGCCAGTGTCTCGCACCCGCCCATGGCACACCCACCCACAGGGTTATCACAATAATTATGCGGGCTCAGGCCTAAAAGGGACAATATCATTCCATGTGGTGGAGTAGGTCGTTATAAATGGTATCAGAGCCTGGTTCAGCCGGAAGTGTGCTAACGAGGATGTCAAGCCTCCAAGGGGGGTAGATTGTACTAACCTTGTGGGCGGGTGCGAGACACTGGTAGGCTACCACACTGGCAAGCTATGGGGGCATAGTCCCACATCACCTAGGTAAGGGAAACGTGAAGTGCTTATATATAGGTGTCGTGTCACTCCAATTGGTATAAGGCCTTTTGAGGTAAAGCGCAAGAGTAAAACTGTGCAAGCTCAAGCCCAAAGCGGACAATATCATACCATATGGTGGAGTGGGTCATTACAAATGGTATCAGAGCCTGACCCAGTTCGAAGTGTGCCAACGAGGACATCGGGCCTCCAAGGGGGTGGATTATGATGACCATGTGGGCGGGTGTGCCGTGGGTGGGTGCGAGACACTGATAAGCTACCACACTGGCGAGCTACGAATGCATAGTCCCACATCGCCTAGGTAAGGGAAAGGTGAAGTACTTATATGTTGGCGTCGTGTCACTCCAATTGGTATAAGGCCTTTTGGGGTAAAGCCCAAGAGCAAAACCGTGCGGGCTTAAGTCCAAAGCGAACAATATCATACCATGTAGTGGAGTGGGTCATTACAAATGGTATCAGAGCCTGACCCAGCCGGAAGTGTGCCGACAGGGACGTCGGGCCTCCAAGGGGGGTGGATTGTGATGACCCTATAGGCGGGTGTGCCGTAGACGGGTGCGAGAGACACTGTCAGGCTACCACACTGGCGAGATACGGGTGTATAAGTCCCACATCGCCTGGGAGAGGGAAAGGTGAACTATTTATATATAAGTGTGTCATCTCCAATTGGTATGAGGCCTTTTGGGGTGAAGCCCAAGAGCAAAACTGTGCGAGCTCCGGCCCAAAATGGATAATATCATACCGTATGGTGGAGTGGGTCGTTACACCACCGAGGAGGAGGCCACTACCTACAGCACATCCTGAGAGTTCTTCTCGGGCTGAGATTAGAGTGTTACATGCTAGGGTGGCAGAACTACAGGATGAACAACATTGCTGCAACAGATGTTGATTGAGCGGCAGAGCATTCTTGCTGAGTTATTACGCCGCACTTCATCTGCCACTTCTATTTCTACAAAGCCTCCTCCACCTCATATGGATTAGCGATCTAGGGCTTTTCTGTATTTTTTTATACTAGATAGGCATATTTTGTTGACTAGGGCAGTATTTTTGATGTATTTCATTCTATATGTTGTATTTCTGCCTTAAGTTTATTATTCAAAGCATTGTACTGATTATGCTTATTTATATACATGTTTTTACCTATCCTACACTTATGTTGATATTTAAGCTATATGTGATATTTCTCTGCTATTACTCCATATACTTGATATTCTGATGTGTTTTAGAGTTTGATGATTTTACTAGGTACTAAGGACCAAGTTTGGGGGTGCTTTCTCTATTTTGCCCTTCTGTACTTTTTATTAGTATATATTTGCTGGGCTGGTGTAGTATGGTAATATCTTTCTAACTCTCTTTTGTTTTCACACATTGAGGACAATGTGCACACTAAGTTTGGGGCTAAGAGGAAATTCAAAATTGATATAAAATAACACAATGCCTTGAATTTTTGATGTTACAAGCATGATTCTGAGTTTGTTGATTGTTATGTATTCTTTTTGCAGTCTGATATTGGTTAGAAATGGTCTATATGCCAAAATTATGTTGAAAAGGAATTCTTGAAAAATTTTAAAATTAGTTGGTGGCCTGTGGTCCACTTTGTTAGGATGATTATTGTTTGATGATTTTGATCTCTGAAATACTCCACTTTGCATATATTCACACTTGTATGAATTTTGTGGGGTATAAACTGAAAGTCTTATTTTATTTTAAGTTAAACTTAGATGAGCAAGTGAATTTGATAATTTTGATAACCAAGGCATATAAAATAAAAAATAAAAAAAATAGTGAAGAAAAGAAGTAGAAAAGGGTTAAGTTCAGGTCTGTATCTAGATTGCTTGAGCAATTAAGTCCTTAGGGGTGTTCTGACACCTAATGCCCTAAAACCATATGGTTTGGGAGTCATTGGTTGAAAGCTTGTTACATAATGGGTTTAAGTTGCTTACATTACTTGAACAATTAGGTTCAGAGGGGTGCTTTATCACTAAATGCCCTTAGACCATCTGGTTTGGGAGTCATTGGCCGAAAGTTTGTTACATAGGTGATTTAGAAAGCTTAATAGACCTAAACATTGCCCAATATCCTTTTTTAAAAATGCATACCAGTAAAAAATATATATCTAAATACAAATGCCTTGGGAGTTGGAATTTGAAAAGTTTGTCTGTAAGTTGAGGGATAGTAAGGAATAAATGCAAGTATGGATAGTAAGCCACATGTTTGACAGCACACTTTTAAAGAATTTTAGAGATTGAGATTATTAAATAAATGATTAAACTGACATATGGAGACCATGGCTGCTAAATTGAAATTGGAAGTTGAAAGTTTTTTTGATTAGTATACTTGGTTATACTTGCTATATTTGATTGATTGATGAACTACAGGGGATATCATAATTTGAAAACAGGCTTGAATGAGCTTATTGTGCAATGAAGGCACTGTTTGAGATGTTTGTGGGTACCATCTATGGAAACCCTCACGAGATTACAACTCGTCCGCTAGGGGTAACCTAGGGGTTTAAAGGCTTGTTGTATAGGCTAAATGCAACCGTGCTCCCCATGAAAGCGGCTCTTTAGTTCTGTATTGCTAAGGGACTAGCTATATATAAGTTTGGGGGTGTGATGAGCTCTGAATATTGCATATTCAAGCCCCTAAATATACGTATATTAAGACCTAAAGTAATACTTCTATCTATTATTAGACTGATTTATGTTTATTGCGTGTTTATAAGTACTTTCCCAGAGAAATGATTAAAACCAAGACTTTATGATAAAAAGATTGATATCGAAGCTTTCAGAGTCATTGTCGGTCATTCAAAGCAAGCTGAGAGCTTAAATGATGAAGTTTAGAAGAATTCAAGTACCAAAGCTTGAGCCTAAGTTTTGAGGCTCGAGCCCTACAAGAAAAAGAAGAAAAATTAATAAGGCATTAAAGCTCGAGCCTTGTACCTCCAGATCTTGAGCCCTACTCAGTGGTGCTCGAGCCTTACCCCAGAGTGCTCGAGCCTTGGCCTTCAAGCTCGAGCATGAGGCGTCATAATTTAAAGAGGTGATTTTAAAGAAAACTAAGCTCGTGCTAAACCTCAAGGATCGAGCACTGTTATCCAGAGTTCGAGCCTGAGCCCCAAAAGCTCGAGCCCCATGAAGCTTGGATCGAGCAATGTTAAAAGAAGAAAACCCCAAAATATTCTAAGTGTTAATGGAAAAGACACTTCGGAAAATAGTTGAAGAAATTTGACTAAGTATAAAATTGAAAATCGAGCACCATCATTTAAAGCTGGAGCAATAATTCAAGAAAGCTCGAGCTTTGTTCTTAAAGCTCGAGCTAGAGCCCCATAGCTCGAGCCTTCTAAGATAGATTGGATTTATAAGTTACGGGAATTATTCTTTTCTAAGTCTTATTTCACTTCAGATGGGCCAGAAGACCTAAAAGCCCACCAAACCCTTATTTCTTCTATATAAAAAAAGGCATAGGCCTTGATAGAAGAAGTTCCTTTTTCGCGTATTATTCAGAAGGCTGGTCGGTTGATAAATGTCTACGAATAATAATCAACCCTTACAGTAGCACAAATCATTGTAAAATAGGGCTATCATAGGGGTAAGTCAAACCACAAGGACTACAAGTTCATGGCAACCAAGGTCTTTAAAATCACTTGGTTTGATAAAAGAGATGTAAGGTTTTGTTTGGTTTGTCACTTGGTACTTGGAATTAAAATGTGCATAAAACAATAAATTGAAGGAGATTAAAAGGAGGGAAACTTAGGTAGAGAGGGCTAGGGAAATGAATCAACTACCGACCCTATTAACATACTAGCTTGTGATTAACATGGGGAACAACATATATATATGACCATGATATGTAACAATATAAGATTGCTACATTATCTTTAAGAAATTCATGCAATCAAGAGGCAAGAATACTCTATCAAAGTTTTACATGCTTGAACCACCTAAGCTAGGGTGTAGCCTTAGACATACTCATTAAGTTAGAGATTATCAAACCCTTAATCAAATGATAAAAGCACATGAAGTTAGAAACCAAGAATAGTCCTTCAAAGGAAGGCCCTAAGCTATGGACTATCAAACTTCTTAAACATCATGCCATTAAGACCATTTCACAATCTCATTTTCATTGTCACTATGAAAATGCAAGCCGTACAACCATGAGAAAATATAATCTAAGACAAGATAATAAATTCAATATAATCATTTATAGAAATTTAGGTCTATTACATCAAGTGCAAAGCTCTAGATTATGAAACCATCATATATACATTTCATTCCCTAAATTAAACCAAAACTAAGGCATGCTTACAGGGAAGGGCTCCATCACCTCCTTAGAAAGGGAGTTAGTTACCCATAGAAGCAAATGAGGAAGGAGAAGAGGTGATCTTACCCTTTATTTTTGCACCTAGGAGCCATAATATACACACACCCTCAAGAACTCAATATTTCTCTCTCTAGAAATATCCTTACAATATGAGATATGATTAATACAATGCATCAAGCCTCTAATAAGCAACCATAGCTTTCTAACCACTCTAAATTTGTGTCCCAAAATCCCTAGAGAAGTGCAGAGCAATCCCTTGAATCAAGGGGATAACATTAGGTGAAATGAAGCAGCCCACGACCTCTTGTCTGCAGATTGGAGGGCGCCCGCAGTGCAGGGCGCTGTGAGGTGTTAGGGTGGCTTGGCTGTGGCACTTGGTGGGGGCCTGCAGTGCATGGAGGGGCCCCACAAAAATGAAAACTTTCTGGACCAATCGGAGGGTGCTCGTAAGGTATGGCGGGCGCTCGTAAGGCTGCTGAGCACCACTTTGCTTCTTGAAATGATTTTGGCTTGGCTCGATGACGCGATCATCATTCTTAACACTTTTTGTGGAGAGAACCTTGAGTTCAATGGTTCACTGGTTTGGCAAAAATGAAGGTTCCCAGCAACGGCATACTTTGATTCTTCAAGAAATCATCAAAGCTTCACTTTTTAACTATCTTTGGGAAACTAACCTGAAAGTAAACAAAAACATACAAATGAAGCTAATATATACAATATGATCAACTAATGGATTTAACTAATACAAATAAGGGCATTTGAATATGCAATATTCGGCACTTGTCACACACCCAAACTTACATTTTGCTAGTCCCATAGCAAAACCAAAAATGAAGATCTTAACAAAATGACAACATTTGAAATGTTATCCACATGCATCAACCATGGTGCAAGAAAATACACACAGCTCATTTGCAACTTAGAACAAACAGAATATTGGAGACGGAATCATTTTGTAGACTACCTTGAGTGTATAAAGCATTGATATAACACAATGGCTAAACATAATTCAATTTTTATGCATCAACATCATAGTCTATATAAATACTTCAATTGTTATCTCTTAAATAGAAATCAACTCTAACTTCAATGAAAGTGAACCGGATTCCCAATATGCAGCTTTTACCTTCTTTTTTCAATTTCAAAACACAAGTCTTTAAATCATTGAATTTCCCTTTTAAATGAGGTCTCTGAGGCATGATTTATTCATAATACACAATATATATATATATATATATATATATATATATATATATATATATATATATATTTTAGATCCATATTATGGTCGTGCAATGTCAAAGTCCCTTAAGCTTTCTAACCGACCCATGTAGCAAGTGTTAGGCCGGTAACTCCCAAACTGGATGGCTTTAGGGTGCTATGTGTAAGGACACTCTAATGGCTTAATAACTCGAGTTGGCAAGGCTACGAACTTCAACGAACCATATTTATTTATTTATATTTCATGAATGACCGTGCAATGCCTAAGTCCCTTAAGCTTTCTAACTAACCCATGTAACAAGTGTTAGGCCAGCAACTCAAACCGGATGGCTTTAGGGTACTAAGTGTAAGGACACTCCAAGGGCTTAATAACTCGAGTTAGCAAGGCTATGAACTTATGCTAGTCAATATAATTTTTTTTTTTTTTTTTTTTTTTAGATCAATGCCAAAGATATCCATTCATTAAGGTCATTACTTCAAATCAACTGAGTCATGGTCAAGGTAAATCAGGTTACATGCCTCACAAATGAGTTTCCGGTGTGCATCTGTGAAGTGTGAAGCATAGAAGAGCATGAAATCTGACGAAAATCTAATCAAAGCATTTATACAAACCGATTTGAATTAACATGATCATTTCAGATTTTTCTTTATTTTCAAAACTATCATTTGCCTTTATACCCAAAGTATTAAACACATGCTTCAATCTCCAATAAGTTCCAAGATTACAAGATCCTTGCTTCCCAAAAGTTTTATTTTTTTTTTATTATCAATTTACATGAACAATTTAACACCTGCATACAAAAATGCATATCAAAATAAAAAATGCATACCAAAAATATACCCCTAAACTTGAATGTCACATTATTCTCAATGTGAGAAGACAAATAATGGAATTGGAATTGAAAAATAAAGAGGGTACAAAGAGCAATAATACCAAGGAGAGAAGGAAAATCAGTGGCGTTGTAAAAATATGCCACCATGTGAATTCCAAGAGCACTCCCCCAAACTTGAATCTAAAAAGAACCTGTCAAGAACACATCTATGAACAACAAGCATCATACAAATCCAGACAGAGATAAAATTAAACAACTGCAATTTTATTTAACCAAAAACCAAGTAAAATATCCATGCAAAATAGCAGAAGGGATTGCAGTTATAATTTCAAAATAGGAACCAAAAGTAATGCCAAACACAGCCCAGCATAAAGCAAAAGAGTACTACTAAAAATTAAAATAGGAACTAAAAATAGGAAATCACTCAATCATCGCCGTAGAGGATGAGTCACCGGCGCCGCCTGGTGGTCGGTCAATCAAAGATTACAGTATGGCCTGCAATACCTGTTATCCCTCCCTAGTCTCCTTACGAAAGTCCGTAAGGGTGCCCTCTATGGTCTCGACTCGCAGCTGAATGGTACCAAGATAGATGCTGAGAGAGTCGTAATCGACATGGGATATAGCTGGTAGTGGTGGCGTAACAAGTGTGGGAGCAACCGGCGCAGGAGCAACAGGAGCAGCGGGACTTCTCTAATCAAACACACCACCAATGCAGGCTTAACGAGAAGTCTTAAGCTAGACGGTGCTTGACTTCTATGCACCAAGGTCAAAAAGAAATACCTCAGTGCTCCGCTCTTCTCTCTGGGGGACTTTGAACTTTTTATTCTTAAGCAGCTTGGTGACCAAGTATGGGAAGGAAGTGAGGGCATTATCCGATTGCGTCACAAAAAAATCATTGTAGACTTTGAGAAGCTGGTCCCAGATGAGTTGCGTGACACAAAACCAATGTCCCTTCTCAGCGGCATAAAAGGTGTGCATAAAAACCTCCTTACGCTTAGAGTGCTTAGTAATGGGAAGGATATTTTTCGCAAGGACGGAGTCCAAGAACCACAACCGGTACGGAAGGAATGACTTATTCGTGCTTGATTTGTGACTACCGGTATACATGTTGTGGCATATTTCCTTGACAATTTCTGACAATTTCAGCTTAGCGGGAGGATTACCGTATAGAGGCTGGTCCTCGTCATCTAAAGGAGATGCCAATGGACAATTCAAGGCCGTAGCAAGGTCACGAAGGGTGAATGCAAAAGGTGTGCCATAAATGGTGGTCTTAATGACCTCTGGCTCCGCGCATGAGTAAAACATGTTGGAGTAAAATTGGTGAACTATATGTGGATAGAACGACCTGGTGCAAGGTTTGAATAGAGCTTTAAGGCCACGATCCTTCAATTCTTTGACCGCCCACAATGTTTCCGGATTCTCCTTAAACTCGTCCTTAATGACGAATTTTGCTTCAGTTTCAATGGGCCACTCAGCCCAATTTGGAGTAGGAGCTTCCCCAGATGGTCCCTCGGATGAGCGAGCACGCTTAGAGGAGGTTTTGAGAGCCATTTAGAAGAAAGAGTTGGCCTTGGCAATTCGTCGGGAGCCATTTGGAAGAAAGAGTTGGCCTTGGCAATTCGTCGAACACCTGGTGTGTAAGACAAATAGGAAGAGAGACAAAGGATGATTAGAGATGTTAAATCCCACAAATTTTGACCTGTAATTGGCAATACACAACCCTAAACAAATACTATAGCTCCACATAATCAATCCCATCATCCATTAATCCAAAAATTGAAAGAAGGAAAGAGAAGAAACTTACCCAATAATAGAGAACAAAAGGCCCCTTTGCTTGGTGATAAATGGATGGAAAGATGAGGGTGAGAGGTGAGGGTTTGATAGAAGGATTGTTGAGATGGGAGAAGAAGAGATGGAAGTGAGGAAGATTGGGGAAATAGAGAGGCTGGGTCGAAGGAGAGAGAAGAGGGCCTTGAATTTGAATGGGCCATGAAATATTGCCTTTTAATGAAGGGCCGAAGCATTGGCGGGCGCCCGCATTGCAGGGTGGGTGCCCGCAAGGTGTCAAGGCTTAGCACAAGCCAAGCCTGGTGTGTAGCTGGAGCCCCCTTTGGCACTTGGCGGGCCTCCGCAAGGATTGGCGGGAGCCCGTAATTTTAGACAGAATCTGCCTTGCCATTTTAGCCGAGTTGGGGTCGAAAAATTCTCTAATTAGAAACTTAAGCTCCTATGGACCCTAGACACCTTCTATAACCCTCGGAACGGGATTCAGAGCTCATTTGCAAAAGTGTTAATTTTGGGGTCCAAATTTCCCGTGATTTTTTTGGATTTTTGAGAAAATTGCCGAAATGACCTTGAAATTTTTTGAAAATGGTATCGAGACCTTAAAATGACTAAGGAAGCCTAAAGTGACTTTTGGAATGCAATTCGAGATAGTTCCAGAAAAGTTCACATTTTGGCTACACTTAGCTAATTTTTAGAAAATCTTGGTTAAGGCAACTTAAAAGAGGGAAGCTTGGAAGTTGAAAGAATTGCTTCCTGAGAGTGTTAAATTTAATATCCATAGCTAGGTGAACCATGATTTCGCATCAGTCCACATAAATTGGGTCTGTCAATAGGACTTTCTCTACTTTTCAGATCAGGACTATGCCATCAACATAAGGCTTAAGCTGTTGGCCATTAACCTTAAAAAGATATCCATTAATGGGATCATGAAGTTCAATGGCACTATGAGGAAAGACGGATGAGATAACATATGGACCATCCCATCGCGAACGAAGTTTACCGAGAAAAAGTCGTAACGTAGAATTGAAAAGCCAAACTTTCTGTCCAAGGGCAAAAGACTTGCTGACAATGTGCTTGTTATGAAATACTTTAGTCTTTGCCTTATAGATTTTGGCGCTTTCATACGCATCATTTCGAATTTCCTCAAGGTCATTGAGTTGTAATTTGCGGGTAGTGCCGGCTTGGTTAAGATCAAAGTTGAACCGTTTTATGGCCCAAAAAGCACGGTACTCTAATTTGACTGGGAGATGACAAGCTTTGCCAAAGACAAGTTGATATGGTGACATGACAATAGACATCTTATACGCTGTCTGGTAGGCCCAAAGCGCATCGTTTAGTCTCAATAACCAATCTTTGCGATCCGGTCGAACCATTTTTTCCAGAATATGCTTGATCTCATGATTAGATACTTCTACTTGACCACTCGTTTGAGGGTGGTAAGGTATGGCAACCTTATGAGTGACAGAGTACTTGAGAAGGACGGATTTAAGATAGCAGTTACAGAAATGAGAACCTCCGTCACTGATGATGGCCCTAAGTGTACCAAATCGACTGAATATGTTCGATTGAACAAACTTAACCATAACTTTATGATCATTGGTTTTGGTAGCCTTTGCCTTAACCCATTTAGACACGTAATACACAGCTACGAGAATATACTCATAGCCATAAGAGGATGGAAACGGTCCCGTGAAGTCAATTCCCCACACATCAAAAATTTATTTGATTAAGATGGGGGTAAGGGGCATCATGTCTCTTTTGGACATGGATCCGAGCTTTTGGCATCGCTCACATGACTTGCAGAAATTATAAGCATCCCAAAACAAAGAGGGCCAATAAAATCCACTTTGAAGGACTTTATCAATAGTTTTATTGGCATTGAAGTGTCCTCCATATACAAGAGTGTGGCAGAAATTTAGGACACTTAATAATTCAGTTTTGGGAATGCATCACTAGATGATTTGGTCCAGGCAATACTTAAATAGTTCCGGATCTTCCCAAAAAAAAATTTTAATTTGGGAGAAAAACTGGTCTTTCTCTTGTTTGGACCATTTGGACGGAATTTTTCTTACCGCAAGGTAATTGACAATGTCCGCAAACCAAGGAAGATTCGAATGAGAAATCTGAAACAGTTGCTCATTCGAAAAGGAATCACGAACTGCAGCAAATTCAGAAGATTTCTCAATGAGTAGTCGAAAGAAATGGTCAGCGACAACATTGTCTGTCCCTTTTTTATCCCCGAATTTCAATGTCAAACTCTTCGAGTAAGAGTATCCATTGAATTAGATGGGGTTTGGTCTCTTTTTTAGCAAGCAAATGCCTTAGAGTGGTATGGTCTGAAAAGACAATGACCTTGGATCCAAGAAGGTAAGAACGAAATTTATCCAAGGCATATACCATAGCGAGCAACTCTTTTTCTGTGGTGGTGTAATTTAATTGAGCATCAGAGAGAGTTTTGCTAGCATAATAAATAGCATGTGGTAGCTTATCCACATGCTGGCCCAAAAATGAACCAATGCATAATCGGATGCATCACATATGATCTTAAAGGGAAGAGAACAGTTAGGCGGTTTCATGATTGGGGCTGAAGAGAGAAGAGTACGGAGCTTCTTGAAAGCTTCTAAACAGGCTTCATCAAAATTGAAGGGAATATCCTTGGCAAGAAGATTACACAAGGGCTGGGATATTTTGCTAAAATCTTTGATGAAACGTTAATAAAAGCCGGCATGACCAAGGAAGGAATGGGTTTGCTGGACAAAATTTGGAGGAGGAAGGTTAGAGATTAATTTGACTTTAGCCTTATCAACCTCAATTCCCCGTTTAGAACTAACATGCCCCAAGACAATGCCTTATTGGACCATGAAATGACTCTTTTCCCAACTTAGAATAAGATTTGTTTCCTTGCATCTTTGAAGCACAAGGGATAAATTTTGGAGACATGAGTCAAAAAAAGATCCAAAGACGGGAAAATCATCCATGAATACCTCCAAGAAATTTTCGACTATATCAGAAAATATGAACATCATGCACCTTTGGAAAGTTACCGGTGCATTACATAACCCAAAGGGCATGTGTCTATAGGCAAATGTTCCAAAGGGACATGTGAATGTGGTATTCTTTTGATCTTGAGGATCAATTACCATTTGGTTTTAGCCAGAGTAACCATCAAGGAAACAGTAGTAGTTTTGGCCGACAAGCCTCTCTAGGATTTGATCAATAAATGGAAGTGAAAAATGATCCTTCCTAATGGTAGAGTTGAGTTTCCGGTAGTCAATGCACACACGCCACCCGGTGGTGGTGCGTTGTGGCACAAGCTCTCCCACTGAATTTTCAATGATGGTGAGGCCGGATTTCTTGGGAACAACTTGAGTAGGGCTAACCCACTTGCTATCGGAGATGGGGTAGATGATTCTCGCATCTAGTAGCTTGATCACTTCTTTCATGACCACTTCCTTTATGTTGGGATTCAAACGACGCTGCACCTCTCTAGAAGGTTTAGCATCGTCCTCCATATGAATGCGATGCATACAAATAGAAGCGTCGATTCTTTTCAAATCAGCCATTGCCCAGCCAATAGCTTCTTTGTGCTCTTATAGCACCGCTAAGAGGTTATTTTCTTGGTCTTTTAAAAGGTCCGACACAATGATGACTGGAAGAGTTTTATTTGCACCAAGAATCATATACTTGAGGTGGACCTGGAGCAGCTTTAACTCAAGTTGTGGTGAAGATTTCAAGGAAGGGACCGAAGGATTAGTGGAAAGTTAAGGAAGTGGTTCTTTTGGTATTTTCCATAGAGGAAAGTCCATGATAGCACCAATGTCGAGCAACAAATTTACTTCTTGGATGGATTGATTGATATCAAAGTTTGCGAAATCAAAGTGAGACATGCAAGTTTCAAGAGAATCCTTGCTTAGAATGAAGGGGAGAGATTCTTTAACCACTTCATCTACCACATCAATGAGAAAACAATCCTCCTCTTCGGAAGGATGTTGAGTTGCATGGAAAATGTGGAGTTTGACTTGCATATTTCCAAAGGCAATATCCATCACCTCAGTTCTGTAATTTATTGAAGCATTAGCCGTAGCTAAGAAAGGCTTACTGAGGATCACAGGAATATGTTTCTTTAGATCATGGACTGGTTCTGTGTCAAGAACCACAAAGTCTACCGGGAAGTAGAATTTGTCCACTTTGATGATGACAACTTCAAGAATGCCCCGTGGGTGCTTGACCGATCTATCAACAAGCTACAACACACAGAGGTTGGCTTAAGATCTCCTAACCCAAGTTATAGGTAAACTGAATAAGGAATCAAGTTCACGCTCACTCCTAAGTCAAGGAGGGACCTTTCTATCTTGTTGTCACCATTGACACATGAGATTGTCGGGGCACCCTAATCCTTATACTTTGGAGGAGTGCTATACTAAATTATCGCACTCACTTGTTCAGTTAGCCTTACTTTTTGTTGGTAAATGACTTTCAGAAGTGCACTTTTGAGTGCACAAATCCTTGAAAAATTTGGCATAGGGAGGAATTTGCTTGATAGTATCCAAGAGAGGTAGGTTGATCTTTACTTGCTTAAAGACCTCACATGTCCTGAATTTTATAACTTTTGTTCCCAAAATGTGTTGACTCTTGGAGACGTTAAGGAAACGGAGCCTTGGGCTCATAAGAGGTCTCCACATTCGGGGTGACATGCTTGGAATTTTCAGTGCTGGACTTTGGATTTTCAGGAGTGAAATTTGGATTAGATGAGATGGGATTTAGATTTTTGGGAGGAAGAAGTTATTCATCTTTTCCTCCATCAACCATGTTGTCCACAATTCGACCACTCTGAAGGGTGGTGATTTCTTGAACTTGTTCATGAGTAGGCCTACTCGGAGGAGAGGCTTAGGCAATCACATGAATCCTTTTAGGATTCTCAAATGGTTGAGCGGGAAGTTTTCCCTTATCTCTTTGGAGAAGTTGGTTCATGGAATTAGCTATTTGTCCCAATTGATTCTCAAGTTTAGCTATTGACTAAGTATATGAATGAACCATTTAGAGAGTAGGCTGCAATGATGTTAACAGTTGCTTGTTAGATTCTAACATTTGCTTGTTAATGGATTCCATCATTTACTTATTTACAGTGAGAATTTCATTAGTTGGAAACACAGGAGGAGTAGAAACATTTGGATTATATGGTAGATGGTAACTTGAAGAGGCCTGAAATTGCCTATTTGGAAATTGAGAAGAGGGTTGATTTTGATGCCCTTGATTTTGCAATGTCAAATTTTGTGGGGGAGGGGGGGGAGGGGGTTGCCTCCACGAAAAATTAGGAATGATCTCTCTATCCCAGATTGTAGGTATTGGAGTAAGGATTATTTCCGGGCCTGGAAAACATAGCATTTGCTTGCTCTTGATTGTTACAAGGAAATTACTCCTGTGTGGGGTAATCTTTCGAGAGATGGAATGGGCTAGTATATGATGCACACACCGCACTTGCTGAATTTTGAGACAATGAAGGAGAGAGATGTGGTGCCATTAATTGATAGAATTTGTGAACTATGGCATCCACTTGAGAAGATTCTTCCCTTATTGTCTTTGGTTGACAGAGATTAGTGTTCTTTGCAGTGGTTGAGGTTGGAGCCCTACGAGAATTATGTTACAATGAGTTTTCACTCAAATTATCGAGTAAGGTCCAAGCTTCATTCGTATTTTTAGACATGAACGTCCCTTCACATGAAGAGTCAACCATGAGTCTATGTGGTTCGGTTAAACCATCATAGAAAGCTTGCACCAATTACCATTTTGGAATTAGGTGGTGCGGACATTTCCTAAGGAGGTCTTGTAGTCTTTCCCAAGTCTCATGGAGTTGTTCCCCATTGATATGGGAAAAGCTAAGAATGGAACGCCTCATTTGATTGGTTTTACTCACCGAATAGTATTTTTTTAGAAATTCTTGTTACAATTGTGCCCATGTAGTGATGAAATTTGCAGTGAGGGAGTTCAACCAATATTTTGCTCTATCTTTTAAGGCGAATAGGAAGAGACGCAGATGAAGTGCATTTTTAGGGAAACCCCTAAGCTTGATGGTAGAATAGATTTGAAGGAACTCATCAAGATGCTTATAGGGGTCTTTATTTTCAAAGCCATGAAAGGATGGAAGCATTTGAATTGTGCTAGATTTGATCTCATATTAGGCTGTATCGATGTTTGGCATCGCTATACAAGAAGAAGAGGCATAAGTGGTAGGGATGAAATGGTCCTAAGAGTTATAGGTACCACATTTGGAATTTCAGTCCTATCATTATTGATTCCCTCATTCCCGAAATTTTCTTCATTTCCGGCTATTGTATTAAATTCAGGTTTAATTCCTCTTATATTTTCAGATTCCCTAAGGTTTCTTGTAAGAGTCCTTTCTAGTGAATTTATATTAATTGGGGCTTCAAGAGTTAGCAAAGATAATGACCTATGTCCCAACATCAACAACACAATTTACAACAAGCACAACACTTCTGCACCATAACATCCACATACAATGTTCCCTTTATCCTCAATTATCAACAAGACAAAAAATAAATGGCCACGACAAGGATCGATGCTTTGTAAAACAGTAAAACAGGAATAACCTGGACAAGGGTTTCACAATTAAATATCTTTAATTTAACCACATGCAAGATATTCACAATTTTGAAACTAGAACTTCGAAAAACTTACCTGGAGTCCTCTAGACTTATGATATTTTTAGTTTTCCATTGACAAGCCTTGAGTCCCTAGAATCTCACAAGAATACTTAAAACACATTGTCACCAAAACTAAACAAGAAATTATACACAAAACATAATATTCACAATCAAACCAAAGTAAATCTTTGAACCTCAATTACAAAACTGTTTGCAGTCCCTGGCAACGGCGCCAAAAATTGGTCGGTTGATAAATGTCTACAAATAATAATCAACCCTTACAATAGCACAAATCATTATAAAATAGGGCTATCATAGAGGTAAGTCGAACCACAAGGACTGCAAGTTCATTGCAACCAAGGTCTTTAAAATCACTGGGTTTGATGAAAGAGATGTAAAGTTTTGTTTGGTTTGTTACTTGGTACTTGGAATTAAAATGTGCATAAAACAATAAATTGAAGGAGATTAAAAGAAGGGAAACTTAGGTAGAGAGGGCTAGGGAAGTGAATCAACTACCGACCCTATTAACATGCTAGCTTGTGATTAACATGGGGAACAACATATATATATGACCATGATATGTAACGACATAAGATTACTACATTATCTTCAAGAAATTCATGAAATCAAAAGGCAACTTGCTCCGCCGGATTAGAGCTAGAGCTTTCACCAACATCGCCCCTTATCGGCCTAGGGCCAACTTCTCTAGGTTTCTTCTGCGGTGGTATTGTTCTATAAAATGAGAAAATGATTTAATACCAACGACACTAAGGTCTAACCGAAGACGACTCAACACAAATGGTACCATACTAACACTTAGCATGCAAAACTATGCAAGAAACACTTTAGGATAAACATGTAAGCATATATATGCTTCTTCAAATAATAAATCACGTAGCAAATAATCATATAAACAATGCAACCAATTTCCCATGCAACTCTATGTAGGCCTCTACCCATCATCCAAATGATTTTCAAACCTTTACTCGGATACCATATATGTAATGACCGAAACCCGTAGGTCCGAACCATTAACCGGATCCTTAACCGAATCTGAGGTTAACTAGGGTCAATGCCGTCATTTCCTATGTCAATACATGACACATGAGTTAATCCAGGTTCTAAACTAATCCAAGAATACAGTGATACAGAGTGAGCAAGCGTACAGGTCCAAAAGGTAAGGGTCAGCCGACTGGTGGCCAATGGTCGGCCGACTGGCAAGGCAAGATTGGTTGGCTGACCTACATGGTCAGCTAGCTGAAACAATTGCAAAACTTACATGCTCTCGGGACTTTTTTAAATAGCCTGTCGGTCGGCTGGTGAAGGGGTTCAGTCGCCCGAACATGGGGTTTTGGTTGGCTGATGGTGAGATTCAGCCGGCCGAAACAAGGCTCCTCACGACCCAACTCTCTGGAATGATCCCTGATTATGCTCAAAAATAAACCAAACCTACACTAGACCTGTTTTACAACCAATTTTTAAATTCACGGCAGTAGTAGGAGTCATAATACAGTAGAAAAGGGCATCCATAAAATGGGTCAAAAGACACTTCATTTATCATTCATCATAAAATAATTACATAGCCTCAATTTACATCAAAATGCCATTAAGAGTTATGGTTACAATACATAACTATGGTTTGAAAAATGAATACATTTTACAAGATTTGAGACTTTACAAAAGAATGAAGATTACACAAAAGATATGAAAACGGATTTCTAGTCCTCCCTAGCCTTATGAAGGGTCTGCGTCAACTATTTCCTTTTCGAGCCCTGAAAATTTTTAAATAAGGGGTGAGCAAAGTTTGCTCAGTAGGTGGTACGTAAGACACACCTCCTATAACCCCATGAATTCAAACAATGAATAGGAATAAAGGATGGGGGTCATGCTATACCGAGAAAAGATACAACAGAACTTTTCAAGTTCAAAACAAACAATACCATACCATGAATGCAATGTCATGTATGTCGCTCCCCATTTTCAAAATCATCCATCCATCACTTTTCAAACCGTTAACATAACCCGTCCCTCGGTGACCCCCTGGAGACACGAGAGAAGGATTGGCTACTGTCCTTGACCCTTGGTAACCCTGCGGAGTCATTTGGGGCCCAGATAGTTCAACCACGTTAGGATGATTTTCCTAGTTCCCTCTAAGCTATGTTAATGCTGCGGACCTTCGATACCCCCTTGGCGTCCGGGTTTTTCACAAAACCACTTTAATCAAAACTTTTTCCCAAAATCCCTTTTTCATTCACTACAAATCATTTGCCCTTTTTATGCCTAATGCCATGTATGCATGTCGTATACTTTGCCTTACTTATGAATATAAAGAAATTTATAGTACACAACTTAACATGCTTTCTTCTAGCAATTTCTAACAAGTTAATAAGCATCATAGGCATGAAAATTTAACACTGAGGCATGTTTTTCATACAAATCAATTAATACACATAATCATGAATTTCCTACACAACATTTACATCCTTTTAAAGGCAATCAACTCAAATTAAACATGCTTGATATCAAATATTGGAGAAAAACTCACAAAGGAATAAGAAATTAGGAATTAGAAACCCCTACTTCAAGAAATGCAAAACCCCCCAAATTTGTGCCCAAGATCTCAAAATTTTCAAGTGCCCTAAACAAGGAATTGCTCCAATCAAATCGTAGATCTCGATGTGCTCTTTAATTTGCAACAAACAACATCCAAAAACTCCAAAAGACAGGGGAGAAATCAAGACTTGAAATTCCACTTGGACACAAAAAGAAAAATGAGATGAGAATTGGGGGAGAGAGTGAGTTACGGGAGAGTGAGAAAGAGAGAGGAAATGTGAGGTCTAAATGGCCTCTTGGCCTTAAAAGGTGGTGGTGGGTCCCACAACCAAAAATAATTTCTTTTTCTCTTTATTTTCATTTCCTTTTTGCACCACACAAATATATACATATATATATATATACAACTATATAAAATCCACATAAAATACATTAAATAAAATGCATAGATGCAAATGGACCCAACTAAAATCCCCGCATGAAACAATTCCGGTAGTACGTCCAACATGGTATCGTCCGGCCTGAAAAATGCAAAAATGCAAAAATGGAAAACCTTGCATTTCAAAGGATCCTGAACTCAATGAAATGCCCCAATTAACTCTCAGACACACCTGTCACACTACACAGTGTCCAGCACGTAAAACAAAAAAGACGAAAATACCCTTGCAAAAATAAAAAATGAAAAATGATGAAATTCAGAAATATTACACTTGAGTAAACAATTCTCACCCTATTAAAGAACATAATTATGCAATACAATCATGTACAAACATTTCTATGAACATTTATAATTCTTTTGGACAAAAATGAGGCAAAAAAAGAAATAAATATTGTGTGTGCAATTATTTACCGCATCCTTTTCCCTATCAAGCTTAACGAATACCTTAAACAAACCACGATAATGTGCACATTGTGTGCAATATTATTAGGAACCAATGTAGTGTAAGAGATGTATGCATCGCCAAATGTTTCAGAGATGTGTAAGCTTTAATCAGTTTTTTTGGTTGATGTGTCACATGATGATTAGCCAGAATCAATGGTCCTAGAACTATGTAATTATTTCTCCCTTTATAACCATTTATTGCTAGATACAGCTTATACTTTTTTCCATTAATCGTTATTTTCTACTCAAAAATTTAATTTAAATTCACAATCATAATGATGCAAATTGCATTATAGGGTTAATTTCAGTGACACCACTTCAGATTTGTCCAACTATCACATAGAAACAATGATGAGCGCTAAAAAGTGCCCAATTAAAGCCCTTAAGCTTAGGTATTTTAGAACCTTTATCTATCTTACTTTCCCGTTTTAAACTAATTCCATTTTATTGTCCTTTTTAGGTGTTTATCCCCAAAATTTCAGCCAAATAAGAGCTTAAAAGAACCAAACTCAAGCTGGATGGAAGAAAGAAGCAAAATGGAAGCAGAATGAAGCAAAGTGTGGAAATCAGCATGTTCTATCGATCGAAAGTCTCCAAGATGGATCGAAGCTCTTTTGTCCTTAACCAAAGATCCCACAAAGTTCGATCGATCCAACAATTCTCAGATCGATCGAAAAGATTCCATCTTATCCTGTTGTACCACCCTACCTACCACTTTTGTCTCTTTCCCCAAAATATCTCAGATCTGTCCTTATCCAAAAGGCACCGCCAGGGAGGATCGATCCAGCCGAAGTTTGATAGATCTTAGCCAAGTTCGATCGATCTCAGCATAGGTTCAATCGATCGAACCTTCTCAAATGCTAATTAAATTAATTTTCAGCTCATTAAAAGTTGTCTCATTATGCAATCATTGGAGGAGCTCTTGTGTACGAGCCTAGACCATTGGGTGTGACATTTGAGCTACATATATAAGGATTATGAGCCACTTTTACATAGAGTTTTTTTTTTTTTTTATATGCTTTTAAGAGTTGATAGATACAATTCTTTGAGAGGAAAAAAAGAGAAGAGGAGGCTAGAGACATATTCTTGGGAGGTTTTCCATCTTCCTCAAGAAGAAGAGCACTTATACCATGGAGATAGCCCTTTAGGGTTGGAGGACACCATTCATGAGTAGTTAGACATCCTCTTGGGGCTAGAGTTAGCCCTAAGCATACTTTCTTCACCTTGATTTATGTATTTTTAAGGGGATTTGTGTTGTAATACATGTTTTGACATATTTGTATACATAGATCTTGTTTATTCAATGATTTGTGTGGTTTAATTCTTCCAATTGATCATTTCATTCTATCCATATGTCTATGTATGCTAGAATAGATATTCATGTGTTTATCTCTATCTCTTGTGTTGTTGATGCATGTCTATGTGTGTTGATGCTATAGATTTAGAGATTGTCAAGACATAGTGCTTAATAGAATGCTCTTATAGTTTATTTGATGGTTCATACTCATTTCTTGATGGATTGTGCCCTCCCTTAGTTTAATTAGTTTAATTTCTATGTCAGTAGCTTAGATGTAGGGTAGTTACCTTAGTTGTTAAATGGGAGGACAATCCATGCTTGTTGTTTGATGTTCCATACTTATGGATGCAAGTAGTATATTTCTCTAATTATGTGATGTGTTTGGATTGTGAGCTTAAAGAAGGATTAATGACTTAGTTTGATGTATTGTACTATTCATTGTGTTGTTTAGACAATATATACTTTATTAGTCATCCATGCTTATTAAAACAGCTACACATACTCACTATTGTTGCAACATATGTTTTCCCCCTCATTAATTGTGAATTGAGTGTATAGAAAAGTGATGCTTAATGGTGATCTCTAAGTCCCAAGACCTCTCTCTCTTGTTTTCTCTATCCTTTAATTGTTTGTTTTACATTGAGCTTGCTTAATCTTAATTGTAGTTTAATCAACCAAACAATCTACCTTTGATCACTCGACCTACTACCCCTAAGCATTGTTTCCATTACTAGTAGCCCTCTAATCCCTTGGGATGATCCCTACTCACTCTTACTACGTTAGTAGTAGTGGTGGTAGTGGTTTTTATAAATTTAAACTTGACCTAAAAGGCTTTTCATGAACCGTGCATTCACTACCTTATTTTGGAGTATAGGAACGGCCGAGAAGTCGCCAAATTTTGGTGCCATTGCAGGGGATTTGAATTGGCAATGCCGTGTTTTGGAAACAATTAGGGATTAGCACTCATTTGATTGTGTCTTTACTTTAGTTTTATTTTTGGTTACTTATTGTGTTTGTTCTTATTTGGCTAGGTGAATTGAGTGAAGGAAGTTGAGCAAAGGAGAATTTAAAGCAAGTGCTAAGCTAAGCACAAAAAGGACTAAGAATCTAAAAAAATTGTAAAGCATAGCAAAGCTTGGAAGTTGAAAATGAATTGAAGTTGCTTAAGGACCCTTTGTGAGATCTTTCTAACTCAAGCTCTAGTTAAATCGTCGGCCCGCGTGGAGGCTTGTTTTTCATTTCTTAGATAAATCGTGAGCCCGCGTGGAGGCAATTTACTTTTCTTTGCATATTGTTCAAGCATTCAAGCATGGGAGTATGGGATCATTGTATGTGGAGATTTGTTGATTGATTTGTTGAGGGGGCAAAGTGCTTGCTTAGATGATGTCATTGTTGTGTTTCTTTAATTTTGTGCGGTCTTAACCAACCCATCATCATAATCAATGGAAAATCTAGAGGGTCATCTTGGTTATTTAGACCCAAACTTCATGGAGCATCCTCCTTTCAACCAATTTCTTCTCAGAGTTCAAGCTCTAATTCCTCCAATGATCCTTCGTGATCATTATAATCTTCATGAATATCATGCACCAACTTGCATCATGCTTCCTAATTTTGAGGCTAATCAATATGAGATTAAGCCCGAGACCATTCAAATATGTCCACTCTTTTATGGCTTAGATGGTGAGGAGCCATATAAACATCTTGATGAATTTCTTGAAATGTGCTCCACTGTGAGGTATATGAATGTCCCGGAGGAAGTTCTTAGGTTACTTATCTTCCCTTTTACTCTTAAAAATAAGGCTCAGCATTGGTTCAACAACTTAGGGGCAAATTCAATAACTTCTTGGTTACAAATGCAAAATGAATTTTTAAAGAAATTTTACCCCGTGAGTTTGACCAATGTTATACGAACTTCTATTCGTGAATTTTCTTAAAGGGAATGAGAACTTTTACATGAAGCTTGGAAAAGATTGAATGAATTGCTAAGAAAGTGTCTATATCATGCTATTCCAAAATGGCAAGTTGTCCAATATTTCTATGAAAGCTTATTCGACACTCACAAGGACATAGTTGATACCTCATGTGGAGGATCATATTTTGGGAAACATGAAGATGATATTTGACACCTTTTTGAGAAAATGAGTGAAAATTCATTGCATAAATGTCACACTTCTCGGTCAAGTCATGATTCTAATAACAAAAAGAAAAATTTGAAAGTGTGTCAAATTGGAAGTCCAATGGAAATTGTTGTCGAGGTCAAAACTTTAACTCAAAAACTTAATCAATTTTTATTGAGTTAAAAATCGGCAAAACAATCATCTCCTCTTCGACATCATCTTCATCATTCTTATGAGCCATGCATGACTTGTTTGAGTGTATTGCATATTACTTCCAATTATCCCCGTGGACATGTGCTTGATGAACATTATGAACAAGTCAATGCCACATTTGCTCACCCTCTTTTCGAATGCTTATGTTCCGGTGTGGAGTGAGCATTCAAATCCTTTTCAAGCTAAAAATTTTCAAAACCGATATGTTCCTCCTCACCATAGAAATAGAGGCTCAAAAGGATTCATCTCATCTTCTTCTTTTCGTCAAAGAATGGACCATTTCTCTCATCCTTAAGCTTATAATCCTCAAAGTAACTCTAATCACTCTCATGCACTCTTTAGCAACCCCACATTTGAAGATAAAGTTTTAGTAGCTTTGGGAAGTTTGGAAATGAACACCAATTTGTTGCACTCTCATTCTCAATCGATATCAAAGCTTAAGTCTCAAATCGAGATGATAGCTAATGCATTGAATACAAGAGAAATTAATAATTTGCCTAGCCAACCCAAAAGGAACCCAAAAGCTCAACATTTTGTGGAAGCAAACTCCACATCGGGGTGTCTTTCCCAAGAGCAAATGCAAACAATTACAACTTTGAGAAGTGGTAGACAAGTTGATAATAGGGTTGAACAACCAAGTAAAATAGTGAACTGGTGAAACCAAAAGTTAACACTCGTCCCGTTTCTAATCCTATTCCTACTACCTTAGATGAGCATGACCCTAGAGAGAATTCTTAACCTTCTTCATCATCCCTTCAAGTTGCAAAGTCTTATGAGCCAAAAGCTTTATTTCCTTATGCTTTGTATACATTATTTTCAATACGTATAGGCTTTGTTTTATTTTACTTGAAACCCGGCTTTGGAGAGTGTATCCAGGCTTTGGAGGATGCAGTTGTCTCTCTTTGGTCAGATGTGGCATCTCTCCGCTCCGATGTCTTAGTTGCAATACAGGGCATATCCAGAGATATCAAGGGATCACGCCCTGCTCCTCAGCATGATATTCCCGATCTCTCTATCTCTATACATTTATTTCATATATCTGTGATACATTCATGCTATTTTGATACTGTTATATTATTTTTACGGCCAGTCTGTTGCCCAGACATAGTGATGTACATTATTTTTATTTTTCTATACATGCAATATTTTGGATGTCATATCTTTGTATTGATATATCTGTTTGTGATTGACTCCATCAGGTGCATCCCAGTGACTTCAATGAGAGAGATTGCTGCCCAAATTTTCAGGACCACCCTTTTTCCTCTCTCTTTACTTCAATTCTTGTCCCATTTACAATTAGATGTTCACTATGCACTATTATCTTCCCTTTCGTCATCTAATAAGTTTTCTCCAAGTGCCATCTTTTCAGGACCACAGTTAATCCCAAGTTTAGGGGGTTATACCACCCACTTTGGATACTTGTGTCTCGACCATTCTTTGCCATAGCTACACTGGTATACTCTTTCCTTTGTTCTCTTTGCACATAAAGGACATTGTGCCATTTAAGTTTGGGGGTAATGGTGTTAATTGTAGTATTTGCTTTCAATGCAAATTTTTAAGCATGACTTGTGTATTTGAGGGATTGTCTATGATTGGTCCATAACTAGCTATGACTTTGATCTTTTGAGGACTATATTGCTTAAAATTTAAAAATTGCTTGGCTTGAGAGTCCAATACTCCTTGTATGCCTTGTGGATGCCATTTAGGAGTAAATTTTTTGAAAGATTGATATCTTGCTTGCATTTATGGTCCACATCATCCTGATTTTGTGATTGTTTTGAGATTCACTCTAAGATTCTACACTAGCACAGGCGCACACTAGCATTCATTTGAGGGGTACATGCTTTGTTGATTATTGAATTGGTTATCTCCCAATTGGGCTAGTAGTCATTGAAAGTTTTCATCTTGATAAAAGTGGATAACAAACTCTTTTCATTGAGTAGCCGGGATTTTAGCCTCATCAAGCACTGAATTTCTCGTGCCAAAAGGTGGAGGGCCCAAACTCTAGGTTAATAATTGAACTTCAAAAAAAAAAATAAATAAATAAATAAAAGAAGAAGAAGAAAAGAAAAAAGAAAAGAAAGTTGCAAAAGCAATAAAAAAAGTGAGGACTTCTCCTAAATGGTGAGAAGTGGGAAATGATTATATGGAGGTTATTTTGATTTGTAGCCTAGTTAATTTGAGCTTGTAAATCCTTAGGGGTGTTTGAACACCTAATACCCTAAAGCCATCTGGTTTGGGAGTCATTGACCTAATGCTCGACCTCATGGATCGCTAGAAAGCTTAATAGATCAACACATTACACCATATTTCTATCTTTGATCCTTAGGATTAGTAAAAAAAAAAAAAAAAAAAAAAAAAAAAAGAAAATGAAAATGAAAAGAATAAGCGTACCTAGATCAATAAAGCTTTAATAAAAGGTTCACTCTTTGTCTTGATGATCGGGACTAGATTTGTATGCTAGTTTGAGGGTAAAGATGTGATCATTTCTTTAGTTGGCTTAGATAACAACATTTTTTATGTCAGTCCACTCAAAAAGGATTCTAGTGTTGTTTTGATTTGCATAATCATTTTCTTGATGTGTGGAGTACCATACTTGTTTACTTGTTGTTAAGATTTTGGGAGATTACTTGGAAATGGTTGAAAATTACATACTTGAGGAAGTTTTCTCCCAATGCTTGTTTGCAATATTGGTGCCTCTTTTATGAGAATGAGCTTAATGTTTGTGGGTATCATTTCTGGAAGCCCTCATGAGACTTCACTCGTCTACTAAGGGTAACCTAGGGGTTTAAAAAGCTTGTTGCATATGCTAAATGCAATCGTGTTCCCTACGAAAGTGGCGTTATCCATTTATTGCTTTCTAGTTCACACTTATATAGTTCTTCATTTCATTCCTTTACTTTGTAGTTCATTGCTAGGAACTAGCAATATTTAAGTTTTGGGGGTGCGATGAGCGCTGAAAAGTGCGCATTTAAAGCCCTTAAGCTTAAGTATTTTAGAACCTTTATCTATTTTACTTTCTCGTATTAGACTAAATTCATGTTATTATCCTTTTTAGGTGCTTATCCCCAAAATAAGTTAATTCAGCTAAATAAGAGCTTAAAAGAAGCTAACTCAAGCTGGATAGAAGAAAGAAGCAAAGCGGAAGCAGAATGAAGCATAGTGTGGAAATCAGCATGTTCGATCGATCTCAAGAATACTTCGATCGATCAAAAGTCTCCAGGATGGATCCAAGCTCTTTTGTCCTTATCCAAAGATCCCACAAAGTTCAATAGATCAAACAATTCTCAGATCGATCAAAAAGATTCCATCTTATCCTGTTGTACCACCCTACCTACCACTTTTGTCTCTTTCCCCAAAATATCTCAGATCTGTCCTTATCCAAAAAGGTGTCGCCATGGGAGGATTGATCCAACCAAAGTTTGATAGATCTCAGCCATGTTCGATCGATCTCAGCATAGGTTCGCTCGATCGAACCCTCTCAAATGCGAATTAAATTAATTTCCAGCTCATTAAAAGTTGTCTCATTGTGCAATCATTGGAGGAACCCTTGTGTACGAGCCTAGACCATTGGGTGTGACATTTGAGCTACATATATAAGGATTATAAGCCACTTTTACATAGAGTTTTTTTTTATATGCTTTTAGGAGTTGATAGATACAATTCTTAGAGAGGAAGAAAAGAGAAGAGGAGGCTAGAGACATATTCTTAGGAGGTTTTCCATCTTCCTCAAGAAGAAGAGCACTTCTACCATGGAGATAGCCCTTGAGGGTTGGAGGACACCATTTATGAGTGGCTAGACATCCTCTTGGGGCTAGATTTAGCCCTAAGCATGCTTTTCTTTAGCTTGCTTTATGTATTTTTGAGGGGATTTGTGTTGTAATACATGTTTTGACATATTTGTATACATAGATATTGTTTATTCAATGATTTATGTGGTTTAATTCATCCAATTGATCATTTCATTCTATCCATATGTCCATGTATGCTAGAATAGATGTTCATGTGTTTATCTCTATCTCTTGTGTTGTTGATGCATGTCTATGTGTGTTGATGCTATAGATCTAGAGATTGTTAAGACATAGTGCTTAATAGAATGCTCTTGTAGTTTATTTGATGGTCCACACTCATTTGTTGATGGATTGTGTCTCTCCCTTAATTTAATTAGTTTAATTTCCATGTCGTTAGCTTAGATGTAGTGTAGTTACCTTAGTTGTTAAATGAGAGGACAATCCATACTTGTTGTTTAATATTCCATACTTATGGATGCAAGTAATATATTTCTCTAATTATGTGATGTGTTTGGATTGTGAGCTTAAAGAAGGATTAATGACTTAGTTTGATGTATTGTGCTATTTACTATGTTGTTTAGACAATATATACTTAATTGGTCATCCATACTTGTTAAAACAACCACGCACACTCACTATTGTTACAACATATGTTTTCCCCCTCATTAATTGTGAATTGAGTGTATAGAAAAGTGATGCTTAGTGGTGATCTTTAAGTTCCAAGACCTCTCTATCTTGTTTTCTCTATCTTTTAATTGCTTGTTTTACATTGAACTTGCTTAATCTTAATTGTAGTTAAATCAACCAAATAATCTACCTTTGATCACTCGACCTACTAACCCTAAGCATTGTTTCCATTACTAGTAGCCCTCTAATCCCTTGGGACGATCCCTACTCACTCTTGCTACTTTAGTAGTAGTGGTGGTAGTGGTTTTTATAAATTTAAACTTGACCCAAAAGGCTTTTCTTGAACCGTGCATTCACTGCATTATTTTAGCGTATAGGAACGGCCAGAAGTCGTAAAAATTTGTGTGTTGAACACTGAAAAGTGCGCTTTTAAACCCCTTACGTTTGAACATTCTAGGACCTTTATTTATCTTATTTTCTCACTTTAGACTAATTTCTGGTTATTTCCCTTTTTAGGTCAATAAAGCTAAAACGGGCTAAAAATGGTTTCTTAAGGCCTTTTTGGAGTCAAACTAAGTCTTGGTGAGAATTTGGAGCAAAAGGAGGCTGATTTGGAGCAAAAGGATGCTGATGCTGGAAAACTGCCAAGTTTGATAGATCGTAGAAAAGTGAGATCGATGATAGATCTCACTCTGATTGATCGAACCCAGATCAATAATAGATCTCACTTAGATCGATCAAACCCAGATCGATAGAAGAAAAGTTAGATCGATCGAACTGTTCGCGAAAGTTATTAAAAAGCAAATCTGATTCTCATTTCGAACCAACTCGGGCAGAGCTTTAAATAAAGGATTCTAGGGCTGAGTTCTCATATATTTGGGCTCTCAAAGCCTTGTATATAAGAGGGATTCAACCATTTTTGTTGAGAGATCCTATTTTTACATTGTAATTTCTATATTCTCTTTAGTTTCTCTCTCTAGAAAGTTAGAGATTAAGGTTAGAAGAAAAGAGGGAAGTGGAAGTATATCTCAAGAACCCATCTTTAGATCCACTCTCTCTCCCTCTCTCTCTCTAGAGCTTCAAAGAAGAAGAAGAAGATGAAGCCATGTTTGGAACTTACCCTTGAGGGTTTCATGACCACATCTACCTCCTCCATGATTGGCTAGATCTACACTTAGGGCTTGGATGAGCCCTAAGTCTTGTGTAATCTAAACCCTTGTATTTCTATTTTTTGGGATTTATATATATTGTTGTGATTAGTGTTCTAGCCTTGTGAATTTAATGAATCTTGGTATATTTCTATGATTTCTATGGTTTAATTCTTCCTATTAATTCTCTAGTCTATTTACATGTCTATGTGTGATTAAATTAGGAATTATTTCTTACATGATTCATATGGATTAATTCTTTCTATTGATTCTCTATTTGATTACATGTTGTATTATGTGTGATTATTTGGGGAATTGATCTCTACACTAGATTCTCTATGTTGGTTGCATGTCTATGTATGATTAATAAAGGATTTTGTGATGGCTAAGCATGGGTTTTCATTGACTGGGTTTTTAGATTAATTTGATGGATTATTCTTATGCTTGATGGGTTGTTTTACAATTTAATTCTTATGCTTGGTTTGATATTCCATGGCTTATTATTGCAAATTCCATGATTCTCTAGATTGATGTGTGCTACAATTGTTACTAATTTGATAGGTTATGCTTAGAATTGATGGGTTGTGCTACACTTAGTTTATTTGTTGGTTAGGTAGACAATTCATACATGAATTTGATGGTCCATGCTTAATATTGCAATTGGTAGTCGCATTTTGTTCACAACAATGTATTCCCCATTAATGGAAAGCAAGTGGTTAATTACATGAGCTTAGTGCTGATTCCAACACCCTAAGACCTCTCTTCATATCTCTTAAATCCCTATCTTAACTTAGTTTTATTTTAATTGCATTTTCATTAATTGAAGTAGTTTAATCATCTTATCAAATCTCTTTGCAATCTTGCGATACATTAAAGTCAAAGTTAAATTCCAACACGTATAATCCTTTGGGATGATCCCTACTCACTCTTGCTACGTTAGTAGTAGTGGTGGTAGTGGTTTTTATAAATTTAAATGTGACCTAAAAGGCTTTTCTTAAATCGCACATTCACTACATTATTTTGACGTATACAAGCGGCCTCGTTAAATTTTGGCATAGTTTCTGGGAAAAATTAGGAACCCGAAAGGATTGGTTACGCAAATTGAATGATGCTTTGTGGGCTTACCGAACGGCATACAAGACTCCCATTGTCATGTTTCCTTATAGACTTGTTTATAGAAAGCCTTGCCATCTTCTGGTTAAGCTAGAACACAAAGCTTTGTGGGTGGTTAAGAAGCTCAATTTTGACCTTAACAAAGCCGGAAAGAATCGCTTACTCCAATTGAATGAATTGGAAGAGTTGAGGCACAATATTTATGACAATGCCAAACTCTATAAAGAAAAGACCAAAGCTTTTCATGACAAACACATTAGGAAGAAATCTTTTGAGCCGGGTCAAAAAGCTTGGCTTTTCAACTCTAAGTTAAAACTCTTTCCAGGAAAGTTGCGAACCAAATGGGAAGGTCCATATGAGATCATCTCTGTTGCGCTGCATGGGGCAGTTGAGATTCAAAGTTTAAAGAATGGCAACACCTTCAAGGTGAATGGGCAAAGGTTGAAACCCTATATTGAAGGACAAGTTTTTCAAAGACATATGGAAGCTACCCTTTTGGAGATCCAGTCTATGAAGAGATATAGTGATGCATTCATTTGTCTCAAGAGAAAGTTCAATTTTCTGCATATTCTTGCATGTTCGATCGATCTCAAATGAGGTTCGATCGATGGAACACCCATCCCTACATCCAATCATTACTCTGTTCCATCGATTTGAAATTTCCTATATAAATCATCCCTCTGTTTATCGTTTGAGAATTTCTTTGGATCGATCTGAAAGTTCCTAGATCGATCCAACTTTTTCTTGGATCGATCTTCACTCCACACTTACAAAAAATTTTGAGATCCTTGAAAAAGACCTCTCTGTGTATCGTTCGAACTTGTCTGCAGGATTTCACCATTTCGATCGATCGAAAATTAGATCGATCTAAGTTCGATCGATCAGAAGCTTTATATATATATATATATATAAAAAAATACATATTTTCAAATCTTTCAAAGCAGCATTCCGTCTAGCTAGAGACGTTAAAATTAGCAATCATTGTTTATATTTTCTTGCATATTATTTAATCTTGCTTTTTTTTTTTTTATAAAAAAATAAAAAAAATTATATATATATATTTCACCATTATGCCCTTATGTGTAGTCATGCTACTTTCATATTTTCTATCGGGTTTGATCTCACATCTCTCTTTCATCTTGTGTTATATTTCTTAGAATGTATGATTTAATTATTCTTATCCCATTTGTTATTTGATGTGAGTTTCCTGGTGTGGTTATTCAAGTAGGTTGTTGATTCTAAGTTTGGGGGAGCCGTCTTTCGAATTGAATCAACGCTGGGCTTTATATCTTTGCCACCACGGTATACTCTTTCAATTTTTTTCATTGTTTTTGGCGGGTTAAAGCCGTTCCTTATATGCCAAATTGATGTAGTGAATGTGTGGTTCAAGAAAAGACATTTAGGTCAAATTTAAATTTATAAAAACCACTACCAACACTGCTACTAAAGTAGTAAGAGTGAGTAGGGATCGTCCCAAGGGACTGCGAGGATCGAGCAATGTCTTAAAATCATAATTAGGGCTAGTAGGTCGAGTGATCAAATAATTGGTCGGTTGGTTGATTAAAGAGCAACTAAATTAAACTAAGTAATAGCAAAAGAGTGCAATTAAGAGTAAGTGAGAGAGAGAGAAAAAGATCTTGGGCTTTAGAGATACCACCAAGCAATGCATTTCTATATCATTGACAAGTGATTAATGAGGGCAAATAGTGGGTTGCAATATTGGTGTGTGTGTATTTGGTTGATTCAATAGGCAGGATGACTAGTTAAGCATGTATTGTCTAAACATCATGTGACAGGCACAATATATCTAAGCTATGAAGCATATATTGTCTAAACAACATGTGAAAGGCACAATAAATCAAAACAAGTCATTAATCCTTTTATTAAGCTCACAATCCAAATACAACACAAGGATAGAGACATATGTTAATTGCATTCAAAAGCTTGGATCATCAAACAACAAGTATAGGTTGTCCTCCCATTTAACACTACACTACAACTACATTACATCTACACTACTAGCATGAAAATAAACTAGGGGAGGGGCACAATCCATCAAGAGATAAGCATGAACCATCAAGAGAATCATAAAAACATTATTTTAAGCACAATGTTTTGACAATCTCTAACTCTATAGCATCAATACACATAGACATGCATCAATAACACAAAATCTAGAGATAAGCACATGAACATCTATTCTAGCATACATAGACATATGGATAGAATGAAATGACCAATCGGAAGCATGAAACCACATAAATCATCGAATAAACAAGATCTATATATATTAAAGTGTCAAAACATCAATTACAACACTAATCCCTCAATAATACACAAGATTAAGATATAGAAAGCATGCTTGGGGCTAACTCTAGCCCCAAGAGGATCTCTAGCCACTCATGGTGATGATGCTCCAACCCTCAAGGGTTAACTCCATGGTTAAAATCTGCTTCTTGTTGATGAAGGGTTTCCAATGGCGTCTCTAGCCTCTTCCTCTTCTAAACTTCCTCTCCAAGAGATGATATGAAAGTAATGTTGGCTCCTTTTGAAAAAATAATCCCTATCCTTATATAGGTAGGTCAAAATGACACCCAAAATGAGCTGGAGTTGTGCACACAATATTCTCTAATGATTGGATATAGGATAACTTTCAATGAGATGGAATTTTAACTTTTTTCGCACTGGAGGAAGTTCGATCGATCGAAAGTAAGTCAGATCGATCGAAAGTGAGTGAAATCGATCGAACTTAGGCTGGATCGATCCATCTGGCTGAGCTTTTTGGAAAAAGACAAATTTGAGATATTTATGGGAGACATTTATGGGAAAAAGACAAAAGTGGTTAGTGGGTGCTACAGCTATGGATAGGATCAATCATTTGAATAAGGACAAAAGCGTTCGATCGATCGAAGGATGGTGTTGGATCGATCGAACTTTTGGAACTTTATGCTTTTGGGTAAAGGCTTGGATCTATCTTGAAGTGCTGAGATCGATCATTGTTCGATCGATCGAACCTTGAAATTGGATCGATCGAACTTTGCTGCTTGCCACCTTTGGCTTTATTTGCTTCCTTCTTTCTCCATTTTGATCTTTCCTTTGATTAATCCCAGAATTGCTTCAATTAAGCTCTTATTTGGCTGAGTTAGCTTATTTTTGGGATAAGTGCCTAAAAATGGAAATAATACAAAATCAATCTAAAACGATAAAGTAAGATAGATAAAGGTGCTAGAATGCCTAAGCTTAAGGGGTTTAAATATGCACTTTTCAGTACTCATCACACCCCCAAACTTAAATATTGCTATCCCTAGCAATGAACTAGAAAGAAAAAGAATGAAATAAACAACTATACAAATATGAATTTATAAAACAATAAATGTATAACGCCACTTTCATAGGGAACACAATTGCATTTAGTATATGCAACAAGCCTTTTAAACCCCTAGGTTACCCCTAGTGGACGAGTAAAGTCTCGTGAGGGTTTCCAAAAATGGTACCCACAAACATTAAGCTCATTTTTGCAAAACAGGAACCAATATTGCCAACAAGCATTGGGAGAAAACTACCTCAAGTATGTAATTTTTCAACCCTTTCTAAGCAATCTCCCAAAATTTCAATATCAAGCAAGCAAGTATGGTCCTCCACACATCAAGAAAATGATCATGCAAATCAAAACAACTCTAGAATCCTTTTGAGTAAACCGGCATCAAATGTGTTGCTTTCTAAGCCAACTGAAGAATTAATCACATCCTTACCCTCAAACTAGCACACAAATCTGGTACCGATCATCAAGACAAAAAGTGGACCTTTTATTAAAGGTTTATTCATCTAGGTGCGCTTATTCCTTTCACTCATTCAAATTTTTTTTTTTTTTTTAATTTATTTTAATTGAGGATCAACGATGGAAGTATAGTGCAATGTGTTGATCTATTAAGCTTTCTAGCGATTCCTGAGATCGAGCGTTAGGTCAATGACTCCCAAACCAGACGGCTTTAGGGCACTAGGTATTCAAACACCCCTATGGACTTACAAGCTCAAATCAACTAGGCTACAAATCAAGACAACAACCATCTAATCATTTCTCACTTCTCACCATTTGGGAGAAGTCCTCACTTTTTATTGCTTTTGCTTTTGCCTTTTTTTTTTTTTTTTTTTTTTTTTTTTTTTTTTTTTTTGAATAAGCAAGTTCAATTATTAACCTAGAGTTTGGGCCCTCCACCTTTCGGTGCGAGAAGTTCAATGCCTGATGAGGCTAGAATCCCGGCTACTTAGTGAAAAGGGGTTGTAATCCACCTTTATTAAGAATAAAAGCTTTCAATGCACTACTAGCTCAATTGGGATATAACCAATTCAATAATTAACAAAGCATGTACCCCACAAATGAATCCTAGTGTGCGTCGGTGCTAGTGTAGAAGACTAGAGTGAATCTCAAAATAATCACAAAATTAAGATGATGTGGACCACAAATGCAAGCAAGAGATCAATCTTTTGAAAAATTTACTCCTAAATGGCTTCCACAAGGCATACAAGAAGTATTGACCTCTCAAGTCAAGCAATTTTTAAAGTTTAAGCAATATAGTCCTCAAAAGATCAAAATCATAGCTAGATATGGACCAATCATAGAAATATCCCTCAAATACACAAGTCATGCTAAAAATTTGAATTTAAAACTAACACTGTAGCGCACCATTCCCCCCAAACTTAAATTGCACAATGTCTTCAATGTGCAAAGAGAACAAAGGAAAGAGTATACCAGTGCAACTAAGCAAGAATGATCGAGACTGAAGTATCCGAAGTCGGTGGCATTGCCCCCCCAAACTTAGGACGAACTGTGGTCCTGAAAATTGGCACTTGGATAAACTTATCAGATAACAAAATGGGATAATCAGTGCACAGTGGTCATGCAAGTGTAAATGGCATAAACGAATAACTAAATGAAAAAGGTATAAGGGTGGTCCTAGAAATTGGGTAGCACTGTCTCACTGAGGTCATTGTGATGCACCTGATGGAGTCAAACAGACAGATATGAGAATACAATCATATGACATCCATAACAAAAATAGATATATAAAATAGAGAAAGTGCAGGTACAACAAAAATATCAAAGCCGACAGACCGGCTGTAAAAATAATACAGTAACAATAATAAAGTATCAAAAGGAGAGAAATATCATAAGATGGGGAGGACTAGGAGCTCAGGAAGATGAAGTAGGACGGACGGGTCTGGCTCCACGAATGTCTCTGGATAAATCTCTGAACATGGTCACAACATCCGTGTGGAAGGCAGCAAAATCAGCTCTGTGGGCTGTGAGGTCAGCTCAGATGGTAACAACAGTATCCTCTAGCATCTGCAGACGTACTCCAAAGCTAGGGGTCATATCTGGAGTCTCGAATTAAAAGAAAGCTCCGGAGTTTGCTCCTGCTCATGAACGGGCGACCTGGCTGGAGAGTCCTGCTCTGCATCATCTGTAGGGCACTCTAAGTTGATGTCTAAATGCTCAGCAGCGGGATCAACTGGTGCGTCATCCGCTGCGGGATGTGCTGCTGCTGCCTCTGCCGGTGCCACTGCATAGGCCTATGCTGCCGCCTCCTCCTCTAACTTCAGCTCTGCAGCTGCCAGTACGGCATGGACCTGCCGGTGAGTGATAATAGCTCTGTAGCTCTTGTCCCAGTCCTTCTTAAGGAAGTGACAGGAACCTCTCTCGGGGTGCTCCTGCGGGTGGATAGGATAGCGCTGGTCAATGAGAATCTGGGTGATGAGGTGGCTAAATGGAAGAGACTTGGCCCTTTCGAGCGCCTCCTTGTTGACGTACTCATCATAGAGCTTCCTCATCACGCTCCAGATAAGCTCAGGAATAGACACCTAGTGGCTGGTATAGAAGGCGTACAGGGCTGCTAGATAGTCGCCCGGCCTCTGAATCTTGTGTCCCGCTATGTATATGTTTCAGTAGAGCACTGAATCTATAAACCACAGGTCGTCCAGCAAGAATGTCAGGGTGGCGAAGGTTTTGCCACTGGCATGGTGACCTGTGAGAAAAATTGCCATATCGGCGTAAGAAGGCCTGCGGAACCTGGGATATGTCTCCTGTAGCTCGGGCGGGCACTGATGTGGACAGCGAGTCGAACGGGCCAGAGTATCCACTGTAATGGTGATCTCATAGCCATTAATAGAGGTGATGAGCTCGGCTGTAGTGCGCGGCGACGGTCGGAGGTTCTGGTAGAACAACCGTACCAGTCGCGGGTAGATCGGCTCTGTGACTGGGGCAAGAATAGCTGAGAGGCCCCACTGAATGATGTCCTGATAGGTGGATGAGTCAGCACTGATCTGGAGAAGAATATGGTGTCGAATGCTGACTCGTGCTCGATAGTCATGTATGCATATCGAGGCGTGAGTTTGTCACGCTGTAGATGAGCTGGCTGCTCAGCGCCTCTATGCGGTGGAGATGGTGATGGTGTGAATGCTGGATGAGCCGGCGACTGGGGTGGAGTAGGGTGTAATGGCTCCTCTATATGAGAGGGCTGTGCAGTCTCCCCAATCCGCTGTCGGACTCTCCTCTGTGTATGCTCGGGGCTGGGATCCCGGATATGAGATGGGCCGGTCCCGTCGTCAAGTCGCAGCTGGAGTAGTGACGGTGTCTATGTGCTACCGTCTTAACGTAAGCCATAGTCTGCAAATAGAAATTCAAAAGTTAGTGCCAGCATATATAGAATATAAAGCACAATATAGAAACATGTATGTCAAATAAGATAAACAAAACAAAATATCGTATGATTCTAAGCAAGTGGCAGAATATGAAACATGCTAAACAATGTGAGTATGCAATGCATCAAATGTGGAATATCATAGGCATTGGGCATATATAAGGTAGCATGAACATAAGATAAGATGAATGAAGTGTGTATATGAGATCTGTGAAATTCGATCGATCAGAAAAAGAAATGAGATTGATCACAAAAGTTGGATCGAACAAAGGTTAAGTTGGATCAATCACAAATTTTGGATCGATCGAAAATTAGTTGGATCGATCACAAATCTTCGATCGATCAAAAATTTATTCGATCGATTGAACAGTGCGACGATGAAACCTAACAATCACAGATCTGTGACTTTTGAAGCATGGGGCCTATATGAATGAGTTCGTGGGCCCCCCAACTACACAAATCAAGCCTAAATGCATTCCAAACGTGGCCCAAATGCCTAAATCTAACAAAATCTTCAAAATCTATGCACACACACACACACACACATATATATATAGAGACATGGATGCTAAAGCTTTGAGAATGGAAGATTTAACATGAAAGCAACATGATTACAACATTTGAAACAAGTATTGATGCATGAGAGGTCAAGTCTAGGGAAGAATGTCTCAGATCTTACCTCAAGAGGGCGAGAGAATGGAGAATGAACTGAGAAGATCTGAGATGAAGAAGATGAAGATGAACTGAGATTCGAGATGCTTGGATCTCGCCGGAGGAATTGCCGGAGCTAGGAGAGATGATTCATAGTGAAGAGGGATGAAAGGCTAGGGTTTGGTGAGTGGGATCGATCCAAACTATCGATCTCAAGACCCTTGGATCTATTTTTAAAAACATTTCCCAACTAGTTCGATCGATCGAAGATGAGTTGTGCTCGATCGAACTTTGATGAACTCCTTTCAAAGTATTTTTGGATTTTTTTTTTTTTTTTGAATTTAAATTTAAATTTAATTAATTAAAAACTAAATAAATTAAAATATTTTTGAATTTTTGAAAACTTGTTGAAAATTAAAACAAAATAAAATGAGAGAGAAAATAGAATAAAATAAAATGAAAATATTTTTGGATTTTTGAAAAGTTGAAAAGTCAAACTAAAGTTAAAACACCGAAATGAAGATTTGTGATCGATCGAAACAAGAGTTTGATCAATCAGACAGAGAGCAAAAATATACAGGTTTTGGTTCAAAAATTTGGTAAGTGTTGGAACATGAGATCAATCGAACTGGAAATTTGGATCGATCGAAGAACTTTCAGATCAATCTTGGAATGTTTCGAACGATCAGACAGAGAGCTGAAAATATGCAGGTGGATGCAGGCTCAAAATTTTTCTAAGTGTTAAATCATGAGATCGATCGAATTTAGAAGTTGGATCGATCAAAGGTCTCTTGATCGATCTTGGAGTTGGTTCGAATGATGGGACAGAGAGATGATTTGGATGCAGGTTTAGGTCGAAAGATTTTCTAAGTGTTGGGTGTAGAGAAGAGTTCGATTGATTGATCTCAAGTTTGAGATCGATCGAACTTTGCCGAATGCTCAATAATAACATGAAAGCTAATGCAATCCTCACCAAAGTTCCTTGAAATGCATATGAACCAAAAACAACTATCTAGACTTCACAAGAAATGAAATGAAAGGTAGAAATGGGGGAGGAATAGGGTTTTGACACCCTACGAATGCTTTTGCTAGTCTTTAATGTCTATAGCAAGACATTGGGCTCTTTTAGCCCGGATCAAAGATCTTATAATGCATCCCCTTCTTGTTAGGGTGATAGATGCTTTGAACTCCGCCCAAAAAATGGTTCTTTGAAGAACTTGTTGGACTAAGCTCAAAAGACGTCTTTGGTCCCTTGTCTATGCAATTACAACCTTTAGGCTTCCACGCCCTTTCAAAGCAAAAGTTTAAAACAAGACTTTTAGAATGCAAGGTTGAAGATGATCCTTTGAAAGTTTTTGTTTTACACAAAACCTCATTTCCTTGGCATTGAAGATCATGACATTCATCTACAACGTTGACTTCTCCTTCATATTTGTCAAATAAATTGGGTGTGGGATTAAAGATACTCAACTTCACCTTCATGTGGCCAAATGAAATCTTCATTATCCCCGTCCTACAATTGATGTTGGCATTAGTGGTTGCCAAGAAAGGACGGCCAAGGATAACGGGAATTTAGCTCTTAGGATAGGGAACTGGTTTCGTGTCTATGACAACAAAATTAACCGGGAAGAAGAATTTGTCAATCCTTATCAAAACATCCTCAATTATACCCCTAGGCTTCTTAATGGATCGGTCGGCAAGTTGCAAAACTATTGACGTCGGTTTCAATTCACCTAAACCCAATTTGACATAAACCGAGTATGAAAGAAGATTAACACTTGCTTCTAAGTCAAGAAGCGCCCGATTAATGATATGATGCCCAATAATGCATGATGTAGTGGGTGAACTGGGGTCCTTAAACGTTGGAAGAGTATTATGTTGCAAAATTGAGCTTACTTGCTCGGTCAAAACCACTTTTCTTGGTGCTTGGCTCTTGTTCTTCCGCTTTTGGGTGCACAAGTCTTTCAAGAATATGGCATAAGACGGAATTTACTTGATTGCATCCAATAGTGGAAGATTAAATTTCACTTGCCCAAACATTTCCATGATTTCAATGGTTTTTGCCTTTTGCTTGTCTTTTGAAATGGATCCTTTTAAGGCATCCAGAAATGGAACCTTTGGTTCAAACACTTTTTTAAGATTTTCTATTGAACTCTCTTCAACACAAGAAGTTTTCAAATCATTTTTCAATAAAACATTTTCAATATCTTTTTTCAAAACTTCTTGTTCAAACACATTTTTTAAGACTTTCTCATCTATAAGGTCATGTGTATGCAATGAAGTAAGAATGGGACGTGAAACGGGACGGGTGATAACTTAAGGTTGTGCCGATTCACTCTCTTCATTAGACACTCCAACTCGATTGTTCACAATCCTACCACTCCGCAAGGTAGTCACCGCATTAACATGTTCAATGGCGTGGTCTTCCGACTAGGAATGGGTTTCCACAACACATTGTTGCTTAGGTGGGGCATTTATATGCATCTTTCCCTTCTTTCTTGCATTGAGAGTGCTTGCTATTTGCCCTACTTGGGTTTCTAGCTTTGCAATAGATTGAGAGTGAGAATGAAGCAATTGAGTGTTAGCCTCTACAGTGCCCAAAGCATTCAAAACTTTCTCTTCAAAGGTGGGACTTCTAGTATTACCTTGGGAATAGGATTAGTTGGGAAAATGAGAATTAGCAAATTGATTCCCTTGTGATTGATAGGGCCTATAACCTTGGGATCCTTGGTTTTGAAGTGGAGGTGGAATGTACTTCCCTTGAAAACCGCCTTGGAAAGGGTTTGAGCCCTCTCTTTGGTTTTTCCAAGAGAAATTCGGATGATTCCTCTAACTTGGATTATAATGAGTACCATAAGGATTGTTCCCTTGGTTCACAAAAGCCGCATTGACTTGTTCATTAGGTTCACTTTGCACTTGTCCGTCAGGACAATGAGAAGTAGAATGAAGAACACTAGAACAAGTCATACATGTTACAGTTAATGCATGATGAGAATGGTTAGAAAAGGAAGATACTTGGTTTGCCGAGTTTTGGTTAATCAAAAATTGATCAAACCTTTGAGACAAATACTTCATTTTGGCGGCTATTTCATTTGAATGTTCGACTTGATGTAAGCCAATACTCTTCCTACCTTGTGAATTTATACCATTCTTGGATGATAGTGCTCTATGCAAAGAATTTTCACTCATACTTTCATAGAGATGCCACATGTCATCCTCATGCCTATCAATGTAAGAGCCACCCATGCAAGTATCAACCATACCCTTATAGTTGTCCGATAAGCTCTCAAAAAAGTATTGAACTAATTGCCATTTGGGCATGTCATGATGTGGACACTTTTTAAGCGATTCATTGAAGCGTTCCCATGCCTCATGAAACGTTTCTCCATCCCCATGTGAAAATTCTCGAATTGAGGTCCTCATGGCATTGGTCTTAGAAACTGGATAGTACTTCTTCAAGAACTCTTATTGCATTTCTGCCCAAGAAGTAATTAAAAAAGGCATAAGATTGTTAAACTAATACTTTGCCTTGTCTTTTAAGGTGAATGGAAAAAGTTTGAGTCTTAAAACCTCTTCCGGCATGTCCGTATATTTTACGGTGGAACATACTTCAAGAAACTCATCCAAATACTTGTAAGGTTCTTCACTTGGAAGTCCATGATAGTTAGGAAGCATTTGAATGGTTTGTGGCTTAATTTCATAATGATGTGCTCTAAATGGAGGCAATTGGATGCATGTAGGTGCATTGTATTCATTAGGCACATAGTGATCTCTTAAAGCAAGAGGTGGATTAGCTACTTGAGGTGCAACATGAACACCTTGGTTTTGAATTCCTTGATTGTTGACATGAGGTTATAGAGCATACGTTGGCCTTGGCATTCCATATGGAACTTGGCCTTGTTGTTGTGGTGGTTGGTGAATGAATGGCCTAGGCATGCCTAATGGTACTTGTATGTTCTCATTGTGCACATTGGGATGAAAGATACCTTGTTAGTCTATATGACCAATGTCCTCAACATGATTATCATTATGGTCATCCATTGAAAGATTGGCTCTATTTGAACTTCCTCTTCCTCTAGAATTTCTAATGATAGATTCAAGATGCAAATCAAGAGGGGCAAGAGTTGGTCTCAATGAACGATGCCCATGCATGCACAATACAAAACACAACAAACACAAAGAATGACAAACACTATGCCTTCACAACAATGCAATTAGACTTCTTCCATAAATATTAAATTCATACTCACATACTTTAACTCAATGATGCAAAATAATAAAAAATAAGCCTCCACACAGGTCGACGATTTAACTAAGGGATTGAGTAAAGAAAATATCACAAAGGTCCTTTAGCACTTCAACTCCAAATTTTAAAGCTTAGCTTAGCAAATTTTTTAAGTTTTTAGCATTTTTCCTTTCTTTGCTTGCTTGAATTGAATGCTCAATGGCTCCTTTGCCTGCTTCCTATCCAACAAAGCACCTTGTTAAATAAGAACAACACAATAAGTAACCAAAAAAAAAAAAAAATGAAGTAAAAACACGATCAAAAGAGTACTAATCCTAATCAATTCCACAAATCCGACGTTGCCAAATCTAATCAACAAATTCCCGGCAACGGCGCCAAAATTTGGCGGGTTAAAGCCATTCCTTATACGCCAAATTGATGTAGTTAATGTGTGGTTCAAGAAAAGCCTTTTAGGTCAAATTTAAATTTATAAAAACCACTACTAACACTACTACTAAAGTAGCAAGAGTGAGTAGGGATCGTCCCAAGGGAATGTGAGGATCGAGTAATGTCTTGGAATCACAATTAGGGCTAGTAGGTCGAGTGATCAAACAATTGGTTGGTTGGTTGATTAAAGAGCAACTAAATTAAACTAAGTAATAGCAAAAGAGTGCAATTAAGAGTAAGTGAGAGAGAGAGAAAAATATCTTAGGGTTTAGAGATCACCACCAAGTAATGCATTTCTATATCATTGACAAGTGATTAATGAGGGCAAATAGTGGGTTGCAATATTGGTGTGTGTGTATTTGGTTGATTCAATAAGCAAGGATGACTAGTTAAACATGTATTGTCTAAACATCATGTAAAAGGCACAATACATCTAAGCTATGAAGCATATATCGTCTAAACAACATGCGAAAGGCACAATAAATCAAAACAAGTCATTAATCCTTTTATTAAGCTCACAATCCAAATACAACACAAGGATAGAGACATATGTTAATTGCATTCAAAAGCTTGGATCATCAAACAACAAGCATAGATTGTCCTCCTATTTAACACTACACTACAACTACACTACATCTACACTACTAGCATGAAAATAAACTAGGGGAGAGGCACAATCCATCAAGAGATAAGCATGAACCATCAAGAGAATCACAAAAGCATTCTTTTAAGCACAATGTTTTGACAATCTCTAAATCTATAGCATCAATACACATCGACATGCATCAATAACACAAAATCTAGAGATAAGCACATGAATATCTATTCTAGCATACATAGACATATGGATAGAATGAAATGACCAATTGGAAGCATTAAACCACATAAATCATTGAATAAACAAGATCTATATATATCAAAGTGTCAAAACATCAATTACAACACTAATCCCTCAATAATACACAAGATTAAGATATAGAAAACATATTTGGGACTAACTCTAGCGCCAAGAGGATGTCTAGCCACTCATAGTGATGATGCTCCAACCCTCAAGGGCTAACTCCATGGTTGAAATCTACTTCTTGTTGATGAAGGGTCTCCAATGGTGTCTCTAGCCTCTTCCTTCTCTAAGCTTCCTCTCCAAGAGATGATATGAAAGTAATGTTGGCTCCTCTTGAAAAAGCAATCCTTATCCTTATAGGTAGGTCAAAATGACACCCAAAATGAGCTAGGGTCGTGCACACAATATTCCCTAATGATTGGATATAGGATAACTTTCAATGAGATGGAATTTTAACTTTTTCGCACTGAAGGAAGTTCGATCGATCGAAAGTGAGTGAGATCGATCGAACTTAGGCTAGATCGATCCATCTGGCTGAGCTTTTTGGAAAAAGACAAATTCAAGATATTTATGGGAGATATTTATGGGAAAAGGACAAAAGTGGTTAGTGGGTGCTACAGCTGTGGATAGGATCAATCATTTGAATAAGGACAAAAGTGTTCGATCGATCGAAGGATAGTATTGGATCGATCGAACTTTTGGAACTTTATGCTTTTGGGTCAAGGCTTGGATCTATCTTGAAGTGCTGAGATCGATCATTGTTCGATTGATCGAACCTTGAACTTGGATCGATCGAACTTTACTGCTTGCCACCTTTGGCTTCATTTGCTTCCTTCTTTCTCCACTTTGCTCTTTCCTTTGATTAATCCCAGAATTGCTTCAATTAAGCTCTTATTTGGCTGAGTTAGCTTATTTTCGGGATAAGTGCCTGAAAATGGAAATAATACGAAATCAAACTAAAACAGTAAAGTAAGATAGATAAAGGTGCTAGAATCCTTAAGCTTAAGGGGTTTAAATACGCACTTTTCAGTGCTCATCAGTTCTCATTGCACATTGTGGATAATGTGTGGTTTAAGTTTGGGGGTAAGGTGTCTTGTTGCATTCTACTTAAAGTTGAACTTTAAATGCATGATTGAGATTTGAGATCGATGTTTGTGATGATTTTGATCTTTTGAGGACTATATTGCTTAGAATTTAAAAATTGCTTAACTTGAGAGTCCAATACTCCTCGTATGCCTTGTGGATGCCGTTTAGGAGTAAATTTTTTGAAAGATTGATATCTTGCTTGCATTTGTGGTCCACATCATCCTGATTTTGTGATTGTTTTAAGATTCACTCTAGGATTCTACACTAGCACAGGCGCACACTAGCATTTATGGGGTACATGCTTTATTGATTAATTGAATTGGTTATATCCCAATTGGGCTAGTAATGCACTGAAAGCTTTCATCTTGATAAAAGTGGATAACAAACCCTTTTCATTAAGAAGTCGAGATTCTAGCCTCATCAAGCACTGAATTTCTCGCGCCGAAAGGTAAAGGGCCCAAACTCTAGGTTAATAATTGAAGCCTAGTTGATTTGAGCTTGTAAGTCCTTAGGGGAGTTTGAACACCTAATGCCCTAAAGCCGTCTGGTTTGGGAGTCATTAACCTAACACTCGACCTCATGGATCGCTAGAAAGCTACACATTGCACCATACTTCTGACGAGGGCCGTTCCTTGCACACCAAAATTGATATAGTGAATGTGCGGTTCAAGAAAAACCTTTTTGGTCAAGTTTAAATTTATAAAAACCACTACCAACACTACTACTAAAGTAGCAAGAGTGAGTAGGGATTGTCCCAAGGGGTTGTAGGGATCGAACAATGTCGTGGAATCACAATTAGGGCTAGTAGGTCGAGTGATCAAATAATTGGTTGGTTGGTTGATTAAAGAGCAACTAAATTAAACTAAGTGATAGCAAAAGAATGCAATTAAGAGTAAGTAAGAGAGAGAGATCTTGGGGTTTAGAGATCACCACCAAGCAATGCATTTTTATATCATTGACAAGTGATTAATGAGGGCAAATGGTGTGTTGCAATATTGGTGTGTGTGTGTGTGTTTGGTTGATTCAACAAGCAAGATGACTAGTTAAGCATGTATTGTCTAAACATCATGTGAAAGGCACAATATATCTAAGCAATGAAGCATATATTGTCTAAACAACATGTGAAAGGTACAATAATTCAAAACAAGTCATTAATCCTTTTATTAAGCTCACAATCCAAATACAACACAAGGTTAGAGATATATGTTAATTGCATTCAAAAGCTTGGATCATCAAATAACAAGCATAGATTATCCTCCCATTTAACACTACACTGTAACTACACTACATCTATAATACTAGCATGAAAATAAACTCGGGGAGAGGAACAATCCATCAAGAAATAAGCATGAACCATCAAGAGAATCACAAAAGCATTCCTTTAAGCACTATGTTTTGACAATCTCCAAATCTATAGCATCAATACACATAGACATGCATCAACAACACAAAATCTAGAGACAAGCACATGAACATCTATTCTAGCATACATAGACATGTGGATAGAATGAAACGACCAATTGGAAGCATTAAACCACATAAATTATTGAATAAATAAGATCTATATATATCAAAGTGTCAAAACATCAATTACAACACTAATCCCTCAATAATACACAAGATTAAGATATAAAAAGCGTACTTGGGGCTAACTCTAGCCCCAAGAGGATGTCTAGCCACTTATGGTGATGATGCTCCAACCCTCAAGGGCTAATTCCATGGTTGAAATCTGCTCCTTATTGATGTAGAACTCCAATGGTGTCTCTAGCCTCCTCCTCCTCTAAACTTCCTCTCCAAGAGATGATATGAAAATAAATGTTGGCTCCTCTTTGTAAAAACAATCCTTATCCTTAAATAGGTAGGCCAAAATGACACCCAAAATGAGCTGGGGTCATGCACACAAAATTCCCTAATGATTGGATAAAGGACAACTTTCAATGAGATGGAATTTTAACTTTTTCGCACTGGAGGAAGTTCGATCGATCGAACCTTGAACTTGAACTCATCGAACTTAGGCTGGATCGATCCAACTGGCTGAGCTTTTTGGAAAAAGAGAAATCCGAGATATTTATGGGAGATATTTATGGGAAAAGGACAAAAGTGGTTAGTGGGTGGTATAGCTGTGGATAGGATCAATCATTTAAATAAGGACAAAAGTGTTCGATCGATCAAAGGATGGTATTGGATTGATCAAACTTTTGGAACTTTATACTTTTGGGTCAAGGCTTGGATCTATCTTGAAGTGCTGAGATCAATCATTGTTTGATTGATCGAACCTTGAACTTGGATCGATCGAACTTTGCTGCTTGCCACCTTTGGCTTCATTTGCTTCCTTCTTTCTCCACTTTGCTCCTTTCTTTATTTAATTCCAGAATTGCTTCAATTAAGCTCTTATTTGGCTAAGTTAGCTTATTTTCGGGATAAGTGCCCAAAAAAGGAAATAATACGAAATCAATCTAAAACGGTAAAGTAAGATAGATAATGGTACTAGAATTCCTAAACTTAAGGGGTTTAAATACGCACTTTTCAGTGCTCATCACACCCCCAAACTTAAATATTGCTAGTCCCTAACAATGAACTAGAAAGAAAATGAATGAAATAAACAACTATACAAGTATGAATCTAGAAAACAATAAATGGATAACGCCACTTTCGTAGGGAACACGATTGCACTTAGCATATGCAACAAGCCTTTTAAACCCCTATGTTAGCCCTAGTAGACGAGTGAAGTCTCGTGAGGGTTTCCAGAAATGGTACCCACAAACATGAAGCTCAATCTTTCAAAAGAGGCACCAATATTGCAAACAAGTATTGGGAGAAAACTACCTCAAGTATGTAATTTTTCAACCCTTTCTACGCAATCTCCCAAAATTTCAACATCAAGCAAGCAAGTATGGTCCTCCGCACATTAAGAAAATGATCATGCAAATCAAAACAACTCTAGAATCCTTTTGAGTGGACCGGCATCAAATGTGTTGTTATCTTAGCCAACTAAAGAATTAATCACATCCTTACCCTCAAACTAGCACACAAATCTAGTACCGATCATCAAGATAAAAAGTGGACCTTTTATTAAAGCTTTATTGTTCTAGTGCGCTTATTCTTTTCACTCGATTTTTTTCTTTTTTTCTTTTTTTTTTTTTTTTAGGATCAAACATGAAAACATAGTGCAATGTATTGATCTCTTAAGCTTTCTAGTGATTCATGAGATCGAACGTTAGGTCAATGACTCCCAAACCAGACGGCTTTAGGGCATTAGGCGTTCAAACACCCCTACGGACTTACAAGCTCAAATCAACTAGGCTACAAATTAAGACAACCTCCATCTAATCATTTCTCACTTCTCACCTTTGGGAGAAGTCCTCACTTTTTTATTGCTTTTACAACTTCTTCTTCTTCTTTTTTTTTTTAATTTTTTTTAATTTTTTTTGTTTTTTGTAAGCAAAGTCAATTATTAACCTAGAGTTTGGGCCCTCCACCTTTCGGCGCGAGAAGTTCAGTGCTTGATGAGGCTAGAATCCCGGTTACTTAGTGAAAAGGGGTTGTTATCCACCTTTATCAAAATTGAAAGCTTTCAATGCACTACTGGCCCAATTGGGATATAACCAATTCAATAATCAATAAAGCATGTACCCCACAAATGAATGCTAGTGTGCGCCTATGCTAGTGTAGAATACTAGAGTGAATCTCAAAATAATCACAAAATCAAGATGATGTGGACCACAAGTGCAAGCATGATATCAATTTTTTGAAAAAATTATCCTAAATGGCATTCATAAGGCATATAAGGAGTATTGGACTCTCAAGTCAAGCAATTTTTAAATTTTAAGCAATATAGTCCTCAAAAGATCAAAATCATAGCTAGATATGGACCAATCATAGAAATATTCCTCAAATACACAAGCCATGCTAAAAATTTGAATTTAAAACTAACACTATAGAGCACCATTACCCCCAACTAAGCAAGAATGATACCAGTGTACCAAAAAGAACAAAGGAAAGAGTATACCAGTGCAACTAAGCAAGAATGATCAGGATTGAAGTATCCAAAGTGGGTGGCATTGCCCCCCCAAACTTAGGATGAACTGTGGTCCTAAAAATTAGCACTTGGATAAACTTATCAGGTAACAAAATGAGACAATCAGTGCACAGTGGACATGTAAGTGTAAATGGGATAAACAGATAACGAAATGAGAGAGGTATAAGTGTGGTTCTAGAAATTGGGTAGCCCTCTCTCACTGAAGTCACTGTGATGCACCTGATGGAGTCAAACATACAAATATGAGAATACAATCATATGACATCCATAGCAAAAATAGATATATAAAAATTGGATAAAGTGCATGTACAACAAAAATATCAAAGCCGACAGACCGGCTGTAAAAATAATACAGTGACAATAGTAAAGTATCAAAAAGAGAGAGGGATCATAAGATAGAAAGGACTAGGAACTCAGAAAGATGAGGTAGAACGGCCAGGTATAGCTCCGTGTATGTCTCTGGATAAATCTCTGAACATAGTCGTGACATCCGTGCGAAAGGTAGCAAACTCAGCTCTGTGGGCTTTGAGGTCAGCTCGAATGGTAACAACAGCATCCTCAAGCGTCTGCAGGCATACTCCAAAGCCGGGGGTCATATCTGGAGTCTTAGGTATAGATGAATCAGAAGAAAGTTCCTGAGTCTGCTCCTGCTCATGAATGGGTAACCTGGCTGGAGAGTCCTGCTCTGCATCATTTGCAGGGCGCTCTAAGTCTATATCTAAGTGCTCGGCAGCTGGATCGACTGGTGCGTCGTCCAATGTGGGATGTGCTGCTGCTGCCTTTGCCGATGCCTGGGGCTAGGCCTGTGCCTGTACCTGTGCCTCTTCCAGCTCCAACTCTGCTGCAGCCAGTATCGCGTGGTCTTGTAACCTGGTAATAAGGGAGCGGTAGGCCTTGTTCCAGTCTTTCCTGAGGAAGTGATAGGAACCTCTCTCGAGGTGCTCCCGAGGATGGATGGGATAGCGCTGGTCAATGAGAATCTGGGTGATGAGGTGGTTGAAAGGAAGAAACTTAGCCCGTCCGGGCATTTTTTTGCTGATGTACTCTTCATACAGCTTCCTCATCATGCTCCAGATGAGCGCGGGAATGGACACCCAGTGCCCGGTGTAGAAAGAGTAAAGGGCTATCAGATAATCGCCCCTCATCTGAATCTTGTGCCCTGCCATGTAGATATTCCGGTAAAGAACGGAATCAATAAACCATAGGTCGTCTGGAAGGTATGTCTAGGTGGCGAAAGTCGCACCACTGGCATGGTAACCTGTGAGGGAAACTGCCATGTCGGCATATGAAGGCCTGAATAGCCTCAGATATGTGTCCTGAAGCTCTGGAGGACATCTGTGTGAACAGCGGCAAGAGTGGGCTAAAGTGTCCACTGTAATGGTAATCAGATGGCCATCGATAGAAGTGACCATCTCAGCTGTGGTACGCGGCGATGGTCGGAGGTTCTGGTAGAACAACCGAACCAGCCGTGGGTAGACTGGCTCTGTAATGGGGGCAAGAATAGCGACTACACCCTTCTGAATAATATCCTGGTAAGCGAATCAGGTCAACACCAATCGAGAGAAGAAGGCCATGTCAAACTCTGACTCATGGTCGAGTGTCATGTGTGCATATCGAGGCATAGGCCTATCATGCAGCAGATGAGCTGGCTGAGCAGGCTGAGCTGGTGTATGTGAATGCTCAGCTCTAGTTTGCGGTGGAGATGGTGATGGAGTAAAAGCAGGATGAGCCGTAGAAGTGGATGGTATGTGGTCATCCTCAGGCTCATGAGATGGTGACTGAGGCGGGGTCGCCTGTGCTAGCTCCCGTTATGCATAAGAGGGCTCTATGGTCTCCTCTGTCCACGGCCTAGTATGGTGGGTGGGCCCATGTTGCCTGTTGGCAACGGTCTTCCTCTTTACCATGGCCTACAAAAAGAAAAAGAAAAACTTGCAATGGGAGTTAGTGCCAGAATAAGAAATTTAAAAGCACGACATAGAATCATGTATGTCAAGTAAAATAGACAAAACAAATATAACATGAATCTATGCAAGTGGTAGAATATGAAACATACTAAACAATATAAGTATGAAATACATCCAATGTGGAATATCACAGGCATTGGGCATAAATATGATAGCATGAACATAAGATATGATGAATAAAGTGTGTGCGTGAGATCTGTAAAGTTCGATCGATCATAAAAAGAAATAAGATCGATCATAAAAAGAAATAAGATCGATCACAAAAGTTGGATCGATCGAAGGTAAGTGAGATCGATCTCACTACTTCGATCAATTGAATACATGAGTTCGATCGATCGAACTGTGCGACGATGAAAACCCAAAGGTCACAGATTTGTGACCTTAGAAGCATGGGGCCCACACGAACGTGTTCGTGGGCCCATCAACACAACTAATCAACAAATCCCCATCACTGATCAAAGCTCAAACTCCTAAAATGAGATTAAAATCCAAAAATATGCAAAGTATATATACACAAAGCAACATATATATATATATGGAAATACAGTGCTTCAAAGCTTCAAAAATGGTGGATTTGATCATCTAAGCATCCTAAATCAAATATATAGAACATGTATGCATCAAATCAAATCACGCTTCAAAGTAGATCTCGGTTCTTACCTCAACCGAAGAGAAAATTGGAGATGAAGAGGGAGAGATGAAACCAAGATGAGAGAGAGTGATTTAGGAAGCTTGATGACACCGAAGGGCTTGTCAGATGAGGGGAAGATGATGATGCACAGTGACGGCGACGAGAGGGTCTAGGGTTTAAGAGAGGGTGAGATCGATCTAAATGATTGATCTTGAGAACCCTCCATTCTATTTTTAAAAATATTCCCGACAGAGTTCAATCGATCGAACTCAACTGTGATCGATCGAACTTTGATGAACTCTCTTCAAAGTTCTTTTTTTTTTTTTTTTTTCAATAAACAAAATTGAATAAACACTTAATAATTAAAAATTAATTAAGATATTTTGGGATTTTTGAAAATGTAATAAAATAAAATGAAAATAAAATAAAGTAAAATGAAATAAAGATTGAGATCGATCGAAACAAGAGTTCGATCGATCAGACAGAGAGCAGCAATATGCAGGTTTTTGGTTCAAAAATTTGGCTAAGTGTTGGAACATGAGATCGATCGAACTGGGAAGTTGGATCGATCGAAGAACTTGCAGATCGATCTTAGAATGTTTCGAACGATCAGACAGAGAGCTGAAATATGCAGGTTGATGCAGGCTCAAAATTTTTCTAAGTGTTGAGTCATGAGATCGATCGAACTTGGAAGTTGGATCGATCCAAGGTCTCTTGATCGATCTTGGAGTTGGTTCGAATGATGGGACAAAGAGGTGATTTGGATGCACGTTTCTGCAAGTCGAAAAATTTTCTAAGTGTTGGATGTAGAGAAGAGTTCGATCAATCGAACTCAAGTTTGAGATCGATCGAACTATGCAAAATGTTCAATAATGACTTGAAAGCTTATGCAATCCTCACCAAAGTTCCTTGAAATGCATATGAACCAAAAACAAGTATCTAGACTTCGCAAGAAATGAAATGAAAGATAGAAATGGGGGAGGAATAGGGTTTTGACAGCCTACAAATGTTTTTGCTAGTCTTTAACGTCTCTAGCAAGACATTGGGCTCTTTTAGCCCGGATCAAAGATCTTATAAGGCATCCCCTTCTTGTTGGGGTGATAGATACTTTGAATTCCACCCAACAAATGGTTCTTTGAAGAACTTGTTGGATTAAGCTCAAAAGAAGTCTTTGGTCACTTGTCTATGCAATTACAACCTTTGGGCTTCCATACCATTTTAAAGCAAGAGTTTGAAACAAAACTTTTAGAATGCAAGGTTGAAGATGATCCTTTGGAAGTTTTGGTTTTACACAAAAGCTCATTTCCTTGGCATTAAAGATCATGACATCCATCTACAACATTAACTTCTCCTTCATATTTGTCAACTGAATTGGGTGTGGGATTAAAGATACTCAACTTCACCTTCATGTGGCCAAATGAGATCTTCATTATCCCTGTCTTACAATTGATGTTGGCATTAACGGTTGTCAGGAAAGGACGGCCAAGGATAACGGGAATTTGGCTCTTAGGATTGGGAACCGGTTCCATGTCTATGACAACGAAATCAACCGGAAAGAAGAATTTGTCAATCTTTATCAAAACAACCTCAATTATAACCCTAGGCTTCTTAATGGATCGGTCGGCAAGTTGCAAAACTATCGATATCGGTTTCAATTCACCTGAGCCCAATTTGACATAAACCGAGTATGAAAGAAGGTTAACACTTGCTCCTAAGTCAAGAAGCGCCCGATTAATGATATGATCACCAATAATGCATGATGTAGTGGGTAAACCGGGGTCCTTAAACTTTGGAAGAGTGTTATGTTGCAAAATTGAGCTTACTTACTCGGTCAAAACCACTTTTCTTGGTGCTTGACTCTTATTCTTTCGCTTTTGGGTGCTAGGTCAAAATTAAGCCGGAATTTGCTTGATTGCATCCAATAGTGGAAGATTAACTTTCACTTGCCTAAACATTTCCATGATTTCATTGGTTTTTGCCTTTTGCTTATCTTTTGAAAGGAATCCTTTTAAAGCATCCGAAAATGGAACCTTTGGTTCAAACACTTTTTCAAAATTTTCTTTTGAACTCTCTTCAACACAAGAAGTTTTCAAATCATTTTTCAATAAAACCTTTTTAGCATCATTTTTCAAAACTTCTTTTCCAAACACATCTTTTAAAACTTTCTCATTTACAAGATCATGTATATGCAATGAAGGAGGAATGGGATGTGAAACGGGGCGGGTGACAACTTGAGGTTGCACTGGTTCACTTTCTTCATTAGACATTCCAACTTGATTGTCCACAATCCTACCACTCTGCAAGGTAGTCATCGTATTAACATGTTCAATGGTGTGGCCTCCCGATGAGGTATGGGTTTCCATAACATATTGTTGCTTAGGTGGGCCATTTATCGGCATATTTCCCTTCTCTCTTGCATTGAGAGTGCTTGCTATTTGCCCTATTTGGGTTTCTAGTTTTACAATAGATTAAGAGTGAGAATAAAGTAATTGAGTGTTAGCCTTTAAAGTGCCCAAAGCATTCAAAACTTTCTCTTCAAAGACGGGACTTCTAGTACTACCTTGGGAATAGGATTGGTTGGGAAAATGAGAATTAGCAAATTGATTCCCTTGTGATTGATAAGGTCTATAACCTTGGGATCCTTGGTTTTGAAGTGGAGGTGGAAAGTACTTCCCTTGAAAACCGCCTTGGGAAGGGTTTGAGCCCTCTCCTTGGTTTTTCCAAGAGAAATTCGGATGATTCCTCCAACTTGGATTATAATGAGTACCATAAGGATTGTTCCCTTGGTTCAACAAAGCCGCATTGACTTGTTCATTAGGTTCACTTTGCACTTGTCTGTGAGGACAATGAGAAGAAGAATGAAGAACACTAGAACAAGTCATACATGTTTCAATTAATGCACGATGAGAATGGTTGGGGAAGGAAGATACTTGGTTCGCCGAGTTTTGGTTAAGCAAAAATTGATCAAACCTTTGAGATAAAGACTTCATTTCGGCGGCTATTTTATTTGAATGGTCGACTTGATGTAAGCCAACACTCTTCCTACCTTGTGAATTTCTACCATTCTTGGATGATAGTGTTCAATGCAAAGAATTTTCACTTATGCTCTCATAGAGACACCACACGTCATCCTCATGCATATTAATGTATGAGCCACCCATGGAAGCATCAACCATGCCCTTATGGTTGTCCGATAAGCTCTCAAAGAAGTATTGAACTAATTGCCATTTGGGCATGTCATGATGTGGACACTTCCTAAGCAATTCATTGAAGCGTTCCCATGCCTCATGAAACGTTTCTCTATCCCCATACGAAAATTCTTAAATTGAGGTCCTCATGGCATTGGTCTTAAAAACCGGATAGTACTTCTTTAAGAACTCTTATTGCATTTCTGCCCAAGAAGTGTTTGAAAAAGGCCTAAGATTGTTAAACCAATACTTTGCCTTATCCTTTAAGGTGAATGGAAAAAGTTTGAGTCTTAAAACTTCTTCCGGCATGTCCGTATATTTTATGGTGGAACATATTTCAAGAAACTCATCCAAATGCTTGTAAGGTTCTTCACTTGGAAGTCCATGATAGTTAGGAAGCATTTGAATGGTTTGTGGCTTAATTTCATAATGATGTGCTCTAAATAGAGGCAATTGGATACATGTAGGTACATTATACTCATTAGGCACATAATGGTCTCTTAAAGCAAGAGGTGGATTAACTACTTGAGGTGTAACATGAACACCTTGGTTTTGAATTCCTTGATTGTTGTTAGGAGGTTGTGGAGCATACATTGGCCTTGGCATTCCATATGGAACTTGGCCATTTTGTTGTGGTGGTTGGTGAATGAATGGCCTAGGCATGTCTAATGGTACTTGTATGTTCTCATTGTGCACATTGGGATAAAGGATACCTTGTTGGTCTATGTGACCAAGGTCCTCAACATGATTATCATTATGGTCATCCATTGAAAGATTGGCTCTATTTGAACTTCCTCTTCCCCTAGGATTTCTAACGATAGATTCTAGATAAAAATCAAGAGAGACAAGAGTTAGTCTCAATGAACGACATCCATGCATGCACAATGCAAAATGCAACAAACACATAGAATGACAAACACTATGCATTCACAACAACGCAATTAGACTTCTTCCACAAACATTTAATTCATACTCCCATACTTTAACAACAATGATGCAAGACAATCAAAAAATAAGTCTCTACGTGGGCCAACGATTTAACTAAGGGATTGAGTAAAGAAAATCTCACAAAGGTCCTTCAGCACTTCAACTCCAAATTTAAAGCTTAGCTTAGCAATTTTAAAATTTTTAGCTTTTTGCTTTCTTTGCTTGCTTGAATTGAATGCTTAATAGCTCCTTTGCTTCTTCCTCTCCAACAATGAGTAACCAAAAAGAAAATTAAAAATAAAGTAAAGACACTATCAAAAGAGTACTAATCCTAATCAATTCCACAAATCCGACGTTGCCAAATCTAACCGTTAATCCCTGGCAACGGCGCCAAAATTTGACGAGAGCCGTTCCTTGCACACCAAAATTGATGTAGTGAATGTACGGTTCAAGAAAAGCCTTTTTGGTCAAGTTCAAATTTATAAAAACCACTACCAACACTACTACTAAAATAGTAAGAGTGAGTAGGGATCGTCCCGAGGGATTGTGGGGATCGAGCAATGTCGTGGAATCACAATTAGGGCTAGTAGGTCGAGTGATCAAACAATTGGTTGGTTGGTTGATCAAAGAGCAACTAAATTAAACTAAGTGATAGAAAAAGAATGCAATTAAAAGTAACTAAGAGAGAGAGATCTTGGGGTTTAGAGATCACCACCAAGCAATACATTTCTATATCATTGACAAGTGATTAATGAGGGCAAATGGTGTGTTGCAATATTGGTGTGTGTGTGTGTATTTGGTTGATTCAACAAGCAAGGATGACTAGTTAAGCATATATTGTCTAAACATCATGTGAAAGGCACAATATATCTAAGTAATGAAGTATATATTGTCTAAACAACATGTGAAAGGTACAATAAATCAAAACAAGTCATTAATCCTTTCATTAAGTTCACAATCCAAATACAACACAAGGTTAGAGACATATGCTAATTGCATTCAAAAGCTTGGATAATCAAACAACAAGCATAGATTGTCCTCCCATTTAACACTACACTACAACTACACTACATCTACAATACTAGCATGAAAATAAACTAGGGGAGAGGCACAATCCATCAAGAGATAAGCATGAACCATCAAGAGAATCACAAAAGCATTCATTTAAGCACTATATTTTGACAATCTCCATATTTATAGCATCAATACACATAGACATGCATCAATAAAACAAAATCTAGAGACAAGCACATGAACATCTATTCTAGCATACATAGACATGTGGAAAAAAGAAATGACCAATTGGAAGCATTAAACCACATAAATCACTGAATAAACAAGATCTATATATATCAAAGTGTCAAAACATCAATTACAACACTAATCCCTCAATAATACACAAGATTAAGATATAGAAAACATGCTTAGGGCTAACTCTAGCTCCAAGAGGATGTCTAGCCACTCATGGTGTGACGACCCTGGTTTTTAGGCCAGCATGTTCTGTGATGAACTGTAAGGATGATCCGATAACGGATCCGAATGCGGAAGCGAAAACAGAAAATAAGACTCTAAGAAGTCAAAGTGACCTTCCATGAGGTCGTGGAACTCAACAAGAACTGATGCGGAAGCAAAAGATCAAAAATATGACAAATAAGCCCCCAGGGGCAAAATAGTCATTTCTGAAAACTGTAGATTTGGGTGACACCGAGCACACCGCTGGAGGGACAACAAAAAATTAATCAAGATGGACTCAAGAATTGCATGATTCGGAATCCGGACGAAGGAGAAACGGTATGATGAAGAAAAACGAGCACTTAAGGCAAAAAGGGTAAATTGGTAATTATCCAGAAAGAACCGGGTGTAACCGAGCACACCGTTAGAAAGCCCAAAAGAAGAATTGACGTCGCGGCGGCCCGACGAAGGCCATGGCGCACACGGCGCCCATGCGCGAGCCCACCGGCGCGCATGCCGACGCCCAAAGACATGGCTGGTGGCAGCCCTTCGCTGCTGCTACATTTTTTTTTATCTGCTCAGAACTGAGGCTTGAAACGGAGGTCAAGACGAGTTTTTCTGGAAAAATACGAAGAAGAAACCCCCCCTAAAATTGAGTTTTCTACCCAATAACATGGACGGAATAAAAAAAACTCACTGTGAAATTCCCAAAATGCCCCTAGATCAGAATTGAACAAGAGGATTAAAAGTTGCTACAGTAACTATCTGCAAGAGAGAGCAAAAACGGGCTAGAAGATGAATTTTTCTGGAAAAACACAAAGTAGAAACCCCCCTTAAAATTGAATTTTCTACGTGGCTTAAAAGAAAATTAAAAAAAAATACAATTTAGAATACCCGAAATGCCCCTCCATGAAATCTGGTCATGGAGGTCCAAAAAGCTGCTAATAAAAAATAGAAAAGTTGAACTTTGCGATCGATTTCCGGCCCCAAGCCGACATTTTCTGAAAAAACACGAAAAAGAAACCCCCCCTAAAATCACATTTTCTAAGCGACCATATTGAAAGAAGAAAATAAAACCACCGTGAAAAGTCTATAATGCCCCTAGATCAGAATATGCAAAAAAAATGCGAAATGAATTCACAAGAGGCTCAAAACACAAATGATAAGGTTTTGCCCGGAAACGACCATGCATGCAAATGTAACTTACCTATTTGGACGTGCTACAATGATCCATGACTTAAAAATATAGCCAATGCAAAATCCGACCCCCCAATAGGTAAAAAGGCAAAAATGGACTTGGAATGGAAAACATAGAATCCAAAAATGTAAAATGGAGTCAAATGACCATTTGGCCCTTGGCCAAACTTCATACAAGATTAATAAGACCATATGAAAGAATGAAAATGGAATTCCCACACCTGATGCAACCATGGTGAAGCAATGACTTGTGATTTTTCAAGGTTTTCATAATATTTCATGAAGTTAAAAAGTTATATAGAATACAATACACATGTCATTGGCCTCTGGCCTCATCTCATACATGTCAAATACATTGAAAGGAGTGCACTTATGTACACATTACATACATGGAATCAAATATACATATTTTGACATATAAGTCTACAAAATGACATTTCATGCTAACATCACACGACATCCAAGGAATGCTAGGCATCACAAACCAAGCAACAAGAATCATGATATAGATACGTGTATGAAATGAATCATGGTTGGGATAATCCAAAGAACACGACAAGAAGAATGCTTGAGCATAGATTAACATGAATTGCATTTTCAATACAATTGAACTAGGTCTAGAGTAATCCATACAACATGACAAAAGCATATTTGAATACAAGTTAACAAGAATCACATTATCCACGCAATTCAATAACAAAAGAGCATGTTATATAATGCAACAAGGTATAAGTTCTCAAAGCCATCAACTTAGAATCTAAAGCACAAAATAACAGTGGTGGTTCATGCCACCTAACGTCTAAGTTCTAAATGAATCAAATGGATCAATCCTAAGCTATGTTAGAACGTCAAAACACAATTTTCAATATCGATGTAATTTAACCAACATTGGGACTTCCAACACAACGCATAAAGCACAATTTCGCAAAGTTAACATCATGTAACTTAAAATGGAACGACAAATAAGGAATAACAAGTTACAACATCATCTAGTTATCAACTTGAAAATGAAATGTGAAGTCAAACAAAGTGGATACTCGGACGCCACGCCGGATCAGACTGACAACATAGTTACTTTAGGGTTACTAGCCCATGTGTAACCTCCCTATGTGCGCACTAGACTATATATAGAGGGACTATCCCCCGTACTAGAACCACGTCCTAGCCATAGTCAAACAACGACATCCCCAAGTTTCCAAAATCAACAAGTTGTGCAACAATGCATATATCAACAGGAATATGCAAGATAATCAACTATCTACTAAGCACAACCAAATTTGGAAACCTATACAATACATACTCTAAATCCACAACTAATATGATATGATGAATGTCAAATCTTTAGTGTGCGATTCGTTACACGCTATGCATGAAAGATGTTAAACACGAAGTGTGCAAATCATTACACAAGGCAACAATATATTCAATAAGGAAAACATATTCTCATGAATACAAACATAGTAACTATGTTATCCAATGTTCAAGTCCATGATTTGAACATAGAAACCACTTCTAAAACACAACTAGATCATGGAGCAAATTGATAGAATTTAAATAGATAAGCACAATTAAATTCTCTAGATTCCGATTTAATTCCAAATAACCTCATTTTAATACATGTTAAAGGACATGGCATGGTCATCACCTATATCCATTCTAAAATTCAATTAGGTTGTTGGAACAACAAAGTATAACTTTAATTAAATCATGCTAATTTAATTACCAAGGTTCTAAAACAACTTTTAATAGTCCCTAATTAATATATACTAGTAAACAAGTCATGGCCAATACAAATATCAAGTTAAAACCTTAATTAAGCTAATGGGACCTCAAAATAGATTTTAATTAATTCTTTTAATTAAAATCTCTTGATTTTCAAACTTAACCAAATGCTCTCAAATTAACCTATGTTGGAAAACATGCCAAGGACTAATGTAATATCACATTACAAGTTTATTTCATTCAATTTACGACCATGCAAATTAAACCTTCACTAAAGTTAAATACAAAACAAAAGTTGCAATTCTCATGCAATAAATCCCAATTTAATACATGTGAACAACCATACCAAAACTTAATTTTCTAGTATGCCACAATACAATTCCAAGTTGTATATCACCACGAGGATTAAATCTTAAATATGGAATTTAATTAAATAAAAGGTTTCAAAACCTAACCGAATATTCTAAATTAAATATATGTGAAACTATATGCCATGTAAATCAAGAATATCAAGTCGGAATTTAAATAGAGTGAATAGTGCACTCGGGGCAAATTAATTAATCAAATTAATTAATAATTACTAATTTTCAAAACACCTCCAATCACTTTCAAATTCAACTATGTTGGAGAGCATGCTAAGACCTAATTTAATATGCTAACACATATTGATTTTAAGCTAGTTAAGGCCATGTGAATTAATCTTTCACCTAAGATAAATATTAAATAAAATCTTTAATACTTATTCAAATGTTCCAATTTTAATACACGACAATGAGCATATCAAGGGGCAATATAAAATCATGCTACATGTTTAAACCAAGTCATGAGCAACCGGGAAAATTAGATCCCGTACAAGAAAAATAAATAATAAAATCTCTAGATTTTATATTTAATCATGCAAACAAGTAGTATAAGCATCACAAGCATGCCATATAGCAAGAATTTAAATCTAGAACATCTCCTACCTCAATTTGAGATGAAAATCCCAAAGGCCCACCAAAATAAAAGTGCTCCAAATTCGACGATACCGAGAGGTTTTGTCGGGGACAACACCGTGAACAAGAATCCGTAAGAAGCCCCATGAAAATCATAACTTGACCTCAAAACCAAACTCAAGAAATAGTCAAAACTGAATTCTAATAAGGGGGAAAGGTAAAGCATGGCGGGGGGAACAACAAACATTAAGGCCGAAGACTTTCCATCAAGGAAAAGTGAACCAAAAGAGGAGAGAGAAGATGGCAGCACCCCTTGGGCTGCCATGGGAGCTCCAGGTTGTGCATGAAGAGGGGAGAAGATGAAAAATGAAATATCTCACCCCCCTTTTATAGAAATCTCAAATAGTGCCCCGAACGGGCCCCGTCGGGTCCGAAAAAGTAAAATTTGAGCAGACGAGCTCAAATGGCAAAACTTTGTGAACAAAAAAGATTTAAAATGATAAAACATGAACAACGGAAGAAACGGAGTCAAAAATCGAGTCCCGAGCAGAAAGTTATGCCCAAAACAAGTTTGGCGCAAACCGGGGCCAAAAACCCTGAAACTAGAAAACATCGACCAGGAGGAAATTTCAAGAGTACACAACTCGATAAAATGTGAAAATGAATCCCGTACGAGGATCCAGGCTCAAAACAAGACATTTTGCAATAACTTTCATTAATTGCACAATGGCCCCTCCAAAAAAGGAAAACTGCACTTATGGCCCAAAATGAAAATATCTTTCAAAAATATTTTCTTAAAAACCCCTGAAATAAAATATCTTCAAAAGATATTTATGAAAGTGTCAAACGGGGAAAAGACAAAATAGGGAAAATGACGAAATAGGGAAAATGATGAAAAGTGAATAGTGTCGAAAAACGAAAAATGTGAAAATAACTCGGTCCTCAAAGGAAGTTGTCAATCCACGGAACTCGAGATGACACTAAGCGACACAAAACAAAGCTCAGAAAAGAAAATTAAACGAAAAAAATTCATTCGTAAAATTTCAGGAAAAAGGAAAGGAAGGCAAATGACCGGGTCGTTACACATGGTGATGATGCTCCAACCCTCAAGGGCTAATTCCATGGTTGAAATCTGCTCCTTGTTGATGTAGAACTCCAATGGTGTCTCTAGCCTCCTCCTCCTCTAAACTTCCTCTCCAAGAAATGATATGAAAATAAATGTTGGCTCCTCTTTGTAAAAGCAATCCTTATCCTTAAATAGGTAGGTCAAAATGACACCCAAAATGAGCTGGGATCATGTACACAATATTCCCTAATGATTGGAAAAAGGACAACTTTCAATGAGATAGAATTTTAACTTTTTCGCACTGGAAGAAGTTCGATCGATCGAACCTTGAACTTGAATCCATCGAACTTAGGCTAGATCGATCCAACTGGCTAAGCTTTTTGGAAAAAGACAAATCCGAGATATTTATGGGAGATATTTATGGGAAAAGGACAAAAGTGGTTAGTGGGAGTGGGTGGTACAGCTGTGGATATGATCAATCATTTGAATAAGGATAAAAATGTTCGATCTATCAAAGGATGGTGTTGGATCGATCCAACTTTTGGAACTTTATGCTTTTGGGTCAAGGCTTGGATCTATGTTGAAGTGCTGAGATCGATCATTGTTCGATCGATTGAACCTTGAACTTGGATCGATCGAACTTTGCTGCTTGCCACCTTTGGCTTGATTTGTTTCCTTCTTTCTCCACTTTGCTCATTTCTTTGTTTAATCCCAGAATTGCTTCAATTAAGTTCATATTTGGCTAAGTTAGCTTATTTTCTGGATAAGTGCCTGAAAAAGGAAATAATACGAAATCAATCTAAAACAGTAAAGTAAGATAGATAAAGGTACTAGAATGCCTAAGCTTAAGGGGTTTAAATACGCACTTTTCAGTGCTCATCGACTTCCATCTTTGATCCTTAGGATTAGTAAAAAAAAAAAAAAAAAAAGGTTAAGTGAAAAGAATAAGCGCATCTAGTTTTAATAAAAGATCTACTCTTTGTCTTGATGATTGGGACTAGATTTGCATGCTAGTTTGAGGATAAGGATGTGAACATTTTTTTAGTTGGCTTAGATAGTAACATATTTGATGCCGGTCCACTCAAAAAGGATTCTAGTGTTGTTTTGATTTGCATGATCATTTTCTTAATGTGTGGAGGACCATACTTATTTGCTTGTTGTTGAGATTTTGGGAGATTGCTTGGAAATGGTTGAAAAATTGCATACTTGAGGTAGATTTCTCCCAATGCTTGTTTGCAATATTGGTGCCTCTTTTGTGAGAATGAGCTTAATGTTTGTGGGTATCATTTCTGGCAACCCTCACGAGACTTCACTTATCCACTAGGGGTAACGACGACTTCTCGGCCGTTCCAATACGCCAAAATAATGTAGTGAATGCACGGTTCAAGAAAAACCTTTTGGGTCAAGTTTAAATTTATAAAAACCACTACCACCACTACTACTACCGTAGTAAGAGTGAGTAGGGATTGTCCAAAGGGATTAGAGGACTACTAGTAATGGAAACAATGCTTAGGGTTAGTAAGTTGAGTGATCAAAGGTAGAATGTTTGGTTGATTAAACTACAATTAAGATTAAGCAAACTCAATGTAAAACAAGCAATTAAAGGATAGAGAAAACAAGAGAGAGAGGTCTTGGGACTTAGAGATCACCACTAAGCATCACTTTTCTATACACTCAATTCACAATTAATGAGGAGAAAACATATGTTGCAATAATAGTTAGTGTGTCTGGTTGTTTTAACAAGCATGGATGAACAATAGTGAGTGTGAGCGCTGAAAAGTGCGCATTTAAAGCCTTTAAGCTTAGGTATTTTAGAACCTTTATCTATCTTACTTTCCCGTTTTAGACTAATTTCATATTATTATCGTTTTTAGGTGTTTATCCCCAAAATAAGCTAATTCAGCCAAATAAGAGCTTAAAAGAAGCTAGCTCAAGCTGGATAGAAGAAAGAAGCAAAGTGGAAGCTGAAGAAGCAGCGTGTGGAAATAAGCATGTTCGATCAATCTAAAGAATACTTCGATTGATCGAAAGTCTCCAAGATGGATCCAAGCTCTTTTCTCCTTAACCAAAGATCCCACAAAGTTCGATCGATCCAACAATTCTCAGATCGATCGAAAAGATTCTATCTTATCCTATTGTACCACTCTACCTGCCACTTTTGTCTCTTTCCCCAAAATATCTCAGATCTGTCCTTATTTAAAAAGGCGCCGCCATAGGAGGATTGATCCAGCCAAAGTTTGATAGATCTCAGCCAAGTTCGATCGATCTCAGCATAGGTTCGATCGATCGAACCCTCTCAAATGCGAATTAAATTAATTTCCAGCTCATTAAAAGTTGTCTCATTGTGCAATCATTGGAAGAGCCCTTGTGTACGAGCCTAGACCATTGGGTGTGACATTTGAGCTACATATATAATGATTATGAGCCACTTTTACATAGAGTTTTTTTTTTTATATATGCTTTTAGGAGTTGATAGATACAACTCTTAAAGAGGAAGAAAAGAGAAGAGGAGGCTAGAGACACATTCTTTGGAGGTTTTCTATCTTCCTTAAGAAGAAGAGCACTTCTACCATGGAGATAACCCTTGAGGGTTGGATGACACCATTCATGAGAGGCTAGACATCCTCTTGGGGCTAGAGTTAGCCCTAAACATGCTTTCTTTACCTTGATTTTTGTATTTTTGAGGGGATTTGTGTTGTAATACATGTTTTGACATATTTGTATACATAGATCTTGTTTATTCAATGATTTGTGTGCTTTAATTCTTCCAATTGATCATTTCATAATATCCATATGTCTATGTATGCTAGAATAGATGTTCATGTGTTTATCTCTATCTCTTGTGTTGTTGATGCTTGTCTATGTGTGTTGATGCTATAGATCTAGAGATTGTCAAGACATAGTGCTTAATAGAATGCTCTTATGGTTTATTTGATAATTCATACTCAATTCTTGATGGATTGTGCCTTTCCCTTAGTTTAATTAGTTTAATTTCCATGTCATTAGCTTAGATATAGTGTAGTTACCTTAGTTGTTAAATGGGAGGACAATCTATGTTTGTTGTTTGATGTTCCATACTTATGGATGCAAGTAGTATATTTATCTAATTATGTGATGTGTTTGGATTGTGAGCTTAAAGAAGGATTAATGACTTAGTTTGATATATTGTGCTATTCATTTTGTTGTTTAGACAATATATACTTAATTGGTCATCTATGCTTGTTCAAACAACCACACACACTCGCTATTGTTACAACATATGTTTTCCCCCTCATTAATTATGAATTGAGTGTATAGAAAAGCGATGCTTAGTGGTGATCTCTAAGTCCTAAGACCTCTCTCTTTTGTTTTCTCTATCCTTTAATTGCTTGTTTTACATTGAGCTTACTTAGTCTTAATTGTAGTTTAATCAACCAAACATTCTTCCTATGATCACTCGACCTCCTAACCTTAAGCATTGTTTCCATTACTAGTATCCCTCTAATCCCTTGGGATGATCCCTACTCACTCTTGCTACGTTAGTAGTAGTGGTGGTAGTGGTTTTTATAAATTTAAACTTGACCCAAAAGGCTTTTCTTGAACCGTGCATTCACTACATTATTTTGGCGTATAGGAACGGCCGAGAAGTCGTCAAACAACTTTTAAAAATTACTATCACTTAGGTCCAATTTTACTTTTCCATCAATTACACCGTTCAAAAAGTGCAAAAACGTAATTTTACCCTTAGTTTTTAAAATTAATTTTAAGCCAAAATATGAGCAAACTTAAAAAGATAAAATTACCCAATTACTTCTCTCTTTAATATACTCCCTCTGTTCCCAAAAAAATGTCATGCTTTCCTTTTTGGTCTGTCTTAAAATAATTGTCACTTTCCTTTTTCAAATAATATATTTTACATCTTTCCATATATGTTCTTGGAGTTTAAAATTTCAAACTTGAATATTCAAAACTTAGAAGGGCAAATTAGTAACTTTTCGAGGAGACAAAGCATGTCCCATATGTCCTCTTAAAAATTTCTACTCCCTAAAAGCGACATCTAAATTAGGACAGAGGGAGTATATATATATAGGCTCCATCTGATGGTGTGTGACCTTCCAACGGCTACGGCAACGAGCAGTGGATTGGACGACGGTAATGTTAAACAAATTACTCCGGCGACGACCACCACCATCACCCCCTCTTCATCCTACAAAACCCTAGAAAAATTCCATACAATTCCAGACAAAATTAGGCAAAACCCAGTAAATATACATACTAACTAATCTACCACAGGAGTAGATGGTTTTGCAGGTGGTTGGCGTCGAAGATGTGAAATTTTTTACATTGCTCCCACTTATATCTTAATTCCTTTTAGTTAAGATTTCTCATCTGGGTATTCTTTAATCCAATGGTTTTTTTTTTTTTTTTTCAATCAAAAAATTGGATTTGATATTGGCACTTTGCATAATCTCGATTTTCTTTACACAATCACTTGCAACAAGGGTATATTTCAACTTTCTTTGTTCTTCCTCTCGTTTTGAAACGGGGATATTTGATATTGCTTTTATGACTTTTTTTATGTTCTCTATTCAACTTGTCTCTTTAGTTCTCTCGGTCAAAAAACAAAACAAAAAGGAAAATGAAAAACAAAAGAAAATAGGTATTAGCTTTGTGCCAAGTGAGTGGTGCATGCAAAAAAACCCACTGGAATCAAAGTGATGAAGGACCAGAGAGGGTGCATAGGTCTCTTTTGTTTGAATGTTGATTGACTAAAACTAACTAATTATTAATTTATTTTATATATACACACACACACACACACACACTCAAATAGGGGCAGAGCTAGGATTTTAGTTTAGGGACACAGTGTTAAGAAAAAAAAATTATTTAAAAGAGTAGAAAGGAAAGACAAAAAAAAAAAAGTAAGAAAAATTACAACTTAAAAAGGAAAAAAATATAATTTAATTTAACAAGAAAATTTTAACTTTTTTAAAGGAATTTGAAGAGTAAATTAGGAAAAAAAAAAAAAAAAACTAAAAAAAAAAAAAGAAAATAATTTTAAAAACTAATAATGTTAGACCATCTCCAATGCAAAATGTTATTTCTACATGTCAAATTTATATTTTGAGAGGTGCTACAGTGTCAAAATGCTATATTTTAGTAATTCCGCTCCAATGGTGTATTTAATCCAAAATGTTATTTTTTGACATAGCCACCATTCTATTTCAACCACCATTCCCACCATTCATATTTGCATCAAAAAAAAAAAAAAAAAAAAAAAGAGGGAGATAAAAAAAATTGGTATAAAAGAAAATAAAATTAATGTGATCAAAAATTCAAAACTATTAAAGGAATCCTAGAAAATTCATATGATCTGAATACCGTTATCAATATGGAGTACATGAAATTCAACTAAAAACCCATCACGGAAATAGTATAAAAAAAATTACAAAACCAATTTGCAAAAATTTAAAATTAATAACAAAAAAATATTCTAAATCAAAACGACCCATTTTCAACAAGATGATATTGAAAAAAATAATTAGGATCTTGTGTATCATAGGATAGAAATATTGGACTGGCAAATTGGCTAATTCAATCCAAAATTAAACAAATAAAAACATGTACTTCTATGTATGTGTGAGAATTCCCAATTCTAGTCTCTAAACATCATTAGATATTTAAATTCAAAAAAGAAATGACAATCGAAACAACCAACATCCATAGGAGTACGAGAGACCTTTTTTCTGTGGTGATGCTCTCAATGAGAGACTGCTTGACAAGTTGATGAACCTGAGGGGAGAGCTTGGCCTAGTGTCTTGTGATATTCTTGTGGAGAAGCACCGATGATAGCTACAACACATTAGGCATCTCGGCGGTGCAGAGGTGGTGCACCAAAGTTGGAATCACCTACGGATCCTTCGCCAACCGCTTAATCTGATCCTCCGCTTGCCACCGGCCATCATTATCCTACATCAAGAACTGAATCAGTAGAAGTTTGAGTGACTGCACCATGTTTCTCTTCTACTTTACTCTCTCTCTCTCTCTCTCTCTGTGACGACCCAAGTTTTGTAAACCCGGTGCATCAGTGATGACCAAAAGATGACCCGATAACGGATCCGAAATGTGAAAGTGAAAGGTGAAGCAAGTGCTATCAAGCACACCACTGGGAAGACAATGAAAAACTAATCGAGATGGACTCAAGAATCGCATGATTCGGAGTCCGGACGAAGGAGAAACGACAAAACAAAGAAAAACGAGCAATAAAGCTAAAAGGGTAAACTAGTAATTATCCAGAAATATCTGGGTGTAACCGAGCATACCGTTGGATAGACAATGAAAAATTAATCAATTTAAAAAAAAAAAAAAAAAATTCACTTAATTTGGAGTCCGGATGAGCGAGAAAGGTCAAAAACAAAATCGACGTCGCGGCGGCCCGACGAAGGCCGTGACAGCTATAGTGCTGTCAACCCACTACTGCTGCAACAGAGAGTAAAAACGGGTATCTAAACGGACTTTTTTGGAAAAACTCAAAGAAGAAACCCCTCCTAAAATCAAGTTTTCTACCTGACTAGCAGACGGAAACCAAAAAAATGCATTGTAAAATTCCCAAAATACCCTCAAGAAAATTAGGTCTAGAAGTTGAAATTTGTTTCAAGCTACTGCCCAGAGAAAGGAAATGGGGCTTCGGAAGGTTTTTAAATTGCCTAAATTAAAAATTCAATCTTAAAATACATCCACAAGACCCCCGGAAGTTTCAGATCGGTCGTCACACTTTTCAAAAAAAAGTCAATGAATAGTACCAAGTACATTTGCACTAAAGTCGGCAAAAACCTGGCAACAATGATTTTTCGGAAAAAAATAGATTTTTGAGGGCCAAGATGGAATTTTCTGGAAAAACACAAAGAAGAAACCCCCTCAAAATTGAGTTTTATACGTGACTCACAAGGAAAAATGAAAAAAACGCATTTTGAAATACCCGAAATACCCCTGGAACAGAATAGGGTAAAACTCCCTAAAATTGCTACTTAGAGTCTTTGTTTCATCAAGGATGGTGTTGTTTGCCAAAGTGAGCATGCAAGCATATGTAATGTGATAAAATAGATATGTTGCAATGGCCTATGGCATCATGGCATGTCATATGCAAAATAGAACCCTTCAATGCATTAATCCACATATCTTCCATAGGTAACAATGAAGTTCAAAGTTAGCATACATTTCACATAAGTGTCTTTGGCCCTTGGCCTCATTACAACCATATTCTAAAAGTGTCAAAAGGTGCACTTAAGTGCACATTACATAACTTAGACAATAAGTACAAGTTTTATCAAAGTAAGCAAAAGTAGGACAAGATATGCTAACATATGCACAGTCTATGTCATCAAAAATACTTCAAGAACTCTAGTAAGTCTAAGAATGTTATGCATCCCACACTAAGGCTTCTTTACCTGCAAAACACCTATTAACTTAGGGGTCAGTAAACAAGTTTACTCGTAGGGAATGCATGGGTTTATCTTTGTACCAAGTTACAATCCAATACCATTTAATTCATGCTATCAAGTGACAATAGAACTTTCAACATGATACAATGGGATGTAATTTCACAAAGTTAACAACTTGGAATTTAAATGCGAAATCAAACCAAAGTGGATACTTGGACATCACGACGGATCAAACCGACAATGTGGTTACTTTAGGGTTACTAGCCCATGGGTAACCTCCCTATGTGCGCACTAAACTATATAGATGGACAATCCCCCGTACTAGAACCAAGTCCTAGCCGTAGCCAAACAACGACATCTCCAAGTTTCCAAAATCAACAAATTGTGCAACAACGTATATATATTAACATGTATATACAAGATATCAACTTTTTACCAAGCACAATCCAATTTTGGAAACTTATACAATACATGCTCAAAGTCTACAACTACTATGGTATGAAAGATGTCAAATACAAAGTGTGCAATTCCTTACACATAGCAACAATATATTCAATAAGGAAAAACATATTCTCATGAATATAAAAGTAACAACTATGTTATCCAATGCTCAAAACTAATCAAGTGAACATACACCAAATCCAAATCTATGATTTAAATATAAAAACAACTTCCAAAATGTAATTAAATCCATGGAGTAATAAATTGAATTTAATTAAACATAAATAGTTAAATTCTCTAAATTCCAAGTTAATCCCAAATAACCTCAATTTAATATATATTGAAGGACATGTCATGGTCATCACATATATAACATCAAATGACAAGTTAAGTGATTAAAACACTTAAAAAAAAATTAATTAAACTAATTAATTAATTCCCTCTAGATTTTTAAACAATTCCAAATGCCCTCAAATTAACATATGTTAGAGAACATGCCAAGGCCTATTTAAATACCACATTACAACTTGATTTCATGTTTGATACAACCATGTGAATTAAACTTTCACTAAAGATAAATATTAAATAAAAGTTGTAATTCTTAATCAAATGATCCAAATTTAATATATGATAAGGAGTAATTCATGGCCATGCTTTATATCAAGTCACAAATGAATTACAAGCATGGTATAATTAATTTGAATTTAAATCAACATAAATCAATTAATCATCCAGATTTAAAAGCTCATTTAAATCATGCCAAATTAATTTACAACAAAGATCAAGTCATGGTCATGCCATTTATCAAGTCTAAAGTGAATTTCATACAAGTTAGCATTAGTCATTTATTTCTTATTTCAATACAAGACATGCATATAACTTAGATATCACTATAGGAACAAATAAAATCACTTGGAAGATAAATGATAACACCCCCTACCTTACAAGAGGATTGTTCCTCTTGAATCCAAGGCAACAGAACTTAAAAATGAAAAACCAAACAAGGGTTTTGTAGAGGGAAGTGGGAGGAACCTAAAGTATTCCAAGTTCAAAGTTCTAAGGTGAGTGAAAGGGCACCAAAAATGAAGTCAAAGCTACTAGTCAAGCTTTTCTCCAATGGTGGCTTCCTTAGGGTTCTTGAGAGGAAAGTGATGAATGAATTAAAATGTGTAAACCCTAAGCTAAATTGGTGGGCTTCTCCACTCACTAGGTGCTCTTGCACTACCTCTCACACACACACTAATACAAGACTAAAGGTGAGTCCTACACTTGTCATGAATCTAAGTAAGCTTCCAAGATTAAATATTAACCTTACACTTGTCAACCATCCATGCCAACAAGTGCACCAATCCTAGGACAACAAGTGGGTGAATCTCTACCCTCCATGTGTCATGAGATTAAGCCTCCAAGTGGTTCCACCACAAAAATCAACAAGTGGCACCAAAGGAATGTGACACTTGTCACATTTTTTGGAAATTGCAAAAAGTCCTTTTTGAAAATATCTTCCAAATTAATTTACAAAATGGTCCCTAAGACAAAAAATAATTACTTTACTTAATTACCCAAAAACCCCTCAAGTTATGGATAATTGCAAAAAGTCTTGTTTTCATGGCTTTTACAAAGAAAGTAAGCATTTAATATGCATTTCTACAAAAGTAAAAATGTAGATGTCATGAAATTTAAATATCATGGACGTATACAAAACCGGAATCAAATCCGAGCACAAAAAATGAGGTTATGGAAGTAAAAGGGAAAAATGAGAAGAGGACGAAATAAGAAAAAGACGAAAAAATGAATAGTGTCAAAAAAACAAAAAAATGTAGAAATGACTCGGTCCTCAAAGGAAGTTGTCAATTCAAAGGAAAGAGTCTCAGAAACCATTTCCGAGCACTCGAGATGACACTAAGAGGCGGGAAATAGAACTTGAAAAGGAAAAGACAATGAAAAAAAATTATCCGCAAAATTTGAAGAAAGGGAAAGAAATGAAAATGACCAGGTCATTACAACCTTCCCACCTTAAAGGGATTTCGTCCCCGAAATCCAGCCCCAAGAAACTAAAGGTGAAACCAGAATAACTACGGAGTACATCTCCGAGTACCCCACACAACGTGCTACAAAAGCAATCACAAAGCTGAAAGACAACATACAAACCAATGTCATTCACACCCACGTGCTTACGACAGGACAACCTCTCAAAAGGAAATTGACCACACGGTCACACGATAAGTCAAAAGTCACATACAAAGAACCCAAGGTTAGACAAAGGAACGGAAGACAACAACCATAAGCATTCCTCCTGATGAACCATCATACCGATCCAAAAATAACCACTAAAAGAACTTCAAGATAACCACGTATCAAATCAGGGTACAGAACAAAGACAATGTGGCAGTACGAATAGCGACCATAACCCTCCCACACTTACTCGTTAGTAAGGTAGCATGACGGTACTGTGTACTAATTCATGACCTGCCTCCCACTAGGTCTACCCATGAAACCTCTCGATACAAATGACATTAATGTCGGGAAAAGATCATCACCAAATGCACTATGAAAACCAGGCATCGTGTGAGAGTTGGGGTAGCTAATCCCAAAACTCTGACAACAATGTCATAGGCACCGCTACGCTTAAGGTCTTAAATCCTCAATACAACAAAACCAACAACTCCAATGTCTCAAAACACTCCTATTAACAACATCAATCAAAAATCCAAGGCCTGCCAGATAAATCAACACCACCATGAATCAAAACGAACCTCAATACAAGACATTTCATCGAAAATCCTACATATCTCCCTGAAACAGATCAACTACAAAACTACATCGAAATCAAACATCAGATCCACATCCCTATCATGGATAACATGGTCATAAAAAAAAAGAGTCCACCACGTGGCATACACATCAAAATTCTGACGTGGCATACACATTAAAATTCTGACAACATGGTCATAAAAAAAAGAGTCTCTCAAAACCGTGCTTAGCAATACCAAGCTAAATCAAAATTCCTCAATTTCATGCCATACCCAATCACTGGAATTGCAATTCCTCAAACGATGTCTAGCCATAACTAGGACGAGAAAACTTCACAAACAAGCCAAATCCAACTGCGATCCTTCAAAACCTCTCCTAAGGGTCAACCACATCCAGGTTTCCAAAATCGAAACAAGTCTCCAAAAGACATCCTCAAAAGAGCATCGAGCTCACCTCACAAATCAAAAAAATCCTCAATAATATGGACACAAATCCTCGTAAAATGATCTCACACAAATTAACTCACCCTGAGCACCATAACTCTGTCAACAAATACGATAAAAACTCCCCAAGGGAAGACACGAAAGAAAGAAAACCACTAGTCCTAAGAAGGACAACACCATGACTCCACCTCTGAAACAAAAGACAACAAGGTCAAAGACTTCACCCCCTACTTGGAAGTAAGTCGACCAAAATCCATCAACCCCTCACCAAGGACTCAAGACAACCACGGTGATCCTCACGGACCAACTAACCCCAAAACTGTACATGAGGCGACGAAGATAAGAGACAACCAAGAAAAAGAGGAGGAACCCTATCCCCCCACGAGTGTTAACACAACGAACTCAAAAATGGAGCATTCTTCCCACCTTAGGGAAGCGGACAGCTCAAAACAAAACAAATGTGAAAACTCCTCTACAAGGAATCTCACAATGGAACAATTACAAAAACCCATGAGGGGAGCTGAAAAGTACACATTTAAACCCCTTAAGTTTGAGTATTCTAGGACCTTTATCTATCTTATTTATCCGTTTTAGTACTTATTTGTGTTTTTTATCTATTTCAGGTCAATAATGTTAAAATGGGCTAAAAATGAGTTCTTAAGGCCTTTTTGGAGTCAAACTAAGTCTTAGCGATGATCCGAAGCAAAAAGAGGCTGATACTGAAAAGCTAAAAAGTTGGATGGATCGTAGAAAAAGTTGGATCGATCGAAAATAAGTTGGATCGATAAAAAAAGTTGGATCGATCGAAAAATAAGTTGGATCGATCGAAAAAGTTGGATCGATCGAAAATAAGTTGGATCGATCGAACTGGACATGCTGGCAGCAAGCTGTCACTTTTTCCGTGCGCGCCCAAAAGTTCACCTACCAAAAAGTTGCGGGATTAGATATTTTTGGGCATATATTCTAGACTTAGTGACTAAGAAAAGGACCTTCTATATAAAGGGAAGCAACCCATTTGTAAAAGGGGATTCTTTAGGCTTTTTATCATTTTTATTTTCTACATTGTAATTTTTATTTTCTCTAAAAAAGTTAGAGATTAGGGTTAGAAGAAAAGAGAGAAGTGGAGGCACATCTTAAGAACACATTTCTAAATCCACTATCTCTCCATCTCTAGAGCTTCAAAGAAGAAGAAGAAGAAGAGGAAGAAGAAGATGGAGCCATGTTTGGAGCTTGATTCCATGACTACATCTACCTCCTCCATGATTGACTAGATCTACACTTAGGGCTTGGATGAGCCCTAAGTCTTGTGTAATCTAAACCCTTGTATTTCTATTTTTGGGGATTTATATATATATTGTTGTGATTAGTGTTCTAGCCTTGTGAATTTCATGAATCTTGGTATATTTCTATGATTTCCATGATCTAATTCTTCCTATTAATTCTCTAGTTTATTTACATGTCTATGTGTGATTAAATTAGGAATTGTGTCTCACATGATTCATATGGGTTAATTCATCCATTGATTCTCTATTTTAATTACATGTTGTCTTATGTGTGATTATCTGGGGAATTGATCTCTACACTAGTTTTTCTATATTAATTGCATGTCTATGTGTGGTTAATTGAGAATCTAGTGATGGCTAGACATTAGTGCTTAATGGAATGCTCTTGTTATGTCTCTTAATGGTTCATACTTATTCCTTGATGGATTGTGCCTCTCCTTTAGTTTATTTTCATGCTAGTAGTGTAGTTGTAATGTAGTGTTAGATGGGGAGACAATTCATGCTTGTTCTTTGATGTTCCATGTTTTTGAATGCAAGAAGCATATGCTCTAATAGTGTGGTGTAATGGAATTTTGAGCTTAATGAAGGATTAATGACTAGTTATGATATGTTGTATCTTTCACATGTGTTTAGACAATTTGTTCCTCTCCCAATAGATATATTGTGGCCTCTCACATGATATTTAGACAATACATGTTTAACTAAGTCATCCTTGTGAATTATTTGGACTATGAGCTTAATGAAATGTTTAATGATTTGATTTGATATTTTGTTCTCTTCACATGTTGTCTAGACAATATATTCCTCTTCCAATAGATATATTGTGGCCTTTCACATGTTGTTTAGACATTATACACTTGTTGAGTCACCTTTGCTAGTCAAACCAATTTTGTTCACAACAATGTATTCCCTATTAATGGAAAGCAAGTGGTTAATTACACAAGCTTAGTGGTGATTCCAACACCCTAAGTCCTCTCTTCTCATCTCTTAAATCCCCATCTCTACTTAGTTTTATTTTTATTGCATTTTAATTAATTCTTTTCTAGAAGTAATCAACCAACCCAACTCTCTTTTGCAATCATTTGGTACGCTAGAGTCGAAGTTAAAATTCTAACATGTATAATCCCTTGGGACGATCCCTACTCACTTTTGCTACGTTAGTAGTGGTGTTGGTAGTGGTTTTTATAAATTTAAATTTGACATAAAAGGCTTTTCTTGAACCACACATTCACTACAATTAGTATGGCGTATTAGAACGGCCGTCGTCAGATTTTGGCGCCGTTGTCGGGGATTAATGGTTTTGTTGGAATTAAACTAGACAATAGTGTTCATTAGATTGGTTCTATTTTTATTTTATTTTCCATTGTATATTCTTTTCTCTTGATTCTCATTATTATTTGTTCAATTGGGTAGTTGACTACAAGGAAGGCGAACTTTGGAACTTAAAGCAATCATTAGAGCTTAAAAGCTAAATTTGGAGTTGAAGTGCTAAAGGACCATTGTGAGCAATTCTTGGAACTCTTGTATTTTAATTGTTTCACTTCTTTGTATGCTTGTGATAGCCCTTGTTGAGGCTCATTTTATTGCTAAATTTTTGTCCAAGCATAGGCCCTTGTTGAGGCCAATTTTTTTCTTGTATTTGGGTTTTAATTGTGAATGGAGGAATTGTTTGATCCAAGTTTGGGGGGGAATTACATCCCTTCACCTTATGCTCCTCCATCACATTTTAATCCTTATGAAATTGAGTCCAATTCATTTCATGCATCATCTTGTTATGGACTTGATCACTCATTTAATCCTTCTTATGACTATTGCCCTCCACTACCATTTTATGATGAATCAATTCCACCACCTTCCAAGTACTCACCCGAATTTGAAGAAAAAGTGTTAGTTTTACTTGATGTGCATATTTCACACACTTCACTTATTAATTCTCATTCTCAAGCTTTAGCCAACTTAGAAGCTCAAGTTGAGCAAATTGCAAGTACTCTTTCTCATCAAGAGGAGGAGGAAGAGGCAAATAAAAAAATGGCAAGAACTTCAATGTATATAGATGAGGATGATGAGAGTGAGGAGAATGAAACAAGTGAGCTAATGCCTAGCACTCTATCTTGTATAGAGGAAGAAGTGGCAAGTGAGTTAGTGGCTAATCCAATAGAACATAACATGATTAATGAGGACTTTCCTTATTTTGATTATGATTTTATCTATGATATGGCTACTCTAGAGAGTGAGGAGATGTTGACCAGACTTGAGGTAGGAGAGAAGGAGGAGGAACTTGTTGAAGAGGGCCTTCCTTCTATTATCTCTAATGACCCTCTTGAGGAGTGTCTTTTGGAAATGTATAAAAATTGTGGTTTTGACTTTAAAAGCTCTAAAAATGAAATAAACTCTCTAATGGACTCCTTAGCTTACTTAGAAGGTGAGGAAATGGTAATTTATGAGGAGGAGAAGAGGGATGAAGAGAGGGTGTTTCTTATTAATCCAAATGAGTCTTTGAAAGACAATGCCTCACCAATTATCAATATGGATAATCATTTGAATGTGTTTCAAGAACACAACAAAAAGCCAAGTCTAACCATGATTGATTTTGTTTTCAAAACCGTGGATGAAAGGAACAATATCATCTCTTTTATTTCTTTTCAAGTCATTCTTTTGGAGGATGATTTTATTGTCACAAGTGGGACATTAAATGAGAAAAGTGAAAAGAGGGTCAATAAGGATGTTTCATATCCAGTTTTTGATTCATTTGATTAGTGAGTTGACCTAACGTCTTGCTAGAGACGTTAAACACTAGTATTCGTAGAGTTTCACAACTCTATTCCTCCCTCATTTCTTTTTATTTTTCATTCTTGTGTACATTCTTCCATCTATTTTTCAAATTTTCATTCTTGTTACCATCATTGGGGCTTAGCATAGGATTTTCTGCATTTTCAGTTCAAAATTAGGCATTTGGTGCCAGTTCGATCGATCACAAGAGCACCTTCGATCGATCGAACATTGGTTCGATTGATCCAACTATGGACTCGATCGATCCAGCTCTCATTTTGCACCCAACACTTAGAAAAATTTTGGACCTGCATCCAAATTCCAAAATGCATGCTCTCAAAATCTCCAAATTTTCAAAAGTTCGATCGATCGTAAACCATTTCGATACATCGAACTACCTTTCGATCGATCCAACATGTGGTTCGATCGATCATGAGTCCCAACACTTAGAAAAATTTTCAGGCCTCATCCATTTTTCAAAAATGCATGCTCTCGGGATCTCCAAAATTTTACATGTTCGATCGATCGAATTTCATCTCAGATCGATCATAGCTATGTTCGATCGATCGAACTTCATCTTCGATCGATCACAAGTTTGCCGCTTTGACCCTTTGACTTTTTGACTTTTTCCTATTTCTATTTCTATTTTATTTTATTTTTTTATTTTATTTTCTTTTATTTTATTTAGTTACTTCTATCTTGGTATTAAAAATAAAAAATATATATATAAAAAATAATTATAATAATAATAATAATAATAACATTTCTTTTCTTTTATTTTATTTCCTTTTATCTTATTTCCAAAAATCCAAAAATATTTTGTTTAACTTTAATTTTTAATTTCGAAAAAAAAAAATTTTTGCATTCTTTATTTCCTTACATTTTTATTTCTTACATTTTTATTTTTATTTTTATTCACTTGTCTTTTTATTTTTGTTTGTGTCATACTTGTTTTGTCTAAAAAAATAATAATAAAAAAAAAGACGATTTTTCAAAGAAACATTCCGTCTTACTAGAGACGTTAAACTTAGCACCCATTTTGCATATTTCTTACATTTTTCATTTTTCTTTGCATGCTTTCACATATATATTAAAAAAAAAAAAAAAAAAAAAGGAATGAAAACAAAAAGTAAGAAAATTTTGTATATACTTGCATTGTACATATTCTTTCCATTTTTTTTGCATTGTACATGTTCCTTTTCATTTCTTGCATTGCACATATTGTTTTTCATTTCTTACATTGAACATATTCTTTCATTACATTTTGCCTTATTTAATTTTCTTTTTATATTTTGTTCATGCATTTGATTCTTTGTTTTTCTTGCATTTTGTATATACTTGTTTTCATTAAATGAAAAATATAAAAAGATTCATCATTGTGCCCTTATGTGTAGTCATGCATACTTTATGCTTTAGTTAGGGCTTGATCTTATATCTCTCTTGCATCATGTGTTACATTGCCTTAGAATGCTTGATTTGATTATTCTTATCCCATTTGATATTTGATGTGAGTTTGCTAGTGTGGTTATTCAAGTAGGTTATTCCAAGTTTGGGGGAGACGTCTTTTGAATTGGATCATGACCCGGTTTCATGTCTACACCACCACGGTATACTCTTTCCATCTTTTCCATTGTTCTCATTGCACATTGAGGACAATGTGTGGTTTAAGTTTGGGGGTAAGGCGTCTTGTTGCATTCTACTTAAGATTTGAGCTTTAAATGCATGATTGAGATTTGAGATTGATATTAGCTGTGATTTTGATCTTTTAAGGACTATATTGCTTAAAATTTAAAAATTACTTGACTTGAGAGTCCAATACTCCTTGTATGCCTTGAGGATGCCATTTAGGAGTAAATTTTTCAAAAGATTGATATCTTGCTTGCATTTGTGGTCCGCATCATCCTGAATTTGTGATTGTTTTGAGATTCATTCTAAGATTCTACACTAGCACCGGTGCACACTAGCATTCATTTGTGGGGTACATGCTTTGTTGATTATTGAATTGGTTATATCCCAATTAGGCTAGTAGTGCATTGAGAGCTTTCATTCTTGATAAAGGTGGATAACAACCCCTTTTTATTGAGTAGCCAGGATTCTTGCCTCATTAAGCAGTGAACTTCTCGCGCCGAAAGGTGGAGGGCCCAAACTCTAGGTTAATAATTGATTAAAAAAAAAAAAAAAGTTGCAAAAGCAATAAAAGTGAGGACTTCTCCCAAAAGGCGAGAAGTGGGAAATGATTAGATGGTTGTTATCTTGATTTGTAGCCTAGTTTATTTGAGTTTGTAAGTCCGTAGGGGTGTCTTAACACCTAATGCCCTAAAGCCATCTGGTTTGGGAGTCATTGACCTAACGCTCGCTACATAAATCTTCTAGAAAGCGTAAGAGATCAACACATTGCACAATATTTCCATCTTTGATCCTCAATAAAAAAAATAAAAAAATAAAAAAAAATAGAGTGAAAAGAATAAGCGCACCTAGAACAATAAAACTTTAATAAAAGGTCCACTCTCTTATCTTGATGATCGGTACTAGATTTGTGCGCTAGTTTAAGGGTAAGGATGTGATTACTTCTCTAGTTGGCTAAGACAGCAACACACTTGATGCTGGACCTCTCACATGGATTCTAGACTTGTTTCGATTTTCATGATCATTTTCTTGATATATGGAGGACCATACTTACTTGCTTGATATTGAAATTTTGGGAGATTGCTTAGAAACGGTTGAAAAATTGCATACTTGAGGTAGTTTTCTCCAAATGCTTGTTTGCAATATTGGTGCCTCTTTTGAAAGAATGAGCTTAATGTTTGTGGGTACCATTTATGGAAACCCTCACGAGACTTCACTCGTCCACTAGGGGTAACCTAGGGGTTTAAAAGGCTTGTTGCATATGCTAAATGCAATCATGTTCCCTACGAAAGTGGCGCTATCATTTTATTGCTTTCTAGTTCATAGTTGTTTAGTTGTTCATTTCTTTTCTTTACTTTGTAGTTCATTGCTAGGGACTAGCAATATTTAAGTTTGGGGGTGTGATGAGAGCTGAAAAGTACACATTTAAACCCCTTAAGCTTGAGTATTCTAGGACCTTTATATTTCTTATTTATCCGTTTTAGTACTTATTTGGATCAATCAGAAAAGTTGGATCAATCGAAAAATAAGTTGGATTGATCAAAAAAGTTGGATCAATCGAAAATAAGTTGGATCGATCGAACTGGACATGCTGGCAGCAAGCTGTCACTTTTTCCGTGCGCGCCCAAAAGTTCACCTACCAAAAAGTTGCGGGATTAGATATTTTTGGGCATATATTCTAGACTTAGTGACTAAGAAAAGGACCTTCTATATAAAGGGAAGCAACCCATTTGTAAAAAGGGATTCTTTAGGCTTTTTATCATTTTTATTTTCTACATTGTAATTTTTATTTTCTCTAGAAAAGTTAGAGATTAGGGTTAGAAGAAAAGAGAAAAGTGGAGGCACATCTCAAGAACACATTTCTAAATCCACTATCTCTCCATCTCTAGAGCTTCAATGAAGAAGAAGAAGAAAAGGAAGAAGAAGATGGAGCCATGTTTGGAGCTTGATTCCATGACTACATCCACCTCCTCCATGATTGACTAGATCTACACTTAGGGCTTGGATGAGCCCTAAGTCTTGTGTAATCTAAACACTTGTATTTCTATTTTTGGGGATTTTTATATATATTGTTGTGATTAGTGTTCTAGCCTTGTGAATTTCATGAATCTTGGTATATTTCTATGATTTCCATGGTCTAATTCTTCCTATTAATTCTCTAGTTTATTTATATGTCTATGTGTGATTAAACTAGGAATTATGTCTCACATGATTCATATGGGTTAATTCTTCCATTGATTCTCTATTTTAATTACATGTTGTCTTATGTGTGATTATTTGGGGAATTGATCTCTACACTAGTTTTTCTATATTAATTGCATGTCTATGTGTGGTTAATTGAGAATCTAGTGATGGCTAGACATTAATGCTTAATGGAATGCTCTTGTTATGTCTCTTAATGGTTCATACTTATTCCTTGATGGATTGTGCCTCTCTTTTAGTTTATTTTCATGCTAGTAGTGTAGTTGTAGTGTAGTGTTAGATGGGGAGACAATTCATGCTTGTTCTTTAATGTTCCATGTTTTTTAATGCAAGAAGCATATGTTCTAATATTGTGGTGTAATGGAATTTTGAGCTTAATGAAGGATTAATGACTAGTTATGATATGTTGTATCTTTCACATGTGTTTAGACAATTTATTCCTCTCCCAATAGATATATTGTGGCCTCTCACATGATATTTAGACAATACATGTTTAACTAAGTCATCCTTGTGAATTATTTGGACTATGAGCTTAATGAAATGTTTAATGACTTGATTTGATATTTTGTTCTCTTCATATGTTGTCTAGACAATATATTCCTCTTCCAATAGATATATTGTAGCCTTTCACATGTTGTTTAGACATTATACACTTGTTGAGTCACCTTTGCTAGTCAAACCAATTTTGTTCACAACAATGTATTCCCCATTAATGGAAAGCAAGTGGTTAATTACACAAGCTTAGTGGCGATTCCAACACCCTAAGTCCTCTCTTCTCATCTCTTAAATCCCTATCTCTACTTAGTTTTATTTTTATTGCATTTTAATTAATTCTTTTCTAGAAATAATCAACCAACCCAACTCTCTTTTGCAATCATTTGGTACGCTAGAGTCGAAGTTGAAATTCTAACACGTATAATCCCTTGAGACGATCCCTACTCACTCTTGCTACGTTAGTAGTGGTGTTGGTAGTGGTTTTTATAAATTTAAATTTGACATAAAAGGCTTTTCTTGAACCACACATTCACTACATTTAGTTTGGCGTATTGGAACGGCCGTCGTCAACCCACATACGCACTAAGTGCGACCGGAGGAAACAAAAGGGAAAACTAAACATGAAAGTCATGCATATGACAAGGAATGCAACTACCAAGTAAGCAAATCTACTCACATAGATAAAATCAAAGGTACATGCAGCATATCTCCAAGTAAATTAAAAGCATAGTAACAATATGGCATCTCTAAGCATGTAAATAAGGCATGCTAATGTCATACAACAAAAAAACAAATGTGGATAGACCTCCACCTACTCATACATCGCAATAACATAAATCATACTACTAACATGGTAGTAAACGAAACTGTAAAAGATAAGATGATGCAACAATGAACCCTATGGACATCATGTCCTAGAGTGTCTAGGTAAAAGGAAAACAAGTCCTAGCTATAATCTGACTCCAAAAACTAATATGACAACAACCCATCTCAAAACACACGTGATCCCTCACCACAATGGTGAGACTCTAACAATCCATCTCTAAATCTAAAGGTGACACTATGAGTGACACTAACAATGCAATGCTCTCACTAACCCAAAACATTAATCAATCGACTCGACCACAAAAGCGTCATCATGTAAGGAGAACTCAAAGTAAATGGCAACTATAGCCATACCATCAACAACCAAATCAATCTCAAGAATCATCCCTAAAACAACCATCAAACACTGACCAAAAGGTCTACGTCTATTAGAACAAAAACCAACGCTGATCCCATCCGAACTGCCCTCGTAGCTAGCTAGTACGGTAGCATGACAGTGCCATGCACCCGCCCACAAATGTACTCGCCCACGAAAATTACAATCTTAGAGGAAACTTCCTAAACAACCAAGGATCCTAAAAGGTCCACAACTTCATCATGGCCTAAAACCAACAAATCCAGCACTACGGCTACGCCTAATAGCTCACCCCACGAGAGCCTAAACAAAAGGTGACCATCTACCTATCCAAAGCCAACGCTAGGTCAATAACAACCTAAACTACCATGAAACCAAACTGACAATTGCTAACAACATCAAAGAAGAGTGCCTAAACAAAACCAAAACACACCAAACATTGCACTAAGTGCAAACTCACCAAACAACCCAACCTCGAGTCAAACATCCGTGACTAATCCCAAGTCCAATCAAATACGCAAAACAATATGCATATACAAATCTAACCTAGCATACATCATATGTCATACTTCTTATACTAGAATAAAATCATGCTTTAACCAAACGATATACTACATATACTACCTAGGCACATAAACATGTTATCAAATCAAAATATGTTATCATAAAGCATATAAACAAATAGAGCATGGCAACATAAGCATGATATGCACCCAAACCCCATCGTCCAAGGTATTCAAACCTAGGAGCTCTGATACCACTTGTGACGGCCCAAGTTTTATAACTCGGTGCGTGAGTGACGACCAAAAGATGACCCAATAACGGATCCGAAATGTGGAAGTGAAAGGTAAAACAACGGTCTCTAAAGATACAATGCATCTCTAAGACACCAATGTGACCCTCAATGAGGTCACAGAACCCAAAGGAAAACAAATGGGGAAGTGTCGTTTCAAAAACGGACAAAAATGAACCTAGGGACGAAGTGGTCATTTTGAAAAAAATGAATTCAAGTACTATTGAGTACACCACTGGGAAGACAACAAAAAAACTAATCGAGATGGACTCAAGAATCGCATGATTCGGAGTCTGGACGAAGGAGAAACGACAAAACAAAGAAAAACGAGCAATAAAGCTAAAAGGGTAAACTGGTAATTATTCAGAAATATTCAGGTGTAACCAAGCACACCGTTGGATAGACAATGAAAAATTAATCAATTTATAAAAAAAATTCACTTCATTTGGAGTCCGGATGAGGGAGAAAGGTCAAAAACAAAATCGACGTCGCGGCGACCCGACAAAGGTCGTGACAGCTACAGTGCCGTCAACCCACTATTGCTGCAACTGAGAGTAAAAACGGGTATCTAAATGGACTTTTTTGGAAAAACTCAAAGAAGAAACCCCCCCTAAAATCAAGTTTTCTACCTGACTAGCAGACGGAAACCAAAAAAATACATTGTAAAATGGCCAAAATACCCTCAAGAAAATCAGGTCTAGAAGTCGAAATTTGTTTCAAGCTACTGCCCAGAGAAAGGAAATGGGGCTTCGGAAGGTTTTTAAATTACCTAAATTAAAAATTCAATCTTAAAATACACCCACAAGACCCCCGGAAGTTTCGGATCAGTCGTCACACTTTTTTTAAAAAAGTCGATGAATAGTACCAAGTACATTTACACTAAAGTCGGTAAAAACCTGGCAGCAGTGATTTTTCAGAAAAAAATAGATTTTTGAGGGCCAAGATGGAATTTTCTGGAAAAACGCAAAGAAGAAACCCCCTCAAAATTTAGATTTCTACGTGACTCGCTAGGAAAAATGAAAAAAACACATTTTGAAATACCCGAAATGCCCCTGGAACAGAATAGGGTAAAACTCCCTAAAATTTCTACTTAGAGTCTTTGTTTCATCAAGGATGGTGTTGTTTGCCAAAGTGAGCATGCAAGCATATGTAATGTGATAAAATAGATGTGTTGCAATGGCCTATGGCCTCATGGCATGTCATATGCAAAATAGAACCCTTCAATGCATTAATCCACATATCTTCCATAGGTAACAATGAAGTTCAAAGTTAGCATACATTTCACATAAGTGTCTTTGGCCCTTGGCCTCATTACAACCACATTCTAAGAGTGTCAAAAGGTGTACTTAAGTGCACATTACATAACTTAGACAATAAGTACAAGTTTTATCAAAGTAAGCAAAAGTAGGACAAGATATGCTAACATATGCACATTCTATGTCATCAAAAATACTTCAAGAACTCTAGTAAGTCTAAGAATGATGTGCATCCCACACTAAGGCTTCTTTACCTACAAAACACCCATTAACTTAAGGGTGAGTAAACAAGTTTACTCGTAGGGAATGCATGGGTTTATCTTTGTACCAAGTTACAATCCAATACCATTTAATTCATGCTATCAAGTGACAATAGAACTTTCAACATGATACAATGGGATGTAATTTCACAAAGTTAACAACTTGGAATTTAAATGCGAAATCAAACCAAAGTGGATACTTGGGCCGTCACACTCTCTCTAAATGTCTATATATATATATATATATATATATATATATATCTGTGTGTGTACTTTCTCTCTAGATAATGAGGGGAGAGGAGAGAGGCTGGGGAGAGAATGAAACCCTACAACAATAGTAGATTTGGCAGTTGCTATATTTGGTGATATATTTGAGAGAAGATTTGAGAATATCAAATTTTGGCAGCCCATTTCAGAGCTCATTTTAAACCCACCTCTTATATTTTGAGATTGAGAGCTAATTTGGCAATCCATTGCAGTTGCTCTTAAGAGGGCATTATATAAATAAAAAAAATTCCATATGTATACATGTAAAATATAAATAGATACTATATGTATAATGGGCGGGAACAGGCCGGGGGGCAAGTGCCCTTTGGCATACACTAGCTCCGCCCCTCCCCTCAAAGCTCTCTATGCATGCTTCGACCCTCAAGGTTGTTTTGGTATATATTTTTTATGAAGCTCATGATCTATTTTTCTTGCTCAAGCTTATCAAAGACCAACATTAAGCTTTATACATTTTTTTTTTTTTTTTTTTTTTTGGAAAGGTACAAAAAAAATATAAACTCTAAAAGGAAAAATAGAACCATTGCTCTCTAAAACATGTACAGAGAAGATGATTGAAGCCCTTTGATAGTTGTTTTATTTTTTTCATAAATCCCTTTAATCACTGCTGACCTTATCATCAAAAACGAATCGTGGCCATCAGATAAGATATCAAGTTGATAAGCAGCCACATAACCTTTATGCTCTTAAAATAATTTCCAGTTGTTTGATAATGGTAAATTTGTAAAGCATTTAGGGATAGTTTAGTCTTCTGATATAATTATTTAAATTAAAGATCAATTTTAACAAAATCAAAGGATATTTAAGTCATTTTACATGGTGTCAGAACTCTACAGGTGACGGTTGGGGTTTGAGTGATGGATGGAACAAACATCTGCACTATGAGTGATAGTTATTTTCGAAAGATATTTTAAAGTGATATTTGGCCAAACCTGAGGTGGTGTCAATGTAATTAGCCCTAACCCTAGCTACATTATAACATAGGAATAGAATACACTTTAGTTTTCTTAGATAAATTCTCCAAATCAAATTAAATACTATGATTTATAGTAGTTATGGAATTCTAGAACAGTTTCTTTGGAGTCACTTTATGCTCCAAATTCATCATCTTTTATTTTTTTAGAAGTTGATCCATTCCAAGCTCAGAATATAATTATGTAGTTCTTCTTATTTTTCTTGTAGGACAAATGTCTCAAATGTGGATATGGTATTTCATAAATTCTTCATGCAAAATGATGTATATTATCCAACTACTATCACCCTAAAGTACTTTAGGACCAGCAAGGAACCACTATGATAACCTACATTTGGATACAATTATGATTTTGAATGAAGCAAGGTCTAAAATGGAAATTGGCATAAGGGACCAACATATGAAGATAGGTTTTAGTAGTAGCATTAATTCACTAAAATGTTCCCAACAAAGCAGAGAAGTTATTTATTTATTTATTTTTTATTATTATTATTTTTCTGGAAGGGCAAAGCAAACATAATGTATTTTATAGTAAGAGAGATCTAAAAGAATGTACAGAATCATGGGCATAATGGGATGTTAACCCCAAGGAAAAAAATATCCAGGCATGAGCCAAATTGCACAAAGACTCAATTGACAAAGAGGCCCAATCCACAAGGCGCAGAGCATTTAACTAACTTAAAACCACCTGTAGTTCAAATTAGAGAAGCGAGGACCATTGCTCCGGTTCAAGGGGGAAGAACTAGAGCATCGATCATCTGTAGAGAAAGTGTTCATAAATTTGATTTCATAAATTTAACCCATTTATTCACTTATTCAATAGATAAACTATTTAATTCATCAATTCAACCAATTTGTTCGCGAATTATGTAAGATATAAATTTGTAATGTTAGTAAATTTTGAGGTCAAAACTTGATGATCGAGTTGTGATTTTTGTTTATTTTGAGTCTTAGTCTTTTAGAGTTGAGGTTCAAGTACCTCTTACTGTTGAATTCATTGAGTGTTGGGAAACGTGCAAGTTTTAAAAACTTTTCGAGGGATCTTGATTCATAGATCTTAATTCATCACATAGAGACAAGTTTTATGCAAAAATAAAAATATGTATCATTCAATTAATGGATTGAATACTTACATCAAAGGTCTGAGTAAACCTTTAAATCTTTCCTCTAAAGTGAATGTTCTCACTTATTGTAGATCTCTTAGTAAGATGTCTTCTCCTTGGATCTCCATCTTCTTGGTAGTTGTTTTGCCTTTAGGAATCACTCATAAGCCTCCATGAATGACCTTAGAAAACTAGGCTTGTGGGAGCCTCCATTAGATAAGAACATAAACCCTAATTTTCTAGAGAGAGAAAATAAATTCTTTTTTCCTTCTTCTAAAAATCATCCCCAAAATATACATAGACCATGTATATTTATAGGCAACATAAAGGTAAAGAAAATGAAACAACGAATCCTTCTCAATCTCTAATTTACATGTCTCAAATCTAATATGATTCCAATATCAAGTTGGGCTATGAGTGAGAATCCATTGGGCCTATTATTTTATTGGCTACAATGAATTAATAATTGGCCCGGTCCATGGACCCAATTCAATTAATTCATAAATTAATTTATACTCCACTAAAAGAAATTAATTGAACTCCAATTAAATAATAAATAACCTCTAAGTCAATATTACACTTTGACCCCTCTATGCATAATTAGTTATCGGATAAATAAAGTCATCAATCCGACTACTTAATTAATATATTTATGTTAGTACCTTTGATTATTTCTGGCTCGATCACAATAAAACATTTGTTTGACAAAAATAATAATTTAAATAAATAAATATATAATAAATCATTTTGTCTAAAAACACACGAAGGCCTTCGAATTTACTTTGTGATCAATCATAATCAATACAAAATAAATACAAGTAGTAATGATGCAAATATTAAAAATATAACCCTCTAACTATTAATTACATAACTACCCAAAGTGTCGGTCTAAGGATCCCGAAGAATCCGCCGAACAAATCAAAGTAATTATTAATTAATAAAAGAGTTTATACTTTTCTCATGCTTAAGAGTCAAATACCATGACGGTGATAGGGAGCAATTGCATACGACGGCTCTCGCAATATATCTCAATCTAACGCGGATCCAGTTCAAGTCTTAATTAATTATGAGTCGATCCATAATTACTAACTATGAACAATTTATAATTATTATTTATATATCATGTATTGATTGCCATCACATACATATATATAAATATCTCTTGTAATCAAATGGACACTATCAATTCTATAATGAATCGAAATATAATACATTGAATTCACCAATTGTATAAAACATAAATATTTCAGTTTCGTCGGGAACATATGTCACTTAATCCAAACAGGAAATTGCTATGCTAGGGCATATAAATCCCAACATTGAGAACATCATGTAGAATAGGTAAGTGAGTGAAAAACACTTGCGAGTATCTTTAAAGTTGGGTATGTGGGCTTAGGTTGGAAATAACATACAGCGAAATCCAATCGGTTACATTTTCTACACAAAACAGCTCTCGGCACTTTTAGAACGGGTTGTACTTCCAAATGGAAACCGGTTGCATTTCCTTGATAGGAACATGTTTCGGGAAAAGTAGAATCGGCTACACTTTGAAATGGAACTTGTTGTTTTTGCCTGAATGTGCGAAAAATCAGATTTTGATTTCCTGTTTTTACCCAAACTTGTAGGGCAATGCTTGCACGTTTTTAAAAGCTTTTTTCACATATTGTAAGGACTCCCTACTATATATATATAACATCTTTCATAAAGCCTATAGAGAGTTTTTGAGAGATTAATTGTTTCAATTGGAAAAATAAGGGTTTCCATATTTTACTCATTATTGAAGTTTTTTGAAAGATTTTTTAGAAAAATCTGATTAATTGTTTATTTTTTAAAGCACATACTTGAACACAAAAGTGATTAGGGCGATATTCTTCCACTGATCAACACGGAATTTTCAGAGTCTACATCAAATTACAAGTTGGTTAGAACAACAAATTTTCTAAAACCTTTTCTAAATTTAGATTTGAAGGAAAATGGGGTTTCGATCACACTTTGAAGAGATTAATGCTCTATTTGATAGGAAAGAAAAAAATTAGATGGAATGGAGAGAAGAAGGGATGGATGAGACATCACTAGGGAAGAAATTATATATTTTCTTCTTTTTGTTTAGTTGGATAGAAGAGAAGAGAATAAGCTCGTAATTTATTATGTTCGTTAGGAGAGAAGGAAATAGTAAGTTTTAATTATTTTTACCATTCTATCCAATAATATTTATAATATATATAGTAATTTAAAGAGTACAGTACTGTAATTTAAATTAATCTTGTATAAATTAGGATAATATTTAATTTAAAACTTCTATAATAGTCCGTTTGTCTTCCTTCCTTTCTTTAACCCATTTTTGGGCGGTTGAAAATTTGTAAAGGAAGAAGGATAAGTTATCATTCCTATTCTCTTTTCTTTCCTTATATCAACTCTACCGAACAAAAGAAATTTGTCCCTTCTTTCCTATTTTCGATATCTCCACACCTCTTCTTTCCTTCCTACCGAACACAGCATAAGACATTCGTAGAGTGTTAGTTGATATACCAATGGCCTTTCTACATAGATTAAGAGTAACCTTGAAGTCGAGTATTCTTGGATGGGGGAGTTGCAAAGCCAGGGATAACCAACAATTGGTTTTTGGTAGAGCGATAGGGTGTGTGTGATGTTTTGCAATTTTTTAATTTTTCGAGTATTTTTTTATTTTTCTGATTTATTTATTTTATCGCCTCGTTTTGCATGCCGAACACCAAGGGGGTGTGCCATCTGAGTTTTGAGAGTTGTTTGGGGTATTTTTTTTCGAGATCAAGACTCTTATAAATGCATTGTTTGTCATCTTTGAATTTTTTAAAATTTTAGGCTGGGAGGTCCCAGGTGGGACCTGCACCTAGACTTTTCTTGCTCGGGATTATTTTTCGAGCTCATTGTATCTCATATTATATAATTTGGAGCATGTTTATGTGGTTATGTATTTTATTACATCATTGTAGTAGGTTTAGTGTGTATATATATGTAATGAGGCAAAAGAGATATTTTGGAAGACATGTGGGACCCACATTGTCTAAATCTTATATACATAACCACATATATCAGAATTGGGCCATTTTCTTTCTTCTAAAAATGTGGTTGCTCTTTCTTTCTCTACAAAACTCTCTCTCTCTCTAAAATCTCTAATTTCAAGCCTAGATTTCATCTCTTTTTAGTTGGATTTGACTTTACCATTGAAGCTAGGCAAAGTTGTAGAGCTTGACGAGAGCTATAGAGTGATGATCGGAGTAGATTTTCGTTTGGGTGATTTGATAAATTTTGAAATTTGGGGTTTTTGGGGCTTTGGCTTGATTTGTTGAGGTAGGGGTTTCTAAACCGTAATTCATTGGGTTTTTGTGAGTTATTCTCCTTATATTTGTGTTATAGTATGCTAATTAAGTATGATTTTGAGGCATAACATCTATGTTTTATGTGATGAAATGCATGTGTTGGATTACATGTCTATATGATTTGTGTGTGGATGAGTGCTTAATGTATATGGTACCATGACTTGCTTGTTTAAAATGTCATGTTCGATAAATTGATATATGATAATTAATTGTTGTATTAATTTTTTTTCAAAGCATACTTTATGATTGAGGTTTAAATGTGAGTTTTCATAGCATTGAAATGCATGTAGCATTCATGCATTGGCATTAGGCAAGAAAAAGGAAATTTAATTGGAAAAGAAAAGAAATTGTTTTGGGCAAAAGGTTTTGGAAATGATTAGTGACATCTCATTACATGGGCATTGCATATCATTGCACTTATCATACTTGAATTATACGTAAAGCTATAAGAGTATGTTGATGTATTTTTCCCCAAAACAAGTAAGATCCCTTTTTCTATACTCTATTCTTTATTTGATTCACCGAATCATTGAAGAGTGCATTTTAGGCACTTTCTACTAAGCCGTTGTGCTAACCTCTTCTCTATCATTTTCAGGAACCGGAAAGGAGGTACAGAACGACCCACAACCTCATCCATGATAACATCGTGGACTTCATTTGTAGACTAGGTCCTTAGTCTATTTTTTATGTTATAGTTTTGTTGCAAAAGATGTAATTGTAAAGGGCCATGTATTTCTTTTGCTACAAGCTTATTTTAAGCCATGCCATGTATTTGTTTGAGGCTTCATTGGTATTTGATTTCATGTAAGGCCTCATAACCACGCTAAAATGTAACCGGGTTCATTTTAACTCAAATGAATGTATCAGGTACGTTTATGTTTCAATTGGATGTATAGAAGTTTATCTATAATGTATGATATCCATTACAAGTTTTTGGAATAGATTTAGACCTTAACAAAGGTCACAAATGGACCAAATGGGTGCTGGGGCTAAAATCAGCAAACACAGGCCACGAAGGCCATAGGAGGGCAAACCGATCGATGCCTGGAGATTTCACGTCGACCGGTATCTCGTCAGTAGCTGCATCTGAGGCGTGGAGGCTAAACCAGTCAACGTGATCGAAAGGGGTACATGTCATCCAGTTTAGCCAAACTAGTCGACGTGTTCCCAACTTCACGTCGACCGGTTCCTGGTCTTCCCTGATTCTTGTTTCTTCTTCTCTCAGGACCAACGCCGAGTTAATTAATGGTACTATGGAGCACTATAAATCTTAGAATAATGTATTAATCATGATTGGACCTTAGAAATGACCGTAATGCCCTTAGTTGACCTCGGGTCCGATTAAGGACCCGAATAATAATCCGGACCCCGGGTTCGAGTCGTTACAGTGTGAGCATAAGTCATAGTCCATTGTACGTTACTTTAACAATAGTAAATAGTTTCGCTTAAGATTGCGAAAGTCCTCAAGGTTTTTCTAAACGATTGACCTATTATGCTAATCAGGGTTTCCTTGCTAAAAATCCGGTGTCATATCTCAAACTCTACTTTACTTTATAATATTTATTTTTGTGGTTGTGAATGTTTAATTGATCATAATTATGAGTAATTTAATCAATTACAAAAACTGGGCAAATTATTCTACTCACCCTCTTCCTTTATGTCATTTAGAGTGTTAATACAACTTAATTAATCAACTCACAACTTCCGCATCACGCTAATGACAAAGTATACACAATTATATATATAGTTATTTACATCATATAAATGAAATATAGTAATATATTACTCTTAAAGATTTTGTTATTAGAAATATAATTATCTATTACTCTTATGCTACGTTTGGTGTGCAGGAATGGAATGGAATGGAATGCCCATTTCAACCATTCATTTGTTTGGTATGCTACTTAAAGTTAGAATGGCTATTCCATTGGAATGAAAATTCATTCCCGGGAATGAAAATCCATTCCACAAGTAAACCTATGAAATGGAATGAAAATTCATTCCTGGGAATGAAAATCCATTCCACAAGTAAACCTATGGAATGGTCATTCCATTCCCAATTAATTTATTTTAAAAAATCGACTTCCCAAAACACCCTCATATTCCAAGTCTAAAAACCACCATTACCTTCCACCACAATCATCTCCGCCTTTCACCACCATTACCTTCCACCACAATCATCTCCGCCTTTCACCACCATTACCTTCCACCCCAATCATCTCCGCCTTTCACCACCATTACCTTCCACCACTACCACTGCCTTCCAACACCACCGAGTTTTGCCATCGCCACCACTTTCCACCACCACCACCGCCATTTCCTTTCACCACCGCTACCGCCACCGTTTGCCGCAACCACCGCCATCGCCTTTCACCACCGCCACCACCACCTTTCACCATCGCCACCACCATCACCTTCCGCCACCACCTTCCGCCATCGCCCACCACCTTCCACCACCACCTTCCACCACCGCCACCACCTTCCACCACCACTATAGTTACACCACTATCTCCTTCCACCACAACCACCACACTACTGCCACCGCCTTCCACCAACACCACTGCCACCTTCCACCACCACTGCTACCACCAATTTCCACCATTGCCATCGCCGCAGCCTTCCAACACCACCACCTACACTACTACCGCTTTCCACCACCGCCACTGCCACCATTTATTTTTAAAAAATTATTAGAGAATATCATTTTGTTAATTTAGTTTAATTTATTTGTTACTAAGAGGGATATTTTGGAGAATTCAATTAGAAATTATTCCATTCTAAATTTTAAATTGGTCCAACCAAACACTAGAATGGTTATTATCATTCAATTCCTACACCTTTCATATTTACAACCAAACAATAGAATGAGAATGACCATTCCATTCCATTCCTATTCTCATTCAATTCTTACTTGCATTCCATTTCATTGCTGCACACCAAACGTAACATTAAAGATTTTGTTATACACATTTGTTCTCAAATTTAACACAATTAATTCAATTTTACTTTCATTATTTTGCTTAATTACCATTTTTCTCCTTGTACTATTGAATTCATTTGATGAATCATGCAAAGATGAAGGATTAATTAATATAAACTGGTTACAAAACAATTTACAAAATCCTTATAATAATAAATCAAAAAATGGCTAATATAATATATGCCTCAAACAACATCCATTAAATAATATTCTCAAAGAATTTTAGCACCTAAAAAGTATATACCACAATACATACATATATATATATATATATATATATATATATATGTATATCAGTAAGGTTAGTGATTGTATTGATGTAAATGATGATATACATGAGAATGTACAAAGAACTAAAGAACGTAATAGAGGCTACAACCAACCCAGCGGAACTGGGGAAGCAAAGAAGCTTCAATCAAAAAAACAAAAAAAAAAAAAAAACAAGAGCAAAGGTCAAGGACCAAGGAAATGGTCATGAGAAAAGGGATACCTAAATTGGCCGGGGGATTGAAGGCATTAACCACAGCAGTTGGATAACATGATCGATTATGAAATGCTCTGTGAGGGAATCCACCAGCACCATTATTACTATACTTTTCCTGGTGATCTTCGTTGCTCCAGTCAATGACGGTGCCATCTTTCGCAATGGGTGCAGAGTGTCTAATAAGATGCAAAACATCCCCAGAATATGAGTCCATTGCCAGGTAACCACTGGGATACATAATTCCTGGTTGTCTTCGTTTCTTTTCAAACTCCGGATAATCGGGCAGCCCATCAATGAAGGGCGCTTTGATATTAATTCTCCGTGGGGAATGAGGATTGCAGAGATTCCAGGCTTTAAGATTGTTATAGTAGTCTTGGAAATAGTACAGCCGATACTTTGCTGGAATATGTAATATCTTCAGCGGCCCCAGGGGTTTCTAGGGCAGTCCAGGATGAGTCACCAAGTTTACAGAAGGCCAGACAAATTCCGCTAAAGTCTACCATTATCATTACTGTGCAGTTGTTGTCGTTGTCAGATGATGAAGAAGATGACATGAAAAGCTTATTTATGCAACGGCGGGGGTCCCACCTTGCGAAAGGTTCGTCAATGGTGCGAGGAAGCGTTTTCAACGAAGGAAGACGGATTGTGGGCGGAACAGGGGAGACGAGGGGATTGATTAAAAAGACAACAAGGTTACGAGGGTCGACGTAGGCCAGCCATCCATGGGAGGATCCGACGCAAATTGCATCATCCGGTATCACAATGTTACTCTTGCTCCTCACATCGTAGAAGCAATAATCTGGAAAACCACGCGCGAGACTCTTCGTTCCCCTCTCTTCCAGTACATACCTCGTTCGCAATGGCTGCTGCAATCACATTATCCTTAGGATCACGTGGAGAAGGTATCAACAGAGACGGCACAGGATGATGGGGAATATTATTGAACAAAATAGACGAAGAAGAGATATTTCGCTGCGGAAAAAGACACCCTAGTCGTCTTCCTCTAACGAGACGACCTGTCCTCCAAACACATGCAAGAAAATTCAAGTTAAAAGCCATGGATGGAATGGAAATGATATATATACGAAAAGAGAAGATCAGTTGCTCGGTATATGTGTGTGTGTGTGTGTGCGCGCGCGCGCGCTCCTACTGGCAGCGAAAGCTCTCCCAACCACACCTAACAACAAAACCCTACACCCTAATTTGAAATAAAATTAAAAAGGTTGGTCAAAGGCATCACAACTACCAAATAAAGTAATGTTCAGATAAATTGTATGCAGATCAGAAAGAATAGCAATTTCCTCTATCTTGTCCATTCAAATTTCTGCAACTCTTTTTTACATTCATTTGAAAAAAATGGAAACCCTTCAATTACAATACAACTACCAAATAAGAATACTTGGCTTCCAGAAATTCTATGGAGGCCACAAGCAGTAACTCCCTATTTAATGGTTAATAAAAAGAAACTTTGACTAAAAGGTAGTAAATTGACAGACATTTCCTAGAAGAGAGATTTCACATTTACAAAAGGGTTTTTTTTGTTATTTTTTGTTTTTGTCGCAATTATATTAAATTTTTCCTAAATTAGGCCGCACTACCCTGTTGTTGCATCTCATATTTGACAATCTCGGTTACAAATTATTAGGATTTTCAAATATTCTGATATTCAAGACACTAATATCAGTTTGGTAGTGTATCAAAAACGAAAAAAAATTCAAAAATAAGATGTAAAGATTAAGTTGGAAGAAATGTAAGCAATAACATAGATAGATATATAAAAATAAAATAAAAATTAAAAAAAAAAAAAGTAAAGGATGTAAAAAAGGTATTAAAATAAATAAATAAATAAAGTTAAAATTCCATATATGTTTTAACTTAAACAGCCTCCTCCAAAAACCAGAGCTCAAAGAAGAAGGCTTAATCATCCAAATAGATTTTGTCCTGATAAGATACCTGTGAGTCCAAGCAACCCAAAGGCTGTCCTTCCTATCAAACAAATTCCATATATGTTTTAGACTTACAATCAAGTTAACCATCTCAATTAAGATCAGGAAACCTAAACCCCCCAAACATTTTTGTCTACAAACAGTAACCCAAGCAACTTTAGCTCCCCTCTTCCTCATCTCAACACGAGACCAGAAAAAGCATCTGAGAACTTGATTAACCTACTCAATCACACCTTTTGGGAGAACAAATGTGTGAGTCCAATATGCACTGATGGAACACGTATTTACTTAATGAGAACTACCCTTCCAGCATAGGATAGGAACCTTAAGGTCCATCTACCTATTCTAGTTGTAATCCTTTATACTAGGGTTTGACAATCCCTAGCATTAATTGAGGTTGATGAGAGTGGCAATCTTAGATATGTGACTTTGAGAGAACTAGCATTACATTGCAATAAGGAAAAAATGGCTACCTTTGTAGTGTGGTCCACCCCTGTAAAGAAGACAGTGTTTTTACTGTAATTAATTGAGAGCCCTGAGCAATTGAAGAACCTCTCCATGGCTGAGACTAAGACTTGAACTGAAGCAAGATTCCCATGTGAGAATAGAAGTACATCATCAGCAAACACTAAGTGTGTTAGGGACAATTTACTACATCTCCAATGGAACTTAAATAAAGGATTCTGGATAATGGCATTGTTAATAGACAAAGTAAGGACCTCGATAGCAATGACAAACAACATAGGGGATGTGAGATATCCCTGTCTAAGGCCACTTTTCCCTTTAAAGAACCCAAACAATTCACCATTCAAAGATAAGGAATAAGATGGTGTGGTGATGCATTGTGAAATCCAATGAACAAATAAACTTGGAAAACCAAATAGTGAAAGAGCATCTAGTATAAATTTCCGATGGACTGAATCAAAAGCTTTCTTAAAGTTCACTTTAATAGTGCAGTTGGGGGTATGTGAGGCTCGATGGTATCCATTGAGAAGCTCATGTGCCATTATAATGTTATCAGTGGTGCTTTTTCCCATAACAATAGCATTCTAGTTAGTACTTATGATTAACGGAAGGGCAAGACTGAGCTGGGTAGTTAGAAGCTTAGATATGCACTTATATAAGATGTTACAATAGGATACAAGCCTGAAATCATTGACAGAAATTGGATTGGCTATTTTGGGAACCAAAGCAATATATGAGCAATTGATCTCAGAGAGCATCCTACTAGAAGTGAAGAAATCCTTAACTGCACCAATAATGTCATTCCCAATGATACTCCAAGCATGCTTGAAGAAGCATGCATTGAAACCATTAGGGCCAGGACTCTTAAAAGGATGAAAGGATACCATACACTTCTGAATTTCTATGTTTGTGGGAATAGCACTGAGGGATGGTAGTAGGTAAGTTGGGACTGTAATGACCCAAAAATAAAAAAAATACCAATAATAATAATAATAATAATAATAATAATAATAATAATAATAATAATAAAATATGTATAAAATTTCGGCATGACCTCTAGAGAAAAGTCCCTCTACAACCTGTTGAAATACATAAAAATGCAATCACACTTGGCCTAAAAACTAATCTATCATGTCCTAACGCACAATGCAAATAATATAATACATTCCCAAAATGATTACATACATATAAAAAGTTCTGTTCCTCCATTTCATCCAAACAAGGAATTGCCAGTTCACTACCTAGTCCCATAACTATAAGGAATGCACTTTAATTACATTAAGTTACAGTCCATGAAATATAGCTAAAATTTAAAATTCTATAACTTACAACATTATACTAATTAAACTAATGTTTTACAAAATAGTTAAGATTTCATTTACAAAATCTTAAAGTGCTAATACAAAAGATAGCAAAATAAATAGATCTCCAATCCCGCCTAAACTTATGGTGGATCGTCGTCCGCCACTTCTTTTCCTGAACCTGAAAAATGTTAATAATAAAAGGGTGAGCATAAGCTCAGTAGGAGGTGTCTAAGACATAACTCTTATGACCCCGTTAATCCAAGCAAAGAATAGGTAAAACGTAGGCGAGATCATGCCATAGGGAATACACATCAATAGCCACAACAACAATCATATAAATAAAATGTCATCCAATCACAAATGCACCATATATGCTAATGAAGTGCAATGTCATGCCAATGTCGCTCCCCATTTTCCAAAACAATTCCTTTTCACCGTTTCAAACCGTTAATGCAACCTGACCCATAGCACCTCTATGGCGCTACGAGAGAAGGATTGGTTAGCTAACCCCGATCACATGGCACCTCCATGGTGTCGTTTAGGCCTAGTTAGCTCAACCACACTAGAGTCTCTCTCGAGTTCCCTCTAGATCATATTAACACCATGGACCACTAGGCACCTTCTAGGCATCCGGTTTTTCACAAAATTTTCATTAAAACTTTTTACTTTTCGTTTCAAATCAATTTTTCTCATTCCATGCCCAATGACATGCATGAAGCTCTCATGTTTTCCAATGCTATGACAATAAGGAATTTCATAATTCACAATTCAACATGCTTCCATATAGCAAATTCTAGTAAGTTAAGTGCAATAGGCACGAAATATTACCATTTAAGCATGTTTTTTCATACGAATCAACTAATACACATAGTCATGGGTTTCATACACAACAATTAAATCATTTTAAAGGTAATTAACACAAATTAAGCATGCTTGACAGCACATAATGAAGAATTAACTCACAAAAGTCTAAGAAATTGTGGATTAGAGACTCCTACCTCTCAATTGATCGAAGAAAAATCCCAAAATTCCCAAATCCAAGCCCTAATTTTGAAATCCCAAGGTTGGGCAAAATGGTACTTGGCTCCTATCAAATCGACAGCCTTGACGAGCTCTCCGACTTTGCTTCAAGTGATATTACCAAATTCCCAAAGGTATGGGAAAATTCAAACTTTGAAAGCTTGATTGAAAGGAAAAAGAAAAAGGAAAAAGAAGAGGGAGAAAGACTATCGGGGAGAGAGAGAGAGAATGAGGCCAAACAATGGCCTATTAGCCACTAAAGACTTAGTGGTAGGTCCCACCATAAAACAAAAATCCTACCTTTTAAATTTTCCACCACAAAAAAAAAAAAAAAAATATATATATATATATATATATACACAAATCATAAACATTACATTCTCCCCAACTTTAAAAGATTTCATCCCCAAAATCAAGCCATACCTGAGGGAGAAAAAAACTCTAGATACTTGGAGCGAACCTCCTGTTCGAGCTCCCAACTAGCTTTCTCAACTCCATGATGCCTCTAAAAAACCTTTACCAACGGTAGCATCTTGTTCCTCAACACCTTCTGCCGTGTGTCAAGGACCTGAACTGGTCCCTCTTCGTAGGAAAAATCCTCATCAATGTCAACCTCAACCCAACTCAAAATGTGAGATGGATACGGTTCGTACTTCTGTAGGATCGATACATGGAAAATATTATGGACTATGTCCATTTATGGTGGTAATACTAGTCTATAGACAACCTCTCCTACATGATCCAAGATCTTAAAAGGTCCAATGAATTATGGCGACAACTTGCCACTCTTTCTGAACCTCATTAACCCCTTATGTAGAGAAACCCGAAGAAAGACATGGTCTCCTACCTCAAAGGATAACAGCCGTCTCCGCCTATCCGCAAAACTCTTTTTTCAGCTCTAAGCTATAAGCAATCTCTGCCTGATCAGCTTAATCTTCTCAGTAGTCTTAAGTACAATGTCGAGTCCTAAGGCGGTTGTCTCGCCCACCTCAGTCCAACAAGTAGGAAACTCATAGGTCTACCATACAACGCCTTAAATGGAGCCATCTGAGTACTCGCCTGATAACTGTTGTTGTAGGCAAAGTCAATAAGTGGAAGGTGATCCTCCCAACTACCTCCCAAATCAAGAACACAGGCCCGAAGCATATCCTCAAAGATCTGGATGGTAGGCTCCAACTGGCTGTCCATTTGTGGATGGAATGTCGTACTAAAATGCAGCGATGAGCCAAACGCTACGTGAAGTCCTTCCCATAACTTTGAAGTGAACTTGGCATCCACATCTAAAACAATAGACACTGAAATTCCGTGCAACCAGATAATATATTTCATATAAAGCACACCAAGTGCCTCTGCGTCATCTGTTGCCTTAATAGGCAAAAAGTAAGCCTTCTTGGTCAATCTATAAATAATAACCCATACGGCTTCATTTCCATGCTGTGACCTAGGAAGACCTGTAACAAAATCCATGGCGATCTGCTCCCATTTCCACTACGCTACCGGCAATGGCTGCAATAAACCAGCTGGTCTCTGGTGCTCGGCCTTCACTAACTGACAAGTAAGGAATCTAGCCACAAACTGTGCAACATCCTTCTTCATTCCACACCACCAATACTGACGTCCTAAATTATGATACATTTTGGTAACACCTGGATAAACTGCAAAGCGGGAAGTGTGAAACTCTCATAAGACGTCCTCACGACAAACTGTGGGAACAACTAACAAGCCCTTAAACCATAGACCTCCATCTGCATGTAAGGTCCAATCATTCACTGTCTCACCACCAAAACTCAAAATGTGAATAGTATCTAAATCCGAAACCTATCTCTGTGACTCAATCACTCGTCCGACAAGAGTGGACTGAGCCACGAGACTAAACATGAATACTGACTCACTGCCAACATCATCATCAAAATAATAAAATCCCATCTCTGCTAAATCTTCAAGCATCTTCCATTTCCGAATGGCTAACCCGGCCAAAGTTCCACGAGATTTCCGGCTTAGAGCATTAACTACTATATTTGCCTTTCTCGGATGATACTGCAAATTAAATTTGTAGTCTTCCAAAAACTCAACCCATCGCCTCTGTCTGTTGTTCAAGTCTTTTTGGAAGAAAAGGTACTTGAGACTCTTGTGATCCAAGAACACCTCAAACCTCTCTCCATACAAGTAGTGTCTCCAACCCTTCAAGGCAAACACGACTATTGTTAGCTCCAAGTTATGAGTAGGGTAGTTATGCTCATGAGTCTTCAATTGTCAAGACCCATAAGCCACTACTCTATCATCCTGCATCAGTACACAACCCAAACCATCACGAGAGGCTTCACTATAGATCACATAACCTAAGCCACGCTCAAGTATCACCAACACTGGAGCCGTAGTCAACCTTGTTTTCAACTCTTGAAAGGATAACTTACAGGCCTCATTCCATGTAAACTTGATCCCTTTCCGGGTCAATCTGGTCATAGGAGCTGCCAAACGAGAAAAATCCTTCACAAATCTCTGATAATAACCCGCTAGGCCAAGGAAACTCCGGATCTCAAAAACATTCTTGGGTTGCTCCCAATTCAGAACTGCCTCTATCTTTGAAGGATCAACTGAAACCCCACCTTCCGAGACAACATGTCCTAAAAACTTCACCTCTTGTAGCCAAAACTCACACTTTTCATATTTGGCATATAAACGATGCCCCGTAGAATCTGCAACACTATACTCAAATGGATCTCGTGCTCCTCCCGAGTCCGTGAATACATAAGTATGTCATCCACGAAAACTACCACAAACTAGTCTAGGTAATCGTGAAATACTCGATTCATTAGGTCCATGAATGCTGCTAGCACATTGGTTAAATCAAAAGGCATAACGAGAAACTCATAATATCCATACTGTGTACGGAATGTTGTCTTTGGGATATCCTCATCCCTAACTCGTACTAATAATAGCTTGACCTCAAGTTAATCTTCGAAAAATAACTGGCTTCCCTCAACTGATCAAACAAATTATCTATCCTTAGCAAATGATACTTGTTCTTGGTGGTGGCATGATTCAACTTCCGGTAATCAATGCACAACCTCAAAAAACCATCCTTCTTCTTAGCAAACAAGATCGGTGCGCCGCACGGTGACACACTCGGTCGGAAGAAACCTTTTATCCTCAAATCATCAAGCTGCTTCTTCAATTATTCCATATCAATCGGTGCATAGAAATTGGCGCGGTACCATACATCAAGTCAATAGCAAACTCCACCTCTCAATGTGGAGGCAATTCAGTCAAGTCCTCCAGAAACACATCCAGAAAATCACGTACAACCATTGAATAATCAACCCCATAAAACTTAACATCATCTTCGGCAAAAAGGCTAGCCAAGAAGAACTCCTGTCGATCCCGACCTCTAACACCATAAAAAGAAGGAATGAGGGAATCACACCGATCTCCCACAAAATAGAAACAATCCCCATCTAGGGTGCACACTGACACTCTACCCCTAAAACAGTCAATAACGGCTTTGAATGATGACAACCAGTCCATCCCAAGAATGACGTTGAACCTTGTCATCTCAAGAATGATGAGATCAAACTCAAGCACACGTCCAGCAATCATAATGGAATAACCCCGACAAACTCTACCAAGAGTGACTAAACCCCCAATAGGCATGTTAACACAAAGTGGTCTGTCTAATTGACTGACCTCTAACCCCAATGCCCGTGCAAATTATGAAGCGGTAAAAGAGTAAGAAGCACCGGAATTAAATAATATTATAGCCCAAGAATGGAACACAAAAAACATACCCCTAACAACTAAAAGACTGGATGATGGCTCGGCTGGAGTGACTACATACACACGACCCTGAGTCCTATGCCCTTGCAAACCACCTGTTTGATAACCCGACTACTGAGTGGGTGCGCTCGAAAAAGCCCCTTTGCCTGGTCGAGAACTCTGAGCTGTCATAGCTGGCTGAGATGGTTGAGGTGGTGGTGGCGGTCGAAACCCTGATTGAACTGTGGCAGACTGCATCTGCCTCTGCTATGAACCTCTATCCCAGCCAGAACCACTGCCCCGCTGTGGACAATCCCTCACCTTATGGCCTTGTTGGCCACACCCAAAACATCCACCTGGCGCCACTTGAACCTGAGTGCATTGGGACTTATGGTGCCCCAACTACCCACACCTGAAACAAACTGCCTGAGTCTGAGTGCACTGGAACGTGTAATGTCCCGGCTGCCTGCATCTGAAATAAGTAACATACGGTCTAAAAGACCCAATAGACACTAAAGCTGTGGGTGTGGATCTGGGTGATTGTTGTCCCCTAAACCTTAACTATTCATTATGTTGCTTCTTATGTGATTGACCTGTTGGAGATAGCACTTATGTTCCTATTGTGCTTATAGGACTCTCTGATAACTTTGTTGTCATTACTTTCGGCCTCAACCACTAAGGCTTTTTGCATTGCTTTTGCATACTCTGTTGGTTCTGAGGCTACCACAATTGGCCTGATGGTAAGATCGAGGCCATTAACAAATTTTTCTATCTTTCCTTCCTCATCATTAGCAATCCTAGGTGCAAACCTCAAAAGCGACATGAACTTGTTCTCGTACTCAGTGACAGTCATACTTCTTTACTTCAAACCATTAAACTCTTTCTTTAACTTTCTCCCCTTAGGTGCCAGAAAATATTTCTCATAGTACAGCTTCTTGAATGTATTATAGGTCATTGTGTCCAGATTGTGGGTGTAAGAAACACTTTTTCACCAAATCTCAGCATCCCCAATAAAATTATAAGTCACCAGTGTAATCTTTAACTTGTCCGACACCAAATTCATAGCGTTAAGATACTTCTCCACCTTATCCATAAAACTATCCGCAACGAGCAGATCTGGACCGCCCTCAAACAAAGTCGGCATCAACTTCACAAACTTTGCAATGTGGTACAGAGTATCATCTGACTCACTTTTCTTTGGAGGTAGTGCTGGTGGTGCCGGTGGTGGCACAACCTATGACGATGAAGCCACTGCCGTCCGAAATACGTCATGAAAGACTTCCTGAACAGCCAACTTAAGCTACTCCTCACTTATCTGAAGAGGTGGATCAGTGGAACCCCTCATTTTTCCCCCTCTTGGTGGAACCAAATCACACAACAAAATAGCTTCTTTAACTTGCCCCTGATTCCTTTCTATGGGATTGGAGCTAAAACTTTCCCCGGGATCCCTTCTTGGTGGCATGACGCTATAAAATGATAGAATTTATCAAAACAATGACACTTATACGCACACAAGAATGGAGTCCTCACACAAATGACTCGACAAGAAATGACAACACTTAAACACTTCCCATACTCCCAGAAAAACCTAATTGATAATGAGCATGATCATGTTAATAGTATACATCAACTTTAAACACTTAGCACATCATCACGTAAACAGTTAAGTAGTTAAGCATACTTTTCAAATAATTAAACACCTTAACACATAAGCACATAAGCATGCAATCAAGTATACAATTAAGCAATTAGACAAATAATTGAACTTCCTATGCAATCCTAGGTAGGCGTCTACTTGTCATCCTAATGGTATTCGAACCATTGCTCTGATACCAAATTTGTAACGACCCAAAAATATAAAAAAAAAAATATATCACTAATAATAATAATACTAATAATAAATATATAAAATTTTGGCATGACCTCTAGAGAAAAGTTCCTTTACAACCTGTTGAAATATATTAAAATGCATTGGCCACATTTGACCTTAAAACTAATCTATCATGTCCCAACGCACAATGCAAATAATATACCACATTCCCAAAATGATTACATACATATAAAAAAAATCATATTCCTCCATCTCATCCAAACAAGGAATCACCCGTTCACTACCTAGTCCCATAATCCTTTACAATGAATGCACTTTAATTACATCAAGTTACAGTCCATGAAATATAACTAAAATTTTCAAATCCATAACTTGCAACATTATACTAATTAAACTAAAGCTTCACAAAATAGTTAAGATTACATTTACAAAATATTAAAATTCTAATACAAAAGATAGCAAAATAAATAGATCTCCAATCCCATCTAAACTTGTGGTGGATCATCGTTGATCTGCCATTTTTTTTTCCGAACCTGAAAAATATTAATAATAAAAGGGTGAACATAAGATCAGTAGGAGGTGTCTAAAACACACCTCTTATGACCCCGTAAATCCACGCAAAAAATAGGTAAAACGTAGGCGGGATCATGCCATAGGGAATACACATCAATAGCCACAACAACAATCATATAAATAAATGTCATCCAATCATAAATGCAATATATATGCTAATGAAGTGCAATGTCATGCCAATGTCGCTCCCCATTTTCCAAAACAATTCCTTTTCGCCGTTCCAAACCGTTAATGCAACCCAACCCATAGCACCTCTATAGCGCCACGAGAGAAGGATTGGCTAGCTATCCCCGATCATATGGCACCTCTATAGTCTGGGCCTAGGTAGCTTAACCACACTGGAGTCTCTTTCTAGTTCCCTCTAGATTACATTAACACCACAGACCACTAGGCGTCCAGTTTTTCACAAACTTTTCATCAAAACTTTTCCCTAAAACTTTTTACTTGTCTCATACTTTCCAATGCTATGACAATAAAAAAAATTCATAATTCACAATTCAACATGCTTCCATATAGCAAATTCTAGTAAGTTAAGCGCAATAGGCATGGAATATTACCACTTAAGCATGTTTTTACATAGTAATGGGTTTCATACACAACAATTAAATCATTTTAAAGGTAATCAACACAAATTAAGCATGCTTGACAACACATAATGAATAATTAACTCACAAAAGTCCAAGAAATTGTGGATTAGAGACCCCTACCTCTCAATTGAAGAAAAACCCCAAAATTCCCAAATCCAAGCCCTAATTTTGAAATCCCAAGGTTGCTAAATGGTGCTTGGCTCCTATCAAATCGACGACCTCAATGAACTCTCCGATTTTGCTTCAACTGATACTACCAAATTCCCAAAGGTGTGGAAAAAATCAAGCTTTGAAAGCTTGATTGAAAGGAAAAAGAAGAGGGAGAGAGACTGTGGGGGGAGAGGGACAGAATGAGGCCAAACAATGGCCTATTGGCCACTAAAGACTTAGTGGTGGGTCTTAACACAAAACAAAGATCTTACCTTCTAAATTTTCCACCACAAAAATATACACACACACACACATATATATATATACAAATCATAAATATTACAGAGACTGTCCTGGAGATCAATTCAAAGAAGGAGGACATACATGAGTAAACAAAAGAGCACTGACCTAAGAGATTTTTGAAGTGGTTAAGCAAAGCATTCTGTAACTCCTGGCCTTATAGCACCTCACCATTGGGGTCCTCAAGGGACAACACTTTCCTCCTATTAGCTTTAGATGAGAAACTCTTCATGAAATAGGATGTGTTTTGATGACCGTCCTTCAACCAATGAATTTGTGCTTTTTGTTTGAAAAAGATTTCCTCAGCAAGACACAATGTAGAGAATTTGGCAGCAAGTTCTTTCTCCACAATCCTCAACTGGTCATCTGCAGGATTACAATCTAATCTTTATTGACACTAATATAGCTCACTCTTATATTCTTTAACTCTTTCTGATATAGCACCAAACTCAATATTCCTGTTTAAAAGCCTTAGTGGATGCTTAAGGGCCCTAAGCCTCTTAACCACACAATACATCTTTGTTCCAGTCACCTCCAATTGCTAACCTTGAGCCACAATATCCAGAAACTTAGGGTTTAGGGTCCAAAAATTAAGGAATCTAAATGGGAGATTCCTCCTAGGAGAGGTAATCCCTAGTTTAACCACCATGGGTGAGTGATCAGAGATCCCATGTGGTAAAAAACTGCATTATGCTTGGGGAAATAAATTCATCCATGCATGGTTGCACATTGGAAAAAAAAAAAAAAATAGTAAAGGAAATAAAAAAGGTAAAATATATATATATATATAGTAAAAATTGTATAAAGGGTAGTTATGTCATTAAAAAATAAGTCTTGATGCATTAATTAGTTTAGGGACTTTCTATTCATTTTATTTTTTTAAAAAAAGTGAGTAAAGTGCAATTGGAGAAAAATAGAGTGCTAATATGTCTCTTTTAAAAAATTCAATTTTTTGTTTTAATGTTATATATTAGCTCTTTCACACTTGAACAATATTCTGCACAAATATCTTGTGAAAGAAGCTCTTCAATTAAATGAAGAGGGTTGCAATGGACAAATTATCCATTGGCATCTTAATATTCTAGTAGTAATATATAAAACGCATAATCATTGTTACAATCAAGGTTGTGAAAATCAGGATTCTACGCAGAATCGTTTTGGACTTCATAGAATCGGAATCGTAGAATCGAATCGTGAATCGTAAGATTCTACCAAACTAATAAAAATATAACTCAAACCTGCTTTGTAAACAAAAATTATCTTTAAAATACATAGAGAATAAGTCAAAGCACAATATATATAGATATATATATATATATATAAGTACATTATATAAGCGATAAGTTCATATAAAAATATTCAAACAGTTTCTTTTAAATTCATAATTTAAAATTTTAATTTTTCTATTTTCCTTTGCAGGTTAAAATATGATTGGTTGCATAATAGTTATATTAGACCCTGCTACATAACATAGTGCCTCAAATATATCAAGAAGGGTAATACGGTAAGTTTACAGATTTTAGGTCAAGTGTACAATATACATATTTTGTCTATCTGTATGGTCCGAGTCTTAGGAAATCAGCCGACATCCAAAGATAAGCGGCATCTCCTCTCGTCTCTCTTAGGTAAGGTCACTTAGTCTCGAAATCTTGATCTCGTTCCCTCTCTCTCTTCCTCCTGTGCTTCTTCCTCTTCTTCTTCTTCTTCTTCTTCTTCACCCGAAACCTTAGCAACCTTTTTTTTTTTTTTTTTTTTTCCCTCAGGCATCCTATCTCTTCATCGGAGTTGCTTTGTCGATCGTGAAAGAGAAGAACCGTAAAGTCTATAATAAATCTAGGGCTTCTTATACCCAAAACAGGACCACAAATATAGAGTAATTCAGAATCGCTGGGATCGTGTAGAATCGTAGGATTCTATGATTCTAACAACGATTCTACCGATTCTATCCCGATTCTACCAATTGAGCGATTTTGTTAAGATTTGGATCGATTTTTGAGTTCTGAGTCGTAGAATCGTGCGATTCTACAACTCAGAATCGCGATTTGATAACTATGGTTACAATGGTGCAGATGCAGAAGGTAGGGCAAATTCCTAAGTTTTATTTTAGTGCATTAGTGGTTTATTTTCTTTTGGTCATTCATTTTTTTCGGAAATCAAACCCAACATTGTTTAAAATTTTGAGCAATATGGTTCTTATTTGTATGCAAGTCTATATGAGAATATCCATTTTGATTGTAGTATTTGTAGGAGATGAAGTCTGATTATTATATGAACTGTGAATTTTTGAACTTGAATTTTTTTGAAGGAATTTTATTTATCATCAACCGACAATGTTCCGGATCCAGTGAGGAACATCTCTGTCAAACTCAAAACTCACCACCCTCTCAACATAAGAGCTTCTGCCATAGTAGCCAAACAAATACTAGTCAAAACCATAAAATGACACCGAAATCCATTCTCATGAAATGAAAACATGTCCAATGTTAATTAAGATTATGCAATATTTTACTTTAATTATCAGTGCTTCCATGTTCACACAACTCAGGACAATAAAAATGGATTAATATAAGTCACACAACTCAAGACAATAAAATAAAAAATAAGGAAAAATTAAAATAAATAACTCTTAGATGGTGTTTGATGTGAGTGAGAGTTGGAGTTTGGAGTTGATGTCAACTCCCCTTCACATAAAAATAATTGGAGTTGTCCAACACATAGCATGTTATGCTACCTTTAAATAGAAATTATAGTATATAATTTGCTACTACTAAATTAATTATTCCATGGATTAGGGTACCGTAGAACCACATGGCGGGTTGGCTGGGTGGTTTGTCAATCTTGTTGAATGGATGAAGATGAGACCGGAAAAGGGGTTTGACTGTGAAATCTTGCATGTTGTAGATCCCCATATAAAGACTGTAATTGGTGATGGGGTCAATGGCAAAATAGATAGAATTGGGGATCAACACTCCAGGAGCAAAGTCACGAGCTGATAAGTAAAAGGCCTGATTCAATCCCACGAACATAACTCCATCACCGAGGTCTGTCACATAGTCCCAACCTCCTCTCGCTGAGGCATTAAGCCTGTAAACATCAAACCGAAGCGTATCATAGGAGGGTTAACACGACCATTATTATACATTTCATGGTGATCGTCTCTGGTCCAGTCAATGACGGTGCCATCTTTCGCAATGGGCGCAGAGTGCCTAGTAAGAAGCAAAACATCCCCAGAATATGAGTCCATCACCAGGTAGTCTTTGTCATACATCCTTCGCTGGTCCCTTAGTTTCTTTTCTGACTCCGGATAATCGGGCAGTCCATGAATTAAGCGCTCTTTGATATCAATTCTCCGTGGGGAATGTGGATTGCTGAGATTCCAGGATTCAACTATGTTCTCGAAGTATCTGCAATAGAACAGCTGATCCTTGCCGGAATATGTAAGATCGTCAATGGTGCCATGATTGTTTTCTAGGACAGTCCAGGATGAGTCGCCTAGTTTACAGAAAGCAAGGCTATGTCCCTTAATGTTTAACATTGCCATTACTATGCAGTTGTTGTGGTTGATGTCAGATGACGGAGCAGATGACATGACAAGCTTATCAATGCGACTCCGGTCCCACCTTGCGAAAGGTTTGTTAATGGTGCCAGGAAGCGTCTTCAGTGAAGGAAGGCGGACTATGGGTGGAACAGGGGAGACGAGGGGATTAGTTAAAAAGACAGCAAGGTCACTAGGGTCGAAGTAGGCCAGCCATCCATGGGAGGACCCCACGCAAATTGCGTTATCGGGTATGACAATGTCACTCTTGCTCCTCACATTGTTGAGTTCAAGCAATAATCTGGAAAACGACGAGACTCCTCGCTCCCCTCCCCAGTACCTACCTCTTCAGTACCTAGCTCGTTCGCAATCGTGGATGCTATCATCTCATCTTTAAGATCATTGGGAGAAGGTATAAACAGACTTGGCGCAGAATAATGGGAAATAGTACTGAATGAAATAGAAGAAGTAATAATTTGCCGCCAAAAAACAGACCTCAGTTGTCTTCCTCTTCCTCTTCCTCTTCCTCTCATGAGATGACCTGTCCTCCAAACACAGGCAAGCGAATTCAAGTTTAAAACCATAGATGGAATGGAAATGATATATTCAAAGAGAGAAGATCGATCAGAGTAAAAAAAAAAAACAAACAAAAACAAAACAAAACAAAATATGTGTACTCCTATAAACTAACTACTGGTAGTGAAGAGCTCTCTCAACCACCCCAAACAACAAAAACCCTAAACCCTAATTTCAAATAAAATTAAAAAGGTTGGTGAAAGGCATCACAACTACAATAATAAAGTGACTTTTAGATAAATTAGGCAGGATCGGAAAGAATTGCAATTTCCTTTATCTTGTCAATTCAAATTTCTGCAAGACTTCAACTCTTTTTTACAATTACAATACTACTTCTCAAAATAAATATACTTGGCTTCCAAGAAATTCTATGGCCACAAGCAGTAACTCCTTAATTAATGTTTAATAAAAAGAAACTTTGACCCAAAAAGATAGTACATTGACAGTCGACATTTCCTACAAGAGACTTTCGCATTTACAAAAGGATCTTCTTTTGCTTTTCCTAAATGAGGCAATACCATGTTGATGCATCTAATGTTGGACAATCTCGATTACAAATTATTAGGATTTTCAAATACTCTGACTTTAAATTCAGCACCCTAATCTCAGTTTCGTAGTGTATCATTTTTTTTTTTATTTGAAAAATATGATTAAAGATCAAGTTAGAAGGATATATATATATATATATATATATAGAGAGAGAGAGAGAGAGAGAGAGAGAGAGAGAGAGAGAGAGGTGACATCCGCACTCCACTTTTGAACATTTGTAAATGAAATGACAATTTTAACTCTAATTTTACAAAAAAATAATTATTACTTTTAAATGACACAACTGCCCTTCAGATTTTCTCTCTTTATCTCTAATATTTAATTTTTTAGGTCTCTTTTGACAAGATCAAAAGAATAAATTTGAATAAATTTTTTTCTACGAGACAAGTGTGTATATATATATATATATATATTGAATAAATTGCCTCTTTTGACCGGACCAAAAAATTTAAAAGTAACTATTACTAATTATCTCTTTTGACATGAAAAAATCCCAATATATATATGTGTGAAGAAATCATCTCTTTTGTCAAGATCCCCCAAAAAAAAAAAAAATTGTAAGAAAGGAAGAGGATTAAAAAAAATACATATCTCTATTGAATAAATTATCTCTTTTGATTGACAAAAAAAAAGGTTATTTTTTTTAATAAATTATTTCTTTTGACAGGACCATCAAAAATTACCAAAAAAAAAAAAAAAAAGTTACATCTTTTGATAGGACTTAACAAAAATAACTTGGTTGAATAAATATCCAAAGTCACTATGGGATAAATTATCTCTTTTGACTGCCAAAAATAAAATTATTGGTATGAAATAAATTACTTTCTTTAAGGGGACCTCCGGAGAAAACAAAAAGAAAGAAAAAAAAAATAGTTAAAAAAGTAAAGGTGGGAAAATTAGAATTTGGTGACCAAACTTAAATAAAATTGTTGTAAAGTAACCTTAAAGTCGAGAAAAGATAAATAGTCACCAATTTTGAAACTTAATTGCTAACAAGTGACCATTTGATGGTTTATTACATAAATATCCTTATTGTAATATATATATATATATATATATATATATATATATATATATATATATATATATTTTATGGGAAGCGATATCCGCACTCCACTTTTCAACATTTGCACGACAAGCTTAAATGAAATGACAATTCTAACATTACCTTTACAAATGAATAATTATTTCTTTTTAAATGATACAACAACCCTTTCATTTTTTTCTCTCCTTATCTCTAATTTTTAATATTTTAAGTATCTTTTGACAACACAAATAAAATAAAATAAAAATTAAATTTTTCTTTTAAGGGACAAAAAAAAATAAAAAAAAAAATTGTTATGTTGAATAAATTGCCTCTTTTGGCCAAATAAAAAAATAAAAAGTAACCATTTAAAAAATTATCTCTTTTAAATTATCTTTATTGTCAAGATCCCAAAATAATAATAATAATAATAATAATAATAATAATAATAATAATAATAATAACAATAATTAGTACAAAAGGAAGATGATTAAAAAAATATAAATTATTGAAAAAATTATCTCTTTTGATAAGACCAAAAACAAAACAAAAAAAAAAAAAAAAAAAAAAGGTTATATTGATCGAATTAATTATTTCTTTTAACAAGGCCATAAAAAATTACCAAAAAATAAAGTTACCTCTTTCGACAAAATTGAAAAAAAAAAAAAGTCAATTCTATTGAATAAATATCTCTTTCGATAGTACCAAAAAAAAAAAATTACTGTAATGACCCAAATCCACTGGATCCAGATCATTAAATGGGTCCTTACCCGACCCAAAATTATCCAAAGGTAATATAGTCTTTTCACGTTTAATTTGTATATTAAAGTCCAATAAGGACAAGATGATCATTTATCACAATTCTAATGGTCTAAGACTCAAAGGGCAAAATAGTCATTTACTTGTATTACATAATAAATAAGATAAAATCCGGGGCAATATAGTCATTCCCATAGCTAAAATATAATTATTGTATTTTGTTGGACCTTATAATGTGTAACAATACACTTGAGTGAGTGGTCAAAGGCATAATAGGAAAATAAGGCACAAATGTTTACTACACAAGAACCAGTCGATGTATGGGGAATCACACGTCAACTAGTTTGGGACGTGTATAGTGGAAAAGCCCACTGCAAGGATACCAGTTGACGTATGGAAGGCTACACGTCGACTGGTTCAAGACTTATACAATGAATATGCTCACTGCCAAGATACCGGTTGACGTGTGAGAAATTCACGTCGACTGGTTTAGGTCATCCGGTCGACGTATGGATTTTATGTCGACTGGTTGGGTTATCCTCACCCAAAGTGCCACTGTCTGAAGGAAACCGAGGTACACCAACTTTAATACCCAACCATCCACACCACTACACTCACGTACATGTTTAAATACATTTCAACACCTAATACAATAACAACAACACATTGTTAACATAATTTACCACACGTTACTTAAAATACACTAAAGGATTTAGTGTGATTAAAACTTAATTACACTTCCCCAATGGCCATACACCAAAATGAATCTAAATACATCTCATGTTGCAAAATAATACATTTTGAGTCAACATTATACAAAATTAAGCCCAAATACAAAAAACAAAAAAATAGCAATAAGAGACATTTTCCTACTCCAAGCTAAGGCCGGGGTGGATTTCGTCTGCTACTTCTTTTCCGTATCCCGAAAAATGTTAAATAATAAAGGAGTGAGCATAAGCTTAGTACGAAGTGTCTAAAACACACTTCTTATGACCCTGTAAGTCCATGTATAGAATAGGAAATAAGAGAACGGGATCATTTTACACCGGGAATGTATACCATAACCACAACATCCGATATAAACAGATATACCACCCAAGTCACAATCATGCCATGTATGCCAATGAAGTACAATGCCATACTCATGTCGCTCCTGTGATACCCCTCGGATCCGAGACACTGGTTGATCAGGCCCACGCCCAAACCCAAGGGAAATATCAAACAATTAAAGTATTTTAAAGCGAACACAGAATAGAAATTTAAGAATTTAAATAAAGAAACAAAAAGAATTATAAAATCCTCCAAACTAAAAATATTAATAATCCAATCCTTCCAAAACCTCCAAGGTTACAACTTGGGAATCCAACTAATGGACCCCTAAATAAAATCCCAACTGAACCAAAAAATTGGAAATAAAATAAGCTAGAATCATCAAGAGAAATCCTACGTAAACAGATGAATGTGAGACTGTCCTCGACAAGCACAATCAAGCTCCAAGGCTGGAACCATCTTGCACCTGAAAAGAATAATAGAAGAGTAGGTCAGGCCCACGAGCAAGTTCTAATCTAAGTGTAATCCATACAGTGACCCGATATGCAGATACACCGTAGATACCTCATAATATCTATCTAGTCCATACATATATATATATATCCACACTAAGGACATTCACTGGACTACAGTAGGGGTCTCAACCTGAATAGAAGGCAACATGCGAATACGCACCCAAGGGTGGGCATGAGTACCTAGACCTAATAGGGTACACCTCAAACTACTATAGCCAGCTATGCATCCACTGCATATACGCACCCTAACCAACGGTCTGAGACTCAAGCTCATCTCGTAGTACCATAAACATATATATAAAGTCTGTCCTAAACCAGGGTATGTCGTTCAAATATTTATTGAGCTGACATACAATATACAAATTAGTTAGTCACTCAACTTATTCAGTTGATATGACTGAACTACAATCCATTAATCCAGGAAGTCATCCAACTTAGTTGCGGTTGATCTGACTTAGTCACAATTAGGATTCAATAACTTTCAATCCATTCCATTAGTCCATTAGGTTAGGTTTATGCATTTTGAGCTAAACCGTCCCTAGTATGCCACCGTCCCATACCAGTGCATACAATCATCCGTATCCATGTAAATTACAACAGGTACATAACAGTTTAGCAATTTACAATCCAAAACCAAAATCCAAATAATTATAGAAAAGTATTTAAAGTTTCAGCAATTTAAATCCAAGAGTTAAATCATGTATTTGCAGGAAATAGTTTAAAGGTTCAACAACTAGCATTTAAAGCATGCGTAGATCACATCTAATATATAAATGACTCTATCATGCATTAAAATAAGTTTTTCAATCATATTATAGTCCAATAAATTGCTAAATTAATTTAAGCAATTTAATTCTCTCCATCCGGTAACAGCGTGCTAAGTTGTATACTGGTATTCTGTTTAATCTTTTAGCACAGAGCCACAATATGCTACAAGTCTAATTTGTTAATTAAAAGACTCCATCATACATCTAAAATTTAATTTAGAATCATATTATAGCCCCTTAAATTGTCAAATTAAAATTGGACAATAAATTTCCTTCTAGCCGTTAACCGTACGCAAAGTTGCTAAATAGCGCACAGTTAATCCTATTAATACAAAGAGGGTATTTTATGCAATTCAAGACCTTGATTACATATTAAATTAATTATTGAAACCCCCATTAAAGTCCTAGAACTATTCAAGAACCCCAAGTGCCCAAACAGTAGCAAGTAGTTAGTAAAAAACAGTAACAGAATGTGTAAATTAAAGGGAGCCTGCTCTAATTCTTGAAGAGCAGGCTCTTGTGAGCCTTGAGCTGCCTCTTTTAGAGGTAGAGCCTGCTCTACTTCCTCTAGAGCAGGCTCTACTCATGGGGGAGCCGTCTCCTCCCTCCGTGGAGCCGTCTCTTTCCCCCTCTGCGAGCTTTAGTCCGTTCCTGCTTTGTTTTAGTCCGTCCTCTTCACCTCTGGTCTATTCCTAACACTCTGTTGGTCTTTAAAACTGATCTTAGGAGTTTAATTAACACCTAGTAGCATCCCATCAATTTGTTATAACAGTAGGAATTAAAACAACAACAAAAACAACAATCGTCTTAACACGCTTTTCCGATCAAACACTGAATACAATCTTGCAACTACAATTCCATTCCAACCCCTCTGCTCTTCTTCAAAACTGAACCTAAGGTCTTATGTCATCCCATTAACATCCCTATGGTTCGTTTATAGTAGATAAAAGCAAGTATAGTAACTAAAATTACAACAGAACTTAATATGCTTAAAGAACAGAAAACTTAAACGACACATGTATGAACTGTAACAAATTGGATTTCAACACAAACAAATCATCCATATAGCATATAATAAACATGTAACTTCCAATTATTGATTTATTAAACCCTAGAGACTATCTAAGTGCACAGAACACGAGCCAAAGCGAAGGAGAAAGAGAAGAACTTGCCTGTGATTTCAATTATGAAATCCTGACGTCGTTTCTAAGTTTCTGGCAACTACTAACTTCCTTCAAGCCTCCTATGGGTGTGATTTAATCCACCACAACCCTCCTTTCTGTTCTTGTCCTTGGTAGCTCTTACGATTGCCTCTGTTTTCTCAACTCTCTCGCTGTTACGTTTTATTTTCACTATGCTGTGAATAGGGTTCTCCAAACCCTTAGTGAAACTCATACACGTATATATATAGGCCCTTAGAAAACCCTAATTAAACTAAAGCTAAGGCAGAAACCCTAGTTAAACTAGAGTCGGCCCATAAACTTAAGTCACATACATGTTAGATACTTGTATGATGGCTCCAAGAAAAATCCTAACTGAAAACATATTTAAAACCTTAGTTAACGTATTTACATAATTAACCTATTCAAATTTAACAAGTACCAAAATATTCAATTTTAAAACAAACAATTTATCAAGTAGTTCAATGTAACAACAATAATTAATTAAATGACAAAATTAAATGCAATTAAATCAAATAAGTAACAAATGCAAATAATCTCAAATAAGTCAACTAAAGCAATTAAAAGCAAATAATAAACACAAATAAACAATTCACAAACAAAAATACACTCAAATAATTTATTAAAATACCAGGACTATCCTTTTTAAAATTAGGGGTATTACAGCTCCCCATTTTTCTGAAACATTTCCGTTTCAACTTCCAAACCATAAGTGTAATCCGACCCAAGGCACCTCCAAGGCGTCACGAATGGAGGGTTGACTAACTATCCACGACCACAAGGCACCTCCAAGGCGTCGCATCCGGCCTAGTTAGCTCAACCTTACTCCCTTCTAGACTACACTAACAACACGGACCACTAGGCGCCTCCTAAGCGTCCGGTTTTCGCAACACTTTTCAAAAAACAATTTTCCCAAAATTCTTTCTCTTGCTTTTAAAACATTTTTCCCTTTTTCCTTTCCCAGTGGATGCATGAATGCCTCGTGCTTCTAATTGTTAATCCCACTATAGAACATCACACATGCTTGCAAGTTAAATTTCTAAAACAAGTACCTTATGCTTTCATTCAACATTAATTTAGCATATTAATCTTATAAAGAGAAATTTCCATTTCATAAGTGCATGCTATTACACAAATTGACAACTAGCACATAATCCCATATTTCCTATGTACAACACATAAGTAACTTGCAAGAATTCAAACTAGTTAGGTATACAAGATACAATTTTCATTACACATAGGCATGCTCATACATATTATATCAACTTTCACATACACATACCTTTCAATCATAATATTTAAACAATTTGCAAGAATTTAAATTAATTAAGTATGCAATTAAAGAATTAACTCTCAAGAAGCATAGGAAATCATGTATTAGAACACCCCTACCTCAAATGAGAAAAAAGCCCCAATTTTTGCCCAATTCCTAGCCCTAATTCGAAATACAAAGGTGCACCAAAACCTCCTTTACTCCGATCAAATCAAAGGTCTCAACGCGCTCTTCAATTTGTCGCAAACAGCATAAAAAATATCTCAAAGATGAGAGAGAAATCAAGCTTCAATTGTGTGGAATAAATAAAATAAAATAAAAAATAAAAAAAAGTTAAGAGAAGAGAGATATTTCGTGAGGGAGGGAGAGAGTGAGAGAAATGGATGCTTGGTATGGCCTTTAGGCCATTAAAATGAAAAAATGTGGGCCCCGTTTTAGAAAATACCTTAAAAAAAATCAGAAAATACCGGAAAATGGAAAATGACGAAAATTGGAAACATTATATTCTACCCTCCTTAAAAGATTTCATCCTCGAAATCTACGCTTCTTAAAGAAAGAGGCTCATAGCCACACAAACTTTCCAAGAACACCTCACAAACCCCAAGACTAAGAACTCGACAACCATATTGCCTTTGGCACCCGGTGCCATTAGGCAATCACACACTGCCTTCGGAAGAACCCAATGATCACCACCCTATGAGGGTACCCATCACTCACAACATCATACACAAAGCCCACTAGATTCCACACTCGACGTAACACTAACACCGGTCCCCTCTACACCGTTGCACAAGACTTCGGAGCCCAAAAGAAGAACAGTCACAAGACCCCTAAACACGACAACATCCTATCTCAACTCATCCCTTTAAAGGACACACAAAATCCCAGACAAGGAACCCCATCCATCACACAGCCAAGCTCAAACTCAAATCCACACATCTCTGTCAAACCAATACTCACCATCTAACACACAGTTACACCACCACACCATACGACAATCATCATACTAGACAACTTCAAGAAAACAAAACTACAGATCTCCCAGCGACTACATAATCAAAAGTCTCCAGAACAATAAAACAAATCATCTTGTACCCAAGTCACAAATCCCCAAAACAAGTTCTTCAATAGTCAATGGTTGTACCACAACCCTTTATCAAACGCTTAGTACCACTTAACACCCTTTGTCACCCAAGATAAGTCATCTAAATTCCACACTGCCACAACAACACAACGCACATAACCGTGCTCTCACCGTTACTAACAAACTAAAAGAATCATGGACCTTTGACCTGACATCGTGCTAAAAATGGAATGACTCAGGAGAAATGGTTGGCCAGGCCATTCTCATCATCGATCCTGTCTCAACACAGACGTCGTTCTAGTCCTCAGATCCAAACCTCAAACACAGTCTCACACAGTTCACAAAACAACCATGAATCCACTTACTATCCATACATCGCTATGCGTAACCTCAACGACTATACAGTTATCAACTAGCTTTAAGGATCTCAATAATTCCTCAATCATATAACTCGTAACAAGCTAAAAATGACATAGAGCTAAACGTCACAATCATCAACCAACACGAAAGATCTATAATTTCCTCATAACACCTGTACTAGGTAAACAACTCATAACATTGTTCTATTCAATTTTTTTTTTCTTCCTCAAAACACACAATATGATCATCTCATGCCTGAACCCTCAAAACCAAAGTCAATCATCCCCATTATTCTTTAATGGAATCTCACATTCATTCTCTAGCTGCACAACATTCAAACAATACCAACACCTGTTCTCAAAACACTACTCAAATCCAACATTAATAAGAACACCCGAGTGCATGTCTCACATCACATCATCTATTCATCCTCAAGCTTACAATTCACGACACACCCCCAGTCATCACCAATAATACCAAACACCGGAAACACAATCTCTATTCGGCAACTCATACCTCCTATTCCATTGGACAATCTCTATTCAGCAACTCATACCTCCCATTCCATCGGTCGAAACCACTCTCAGAACAAGCACTACAAAAACCAAAGATTCCACTTTTCTCCATAGGAAAGAGTTGATTTATCCAACCAAACCTTATCGGTGAACTCTAACAATATAACAAACTACACACGATTAATCCATCCACGGACTCGCATAACTCCTAGATGGAGAACAAGACTCCTAACCAACAACGTCCTTGCCAAGACCAGAACAAACAGAAAAGGGTAACAAATCCCGCTCTCACCAGAAACTGACAACTCCTACCTGAATGCACCTGACACCCTGTCACTCTCTGCTCATCAATCGTCCCAAACTCACCTGAGATGAAACCAACTCCTAACATATAAGGAGAAGAACCAACTGGACAACCGTACGGAACTACGAACCCAAACCTAGGCGACCTCACCACAAACGAACCATCAAACACTATCACACAGAAATCTCGCACATGATACACCGCGACAGCCATGCTAACCAAAACCAATCAGGCAAGAGCACTCACGCTCACAGCACACTAACACAAAAAATAATCACAACCCTTCGTTCTACCTAGAATCAGTCACTCCCAAATAACAACCTCTAAGCCATAAAACGACACTTTACCACCCATTCCATCTCTACCTTCCCAAGTGACACTGTCTTAATCACTGAGCACGCAAAACCCATGACCTCAATCACGATAACCCACTGACTCTTTAAAAGAAAATGATGCTCATATGGTAACACCACTCTCACTGGCTCTAAAGACTAAGCTGCCCACCATTACTTCGACTGATGCACAACCCCATCTCCTACCTGACAACACAAAATAAACAACTCACAATCTCAAATCCATCCTCGGTTCATACTTGAAACCATTAAGCTTATCAATATTAAACACCACACCTTAACGCCTCAACCACCATTCTTTCCAAACAACAATTCAAACCATCGTCCCATCGGGCCATCAAGCTACTGTTAAATGATTCATCCTCAAACATTATTAAGCTAATACCATCACTACAGAAAAATAAGCATCACTCTCGATACTCCCCATAACAACCACTTTTTACCACTAGAAAAGAATCTCCATACAGCAATGCCATGCCGACAAATTCTCAAAACAAAAATGAGCACAAAACCCAAAATGCTCAACACCTAACTGTCTCTTTGAAACCACCAATGATGCAATCAATCACTAATGCCTAACTAATTACTTAAACCACTCTTTCTAAGTGATCCACGCACCTAAACAAAAAAACCTCATAACCTAGGTTCAACATCACTACTTCTGTTTTTCATCATTTCCCCATAACACCTTTGACCCCAACAAAAGTCAAATGGGGTTACCTACTAGACTTATAAGATCAACCTCGTCCCAATCATTCTTATCGTTAGTCTACCTTTTTGGATCCTCCAACACCAAGCACTATATCCTCATACTCCATAAGCAGTTGAAATACAACCCCAGTTCACAGCTTTGAAACTCTAGAACGTAGTCCATCTGATAGCACAGTACCCACCAGTTATCACTTCATCTGTAAACAAACAAGCATCTCAATGACCTCACACAACCTACCCTACAGTGCAATCCTACCCTACACAACTAAGACTGACCACTATACCTTACCTTAAAACTTTCTCGACAACCGTGCCAATCCGTAATCCCGTTCATCAACCGAGCTATGCAATCAACTCACCAAGAGTCAATTGCTAGCAACATGCCTTGCAACTTTCTGAAATGGGGATCACCCCTCAACAAACCAATCTCCAAAACAGACTCTCACAACCCACGAACCGAAACTCATCAACAATCGATCACCCAACGCTAGCATGACTCCAATCAATGCCTACGTCATCCTAAACCTACAGAGTCCAACAAGTCCCCACGACAGCCAAAACCAACACGCCTCCTCGAATCGTACCAGAACACCCGCAATCACATATCTACAACCCATAGACTATACTCATGACTCAAGAAACCCCTATCACGCCTCCCACGACCAGTTCGAAATGAACCTCCACACTAAATCGTGACCCAAGTCACAAACATTAACCTTCTAACATCATACCTTTCTCCCACGAAACCATTACTCGCACACCTGACCTCCATGGTTACCAAAACCCTCACACCAATGCATGAAACTCACACACAACACAGCCACCATGCTATGAAACATGAACCCGTTCCAAAGCCGTGCTCTAAGTACCACACAAAATGCACCATGAAAATCAAAATAACTACACACCAAATAGCTTAGCCCACGAGCTAAAAGACCAAGCCATCCGTTCAATAAGAACTGGCATCCAAACAACCCTGGAGCAACCGAGCTCCTCGTCAACTCAGGTCAAAACTCACACAACTATCCCAATGCTCAACCACATACATGCACATAAGTACATAGGTGTATATATATATATATATATATATATATATATATATATATATATATACATATATACATAATAACAGGAACATAAACCTTGACACTACCGTGTCCAAACACATAAGTTTAAATAATGGATCCATTAAATTATCATGCGAACTTAAACATCTTGTTCATCCTTATCATCATTTTATATAATACAAACTTGCACAACCCGTGCTCTACTATCCGTCACATTACCATGTGCCACTTACATACCATAACCCATACTCAGAGCTTGCTATCTTTTCACGTATAACATGCTTTCAATCATTATTACAAAAACATTCTAACTATGTAACACGTATTTTAACATTTAAGCACATAAGCATGTCAACACTTAGCATATAACCACATAATAGGTAAGTAGGAAAGCAAGTAGGCATGCTTTCAAAACTGTAAACGTATAAGCAAGTAACAAGTAAACATATTTCTCAAAACAATAACACTTTAACATGCAATACTTCGAAATCAATCTAAGCCCCGCTTAGGTTAACCCTACCCGTCGTCCTTAGGTATTCGAACCTAACGCTCTGATACCAAATTTGTAACGACCCAAATCCACTGGATCCGGATCATTAAATGGGTCTTTACCCGACCTAAAATTATCCAAGGGTAATATGGTCTTTTCACGTTAAATTTGTATATTAAAGTCCAATAAGGACAAGATGATCATTTATCACAATTCTAATGGTCTGAGACTCAAAGGGCAAAATAGTTATTTACTTGCAGCACATAATAAATAACATAAAGTTCGGGGCAATATAGTCATTCCTATGGCTAAAATATAATTATTGTATTTTTATTAGACCTTATAATGTGTAACAATACATTTGACTGAGTGGTCAAGGGCAAAATAGAAAAATAAGTCACAAATGTTTACTACACAGGAACCGGTTGATGTATGGGGAATCACACGTCAACTAGTTTGGGACGTGTACAGTGGAAAAGCCCACTGCCAGGATACCAGTCGACGTATGGAAAGCTACCCGTCGACTGGTTCAAGACTTATACAGTGAATATGCTTACTGCCAAGATATCGGTCGATGTGTGGGAAATTCACGTCGACTGGTTTAGGTCATCCGGTCGACGTATGGGATTTTACATCGACTGGTTGGGTTATCCTCACCTAAAGTGCCACTGTCTGAAGGAAACAGAGGTACACCAACTTTGATACCCAACCATCCACACCCCTATACTCACGTACATGTTTAAATACATTTCAACACCTAATACAATAACAACAACACATTATTAACATAATTTACCACACGTTACTTAAAATACACTAAAGGATTTAATGTGATTAAAACTTAATTACACTTCCCCAATGGCCATACACCAAAATGAATCTAAATACATCTCATGTTGCAAAATAATACATTTTGAGTCAACATTATACAAAATTAAGCCCAAATACAAAAAAAAAAAAAAAAAAAAAAAAAAAAAAAAAAAAAAAAAAAAATAGCAATAAGAGACATTTTCCTACTCCAAGCTAAGGCCGGGGTGGATTGTCGTCTGCTACTTCTTTTCCATATCCTGAAAAATGTTAAATAATAAAGAGGTGAGCATAAGTTCAGTACGAAGTATCTAAGACACATTTCTTATGACCCCGTGAGTCCATGTATAGAATAGGAAATAAGAGAATGGGATCATATTACACCGGGAATGTATACCATAACCACAACATCCAATATAAACACATATACCACCCAAGTCACAATCATGCCATGTATGCTAATGAAGTGCAATGCCATGCTCATGTCGCTCCCCATTTTTTCGAAACATTTCCGTTTCAACTTCCAAACCGTTAATGTAATCCGACCCAAGGCACCTCCAAAGCGTCACGAATGGAAGGTTGACTAACTATCCACAACCACAAGGCACCTCCAAGACGTCGCATCCGGCCTAGTTAGCTCAACCTTACTCCCTTCTAGACTACACCAACAACACGGACCATTAGGCGCCTCCTAGGCGTCCGGTTTTTGCAACACTTTTCAAAAAACAATTTTCCTAAAATCCTCTCTCTTGCTTTTAAAACATTTTTCCCTTTTTTCCTTTCCCAATGGATGCATGAATGCCTCGTGCTTCTAATTGTTAATCCCATTATAGAACATCACACATGCTTACAAGTTAAATTTCTAAAACAAGTACCTTATGCTTTCATTCAACATTAATTTAGCATATTAATCTTATAAAGAGAAATTTCCATTTCACAAGTGCATGTTATTACACAAATTGACAACTAGCACATAACCCCATATTTTCTATGTACAACACATAAGTAACTTGCAAGAATTCAAGCTAGTTAGGGATACAAGATACAATTTTCATTACACATAGGTATGCTCATACACATTATATTAACTTTCACATACACACACCTTTCAATCATAATATTTAAACAATTTGCAATAATTTAAATTAATTAAGCATGCAATTAAAGAATTAACTTACAAGAAGAATAGGAAATCATGTATTAGAGTACCCCTACCTCAAATGAGAGAAAAGCCCCAATTTTTGCCCAATTCCTAGCCCTAATTCGAAATCCAAAGGTGAACCAAAACCTCCTTTGCTCCGATCAAATCGAAGGTCTCGACGCGCTCTTCAATTTGCCGCAAACGGCATCAAAAATCTCTCAAAGATGAGAGAGAAATCAAGCTTCAATTGTGTGGAATAAAAAATAAAAAAAATAAAAAAGAAAAAGTTAAGAGAAGAGAGATATTTCGTGTGGGAGGGAGAGAGTGAGAGAAATGGATGCTTGGTATGGCCTTTAGGCCATTAAAATGAAAAGATGTGGGCCCCGTTTTAAAAAAATCTTTTTAAATCTTTAATTTCCAATCACACATCTATATACCTTCACATATACACACAAATCAAATAACAACTACATGAAACACAATAAATTAAAATGGGTGAGATGCAAATGGACCCAAATGAAACTTCCATATGCAACAATTCCGGTAGCGGGTTCCACAAGGGACTGTCCGGCTCGAAAAACGAAAGAATGTCGAAATGACAACCCTTACATTTCCAAGATTTCTAAACTCAAAGAAATACCCCATCAACTCTCGGACACACTCGGCACACTCCAATGTGTCCAGCATGTAAAACGAAGAAAGACGAAAATACCTTAAAAAAATCAGAAAATACCAAAAATTGAAAATGACGAAAATTGGAAACATTACAGTTACTATGGAATAAATTATCTCTTTTGATTGCCAAAAATAAAATTATTAATATAGAATAAATTATTTTCTTTGAGAGGACCACTAGAAAAAACAAAAAGAAAGGAAAAAAAATAGTAAAGGAGGTAAAAATAAATAAATAAAGTCGTATAAAGGGTAGTTATGACATTATAAATTAATGAATTCTGCATTAATGAATTCAATAACTTTCTTATCATTTCAATTAGTGCAATTGGAGAAAAGTGGAGTGCGAATATCATCTCCCTATTTTTAATTGAACAAATTTATCCTCAACATTAAACACTTTTGTTGTCCAATCAGAGGATAAGATGAAGACAAAGAGAAAAGGGAATGGACGCGTATTTGAATGGTGTTGTGGTTTTTAATCTTTTATTCTGTAAACAAGATATATATATATCTTGTTTACAAAATAAAAGATTAAAAGCTATATATATATATATATAATATTTGTAGTTCGACAAATTTGAAAGTATGTAAATCCATATAAATTATAACTATGGATATAATATTCTTAATTTTGTGGTTAGCATGTTTTTCGATCACGGTGGAGAGCCGTAATAAAAGAAGATAAGGTTAATAAAGAAATTCTAAATTTAAGATATAAGGTTATTTAAGAAATTCTAATTTTTTAATTGGTAAGTTGCAAACTAAAAAGGAAAAAATAGAACAAGAAAGAGAGAGGAGAATGAATAAACAAATTTTGTCATCTAAAACTTATTTTTAGAATATTTTATAAACAAGTATGTATTTTTTGACCAAATTGCCCTCAAATGGTCACTTATTAGCAATTAAGTTTTAAAATCGATCACTATCCATCTTTTCTTGACTTTAAGGTCACTTTTTAACAATTTTGTTTACGTTTGGTCACTAACATCTAATTTTCTCAAAAAAAAAAATTAAAATTGTATAAAAGGGTAGTTATGACATTAAAAATTAAGGGAATGTTCATTAATGAATTCAAGGATTTTCTTGTCATTTTCTTTAAAAGAAAAAAATAAATGGAGTACAATTGGAGAAAAGTGAAGTGCCAATATCGCCTCCCTTTATATATATATATATATATATATATATATATCTTGTTGGGAGGAAATTTACGCGATATGGAACTGTTAGAAATTAAACTTGATTATATTTTTAATTTCTTTGAAGGTTATGGGTGTTTTTAATTTGGTATTTAATTTTATGTGAATAAAAGTTTTTTATTGGAGCTAGTGGGAGGCATGAGAGTTACAACTAGTAATGGCATATCAGTAAAAGTTATACCTACTAAATGTTATGTTAGTAGAGTGTTAATTTTCATTTACATATATAGTTGTTACATATGTGTTTTGAAACCTATATAATCTCATGTATTTTACCCATTTTTAATCAAATGAAATAAAATTATTTCCCCCATTCAATTTTCTTCCAAATATTGTATTGAGTGTTGTGTGTGTATCTAGCCACTATTTCCAACAAAGTGGTATCGGAGCTATTTTGTGTGAGAGAGAAGAAATGACAAACAATTCAGTTCCATTTTAAATTCCTCGATTCACCAAAGACAACTATTAAAATTAGTGTATCCGTATGAAGGTAATTTTGGGAGCACAAGATATGTGAGCAGTTGTTACCAAAGGTTATGTTGAGCAACAAGATGAGACGACTTTGTCTCAAGCCAAAAAAGATGTTTTACAAGCCATGAGAAAGAAGGACCAAAAAGCGATGATGACCATCCATCAATGTTTGGAGGATGGAATTCTACAAATAGTTACTAGTGCAAACAATACAAAGGAAGTATGGGAGATTCTACAAAATTCATTGCAAGGAGTTGATAAGGTGAAGAAGGTTTGTGTAATGTTACCGATTTTCTTATTTTCTATTTTCTGGAATTTCTTTGATTTTTCTAGATTATTTTAATCCTTGCCTCGTTTTGCATGTCATGCGGGCCCCGAGAGTCGTTTTAGTCTTTTTCTTGAGCCGAGAATTTTAGAAATGAAAATTTTAATTGTTTTAAGTCATTTGGAGGTGACGGGTCTATTTTTGGAATTTTTGGAAGTCAAGACGATTTTTGGGTTTGGGAACTTCTCTCGGTTTTCTCATTTTAAGTGAGGGGCATTGTAGTCATTTCATATGTATATGTATATAAGGGTATTATTACATTAGAGGAGATATGTTAGGGACCTTGATGGTATTACAATGGATGTAGATGGACAAAAGGGTAATTAACCAAAAAGTGGCAATCACACACATTTTGACAAGTGGCATGCTATTGACCACAAGGCCAATTGTTGACCCATTTTCTTTCCCTCCCCCTTCATTTCGGAAGAATGTTCCCTCTCTCTAACCCCTCACTTTCTCACTTTATATCTATCTATATACACTTAATCTCTTCCATAGTTCAAGCTTGTTTTGGAGAAATTAAGGTGAGATTTTGATAAAGCCATAGGTGAAGAAGTGATGACCTTGAGGAGAGCTTTCATTTGAGATCAATATTGCAAGGGGGTTAGGGATTTCGAAAATTTTGGAGGCCTTAGGGCTTGTTTGGCTTGGCTAGTTTCTTTAAGGTAGGGATTTCTAAACCGTAAGTCCTTGGATTTTTGTGAATTAATTTCCTAATTGTGATTTAACATGCTTATTTTTTTTAATTGCTAAGCATGATCTCTATGTATTATGTGCTGAAATGTGTTGAATGTTACGATTATATATGTGCTTTGTTGTGAAGATTGATGTTTAATGTGTGTTGTTCCATGACCTTCTTGAGTAAAATGCTATGTTTATTAAGTGACAATATTTCCTTCACTTGAAATGTTGAGTTCTTTTCTAAGCTTGTTATGTTATTAAGGTTCAAGGGCATGAAATTTCATGACATCAAATTGTGTGTATATATATATATATATATTCATACATTAGCATAGGGTGAGAAAAGGGAAAGAAAAATTGTTTTGGAAAAGAAAGGAAGATGTTTTGGAAAAGAAGGGAATCTGTTTTGGGAAAAGGCTTGGGAATGGGGAGTGACATTTCATCTCTTAGATTTGCATAGCATTACACTGATTGTGTATGGATTGTATGTGAAGATATGTGATGGTATATTTATTTTTCCCTAAAATGAGTAATATGATCCCTTTTTCCATGTGCCATTCTTTGTTTGGATTCATGGGATCGTTAAGGGGTGCATTTTAGGCACTTCCTACTGAGCTTTATACTCACCCAATCATTTTAACATTTTTTTCTGATTCGGGAAAAGAGGTGGCAGACAATAACGTTCCATCACGAGCCTAGTTTGGGTTATATGGTCGTTTTAGTATTTTGTATCTAAATTACATGAGTTTATAGGACCTCAGCTTGTAGTATTTGGTAATAAGACTTATGGATTCTAGTAATTGTAATTTTGTTTCATGATTGTAAAACTTGATGTAATTATGGTATAATTCGTGTAATCGATTTTGGGACTATGTGAGGGATATGTAAATTTTGTATTTGAAATGAATGGGAAGTGGTTCTTCATGTTTACATCCATAGCAGCTCATTACAATTTCCACAGCTCACAGGACCATTTCGATCGGCCGAAATAGGCATTTCGGTCGACCGAATTTTCCAGTAGCCTCTTCAAAATTTCATATCACAAATGGCCGATCGGTATGAGAGCCATTTTGGTCGACCGAAGCTCCATTTCAGTCGATCGATTTGCAGCTGACTTGTGTATTTTGTTCCTCCTTTTGGTATGATCAACCCTGAGCCTTGGAAGGTTGCTTCAAGCCTTCATGGAACATATTTAAGATGTAATATCACTGGATTAGATGGCATCGACTTAGGTGACCTCGGGTTCAGGTAAGGACCCGGTTCGCGGTTCGGACCTACGGGTCTAGGTCGTTACAAATTTGGTATTAGAGCCTTAGGTTCGAAAACTTAAGGACGACGGGTAGGGTTGGTTTAAATGGTGTTAGAATTGGGTCTGATGTAAATGGATACTTATGCTGTTATTACTTGTTTAATTTGAAAGAATGATTTATCACTATGTATTTACATATGATTTGATTTCTGAATTCATGAGCTAGTAAATAAAATAAAGCATGCTAAATGATAACGTAATTATTGGTATTAAGTTTATCGTTTAGTGAATGTAAAAGCATGCTTGTTTGCTAAATGTTTGTGTGAAATCACTTGTATGATTAATGAAATAGTTAAATTTGTTTAAAGTATGCCTAATTGTTCGATGTAAAATGTTTATATATAACTGATTATATAATTAGGTATGCTTGATAGATGCTTAGTTGACTACGTGCTTAATTGTTAAGTGTTTATTATTAAAAGCATGTTATATAAGTTCTTATTGTAAGTAATTGAGCACGAGTTATGTAAAGCATATATTATAGGATATGACAACCTTTATTTGAGCACGGTAGTTATGATCCTGTTTTTGGAAGTAGTTGAACGTTTAGGTGTGTGTTATGGTTGTTCATCCACTAGGGAGTGGATGTTTGCGTGACTAGTTTGTTTCGTTGTTGATGAGTTTGAGGTTTCGGGGTAGTGTTGTGTGTTGAGTTATAAAAGTTTTTGAGCCATGTAAGTGAGGGGCTTGATCACTTCTATGTTTCTAAATGTTTTAGTTCTTATCGAATGGATAGTGTGAGCACCGTAGCTCGTGGATTGAGCTACTTCATATATCCTTGTTTGATCATTTGGTTGCTTTTGTAGTACCGTGCTTAAAGACTATGTGAAGTGATGGATCCGGATGAAGTTGGGAAGCGAGCAGGTGAAGGGCATCCCAATCGGATAGGGTTTCACTAGGACAGCGCCGAGTTAGAGAGGTAAATGGTAATCCACAAGTACTGGTGGACAATATCCTATTAACAAGGGCTGTAACCTTAGCCTTTCAGAATTTAGTGAGTACCACAGCTCCTTAAGTGGTACCACGACTGGCTAGTTAGCCACAGGAGATGGAGATGGAGCGGAATCTTTGATACCTTATTTAGTTTGACAAACTTATGAAAGTAGCATTTGAGGGAGGTCCAGACCCATTAGTTGTGAACGACTGGCTGGATGAAGTTGAAAAGCATTTTAAGGCAATAGCTGTACCCGATGATCGGTTAAAGATCACATTAACCACATATAAGTTTGTTAACGACGCGACAGTATGGTGGAAGACCATGACTAGCGCGCACGACATTGACAGTATGAGTTGGGATGCATTCAAGAGTCTTTTCTTTGATAAGTATTTCCCGCAAACTAAGAGACGGGAATTGAGGATGCAGTTTGAAGGACTTGAATAAGGTGACATGTCAGTTACAGAGTATGAGAATAAGTTCACTTCTCTTTCACGTTTCGCTACAGATATGTTAAGGAATGAAAAAGAGAAGATATGGCAGTTTGTGTACGATCTAAATCATTTTATTAGGCCGGGGGTAACACTTTTGGGATTAAAGAATTATTCAGAAGCGGTTATGAGAGCACTGATGGCAGAGGCAGAAGCCAAGGATTGGCAAGAAAGGAGTGGTATTGTGGGTTATCAGGAATGAGGTACGAGTATGGGTATTTCTTCTGGGAACCAGGATAAGAAGAGGCACAGGCATGCTTCATTGTTTACTCAGGAGCAATGAACTGTAGGTGCTACTCCTATTGTTGGTGCGTCTTCAAGGTCTTCTAGGACGAGTGTGGTATGTTATCATTGTAAACAGCTAGGACACTGCAAAGCAGAGTGTCTTCTTGATCGACCTAACTTCAAAGTTTGTTTTCGATGTGGTCAGCCGAGCCACACGAAGAAGGATTGTCCATAGAGGAGATGAGGCATTATTGTAGTTGATCCTTGATGTAACGAGGGGTTACCTGTGACTATGTTGTAACGGGGGACACCTGTGAGTCGTGTTGTGTTGTAATGAGGGACACGTGTGAGTCGTGTTGTGTTGTAATGGGGGACACCTGTAAGTCGTGTTGTGTTGTAACGGGGGACACATGTAAGGTGTTAGTTGTAACGGGGGACACCTGTGAGTCGTGTTAGTTGTAACAGGGGACACCTGTGAGTTGTGTTGGTTGTAACGGGGGACACATGAGAGTCATGTCGTATTGTTGTCTGTAAGTATGATATATTATTGTCCGTGAGTCTTGTTGTGTTGCTACCAGTAAATCGTGTGTATGTTGTGTCGTAACGAGTGATACCTGTGAGTCTAGTGTTGTAACGGGGGTTACCTGTGACTGTGTAATAGAGGATACCTATGAGATTTGGTGTGATAGGAGATGCCTATGCATTATTGTTCTGGTTGTAACGAGGGCTACCTGTGAGTTTTATGCAGTATCTGGTTTATTCGTGCCAGGATGGTGGACATGTCCCGTAGTGTGATTCTGGATTAGGGTGATGCTGATGATGGTTAGTATGTGAGCCCTTGGGGTAGGATATAGATCAAAATGTTTTGTATGGGTTCCATGTTACAACGTTGTACCGGTTGTGACCATTATGTATTAAAGTGATAACGTACTTGTATGACTATGTACGTATTCACAAATAGTTTTATTAGAGAATTATGTGTATTTTATAAGTAGTTGAGCTCTTATGTGTTGGTTTCATTGATAGATTAATGACAGAAGAGTTTTTAACCATGTTACTCTAAAGTTCATTGATGAGGTTATTTAGCATCACGTAGTTGTTTCTATGAATGGAAGGTCTAGGTTTTCACTTGTTAGATTCTTCTTTGGGTAGGATGGGACGTGATGTCCTAGAACTCGTTGTCTAGCCCTAACATTTTTGGAAGGGGCACTGTTTTTTATTACGTATGGATGTTAGATGTACGAGTTACAGATTTAGTTGTATTGCCTCCGTATAGTTTCTCTTTCTTGGTGTTTCGTATGCATGGTGTCAATTGGTGCGTGTTCAGTTCTATTGCCAGAAAGGACCTTGATCTTTATTTTTTTTTATTTGGTCGTAACTAGGATAGTGTTGCCTATGAGTTCTGTATCTCCCCATAGGGGGTCGTGCAAGTTAGTGAACGGAAGAACTTATTAGAGTTCCCTCTTCTATTAGGGACCCTAAGTGAGGGTTTGATCTTGATCATTTAACTTATCTCCACGGTAGGACGTGAATTCCTTGGTTTTGTGGGATTCGTTCCGAGAGGTTATGATCGATATGGCGTAAGACACGACTTGTTGACTGCTATGTATGTTTTTCTTAGGGTCTTAGTGTTAGCAGTGGTGCCTAGTAGCTGTAATTTGACTCATGTGTTAAGAATGGTTTGACCATGTATCTAGAGTAGACATAGAGATTGATGTGCGTGTGTGCTTAAGGATTGGACCTGAGGACAAGAACGACGTTGGTGTTGAGGTCGGATCGACAATAGGAATAGCCTTGCTAACCATTTTTCTGAGTCAGTCTTTCCATAACAGAATGTCGGGTCAAAGGTCGACGATCATTACTTTTAGTGTGGATAATGACAGTCAGAGTACAGTGTTGTGTGTTTTGTATGTGTGGTTGTGTGATCCCATTTTTTAGTGAGTCTTATTTGGGATAGATGGTATTCTTTGTACGTATTCAAGTGACTTGTCATGGATGGTTGTGTACTTGGTATAGGACTACATGTCCCGGGAGCTTCAATTGTTGGATCAGTTGATCCTTGAGCTATGTTAAGGGGTTATTTTCTCAGTACCTGATGGTACATTTGACAGGTTGGATGACTTTCTCGGTTACAATTGTGAGTGACCACCTATGATATAGCTATTGAGACTATACTTGTTAGAAATAGTTATAAAAGGTATCTTTAGGATAGCGAGTTGAGCTTGTATACTGGTTCGTTGAGTGGTTTTGTAACCACTATTTTGTGTGCCTTAAGGCAATTAGGGAAGATTGTATGAGGCGCGGCTGGTTGGACCTACCGTGTATGAGATCCAGCTACTTTCTAGTGTGATGTCTCATATAGACCACGTTAGTACAATTTTACGTATCGGATTGGTTTTAGCTTAGGTTGAGTGTTTTTCCTTGATCTCACGTGCGAGAATTGATAGTTGGGTGTTGTGACGACTTAGATTGAAGGATTTTTTCCATGATGCTTGTTGTAGTGTAGGTTGGCTGAAGTTATCGTTTGCGGATTTGGTATCGATCAATATTATTTTCAGGCTAGGAGGACAGCGATCCTAATGGTTCTGAGTGGTTGGGACTCAGTGGAGTCACAGAGTTGGTTATGGGGCTTATGCCTCGTGTGCTTCGTATGTGGCAAAAAAGAATTTTGTTCGGCATAGAGGGTGCCTTTGTGCCCAACTAGTGTTGTGGGGGAAAAGTTGCGTGTGACCGTGGTTACAGTTGTGTCAGTTTGTATACCGATTAAAATTTATAATTAAACCACTCGCAATAGTACGAATCTTTATAGGATAGCACTATAAAGAAGGTGTCGAACCCACAGGGAGATGAGAATTTATGTTCAGCCTTTAACTAATTCCTATTGGTTCATAAATAACTGATTAAATTGATTGATTTGGCTGTCACGATTATAAACTACTGAAAATAAACTAAAATTAAGCTGAATTAAACTAAGTGATCAGGGAGAGAGATCTTAGGGCTTTGACTTCACTACAATCATCATATTATGGTTAATTATTTAACTCTTGGGATTTAACAAATTATATTTTAAATGACTTGAACTCAATAACATTCATTCAATTCGGGTTTTAAAGAAAAATGTTTTACAAAATTCAGTTAACTATAACCTATCTGCGGCTAGCATGGACTATCCACCTACCAACTCTAACTACTTTACAAATAATCCATCTTTCCTAAGCATAGACTATGAAACCATTTTTTTATAAAAACGTTGGAACACCATTATATGACATCTATTCTCATGTCCGGCAGGGCTCCGCCAGATACCGTCCAATAAGATAGGTTAAGAATAGAAAACAAACAGTTATATCTAAGATAAGGTAATAACAGCTTGTAACCTATTTAAAACATTAAATCCGATTGAATTGTCTCAATCGCTCATAGTCATATAATCAAAATCTTAATATACATTAAAATATCCCAGAGTTAAGAACAATCAAACCATAATACTAGATTGGGTTGCCTCAGTGTCCTAAGAGAGGAATTAGCTACTCATGACGATGCCGGATATCACCTGTGTTGGAGTCATCTCTATCGTCACGGACGGCACTTCTCTTCTTAGGATCTTCACCTTCTAAGGTTATGGAAATCCCAAAAGCCACCACGCTATCAGCCTTTTGAATAACACCATAAAAAGAACTTGGAATTTTGGACCCCTTCTATCAAGGCTTACGCCTACTTTTATAGAAGAAAATAAGGATCTGGTGGGCTTTTAGGTCTTCCTGCCCATCTGTAGTGAAATACGCCTTAAAAAGGAATAATCCCGTAACTTGAAATCTAATCTACCACGGAAAGCTCGAGCTTTAAAAAGTCAGGCCCGAGCCTTAAGGTTCAGGCTCGAGCTTTGGGAACAAGGCTCGAGCTTCTTTGCATTCATACTCGAGCTTCAAGGATTGGTGCTTGATCTTCACTTTGACACTTAGCTAATTTTCTTCAACTATTTTTTGAAGAGTCTTTTCCTTTACCACTTCGAATATTTTTGGGATTGAAATCTTTTAACATTGCTCGATCCAAGCTTCATGGGCTCGAGCATTAGGTACCAAGCTCGAGCTTTAGGTACTCAAGGCTCCAGCCTTAAGTAATGGTGCTCGATCCTTGATGTTAGGCATGAGACCTCAGAGCATGGTTCTTCAATTAAAATCAGCTCTTCAACTTTCGACGCCTTGTGCTCGAGCTTGAAGGCCAAGGCTCGAACACCATTAGGTAAGGCTCGAGCACCCTTAGTTGGGGATCGAGCTCTAAGGTACATGGCTCAAGCTTCAATACCTTGTTGACTTTTCTTCTTTTCTTTGTTGTAATGCTCAAGCCTCAACACTTGGGCTCGAGCTTTGGGCTTGAATTCTTCTAACTACACCATTTTAGCTCTCGGCTTGCTCTAGATGACCGGCAACAACTCTGTAAGCTTTGATATCATCATAAAGTCCTGGTTTTAACCATTTCTCTGGGAAAGTACCTATAAACACACATTAAACATAAATCAGTCTAACTATTGATAGAAGTATCACTTTAGGCCTTAACATATGTATATTTAGGGGCTCGAATACGTAAATATTCAGCGCTTATCACACCCCCAAACTTATATATTGCTAGTCCCTTAGCAATACATAACTAAAAAGCCGCTTTCGTGGGAATCACGGTTGCATTTAGCCTATGCAACAAGCCTTTAAACCCCTAGGTTACCCCTAGTGGACGAGTTGTAGTCTCGTGAAGGTTTCTGGTAAAGATACCCACAAACTTCTCAAATCAGTGCCTTAACTGCACAGTAAGCTCATTCAAGTCTATTTTCAAATCAGATTATCCCTGCAGTTCATTAATCAGTCAAATGCAGCAAGTATAGCTAATTATGTAATTAGAAAAAATTTCAACTTCCAATTTCAATTTAACAGCCATGGTCCCCACATGTCAGTTTAATCATTCATTCAACAATCCTAATCTCCAAAACACTTTTTGAAAGTGATCCTACAATTCAACGTGTGGCTTATTGTCAATACTTGCATTTATTCCTTACTATTCCTCAATTCACAGGCAAAATTTTCAAATTCCAACTCCCAAGGCATTATTATTTTTTTCTATTGGTATGCATATTTTCAAAAATAATATTGTGCAATGTTCAGGTCTATTAAGCTTTTTAGATCACCCATGTAACGAACTTTCAGCCAATAACTCCCAGACCAGATGGTCTTAGGGCATTAAGTGTTAAAGTACCCCTAAGGGCTTAATTATTTAAGTAATCTAGGCAATCTAAACCCCTTATGTAACAAGCTTTCAGCCAACGACTCCCAAACCAAATGGTCTTAGGGCATTAGGTGTCAGAACACACCTCTAAGGACTTAATCACTCAAGCAATATAAGTACAAACCTGAACTTGATCATTTTCTACTCTTTTTTTTCATTCAAATTGGTGAAGAATTTTTTTATTTTAATGCATTTTATACATACCAATTTTTTTCTCTCTTTTTTTTTCTTTTTTTTTTCATGCCTTGGTCATCAAAATTATCAAATCTACTTGCTCATCTCAGTCTAACTCAAAACAAAACAAAATTTCTAGTTTTTACCCCCACAAAATTTATGCAAGTGTGAATATGTGCAAAGTGTACCATTTCAAAGATCAACATTATTAAACAATAACCATCCTAACAAAATGAACCACAAGCCACCAACTGATTTCAAAAAGTTTCAAGAAATCCCTCTTCACCATATTTTAGCATACAAACCATTTCTAACTAACATCAGACTGTAACAGAATATACGACAATCAACAGAGTCAAACTCATGCTTGTAACATCAATTATCAAATCATGTCCTTATGTGAGCAAAAATTTAAATTTCTCCCAAGTACCTTACCCTCAAACTTGTTGTGCACATTATCCTCAATGTGTGAGAACAAAAGAGAGTTAGAAAGATATTACCATACTAGCAGACCAGTAAAGATATATCAAAATATTGCATAGATGGGTAAAAATGATCACCCCCAAACTTAATCTGCAGTATCTGGCAAAATCAACAAACTCCAACACATATCAGAGTATCATGTACATGAAGTAATAATAGAGAAATATCAGTGAATGCTTTTAAAATAAAAACTTAGGGCAGATATACATCATATAGAAATAAATACATCCAAAAAACTACCCTAGTCAACAAAAAATGCCTATCTAGAAATAAAAATACAGAAAAGCCCTAAAAAGCTAATCCATAGGAGGTGGAGGAGTATCTGTAGATGTGGATGGAGCGGACGGAGTGCGGTGCAGTAACTCCTCTAATATGACCTGCTGCGCAGTCAGCATCTACCTCAGCACTGCTTGTCCGTCCTGCAGCTCGGTCACCCTAGCCTGTAAAGCTCTAATCTCAACCTCAAAAGAACTCTCAGGCTGTGCTGCAGGAGCGGGCCTCCTCCTCTGTGGGGCCTGGCTATCAGAGACATCCATCTCGTCTTCCGTAGCCTCATCATCATCATTGTCCTCGTCCTTATCCTTCCCTACTATCTAAACATCAGCAGGGTCGACAGAAAGAATAGTAGGCGGAGGTGGATAAGGTGGAACATGCAGCACTTATGGCACACCCCTTGCCTCGACATCCAAGTGTCGTCGATCCTCACGGATCTCATCATCCACCCCCCACTCAACCTTCCGTGTCTTCGGCATATGGCCAAAGACATTATTCCATTGAGTAAAACGATACTGAGTGAAGACGATGATGGTCACCTTATTTGGGGGTAGCTGAACCTCTGAGATCTCCACCAGGCGTGTAACTAGCCTGGGAAAATGGATGTGGTGAGTATGAGGGCGTCGGGCCTCTCCCATCTCATCGTATAGCTGGCAAAGCCGCACAAACACTAACTGGGGAATAGACACCCAATAGTCGGCGTGGAATGCATAGTGTGTATCCACCATCTCTATGTATCGCCTTATCTTATGTCTGATAGGGCGAGTATTGGCCACTAGGACCATATCAAGGAACCAGAAACATCGTAGAAGTTGTGACTTCTGGATCGTCTCCCAAGTGATGGAGTGCCTCCCCTGGCCCAAAGCTTGGACCATCGCCTCCTTGGTCGTGTCTTGGGGAATTTGAGGAAACCTCCCCTATAGAGCGGCAGGGCACCTGTGATAGCAACCCATAGCCTGAGCAATAGTCTCACAGCTCATTGTTAGCTGTACTCCCTCGACAGTAGCTGTAAAGTAGTCCTCCTCATCCTAGGCATTATCGCCCATATGAAATTGCAAGGAACGGTAGAATGCTCGCACCAGCCAAGGATAGGCAATCTGGGCTGGATGTCGCAAGAATCACGACAGTTGTTAAGCCTGTAGGGCCTCTACAGCCCAAAATGTATCTCGATGGCACTGGAAGTCCTCTATCACAAAATCTGTCTCCTTGCGGATAGTATTGTACTGTAAGGAATCATCCAATGCCATCGTCGGAGTTCGAATAATCCGCTACCTCGGTCGTCGCTGTATCGCTATAACTATCTACAACCCCGGCACTATAATCCAACAGAAAGTATCAAATCTGTGCCCTAAGGCTTGAGCCTAAAGTTAAAAGCTCGAGCTCGATACTGGCTGAGGCTCGAGCTTGGGATCCTGATGCTTGAGCTTGCTACAAGCAAAGGCTCGAGCCTCAATCAGAAGGCTCGAGCTTCCTGGTTTCCAACCGAAGCAAAAACATCCTACAATCCTCCAAATCAATCCAAATCCACCCCAATACTCCTTCTTAATCACACAACAACCCCCAAACTTCATAAATTTGCCCAAAACTCCTCAAATACACCCCAAATCGTTGTTCATCAAACCCTAAGTAGAGCTAAAATTTTTGCAAATTTGGGTGATCGATTTATGATTAGAATGGAATAAAGAGGTTAAAATTAGGTTCCTATGTATTTTGATGTGAGAATGGAGCAAAATATCGAATATATATAAAATATGTACGTATATATATACACATATATATATATATATAGATAACACGATGAAAAAGATAGTGGAATTCTTACCTCTTGCTATGAATCGAAGCTTGAGATGATGTAGGATGAATCAATGGAGATGGAAGAGATTTGGGAAAGAATGGATGCAAGAATATCAAAGGCACAAGGGTTTCAAGCTCAGCTCGAGGATTTTTTAATATTTTAAAGGACAAAGGCTCAAGCCTCAGGTTTAAGGCTCGAGCATGTCCGCCGAAAACCCTAGAATTAACGATGATGGAGGACTCGAGCTTAGCGTGTGCAGGCTCGAGCCTTTAGTAGTTGATGCTCGAGCCCTAAAGTTAAGGCTCAAGCATTGAGACAAATTTTTAATTTTTAATTTTTTTTCTATTTTTCAATTTTTATTTTCTTTTTCTATTTAACCTAAACCAAAACTATTCTAAGAATAAAATAAACATAAAAATTACCTCAAACCTAAAGCAAATAATTAAAACACAAATTAAAATAAATAGAAATAAACATGAAATAAAACTACGGTACAACATACAAATGCTAAGTTTAACGTCGACAGCTCGACAGTAAGCTAAGTTTAACGTCGATAGCTCGACGTAAACTGATCTCTAGTCTAAGTAAATAGGATCATGAAGTTCTACTGCCTCCACTGTGCCTCTCTACACACTACCCTCTATGTAGGGTTTAAGTCTCTTTCCATTAACCTTGGACAGTTGTCCAGTCTTGCAATCTTATATCTATATCGCACCGTAAGGTGTAACAGAAATAACCATGTATAGACCTTCCCAACGTGACTTTAACTTTCCAGGAAAAAGTTTCAGTCGTGTATTAAACAACCAAACCTTCTTCCCAAGTTCAAAATTCTTACTTAAGATATGCTTGTCATGAAATGCCTTAGTCTTTGATTTGTAAACCTTAAAACTCTCACAAACATCATTACGTAATTCTTCAAGCTCAGTTAGTTGAAGCTTCCTGTTAGAACCAGCAGATGTCATATCAAAGTTGAGCTTTTTTATGGCTCAGAAAGCTCTGTGTTCTAAACAAGAAAATGGCACCCTTTTACCATAGACTAGACGGTAAGGTGACATGCCATTCGGAGTCTTAAAAGCGGTACGATAAGCCCACAAAGCATCATTTAGTCTATATGACTAATCTTTACGATCTGGCTTAACCGTTTTTTTAAGAATTCTCTTAATTACACGATTGGATATTTCAACTTGGCCACTTATTCGGGGATGATAGGGAGAAGCAACTTTATGAGTGATGGAGTATCTTTGTACCAGAGTACAGAAATACCTATTACAGAAGTGAGCACCCCCATCACTAATAATAGCTCGTGGCATACAAAACAAACTAAAAATATTCGTTTGAATGAACTCAACCACAACTGCGTGATCGGCAGTTTTAGTAGCCACTGCTTCAACCCATTTAGACATATAATCAACAGCCATAAGAATATATTCATTATGATTTGACTAAACAAAAGGACCCATGAAATCAATACCCCATATATCAAAAACCTCAATAACTAAGATTGGAGTTAAGGGCATTTTGTTTCTTCTAGAAATTGATCCTAACTGCTGACATTAAAGGCATGACCTACAAAATAAATACACATCCTAAAAGAGTGAAGGCCAAAATAAACCACACTGAAGAATTTTAGCTGCAGTTTTCTTTGCACTGAAATGACCTTCACATGGCAAATTGTGACAAAAGGTCAAAATACTAAGAAACTCACTCTCAGGAACACATCTACAATTGATTTGATCAGCATAATATTTAAAGAGTTAAGGATCTTCCCAATAGTACATCTTAATTTAGGAGAAGAATCAATCTTTTTTCTGCTTTAACCAAGACAAAGGAATATTACCTATTGCGAGGTAAGTCACGATATCAGCGAACCAAGGCAAATCCTTATGAGAAACCACAAATAGTTGTTCATCCGGAAAGGAATCACAAACTGGAAGTGAAGTTGAGGTATCTACAATCAGAATTCTAGAAAGATAATCAGCTACTACATTCTCTGACCCTTTGTTATCCCGGATTTCGTAATCAAACTCTTGAAGCAAGCAGATCCAACGAATCAAACGAGGTTTGGTTTCCTTTTTGGAAAGAAGATATTTCAAAGTAGAATGATCAGAATAGACTACGACTTTGGAACCCAATAGATATGATCTGAATTTATCCAAAGCAAAGACAACTGCAAGCAACTCTTTTTTAATAGTGATATAATTCAATTGTGCATCTAAAATTTTTTGCTCGCATAGTAGATAACATGAGGAAGCTTATCTACTCGTTGTCCCAAGACAGCACCCATAGCATAATCAAATGTGTCACATATAATCTCGAAAGGAAGAGCCCAGTCTGGAGGATTCATGATAGGAGCTGAAGAAAGAAGAGAGCGAAGCTTTTGGAAAGCTTCCAGACATGATTCATCAAAGACAAAAGGAGCGTCCTTTGTAAGTAGAATACACAAAGGACGAGAAATTTTGCTAAAATCTTTAATAAAACATCGATAGAACCCGGTGTGCCCAAGAAATAATCGCACTCCCCTTACGAAGGTAGGAGGAGGCAATTTAGAGATCAAATCTACTTTAGCTCTATCAACTTCAATACCTCTCTCTGAAATGAAATGTCCTAAAACAATCCCCTCTTGAACCATAAAATGGCTCTTCTCCCAACTAAGAATAAGATTGGTTTCCCTACAACGCTGAAGCACTAGGGACAGATTTTAAAGATAGTTTTTGAATATGGATTTGAAAATAGAGAAGTCATCCATAAAGACCTCAAGAAACTTTTCGACCATGTCCAAAAAGATAGACATCATACACCTCTGGAATGTTACTGGCACATTACACAATCCGAAAGACATCCGTCTTTATGCAAACGTACCAAATGGACAAGTGAAAGTAGTTTTCTCTTGATACTTAGGATCAATGGCCACCTAATTATAGCCGTAATATCCATCTAAAAAGTAATAATAGCTCTGGCCAGCCAATCGCTCTAGAATTTGATCAATGAATGGAAGTGAAAAATGATATTTTCTAGTAACAGAGTTGAGTTTTTGGTAATCAATACACACATGTTATCCAGTAGTGGTACGCTATGGAACTAATTCTCCCTAGGAATTCTCAACCACTGTAATGCCTGTCTTTTTAGGTTCTACCTGAGTAGGACTCACCCACTTGCTATCTGAGATGGGATAGATTATTCTAGCATCTAGCAACTTCATAACTTCCTTCAAAACTACCTCTTTTATATTAAGATTCAAACTTTGTTGGAGTTCCCGAGATGTTCGAGAATTCTCCTCCAAATGAATCTGATGCATGCAAATTGTGAGACTAATTCCTTTCAAATCAGCCACACTCCATCCAATAGCCTCTTTATTTTGCACAAGAACTTTTATGAGACTACTTTCTTGGGAACTTGTAAGATTGGAAGCAATGATCACTGGGAGGGTGTCATTTAAACTTAAGAAAGCATACTTGAGCTTTTCCGGTAGTGGCTTAAGCTCAAGCTTAGGTAGAGACTCTAAGGAAGGAATAGGCGGAGTACTAGAAAGTGGTGGAAGAGGCTCTAACCTAGATTTCCATGTAGGAAAATCTATGATAGGAGTGGAATTGAGCAAAGAATTCACTTCAGCTATTGAAGAATTGATATTGAAATCTTCATAATTAAAGTGATTTATATAAACTTCTAAAGGATCCTTAGATAAAATAGTTGGGAGTGATTCCTCAACCAGCTCATCAATAACATCAAGGAAGAAGCATTCACTATCATCGTGGGGATGATGAATAGCATTGAAGATGTTTAGCTTAACTTTCGTATTTCCAACAGAGAAAATCATGGCTCCAGTCCTACAGTTAATGCAAGCATTCGTTGTGGCTAGAAAAGGACGCCCAAGAATGACTGGAATATACTTTTTGGAATCGTGGACCGGTTCTGTATCAAGAACTAGGAAATTGACCAAAAAATAGAACTTGTCCACTTTTATGAGTACATCTTCAACAATACCTCATGATTGTCTGACAGAACGATCAACAAGATGTAGAACAACCGACGTAGGTTTTAACTCTCCCAAACCTAGCTTCTCATACTCTGAGTAAGCAATAAGATTCACACTTGCTCCAAGATCAAGAAGTGCTTGCTCTATCACATCGTTTCCAATGATGCAAGAAATTGTAGGAGCACCAGGATCTTTAACCTTTAGAGGAGTGTTATACTTGAGAATAGCACTGATTTGCTCGATAAAACAAATTTTCTTAGAAACTTAGCTTTTAGATTTTATCTTAAGAGTGCACAAGTCCTTTAAAAATTTGGAGTAGGCTGGAAATTGCTTTATAGCATCAAGCAGAGGAAGATTGATTTTGACCTATTTAAAGACCTCCATTATATCTTGAATTTTCCCCCCTTGTTTACAAAAGTGGGAGGGTTCCTTGAGATGTTCAGGATAAGGCACTTTTGGCTCATAAGCTATCTCAGGGTTAGGAACAGATGAAGAAGTGACTCCACCTTCAACTCCTTTTATGGATTGTGGAATAGAACTCGAGGAAACATCCTTGGGATGTGAATTATGAATAATAGGAACAATGGGAATCCTAAGCCCATCTTTTTCTTCCTGTCCTTTTTCAACTTGGTTATCATCCACTTTACCACTCCTTAATGTAGTGATAGCATGAACTTGCTCATAATGAATACCTGAGGAATTGGTTTCATCAATCATGTAAATCTGCCCTTTCGGGTTAGCTATTGACTAACTAGGCAACTTTCCATCCTTACTTCGAGATAGAGTACTCGCTATTTGCCCAACTTGTGCCTCTAGCTTTGCTATGGCTTGAGAATGAGAATTAAGAAGTTGGGTATTGCCTTTAAGATCAACAAGAGTATTGAGTTCTTGATCCTCAAAAGCAGAATTTCTAGGAGGAGGTGGAAGGTTAGGAGCTTTAGTGGGTTGATTTCTAAACTGAGGTGGATGGTATATACCAAATTGATTAAAATAATTATTTTGTGGCATAATAGTAGATGAACTTTGATATTGCCCCTGTGATTGAGGAACAGTGGTTCCTTGATTTTGATTATGCCATGATAGATTAGGATGATCTCTCCAGCCAGGATTATATCTAGAATAATATGGATTATAAGCTGGTTTAGAGAATGCATTTTTCACTTGCTCCTATGGGATCTCAGATGATTGTCCCAACATAGGCAAGTGTCAGCAAAATGGTTAGGATTAACACAGATTGAACAAACTTCCTTTGGCAAGGAAGGTTGTGGATTAGCAACAGGAGTAAAGCTAGATAATAAGATTTCATCGAACCTATGGTTTAAGGCTTCTTTTTGGGCGGCTAACTTATTAGATCTATCTACCTCATAAAGTTTTTCAACCTTATGCATTCCTAGTAAAGACCTAGACCAAGAGGAAGAATCATGTTGCACTGAATTTTCACTTAGGGTCTCAAACAGTTCCCAAGCGTCAGCCGGACTCTTACGCAGAAAAGCTCCATTACTGGATACATCTACCATGTTTCTATAAGAATCTGTAAGACTATCATAGAAAATATGTATTAAGTTCCATTGAGCAATATCATGGTGTGGACACTTTCTTAGAAGATCGTTATATCTTTCCCATGCATCATGGAGTTGTTCTCCTGGGATTTGAGAAAATGCCATGATTTCTCTTCTCATTTGTATGGTTTTAGCACAGTGTAGTACTTCTTCAAGAACTCCTGTTGGAACATGTCCTCTGTAGATATGGAATTTATTGGAAGGGACTGTAACCAAGTTCTTACTTTGTCCTTGAGAGAAAATTGGAAAAGACGCATTCTGAATTAATCATTGGTAAGAGTATTCAACTTGGTAGTCGAACACATTTCCAAAAACACATCCAAGTGCTTATAAGGATCCTTTGTTACAAACCCATGGAAGGCAAGGTTGTTAAAATCAGAATTCTACCCAGAATTGTTTTGGGTTCCATAGAATCGGAATCGTAAAATCGAATCGTGAATCGTAAAATTCTACCAAATTGTGAAAAAATAATTGAAATTAACTTCTTAAACAATAAGATATGTAAAATATAACCAAAATAAGGCCAAAACACACAATATTACATATACATGAGTTCACAAATCTCAAATCCTAACAATATTCTAAAGTCCAAATATAAATAAAAGAGAATATTCCAAAGTCTGAATATAAATAAAAGAGAATGTAACACAAAAATAACATAGTCCACAAATCTCAAATCCTAACTCATCCCTCTCCAAAGTTAGAAACTAAAATTACATATCCATAAAGTCATCATTGAACCCTTCACCATCTTTCTCATTAGCTTCATCGATGGGATTTAATGGCTGCACATCTTCATTATCATCAATTGCATAAATTTCCAACTACAAAGCATAAAGAAAGAAAGAAAATTAATATCATTTAATAATTTATACAAAAGGAAGGGGAAAATTATCTACAAAAGGAAGGAGAAAATATATACATATATATATTCATCCAGCAGACTTACATATATAATTATATATATACATATATATATTTATCCAGCAGGCTTATAAAGTGGAAAACAAGAGGCTATTAATAATTATATAATTAACATAAGATTGTTGTCATCTCATGCATTAACAAATACTAAATCCTTTTATTAGGTTACAAAGTAGCAACTTTCAATTGTAAAGTAGTTCAAACTTCAAACTTCAAGTGCCAAATTTCAATTTTTTTGGCAATACAACTTAATTAACAACTCTTTCAAATATACTAAATCCTAGAAAAGGGGGTTTGTGTAAAATTGGGGGTTTCTCAACTTTCTCTAACAATAAAATAGATCATGCCATCACTTGATCAAGGAAGAAAAAAAATAGAACATACCTGGCCGAACCTGTAGGCTACTGTATGGATCTAATATGCTCTCTATGAGCCTCTGCACCGCCGCCTCCTCTCAGTCCTCACTCCTCACTCCTTTTGACTTCTCGTTTCTATAATAGAGTAGGGTTTTGTATTTTATAATTTATAGAATAAATAATTAAATATATAATTTGGTAAGTTTCTAAGTTTCTAACTCTCTATACAATATTTGGGCCAGGCCTGGCCCAAACAACCAATAGAATAAAAACCCAAAGACCAAATACTATAAAGGCCCGCCCAAACACCCATTTTGGTAGAATCGTGTAGAATCTTATGATTCTACCAATGATTCTACCGATTCTACCCCTAATTCTACCAATTGAGCGATTCTGCTAAGATTTGACTCGATTTTGAGTTCTGAATCATAGAATCGTGCGATTTAACAACACAGAATTGCAATTTTGATAACCATGATGGAGAAGCATTTGGATCATAGCAGGCTTGATCTCAAAATGGGTTACATCAGCATCTGAAAAAACAAAGCATGAAGGGGAAGTGTATGTGGTAGGAATAAAATGATCCCTCAATTGTGGTTGTGGTGGCGGAACAGGTGGAACCTGTTCTCCATTACCATTACCATTGCCATTACCCGGTGCATCACGCTAGTCAGCCATATTATCAGAGGAACTACCTACTGAATTCAAATGTCTTTTAAGTTTTCTTAATTGACTAAGAGTTCTCTCTATTTCAGGATCATGTACTAAAGGTTTTGACCGATTATGGCAAGTTAACATGCATTAATTCCATTAATCCTAATAGTAACCAAAAAAAAAAAAAATTCAAGTAAAAGAAAATAGTAAAAACTCATGAAAGGTTTAATAAACTGAAGCTTTTTATCCCTTAACCGTCTTTGTCCTCACTGCTGATTTGTACCTGAAAAGAAAAACAATTAATGTGAGATATCAAAAAGCCCGAAGACCGGTAAAACAAAAATAAACGAATTAAAAACTAAAATAAATAACAAATCTCCCCGGCAACGACGCCAAATGTTGTGTCGGTTTGTGTATTGATTAAAATTTATAAATAAACCACTCGCAATAGTACGAACCTTTGAAGGATAGCACTATAGAGAAGGTGTCAAACCCACAGGGAGATGAGAATTTATGTTCAGTGTTTAATTAATTCCAATTGGTTCACAGATAACTGATTGAATTGATTGATTTGGTTGTCACGATTATAAACTACTGAAAATAAACTAAAATTAAGCTAAATTAAACTAAGTGATCAGGGAGAGAGATCTAAGGGCTTTGACTTCACCACATTCATCATATTATGGTTAATTATTTAACTCTGGGGATTTAACAAATTATATTTTAAATGAATTGAACTCAATAACATTCGTTCAATTCGGGTTTTAAAGAAAGATGTTTTACAAAATTCAGTAAACTATAACCTATCTACGATTAGAATGGACTATCCACCTACCTACTCTAACTACTTTAACTACTTTGCAAATAATCCATCTTTCCTAAGCATAGACTATGAAAATATTCTTTTGTAAAAATGTTGGAACACCATTATATGACCTCTATTCTCATGTCCGGCAGCCAGATACCGTCCAATAAGATAGGTTGAGAATAGAAAACAAACAGTTATATCTAAGACAAGGTAATAATAGTTTGTAACCTATTTAAAGCATTAAATCCGATTAAGTTGTCTCAATCGCTCATAGTCATATAATCAAAAACATAATATACATTAAAATATCCCAGAGTTAAGAACAATCAAACCATAATACTAGATTGGGTTACATCAGTGCCCTAAGAGATGAAATGGCTACTCATGACGATGCCAGATATCATCTGTGTTGGAGTTATCTCTATCGTCACGGACGACACTTTTCTTCTCAGAATCTTCACCTTCTAAGGTTATGGAAACCCTAAAAGCCACCACGCTATCAGCCTTTTGAATAACACCATAAAAAGAACATGGAATTTCAGACCCCTTCTATCAAGGCTTACGCCTTCTTTTATAGAAGAAAATAAGGATCTGATGGGATTTTAGGTCTTCCGGCCCATCTGTAGTGAAATACGCCTCAAAATATAATACTCCCGTAACTTGAAATCTAATCTGCCATGGAAAGCTTGAGCTTTAAGAAGTTAGGCTCGAGCCTTAAGGTTCAGACTCTAGCTTTAGGAACAAGGCTTGAGCTTCAAGGATTGGTGCTCGATCTTCACTTTGACACTTACAAAATTTTCTTTAACTATTTTTCTAAGTGTCTTTTCCTTCAACACTTAGAATATTTTTGTGATTAAAATCTTTTAACATTGCTCGATCCAAGCTTCATGGGCTCGAGCACTAGGTACCAGGCTTGAGCTTTAGGTACTCAAGGCTCGAGCCTTAAGTAATGGTGCTCGATCCGTGAGGTTAGGCATAAGACCTGGGAGCATGGTTCTTCAATTAAAATCAACTCTTCAACTTCTGATGCCTTGTGCTCGAGCTTAAAGGCCAAGGCTCGAGCACCCTTAGGTAAGGCTCAAGCACCCTTAGTTGGGGCTCGAGCTCTAAGGTTCAAGGCTCGAGCTTCAATGCCTTGTTGACTTTTCTTCTTTTCTTTGTTGCAATGCTCGAGCCTCAACACTTGGGCTCGAACTCTGGGGTTTGAATTCTTCAAACTTCACCATTTAAGCTCTCGGCTTGCTCTGGATGACCGGCAACGACTCTGTAAGCTTTGATATCATCATAAAGTCCTGGTTTTAACCATTTCGCTGGGAAAATACCTGTAAACACACATTAAACATAAGTCAGTCTAACTATGGATAGAAGTGTCACTTTAAGCCTTAACATGTATATATTTAGGGGCTCGAATATGTAAATATTCAGCGCTCATCAACTACTGTTTGATCATTGTAGCGCTAGGTCACTAGCATAGGGTTGTGAATGAAGCAGGATGTGAGATTCTTTGGATTGGGATTTTGAGGTAGCATGTTACATGGGGTGCTTGGACACGTACTCCATTCATATATTCTTTCGTTTTTCTCTTGTGAGGTGGGTTGATTTCGGGGACAAAATTTTTTTAAGTTGGGGATATTGCAATGTTATCGATTTTTCCTATTTTCTATTTTCTAGAATTTATTTAATTTTTCTGGATTATTTTAATTCTTGCCTCATTTTGCGTGTCACGCGGGCCCTAAGGGTCGTTATGGTCATTTTCTTGAGCTGAGAATTTTAGAAGTAAAATTTTTAATTATTTTAAGTCATTTGGAGGCTACGGGTCTATTTTTGGAATTTGTGGAAGTCAAGATGATTTTTGGGTTCGGGAACTTCTTCCGATTTTCTCATTTTAGATGAAGGACATTGTAGTCATTTCACATGCATATGCATATAAGTGTATTATTACATTAGAGGAGATATTTTAGGGATCTTGATGGTATTGCAATGGATGTAGATGGGCAAAAGAGTAATTAACCAAAAAGTGGCAATCACACACATTTTAACAAGTGGCATGCTATTGACCACAAGGCCAATTGTTGACCAACCCATTTTCTTTCCCTCCCCCTTCATTTTGGCAGAATGCTCCCTCTCTCTAACCCCTCACTTTCTCACTCTATATCTATCTATATACACTTAATGTCTTCCATACTTCAAGCTTGTTTTTTGGAGAAATTAAGGTGAGATTTTGATGAAGCCATAGGTGAAGAAGTGATGAGCTTAAGGAGAGCTTTTATTTGAGATCAATATTGCAAGGGGGTTAGGGATTTCAAAAAAATTAGAAGCCTTAGGGCTTGTTTGGCTTGGCTAGTTTCTTTGAGGTAAGGGTTTCTAAACCGCAAGTCCTTGGATTTTTGTGAATTAATCTCCTAATAGTGATTTAACATGCTTATTTTTTTTAATTGCTAAGCGTGATCTCTATGTATTATGTAGTGAAATGTGTTGAATATTACGATTATATATGTGCTTTGTTGTGAAGATTGATGTTCAATGTGTATTGTACCATGACCTTCTTGAGTAAAATACTATGTTTATTAAGTGACAATATTTCCTTCACTTGAAATGTTGAGTTCTTTTCTAAGCTTGTTATGTTATTAAGGTTCAAAGGCATGAAATTTCATGACAGCGAATCATATATATATATATATATATATATATATATATATATATATATATATATATATATTAGCATGGGGTGAGAAAGGGGAAAGAAAAATTGTTTTGGAAAAGAAAGGAAAGTGTTTTGGAAAAGAAAGGAATCTGTTTTAGGAAATGATAAGTGCTTAAATGTTACACATTTCAATACCTAAGCTAGGGTATTTCAGTCTTTGCATCTATCTTACTATTATGTTTTAGTCCTAATTTATGTTTATGTGTATTTCAGGGCAATAAAGTTCAAACGGGTTTAAATCGGTCCATTATCGCATTTTTAGAGACAAGCAGAAAGTTCTAGAACACATTAGGACAAATTCAGAAGGAAGCAGGAAAATGCAGCAGACACTACATTGCGTCCGGACGCAACTTTTGGCATCCGGACACAAGTTCACATTACACTGCGTCCGGACGCCAAGCTTACTTGCAGCAATTTAAGATACGGGATTGACCTGTTTTGATGGCTACGGGATTTTAGTTTTTTGGCTTATTTTTGTGACATATGGACTTTAATAGGGTTTGTTACTTAAGAGAAATAAGGACCCATTAGGAAGGAGTTATTATTATTATTTTAATTAGTTTTTAGAAAAAGATCGATATATCATTCTCTCTAGAGAAGGAGAAAAAAAGAAGAAGAGATTAGGGTTAGAAGAAAGAGAGGAGTGGAGTCACAAAGGCTTCAAGAACATCTACACACTCATCTCTCTTGAGCATCAAAGAAGAAGAAGAAGGAACAAAGCATGGAGGAGGATCTTGTTGACACCTTGACCACCACAACCATGATGGGCTAGCTCTCCACTTAGGGTTTGGTTAAGCCCTAAGTCTCTTGTAATCTAAACCTTTGCAATTTGTATTTTTGGGGAGATTAATATATTGTTGTAGTTGATGTTATGGCCTTGTGATTCCTATTTACATACTTGATTTGACAAATCATGGTTTGTGTTGGTTTAATTCTTCCATTAACTCTATATGTTGATTACATGTCTATGTGTAATTAATCTAGGGTTATGCTCTTGATTAGATGTTAAAGATTAATTCTTTCATTAATTCTCTATGTTAATTACATGTCTATGTGTGATTAGAGGATTACACTCAACATTAGATTCCATTGTTATTTAGGTTTAGTGATGGCCATGGCATGGTTTTTATTGGATGGGATTGTTGATTAATTTGATAGGTTATACTTTGTCTTGATGGATTGTGCTACAAATTAGTTTACTTATCATTAGGTAGACAATCTATGCTTGAATTGATAATCCACACTTATTATATGCAAATTCCATTAACCTCTTGATTAATGTATGCTCTCATTAGATGCAATTGTGGTCACTTTATGCTTAGGCTTGATGGGTTGTTTTACACCCTAGTTTACATGTCATTAGGTAGACAATTCATACTTGCAGTTGATAATTCATGCATACTTGATTGCAAGTTGTTTTAGTGATTGAAGCTACATTTAAATTACAATAATGTTCTCCCCATTAATGAAAAGCAAGTGGTTAATTGCATGAGCTTAGTGGGGATGTAATGACCCGGTCATTCCTTCTTTTCCTTTTTCCTCAGATTTTTTCGGACGATTTTTTTTCGTTGAAATTTCTTTTCTGAGTTTAGTTCCTCGTAGCTTAGTGTCGTCTCGAGTGCTCGAAAATAGTTTCTGAGACTCTTTGCTTTGGATTGACAACTTCCTTTGAGGACCGAGTCATTTCCACATTTTTCATTTTTCGACACCATTCACTTTTCGTCCTTTTCTCTATTTTGTCTTTTCCCCGTTTGTCACCTGGTTGGCATAACCTCACTCCTTGTGTTTGGAATTGGTTTTTGACTTCATGTATCTTCATTCTAAGTGGTTTCCACGAAATACGTATCTTTGTTTTTGCAGAAAAGTATTCTGGTTGCTCCCGGTGTCCATAGGGGTGTGGATGCACAATTCTTTGGAATCTTTTTCTTTTCTTGGGGTATTTTTTATAAATATCTTTTGAAGATATTTTATTTCAGAGGTATCTAAGAAAATATCTTTTGAAAGATATTTTCATTCAGGGGTAGTTTTGCAGTTAACCCCTTTTGTAGGGGTCATTGTGTAATTAACGAAAGTTATTGCAAAATATCTCGTCTGGAGCCTGGATCCTCGTACGGGATTTATTTTCACATTTCGTCGAGTCATGTACTCATAGAATTCCCTTCTGGTCATTTTTCTCTAGTTTTAGGGTTTTTGGACCCGGTTGCCGCCGAACTTGTTTGGGGCATATCTTTCTGCTCGGGACTCGATTTTTGACGCCGTTTCTTCCGTTATTTATATTTTCTTATTTAGAATCTTTTTTGTTCATGGAGTTTAGTCATTTGAGCATGTTTGCTCAAAATCCACTTTTTCGGACCCGGCGGGACCCTTTCGGGGCACTTTTTGAGTTTTTCTATAAATAGGGGGTCTTAAGTCAAAAAGTCAAATTTCCATCATCTTCTCCACCTTCTTTGCCGGCAGCCATGGGAGCTGAAGGGGCTGCCTTCATTCTTTCTTCTCCTCCACTTGATTTTCTTAGTGGGAACTCTTCGGCCTTTACGTTTATCGTTCCCCTCGACGTGCTCTACCTTTCCCCCTTATTAGAATTCATTTCTGAACATTTCTTGAGTTCGGGTTTGAAGTCAAGTTGTGATTTTGATGGGGCTTCTTGTGGGTTCAAGTAGATCGTGTTGTCCCCGATAAAACCCTTCGGTATCGTCAAATTCAGAGCACTTTTTTTTCGATGGGCTTTTGAGATTTTCATCTCAAATTGAGGTAGGGGATGTCTTAGGTTTATATTATTGTTGTATTGATTGTTTTATAAGCATATACAACTTGTGAGCATGCCTTGTTCAAGTTCTTAGAATTTAATTTATTTATTTTCTTTGCTTAGGATTTAATTCTAATGATGGTATATAGTTTAGAATTGAATTGTGGCATGCTAGGAAATTAAGCCTTGATATATTGAGTAACATATATTAAATTGGGAGCATTTGAATAAGAATCGCAAAATTTATTTAATCTTTATCTTTTGTGAAAGATTAATTCACATAGTTGTATCAAGCATGAAACCAACTTGTAATGTGATATTTAAGTACGCCTTAGTGAGTTCTTTAACATATATTAAATTGAGGACATTTGAATATGTTTGAAAATCTAGAGAAAAATTAATTAATGAGCTTAATTAATTTTATTTTAAGTGTGTTGGTCACTTAAATTGATATTGGAGATAATAGGTTGATGATCCCTTGAAATATAGTCCGTTTAATCGCCTTATGAGCATGTTACTAATTTGATGTAGAATTAGCACTTGAGGCATCTTGAAATGATAATTGGACTTAGCATGATATAAAATATCATTGACTTGCATAGCTAGTTTAGATATATCTTGTGTAGGTGTATAGCTTGTTAAAATATTACAATTGTTTACCTTGGAAGCTAGTTACTAAATTGGGACTTATTTAGTACTTGTGGCTTAGTGTGGTAATGTGGCTCAATTGTTGTAAAATATTTTTGTTTTGGTGTATAATTTGCATATTGGAGGCTTGACATGTCATATGCTACCTTGACTTAAATTCTAGGACATGGTTTGTGTGGATACAACCTTATTTGTGCATGGAAGATGGTTTTATACATTATTGGATTTGGTATAAGTTTGGTCTAACTTATTGATTTTTGTATAAGTTTTGGACTTATTGATTTTGGAAAGCTTATAAGGACATATTTCACGTAATGGCTAGGGTTTAGCTCTAGTACGGAGACAAGAGTCTTCTAAGTCATAAATGCGCACTAGGTAGTACCTTGTGGGTCGTAATTACCCGGAATAACTTATGCATGTGCGCACTAGGTAGTGCCTTGTGGGTCGTAATTACCCGGAAACACTTGCTTGGTCTAATGACCGCAAGTCCTAGTTTTTCTACCTTGTTTTCGCATTCAATTTCAAGTTGTCAATCATGGATTACTTGTAGCTTGAGAATTGATGTTTGCTTATGTATTTTGATCTCATTTTGTATACTTGAAACTGTATACTCAAACTTGTATCCTTGCTGGTGCGTATAAACTCTATCTAGTGTACTTACGCTTAGTATGCTTGTCTTGTGTGTGCGGATTTCATTTTAGTACACTTGTACCATGTATTCTTGTCTTGTGCATACGTGTTTAGCTTAGTATACTTGTGTTTATATACTTGATTTATGAGTACTCTATACATATCTCTTATATTTGTGTATGTATGCTAGATATTGCTTATCCCGTTTAACATGATTTAGTATACTTGTGAGCATGTGTACTTGAATGTCGTGTATCATGTTTTAATATGGTTTAGTATACTTGGAAATGTGTGCTTGTATGTTGTATAACATGTTTTAATATTTCTTAGTATACTTGAGCATGTATACTTGTATGTCATTGTTCACTTTAAATTGCATGGGTAGCTTAGGATGATCCCTGAGTCTCACTTTGACATAGACATTAGGTGGCATGAGCCCCTTTAACATGTTTCACCTTAAGGTGATATAATTGTAAAATGCTAGGTCGATGCATGCTCATCTCCTACGAGTAGCTTTATGTTACTCACCCACGTAGTGGGGACATTTTTCAGGTGCAGGAATCAAGGTTCAAGATTCTCATATCGCTTGGATGGTTTAAGGACTTGAAGGGTTCAATTCTTGTGTAGGTTGGCTTGAAATGCCAATTTTAGCCTTATATGTCAAAATGTGTATATTTAAACCTAAACATGTAAAGTGTACATGAGCACACTCCCTTATATGTATTTGATATGTACGACAAGAGGCCAAGGGCCAAGCATATTTATTCTTATACTTGTATTCACTTGGTATCAAACTTTTGATTTAAAATGTATTTTTACTAACTTCGGAGGTTTGGCAAGTCAAATTTCGTAAATGTTGTGTAATAAGGCCATGGGCCATTGTAACATGTTTCCATATATAAAGTACACTTGCGAGCATGCTTATATAGCATGAATATAAAGTCCATATTCATGTTGGGGCTTGAGGCTTGGGGGAAGCCTCAACTAATTTTGTTCATAGTAGGCCTTATAGTAGCTTTTCGAGGTGTTTCGGTCGTCCGAAACTTCAATTCGGTTGACCGATGGCTCTTAGTATTCGATTGAACTTCAAAAACACACTTTCCAATAGCCAAATGTACTGTTCAGAGCCATTTCAGTTAACCGATGGCTTATTTCGGTCGACCAATGGTTCATTTCAGTCTACCGATACAACCAACCTTCAAAATCATGATTTCAGCAAGATTTTTGTCCATTTTGGTCATCCGATGGTTCATTTCGGTTGACCGAAATAGCTAGATCCCGAGCACAGCTTCAGTTCAGTTTCAACATTGTTGTTCCAACTTCAAAGGGTCATAACTCCTTCGTTTTAAATCCAAATAGGGTGATTCTTAAGCCTAAATTCATGGATTTTGAGTCAGCTTTCCAATGATATCAATTCTATTCTCAGATTCAAATCACAGTGGGAGTTATTCAGGTTTTAGTGAGAGGGTGTCAGTTTTCACTTAAACAGTGGGAAAGGGCATTTTGTGGAATTCATGTCCAAAAGTCTTCGAACCTCTTGGAATGTTGTAAAATGATTAGATTATGTTGTATTCACCTTTTTTGACTTGTTTAGAGTCAAGTTCCTCCTTTTTCTTATGAATTAACCATTTTGCCCCTTGATTCATGGATTTTGCCCGTTTTGACTCTCGTTTTCTCTTTTGTTTACTTTAAGTTTTGTGACCTCATAGAAGGTCACATTGGTGTCTTAGAGATGTTTTATATCTCTAAAAACTTTGGTTTATCATTTGCTTCCGCATTTTGGACTCGTTACCGGGTCAATTTTTAGTTCTTCACTAATGCACCGGGTTGAAAAATTCGAGTCGTTACAGGTGATTCCAACAAACCCTAAGAATTCTCTTCTATCTCTTAAACCCCTAACTCTAACTTAGTTTATTTTCTTTGCATTTTAATTTAATTGTTCACTAGCTTAATCAACCAACCATCTCTTTTATTCTCTCTCTCTCTCTTATGGTAATCACTTGTTAAAACCAATTGTCTTATTTAAATCCAAGTCAAAGATCTCTTGGGACGATCCCTACTCGCTTCATACTTCATAGTATAAGTGTTTAGTGGTTTTATAAATTATAAAATATGATGCCCACTTAACAATATTTCAAAACCTAAAGTGTTGTCCATTATTTTGTGCACACACTCGGTCGCATCAGGAAATATAATACCACTGATTTTAAAAGAATAGTCTCGGTATTTTTTTTAGTTATTTTAATTGCATTTTTAATTCTTTATTTGATTTCTTGGCTAATTGTTTACTTGTTTAATTGATTTGATTGTTTATGTATTAATTGAATTATTTGTTTAAATTAAATTGTGTGTATGTGTTAATTGAATTATTTGTTTAAATTAAATTGTGTACTACAATTATGTGTATTCGATTTTTTTGTTTAAATCAAATTGTATGTGATGGTCTGTATTTGTTTAGGAATTTAATTATTTTATTTTTTATTTTCATTTTATTTTATTTTTATATAATTTTTTAATATTTTTAAGGAATTGGATATGGATAGTAGTAATGGACCAACCAATTAGGTCCCATGGACTACTTGGATAAGGGGTTTAATTAGTACTGATAATTACCCATGGATAGTTATATATGTATATAATATATATATATATATATATATATATATATATATATATAAGAAAAATCCTTTAGTAATAATCTGATGTATATTTATATATTATATATAAAAAGGAATATACATAAATTATACGTAACATATATTTTAGTTATTTTTTTAGTATTTAAATTTTATTTTATTTTAATTAATTTGACTTGGATTTAGAAAAGGAGTAGGGTTATTATTTAGCCTATAAATATATAATTATAAGGTTAGAAAATGGGGTTAAAAATATATCACGTAATATATTTTAGAGAGAGAAAAAGAATGAAGAAGAAGGAAGAAAAAGAGGAAAAAAGAGACTAGGGTTTTTATCAAATCCCTAAAAGTAAGTTTTAATTCTTCTATTTTCCTTTGATTCAAACCTTATGCATGCTAGATTAATTATATGTTCTTTGAATAAATTAATTTGATCAAATTACATGGATTGATTTAGAAGTTTCAGTTCATGTTTTAATAATGGGTTTTAATTATTTTCTTCTGCCTACATTGTTGGTGGCCTTGGTTTTAATTTAATTTATTTTATTTTTACATGACTTATGTTAGTATGAATCAGTAGTGTGTTTAAATATAAAATTAAAATTTGTTTCTACATAAAGAATGCATACGAAACGAGGAGGTCAATACAATGGTGAAAAAAATAATAAAAATAACTAAATAAAGAATTTTTTTCCATACATCAGTTTGTATGCATGTGAGTAAAGTCAAATGAGTGGCTCTTTACAAGCTAGGCACGCCAAACGAGGAAGGAAGGAAAAAGTCAAAAGGCTTTATTAATGCATCAGTTTACTATTTGTAATTTAAATTTAATTTTCTTTCTAAAGCATACACGTCACAGAAGGAAGGAAAATGTAACATTTAACAAACTGTTATGGTTAAGTGGGTAGGAATGAATCTTGTATACATGAAAAAATAATAATAATAATAATAATAATAATAATAATTGGTTATGCTTTAAATATTTTTAAATGTTATTTTGATTAATGCTATAATATTAAATTAATATTTGTTGTTTTTGATTGATGGATCTGTATTAAATATTTATTTAATTTAAATAGATTCATTAAGAATTGGGTTGCATAACTTAAAGTACTCATGCTAAGTATGAAATTTAATTGAAAAATATTAAATTACTTAAATATGATTGGGTTAAATTATTTAAATCAATTATTTGGATTTAAATGAATTTAATCAGGCTTTGGAGGACTATAATTAATTGAGACGCATGTTAATTTCTTATGAGGTAAATTAATTGCATGATACTTAGAATTGTTATTTTTACTCAATTAAATGTATATGATTTATATCATGTTTGTGTGGATTATTGGATGTAGATATTATTTGCATCTTTATATGAATATGAAAACCTTTATGTGGTTATATTGTGGATTAATACACCATTATGGGATGGGGGCATATAAGGGAATGGATTAACTAATAAAGTTAAGTCATACTTATTTTCCTGTTAGGTCAACGGAATAGTTGGATGATATATTATTAAAATAATATTTTGATAGTTTATTTTGATGGTTGGATATGACAGATTTTACATATATAATTATACGTCATGATATAAGCTTGAGTCTCAGGATCAGTGAGGGTGCGTATATTGCTAGGGATGTGTAGTTAGATATAGTGTAGTTGTATACCATGGTAGGTCTAGGTACTCATGCCCACTATATGTGCGTTTTGCATGTTACCTATTATTCAGGTTGAGACAACTCTATAGTCTAGTGAGGTTCCTTCAGTGTGTATATATCTATATATGGACTATTTAGTTATTGTTGAATTAATTAGGATGTGTATGTGTATGCAGTAGATTAGAACTTATTTGTGGGCCTAACCCATCTTTATTTTTCAGGTGTTCGTCAATTTCAGTCTTAGAGATTGTTCGTACCGAGTAGAGATAGTCATTCACTCTTCCGACTTTACGTAGGACTCTTCTTCATGTTTTAGTTATTGGATTTATTTTAGTTCAGTTATTTCAATTAGGATATTATTAGGGGTCCAAAGTATGGATTCCCAAGTTGTAATCTAAATAATTACTGGTATCAGAGGATTATAGGATTTTATTATGGGATTTTTAATTATTATTTATTTGAGGATTATTAAGTAAGGATTTATTATTTAGCTCCCTTCAGCATATTATTTATTTATTTATTTATTTATTATTCGTTTTGTATTCAAATGCTTGTTTAAATATTAATTTTTTGATATCTCTTGTATTCTGTGCTCGGACTTGATCATCCGTGGCTCCAAAATCGAGGGGTATTACAGGAAAAGGCTTGGGAATGGGGAGTGACATTTCATCTCTTAGATTTGCATAGCATTACACTCATTGTGTATGGATTGTATGTGAAGATATGTGATGGTATATTTATTTTTCCCTAAAATGAGTATTATGATCCATTTTCTATGTGTCGTTCTATGTTTGGATTCACGGGATCGTTAAGGAGTACGTTTTAGGCACTTCCTACTGAGCTTTATGTTCACCCCATCATTTTAACATTTTTTTCAAGTTCGGGAAAAAAAGTGACGGACAACGACGTTTCATTACGAGCCTAGTTTGGGTTCCATGGTCATTTTAGTATTTTGTATCTAAGTTACATGAGTTTATAGGACCTCAGCTTGTAGTATTTGGTAATAAGACATGTAGATTCTAGTAATTGTAATTTTGTTTCATGATTGTAAAACTTGATGTAATTATAGTATAATTCATGTAATCGATTTTAGGACTATGTGAGGGATATGTAAATTTTGTATTTAAAATGAATGGGAAGCGGTTCTTCATGTTTACATCCATAGTAGCTCATTACAATTTTCACAACTCGCAGGACCATTTCGGTCGGCTGAAATGGGCATTTCAGTCAACCGACTTTTCCAGTAGCCTCTCCAAAATTTCATATCACAACCGGCCAACCGGTTTAACCACTTCGGCCAACCAGTATGGGAGCCATTTTGGTCGACCAAAGCTCCATTTCGGTTGACCGGTTTACGGTTGACTTGTGTATTTTGTTCCTCCTTTCAATATGATCAACCCTGAGCCTTGGGAGGCTGCTTAGAGCCTTCATGGAACATATTTAAGATGTAATATTACTAGATTAGATGGCATCGACTTAGGTGACCTCGGGTTCGAGTAAGGACCTGGTTAGCGGTTCAGACCTACGGGTCTGGGTTGTTATAGTTTGCCTCCAAATTACATTGCGAAGTGAATTTGAAGCATTGTATATGAAGGAATCTGAATCAATTTCAGATTATTTTTTGAGGAATCTAACTATTGTAAATCAACTAAAGAGATATGGTGAAACCACCATTACTGATACAAGGGCCGTAAAAAGATCTTTCGGTCGTTCGATTTTAAATTCAACTATATTGTTGTAGCCATTTGTGACGTTTCTCAATTTCTTATTTTTGTACCTCATTTTGCGTGTCATGCATTGGTTGGCATGCCACAGAGGTTTCGAGAGCGATTTGGGACATTTCTTTGAATTTAGAACTCTTAAAAATGCATTTTGAGTCATTTAGGCTTTTTTCTATTTTTAGTCCTGGAGATCCTGGATCCAATGCATGCCCGAATTTGGGTGTTCGAAAAATATTTTCTGGACTAAATTAAATGTCTGGCATGTTATTTGAAGTATATGTGGATTTTTACATGGTTGTAGCATGGTAGGGATTTATTTTCATGTGAGGGGCAATTTGGACCTTTTCGAGGTCAAAGGTGGGCCCCACCTTTGACTAAGTTGGTGGTGGGGGATAAAAATGTATTTAGGGCTTCTTTTTTTTGCATTTTCACCTTTTCTCTCTCGTAGCCCACTCTCTCCCTCTTCTTTCTCTTTTTTATTTTACCATTTTTACCCACTTAAAAGCTTAGATTACATCTTCCTCTAAGATTTAAACTTTGCCATTGAAGGCAAAGTTGTAAAGCTCGACGAGGACTACGATTTGATTGGAGCAGATTTTCATTTTGGTGATTTTCGCAATTTTAAATTTTGAGGGATTTTAGGGTTTTTCTCTCCAATTTGAGGTAAGGGTTGGATTAACAAGTTCGATGTGTGTGACATGTGTTGATGCTGCAAGTGCTTTTGGGATGGCCATTTGCATTGCATTGTATACCATAGCATTACATTGCATTTTCATTCTAAGTATGCGAAATTGTATTAATGGCATTGATTAGATTGATATGTGATTTGAATGCTATAAATTTCCCCTAAGTATGATCCCGGTTCTCTTTTATCCCCAATATGTGATGTGTGGCTCAAGGGAATCCAAAGTTAGTGCCTTAGGCATCTTCTACTGAGTGTCCATGCTCAACCCTTCCATTAACATTTTTTAGGTTATGACGATCATACGGTTGATGACGGACCCTCACATGCATAGTTAGTGTTGACGGGAGCATTTTTTATTAATTTTGTAGCTAAGGCGTAGTCTATGTAAATTCAATTCTAAAGCATTGTAGTTATGACCTTTAAGGGTCTCAAACTTGTAATTTTTTTTTTTTGGACATGTAATTATCTATTTTGAACATTCTTTTGCAACTAGTGAATGAAATGGAATGGATAGGAAGAAAATGCAAACCTATGGGCACTTATGTCTTTTTATCTTATTATATGCTTGTAAATCATTTTAGTTTATCAATGTATCTATGTATATGAATGTTTTGGGACAAATTTTAGGTTGTATGAATGTGTACATTACCATAATTGCAAAGTAGGACCAAACCAAAGCTCTATTGGGAGTCCATGTCCACATTCTTGATTTAGTCGGATTTTTCCATACTTAGAATATTTTGAAAACCCACCAAAATCTGCTCTCGGTCCGATCAATCAGATTTTTCCATATTTGGAAAATTTTAAGGTTGTCGAAATCGCTCAAATTGACCAAATTTTAATTAATCATAACTTGGTAATTTCTAACCCAATTTAAGCCATTCTTGAGTCTAAATTGATGCATTTTGAGCCACCTTTCCATTGGCTTAAACCTCATTTTATGATTTTAACTTGAAATGACTATTTTACCCTTCGTGAGCCTAGGGTTCCTGCATGAACCCGAAGTCGAAGTTACCATTCTTAAACGATCCATTTATGATTATAAATGACTAGTATGAGTTCATTATGACTCTTAACACACACATTAAGGTAAATAATGACTATTTTTTCCTTAGTCATCTCCGGGTCGGGGTGGGACTCGGTTAGCGATCCATACCTCTGGGTTTGGGTCGTTACATTAGGTTCATACTCACCTTGACTTTTAGGAGATTGTTAGATTACAAGTTACCTTTTTACCTACCACCTAAATTTCTTGCACACTACACGTTACCATGTATGATTACACCTGCCATATTACCATTTATAGATTACTTGTTCACCACTCACCTACTCACAACCTTCTCCTATATAGGACCTTATTGTACAATACAACATAATATTATTTCTTCCTCTCAATATTTTTAACATTAACAATAATTTTTGAGGCGTTTTTAATTATTTTACTTAATTCAATTAAAGTGAAAAATCAACTTTTAAAATAGATCACTTTGTTATTTAGAACTCCCGACTCTATGTTCTCTTTTTTTTAAATAAATAAATAAACAAGGCACTGCCAAGATGTTAGGGTTTTCAAATATTCTGATCTTGAAGAGATACCTGCGATATCATTTTTAAAAATATATATATATACGATTAGATATTAAGTTGGAAGAAATTAGTAGACACTATAATTTTAATAGATTTTTGTTTTGACAAATTGACCCATTAAATAAGAGTTTAATGTTTAATTAAGTTATTTAATTGGCCCAATCTTAGTCCATTTAAATTATTTAATTAGCATAGCCCAAATGATTAAATGAAAAGATAATTATTCCTAATAAAATATATTTGGAATAATTATTTTAAAGGATAATTATCATAATATAACCGGCCCGACCCATTTATGATTTTATCCTTATCCGGAGAGGACACGTGTCATCATCCTATTAATCCAAGAAGCCTATAAATAGAGGCATGGAGGAAAGAGGAAAGAGGAAAGAGACAAAAAATTCAGAATTCAGAAATCTAGAGAGACTTACAGAAACTCTCATCCCCAACATCCAAACCCAAAAGCAAAGAACACCAAGCACAACCAAAGCCGTGTCGTTCTTCATCAAATTCAACAAACCTAAAGGCAAAGAACAACAGGCACAACCAAAGCCGTGCCGTTCTCATCCAAATTTCACTGTGATTTGAGATCAAGCTCATGCAACCCTTGAATTCAACCAACCAAAAAGGAGATCAAATCAGAGGACCTTATTCTTTACATTGTATTCCAATTTTTATAAATTAATAAAATTCTATTTGCTCCATATTTTGTTTTTATTTACAGATTACAAAATTTAGGTGTACAAAATGTAAACAGAATATATATAATATAAGGATCCTGGTCCAAATTTATATGCCACAATATTTATTGGTAAGTTAGTAATTAAATTGATGTAAAGGATGAGACTGTACAAATAACTAAACAAAGTCACAAAGGCTACAACCAGCCAAGGAGAACCAGAGAATCTTCAAAGTTCAAACACGAAAAAAAAGAGCAAAGCTCACCCAGCAAAAGCTAACAAAGGACCAACAAAATGGCCAGAACAAAAAGGATACACAGAGCATCCAACAGCGACTACCAGAATTTAATTGCCCGGGGAATTGAAGGCGTTAACCTTACGAAATGTTGGTTGCAGTTACAGTTCTCCAAAAAAAAAAAAAAAAAAAAAAAAAAAATCAATGTTGGCTGCAGTTATTTCCTATATGGAAGGCCCAGGTTTGACATGTAAGTGGCAATACATAATAAAGGGAAAAAGGCTATGCCTGTGAGGTTCAAGCCAGTAGTCATCCACCAACCTTCCAAAAAAAATTAGTCATATTCACACAACTCTAACAATAAACTGTAGTACAACTGAAAATGATATGTAAAAGTGGTGGAATTGACGTCATCATGCCATCACTCTTATTCACATTAAAAAAAAAAGTATATTCCCGAATCCCACCCCCATTCACATAAAAGCAATCAGTATTGTCGAACTCTGTATCATGAATCATAAAATCAAATGCAACGTATAACTGCTCAAGTACTAGAGATCATAGTTTATAGGAGTAGTACTACTAAATTAACTATTCAATGGATTTGGGGTGAACCACATGGGCGGTGGCTTGTGAATCATGTTGAATGGGTGAAGATGAGACGGAAAAAGGAATGTAAAATTGAAATCTTGCATGTTGTAAATACCCGTATCATTAATGATTTGACCGGGGTCAACGGTGAAATAGATAGAATTGGGGATCAATACTCCTGGAGCGAAGTCACCAGCTGATAAATGGAAGGCTTGGTTCAATCCCAGGAACAATACTCCATCACCGAGGTCTGCCACATAGTCCCAACACCTACCGGACGCATTGAGCCTGTAAACATCGAACCGAATCGTCCCCGCAGGGAATTTATCACCACCATACTTTGCCACATGATCGTCATTGTACCGGTCAATGATGTTGCCATTGTCTGCAATTGGTGCCGCGTACCTAGTAACGAGCAAAACATCCCCAGAACATGAGTCCATCACCAGGTAGTCTGTCTTATCAAATTTGATGTCTCTTAGTTTCTTTTCTAACTCCGGGTAATCCGGCAACCCATGAACGGAGCCCAATTTGAAATCAATTCTCCGCGGGGAATGAGGATTGCGGAGATTCCAGGCTACGAGTTCGGAAAAGTAGTCTTTGCAATAAAACAGCTGATCCTTGCTCGAATATGTAAGATCATCAGAGCACCCACGAGGGTTTTCTACGGCAGTCCAAGATGAGTCGCCTAGTTTACAGAAGGCAAGACGATTCCGTCCATTAATGCTTACAATCACCATTACTGTGCAGTCCTCGCCGTCAGATGGAGCAGATGACATGACAAGCTTGCCTATGACAGGGAACCTAAACTTTTTAAAACATGTGTCAAGTGTGGGAGAAAGCGTTTCCAAGGAAGGAAGGCGGATTGTGGGCGGAACAGGGGAGACGAGAGGATTGGTTAAAAAGACAGCGAGATCACGAGGGTCGACGTAGGCCAGCCATCCATGGGAGGACCCGACGCAAATCGCGTCATCGGGTATGACAATGTTACTCTTGCTCCTCACATTGTTGAGGCTCACTATTTTTCTGTCAGCTAGGCTGTAGAAGCAATAATCCGGAAAACCACGAGCCGCCTCCTTGTTCTCCTCTTCTCCACTATCTTTACCTACCTCGTTCGCAATGGCTGCTGCAATCACCTCGTCCTTGGGAGATGGTATCAACAGACACGGCGCGGTTGACGACAACAGTGGTGTTTTTATTTGATCCGGTGAAGGAATGGTACTGAAACATTTAGAAGTGATGATACATCGCGAAAAAAGAGACCCTAGTGGTCTTCCTCTAAATAGAGGACCTGTCCTCCAAACACATGCAAGCGAATTCAAGTTAAAAACCATGGTGGATTGGAAATGATATATACAAAGAGAGAATATAAGAGTGAAAAAAACAAATGATATATAATATACTTTTATATACTGATAGTGAAGAGCTCCCTCACCCACGAAAAAAATTCAGTATGAAGGAAAAAAAAAGGGTGGAAGGAAGGAAGGAAAGAAGGAATTTCATTTATTTGGTAAAGATATATAAGGAAATAAAAGATAATAGGAAGGATGAACATGTTTTCTCCTCAAATTTTCATCGGCTTATGTTTAGACAGAAGATAGAAGAGAAGACAAGTGAGCCTATTATAGAGGTTTTAAATTTATTACGTCACCCCTTCATAAATATTTAATAAATTCCATAAATAAATAAGGTATGAGTTTAATGGTAAAAATAACTTAAAAATTTATCTTTTCTTTTATCTTACCGATCAAATTAAATTGTCAATTTTTTCCATTCTCTTCCATCCAACCGAACAAAAAAATGGAAACATCTCTTCCATATAGATGTCTTAGTCATCCCTTCTTCCCTCCCTTCCATTTAATTTTTTTCCTTCCTACTAATAAACCCTAATTTCAAAATGAAGTAACTTTGGATGAATTTAGCAAGAAATATAAAATTAAAACCTTCCTACTAAATGAAGCATAAACCCTAATTTCAAAATGAAGTAACTTTGGATGAATTTAGCAAGAGATATAAAATTAAAAAGGTTGGTCAAAGTGCGTCACAACTACCAAATAAAGTAACTTAAGAAAAATTCGGAAGCATCAGAAAGAATAGCAATTTCCTTTTATCTTTTCAATTCAAATTTCTACTGTCTTGGTTGCAAATCTTTGTTTTCAATTACAAATACTTCTCAAAAGATATTTGACCATTTCTATAAGGGAGAGGTATGGCATTTATGAAAAGATTTTCTAGCGAGAGAGAATCACAGAAGTGTTTTTTGTTCTTTTGTATACATATATATATATATATATATATATATATATATATTTTCTTAATAAAAGAGGCACTACCAACATGTTAGGGTTTTCAAATATTCTGATTTTAGAGTGATTTTAAAGGAAAAGAAGCAATTTTCATATCATGTGGTGCCAAATTAAAAATTAGGGTGGCATTGCTGTTGTAATAAAAAATAATAATAAAATGTTTTCTTCCATAGAGCAGGCAGTCATAAAATTGTTGTCAATGCAAATGTCATGTTGTCCGAGTGGTAGGTTGGTCACTGTGCCTAGGAGTCCGTGTTCGAACTTGCACCCTCCCCTTCTCCACCAACCCCTTTTTGGATTTTTGGGTGTGTTTAGAAGTCATGCTTTTTGGTTTTGGAATTGGTGCTCCCAAACACAAATGAATTTTGGCACCTAATTAAAAAGTATATGCATGCCACAATGAATATATATATAGGGTAAGGTTAGTAATTGTATTGATGTAAAGAATGATATACATGAGAATGTACAAAGTACTAAAGAAAGTAACTGTGGCTACAACCAGCCAAGGGGAAGCAGAGAAGCTTCAAACACAAAAAACAGAGCAAAGCTCACCCAGCAAAAGCTAACAAAGGACCAACCCTAACATGTAACACAAAAGAAAATAAGCAACACATATAGTTTGTTGCTACAAAATCAATTATTCAATGGATTAGGGGTGAACCACATGGGGGTGGCTGCTGAATTTTGTTTAATGGAAGAAGATGAGACGGGAAAAGGGATTTGATAGTGAAATCTTGCATGTTGTAAATACCATTATCATTAATGATTTCACCAAGGTCAACGGTGGTGAAATAGATAGAATTGGGAATCAATACTCGAGGAGCGAACTCACGAGCTGATAACTGAAAAGCTTGGTTCGATCCCACGAACGGAACCCCATCACCGAGGTCTGTCACGCAGTCCCAACATCTGCTGGGCGCAGTGAGCCTGTAAACATCAAACCGAATAGTGATAGTATCAACACAATCACCATACTTGGCTTGATGATCATGGTTGGTCCAGTCAATGATGGTGCCATAGTCTGTCTGGAATGAGTGTGGCGTGCCTACTAACGCGCAAAACTTCCCCACAATGCGACTCCATCACGAGGTAGTCTTTCTGTTCAAAGTTGATGTCACTTAGTTTCTTTTCTGACTCCGGGTAATCGGGCAGCCCTTGAATGAAGCCCAATTCAATATCAATTCTCTGTGGGGAATGAGGATTGCAGAGATTCCAGGCTTCAAGTCTGGAAATGTAGGGTCTGCAATAGAAGAGCTGACCCTTGGTGGAATATGCAAGATCGCCAGGGTCTGCATAAGGGTTTTCTAGGGCAGTCCATGATGAGTCACCTAGTTTACAGAAGGCAAGACGATCACGTCCATTAATGTTGTTTTCAATCATCATTAGATCACGGCCATTAATGTTGTTTTCAATCATCATTACTGTACAGTCGTCGAATGATGGAACAGATGACAAGACAAGCTTACATGTTGTGACAAATGTGCAAGGACGCCTTTCCAAGGGAGGGAGGCAGATTGTGGGCAGAACAGGGGAGACGAGGGGATTGGTTCAAAGGACAGCAAAATCACGAGGGTCGACGTAGTCCAGCCGTCCATGTCGGGTATGAGAATGTTACTCTTGCTCCTCACATTGTTGAGTTTCACCAGTTTTCTGTGAGCTAAGCTGTAGAAGCAATAATCTGGAAAACGAGGAGGCTGGTTCTCCTCTTCTCCAGTGCCTTTACTTACCTCGTTCGCAATGGTTGCTGCAATCACCTCATCCTCAAGATCATCATCATCATTGGGAGAAGGTATCAGCAGACACGGCGCCGTTGATGACAGCGGCAAATGATTATGGGGTGGTTCTATGTGATCCTTTAGCCCTAAAGCAAAAGTAGTGTAACAAGAATTCGAAGGAGAAGAGTTGATTATACCCCGCCAAAGAAGGACCAACTTGATGGAGTGGAGGAACAGGAGGATGATGTTAGTTGTTTCACACCTGCAACACCACCACTACCACCACCGCCCTTGCGTAGAAGAAGAAACCCTAATTGCCTTCCCCTGTTGACCGAATTCAATTTAAAAGCCATGCCTGACATGATATTGTACGAATACCAAAAGAGAGAGATCGATCAGAGTTAAAAAAATAAAAAAATAGATGAAAGAGCGTATACACTTCTCCAAATAAGAGAAATTCTTAGGTTTAGTTAGCCTTATAAACACAACCCTATCTCCAATAAAAGAAATTATTAGGAGTATGACCTACCCTCAATTGCCAAATCAACTTTATTTATTCCTTTCAATTATCAATTACTAAAAATTTTTTTTTTTTTTTTTTTTTTTTTTTTAACCACACAATTACTAAAAATTGTAGTTCAATAATATCTCCTAAAAGGTAAAAGTTCGAGTCCAAGTCCTCTTAGAATAAATGGATGCATATACGAGTTCTTATAAATTAAAATCAAAAACTTTGAATTATGAAAGTTATAGCTGCTATATTATTAGAATATCATGATACGCATTCGGCACACATTGATCAACAATTCCAAAAGATAATAATAATAAATAAATAAATAAAAAAGGTTAGGAATGTTTATTAAACCTTTCCAGCTATAAGGAATGTATATATATATATATGGTAACTCATAGTTAATATCAATATAATATAATTAGAGTGCCAACTATGCCCTTCATGAAGCATGGTTATCATGCAGCTGTAATCAAAATCTGAGATTATTCTCATGGACTAATTAACAAAATGTGCTTGACAACTCTTCTTAATTTTTCAAGGTTTGTAACTAAAATTTACTCTTCTTGCTTTTGCTCCACTCATTCAGTCATATGACATGGCTAAATTGTCTATTATATAACTCTTCAAAGATTCGGAGTTGGTTGAATTCATATTGCCAAGTTGCATCTATTCAAAATCAAATAAGTAGCAGAACATAAAGCATAATCATTTACATTATGACTAAAGTCCCCCTTATTTTTTTATCATGAGGGGCTGTGATGTATCAACACTCCTAGACGGTAGTTAAATAGGTCGAACCGAAACCGGAACTCAACTCTTGGGTTCAATGTAATCGACAAGATCAAATCTGCACTGGAGGAGGAGTGCTCTCACACCGTCTCTTGTGCTGATATCATGGCTCTAGCTGCTAGAGATTCAACTGACCTAGTAAGCATTTTACAATATGTTTCTGAGCTAGCCTTGCCTTTAATTGGATGACCAATGTATCCTTACCTAGCTAGAACTCACAAGCTAATGATCTTCTTTGTTTGTCCAGTCTGTTGGACCTAGCTGGGAGGTCCCATTGGGAAGAAGAGACTCCAGAAGCCGAGCAACAACATTCCTGCTCCAAACAACACATTTCACTATTTCAGACTACATATTCGCACCAGGTTTAAGCTCCAAGGGCTTGACATAATTGATCTTGTGGCACTGTCAGGTAAATTTGTTAATGATTTTGTGTACACATTTGTCTTTTATTAAACTATGACATAAAGTCCTTCAATTGCCTTGCAAATGTCAGACCTAGCTTAAATAGAGCTACACAATATTAGAGTTTGATATACACTGTTGGGTAATTCTCTAACATAATAATTTATTGAACTTTGAGCATAACAGATAGTACTATAAAAGGTTTTGGGTTTTGTTCAAGACTCTCCATATGCAATTTGTCCACCTTTCTACAATATGTGTGAGGACTTAATAAATGTTGTTGGAACCCATTTTCTAACAGCTTGTAATCAGGTTTTTGGAGCGACTGATAAACTTAATAATAAGATTTGAGAGAATAGACTTAGGTGATATGGACATATAAATAGAAGACCTACAGATGCACCAGTGAGAAGAGGATGGTTAATTTGTATAGAGGGTAGGAGGCAGAGAAGGCACCCAAAATTAACACGGAGTGAAATCATTAGAAATCATTAGAGAATTCACGTGGCGGACCCCTTCCATATGGGATCAAGGCAAGGATGATGATGATGATGATGATGGTGATGGTGATGATAAACATCATTTGGTCTCTAGACCATTGTAGTCCATAACTATTTCAAACTAATGCATTTCTCAAAGCTCATTACTTTGTAACTGGCTTGAGTATGTCTGATCTTTACTCTAACCTTTACACATGCTAGACCTATATTGATATTCTATTTTTTAACAAAATTTGGGAATTCAAGATGCACCAGCTTCAGGCAGAGGCTCTGCAATCAATCCGACAATGGGCAACCTGACTACGTGCTGGAGCAGTCATATGCTGCTCAATTGCACACCCAGTGCCTAAGATCTGGTAGTGACCAGAACCTATTTTCTTGGACTTTGTCACTCCTACAAAGTTTGATAACAGCAACTTCAAGAACTTGTTAGCCTCAAAGGGCCTCTTAAGTTCTTACCAAGTTCTTATGACTAAGAACGAAGCATCAATGGAGTTAGTGAAGAAATACGCAGAGATTAACGAGCTTTTCTTTGAGCAATTTGCCAAGTCCATGATCAAGATGGGAAATATCACTCCATTGACTAGTACAAAGGTAGAGATCACAACGAACTGCAGGAAGATCAACACTTAAGACCACATAATTACGGAAGCAAGAAGGCATTATGCTCTACTATGTTTGCATTGTCTGTTTCTTTCTCTTTTTCATATTTTTTCCTTCTTTTCCTTTCTAAATTTTCCAAGAAAAAGTTCAATTGTCTGGTTTATTGAAGCCAGACTCGTGGACTTGTGGTGGTAATATAATTGCCTTTTGGTGAATATTTTCATGAGAATTCAGGTATTATCCTTTTAAAAAATAAATTGAAATGGGTATTTGATTTGGTGTAACCATTTTGTCGTTCCCTAACAACTATTATATCTACCCGACAAGGAGAAATACTGATTGAAGTGAATTATGGCAACACGACTGAGAGCAAGTGAAGCAATCAGGTTGCATAGAGTTGAATCCAGGCTTCTCTACCTGCTAGAATTTAAATATTTTATTGTCTACCACCAATTAACAACTTATTCTCCCGGTAAATTAGCCAGCAACAACCGTTACATTAAATGACATTACATTTATTTTTTTTTACACTCTAATAAGTTTTCTATATGCTCTAAATAGACCAGCTGCAGACCTAGAGTTTACATGATTCCATTATCCTTTTTTTTTTTTTTTTGCCCCCAAAGAACTTTGCAGAGCGCTAGTCCTCTGCCATGTACAGCCAATTTCAAGCAGTAATTTTGATAGTAAAGAGTTACTAAACAAGATAACAGATTGCTACAATCAATACATGGTGGTGTGCAACACAAACCACCATTTATCTTGAACATGTAGCATCAAACACGCCAAGGAAGAGCAAAGAAGCAAGCTACAGTATCTCGAAACATCTACCATATAAAACACGCCAAGGAAGAGGAAAGAAACAAGTTAAATCTAAATAGAGGGATAATAAGTATACAAACAACCCTGCTCCCCCCAACAAACACCAAATAAATAGACATGCAGCCACTACAAATACGATTCATTCTGCATTCCTTGTTTTAAATTTTTTCTGGTGACTTGTAGGTGATTGTCAAAAAGCACAAGGCAAAGTAAGCAATATAAGCCATAAACTGCAAAGGATGTATTTTACTAAAGTAAGCTGCATACCAAAGACTGCCGATAAAAACATTTGACTTCTGCCTTTTTCTATAAGATTGTCTCGTCAATCTTCTCAGCCTCAGCCTACAATCTTTTTAAGTCTTCCTCTTTTTTGTCAATGACTGGAATTCTTCTTCTTTGTGCCTCCTTCAGGCTGGAATAGTCCATGAACAGCTGCAAGGCCTCGGAAATATCATTCCAGCCTCTGATGCAGCCATCCAACTTCCAGCTTTACAGTTTCCTTAGCAATATCTCCATATCTCAAAAATATGGCGTTAAGGAGAGATGCCCATTCCGGCTTCACTGTGTACCCATCAACTATGACCAAAGCACAATCAAGAGAAGATGTTAACTTGCTGAGATCAAAAGAGTCGTCATCCAGCATTTCAGCCATTTCTGTTATGTTAAGACTAAAAGTTCAGCCTACATGCTCTCCTCTTTTATTACAGTTGTTGGCACTCGTTTCTGGTCTGCTCCCAACTATATTTGAGGCTTCATTAGCCTTCGTTATTGGCAGATGGTTGTCATATACAACCTCACGGGGTGCAGAAAGAACAGCAGCTGGTTGTGCCTGAGCTTGAAGGAAAATCACTTTGGAATTTAAACTTTCCAAAGTCCACTTCATCATTGCTTGTATTCGATTTTGATACAGAATGAAATTTGTCTATTTTTTTCTTCCTCTTTGCCAACCTTGGGGTGCCAGTATGATTGGAGATCGCCTATGAGATGAATGACAAGCAAACGTAAATTAACAAAAACAAATAGATTCCTACCGTGGAATGTCAATGTGTGCCTAGTAACCACTAAGAATTTACATCTTAAATAGAATTGAAATCTTGTCAAATACAACTGACATATATTCCAAAAGGAAGGGCAGTGCTTTTCTTTATACCTGAGTCTGAATGGGGCATTGCTTTGGATGTCTCGAGGTAGAACCCTGACCAAGAACCACCATTGCATTTCGAGTTAGGTATTGAGGCAGCGGACAGTTTAAAGAGCCCTACTCAAACAATTCCAATTCATAAGCTGTTATTTGACATCAAAACATGTAATTACAAAAGCTTCTATACAACAATGAAGAAATCGAGACTTGTTGAATTTCATAAGCCATTAACAAATAATCAATATGTAATATCTGAAGAGTTGAGTTCCGTACATACAGCTGTAATGAGTAACACTTAACAGTTATATTATTCAATTCCATAGGCACAGAACAGTTGTTCATCATGACAAAAGTGAGTTGCCAATTAACCATGTAGTTCAACAGTTTCAAACAATGATTTGAGCTTCCTGAAGACAAATTAGTTCCTTCCATGAGTATATATTATGGTTCAGCACATTACGGGTGATTTATATATGTAAAAAATCCCCCCATCCTACTCTTACTCTGGTGCATATAAATGCTTGGCCTAGGCAATATATGGGTAAGTATGTTATTAAGCCTAAGAAATACAGAATTAGTAAGATAATCAAGGATCAGAGCATAGGCATACTAGGCAAAAAAAAAAATTAAAACTCCATTTTGGTGAATAAAAAAACCCTTTTCTTGGAACAAAAGTTATAGACTCGGTTTTGTTCTATGAAATTTGCCAACCTAAATCCTATTAAACCTAACACAAACAATTTCTTTACATGAAGAATTGAAGCAGGTAGATTTTAACAAATAGTTTTAATAGATTTGCATAGACCCACTAAAAACAAAGTAAAACCACAATTATAGATCCAAAAAAAAACAAATTGATGAGAAATAAGGGAGCATCGGATTTTGCAACCAAGGTATCATAAGAGGAAGGAGTAAAAAAATGAGACTCGAAACAAGTGAAATCTGGTGAGATTGTTTTACAGAGACAATGATGTCAAGTAAAGCATGTGACCGAAAACCAAGACTAAAAAAGTCAATCAGCTGAGCTTCCAAGGGACTCATGATGCATTGGGAAGAACAACAGCATGCTGCTCTATATCTCAAAGCCATGGCTAAAAGGTGAGAGCAAGCACACTGGAAGAGCAAGAAAACTATCAAAGTAAAACACATTGCAAACCATGCATAAGAGCTGACAACTTCATAGAAGAATCATACCTCACCATAAGTGAGCTAAGCAGGATTCTTTGCACAGAATAACATAAAGGCTTCCCGGAAGTCCAAAATTTTAGAGCCAGTAGTTTTTCTATATCAAAACCTAAATAAGCAAGAAATATCGAGGCTTGTTGATGATCCTGAACCTCAATTGGAACTTGTTTTATGTAACAGATGTTACAAACCTAAATTAAGTTGTGGTACTCTCAACTCTGTTCTTCCACGCACTAATGCCGATATCACAAAGAATGTTTAAATAAATATCATATGAAAAAAGTTACTTTCTAACCAACTTCATGGTTGATTTATAACTAAATTAAAGAATAAGTAGGGCTTTAAGTTATGGACTCTATATTTGTTGTTTACTTAAGAAGATTGGAACAACCCATAGCACTAAATGATACTACTTTTTTCTCAGGGAGGTTAAAAACAGACTTAAAACTAAATGTAATAAATCAGTCAATAACTCTATTTAGTTTGCAATCAAGTTGTTTGGAAGACCAGCTATATCACAGATCTCAACCTAAATACGGAGCTGTGAAAAAAAGGAAAAAAAAAAAAAAAAAAAGATCGTTGTTTATTATTTTAAATTTCCTTCTCTTTGATCTACTGTTAATTGCACGAAAAGTTGATTAAAATTGATGAAATGCCAGTGTCTTGATCAGATTTCCACTTTCTGCAAATGTAATTTTCCTGGCCATCAAACTAGGGTTCCTATAATGTTAGTTCAATCAACAACTGAAATCTCGCGGCTTACGGGATGAACTGATACTTTAAACTAGGATAAATTATATCGACTTCCCAGTTACAGGGACCTCATCTAAGGTTATTAGAAAGACATCGGCATCCTCTGTTAGCATGAACAGGATGCATACTTTTACAAAATTTAATAAGATCTCTAATAAAATATTGAAAATGTACTTTTGAAACAGTAATTCACATTTATCTCCCCCTTGCTCTCAGCATTTCAGATCTCTGAGAACCCCACTCACAGTTGCACATCATTCAATCCATTTATCTGTTTATCTAGGATGCAATGAATGCTAAATGTGTATCGCCTTTTGGTGTTATTAGACTTTGCTAGAATCTAATAGCTTATAGGCTTCTTTCATTGCTGCTCATGCACGCGCACACACCACCAAAAAAAAAAAAAATGCTCAAAAAGAAATAGAAGTGTCAGTCTATTATGCATGTGTTTTTTTAATAGCAACAAAACCTGCTGTCCACAGCTCACCACATGATTCAGCAACCAGCATACACAACCATTAACCCTCCACCCCACCCACCCATCACCACTTTTAGTTCAAATCTCCTGCCACCAACAAACCTCACCAGCAAAGCACCATTGTCCACCAGTCAACAAATATCACCACCATTCAACCCTCTCATCTCCATTTAACCACCAACAGGACAACCATCGACTTTCAAACTTATTTACAACAAAATTCATTCTTCCCCCACCACTCACACCCTCAACCACCAATATCACCATGAACAAACTCTATATGTCCAAACCATCAAAAAAAAAAAAAAAAAAAAAACTGTCACTTCCATCACCAGTTTTCTTTTTCTTCATATGACTGTAGATAAAAAATAAAACACTAAAAACAAATTATTATGTACGAACTAAGATCTTGCTTGATGGTGGTGCTACGTTGATGCTTTGACAATCAAATTCCATGGTATTCACTTTGTTTTCAAAGTCTTCAATTTCATTTAAAGCAGTAGTAATAGCACGAGTAGCATCAAAAGGTTAATCAGTCTTCTTTGTGAATCACACAGTTTTGACAACCAACATTTCAATTTTGAGTTCTGTACACTCTGAAATGGTTGATTCTTGCACAACTCATTCATAGTACCAAAAGATCCAAAACAGGCATTACAGTATGATTAAGGCTTCCTTTGTTTTCTCACTGTGTTTGCAAAGTACGTTTACTAACTAGGTGCATTCCTGGAGCCTGAGGAAGCTATTAGCAATGATTGCCAACCAGTTGAAGCAGCAAAGTTTTCCCAACTGTTTGGGATCAGCCGTTCTGTTTTATCTACGACCATTACCTTAGTTGAAGCACTTGCTTTCATATCTTTACTTGCTAAATCAACCAATGTTATTTATAGTTGGAAGGAAATTGACCAGATCACCGTGATTGGTGGAGGATTTTGCTCCACGATTATATAGAAATATTTATATATGTCAACAACATATATATATATATATATATATATTGATTTCATTAAGGGAAAATGAAATTTCCAAAAGGTTAGATGACCTTAGCAAATTTTGACAAAGAATGTTGTGGTTGATTAAAGAAGGGCAATCTGTTAGTAACAATGAAAGCAGAGGTAAGGGCAAAGTGACTTCAAAAACCTTTGGGAGGTCCAGCATCCATCAGAAACTTCATAGGAGCTTGATGTAATTTACCCTTGTCAGACAAGTACAAGGCTCAAAAGGTTAATTGTTAGGGAATGGACCTACCAAGCTAGCAAGCATACCCTCATGTGTTGCACCCCTTCAGCACATGGAGAGGCAGGCGCGGACGGACAAGTAGAACAAAGTGAAACACAATAAACAGAACGAAAGACCAGATACAAATAGAGAAACATAGCTCAAGATTTTGCAAAGGGGAATCCCTAATACCATGTTAAACTACCACTGCCCAAAAGTTTAAGACATTAAGGAATGAACCCAACAATGCATATCAAGCTTTCACAACCCTTCAACTGTGATTTTTTCCGTGTGTGCACTGTGTGTCACATGCAAGCATATTTAAAAAAATTAACCAGAAAATAACATCAACATCACGAATTGACATGGATAGGCAAGCAATCAATTGATTGCACAATGTGCTGTACTAGATTATCTGGTTCAATTAAACAAAGACTTAAATTTCCATTATCTGGTTCATATTGACTTATTTGTGTCTGTATTTGATATATAACGTGTGTGTGTATATATCTTTACACATTATGAAGAAACCCTCTTCCTATCACAGCATTTTCTACTCCATAAGCTCATATTTTTCACTGAACGACACACACACAGATGGGTTACCTGAGTAGATGAAAGAATGAAAGGCACATACAAATAGAGAAACAAGCCTCAAGTCTATCCGGTTCAAATTGACATATATGTGTGATATAACACACACGTAATTACGCACAATGTGAAGAAACCCTCTTCCTATCACAGCATTTTCTAATTACATTGACTCATATATATTTAATAGTTTCATTTTTCACTGAACGAAACATATAAAGAGAAAGATGGGTTACCCGAGTAGATCTAAGGATGGGCTTCTGTTGGCATTCTGTATCTGCCTCGTATTCTTTCTCTTTCTGTTTCCGTTGCTCTCTCTCTCTCTGTAACCTTCGCACTCCCCTGGTCTTAGAAAATTGCAGATATCATCTCTCTCTATCTTGGTTTTGAATCAAATACCACTCTCTCTCTCTCTCTCTCTCTCTCACCTTCTATGGTTCTATTTCTAGAGTGCTCATTTCAGAACTGCAATTTAAACCTTTTTGGTGAAAGTGAGACTTCTCGTGGTTTGACCGTTTGACAACTTTCACAAACATATTTTTATTTTTTTCAATTTTTCTGGAATACTTTCTACTTTCTACTTTCTACTTTCTACCATGCCAATGGAGTGATTGATTATTTTTAATTTCTCTCTCCTTTTTTACACTCTCTCACTTTTTCCTCGTAACTTTTTATCTATCCATCGTGAAAATTAGTACATACGATCCCAGACTCCCAATGGTCCCCCACCAATCATATCATCTGAAAAAAAATTATATAGAGTTAATGCATTTACTTGCGTAGCCAATTATAATTGATTGGACCAAGGCCGGGTCTTACTGTATTTTCTCTATCTCCATGTGAATGGCGAGGTTCTAGTTCTCAAAAGAACAATGTGGGGGTACATGAGTGCTGTGTATTTTTTTGTCAATAAGAATAAGTATAAATAAAAATAAAAGTACTTATAATTGATCATGATCATATAATAATTTATCTGAAACTTAGTCTGAAAGTATTACTAGTAGGAGTGCACACGATCCAATTTGAATCGAATTGGAAGTTTTTTGAGACCAAACAATTTATAACGATTTCACTATTTTTGAAACCAGACTAAACAATAATGTTCATAGAACCAAACCAAACCAAACCACGAAAAATTGGTTTAGTTCGGTTCGATTTGTCGGTTTAAGTTAATTTCCTTGTTATTTTATTTTTTAAAAACAAAATCTCTTATTATTTCCTATATATAATACATCAACAGGGAACGACAGTGACAAAATAACAATCGCATATGCAATGTCAATAATATCAGGCACTTGTGAAACAAACAAACAGACAATGACGAGATGACCACAAAGGAAAAAATGCAGCATTTCCTGTTTACCATTTACGAGGTATTGGGAAAAGAAAAAAAAAATTAACTCAAAATTTCAAAAAAACAAGAGATATCAAGTATGAAATAGCTAATGTTTAAAGTCCCTAACTATCATAATTATTTCTTGCCATGGCTAAAAATATATAAACTTAATTCACTAATCACTATGAAGTTGAAAAAAAAAAAAAAAAAATTATATATATATATATATAAATATAAGTTATATAACGGTTCGGTCCGGACCGGGCCGGTCCAGCAATATCCCAAATCAGGACCAAATCGAAAAATTACGGTTTCATAATTTTGAACTCAGGATCGGACCAAACCGCTACACAACTAGCCCAAACCGCCCAGTTCAATCCAGTCCAATTTTTCGGTTTATCAAATTTTTTGAACACCTCTAATTACTGGAGGGAGTTTGTTTCACATCGACTCTAGATAGAAAAATAAATAAGTATATTAGAATTAGGTGTTAGCCCCACCTAACAGCTTAAGTTTTGTGTCGGATTACGAATCACCTTTATTTAGCTAAAGAGCTTAAATTTGGAAAATGATTTTTGATTATTTAGCTAAACAAAAATATTTTGTAATCCTTTGTCCTTAATTAATATTCTTGAGGAATGTTACATAGGCCCAAGTCTAATCGAAGACTGGGTTCTATAAATCATTATTATTCTGAATTTAGGTTCAAAATCCAAAGGAAAAACACTTCTATTATGGCCGCTTAGGCCCATCATGGTGGGCCCTACATCATATTTTCGTCCCTTATATAATTAAGAAATTATTACTTCGGACCAATCCGAGACCATAACGATACATAAATAAAATGATGATTAAAAATGATATAAAATTGATATATATATTTATATGATGTGATTGGTCCGGAAGCAAAGGTCCCCAGACCATACAAAATTACTAAAAAGTTCACTCTAAAATCCAAATTCTCAATTTCAACTTACCCAAAATAACACAAACTCAATATTGACTTTCTAATTTCAGATTTTGACTTTTTTTTAATTGTTAGTTCAGAAATTTACAGGAAATGGTGTTTTTCACTTTATCTGTTTCAAATCTGGACGATGATTTTGCAAAAAGTATTGAATACTTTTGGTACCTAGCACCTCCTCGACTAACTATTTTTTTAATAATAAAAAATTATATCTAACCTATTACGAATTTGGAATACTACATACTACATTTCCACAGTACCTTAGGGTACCCAATACTTTTTCATAATGTAGAAGGGTTGCATGTAATACAAACCAAATAATCCCAAAACAGTGGATATTACACACACTCTATGAATCAAGCATGCAGTCCAATAACTTGAAAGATTCCATGTAATACAAACAAATTCATATGTAAATAATACATGGATTTTTCTTTCACTTTTGCTCGAAATTGTTGTATTGTTTCCTGCAAGCCGAAATCCAGGATCCCGATCAAACATTGATTCATTCAAAACTTCAACAATATTTAGCAAATTGGGCTTGAAATTAAGGGCATATCCAAAAATATATTATGGGGTGGGCTAGTACTATTATATATGTACCTAAAAAAGAAAAATTATTTTTTTGAGCTCTGTTGGGCCCTTGCTTGAAATGGAGCAAATTTGACCTCAGATTCAACAAGTTGCGATTTTAATTTTGAATGTGAATTCAAAAAAATAGTAGATCTTAGTTGTTTAATTCATAAATGGATTAGATGTTATTCAATCCATTATATAACCATGTCTATATAATGGATTTGTTTCGACTCAAGATTGTGAGTTAATCGATGCTTGGTGGTGTCTAATGACCTAGAGCCTATAGAAGTGAATATGTCAGTCAACTTGCTTGATTTTTGTAATTTATTAAATTACCCAAAATGATTAACAATATCCACAATTATAAATATGAACTACTAAAATAAAGCAAGTAAAGTAAAATTGAAAGATGACATCGGAATTTTTAGCAAGCAAATGCTTTCGGGAGAAAATCACAGAGACTTTGTTGTCTATAGCGAAAACAATCCATAAATTATCTCAAAATAAAGTTAAAAACTTTAACTCAAGCTCACACCCTCTCCACTTTATCAAGAAATAGTTGTTGAATGTTTTAACTTTATGACTCCTTATCCAAATGCTCTCGACTCTAAACTTATTCCTCAATTCTTATAGATGGATTACTGGAAGAACACGAATACTCCTCGAATCATATATTTTCTTTGTAATAATTAATTCACCTTCCTTTCAATGATATGAAGAATTATGAAGTAATTTTCCTCTAACCGAACTAAGTAAATCAATATTGACCCTGAAAATCCTTTCATCACCCTAAATATACCACTCTATCTTTGAGTGTGTGCTCTAAAAAATATGAAACAGATTTTTCTCAAAGTCTCTCTCAAAAAGGTGCAACGATTATGCAAAAGAAAATTATTTGTGTTTTCCTAATTACCATCCAAGTCTTACTAGAGCTGGAGTTTTTAAATGTATTTAAATTCAGGTTCAAAATATTTAGAAAAGGGTATTATAAACGTACTAGGACATCTCAACAAGTTTGGTTCAAAAAGAAAACTTAAAAGTTACCAAAAAAAATAAATAAATAAATACAACTAAAGTCTTCAACTATTTAGGAAAGTGCGACTAGTTGGACTTTGACATAGAGGACATATATGACCGATGGTCCAATCTGTAAGATCATTTATTATTTGTGTGGCCCACATGATTTGGACATATGATATATTTCATTAATTAGTGGTTAAGTAAATAGATATCGGATTAAAATTATATTATTTGGTCAACTTATAAATTACCTTTATGATAATTAATTATTAGAGAAGTATTTTCCTATTTACTCCTTATTTTGATGGAAAGTAGAATTAAGGTTACTAAAAAGGAAAACTGGTCATCTCTCTGCCTTTATAAAAGTGCATATGTCCCATTAATTATGTACGCTAATGAAACAACATAATTTTTATGTGTGCAAAAGGCCAAAAGAGATAAATCAGTTTCCACATTTTGCTTATTGTTCAGGATTGCGCTTAGTTCGTTGATAAATAATCTCGACATTGGACTTAATATCAACAAGTTTTGATATCATGAATCGAAGTATTTATATCTAATTATATTTATTTATGCATTATATGTATGTGAAAATAATAAAGTTCTAAAATTTAGGATTCATGTTTATTTGTCATTAATGCTTAACACGAATTAATTAAAGTTTACACAATCTTCACACGTGTGAGCGATCACATTGTCTATTATATTACATTATGTTATTCAGACACTAATTTGCAAAATAAAGATTTTCATGAAACCCTTGAATGCACCTGGGCAGTGGCCATGAACTCACTCCATTATATCCCAATCTAATGACACAGAAGCTTAAGACCATATCAAGCAAATTAGCCAGACCTATTAAGTTTTAAGAAATGCCACGCATACATAAACACATTATATATTATATGAGCCTATTACTTAATCATTGCAAGCGTAGATTGCCAATAAAAGTGATGAAATTTATCGTTTAAATTTTAAAATGGTGATTATTGTTTATTTTTTATTTTTTACCTTTTAAAATGGTGAAGTTCATGATAGTGAAAAACATTATTGAAAATGATAAAATTTCAAAGCAAATGTGTTGAATTTGCACTGCACAGGACTGTTCAGAAAAGTTACTAGAGAGGATTTTGATTCCATCAGATAACATTAAAAACATCACCAACAAAGATTATAGCCGCGCTGTATCTGATTTACTTTTTAAAGTGAAAAGTCAGAGTCTTTAAGTTACCACTAGGATAAAATTGTACCTAGAACCCGTCCTATAATAATTGTTTATTTTTGGTATTGTAGATTTTAAAAGACATACAATTAAGAATAATACTTAGTTACTTATTGGTAAATAGTTTTACCTTACTCACCTTTTTTGTATTCCAATAACAAAATAATACATCAGCTTTAATAACAAAATCAATAAAATAATAAAAAAAAGAAGAAGAAAGTAAGATCGACCCGCTTTAATTGGGTAATCACCCTTTCTTTTTTCTCAACAAAATAATCAGCGAATATGTCTGATTTGTGTTTAGATTATTTTTCTTTTTCCTCTCGTACTCCATTGAACATCATCACTCAATAGGCAAGCAAGAACTGTGGATTCAATTATGTCTTGTAGTGGAGGTATGATTTAATTATTTATTTTGCACATTTGTATTGTGATTTATGTCTTGACACTTTTATATATATAGATTTTGTTTATTCAAAGATTTATGTGATTTAATGCTTCCAATTGATCATTTCATTCTATCCATATGTCTATGTATGTTAGAATAGATGTTCATGTGTTTGTCTCTATTTCTTGTGTTATTGATACATGTTTATGTGTATTGATGTTATAGATCTAGAGATTGCCAAGACATAGTGTTTAATGTCATGTTCTTGTGATTTATTTGTTGGTTCATACTCATTGCTTGATGGATTGTACATCGCCCTTAGTTTAATTAGTTTAATTTCATGTCATTAGCTTAGTTGTAGTGTAGTTGTTAAATGGGAGGGCAATCCATGCTTGTTGTTGATGTTCCATACTTATGAAAAGCAAGTAACATGTATCTCTAACCTTGTGATGTGTTTAGATTGTGAGCTTAAAGAAAGGATTAATGGCTTAATTTGATATGTTGTGCTATCCACCATATTGTTTAGACAATATATGCTTAATTTGTCATCCATGCTTATTGAAACAACCACACACACACACTCTACATTGCAATACATGTTATTCCCCTCATTAATCATTCATTAAAGGTGTAGAAAAGTTATGCTTAGTGGTGATCTCTAAACCCCAAAATCTCTCTCTTTTATTCTCTCTATTGCATTATTGCTTACTTTAGTTTAAGTTGTATCTAGTTTAATTCAACCAACCAACCACTATTTTGATCACTCGACCTACTAACCCTAATTTTGATTCTTCAACCTAGTACAACACTCAATCCCTTGGGACGATCCCTACTCACTCTAACTATATATTTTTAGTAAAAAGAATGTAAAACTTGACCACATTTACGTAGACTTTTGGAATGCGCCGACCGCCCCACCAATTCACAGACTGCCCTTTCATTTTTTGTTTCCTCTCAAATGATTTCACACAGAGGGACATAGATCCTCACCACCGTTCACTCCATCAAAGGTAAATTACATTATCGAAAGTGAATCATTATTAACAAGTCCCATCTCATAATTTAATTTTTATGTAGGTCCCACCTACGAATTCAATATTAATCACAAAATTCTCTCTGGCTCTTTTCAGTGGAGTTGTCCACCAGAGGAAGGAGGAATCATGGGTGGATGTGTAGTGTTTTTAAAAATACTTTTCTCAACCCAAAAAAATGTATTTATAATACATGTTTGAGAAGGGGGTTCGAGTGTGATGCTCGCTTGGTCACCAAATATAAAACATAAGCTCACATAATCAAACAATAATAGATGTCGTAAATTCAACTAATGATAATAGAAACACAGAGAGAAACACCAAATTTTACTCAGATCATCAACCTTCCTTCAAAATTCTTCCAAGATTGATCAATTATTGCTCCGTGTTCTCTGTTAATCAGAGTTTTCAATTCATCTCCATGTCACGGTTCTCTGTTCAATCAAGCTATTTGAACGGTGAAAGGATTGTTGCCCCATCTTTGTCGCAATTTCCCTTTGATTCAGATATTTATAGTTTTCTTGGTTACTTTTTTTGTGCCAACTTTCTATCTGTGGTGTTTTGTTTCCTACTCTCTATGCTTGCCTTCCACTTTTTCTCTCTTAGGGTCAATTTGGTGCAATGGAAAATGGTGGAAAGGGAAGGGAAGGTGATGGAGGGGGATTAAAAATTTTTGTTTGGTAAAAAATGTTAGAAGGAAAGGGAAGGGAAGGGAAGAGTTTGGAAGGTTATGTCAAAGTTTCAACAGTGTTTTTCTTATCCTCCCAAAAATGGGAGGAAATGGGAGGAAAGTGAAGGCAATGGCTGATGGAGGAGCTATGATACCAATTTTACCCTCAAGATTACACATGTTTACAAAACAATATACATACAAGTTAGCAGTTGCAGAGAGAGTGAGAGACGGCAGGCCGGTGATTGAAGCTTGCGAACGGCGAACCCGAACTGGAACAGCGGCGATGGAAACTGAAAGATATGGGTTTTGATTTTCTGAACAATCTGAAATGATATACCGATATGGGTTTTGAACTTCTGATTCTTGCAGACAAATATGGGTTTTGAACTTCTGATTCTTGTAGTGCCCGGGGGGGGGCAAGTTCAGAATTGAGAACGAGAATAGAGATGGAGCCTAGAGGCGAGATTGGGGAGGCTGAAATGATTTGCCCTAATTTTTTTTTTTTTTTCTTTTCTTGTGGCCCATCTATAGGAGACTATATATATATAATAGAGATGGAGGCGAGATGAGGCTGAAATGATTTGCCCTATTTTTTTTCTTTTCTTTTCTTGTGGCCATAGGAGACTATATATATATATATAATAGAGATGGAGACGAAATGAGGCTGAAATGATTTGCCCTATTTTTTATTTTTTTTTATTTTCTTGTGACCATAGGAGACTATATATATATATATATATATATATATTTTAAATATAAAAGGGTATAATTAGCAATTTATTAAAATAATTCCATTTCCTTTCTTTACATTCCTTTTCCCAAACATGATTATTATCCTTCTCTTTCTCCGTTAATCAACCAAACACAATACAAAATTAAAATTATCCTTCCCTGCCAGGTCACCAAATTGACAACACCCATCACCGCCTGTAGGATCAAATCTGTGTTCTCGCACTCTGTGTACAATTATATTATGTTGTAATGGTGTTTTGCCAGGGGAAAAAAATTTCAACTAATGATTAATAAAATAAAATTAGACATTGCAAATTCGAAAGTGTCATTAAAAGCCACTACAACAAAGCCGACACACGATGCAGAAAAAGAAACAGAGAAAAAAACAAGGGAAACTCAACAGGATAAACCTGCTGTGGTTCCCCTTTATTTCAAGGCAATGGATAAAACCCAAATGCTCTTTACAATTCGACTGTCAACAATAATATCTATGCTTATACTAGACAACCAGACCCAAACCATCGATCGCCATAAGTAGATAAAGACCTCTAAAGAACTATATAAATAGTGCATCCTGATTCACTCCTCTTCAGATTCAGACTCTGCACTCTGGAGCCACTCTACAAAGGGCTTGACATTCTTCCAGATTTGAGAGCCTTTATTGCCTCCACTCAAGCCCTTCTGATACCACTGCACTATGAACTCCTCTTCCAGCAAATCACTGTCATAAAGCGCTTTAAGAACCAAGCCCACCTCCTTCACTGCCTCGGGGCTAGCTTTACCGCAGAAATTCTCAATAGCATGTAGCAGAACCAAATGGGATTCATCCTCCGCAGCAGCTGCTGCCAGGTAGTTCTTCTTCTTTGCAAGTTCTTTAGAGAATCCCTTTCCAAGGCCATTAAAAAGGGCTTCAAACAAGGCATCCATGATCTCTTGAGAAGTGCCAGAAAGCGATCCAAGAAAGGACTTGAGCTGGCTCGCAGAACCTCCCTTTTTGAGGTATTCCTTAATCTCATCAACAAGGGGCGCCTCGAAGGAATTTGTAGTGTTAATCCCATTTGCGTGTCCATTGACCTTGGATTTCTCTTTACGTTCTGGAGAGTTTTTACCTGATGTTGGCTTCTTTTCACTTGTAGAAAGCATAACCATCCCAGCTGTAACTGCATTCAGCTGTTCCTGAATCCGTTGCCGAGCTGCCTCTGCAGATGTGTCAGCCTGCCACTGGACGTCATCTTCATCATCTGCTGTTTCATTCTCATCTGCCTGGCTTGCTGCTGGGGAGTGGTCCTCATCAGAGACATTGGCTTTCTTCTTGGTTGATGCTTTGGGAGTCGCATCCTTGGAAATAGAGGAGCCCTTCTTCTTTGCAGACACTTTCTTCAGTTTCTTTTGCTCCTCATCTGCAGCTTCCCCTTCCTTTAGACGCTCCTTCTCAGCCCTCCTCATCGCTTTCTTGTCTTTTGATCCCTTCTTCTGCTCAGGAGGGTTCTTGATGATAAAAGTCGTGAGCTTGTCCCTCATATCAACATCTGACAAAAACCCACATGCTGCACATTTTAGAGTAATCATCTGTGTCTTCGTTATAATTACCTCAGTTTCGGGATTGCCACAACCATAGCACTGAACGTATTTCTTAATGAAGCTCTCAAGAAGCCCGGCAAGCTTTGCAGTGTCATGGGAACCATTGACATGAGAGGTTCCTGTCTTCTCATCGAATTTGGATTGGGCTCCAAGCTCACAACCAAAATACTTGGTGGTGTAAGAAGCAGGCCTACCCAAGGCCTTTGCAATATCAACCATGTTTACCACATTGGTCTTGATGCCATTTCCTCGGCCTTCAATTTTTGTTATCATTTTAGGCATCTTATACCTATAAAAGGCATCATCCTTGTTCCCAGCGCCAATATTTAGTAAAGCCATCTTGTCTACAAATTTTTTATCCTAGATTGGACTTTGTCAGAAGGAACACAAGATGTCTCTTTCAACAAGTGCTTCAATATTGCCAGAATGCCTTGCAGGTGGAAAAGGTCTTGTAAACCAGCAGCCTTGCCAGTGTGATTTATAGACACAAAATGACCCAAGATGCATGCAGTGTCCACTCTTTTTTCTTGACGTAGGACAATACTCCCCAAGCAACCCAACTGATGACAAAAAGAGAGTTGCCCGTTCAGACATAAAAGAAGCTTCTGAGTTAAAACCCTCCACTATACCTAACTGCAATTCTGCAAATATTGCAGATTAAAATGCCAACCTCCTGTTACAAAAAAAAATTGCATAGTTATTGCTGAGTAAAGATATTCAAAACCTTACCTTTCAAAAAACAAAATATATTTAAAACAAACTAAAAAAGACACTTCAATTGAAATCCAATTTGTAAGTAGGATGGGAATAGGTTGGTAAAATGAAGACAAGCAAGTAGTATCTAAATCAACAAGAGAATAACGAATAGGTTATAAGGAAAAATCTACAAAACATTAATTAGGCAGGCTATCATACAAGGGGCAAGGTGCTAAAAGTTAAAAAATAACAAGCAAAAAGAAAATTAAAAACAAAAGGAATAACAGCTTCATGTAGTTAAAGTGCTAAAAGTTAAAAAATAACAAGCAAAAACAAAATTAAAAACAAAAAGAATAACAGCTTCATGTAGTTAAAGTGAGAAGTCTGAGATCTATGATAAAGGAAGAATTTTTTCTGGCAATAGAAATGGTACAAGAAATTTATTGATGTGATCAATTTCATTTGGTTGAGATCCAAGGCAGGGATAATAATGAAATTAAAAGCTGATGACTAACAAAACCTCATGTGCTCCAAAACTAAAAAAGTTCTATTTCATTTATTGACTACAGTTATATCAGCTACCAAGGAAAACAAGTTGACTTAACCAAACTTGTTGCAGTAAAGGCGGGATTTTATTTTCTGTTTGTTACTGATGGGTACGAATGTATATGTGAATATGCGATTAGTACTGTCCATAAAACAAGTAATGACTACATTGATCTTCCAATTTATTAGCCATTGTCACAGAAGACTCAAGTATACAAACCCATTGTCAAACAAAGTAAAGATCATGAACTTAAAAGTAAAGATCATGAACTTAAAAGTAAATTATGAAAACCTTAACTGCACCTTTGATCCATCCAAAAAAGAAATGCAGTTTGCACCTCTAGATCAAGAGTATTTTTACCCTTCATAGTGGTTTCACAACATCAGTAAAGAAATATTAAATGTTCAGGCTGAACTCCAGTCTTAACGAAGAAGATTAGGCTAAAATTTGAATATAATTGCGAAAAAAGAAGAAAAAAATGAAAAAGATATAAAAAGATCAAGAGAATGTCAATAAAACTTCTTTTACAATTGTACATTGTAAATATGTGAAAAATGATCCCACCATCCATAGAAAACTAACTGCTTTAAATGATAAAGTAAAAAGGTGATAGAATTAAATCATATCATATACCAAAACATACTCAATTAGGATATGACATAGTCACCTAAGAGGCTAAGATAAGAAGATAGAGAGAACTTAAATCCAAATCCTAATCTTAAAATTAAAGTTAGGTGACATAGTCACCTAACTCTCAAACATGGTTCGATCAACCATTCAATATCCAACATATTTTTCAGGAAAACAAAAACACTTTTATGAATAAGTTATTTTACTATGAAGGCCCAATTGAATATATACTAAATCCACTTTATTAAGAAAATAACCATCATCGCCGGGAAAGGGAAATTTCCCATAAAATCACATAAATTTGATAAAGGATACCAATTCAGGTCAATTGAAACTGATAGAACCAATCCACCATTCCAAGGGGTACTGATCCAATCAATCAATCCATCTACCCAAAGATCTTTTGCAATACAATTCTATCTAAACCAGGCGAGATAACTCTTTCTATCAAGCCCTAGCTTGCCCAGGTGAGATTATTTTGAATCAACTCTCAACTTCTCACCCAATCTTATTAATCCAATTAAATCTCTTTTTACATATATATTCAATATCCATTCAATAAAGCACATCAAAAAATCAGATCTTCAAATCAACAATAAAATCAAATTCACACCCAAATCATAAAACATTATATCAAAAAGGAGAACGCAAAAGATCAATACGATTAATTCCAAAAAGGAAAAATCAATACCCTAATTAACACCCTACCAGTTCACCTGGTCTCTACTCTCGAAAACAGATCATAGCACAAATCGATTCAGATCGATAAAACTTGAATAGAAATACGAATAGAACAAAAGTAGGAATCGTATATAAATTGAAACAGGTGAAGCAAAAGACAGATTTGAATACCTTTTGAATTAGGGTTTCGGACGACACCTTGATGAATTCAAGAGCAGTTGAAAACCGTAGCCTCTACGTTGCGTGGCGATGAATATAGATTAAGATGTATATATATAGAGAGAACCCTAAGCGGTGAAGGTTTAGGGCAAACTAATAAATAATATAATTATTGGTAATACACCATTAACTTTTCTAGAATTTTCTTACTCAAAAAGTCAGCCCCTAATTTGTTTGAATATACAACTTTCATGTTTCTAATTTTAGTGTTCCCTACGAAAATGCTAAAAAATATATATTTATGTGGTTATGCTGGGTCTCTTATTTGAATTTTTTATTTAAAAAAAAAAAAAAATCAACATACAATGAAATTAGAAAATAGTTGCAAACTCGGATTTCTTAAATTTGACTATCAAAAAGACACATAAAAAAACGTAAATTAAAGTAATATGTGTGGTTTGTTACACATATTTAAAGAATATTCTACAATTTCACGTACCAAATGTAATCAGGTTGGAAGGATTCCTTGTGAAAAAATTAAAATAAAAATTAATAATAATAAATTTTAGATAAAAAAATCTATATTATTATTTAAACTACAAAGATTTTTTTTTATTTTTATTTTTTATTTGTATTATTTACTAACTCGTCCCTTTCTAACTCTTTTCTTCTTCTTTTTTCAAATTCTATTCTCTTTCTAATTCTTACTATTCACATTATGCAATTTACCCTAAAAAAAATAAAAATAAAAATAAAAATAAAAATAGGATTATAATCCTTATTTTTATAATGGCAACACAAACTCTTTCTGAATAAAAATAATCTACTGTTTTTAAAAAAATTAATTTTCTTTCTAACTCTTTCCTTTTTAAAACTTTATTCTCTTTCTAACTCTTCTTATTCATGCCATGCAATTTACTCTAAAATATAAAATAAAAATAATATTGTTAACCCCAAGACTAATTTTGACAATCACAAAACATTAATTGTATTTTAAGAACTAACATTTGCCTTGAGAACATTTATAGTTAGTCTAAAAGTGAAGTGGAAAACAAGGAAAGGTAAAGTCAAGCTAGATATATTATATGCACTCCAAAGTCAAAAGAAAAACAAGTTATTCACTTCTAAACTTCAAAGGTGAAACATGGAGAAGATAAGTAATCAAGTTTGGCAATTCAAATGGGATAAATAGGTTTGGTGAGCGACATAGATTCAAATGTTAAAGTATTTTATGAATGCAATGAAGCTCATATCCTAGAATCATTCATTTATCATATGATGATTTGAATGGCATTCATAACAATGAGTTGGTTTTGGCCAAGAGATGTTTCGGCCGACTGAACATGATGTTTCAGCCAATTGATAAGGGTTTTATATGCATCAGCCAACCGAAGAACACTCATCAGCCGACCGACAAGGAGGTTTCAAGAAGTTCCGAGAGCAGTAAGTTTTTATAATCGTTTCGACCGACCGACGATTGGGGATCAGCCGGCTGACGAAAGGATTTTAGCTGACCGGTGATGCTCCATCAGCCGACCGATGCGTAATCAATTTCAAATCAAACGGCTACCTGCGAACTTGGATTATTGACACCTCATCTCCACCAGCTATATTGACCTTCAACAGCTATATTGACCTCCTCTCTCTATAAATAGGAGCTCCAGCTTGTGTTACAATATACACCTATTGAGAGTAATTTGAAGAGCATTCAAGAACTCCATTCTAGAGCATTCAAGGCAATCATTTGATCACTTATTCCATACTAGAGATTTGAGCTTCATTTCATTTATATACTTACTCTAGTTGTGAGCCTACAATTGTAAATCTATCTTGAGAGAGAGATCCAATCTTGTATTTCATTTACATTCTTCATTACAAACTTGTATGGGTTGGTGTGACCTAAAAGAAGCTTAGGAGAAGGGTGTTCTTCTATTAAAAAAGAGAAGCAAGGGCTTGCTTCATGTGAAGGTTTGCTCTCCACCATAAAGGAAAAACTCTAATGGATTGGGAAGTCTCAAGAGGGATCTTGAGCCGAGGAGTAGGAGCTTCCGAACCTCGCTAAAATCTCCGTGTCATTGTTTGCAATTTCTTATCCGAATCTCTCTTACATTTATGCTTTGAATTATTATCTACTTTAATTGATTATTGCATAATTGTTTATCTCTATTTGAAATTGTAAATTATTTTTTAAAATTGGCCATTGACTCTATTCACCCCACCTCTAGAGTCAATTAGTGTCTAACAAATATTATAATTATTTATTACAGCACATAATAAATTCTACCACGACATAATAATATTATAATTCTTATGTTAAGTATATAGATGTGACCAATAGCATATAACATAAAAAAATAAAACTTTGATTATACGACTAATCTCTTAGGCCTAGTTTGGTAGGTAATAATGACATAGAATAGAATAGGGTAGGCATTATATTCCAACCATTACCTTGTTTGGAAAGACATTTAGAGCATCCCATGGCCTATTTGGATAGTATTATCTAAGCCTATAAACGAACCAAAGCCGTTGTTGTGCGCATACGATACTATCCACTTTGATATTCTACACTCAATTATCCAAAGGGCAAAAATCGTCTCATTTGCGCCTCTCACTGGAAGGTGTCCAATAAGTGTAAAATTGCTAAGGTGGAGCTTGAGCTAAAATAGTATTTACCATATTCAGTGTATACAACTTCTTTATACAGAGTATGTATATACCATTTATTTGTTGGTCTTTGGTGCCGGCTGTTCTCAACTTTTCATTTTCCATTTGAAATTTGAAACTCCCCAAAACATCTTCTTCCAAATTCTCTTCCCGACAAAAGAAAACAAAGCTCTCTCTCCTCCTAACCATGAAATTTGATTTAGGGTTTTGTACCACACATAAATAAAAATAGCTAAGACAAGCATCAATTCTTCAATTCATCTTTTTTGTATTGGGTGAAAGATTGAGTTTTTTAAGGTTTTGATTTGGGTTTTTTTTTGGATTAATGGCGCACCCATAAATCACTATATTCTTCTTCCTTCGACGACTTCTACTCTATTTTAAGAACTCTTTCTATACTCTCTTATATGGCTTCCAACATCAGCGTTATCGCGTGGTCTAGAGAAGACCATGTGATAACATTCTTCCTTTGCTATGCTCCTCTCATGGGCTCTAGAGAAGATGGACAGTTGGGAATCCGCAACAATGAAGACAAAGAATGAGTTTGCAAAATTAAATCTCTCGAGTCCCAAAATGTTTGTTGTGTAGTCGCCGAAAATCGCAAGTCACTCACCATTTGTGGAGATTGCAAGGTCCTCTTTTTACTCTTCATATTTATCACTCACATATATTTATCTAAATAAATATTAGGTAATTTTCTTTTTACTTCTTCTTGCAATCTTCTTTAGAACCCTTTATTATTGTTAGGTTGATTTGTAGTTTTTTTTTTTAAAAAATTTAGATAGAATCGTTTGTTGAGCTTGAAAACAGATTGTTTTTGTTTCAATGTTGGATCAATTTTTATTTATTTATTTTTTAAAAGTGAAGATTTATTAATTTATTCACTTTTTTCAAGTTCTAGTTTCCAAGGCTTTTTTTTTTTTTCTCTCTCTCTCTCTCTCTCTGGGCTGCATGATGGGTTTTTTTCTTTTTCCTTGTTTTATTTCTTAACTTTCATATTTTATGTTTAGTTTGTGATATCAATTACATTTGAGCTGTTGATCTATTTTTGGTGAATACAAGTTATCTTTGAAAATATAGGCAATTTCAATTATAACTTTCTGGGTCAAATATGGGGTGTCAATCCACTTAATGTTCAAAATAGATGTTATATGACTCATTTGTTTGCTAATAAGGAACTGAGAAAAACAAAAAAGATTTTTAGTATAGACATTGCATCATCATTCATTTGTTTAGGTTTTAAACTTTATTGTTGTTTGTTTCTATCTACTTATCAGTTTTCTTATTTTAGTTGTTTAGAAATAGAATCCATTTTGGAATATTTTGTCTCATCTTTAAATTATCAGAGCATAAGTATATGGAAAATTTTGGATTATGAGAGATATAGTTGTAGCATTTTCCTATTTGTCTTGGTGGTTATGAAGTGGAAAGCAACAAGAACCTAAAATCTCCAATGCAGTAAAATTATCTTTGGTTAATGTTGGTAATGTGGTATCCTCATTTAGGAGTGTTAATCGAAAATGGCAAAGTCTGGAAGAACGAAAATTTAACGGGAAATATAGTGATATGGTTGTGGCATTTACCCATATATATGTATATATGTATATATTGCTACTTAAGCGTGACGAGTTGATACGAGATCTTTAATGGATTTTTTTTCAAAACCCCTTATTTTATTAAGTATTAGTAAACAAACAACTTATGCTTTCATATTTTTAGTATCAATCAATTATTATTATTATTTTTTTTTTGAAAATATCTTAAGCAATTTATTCCAAATGAGCCAATGAGTATATTTTTAAGCTCATCTGGATTAACATATTAGGCTCTTGGCCCTCTTTGAGTTCATATATGATCTATTTGTGGTAACTATATTAGAAAATGTTACATCTTGATATGATGGAGCTTGGACATTCCTATATTATTTTAGTGGTACCAAACTCGTATTTAATACTGTCTTCCCTTTCAATGATGGTTTGAAAAAAAAAAAAAAAAAAAAAAAAAAGAAAAAGAATATTAAAGAAATTTATGTATGGTACAATTGATATTTGATTTTCTGCTTCTGCATCCAAAGATCTATCACTTAACGTGATCTCTTATAATTTAGTTGCTTCATAGTGCATCTATTATTGATTTCCAAATGTGAGAAATGTAATTTCCGTTAGTAACGACAAATGTTTATTGATATATTTTTTTTTTTTCCTGAGAGACATATTAAGCAATAAGTTTGGTATTTCTTGATTTCATGTTGGATATCTTTATTCTGATGCCACAAAAAAAAATAAAAATAAAAATAAAAAATTTGGGGTGAAAGAAATTAATGTATGAGTGTATTATTCAGTCGTGTTATATTTTTATTGCAGAGGAATTTTTGTATATAAAAAGAGACTTAATCATTTAACTATAAAAAATGATTTAAAAGGTTTTATTGAGATGTATGAGTGGAGAGAGATGTAACTCGTGGAGGGTGACCTCATAAGGGTTGATGGGTAGAGAGAGTACTTATGGGTTTGGTAAAATGAACACTGAAGGCGAGAAGGTGTCTTATGAAGCGCGATACATAATATAAGGCTCAGGTATCTACCATTACCTTGGGAACAGGAGTGCGTATACATGTTTCGGTATTGTTAATTCTCTACTATTATAATATATCATCATCAATATAGTGAATATCATAAGAAACTATCAAGCCCGAAAGAAGATGGCATTACCTCCAGCCATAAAATCAAATTTGTTAATGCCTGCAAAATAAAGTGAGAAATCCCAAAACGTCTAACATTGTGTCAGACATAGTGGATCAGAATGTGAATGTAGTATGGCAATGTAGGCCACACACGTGTTATAAATACCCTTGTCTAACATTCTCCCACTTGGTCAATATTGACACACTTATTTTCTCTATAGGGTTGAGAATTAAAACTTTATCTAAAGAATTTCAGTGTATAAAATCATGGCGGAAATCACATTTTATATATGAGTGTTACCTTCCATGTATTATTATATCACCGTCTTTCTTTATATAAACATCTTTATATGGTAGTACTTTATAAATAGTTATTTCAAAAAACTATTCAAGGAAGTCAACTTTATTGTCCCAATGGACTATCTGTATGAATAATGTGATGACCATGTCATCTTTTTCATTTTTTCGGCATTTTTATTTTATTATTTAATTAATTATTTATTTATTTCCTTTTTGTGTTACCTTAGGGTTTTGTAAGACCCGAGGTAGGGTTTGGTGTCCGGACTTGGTTTCTAACATCTCATGCATTTACTTTAATTTATTTTATTGTTAATACATAGCTTAATTGTGTAGAAAAGCATGCTAATTTTCATTTCCTAGGGGTATGATTGCATTTTTTCTTCGGGAAACATTTTCATTTTGGGGGGGTCTTTGTGCGATTATCTTTTTGAGATATTTTGGTTTAGGGACCTTTTTGTAATTATTTTTGTTAGATATTTAGAAGAGGAACTTTTTTGCAATTTTTGGAAAGTGTGACGAGTATCACCTTTTCCTTGGACCATGTGTTGACTTTTGTTTGGAGACAAGTGGAGGGCTTGGATGATGCCAAGTGTTGGATGGATTTTAAATCTTGTGAGAATGCATTGGATTGTGACAAGTGGAGGGTTGAGATTAAATTGTGTGTGTGAGAGGTAGTGCTAATGTAGTTAAAATGTTATGTATCTCATTTAGTTAGTAGAAAAACTAGAGATTTCCTTTGTCTTCTTCATTCTCTCTTACTAAGCCACCATTGATGCAATCAAACCCTAACCCTAGACCTTGAAATTTACCATCTTCCTCACACCTTTTGGCCTAGCTTTTGGAAGACAAAAGCTTCCCTTCACCTTCCTCTACAACACCTTGTTCTTAGATTTAATTTTGCACACCTTTCTTATGGATTCTAGAGATTCTTTTCTCTAGTGAGGTAGGGGATGTTCTGTAATACCCCTAGTTTTCAAAAGGATTGAATTGGAAATTTTATTTTATTTTTTATTGATTAATTGATTTAGTTATGTGACTTAGTTGTTTTATTTTTTTTTTAAGTGATTAATTATGTTTGTTTAATTGATTTAATTATTATTTGTGTAATTGATTTTAATTGCATTCATTGTTTAAGTTAATTAATTAATTGTTCTATTTTAATTAGTTGTCTTAATTGTTTTCATTTAATGATTTTAATTGAATTAATTTTTGTGGGATTTAATACTTTAATTGTTTTAAATGACTGGCTTTAGTTACATGGATTTAGTTTTCAACGTAACTGTTATATAGTTTTTCATAGGTAGCCGTCATTAATTATCACCTAGGTTTACCTATCGGCCGAGTTATATATGGATTAGGGTTTAATATCTAAACCTATATATATATATGTATATTACGGTGGATTAGGGTTTAAAACATCACAAAACAAAACGTAGGTTTTCTGTAGAACAGAGATACAGTGAGGTATTGAGAGACACAGAGGAAGATAAAGAGAGGAGGTCTAGGTTTTGGTCTAGACCAAGGTTGGACCAAAAAGGAGGAAGGAGAGGTGTTTCTGGGTTGAACCAAGGCACTGGAGGAGCAGACTTGCAGTTTAGGACACAAACATATCATACAGAGATGGTGAATTAGAATTTCAAATCTGAGTTTTAAAGGCAAGTTTCTGATCTTCTCTTTCCCAGGAATCTGTGTTTTGTGCATGCTTAGATAGACTTCAGGGATTAAAATAAAGTTTAAATACATCTTTTATACATGTGAAATCGTTATGTGATTTTATGGAATTAATCTAGTCTCTGTTGTTTTAAAACTTAAACCTGTGTTCTTACTGTCGATGCTTAAAACTTGGGTTATAGCTTCTGTCATGGTTGGATTATACTGCTTTAAAATTAATCTGGGACTAGGATGGGACCTTAAAACATGTAATTAAACTTAATACAGAGACTGTAAGTGGTGTTGGAGGTGAGGAAGAAAACTGGAAGGGACAACGGCTGCTAAGGGAGGGAGAAAAGGCTCTCAAAGGCCTTAGAGCCGGCTCCCAAAGGGGGGAGCCGGCTCTAGATTTATTAGAGCCGGCTCTAAGGGTATTAGAGCCGGCTCTAAGGGTATTAGAGCCGGCTCTAGGCAAAGTGGAGCAGGCTCCCAATTTTGGGAGAGCCTACTCTCTCCTTAGGCTTCTCCGAGGTTGGTTTTAGGGACTGTTTGGGTGGTTTATGGACTGTTTGGGCTATACAGAGTTTGTGTACCTTGTTTAAAGTGTTTCAAATGAGGTATACTATTGTTTTAGACCTGTAAGAATATGTTTAAACAAGATTTCATAAAGGGATTAAGGAGGAGGCAGTGTACAGTTAGGGAAAGAATCTACAGGTTGCACCTTAAATATTGATCAGTTTAAACTCTGGAACTTGGAGGATTATTTATATGTGATTTAATTTTTATTAATCATGTTTAAATAGGAATATAAGTAATATGGATTACGTGAATTTAACCATGCTTGTCTTGGACTAAATTAATAGTCATCTTATAAATCAACTGCAGCAGTTTAGGGACGAGTTGGAGGATGTGAATGCTTCTGTTACTTACTGTTTTTTTGAAGTTTTGATGTCTCTGAAAAATCTTAAATTGAGAATCATATTTTCAGCTGTGTTGTAAGCATATAGTAATTTAAATATGTGTATGCTTAAATGGAATTAACTAGTGCTTAAATCTGTTATACATGGCATCAATATGACACTGTTTAGAGAGGTAGATTGTATAATCTTATTTTACAAATTTAAAGGACTGTGATTTGGATTCTAACTCTGTTAGTGGATGCATAATTTAGTTTTACACATGTGAAATTATATCTGTGCTTATTTTGGAATATAGTTGATAACTATCTATACTATTTTTGGTCAACTATGGTAAATGAAGGATTTAAATGATATGACTCATATTAGCAATTTAAATGGTTGGAATGTGATATTTAGGTTCTGTAATGAATGTCTAATGTCATGTTATATGTATTAAACTGTATTTATGCAAATTCTGGATAATGGTTGATAGATAACAATTATCGTCTTTATAATTATGTTGTTTGGAGGATTGTGTGCACCGGTATGGAATAGTGGCATACTAGGGATGGATTAGTAAAACACTAAATCCTACCTATTTTGGAATGAGTTGGATTAACTATAAAAGATTAAGTCCTACTTATGTGGATGTCTATGCACCGATATGGGACGGTGGCATATTAAGGACGGCTCAGTTCAAAACACTGAGACCTACCTATATTTGGGATGGATTAGTTCAAACACTAAGTCCTACCTATATTAAAATAAGATAGATTAACTACAAAAATTAAGTCCTACTTATAGCTATGTGTCAGGTCAATAAACTATTTAAATGACACACCTTGAACGAACTTTATATATTTATGTTATGGTGCTATGGTATGAGCTTGAGTCTCAGGACCATGATTAGGGTGCGTATATCGTCTAGGATGGATAACTGGACAGTGGTTTTGTTCCCTGGTAGGTCTAGATACACATGACCATATTTCGTGCAATTTGCATGGTGTCTCTACTCAGGCTAAGACATACCTATTGGACTAGTGAGCGTCCTGTAGTGTGTAATATATACATATATGGACTACTCTTGATATTTTTGAGTCTATCTAAGATGTATCTGCCTATCGAATTCTTATTTGGATCGTAGTAGATCAGGACTTGCATGTGGGCCTGACCCACTCTATTATTTTTCAGGTGTTCGACAGTATCAGGCTTAGAGCTTGATCGTGTTGATGCAGATACAGACACTCACTCTTCCGATTACATAGGATTTCCTTTCTATTTTAATTTTGGATTTTATTTCTGTAAATTTGTACAAGGTTTTGGGATTAGGGGTCAACTAGGTGGATTCCCAAGTTGTACGGTTTTAAATTATACTTAATTTATTATTTCAAGTTGGAGGATTCTTATTTTTTAGATTTCTTTCAGCGTATTATTAATTTATTCCTAATTTTCTGCTTGTTTACATATTAATTTTTTGGTATCCATCGGATCTGTGCTCGGACTTGATCACCCGTGGCTCTAGAATCGAGGGGTATCACTTGTTCTATGTTTACGTCCTTAATGTTTCATTGTGCATTTGAAGTTAATTTATATTGTATGCATGTTATATGAATTGTAGGATTGCATATATATGAAGGTTGTATGTAATTGACCTAGGGCTTTATATTATTCAAGGCATGTGTATGATATACCTCTTGTAAAGATGTTATTTTATTTGGTGGATAATTAATTTCTAGTAATTTCTTATAGTTATAACTATGGAATTCTTGTATTATTCTTACTAATTAAATTGTTGTAAGCTTATATAATGTGTATTGAATTTAACTAAGTGCTTAAGGATTGTTTAAATATCATGAATTGATTACTTGATTTGATCTCATTATGCTAGTGTATTTTCATTCACATTGTGGACTTGTCATTGCAAATGCCATAGTAGTTTGAAGACTTAGAGCATGGTTTGTGTGGTTTCAAACTTGGTTGTGCATGAAAGTGATTAAGTGTATTGTATACTTATGTATACGTTGTATTATTTGTTGATTTTGAAAACTTGGGGCATTTTGTTTGCGATATAGCTAGAGCACGGCTCTAGTGTGGGAGGTACAAATTCTCCCCAATATAGTGGCCAATTGGGTAATTATCGGTGGGCTAGTAACCCAAAATAGCTATTTTTGTTTGGTTAATAACCGGCGTAATGTCCAAGTATATTCCTATTGTTTGATTTCGCATTTAGTTTCAAGTCGACAATACTATGTAGTTATAACTTGTTGTTTGGCATTGGAGGTTCCAATATTGTTTAAATGTGTTACTTATTGTGGATTACGTTTAAAGTGCTTCAAAGATAGTTTTAGGATGATCCCTTAGTTTCACCTTGAAACTAGACGTTAGGAGGCATGATCCATATGTATTTGTTTATATTACACTTGCAAAACCATTGATATTTTAGGTTATACGCATACGCACTATCCTACTGAGTAAGGTTATACGCATACGCACTGTCCTACTGAGTAATTCAAATTACTTACCCTTATTGATTATTGTTTTTCGGGCAAAGAGGTACTCTTCTTGGATGCACATCATTCTTAGCTCGGACTTGTGTTACATTTTGAACATTTTTTATATGCCATTAGCATGCAAATGTTAGCATGTTATACTTGTCTTTTGAGGTTGACAATGTGTAATATATTTAGATGCTTGTCTAGCTTCCTTTTGTATGTGTAATATGTACCCAATCACTCTCTTTTGGTGTAACTTAACATGTATGTAATGAGACCAATGGCCAAGCACTTTTAATGTATGTGAATTATGTCATTTTGTATCAAGTATTTATCTCTTTAGTATTTTATGCACTTGGGGGCATTTTCATCATTTTACTTTACTTATCATTCTTGGTTTGGACCATAAGTGATCTAAGAATCAATTTTGAATGGGGGTTGCTTCACAAACTTTTTCCAAAAAGCCCTTTCTTTCCAAAGTTTTCCAAAGTTTTCCATGATTTTTCAAAAATTTTCATTCCCAGGTTGTCGTTCGTAGACCCCTACGATCGATCGTAGGTGGGCACGATCGATCGTACTTGTGATATTCCTTGTTGTTTTATCGTTCGTGCACATTTTAATCGATCGTACTCATGGTTTGATCGATCGTACCTGAGCATTTTTTGTTTTCTCATCATTCGTAACCTTATGATCGATTGTACCCCTAGTATGATAAACTATATCAATTAGAAAAAATTTCAAACTTTCAATTTCAATTTCAATTTAGCAACCATAGTCCTCACATGCCAATTTAATTACTTATTGAATAACCTTAATCTCCAAAATCCTTTTTGAAAGTGAACTCACAGTTTTAAACATGTAGCTTACTATCCATACTTGTATCTATTCCATGCTATCCCTCAATTCACAGGCAAACTTTTTCAATTCCCAAGGTATTTTTCTATAGGTATGCATTCTCTTTTTTTCCAAAAGGGTACTGCGTAATGTTCAGGTCTATTAAGCTTTCTAAATCACACATGTAACGAACTTTCAGTCGATGACTCCCAAAACAGATGGTTTTAGGGCATTAAGTGTTAAAACACCCTTACAGACCTAATTTTACAAGTAATCTAGGTAGCCTAAACCCCTTATGTAACGAGTTTTCAGCTAATGACTCCCAAACCAGATGATTTTAAGACATTAGGTGTCAGAACACACCCCTAAGGACTTAATTACTCAAGCAATCTAGGTACAGACCTGAACTTGACCCTTTTCTTTTTCTATATATATATATATTTCACATTGGTGAAGATTTTTTTTATTTTTTTTTCCTTTATTGCATACATACCAATTTTCTTTCTTTCTATTTTTTTTATACCTTGGTTCTCAAACTTATCAAATTCACCTGCTCATCTCAGTTTAACACAAAATAGAACAAGACTTCAAGTTTATACCCCACAGAATTCATACAAGTGTGAACATGTACAAAGTGAAGTATTTCAGATATCAAAATCATCAAACAGTAATTATCCTTACAAAGTAGACCACATGCCACCAATTGATTTCAAAAAAATTCAAAAAACCATTTTCAACATAAATTTGGCATACAATCCATCTTTAACCAACATTAGACTTGATAAAGAAATCATAATAATCAACAGACCCAAACTCATGCTTTAAACCTCACAATTTATTCCCTTATCTTCAATATATCATCAACAAAAATTTGAAATATATGAATGTTCCCCTTTCCCCCAAACTTAATATGCACTCCTCAATGTGTGAAACCAAAGAAAAGTTAGAAAGATATTAACATACTACACCAAACCAGCAAAGATATACCAATATGTAGCTCAAAAGGGCAAAATAGAAAAATCACCCCCAAACTTAGTCTTTAGTACCTGAAAAAATAATCACACTCCCACACACATCAGAGTATTAAGTTTATGGAGTAAAAATAGAGAAATATCATTATATATAACAGATATGGCAAAAATTTCAACAAGGGTATAATAGGCAAAAAGCATATATATAATGAAGATCAATACAATACTTTGAAGAAAAGACTTAGGGTAGGAATACAACATATAGAATGAAATACATCAAAAATACTACCCTAGTCAACAGAAATATGCCTATATATCAAACGAAAAATACAGAAAAGCCCTAGACCGCTAATCTGTATGGGATGGTAGAAGGTCGGTAGAAGCAGGAGTGGTAGAAGGAGTGCGGCGTAACAGCTCATCAAGAATGATTTTTTTTTTTTTTTTAAAAAAAAGAAGAAGAAGAAGAATATTAACCTAATAGATATTTGATCACCACCTTTGATGGAGTGCACCAGTGGAGAGGATTCAAGTCCCTCTTGTAGAGCCAGGAAATCATTTGAGATTGAGAGGAAACAAAAAATGAGGGGGCAGTCTTGGTGAATAATAATTAGGTAAAAATAAAAAATTCAAACTACACTAATGAAAAAAAAAAAAAAAAAAAATGTTAACCTCGTAGATATAGTCATTTAAAAATACTTTCATTTGAAATTATTTTTTTATTAGTATGTAGAATTCTTTTTTCTTTTTTCTTTTTTGATAGACCAAGATGATAATGGAAGAGAATATCAATAAATTTTAGTAGATTAGAGAAACTATAAAATGCATAGATTTGTATAAGGGTGAAGTGCAAAAAATATCTCTGAAGTATACTTTTCGTAACATCTTTACCCCTATTTTTACAAGTGACCAAAAAATACCCATATTCTTTTCACATTGTGCAAAAACATCCCTCAATAAAAAATCTAACATAAAATAGTGTTATAATGCCCATTTTACCATTTTTTCTTCAAAAAATGCCGATACCAAACCTTCCTCACCACCCCCAAAATCACCACCACTATGCAAATTTCAGTCCGGTGCATATAGACTCTTAATGGTCCACATCTAATTAGTGAAGCAAACTTCCCCCTTTCTCTCTCTAGAATTTCCTACTCCTTTTAGGATCTCCTCCTCCTTATCACGCACTTTCTCACCATCAGTCATTCCCATGGCCTTCTGATAGCCGTACGGTATATATACACATATAAAACACACTCACTACACACACACACACACATTTATATGCATATGGTTTTTTGGGTTTAAATTAATTTTTTGTGGGTTTGCAACAAGGAGTTCAAATGGAGGGGTCATCGGGAAACATGGGGGCGAGGGGCTTTGACGTGAACGTGATGCCACCGCAGCTGGGGTGTCGTTTCCAAACAATGCAGCGTCATCATTTCAGATGGATTTTTGGCCGATCAGATGGTGGTGGAAACATAAGGGACTCGCCAGAGGTAATGACGGGAAATGACGTAGTCGACAAGGACGAGAACAGTCTGGCTCGAAAGAAACTCCAGCGACCGCAACATCCCACCAAATGATAAACAACCACACAGTTTTCCACCGGTCATCACTTCACCCGATTTTCTCACTGGATTCGCACTACATCTCACCTCCACTTCAAACACCACCGATCACGTTTCTCTCCTAGCCAATATTGTGATGGCACAAGTTTTCAAACCCAGTGCGTCAATGATAACTCGAAAGTTGACCCGATAACGGATCATAAATGTGGAAGCGAATAAAATGACGAGGTCTCTAGAGGTGTACGCCACCTCTAAGACATCAATGTGACTTCCCATGAAGCCACGGAACCCAAGAGAAAATAATCTCGGAAACTAGGGTTAAAAACGACTAAGTACAACCTTAGGGGTAAAACGGTATTTTTTAAATCATAAATGGGTACTACCGTGCACACCATTGGATAGACAACAAAAAATCAATAAAGTTAGACTCAAGAATCTCCTAATTCGTTGTCCCAATGAAGAAGATATGAAACCTCAAAATTTTAAAGAAAAACTGAAAATATAAATGATCCCAGGTGCGACTGCGATCGATCGTGAAATTCTACAATCGATCGCAAAATCCATGAACGATGGGCAATAGCCAAATTCAAAATTTTAAAAACATAATGTGCCCAGTGCGATCGATCGCAAACTGCGATCGATCGCCAGAAGTTTTGAACGATGAAATTTGGCCAAAAAGGTGCTTAAGGATCGATCACAGCCATCTACAATCGATCGCCAAATCTGCGATCGATCGCAGCTGGTTTGGCTGCGACCGTGAAGTTTATGAAAACAACTATTTTTCGAAGCAAAAACGAATTTTTCTGGAAAAACTTTGTGAAGCAACCCCCCTTAAATTAAGTCCTTTAGACAACCATGAACTAAAATCAAAGTGAAATTCAACATGGAATGCCCAAAATGCCCTCAAGATAAAATAAGTCGCTAATAAAAATCGAATGAAATTTAACATACAATGCATTCATCAAAAGAGATTACCTTTAATACCCTGATATTTTAAATGATTTATTAATTGGGATTAATTACTTTTATTTTATTTTTTAAATAATTTATTTGATTTAATTTGAATTAATTACGTTTATTTTATTTTTTAATTGATTTGTTTTATTGAGTGTTTAGATTAATTATTTTATTTTATTTATATTTCGTGAATTATTGATATGATGATTGTTATGTGTGTGCTTAATTATTGATTGAATTGTTGGCGTATTGATTTTATTGGTATGGTATGACTTAGTTGTAAATTCTTGTTTGTCTATGTGCTTTATGTAATTAGTTATTTTAATTTAATTATTTATTTAATTATTTTATTTATTTTAATTAATTGGATTGGGCGTAAGGAAAGTTGGACCAAAGGATGTGATCTTGGGTTTGAAGGAAGCCTTATTGGGTTAATTAATAAGGGCCCATGGTTATAAAGATATTTAAATAATTACCTCTGTATAATTATATATATATATATATATATATAATTAATAATTATTATGGAAGGAAATATATATATATATTATATGTGAATATGATTTAATTAGTTAAAGATTTAGCATGGAAGAAAATATAAATATAAATATTATATAATATATGTGTATATATATTATTTAAAGATACTTATTATTATTTTTATTTGGTAATCCTAGTAGGAATAGGATTAGGGTAATTAATGAGTATAAATATACACATAAGGTTTTAGTGTTAAAAGTTTTACACGTTAAAAAAATAAGAGAGACAGAGAGAGAAAAGAAGAAAAGGCTGATAAGGAGTGGACCGGATCTGAGAAAGAAGACGTCGGGATTGGAAGAGTCAATCAAAACTTGAAGCATCGGTTTCGTTTCGAAATCTTCAGGTGAATTCTTCTCTATCTTTCCTATTAGAACTCATAAGGATTTCACCCTGAGTATCAAGATTTTAATTAAATTTATTAATTAAATCATGGTTATATCTGATGAATTAAAAGCATGAAAGATTATATATATATATATATATATATATTGGAATTTTGGATTTTAATTAGTATATATGTGTGTTGCATATAGTTTAAAAATCAACTGTTATGCTTGATCTATGACCCAAGAGGGTTATTTATGATTTATAGAATTTCTTTTTTTGGTAATTTTCTGATTTTTTTTTTGTTATATATTTTTAGGAATTTATTAGAATTTATTTTCTATTATTTGTGTGGAAAATTATATATATATATATATATATATATATATATATATATATATATATATTCACTGGAGGCATTAATCGGCGCATCAAATAAGGATTTTGATTCAGTATGGGCGGTATGTTATAACATAGTGTGCGTGTGGATTTGAGCCATAGATGTGGCTTGATTAAAGGAGATAGATTTGGTGTGATGCGGCACAAGATAGTATAATACACTTGCGGATCTGGCTGTTGATCCTGCTAGATCCATGGGCGGTTGATCAGGTGAGGTGAGGTACACCAATGCTCAGTGCACAACAGATCTGAGGCGTTGGGGATAGGAAGATGGATTCAGTGTGGCGCGACTCACCAAAAGGGGGAGTATCAGTCACCTAGAAAGTGCCACCTCACGTCGAGAGGGTAGCAGACACGTGGACGCGCCTGCCAATTAAAGGAAGCGCGTGCAAAAGGCTTGGGCGCGTGTGAAGGCGCGTGGGTCTGTGTGCGGGGTCCCGGAAAGTTCCTATAGGTCTGGTCATGTCCTAGAATTGATTTTAAGCTTGTTAGTATTGAAATCAACCTTTAGAGCACGTATTCTTAGTATTCTGAGAGCCATAGAACATCACTATGATATTTAATGTGCATATATTTAATTAGTTGATAAAATATTATGGAAGGAAGTGTATATATATATACTTAATTATATATATGTATATATGGTATATTTAATTTGTGATTAGTATGGAAGGGAGTGTGTATATATATATATATATATATATATATATATATATAATGAAAGGTATTATAATATATGTGTATATTTATATATTATTTAAGATAATTAATATTAGTTAATCTTATTTAATCGGTATATTTGGATAGGTTGGTTTTTAAATTAATGTTATGCGTATAATATGCATGAGATGTCTATGTGTGATTTAGTTCATCGTTAAGCTTAAAATCAGTACATGGTTGAATTGTACGCATGGATGAGTCGCCGAAGGCTTAAATATAATGCCTAAGTATTTGTATGAATAAAATAAATACATAGGAAACAGTGGATGAGTTGCTAATTTAAGGGTAAAAATATATATACTTAAGGAGGTATGGTTAATTTGCCAATGTATAAATAAATATACTTAAGAATAAATGATTGAGTTACCAATATATAAATAAATATATTTTTAAATGGCATAGTTGATTTGTCAATGTATAAATAAATTTACTTAAGGAGGCATGGTTAAGTTGCCAATATATAAATAAATATATTCACAATGGCATGGTTGAATTGCCAAAGCATAATTAAATTGTTATGTGAATTAGATGATTAAAATTTATCTATGGATACTATATGCATAAGTTGGATTAGGATTAGATATTCTTAAATTAGAATAATCTACTAGTTACATGTTAGTGTATTATTTTATATATATTAATAAAGTAATATTGGTAGAGACATGGATAATTTGTCAAAGCCTAGGTATTGGTTGTATGATTTAAATAATTAAATTCATTATTGGCTTTTGAATTAAATATAATTTTTCTTGAATTATATTTTATTATTTAAATGATTAAATAATTATTTAAAATGGAGTTAAGGTTAAAAAAGGTTTCTTTTTAAAAGAGAAGGAGTTTTGAATTGGTTTAGGTATGATTATGTTTTAATCATGATTTAATGGTTTGGAAAATTAATGAAACTATTAATAGATGTGAAGGTTGTACTGTTATAATTATTTATACATATGCATATCCTTGTTTAGTAAAAATTTATTAGGTTTGGTTTTAATCAGAGGTAATTTACTTATTGGTTTTTAGAGGTCTGGTAAAGTGAACTTGCTCCTAGGATTTAACTCACGATTTATTTTTCAGGTTATTAGAAGTTCCGGTCTCAAGGTTGAGGATCCGTAGCTGGGAGATTGTCATTTATCTATTCATCTTGTGTACTTTTAAGTAGTATTGGATTATTGGATAATGTTTTAAGGGGTCCTTGAGTTACAGGATTCCCGAGTTGTTATTGTTGGAGAATTATTACTTAATGAAATATTTATTTATTAGTTTTCTTCAGCGGTTTATTCATTATTTATTATTCATCTTTGTATTCTGTGCTTATTTGAAATACTTTAATTGTTTTGATATCCCCTAATTTTGTGCGCGGATTTGATCAACCTGTGTTCCGAAATTAGGGGGTATCACAGTTGGTATCAGAGCACTCCAGGTTCAAGTGTCCCTAGTGTGTCTTTCGTTGTGTGACTTCCGCGTTGTATACTCTTTTACTTAGAGCTTAAGTTTAGGATTCATTGTATTATGTATTCGGTCCGTTAGTGCGTCCTAAAGTTAAATCGTTTAGTCTTATCAGCAAATGGTAGGATCCGATTTGGAAGGAATTGGAGAAGGCAAGAGCGTAGGTGTTAGGATCGTATGCTAAATCAGTATATAGGGAGACAATATTTATTGTGTAAACTGATAGAATGGCATAGACTACGAAGGTTAACAGTTTACGTTCATATAATAAACACAGGTGCGAGATAGAGTAGATAACTGAATTGTGGGAAGTTATTACTTCTACACTCAGTATTATTCAGGGAAGATGAACAAAGTTGCAGATATTCTCAAACACCAACAAAATACAAAATGGTTAATATGTTGAGAAGTTATCTAGTTTAGATATAGTGGTAAAACTGGTACACCAGCTATTACTCACAAGGAAACTATAGGTCAACTTGGAAATAAAGAAATTTTTTTTTACTCAGTGGAATTCGACAAGGTATGGGTTATAGGAATTGACTAATAGGTCTTCGTGATAAATTTTAAGGAAAGTGATGATGACTGAGGAACTTCATTCTCAGTCTCGATTATTCAGGAGGGCAGGAGAAAATCATGGAGTTAATGTAACCATTTCATATACTAAAGTGGATATGAGATGGTACTTTCTTGCAATAGAGTATGGGAGTACTGATGTTATGATGAGATTTTTTTTTCCATATGGGTCACAAATGATAGTTTGACCAAGATTGGTTGAGAGCATTAAAAAAAGCTTGCGGAGTTGCCTGTTGGTATGGCTTTGCTCAAGGATTTGTATGGACGATCTTTAAAATTTTCCATTCGTGGATCGTTGTTTAAAAGGAGTTGAATTCTGAGTCATACATTAATTAAGGACATATTTATGGAGATTATTCTTTTTAGAGATCTTTTGTGCGTTGCCATAATAAGCGAAATAGTAAGGTTATCATGAACTCATATATTAGCGTTCGAAAATGGGAAGCGGGTTATTACCTAAAGTATTTTTTTTCGTGAAGGGTCTAATGTGGTTTAGCAATAAAGATGAGGTTATTACCTTATTATGTGGGTTATTCATATTTTGTTTGATTAGGCAATAATCTTTTGTTGGCGATATTATATATTTCAAGTCATGTGTGTAAAGGGGTTTTTATTTGTTTCGCTGTAAGAAAATACAGCAATGGGGATATTTCCCAACTCATATAATATTGGTGAGATTAAGTTGCAAAGAACTGCAACGAGCATAGATTAGCTTAGTATATTCTTCATAAATTACGAGATATGCCTGCCAATTATGAGTATGTATGGATGGGTCAATTTCCACACGGATAACGGGAACATGAAAATTTGAAATTAAATAATCAAAGTTTTTCATTTCATGGATTCGTGAATTCCAATGACGGAATTCCTTTTGTTAGGGGGGAAGAATGTAATATCCCGATATTTTAAATGATTTATTAATTAAGATTAATTACTTTTATTTTATTTTTTAAATGATTTATTTGATTTAATTTGAATTAATTGCATTTATTTTAATTTTTAATTGATTTGTTTAATTAGTGCTTAGATTAATTATTTTATTTTATTTATATTTCATGCATTATTGAAATGATAATTATTGTGTGTGTGCTTAATTATTGATTGAATTGTTGGCGTGTTGATTTTATTGGTATGGTATGACTTAGTTGTAAATTCTTATTTATTTATGTGTTTTATGTAATTAGTTATTTTAATTTAAGTATTTATTTAATTATTTTATTTATTTAATTTAATTGGATTGGGCTTAAGGAAAGTTGGACCAAATGATGTGGTCTTGGGCTTGAAGGAAGCCTTGTTGGGTCAATTAATAAAGGTCCATGGTTATAAAGATATTTAAATAATTATATTTGCATAATTATATATATATATATATATATATATATATATATATATATATATTACATGTGAACATGATTTAATTAGTTAAGGAAATATTTCCTTCCATGCTAAATCCTTAACTAATTAAATCATGTTCACATGTAATATATATATATATATATATATATATATATATATATATATATATATATATATATATATATTATAAAATATATGTGTAAATATATTATTTAAAAGATTATTATTATTATTATTTTTATTTAGTAATCCTAATAGGAATAGGATTAGGGTAATTAATGTGTATAAATATACACATAAGGTTTTATTGTTAAAAGTTTTACACGTTAGAAAAATAAGAGAGACGGAGAGAGAGAATAAGAAAAGGCTGATAAGGAAGGGACTGGATCTGAGAGAGAAAACGTCAAGATTAGAAGAGTCAATTAATGCTTGAAGCGTCGGTTTCGTTTCGAAACCTTCTGGCGAGTTCTTCTCTATCTTTCCTCTTAGAACTCATAAGGATTTTACCCTAAGTATCAAGACTTTAATTAAATTTATTAATTAAATCATGGTTATATCTGCTGAATTAAAAGCATGAAATATTATTTTTTTATTTTTTTTTTGGAATTTTGAATTTTAATTAGTATATATGTGTGTTGCATATAGTTTAAAAATCAACTGTTATGCTTGATCTATGACCCAAGAGGGTTATTTATGATTTATAGAATTTCTGGAATTTTTCTGGTAATTTTTTGATTTTTTTTGATTATATATTTTTAGGAATTTATTAGAATTTATTTTCTATTACTTGTGTGAAAAATTATATATATATATATATATATATATATATATATATATTATTAATATATACACTGGAGGCGTTAATTGGCACATCAAATAAGGATTTTGATTCAGTGTGGGCGGTATATTATAACAAAGTGTGCGTGTGGATTTGAGCCATAAATGTTGCTTGAATAAAGGAGATTGATTTGGTGTGATGTGGCACATGATAGTATAATGCACAACAGATCTGAGGCGTTGAGGATAGGGAGATGGATTCAGTGTGGTGCGGTTCACCAGAAGGGGGAATATCAGCCAACCAGAAAGTGCCACCTCACGCCAAGAGGGTAACAGGCCCGTGAGGACGCGTGGATGCGCCTGCCAATTAAGGGAAGCGCATGGAAGCATGTGCAGAAGGCTTGGGCGTGTGTGGAGACGCGTGGGGGCGTTTGGGTCTGCGTGCGGGGTCTCGGAAAGTTCCTATCGGGTTCGGTTATGTCCCAGAATTGATTTTAAGCTTGTTAGTATTGAAATCATCCTTTAGAGGACGCATTCTTGGTATTCTGAGAGCCATAGAACATCACTACGGTATTTAATGTGCGTATATTTAATTAGTTAATAATTTATTACGGAGGGAAGTGTATATATATATATATATATATTATGGAAGGTATGATTATACACATATATTATATGTATATATTATATAATATATGTATATATGTATTTATTAATTAAGATAATTAATATTAGTTAATCTTATTTAATCGGTATATCTGGATATGTTGGTTTTTAAATTAATATTATGCGTATGATATGCATGAGATGTCTATGTGTGATTTAGTTCATCGTTAAGTTTAAAATCAGTACATGGTTGAATTGTAGACATGGATGAGTTACCAAAGGCTTAAATATAATGCCTAAGTATTTGTATGAATAAAATACATACATAGGAAGCAATGGATGAGTTGCTAATTTAAGGGTAAAAATATATATACTTAAGGTGTCATGGTTGATTTGTCAATGTATAAATAAATATACTTAAGGAGGCATGGTTGAGTTGTCAATATATAAATAAATATATTTTTAAATGGTATGGTTGATTTGCCAATGTATAAATAAATATATTGAGTTACTAATATATAAATAAATATATTCATAATGCCATGGTTGAATTGCTAAAGAATAATTAAATTGTTATGTGAATTAGATGATTAAAATTCATCTATGGATACTGTATGTATAAGTTGGATTAGGATTAGATATTCCTAAATTAGAATAATCTAGTAGTTACATGTTAGTGTATTATTTTATATATATTAATAAAGTAATATTGGTAAAGATATGAATGATTTGTCAAAGTCAAGGCATTGACTATATGATTTAAATAATTAAATTCATTATTGGCTTTTGAATTAAATATAATTTTTTTGAATTATATTTTATTATTTAAATGATTAAATAATTATTTAAAATGGAGTTAAGATTAAAAAAGGTTTCTCTTTAAAAGAGAAGGAGTTTTGAATTGGTTTAGGTATGATTATGTTTTAATCATGATTTAATGGTTTGAAAAATTGATGAAACTATTAATGGATGCGAAGGTTATACTGTATATAATTATTTATACATATGCGTATCCTTGTTTAGTAAACTTAAAACTTTATTAAGTTTGGTTTTGATCAAAGATGATCTACTTATTGATTTTCAGAGGTCTGGTAGAGAGAACTTGCTCGTAAGATTTAACCCACGATTTATTTTTCAGGTTATTAGAATTTTCCAGTCTCAAGGTTGAGGATTCACAGTTGGGAGACTGTCATTTATTTATTCATCTTGTGTACTTTTAAGTAGTATTGAATTATTGGATAATTTTTAAGGCGTCCTTAAGTTACGGGATTCCCGAGTTGTTATTGTTGGAGAATTATTAATTAATAAAATATTTATTTATTAGTTTTCTTCAGCGGTTTATTTATTCTTTATTATTCATCTTTGTATTCTGTATTTGTTTGAAATACTTTAATTGTTTTGATATCCCCTAATTTTGTGCGCGTATTTGATCAACCCCTATTCCGAAATTAGGGGGTATCATATTGCCCTTGGCCTCATTACATATATGTTGAAGTGCAATCAAAATATAGTAATTAGGTTCACATTACATGCCCAAAAAGGGAAGCAAGCTATGCTTCCATACAAGTTATACATTACAACTTCAAAAGATAGTTAAACATGCCAACACTCACATGTATGGAAAACTATACAAAATATCCAATAGAGCTCAAGCTAAACTAGGGATGTTATGCATCCCAAATCAAGGTCTCCTTACCTGAAAAAGTCCCAAACAACTAAGGTGAGTAAACAAGTTACTCCGTAGGAAGATGAACATGCGTATACCCTAAAGTTTTAATATGCTTGCTAGTTCAAAATAGACAAATACATTAGGGTCATGCTACCTAACGTCTAATTCCGTAGTGAACTAAGGAACCATGCCAAGCTACCTTAAAGTAGTTTAAATGAAATACACAATGCACAAGTATACTAAACAACTTTAGAACTTCAAATACCAAAACCACAAGTTACAATTAAGCATTGGTTGTCAACTCGGAATTGAATGCAAAATCAAGTAGCGGAATATCTTGGACATGAAATCCCGGAATAGAACCAAGACATAAAAAGTTATTCAGGCAACTAACCCCCGGGAACAACCCCAGTGCGCACTAAATTAGGGAGAACTCGTACCTCCCGCACTAGAGCCGTACTCTAGCCATGTCAAATGAACAATGTCCCAAGTGTTTCCAAAATCAACAATAAGCCCACAACTTATTCATAAGTAAACAATGCATAGAACCACCTTCCATGCGCAAGTAGGGTTAAAACAACACAAACCATGTCCTAGGGTTCAAGTTTAGAATGACTTTGAAAATGACAAGTCTCAACATGTGATTCACTACACAATACATTGATATTCAACTTATTAAATAAATCACCATTGTAAGTCTTAACATTAAATCAACAACACTTAATAACAAGTTTGTATATGAAACAATGGCTATAATCAACAAGAGTTCTATATCACAACACTTATGAAATCTCTAGAATTTAGTGTGCTACTAAATGAAATATCACTTTACATAAGATATATATGTGCTAGACATGCTCTGAATCATTAAACCCTAAGTCAAGTATATAGGATTTTCATTAACATACAATACTACCGCAATGTTTCCGATTTTTATCATTTTTCATTTTTTGGGATTTTTCTGATCTTTCAGGATTATTTTGGATTTGTCTCGTTTTGCGTGTTGGGCACTGTGGGGTGTGTCGGATAGGTTTCGAGAGTTGGTTGGGGCATTTTCTTGAATTCAGAACTCTTGAAAATGCATTGGTTTCCATTTTGACATTTTTTTATTTTTCGGACCGGGAGGTCCCAAGTGGGACCCACTACCGGAGTCGTTAAGCACGGGGACGGTGTTTTGGGTTTGTGGCATTTCATACATCATTATTTTATGGTCTTTTACTTGGTGACATGTTTAATTATGGTTGTAAAGTGGTGAGTGTATATATATATATATATATATATATATATATATATATATTTGTAATATTAAAAAGATATTTTTATATACCATGGGACCCACCATTAGTTTACTTCATTACATATGGCTATAAGGCCATATGCTGACTGCTGATTCTTCCTCTTTCTCATGCAATACTCTCTGTTTCTCTTATTTCTTCATTTTACTTGTTCTTTCACTACATTTTCAAACTTTGATCTCTCCTTAACTATAGAGATTTTGATTTTGCCACTTAAGGCAAAGTTGACGAGCGCGTCAACGCCGATGTTTTAATCGGAGCAAAGTATCGTTTGGCCACCATTTGGGATTTCCAATTTTGGGTATTTTTGGGGCTTTTTCTTCAATTTGAGGTAGGGGTGTTCTTGTGAATTTTCTTTGATTTCTTGTGAATTTTCTTCTTTAATTTGACCTTAAGCATGCTAAATTTCAATTATCTTATCCATTATTATTGTGGTTGTATATAGTCAAAATGATGAATGTGTTTTACATGTTAATTAGGTTATATACATGACTATTTACATTATTGTGAAGAAGCATGCTTAATATTAGCATATTCCGTGTCTTGAGATTTCTCAATTGTTATGGAAATTGATGTTGTGGTTGTGAAATAAATGTTTGGAATTCTCTATCAAAAATGTGATGATGATGTAGATGGAATGTGTGGAATTTTATTGTTGAATTGGTAATTAGAAACATGAAGCATTCATGCATTCATTGGAAAAGAAAAAGGGAAATGTTTTGGAAAAACAAATGAAATTGTTTTGGGAATTTTTTTTTTTTTTTTTAAAGTGTTTGCGAAAACCGGGTGCCTAGGAGTCGCCTAGTAGTCTATGGCGTTAGTGTGGTCTAGAGGAGAATAGGGAGAGACCCTAGCGTGGTTGAGCTACCTAAGCCGGATAGGACGCCTTGGAGTTGCCTTGTGGTCGTGGATAGTTAGCTAATCCTCTTCTCGTAATGCCTTGCAATTGCCTTGGTTGGATTGCACTAACGATTTGAAAGGTGAAACGGTATTGTTTCGGAAATGGGGAGTAACATTACATGACATGGCATTCTATTGGCATACATTGCACACGTGTTGGTCGGATGACTTGTTTACTTTCTTGTTATTGTTATTGCTCTACTTGTTTCCCGATGCATGATCTCGTTCACTTGTATTCTATTCCTTATGTGGATTCACGGGATCGTAAGAGGTGTGTCTTAAACACTTCCTATTAAGGTACTGACTCACCCATTATATAAATATTTTTTTTTCAGGGCACGGGAAGGAAGTGGCGGACAATGCTCCTTCACAAGTTTTGATACGTTAGTGGATTGTTTTAACATAATTTGTAGCTATGATCTCATTTTTTTTTTATTTCTTTTTGTATAAACCTTGGGTTGGCACGTATATTATGTATCGACCTTAGAATTAACCATAGTGCCTGTAGATGACCTCGAGTTCGGGTAAGGACCCGGTTAGTGATTTAGACCCTCGGGTTCGGGTCGTTACAAATACAATTCAACAATCATGTATACAATATATATTGAACCCGAAAAACAATTATAACACTAAGAGAATAAACATACTATAACCCCTACCTAGCTAGAGGATTGAACCTCTAGAATCCTCAAGAAAAGTATACAAATCCAAATCCAAGAATGAGGTCTCCAAAGTGATGCTCCAAGGAAGCTAAAACCCTTCTATAGTGAGGTGATTTGGTGAGGGGAAGGTGTATGTAATCAAGGTCAAAGGTTGGCAACAATGGTGGAGGCTAGAGAGAAAAGGTGAGGAAGATGAAGAGTTAGTGGAAAAAGATGTATTTTTCCACTAACTTAGGGTTATACACACACACCCCCACTATGCTAGCACTATCTCTCACACACACACACTCTCATCTCACCCTCCACTTGTCACAATCTCAAACATCCTCACAAGACTTCATCCAAAGCCTACACTTGCCAAGACCTATGGCCTTATCTCAAGGCAAAATCTAAGCCCTACACTTGTCTTCATCCTAAGCCAACAAATGTACCAATCAAAGGCCAACAAATGGGTGAATCCTCACCCTACACATGTCACTATCCAATGCCTTCTCACAAGGCTTAATCTCATACCTACACTTTTCATCATCCTAAGCCTCCAAGTGTTTCAGCCAAAAGATGACAAGTATCCCCAAGGAAAGTGTGACACTTGTCACATCTTTCAAAAATTACGACTTAGTCCCTCTCCCAAAAATCTCAAATAAAAATTACAAAAAGGTCCCTAAGACCAAAATATCTCAAAAAGATAATTACGCAAAACACCCCAAGAAATGAAAATGTTTCCGAAGAAACTGATGAGCGCTGAAAAGTGCGTATTTAAACCCCTTAAGCTCGAGCATTCTAGGATCTTTATCTATCTTATTTTTCCGTTTTAGACTAATTTTATGTTATTACCCTTTTCAGGCACTTATTCCCAAAATAAGTCAATTCAGCCAAATTAGAGCATAAAAGAAGTAATCTCAAGCTAAATGGAATAAAGGTGCAAAGTGGTGGTTTACAGCAAGTTTCGATCGATCAGACAAATATTCGATCGATCTCACAGTGATTGATCTAGCCTTATCAAGATGGATCGAGCATATTGTCCTTATCCCTATGAATTTTCATCTTCAATCGATCCAGCATCCTTTCGATCAATTGAACTTCTTTGATCTTATCCCAACCTACCACTTTTATCTTTTTCCCAAAATATCCCAAAAATATCTCAGATTTGTCTTATTCCAAAAAGGCGTCGCCATGGTTCGATCGATCGAACTCCCTCAAGTTCGAAAAAAAACAGAGTCCAGCTTATTAAAAGATGACTCGTGGTGCAATCATTGAAGGGACCCTAGTGCACGAGACCTGACCATTCGGTGTGACACTTGAGCTACTTATGTAAGGATTTTGAGCCATTTATATAGAGGAGGATCAATAAGAAAAGAGAGAGAGAAATACACAATTTTAGAGGGAGAGATTAGAGGAGTCTAGAGATTAGAGAGATACACACCATTTGGGAGTTCTTCCATTCATTTAGGGTTTCTATTAAGAAGAAGATCATTCCTACCATGGAGATAGCCCTTGAGGGTTGGATGACTACATCAATGAGTGGCTAAACATCTTCTTGGGGCTAGAGTTAGTCCTAAGCATGCCTTTTAGATCTTGATGTTTTGTATTTTGAGGGGATTTGTGTTGTAATTCTTGTCTTGACATTTGATTTATGTATAAATCTTGTTTCTACAATGATTTGTGTTGTTTAATACTTTCAATTGATCATTTCATTCTACTCATATGTCTATGTATGCTAGAATTAGATGTTCATGTGTTTATCTCTAGGTTTTGTGTTATTGATGCAAATCTATGTGTGTTGATGCTATGAATCTAGAGATTGTCAAGGCATGATGCTTTAATGGAATACTCTTGTGGTTTGTTTGATGGTTCATATTCATTTCTTGATGGATTGTGCCTCTACCTTAGTTTAATTAGTTTAATTTTCATGTCCTTAGTTTAGTTATAGTGTAGTTGTCTCACTTTCTTAGATGAGAGGACAATCCATTCTTGTTGTTTGATGTTCCATGCTTATAAATGCAAGTAGTATAATTATCTAGCTTGTTAATGTGTTCTGATTGTGAGCTTAAAGGAATGAACAATGGCTTAGTTTGATATATTGTGCTATTCATTAGGTTGTCTAGACAATGTATACTTAATTAGTCATCCATGCTTGTTGATTCAATCAATCACACATATTAGTATTGCAACATATATTTCCCCTCATTCATTACACATTGAGTATCTAGAAAGGTGATGTTTAGTGGTGACCTCTAAATCCCAAGATGCCTCTCTCTTATTTCTCTACCCTTTATTTACTTTAATTGCTTTGTATTGAATTTGTTTACATTGTAGTTTAATTAATCAATTAAACCACCTTTTGATCACTCGACTTACTAATCCGACCTTGTTTCCATATCAATATTACTTCCAATCCCTTAGAACGATCCCTACTTACCCTAGCTATATTAGTAGTTAGAGGTAGTAGTGACACTTTATAAATTCAAACTTGCCCACTCTTTAACACGGACAAACACTAAGTTTTGGCGTCGTTGCCGGGGATTTGGCAACACCGTATTTTGGAAATAATTAGGAATTAGTACTCTTTTGATCGTGTTTTTATTTTATTTTATTTTGATTACTTATTGTGTTTATTCTTGATTCACTAGGTGTATTGAACAAAGGAAGTGAAGTAAGGGAGAATTGAAAAGCAATGAGCTAAGTTAAGCATAAAAAGGCCAAAATTCTAAAAAATTGCAAAGCATAGCAAAACTTGAAAACTAAATTGAAGTTGCTTAAGGACGCTTTGTAAGCTTTTTCTAAACTCAATCTCTATTTAAATCGTGAGCCCGTGGGGAGGCAAGTTTTTATTTTCTTAGATAGATCGTGAGCCTGTGTGGAGGCAATTTACTTTTCTTTGCATATTGTTGAAAGCATGGGAGTATGGGATCATCGTATGTGGAGGATTGTTGATTATTGATTTGTTGTAGAGGCGAAGTGATTGCTACTTGCTTGTTGCTTATTTTTGTTTTGTTTGTGCATACATGGTCGTAGATCATTAAATCCTACTTTTGTCCCACTTAATTTGAATTTTGAATCCATTGTTCATAATTCTAAGGGAAGGGGTAATTCTAGTCATTCCATTTCATCAATGGAAGACATCAATGAGGACCAGGTGGAGGACCTTGGTCACATAAACAAATAAGGCATCCTCCACCCTAATGTGCATCATGACAACATCCAAGTCCCATTAGACATGCCAAGACCATTCATTCCACCACAACAACAAGGTCAAGTTCTATTAGGAATACCTTGGCCAATTTTTGCTCCACAACCTCCCATTATGCAAGGCCATCAAGATGTTCGTGTAGCACCACCGGTTGTGAATCATCTTCTTGTTTTGCGTGATCATTATGTGCCAAATGAATATAATGTACCTACATGCATTCAATTGCCCCCATTTAGAGCACATCACTATGAAATTAAACCACAAACCATTCAAATGCTTTCCAATCATCATGGACTTCCAAGTGAAGAACCTTACAAGCATTTGGATGAATTTCTTGAAGTGTGTTCCACCGTGAAATACACTGACATGCCAGAAGAAGTTTTAAGACTCAAACTTTTTCCTTTTATCCTTAAAGACAAGGCAAAATATTGGTTTAACAATTTTAGGCCTTTTTCGATAACCTCTTGGGCGAAAATGCAACAAGAGTTCTTGAAAAAGTACTATCCAGTTTCAAAGACCAATGCAATGAGAACTTCAATTAGAGAATTTTCTCAAGAGGAATTATTTTGTGAGGCATGGGAGCGCCTCAATGACTTGCTTAGGAAGTGTCCACATCATGACATTCCTAATGTGATACCCCCGAATTTCCACGTGTAGGTTAGCCAGGCCCACATCCGAAAATACGGGAATATCAAAACAATTTAGTATTTAAACGAATACAGAATAAAAGAAGAATAAAAAGAATGAATAAATCGCTGAATGGAATTCTATTAATAAAATAAAACCTCCTTTACAAAAATAAATTTCATGAATTTAAAATTCTAAAATACAACTCGAGAATCCTATAAGTCAAGGACCCCTAAATCATAAATTATTAATTCACCAGACATCTAACAATAAATAACAATACTAAAAAGTAAACAAGATGAGTAGATGAATGATAGTCTCCCAGTTGTGAATCCTCAACCTAGAGACTGGAACTTCTAATAACCTGAAAAATAAATCGTGGGTTAGACCCACGAGTAAGTTCCTTCTACCAAGCCTCTTAAAACCAATAAATAAAACAACTCTAACCAAAATCATGCTAATTAAAGTTTTAACCTTTAATATAAGATGATACATATATATTATATATATAAATATATAAAGAATATATTCATTAATATATTTCTTGAAATCCAAGACCACAAACAATGATAAAACTACCTCCATATTTAAACTAACCATCAAGTACATTCCACTTTGAAGAGAAAACTCCTTTAAACCTAAATTCCATATTTAAATAGTTATTTAACCATTTAAATAATAAATAATAATCCAAGAAATATTTTTGTTCAATCAAAATCCCAATACCCACCAATGTATAATTTTATTTATAAATATCACCTAACAAAGATTTATATTTTGGCAACTCATCCATGCCTTCACTAATATTATTTTATCAATACTATAAAATAATATATTATCCTTTAAACATTAGTTTATTATAATATAAGAATATTTATCACCTCCAACTTATAAACACAATATTCATAGATATATATTTAATCATCTAACTTACCTAGCAATTTATTTATAATTTGGCAAATCATCCATGCCTCCACAAATATTTATTTATGTTTTGGCAAATCAACCATGCCTCTAGAAGTATGTTTATTTATACCATAAAAACTCAACCATGCCTCTACAAGGAATACATTTATACTTTGGCAAATCAACCATGCTTATTAAATTACAATTTGTTTATATCTTGGCAACTCATCCATACCTTCAAAAATATGTTGTTTATCCATACATTAATTAGCAATTTATTCATACTTCCTATGTATGTATTTTATTCATATAATTAATAAGACAATTTATTTATGCTTTTAGCAACTTATCCATGCCTCCAATTTAACCATGTACCAAACTTTACAATTAATTATGAAATAAATCATACATTGTGATGACCTTGTGGGCGGGTATGCCGTGGGCGGGTGCGAGACATTGACAGGCTACCACACTGGCGAGCTACGGGTGCACTGTGATACTCCTCGGATCCGAGACACGGGTTGATCAGGCCCAGGCCCAAACCCGAGAGAAATATCAAACAATTAATATGTAACCGAACACAGAATACAAAATAAAATAAGAAATAAAATAATAACGGAAGAATGCTAATTGAAAATCCTTAAAATAATATAATTATTGAAATCTGTTAAATTCAAACTCCATAGGTTTACAACTTGGGAATCCATCCATTAGACCCCTTATTAAAGGTTCTCAAACCGAAATTGAAAAACAGAAATAACAACTAAAGCTAACATAAAGAAGATTCCTACATAGTCGGAGGAATGAATATCTGTATTTGCTCTGGACGTCCAAGCTCTAACCCTGGAACTAACGAACACCTGAAAAATAAAGAAGTGGGTCAGGCCCACGTGCAAGTCCTGATCCTATTACAATCCAAACAGTAATCCGATACGCAGATACATCCTAGGAAGACTCAACAATAACTAGAGTAGTCCATATAAGTATATAGTACACACTATAGGACGCTCGCTAGTCCAGTAGGTTTGTCTCAGCCTGAATAGAAGGTAACATACAAATACGCACCCTAAGGTGGGCATGAATACCTAGACCTACCAGGAAACAACACCTATGTCCAGTTATCCATCCTAGGCGATATACGCGCCCTAACCATGGTCATGAGACTCAAGCTCATACCACGACACCATATAATATATATATAAAGTCCGTACTCCTCCTAATACATAATACCATCCATCTGTGTAGTGGTCTGATATATGTATAACAAATCCATCCTGAAACCATAGTGGATCATTCAATTCACAATTGATATGACACATGTTGGTGATGGACTTAATCTTTATGATTAATCCATACCTTAATCCAAATTTAGGTACGGCTTAGTGTCTGAACTAATCCGTACCTAATATGACACCGTCCCATACCGGCGCATACCATCCTCCAGTTTCCGTAGTTAATAGCACAGTATAATTACTTATTAACCACATCCCAGAATAAACATAAATATAGTTTAGCATGTACACAACCAATTTTTGCATCCTATATAACATTTAGATATCCCATTACAGTTCTTGATATAAATGAAAAGACTGTACATTTAGCTCCTCCAGTTAACACAGTTGATGAAAACAGTATCAGATACTAATCAACCATACTCCAAAATTTGCATAATTACAGTTTAACATGTGTATAACTAAATTATGCATCCAATAACAATTTTAGAATCTCAGTTCCAGTCATTTAAATACATGAAATAAAACTGCACATTTAATTCCTCCAAACAGAACCATAATTAATGCAATCAACGGAAAAGGTAATCATCAATTAATTCCAGCTAAATAAATTTATGTTTCCGGATAAATAACAATATACTTGTGCACAGTTAAGACATGTTTAATGTCTTTAATTTAGACAAAGAACCCCAATTGTTTCAGAAAATAGTAAGAACAATATACTAGTTTCAATCCTTTCATCCACTGTTTCCCAAACAGGTTTAATGTTGAACCTTATCTTTGTGCATACTTCAACATAATATCATTAACATGCTTCCCAACAGTTTATACATCTCTGGAATAATTACACAGATCATCCACATTCCCTGAACCAACCTAGAAACCTTCCTACAGGCCAAACCGGACCCAGAACCACGCAAAACCTTAAGAAAAAGGGTTGGAGCCGCCTCCAAAAAGTTGGAGCCGCCTCCCCCCTTAGTGGAGCCACCTCCACTTCATGTGGAGCCGGCTCCACCCCATGTAGAGCCGGCTCTACCTTTTTGGTGAGCCGGCTCTTCTCTTTTAAGAGCCGCATCCCCTAACCTGTTCGTCTTCTTCGCCTCCGGCGAAGTCCAGAGCCTCTGTAGTATTTTAAACTCCTATTCTGGTGCTTATTTAATGTCCCAGATTTATTTGAAAGCCCCCAACATGCAACAATAATCCCAATTAAACCAACCTTAAACTCAAGAACGGCATGCAACAAATCACAGAATCTTTAAGAACTTGCACCAGTTTGGTTCACGAGATTTATTACAATTTAAACATGCATTCAAGATAAATTTAAACATTTATTTAATCCATTTTAATGTTGGTTTAATCCCTGGAGCCTTTCTAAGAATGTACAGAACACAGATTAAAGAGATAGAGTGGAACAGAGACTTGCCTTGAGTTTCAGACTTTGAAACTCTAAACCTCCGTATCTGAATTGTCCGTTAACGTCGTTGACTACTGTCCTACTCCTCCGACGCTCTTGGTTCAACCCAGAAAACACCCCGTCCAACCTTCCTTGAACCTCTATGTATAATACTTAAGTTCCCTCTCTGTTTCTCTACTCTCACAACTCTCTGTATCACTATATACGGGAATAGAGTTTTATATATTTTTTCTCAAACTCTAAACCCACATAAGGTCATATATATAGGCATAGTAATCCAACCCTAATCCTTGTATAATTTGAGCCCTAATGCAACACTTAGTCGGCCCAAGAAAACCTAAGTTATAACATATGTCGGCTAATACGTGAATATACAGAAAACACAATCCTAATTTAAACCAATTTAATTAAACAAAACCAATTATCAATTAAGTCAAATAAAGCATCATAAAACAATTTAATTATCAATTAAGTCAAATAAAACATCAGAAAGCAATTTAATTTAAAACAATTTAATAAAAGAAAACAAAACAATTTAATCAGTTAATTAAAACAAAATCAAATTTAAATAACCATGGAAGAAACACACAATTAAAATAACCAATTAATAGAATAACACGCAATTAAACAATTAAATAAAAGATTAAACAATTAAATAAATGCCAGGACTATCATTTTGAAATTAAGGGTATTACATGCACAGTCCCACATCGCCTGGGTAGAAGAAAGGTAAAGTGCTTATATGTAAGTGTGTCATCTCTAATTGGTATGAAGCCTTTTGGGGTGAAGCCTAAGAGCAAAACTGTGCGGGCTCAGGCCCAAAGCGGACAATATCATACCATGTGGTGGAGTGGGTCGTTACAAATGGTATCAGAGCTTGACCCAGTTGGAAGTGTGTCGACGGGGACGTCGGGCATCAAAGGGGGGTGGATTGTGATGACCCTGTGGGCGGGTGTGCCGTGGGCGAGTGTGAGACACTGACAGGCTACTATACTGGCGAGCTACGGGTGCACAGTCCCACATCGCTTGGATAGAGGAAATGTGAAGTATTTATATGTAAGTGTGTCATCTCCAATTGGTATGAGGCCTGCGGGCTCAGGCCCAAAGCGGACAATATCATACCATGTAGTGGAGTGGGTCATTACACCTAAATGGCAATTGGTACAATTTTTTTTCGAAAGTTTGTCGGATAATTTTAAAGGAATGGTTGATACTTCCATGGGTGGTTCTTATCTTGATAGGTATAAGGATGATATGTGGCGTCTATATGAGAGCATGAGTGAGAATTCAATGCATAGATCCTTGTCCTCTAAAAATGGTAGAAATCTAAGTAAAAGGAAGAATGTCGGCTTATATCAAGTTGACAATTCCAATGACATAGTCGCCGAGGATCTCAAAGGTTTGATCAATTTTTTATCAACCAAAATTTGACGAATCAAGTGCCTTCCTTCCTTAATCATATTCATCATTCATCCAATGAATCTTGCATGACTTGTTCGAATGTCTTACATTATACTTTCAATTGTCCCCATGGACATGTGCAAAGTGAGAACCATGAACAAGTGAATGCCGTATTTGTTAACCAAGGGCACACATTATAATCCCAGGTGGAGGAACCATCCAAACTTCTCTTGGAAAAGTCAAGGGGAAGGCTCAAACCCTCCCCAAGGTGGTTTCCAAGGCAAGTATGTTCCACCCCCAATGCAAAGCCAAGGTTCCCAAGGTTATAGATCATCTTTTCAATCACATGGAAACTAATTTTCTAACTTTCATTTTCCTAATCAATCATCTTATTCTCAAGGAAATTCTAGGAGTCCTGCTTTTGAGGAAAAAGTGTTGACCGCTTTGGGTACTTTATAGGCAAACACTCAATTGTTTCACTCTCATTCCCAATCTATTGCGAAGCTAGAAACCCAAGTTGGGCAAGTAGTTAGTACTTTGAATGTTAGAGAGAAAGGGAAGATGCATCTAAATACCCCACTAAAGGAACAATTTGTTGTGGAAACCAATTCCTCATCGGAAGGTCACACGATTGAGCATATCAATGTGGTGACAACCTTGAGAAGTGGAAAAATTGTTGACAATCAAGTAGGTGTTTCTAATGAAGAGAGTGAACTAGTGCAACCAAAAGTTGACACCCGTCCCGTTTCACATTCTATTCCTCTTTCATTGCATGTGCATGAACCCTTTATTGAAAAAGTGTTGAAAAATGATTTAAAAAACTCTTGTGCTGAAGATGTTGTGAAAAAAGACTTTGAAAAGGTTTATGAGCCAAGAGCTCCATTTCCGGATGCCTTGAAAGGATCCAATTTTCTTGAAAAACAACAAGGCAAAGCCAACGAAATCATTGAAATGTTTAGGCAAGTGAAGATTAACCTTCCCCTCTTGGATGCAATTAAATAAATTGCGGCTCATCTTTGCACCCAAAAGAGGAAGAACAAGAGCCAAGCACCAAAGAAAGTTGTTTTGACCGAGCAAGTAAGCTCCATTTTGCTACATAACACACTTCCAAAGTTCAAGGACCCCGGTTCACCTACCACTTCTTGCATTATTGGTGACCATGTCATTAATCGGGCTCTACTTTATTTAGAAGCAAGTGTTAACCTTCTTCCGTACTCGGTATATGTTAAATTGGGCTTAGGAGATTTAAAACCGACGTCGGTAGTTTTGCAACTTGCTAACCGATCCATCAAAAAGCCCTGGGGTATTATTGAGGATGTATTGATCAAGATTGACAAGTTCTTCTTCTCAATCAATTTCGTAATCATAGACACGGAACCGGTCACAAATCCCAAAAGCCAAATTCCGGTTATCCTTGGTCGTCCCTTCTTGGCAACTGCAAATGCCAACATTAATTGTAGGACTTTCCCACCACAAACACCATATATTTTATAGAGCAGCCCTACCAATGTTACACCCATTTTATGAAATTAGTGAAATAAAAATTTATTCAACATATATATATATTTTTTGTATTTATTCATGTACTTGAAATCTATGTGCACACTCCCATGCTCATTTTTTACATTGATGTAAAAATATACAAAATACAGAGATGATAACACAACTTTTGTACGATGTTGAAGGATCAACTTCATCAATTCATTATCCATCTTTAAGCTCAACTCAACATTTTCCAGCCAAACCAGACTTCAATACCAATCCTAAACTGTGACATCATATATACAATTACCACAAAAATAAAGTATTTTAAATTGATATGTAATTAAAATAATGATCACATGCAATAGTGGAATTATGGGACAATCCAACCTCAATTTTTGAAGAACTAAATTTTGTAGAATATTGCTTGTGCAAACATAACACAGTCTCTTTATAGTTGATGTATGTTCAGTTGTTTATAATTTTATGCGTTTTAACTTTTAAGTCATAATACGGAGTTCAACACGACCCTAATGGATCCCTTTTCATGGAGCATAAGTTGTTACTTCTTGGACTTTTATTCTTGTTTGGGCCACGGCCTTTATGTTCGACATTATAAATGGGTTCAATGAATTGAGTGGAGTTGGGCCTGCTCAATTCTTAGATGATAGGCCTGTTTCCTTGGGTTAGCGTGATTTGAAGGTGGGTTCCACTATGATTTCTGTTGGAGTATAGTTGGGGAGATATTATTACATGGTTCTTTGACTATTGGTCTTGACCTGTGTTGTTTTGTGATTGGCCGGGCCCAATAATCCTGAGACCATGTAATAATTTCTCGTGATTGGGGTTTCTTGTATTGCATTTGTCATGTTTCTATTGGTGGGAATTTTTCCCACCACAAACACCATATATTTTATAGACCAGCCCTATCAATGTTTTACCCATTTTATGAAATTAGTGAAATAAAAATTTACTAAACATTATTTTTTATTTATTTATGTACTTGAAATCTATATGCACACTGCCATGCTCATTTTTTTTTTTATTAATGCAAAAATACACAAAATACCAACTTTTGTAGGATGTTGAAGGATCAACTTCATCAATTCATTATTCATATTTGAGCTAAGCTCTGCATTATCCAGCCAAATCAGATTTCCATACCAATCCTAAACTATGACATCATATATGGGTACAATTACCACAAAAATAAAATATTTTAAATTGATATGTAATTAAAATAATGATCTCAATAATGGAATTATGGAACAATCCAACCTCAATTTTTGAAGAATTAGATCTTGTAAAATAATACTTGTGTCAAACATGACACAAATTCCTTCTTCTGACTTTGAGTTGGTTAATTCATATTAACTTGGTCCAAACATATTATATGTCACTTGTAAGGAAGAAAATTTTCCAGATTCATTTGGTTAGCGTGACATAACTAGAAAGGAAAAGAAAAGGAAAAAAATTAATTTTTTTTGCATGTTTGGTTAGAGGGAAAGTGAAAGTTTTGGGGAAAGTAGGATTCCCACATCCAAAAATTTTCCCCAAAAATTCTCGCGCATAAAACACACGAAAATTCACTTTCCCGCAAAAGCTGTGCACTTTAATATATTACTTTCCTATTATACCCAGAATAGTTTTTTCTCTTCGTTCAGCGTTTTTCTTCACTAAAATTACAAAAGGTAAATAGGTGAGTTTTTTCTTCTGTAAATTGTTTGTTTATACAATCATGTATTAATTGTTTCTATTTTTATGTTTACATCCAAATTTCATTTATTTATTTTTATTTAATTATAGAATTATTTTTCTTTATATATATTTTTTGAAGGTATGAATTAGTAAGATATTTTTTTTTTTCATAATATATACATAACTGTTGATAGCAAGTGTCGGATGAAAACTAGGGTTGGTGTTGGAATTGTCGGCTGTCGGCCAGAGGAGAAGGAGCATGGGAACGGCCTCGAAACTCACCTATTGTCAATCTATCTCTCTCTCACTTCGATTTCTTTCATAACTCCACCCATTCATCTACGTCCTCTCTCTGTGTTTGAACCAAAGCCAAAACTTTAGCTTTACAAATACTCCCAACGACGTCTTATGTTCATATTTGAAGTCGAAGGCTTGAGAAGCCTCCATTCTCTACGCCACCAAGAATCACAGAGTGAGAATTGTAAATGAACCCTAACCCGTGATAGTAGCTTGAATCGTAGAGCGAGTTTGAGATTCAGGCTTAGTTCCGTGAACTTGAGCTCTGCTGGGTCGGCCTTAATGAGGACCTAGAAGGAAGAGGGGATTAGCACTTTGAATGAATACCTTTGAAACACTTGGGAACCTTTGACTTGGTCATGTAATTTTTTTTTTTCTTCTACTTAGCCTACTAATTAAAGACATTGTCAAAAATTATGGTTAATGATTTGCCTTTGACTTGGTATTAACTAAAAGCTATTACTAGTTGTATGTATCATCATTATTTTGTAATATTTTTATTTTTTGTTCAAGGAAAGGTTTTAGTATTATATACTGTAAGAGATATTATACTACCTAGAAACTTAAAAAAAACAATTCCTATCTAGAATATATATTAGATATTATATTAACATAAATTAGATATATATAGAAAACGAATACAAGCTTATTTTCTCACCTTCAAAAATAAAAGATCGAGAATTCAAGTAAAAATGTATATATATATACACACACACACACACAATTATATAAAGGAGAATGCAAAAAATTGTATTATGATATCACATGTTATTCTATTCCATATTTCACTATTTCTTGCTAAAATATATATTTAAGTATAAATACTATTCCTCTAACACAAATTTATTTATTTTTATACTATTTAAAATTATAAGGGTATTTTCGGTAAGTGGAATAATTTTCTTTTCCTTTTCATGCTATTCAAATTATCAAAATAAGATTTTCTCACAACTTTCTTCAAAAAATTTCCTTGCCCAATTTGCCTCGGTCTCTAACAATAAGAAAATTTGTTTAAGTTCAAGTTTATTAAATTAAAAAATGGAAAGAAAAACTGATGCATCTAATGCATAATGAAAATTTGATTTTTCTTTCTTTCACTTCACTTTATTTCATTTTCACTTTTTATTAAAATTTTTCGTTTAACCAAACCGACCCTAAAAGAATTGTTTGAAAATGAAAAAGAGTTGGAATTGATATTTTTTTTACAGGCAAGCAGACATAAATATTTTTATGTCTTATCACCTATTTACCAACTCTTGTACATGTATTTTTTTTTTTTTTTTAAAAAGTACATAAATAAAATACAAAAATAGAGGTGGCAAATGCTTCCATAGTTTGTTTTTTTTTTTTTTAAAATACACTAGAGGATTCGAGTCACCCAAAGTGTTGTGACGTGGGAGTTAATTGCCAAGCCCAAATTATGTGTGTATGTATATAAAAAACATTTACTTTATTTAGTTTGCGGAAAACAAAGTAAGAAATTCATGAAAAAAACGTAAGGTGCAATTATCATTTCCCAACAATTTACTCCGTAATAAACATCTCCATTTAGATAGTACAAAGTTTCCGCGCACTGGCAGTGTGAAGATACACGTAAGCGTCTTCCTCCACAGCGACAACTTCGCAGTGAATCCGGTCCGTGCTATCTCGTGTGAGATGCGTCTTTTTCTTATAACATCCTCTTTTCTCGAAATTCCCTGTAACGGCACCCGGATACACTACTCCGCTTTTCTCTCTTTTTCTCTCTCTATACATACATATATACATCCTCTCTCTCTAAAAAGAAGTTAATGCAGCAGTAGTAGTACATTTTTCTGGCAAGTGTTTACCCCGACATCCGGCAAATCTCAACCACCTGATCCGTTGACTCGTCACTCTGTCAGTGCATTCATGACCTCTTGATCTCTTCGCACTTTTTGTCCCAGTGGGACCCACACACTTTGCCTGTTTTACTGCCCGTGTAAATTGCGTGAGGAGTGGAATAAATAAATAAATTAATAATAATCCAGACGAGGGCAATTTGGTCATTTGAGGAACTCCCCAGACATGCATACATCATACATGGCAACATCTAGTGTAACAATAACCATGGGGCTTTTGGCTTTTGCTCTGTTTCCAATACAGAATGCAGTAGTCGCACTAGATGACCGTGTAATACACGTGCTTCCGGACGTGGCACAATTAGATTTGAATTTTGGGGAAATATTACCTAAAATTGAAATCAAATATAAGTATAAATTTAGTAGGTGAATGAGGATTAAAGTTATATATATATATATATATATAAATATATAATGAGGTTGAGATTAGGACAAAAAAAAATACTTGGAAACATGTTTGCAAATATTTATTTTTTCTCGTTAATATTTAAACTGTCACACATTTTTCTCTTAAGGAATTATTTATTCTGTTATAATTAAATAAATTAAAATAAATACATATTGGAAAAGAAATAAAATTGGCCATCCCGATTCAACAAAACACAACCTATATAGTAATGGTAATACAGTTTGGTGCTAACTGATTTCTGTTTTTTTTTTTTTCCTTAATTGTTCTATTGTATTTTAAAACTTAAACCGTATAATGAGTTGGTTAGGGTTGAATTGGTTCCGTATGTGCCATTAGTGTTGACTCTAGCTCTCAGGAAAAAAAAAAATCAGCTGGGATATTGGGTAAATCTAAACTCTCATTTTTGTTACTCAAATTGAATTTAGATTAAAATTTTTAACTCAACCTCAAATTGCATTGTTTTATAATGGAGTTATTATTGCTAATATTTTATAAATATTAATAATGCCATCAACTGTATTATCAATTACAGTTTATTTGAATTCAAGTAACTCAAAGACTATAAGCTCTAGTTTTAAAAAGACAATTCAAATTGGACTCATGTTTGAAACGTAACAAACAGGGACCATTTGGTAATTTCGCAACGAGCAACAAACTCGTGGCAGCTAGTGCTACTGCACACGCCTTAATAGCGTGAAATTTCTTACTCTCATTTTTCTGTGTAGAGAGTTATGTTGTCGCGTCTAGAAGTGTAATTTACGACAATACAAGGGGCATTTTGTCTACTCCACTTCCCCGCTTCTGTTCTGTGCCTGTTCTCCGACCCAAGACGGCACACACACACACACTCTCTCTCTCTCTACTCTCTCTCTTTCTCTCTCTACACTCCCTCTCTAGCTGCAACACTCCGAGCATAATCAGACACCTTTCGTTTAGAGAGAGAAAACATAGGGACGTGTTAAAAAACCCTAAATACTAACGCTTCACTTCACATTTTACTTCTCATCTCTCTCTCTTATCTCTCTACCATCACCTTCCAAACGAAACCCTAGCAATGGCGACTGGTACTGAGCTACGGCAAATGGACCCTTCCATCTGGAAAGCCTGTGCCGGAACATCTGTTCAGATCCCAACCGTCGATTCTAGGGTTTACTACTTCCCCCAAGGCCACTCCGAGCAATCATCGTCTCCTCCGCTCTTCTCTCCTCTTGTTTCGTCCCAGCCGATGATCCTCTGCCGCGTCATCGCCGTCCGGCACCTCGCAAATCCAGACACCGACGAGGTTCTCGCTAAGATCCGCCTCCTCCCCGTCGACCGATCACGTGATCTCCACCTGTTCCGATCTAACACGAGACGAGACTGTGTCGGTGAGGACGAAGAAGACGATGAAGAGAAGGTGGTGTCGTTTGCGAAGATACTGACACCGTCGGATGCGAACAACGGCGGAGGGTTTTCGGTGCCGAGGTTTTGCGCGGATTCCATATTTCCGCCGCTGAACTTCTCGGCGGAGCCACCGGTGCAGACTATATCGATTAGGGATGTTCAGGGCACGGTGTGGGAGTTCCGACACATATACCGTGGGACGCCTCGGCGGCATTTGCTTACTACTGGTTGGAGCAAGTTCGTGAATAACAAGAAGTTGGTTGCCGGCGACTCGGTGGTGTTTATGAGAAACCGGCGAAGCGGCGAGCATTTTGTCGGAATTAGGAGGGCAGTGAAGCCGAATGCGGATTCTGGGGGGAGGTGGAACTTTCCGGTGGGGTCTGTGAGATTGAGGGTAGAGGAAAATGGCGGGAACAGTGGTTATGGTGGGGAAGATGTGTTCACCAGGGGCGGAGGGGGGAAGGATTCAGCGGAGGCTGTGGCAGAGGCTGCGGAGTTGGCAGCGCAGGGGAGGGAGTTTGAGATTGTGTATTATCCGAGGGTGGGATGGGCTGACTTTGTGGTGAAGGCAGAGATTGTGGAGGAGTCGTTGAACGTGTTTTGGACGGCTGGGATGAGGGTTAAGATGGCAATGGAGACGGTGGATTCGTCCAGAATGACTTGGTTTCAGGGGACAATTTCCACGGCCATGGTGCCCGATAATGGGCCGTGGCGAGGCTCTCCATGGCGGATGCTTCAGGTAAACTACCTGTAATATATGTCCAGAGTCCAGACTCCATAACTTTCTTTAATAATCATTATATCAAAATATGATTTGTTTTGTTGGACTGTTTATATTGTGGATTTCTATTGATTTTGTCAAACTAAATTATATTGAGATTGTAGAGCCTGATTTTATGGAGTTAACTTGTTTGCTTTTTGTTTGTTTCTAATATTACTTGCTGGAATTTGTTGAACTAAGAATATCCTTTGAGTTGTTTGCTTCCTACATATGCGACTGTGTTGATTGGTCATCAATCTAAGATAATTATTGCCCTTCGTAATTGCATGTGCATCTTTTCCCAATTAAGTCACATTGAATATGTCGCCTTCTACACTACACTTTCAATACACCCTCTAATTTTTATTAATGTTGTGTTTGGGAGCACCAAATCTATGCTTTGGATTTGGGATTTTGGAGGAAATTTAGTTCAATGTTTGTACTAAATTTCTTCCAATCCCAAATCCAAGCCGCCGATTTGGTGTAAGAATTTTTTATTCTCTAAAGGTTGATAGGCTTAGATTTTACTGAGCAAGAGCATCATATGCAATAGTTTTTGTTAATGAAATGCTTTAGAAATAGTTAGCTTTTCCAAATCTTAAAACCATTGTATATCCTCTTATATAATTGGTCTATTAATTTATATTATTCAGATGTTCTAGAAAGTAACTCGGTTTTCAAATTTGGAAGTTTATTTATCAAATTGGAGATGTTCAATGATCAATATCAAATTTTATTTATGAAAAAAATATCAATTGATTATTTGGTCTGATCAGAATAATTTTGGTGTGTCGATGTAGTTCTAAGAAGCACGGACATGATATGCCGTGGATAAACTGACACTTCAAATTCTAAAAAAGTAGGACATGACAAATATATATATATATATAAATTTTCATTATATATATTTTTTCTAATGATGTGTGAATTAGTTATTTCATCTGTTAGACACACTGTTATGTCAAATCTAGGAAGGGTTGCTAATTAGCGCTGAGCCAAGCTTTGAGTTGATGGTTTCAGCTAGACAAAGCCGAGCTTTGAGCTGATCGGGCTTGGCTCTCCGAGTCTGAATTCAGCCAAACAAAGCTCAAGCTCGGCTACTGCCGCCATTGGCTACCTGCCGACTTCCGAAGGAGTATGCTCTGTTAAATCAGCCATAAATGACTCAAATCTCTCCAAGTTCTCTCAAAGAAAACAAGGTATTGAAACATTATTTATATAGCTACTGAGTAAGATAATTATAGAACTTTAATTAATTTATAGTTTCAGTACTAAAATTGCATAAGTTAGAAGATGAAGCTATTTGAATATTAAAAAGAATGTATTATATATGATATTACTCTCATATCTTGTCACTATAGTTATGTTTTTGTTCATCCCAAAGTTACAAACTGTGACACGTGTTTAATGCAATTTTTTAAAGAAAAAGAGGTTGAATATTTTGATGTGTGATCATAATGTTGTTCATAGGACTGTCATGTTGTTTGTTTTATATAAAGACGAGGAGTGTGGGATGTGTTGGTTGAGCGTCCGAAATGTGTTGACAAAGTGTCCGAAATGTGTCAACCAAGTGTCTGAGATGTGTCATGTCGGCCAAGTGTATGAAATAATAAAATTTATTTTTGAATTATGAATATGGACAAGAAGTCTCGGACACGTATCCAGGAGTGTCCATGAAGTGTCGATATTCGACACGGACACGACACCTACGTAGAAGTGTCTGTGCTTCTTAGTTGTAGTGTGTTGTATTATAGATCTAAATAGAGGAAAAATTGGAGGTATATGTTTCTTATACCTTTTTGTGAAGTGAGTATCTATTAATTCAATTTATAAATCATTCATTTGAAAGGTTTCTAGTTGGAGGAGATAAATAGACACCAAGGTAGGAAATGTGCATTTTGGATGTTATGCTTCCTATTTGTCAGCCTTTTTTTTTTTTTGGTTTGTTCAGACTTCTCAGGACCTTCTAAACTAGAAACCTTTCAAATTGAGATGTTTTCTAAACTAGAAGCCTTTTTTTGGTTTTTTTACTTCTACCATAAATTGAGATGTTCAAGGCCCATTGCACTAGATTTTTTATTTTTAAATTTAAATGTAAGGCACTCAGGGTAAATTTTGGTAGCTTCTTTACACCCCCTCCCTATATCTTTCTCTCTTTTATTTATTTATGTTTTGATTTTTTACAGACAATTAGAGCTAGATGAATTTTCCTTTTGGTTATGTAAATTAACAAGGTCATGTCAGTTGATTGTTGGAGAGGGTAAGAGTAGATTAGCCTTGTATCCACTATAACGGGCAGGATGGCATTAATTTGAAGCACATTAGCAATCTTTTGAATGTATTTTATTTTTTTTAAATTTTATTTGTGTCACTTTTCATGATTCCTCGTCAGTTTTTAGTAGATGAGAGAAATAACTGAGGGTTCCTATTGTACTCTGGCTATTTTTGGTAAGTTCCTGGTAAGTTCCTGGTTTGGCATTATGAATGATTTTAGGTGTTATTTATTGCTGGTAGGAGTGTAAATGAATCGAGTTGATCATGGGCAACTCAGGGTTGTCTCATTAATGGACCCATTGAAGCTAATTTGTGTAGGCAACCCAAGTTTGTGACTTATATCTGGATTCATTTTATAAATGAGTTGCAACTCGAAGCTCAAGTAGCTCAGCTTGTGAACAAGTATAATGACAATCCTCTAATTTCATTAAGCTCTTATGATTGTTTATCATGTTGTATTTTTTAGACTTATGGAATTGGCATACCTTAAAGTATAATATACAAAAATAAAATTTACATGAAATCCAAGTAAATCTTTATAGATTCTGACATTGGTCGGCTTTTCGTTCTTTTGTCCCCCCCCCCCCCCCCCCCCCCCCCGGGGCGGTAAAAAAAAAAGTTCAGGAACAAATAATTTGAAGTGAACCCAATGAGGTCTGGCCAATTGGGTTGTCAAACTTATGCTTTTACTGGAGCGATGCTCACTTTCTGCCATGCCGAGCCTCCATAGCTTGTGAGCATGGTGAATCCAATGAATTGAGCATGGACAGAGTTTCTTCTGACTTGGTTTGTGGCTCTGAGCTCCTGCCAAGCTCAAGAACGCTCCAAATAGGTCGAGCTGGCTCAAGTAATGAGATATTTTGTTTTTTTTACTTGCCGAAGGAATAGAGTTATAATTGGATTACACTGTTATTATTATTATTTTTTTATAAGTTGGATTACACTGTTATTTATTGTGAAAAAGCTTCTCTATCCACAAGCTTCTTTCCTATTTAAACAAACTCGCTTTCTCGTTCTTGTTAGTTTGAGATGTTACGAATCTGTTGTTCTTGGTAGAAATCAATTGAGTATTTATTTACCTAATTCCATACCTTTGTTATGGAAGTAATTAAAACCTGACCAATAATAATGCAAAGCCACAAAAGGGCAAAAATAGAATACTCAAAGATAATCAATAGTTGTGCATGCATTGATGTGTTTTTCTTCATTTTCAAGGTGGATTATTACCCAGTTATCGTCCTTTTGTGATCCCCTCTCCACGTCATGGATCATGACCTGATCGACAAGGTTTATCTCCTAGTGTGATACTGTGATCTGTGTTTGAAGATATGTAGCACGTTAAATCTAGATGATGTTCTTTCAACATAATGTTTTTAGAGAAATAAATTCACCTTGAGAGGCTAACAAAGAAGATATCACCCTTGAAGCTCTAGTTTGTGGAGAAGTGTCACAAATTAGGAAGCCAAATTGACGAAGGCCCATGTACAAGGGTTGTGTCTGCAATAGAATCCTGTTTGTGAAAGACTGTTGTTGTGGTAGTAAGTTTTTCCCCTCAATTGTGTTCTATATAGAAAGTTAAGATGGTTATCTTCATGATTCTATCCTCTGGAAACGCTCTTTAAAGGAACTCTATCTTTATCCGTTTGTGACCAAGAGACATCATCTTTTCCAAAATGGCTTCTTGCTGAAAATCTTCTATTGCTTCCTCTTTCAATGTTACAAGAATTGGTTTAAGTTGTGGCAAAGAGTGCTGGACTTTTAGGATTGTTCAGCTTAAGTGGAAACGGGAAAGTAGGGTAGAGTGAAAAAAATTTCTTAAACTTCTTGGTATTAGTTTATGGGTTTATGTGCTAGTAAAGAAGCACATGTAATGTGTGTGATTAGAAATATTGTTGTGTCTATTTATCCATTTAGATTTCACAAAGATATATCTATATCGAGAGAGGAAGAAGATGAAATTATAAAAAAAATAAAAAAATCAATGAATGGAAGTACCTATAACTTGAAGATAGGTGAAAATAAATTAAAATTGTTCTGTTTCAGTGATTTTGAGTAATTTTAGTGGAGGGAAAGGGCCATTGCTTTAGAAATTAGTAGATTTATTATAGATTTAAAATTTTGGGATAAGATTGAATAACATCATTGAATAAGTAATGAGTATAACAAACTAATTCTGATAGTAGGACTGCATGAGTCCGTACAGGCAGATGATTCTTAGCCTTCATATGAAGCACAAGTAACCAAAACTAAAAAATCTTCCTGGTTCTGGTTTTTGAAACCTCTATTTGTTCAAGTATGTGACGTAGTCTTATATATATATATATATATATTGGTACACGCATAGTCATAAGAAAAGTGAAAGGTTTATATAAGAAACTAATGCATTTGTGTATCATCTCAGTGGAAGTTTCTAGATCTCCAAGGGTCATCTTGATGGGAATAGTGGGTATCAAATGTTATTAATAAAAAAAAATGCATAAAATGGTATAAAAAATCTTCACACTTCCAATAGTAGTATAGATATAGATTTGTCTTGCTTCTCAAGGATCAAGTATTATTATTTTTTATTGTGGTTTTGTTATGGAGGTGCATGTATTTGGGGTATCTTTTTTAAATTTGGACATCCTTCATAAGTTGGGCTCCCTAAATATTCTTCCTGAAATGCCCTTCGAAAATAAAAATTACATTTGGTGAATGTATACATGGACGTGCTTTTTTACCAGCTTTTCCCCAGAAAACAACCTGATTTCTATGGTTTTTGATTTTCGGGTTATTTTGGGTTTGTTATATGCATGACTATGCCTTGTTATCTTTCTTGTTTCTATAATTCAAATCCGAGATGATGGATTTCCTCTCTCTTTCTAATACAAAGTCGATTTGTGTGTGTGTGTGTGTGAGAGAGAGAGAGGGAGAGAGAGAACAGGTTGAGTAAAAGAAAATAAGAAATTAAAGAAAGGAAAATAAAAGATATTGATGGGAGTTGCATTATCTAATCTACAGATGGATTGATCTGGTCGTAGCATTAATTATGAACATAGAGCAAAATTGATTCGTAAAAAGAATGCAAATAAAGGAACAATGACCTAAAAATAGATAGGGGCATTCATGCACAAAACAAGCACACAGAGAATGAGAGAGAGAGAAGTTTGTTATTTGTGGAAATTAATTAGGTTAACATGAAAAGGGCGATAAGGAATAAGGAAAGGAGAAAGAAGGTTGTAATTTTAATAAATGAGGACAATTATGGCATCATGTAACAAAACATGGGTTTAAAATTGTATTTTTCTATTTTCCAGTTAATTGACAGCCTGGATCCACCAGAAGCATTGAGAAGCTACTCTAGCTGATTTTGCACAGATGGAAGTATTTATGAGTCCATTTACACAACATCACCAAGCACCAATTTATACAGTATTCTAATGAAGGACTTCTAGGGCATAAAGCCTGTTTGAGCCTTCCAAAAGCTCTTACAATCGCTACCTTGAGTATTTTTGTTAGGAAAATTTGAAGGAGGAAGGATTTCTATGAGAATTATTGTAACTGAGGCCTAATTAATTTCATTATCTACCAGTATTTGGTGGTCTATTGTTGACAATATCAGCTACAGGGTTTTACATGCTGGATAAGTGCTTGAATGTTCGGATAAAATCATTTTTGCCGTGAAAATCGGTGGAGGGCAGAAACTTTATTCCATTTGAACTTGTTAGATTCTTGTGTAACTTTAATATTTATGTCCTTTAAAACGCCCCCTTAAGTGTAGTCTTCTTTTGGTCCATTCAATTTTATTATAAAGGTGATGGTGAGGTTTGAATTGAATTGAGGACCGGATTTTGGGTGGATGCTTGATTCAGGGATTGTCCTCTTGGGTGTGCTTTTCCACGTCTTTTCAGGAGTACCGTGGACAAGAAAATCTCAATAGCCAATTTTTATAGTCTCGATAGTGGTAGGATGACATGGGATGTGCATTCGAGAGGAATTTCTAGGATTGGGAGTTGGGGGGACACTTGAGATTTTTTCGCTTTGCTTTATTGTCGGAAGGAGCGAGGAGAGATGAATGGATTTGGGAGGCCTGTAGTGGCAGGAGATTCGAGGTGTGTTCCTTCTATCAGAGATTACTGGAGACTCGGGGGAGCTCTTTTCCTTGACAGGTAGCGTGGCACACTAAAGCACCATTGACGGCAGCATTTTTTTGCATGGACGGCTATGGTGGGGAGGATTCTGACAATAGACAATCTTAGAAGGAGATGACAATTGATTGTAAATTGTTGTTCTTTGTGTAAGAGGGATGAGGATATGGTAGATCATCTCCTTTTATATTGCCCATAGTGAGGGAAGGTTGGTCCATGACGTTAGCTATTTGGTGTACATTTGATTATGCCGGCTTCCACGTTGAGCTTGCTTGAGGCTTGGAGAGGCTGAATAGTGGGGAGTCAAGCCTGGGATGCGTGGAGAGTGGCACCCCTTTGTCTATGGTGGGGCTTGTGGCGCGAGAGAAATAGGAGAGCCTTCGATGGAAACGAGACTCTTATTTGGATGCTGAAATTTTCTATTCTAAGTGCTTTATCCTTTTCGGTTCATGGGCAAAGTTGTAAATTTGTAGGAGATAAGGTAGATTTTGTGGATATGCTGGGAGCATAGTACTCTATTGTTTTGTGAAGTTGTATACTGGGATGCACTCGCATTTTGTGCGCTTTTCAATGAAATTTATTTAGTTAAAAAAACAAAAAAAGAAAAAGAAAAAAGAAAGAAGAACAAGGAACTCATGTATTAGAAATGAAGATGTTAAGGTGGATAGGAGGTAGGGTTACAAACCAAAATGCGAGGGAGAAATTAGGTGTGGTGCCTTTGATGGAAAGGAGACTTCTATTTGCATGCTGAAAATTTCTATTCCAAGTGCTTTATCCTTTTGGGTTCTTGGGCAAAGTTGTAAATCTGTACGAGATATGATGGATTTTGAGGATATGCTGAGAGTATGGTACCCTCTTGTTTTGTGTATACTGGGATGCACTTGCTTTTTGAGCGCTTTTCAATGAAATTTACTTATTTAAAAGAAAGAAAGAAAAAGAAACAAGAACAGGGAACTCATGTATTAGACATGATGATTTAAAGGTGGATAGGAGGTAGGGTTACAAACCAAAACGCGAGGGATAAATTAGATGTGGTGCCTATTAGTGATAAGATAAGAGAAAGTAAACTTCGGTTGTTTGGACATTTGCAAAGAAGACCTATAGATGTACCGGTAAGAAGAGAGACTAATTTACATAATAGGCATGGAACAGAGCGCGAGTTTACCGAAATTAACATGGGATGAATCATTAGAAATTACTTCAAAGAGTTAAAATTCTAATGACTTCAAAGAGTTAAAATTATAGGATCCAGACTTGTGATAGAATAGAATGGAAAAAGAAATTTCACGTGTCTCACCCAATTAATATGATTAAGGCAAGGGTGATGATGATGTTGAATGCATATCAAGCTCCAACAGGAAATATTAATGAAACTTTTGAGTTTTTTTTCCATTTTATTTTCTTGAAGATTTCCTATTTTCAATGATTTTTCCAAAATTTATTTAAAAACTAATATAGTCCCATATTTAGTTATTCCTGAACTCGCATCTTCTGTATCGAAATAAGCAAGAATACTATTTCTACGGAAAATGCCATTTATGCATGTAGGTATCATACATTGGATATTGCACTTTAGTCTATTTTCTTGTGTTTGACATTAGTTTTTTCAAAGTTTACTAATTTGAATAATAAGCTTCCAATTCAATACATATAACTTCTTGATTCCCATAATCTTTTTGGACCAAGTTTCTTGATTCCATTTTCCTTTTTTGCAACCATAATAAATATGGATGGATGTGGCCTATGGTGGAGCAGACATGATTGGTTAGCCAACTGCTCGTCAATTACTCTTGTTTAAGAATACAAACCTAGACTGCTAGTGTTGTGTCGATAACCTATTAATCTTATTATATTTAAAATAATTTATCAAAGATGATATCCAAGTATTTTCGGTAATATTTTCCAATGATTCCTGACCAAAATTTGGCTAAATCTGTTTATAACTAGGTTTTAATTGGGTCACTTGAAGCTGAGTCTTTCTATGACCCTGCCTGAACCTAATGCTTTTGAAGTTGCAGCTACTTCATATAATTATTGGTTTAGGCAAGATTCTGACTTATAGAAATGTGTTGCAGCTTGCTCCCACTAATTTCACTTCAGGGTGCAAGTGATTGATCCATAGATTAAAAAAAAAATTTGTGGCATGGAGGTGAGTTATCATTTTGAAAGGTGGTTGTGGGGCTACGCCTTTGATTCCAAGTTTTCTGTATCTAATTTTGTGGCATTCACTTTTTGTGTATGCTTTGGTTGCTTTATCACAAAAAGAAGAAAGACCTATTTTCCACCTTTTTACGTGACAGCTATGGGACAAAGATTTCTTGAGTTATATCTTTGGTGCCTTTTGATAACACTATCAAACAAAGGTTTGAATCCTGAGCTTACTAGTTTCGGGCACTGGCATGAGTGCCGTGTTTTGAGATGGAGTGGAGTATCAGAAACAGCGACTTTCAATCACTTGGCACGCGCTTGGATGCGTGTGTACTTATTCCATGCATGACGTATTGGTTTGTTTCGCCTTGTTATCTCATGCTGTTTGGTGTTTATGGCACATTATCATATTATCTTTTGCTGATGTTGTAAAGAAACAAATGTCTTACTCTCTCATTTTATTTTATTTTATTTTATTTTATTTATTTATTTATTTTTTTTTCAATCAATTGGATTTTACACCTTGGCATCCCCTCTGCTGTAAAAAATGTTTGTTTTATTCTTAGTTACTGTAAATGACATGGAGGAAAATTGATGATTGACTCTCTCTCTCTCTCTCTCGCGCACAGAACACGCATGCATATATATGCTAGTTTATCTTAGCCTCTCTCCGCCTCTCCTCACACACGCATACACCCAGACATATTATGCTTTGTATCCCATGACTATCTAATAATGCCAATTCATTAATTTCCTTTGGATGTGGGATATGATCTTAAACAGATGCCATAATAAGCTTTTGCCGACTTGAGGCAATATGAATAGTCATATTAACACTTATCAAAAAAAAAAAAAAATGAATAGTCATATTAACAGGAAATATGGAGCATTACATTTTCTTTCTAGTTGCGGAAATATGGTGGGCTATGATTCCTATTAATCTTTTTTGTATTCAACCAATCATAATTTCCTTTCCATTAAGAATGCAAGATTAGGAGCTTCTCTCTTTACTAAGTTGTGAAGAGCACCTTTGGTTTAATTCAAGTACTCAGAAATATTGGAATAAAAATCCGTTGCTGCTTGTATTATAAACTTTCAACCTTGCCTCCTTTTAAATTGAACTAAAGTTCTCAAAATTCTCTGCCGCAGGTTACGTGGGATGAACCTGAAGTTCTGCAGAATGGAAAGAAAGTGAACCCTTGGCTAGTTGAATACGTTGTGCCCACACCACCGCTTCATTCCCCATTCCCTGCCGCAAAAAGATTGAGAGTTCCTCAAAATCCTGGGTTGTTGACGGATGGAGAGGGAGAACTCTTCTTTCCTATGAGAGGATTAAGTAATTCAATGATGGGTAACTTGAACTCATCGCTGATGAATTACAATTCTTTTCCTGCTGGCATGCAGGGAGCCAGGCAAGATCCATTTTGTGTGTCTGCTTTATCCAACTTCATAAGTGAAGGTGCCCGTCAGACATGCATTGATAATTATTTTGGCAATGACATGACGCCAAAGTTGAAAACTGTGTCCACTGATCTCAACATTGGCAGTTCACAATCTGATAGCTTTTCGCCTGATAGTCAGAGCAGCGTGCATTTCTCTGATGTAGAGCTAGCTGGAAGACGAGGCTGCAATTCCACAAAAAAGGTTGGTAGTAGTTCAATCCAGTTGTTTGGTAAGATCATCCATATGAAAGAGCCTGTTGAAAGTGGCTTTGATGATGTTGATTGCACTGAAGATAGAAGCTGTAAAGTGTACAAAGAAACTGAAGGCGTGAACAATCTGCTAGATCTTTCTTTGACCTACAGAAAACTGTTTGATGGGCATGATATCCAATGTCAAAGGGGCTCCGCTTTTGAAACATGTCATTTATGAACAACTGATTGTGTCTACGTTATCAACTTAGAAGCTGTACAGGTATACTTGTCCCTTATTACTTTTTTTTATTTTTTTTATTTTTATTCTTCTTTCTATGCCATTGCATCATTTTATGAAAAAGCAATTGCTATTTTGCTTGAAGTTACTAAAACACCTGGGTAAAATCTGTTTTTGATTTCCAAAGCTTGGTTTATTCTTGTCCCCAACCCCCCGGGAAAAAGTTTGCTGCAAGACTAATTTAATGGGGTTGGCTGCACAAATCCTGCTTAGCAGGCTAGGAATATATATATATATATATATTTATTTATTGTTATATTTACAACTTTTATATCATGCTGGACACAGGAAGAATGGAATAGCATCGAGCCACTGTAAGTAAAAAGATAACATGATACTTGCATTTATCATGCAGAAGTTTTCCACTGAAGACTTTTTCTTTTTCTTTTTTAAAAAATATTTTTATTTTCTCTTTGTTTATTGGCTTTTCTGCAACAGAAGATAAATCTGAAAGTTATGCCATAAGTGTTGTTATGTTCCTAGGTGATAATTTTATTTATTGCATCAGTAATATGAACATGTAATCTGATATGGAACTTCTAATGTATGCTTATACCGATATTAAAACTTAAAATTTTAGTTTTCCTATTGCACATTATGGGATTTAGTTAGTAAACATATGATTGCTGTGGGTAACCCTTTTCCAGACCTGGTCTCGGACCCTCAGCAAAGTGTTTCTTGAAGTGACCCATAATTATGGACATGTCTCATCTATCTTAATATCATGGAAGAATCAATAAATTGATGAATTTCTGTGGAATTCATGGTTATAAGTTCTGTTTTGTTTGGCCGAGGCCTGAAACAATTTTTTCTCTGTGTCTCATCTTGTATTTCAGAGCATTTTGGGTTCTTCTGAGTGTTTTGTCCAATTTGGTGAAGAATAGCTCATTTTGTGGGTGCATTAAATTATTTTAATTAGGGTTCTCTTCAAAGACAAATTAGATATCCATTTTTCAATGATTAGGTTTGTAAGAATGATTTCTTACTTTATCTTCGCCTTTTTCTAATGCCTCTTCAAAACTTCGATTACCACCGTTGCACTCCCATCTCCATGAATTTCCTTGATGGCAGCCCTAGCTATGAAGCACAGATATGGATACTGGACATGGCTATGACATGACACCGATACAATGTTACGTCAAATTTCAAAAAAGCAAGAGACGGACACGGCAAGATACGTCAATAAAATAATAATATAATATATTATTATATACAAAAAGTTGATTTCTGCTCATTTTATCCACTTCATTATGAATGTAATCTCTAATTTGGAGCTTAGAGCTCGATTAGTGTCGTTTTTATTTTCTATAACTTTATATTATTTTTTATTAATCCATAATGTGTGTTAAAATTGCATTGGAACCCCTTTTTTTTTTTAAAAAAAAAAGATTAATTGCAAAACTATCCTGTTGTGTCTTTTAAAGTGTTCCAAACGTGTCCATGTTGTATCTAAGCTATGTCACAACCATGTCCATGCAGTCTCCAACCAGGAGAAAAAACATACACTCCTAGCCGTATCGGACGCATACGACCGTCTTCCACGTGTCTCCAGGTCGGATGTGTTCGACACTGCCACGACACCACTAGTGGAGTGTCCGTGCTTCTTAGCAAACAATATAACTCCAACAAATGATTTGCAGTTCTAATCTCTTTGATTAGTGTCTGTGATAATTAAAAAGTGACTTATTTAACTTTTATTGTGTTGTACTTCATTGAAAAAAGTTTATTTATTTATTTTCTTCAAGTGTTTCCTTTTACCCTCTCTCTCTAAATGCATGACAGTTAGATTATAGAGGATTTTGAGAGATTGATTTGCCCTAAAATTGGCAGTGTTATAATATAAAACCTTTTTTTTTTTTTTTTTTGAATTAATATAATATAAAAACTAGAAGTATAGAACTGAGTAGCTCCCAATATATCTCCATTCCATGAAGGTACAAACCATGAAGACAATGACAGTCTTCTGATGGATTGTGTACAATATTCTCAATCTTTTACTTTGTGTTTGTGTATATGTGATTATGTAATATTTGACATGTATTATGTTACAATGATAAATTTGAAATGGTACACCAAAATGCTTTGGTCCCTGCACGTCCCATTCCAATAAGAATATTGTAAGGCAGTCTGGTGGAGTGGAATTTATAACATTCGGTTGCTTACAGTCATTACCTGCAGCTTCTGTTCAAACTCATAAATTCTCTACTTGGTATTAAACCAACGCAGAAAGCTTTAGTGATCAAATTCCTTTAAAAACCTTTTTTCATTCATTTTATTAATATATGGCAAGTTGTGTGTCTTATTAATCATCACGAGAATTGGATTATGTTTTTGCATCACAATCAAGTTTGTATGATTTTCTCAATTCCTTGTTTTCTCCAGGTACCCAGGGCAGGCAGGGAGCTGACTTGTAGTCTTACTCTTGCGGTAGGCATAGGCAGGAAGCTGACTTGTAGTCTTACTCTTCCGGTAGCATTATGTCTACGCCGTTTATGTTAGTTTGCTGTGTTACAGATCTGAAACTATATGTTGTAGACTTCGTTATGAATGTTCTAATCAGGTGATGGATGTTTCCGAAAATTTCTAGATGATGTCTTTAGATTGCATGAATTTTCTTCTTTTCTCAAGCTCACTTGATGCTAATTGTGGATGGATGAAAAAAAAACCGGGTTGCCGGGTTCCTTGATAATAAGAAGCTAATGATACTTCCTGGTCATCCAAGGGTTATATATTGTTGAGTGTTAGAACTCGCTGTTTTCTTTTTTACTTGTCCTTTTTTGGGTCAGACAATCAAAATTTGTAAATTTTGGATGAGTTGTGATGATGTTCGTCATCATTTTGCGTGTTCCTATCACAAAAGCAGGACCTAGCTCTGAAAATTATCAGGGTTGTCCCGCTGGAGCTGGAGCATAGCTTCTCTGCGTCATCGGAGATGGCTCTTTCTTGGAGGAAGTTACAGAATGGATACAAAGCTCCTGTATGCGGAAGGTCACCTTTTCACTAATGTATTTAAATACTACATGAAAACTTTAAACATGAATTTGTACCTGTGAATGTGATTTCAACCATCAAAATGTTGTGCATGATGACAATAATTACATTGATAATGTTGTTAGACATTTTCTCATTCTGTAAACTGCATGAATATCAACTTCTGTTTTGAAAAGATGTATGTCACGGAGTTTCATCCTTTCATGTTCTGATAGTTCCAAAGCTCCCTGAGATGGTTGAAGCTTTGTAATAGTTAGAGTCCGTATTTCAATGGTACCATGGAGGTGAGTTTAAACCCTAGAAGGGTGTGCCTGCAAATGTTTAAGATTGAGGCCAAGATCCTAGCTCCAATCTTTCCCTTCAAGTCCACCATCACTTGGAACTTTGAAATTTTTACTTGGTTTGGGACTATATGGTTTTTAGTCAATTACAACTTGACACGCAAACAAATGTATCATGCAGTGATTGGTTGGGACCATGTTGTGACAGCACTTGCACGTAAGCAAATGTATCATGTTGTAATTAGTTAGGACTATGTTGTGACATTGAAATCCGCATGGAGAATAGTACCATTCACAAAGGTGAGGATTACTTGATTGGATCTCTAAATTGAGATTGAATGCAATTCTTCCAAATCGAGAGAATAGTACCATTCACAAAGGTGAGGATTACTTGATTGGATCTCTAAATTTGCAATTCTTCCAAATCGAGATTGAATGCAATTCTTCCAAATCGAGATCGACGGATTTCAAATGAATGGTTTGGAATTCAATTGTTTAAGAAGTAGGAGTTTAAATTTATATCCAAGTTTTAACAATATGCAAAATTGGTTCTAAAGAATTACTTGATTGGATTTCTAATAACAATTTACAAGGAATTATTTGAAATGTTATTAGAAATTCAAGACAAACAACTGATTCTAGCCTTTCTAGGTGAATAATGATTCCAACAAACTCATACCTCTACTCTTAACATTAACCTTAGACTTCGAGCTAACTCCAGAACCCAATCTTTTATTGAAGTTCAAATACATTGCAGAGGGAAGAAAAGGAGAGGAAGGGAAGTTGTGGAGGAAAAGAAAGGATCGACAAGGCATTATTCCTGACTCATCATTTTCCATCCCTTCAAAACTGACTGAAAGATAGGAGGGAAGAGAAGTATTACTATTATACATATAATGTAAAATGACATAATAACGCTTCATCATTTTTGGCAAATTATAGGGTATAGTGTTATAAGAAATATACAAAACCTCTCCTTCCCTTACCTCAAAGGGAAGGTGTCACATCCTTCGACCCTCTTCCACTTCTACGCAACCAAACAAAAAAAGGACACTCAGACAATCACTCTATCGCCCTATTTTGAGTGACAAGCAAATTTTAAAACGATTGATATTACTTTGAAAAAATTGACATGGTACAAAGGAAGATTATTGTAAAAATCATGATGACATAGTAGAGACAAACAAAGGGACTAACCATGCAACAAACATTCATGAACCATTCAAAGTATGTCACCGGACAGGCAAAGGTCTCAACAGTTAGCTTTGAAGATCTCAGATTAGATGAACAAAAGAAGAATATACTGGATCCCTTCTCCCAACTTGAAGAACATAAGTCAAATGAAAAAACGGGAAAGACCTGGGATGTAGAAAATCATAACATAGAGTAATTCAGTAGTGTTTTTCTTTCTGTAAGAGTGGTGGATTTCCGTGTGAAGTGGAAAAGAAGGGATGTCATAGTTGGGGTCTCAATAAGTCCATCCTTTTTATTTTGAATCTAAAGACCCCTAAATGACCCGTCAATGAGAAAGAAGCTCGAGCAGAGACGGAAAACATTCTCAATATCATTTTACTGAATATTGAAACCATTGTACAATACAATGTAGAAAAGAACATGCGCATCTAATCCCCCTATGGTGATTCATTCTAAAGAGAGGAAGAAGAAAACCATTACTAGAATTCAACTCGCTCCCTCTCTCTCTCTCTCTCTCTCTCTCTCTCTCTCTCTCTCTCTCTCTCTCTCTCCGAGTTTGAGTCTGAGGCAGTCACCTTTTGCAAAGGGGAAAAAAGACCATACATGTCTTCTCCTGTCTGTGATTTTTTCCGAGAACAGAGAATATGTTTGGATAGGAAGAAAACTTGATGGACACAATTATAGAATAAGGTAACAGAAGTTTTAATGTCATCCCACCGCACTTAGCCTCGATCACATTTTATATGAACATGCTTTTGATACCTATGGAATTGCTAACGATTATGCTTCTACAATTTGAAAGAGAATAGCTTATGCGGAGGTCATCCATTGGTGGCTACCGTAGTGCTTTATTTGATTTATATATTTGATGTAAACTGCAAAGGTAATGTGGAATGCACTACAAGGGAACATGTTATCTAACCAGGGCTAGTACTAGGACTACAAAATTGTGGACAACAAGCTGCTGCAGGCATAAGTTCTAGAATTATATAAACTATGGGATGGTTTTAGAATTATAAACTATGGGTTCATCAAATGTGGAAGGAAGACATGACAAGACTATCTTATGAGTTCAGTTTCTATCTATCCTCGTAACAGATAAGGCCTTGCATCCATCTATAGTGCAAACATCAATGCGGTCCTTCTCAACAAAGATGAAAAATCACCTAAAACAAGGTTGCATAAGTCACAGTATGGTTTAATGAGAACCCATAACTCACCACCTGTCCTGGTAACTAAATGTTTCATTCTTCAATGTTGATAGAAGCCTACATCCCTTGTAGAGATTCCCTTTTCAATAATTTTGGGTTTAAGTTTAAAAGTTGCTTGATATTCAATTAACATTCTTATAGTCTTCAAGAAAAAGATAGCATGTTGAACATTGGAAGAAATGACACCAAAAAATAGAGCTAACCTCTCAGTTCGCAAGCACAATAACAGCTTCACTCCTTAAGTTCACAAATACAGGATTAAAAAGAGAATACCTGGCAGCTTCATTTTGCCGGCCAAGTTATGGAGCATCTCCAAGATTTCCATTACTCCATATGAAAATCTAGTACCCGTTGAGTGCAATATATTTGTACTGACATTAATACAGCTGCAGTTCATAATGTCATCAATTAAAGATCCCTCAAATTCTTGCAAGAATCCTACATCTCTGGTGTGACATAAATGTCGTAGGAGCAAATGATTATCAGCATTATTTGGTTCAAGCTCAAAAAAGAGCTCTAAATCTATTTCTCCTATTTCCGAATTTGGAAACTTGTAGAGGAGGAGACCACATGCAAAATTCTGGCAGACAAGGCAATTGTTCAATCAAATGGATAGCCTTCACCATTAAACCAGCAAATCCATAACACCAACCATGCATATGTAATGTTGCGAACAGGACAAATCCTGTAGGAGTTGTCCATCAAATTGAAATATTTCCATTCTCTATTAGACCATCGCAGAGATGAGCCAAAGAAAGTTACAATGGTTATATTGTCTGGTGCAATCCCAAACATGTCCATAATGATCAAATAAAGAAATATAATTCTTAGCCATATATAAGCTCTAGAAGCAGAGATCACCACATCCATAGAACCATGTCTTTTTTTACTTATGGAGATGAAACCAGTTTGTTATCTTCCATGCAACCACATTTAGCATACATGTCTGTTAAGGCACTTGAAAGGATACTAGTGGGTTCATCGAGATGACTCTTCACAATATAGCCATGCAATTCTCTCCCAAAATTCAGAGTTCCCATATAAACACAGGCTGGAAGAAGTATCATAAAGGTTACCAAGCTTGGTTTGAGGCCTTCATCAAGCATTGCACAGAAAATTTTAAGAGCCTCTTCAGGCTGTTGATTATTAAGGTTCCCTGCAATTAAAGAATTCCAGGTAACTGTATTTCTATCCTCAGTTTTCAAGAATAATTTAGTTGCTGAAACAATATCATGGCATTTTGCATACATTTCAATCAATGCACTTGACACAAAGATGTTGGGTTCAAAACCATTCCTCAGAACACGTCCATGGATTTCCTTTCCTTGACGCAATAAACTTAGATCAGCACAAGCTGCAATTGCACTTGTAGTTGTGACAGGACTTGGTTGTATAGACTCATCTGGCACTTCAATATTAGAGCACTTACTTAAAGGTGATTGCATGACGCGGAACAACTTTAAAGCTTCCTGACTGAGCCCAGATTGTTGAAAACCGGATATGAGGACATTAAAGGAAAAGATGTTTGGCTTCAAACCCACCACGCTCATCTCAGACAACAACTTACATGCCTCATTCTTTTCTCCATTTCTTGCATGCCCAGAAAGCATTGTGTTAAAGGTAATCCTATCAGGTTTTAAATCATAATTTTGCATCAGTCTAAGAAGCCTTAGTGCCGACTCCATTTTACCCTCATTCACATAACCTGCAATCATCTCGTTCCACACAGCAACATTCTTGTTCTGTATTGTAGCAAATATTTTCTCTGCATAATCATTCCTTCCACATTTGGAGTACATATTAATTAATGACCCCTCCACATGAACATTTTTACAAAAATTACTTTTAAGAGCATATCCATGAACTACCTTGCCCAAATTAAGATCTTTCAAGCCTGCACAAACCGGTAGGATATTGACTACCGTCACAACATTTGGATCCTCAGGAAAGCTTAACATCATACCAAACACATCCAAAGCATCTTCAAAATATCCATTTTGAACACAACCTGAAATAATCCCATTCCAAGAAGAGACCCTCGGCTTCAATCCTTTCTCTTGCATCTCTTCCAAAGATAGGAGAGCCAAATCAGTCTCTTCATTCCGAGCAAAACCTGCCACAAGTGCATTCCATGAGATTAAATCGGGCTTTACTCCATTTGACTGCATTGACTGAAAAACATTTGTTGCGTCATCCAAAAGGCCTCCATCCATGTAAGCTGAAACGAGAGCAGTCCACGAAACTACATCTCTCTCCCGCATTGTATCAAAAACATATTTTGAAGATCTCAAATCATCACAATTTGCATACAAATCAATAAGGGCATTCCCAACAAAAACATCTGTCAAGAGCTGCTTCCTTATGACATACCCATGTACCATTTTACCACTACTCAGTAATTGAACCGCAGAGCACGCTTTGAGAATGGTGGGCACAAGATACTTATCAGGTAGTAATCCATCGTGAACCATCAAGCCAAGCACTGAGAACAGCTCCTCCCATCGCTCGGACCGAGAATATGATCCTATAAGGGCAGCATAGGCAGGTACTGTTCTATCAGGAATTTCATCGAACAACCGTCGTGCATCATTTAATGACCCCCTTCCTTTCAAATACGAAATAGCAAGCTTATTTCCAATCAAACTATTTGACTTGATAGAACCCATTTTGACGAATTGACCATGAATTTGCTTGATGTCATAAGAACAGTTACTATTTTTGTTGAGTAGGTTTAAAAGAGACAGACACTCATCAACGCTTTCCAGACTTTGAACACTACAATCTCTCGCATCCTGAGCAACTGGAACTAAATGGGATTTTGGGTTTCTCTGGTTTGACACTAGTGCTTGTTTGAAACCAAGATTTCGAGCCGTTGAGGGTCGAAATTGAAATTTTGCCTGGGAAAGGTTGAGTTTGTGGGTTAAACGGTCGGAGGATGAACTCTCGGGAAGAAAATTATTAGAATGAAGAAGCAATCCACTTCTGAGAGTGGTCATTGAATACTCAAACTTCGAAAAAGAAAAAATGAATTACAATTCAGTTAGACGAGCGAAAGAGGAGGAAGAGAGAGAGACGAATCGCATAATTGCGGAAATAATAACGATTTGTTGTTTCAAAGTCGCACAACTCCCGGGGCTCCCGTCTTCTTTTCACCCGTATTTATCACTTTTCAGATTTTATAATTACACTATTTTGACATCTATGAATATGGATAACATATTCACCCGTAGGCAAATCTTATCCTAAAATCAATCCCAATGATTTTGACAAGTAGTGTGTGTTTACGGATATTAAAAAATAAAAAGAATATGAAATTAAAAGAGAAAAAGAAGTTCTAGAAAAATGATCATTTGTCCTATTTCTCTAACCTTTTTGTATAGTAGGAGATTTTTATTCATATATGTTGCATTTGGTATACATGAATATAGTGAAATGCAAGTAGGAATTAAATGAAAATGCATTAATTAATTATCATTCCATTCTCATATATGCATTCTAGTATTTTGTTGATCCAATTTAAAATTTAGAATGGAACGGGTTGCAAATTAAATTATCAAAATAACATTCCTTTATAATATTTTTAAAAGAAATGACGGCGGTGGTAGATGGCGGTGACGTTGGTGGTAGAGGTAGAAAACAGTAATGGTGTAGATGGTGGTGTTGGGAGGTGGTAACGGTAGTGGTGGCAGAAGGCAATGGTGGCGGCGGAAGGCAATAGTTGTGTTGGTGGAAGGTGGTGGCAGTGGTAGTGGTGGAATGCGTCAGTGGTGTAGTGATGATGGTGGAAGGCAGCGGCGGCGGCAGTGGTGTGGTGGTGGTGGAAGGCGGCAGTGGTGTAGGTGGTGGTAGTTGAAGGTGGCGATGGTGTAATACGGTGGTGGTAATGGCGGTGACAATGGGTGGTGGTAATGGTGATGGTATGTGGTGGCAATGATGGTGGTGGAGGGCAATGGATGTGACGGTGGCGGTGGTGGTGGTGGCAGTGGAGGTGGCGACGATAGAAGGCAATAGAGGTGGTGGCGGTAGCGGTGGCAGTGGTTGAAGACTGCAACAATGGTGGTGATGACAGTGACGGTGGTGGAAGGCAATGGAGGCGGTGGTGGTGAATGGCGGCAGTGGTTGTGGTGGTGGTGGTTTTAAACTTGGAACATGTGGAATTTTTGGGAACTTTATTTTTAAAAAAATTTACCTTAGGAATGGAATGGCCTTGTTGGAAACTAGTATTTCAAGTATAAATGAAACTTGACTGCAACATCAATATGCCTTTGGTTGTCTATGTATATCACGTTAGACCAATAACGTAAATGTCAACAGTGTAGGGTCACCTACATGCAGAGGCATTAATACACCAGTGTGATATGCTGGTGTGAAAGGATGTATATAGTTACATACAAAGTGTTGTAGGTGCAGAATCATCTTATAACCTACCGGTCCTTTAACGTATCCTTTGAGAAACACCATTGTTTAACATATTTTGGAAAATACGGTCACTGTAATAATGTTTTCTCTATGGCCGGAGACGTAAGTGTACAGGGAAGGAATTGAAGAGGCATAACAATTGAAGATGGAATTAGTGCAACCATTTGAATCATTGTGTAGAGATCGGTTCCTTTTTTCAATTTTCTATATTTTATTTTATTGTGGCATTGGAATACATGCTATGATAAGCGCCGAATATTGTATATTCAAGCGCCCTAAATTGCATTAGTTAAGTCCATCGTTTGATTATTTAAGTAGATTATCTTCATTTGTGTGTATGTATATATTTTCAGGTCCATTTGCCAAAAAAGGAGCAAAATCAAGGCTTTGTGGAGTTTTGGCCATCAAAAGGCACAATTCTGAATTTCTGGCAGCAGTGGAGTTAGGACTTTGCTCACCATTTTGACCTTGCAAACTCGAGAACTGGACTTCCATTATAAAATGGCATATTTAGAGCTCTGAATCAGCTTTCCAAATCTTCAAGCAGTTTGTCATTCGAAGCTCGGACCAGAGAGTTATGGCCTTGTTACCAGAGGTGCGCAGAACTGCCTGGCAGCAATGAAATTCTGCCTTGATCTTCATTTTCGACCAATCATCCTTGAGAATTGGATCTCCACCAAAACATGAAGTTTTTAGAGCTCTGAATTAGCTTTCCAAATCTTCAAACGGTTCATCATTTGGAGTTTAGAGCACAAAGTTATGGCCGTTTTACCAAAGTAGGTTCGGGATGAGCAAACCAAGCATAGGGCATTCTGGCCAATTTTCGAGTGCTCGAGGCCTAATTTCGAGTGCTCGAAATTAGGGCAGATTGCTTCACGAGATCAGCAGTGGAGTTAGGACTTTGCTCGCCATTTTGACCCAGAAAGCTCGAGAACTGGACTTCCATCATAACATGAAAGATTTAGAGCTCTGAATTAGCTTTCTAAATCTTCAAACGGTTCATCATTCGGAGCTCGGAGCAGAGAGTTATGGCCTTGTTACCAGAGGTGCGCAGAACTGCCTGGCAGCACTGAAGTACTGCCTTTCTCCCCATTTTCGACCAACCAGACTTGAGATTTGGGTCTTCATCAAAACATGAAGTTTTTAAAGCTCTGAATCGGCTCTCCAAATCTTTAAACGGTTCGTCATTCGGAGTTCGGAGCATAAAGTTATGGCTGTTTAACCAAAGTAGGTCTGGGCGGAGCAAGTGAAGCATGGGCATTTTTACACTAAATTCGAGCGCTCGAGGCCTTGCTTAGAGTGCTCGAATTTGGGGCAGAATTGCCTTCGGGAATTCTCATTTTGGCAGCCACTTGTGCATTGGTTTCCTCATTTTCTACTTACTTCTTTATGAGGTGGTTGGGGATGTTTTTTGGAGGAGAGAGAGAGCTTTGTTGAAGGAGATAAGGCAAGGAAGGCCACACATATCATTATCCCATATTTTTACAAGATTAGAGGAGAGAGAAGAGAGCAAGAAAGGTGTGTTCTTAGAGCTAGAAGAGGGGAGCTCGAAAATGGAGGTCAAGGCTTTAATTCCTCCTTCCTCTAGTGCATCAATGGGTAACTAAACCTCCATCTAGGGAGGTGATGAAGCTCTACCTTGTAAGCATGTCTAGTTTTTGATTTATTTTGGGGAATGAAATGTATATTTGGCTAGTTCCATGGTCTAGAGCATGTTACAAATTGTAATGAAGATTTTGAATGTTTGAATGACTATGTTGATTTACATACTCTTGTCTTAGATTATTTAATCTCATAGTTGTATGGCTTATAGTTTCATAGTGACAATGGAACTAAGATTATGGAACGGTTTTAATGGCATGGTTTTGAGTAGCTTGTTAATCCATAGCTTAAGAATTTCTTTTGATGAGTTAATCTTGTGACTTGATACCATGTGCTTCCACCAATTGATTAATTGTTTGACAATCTCTAACTTAGTGAGCATGTCTAGGGTTGCATCTTAGTTTAGGTAACTCAACCATGTGAAGCTTTGATAGGTTGTTCTTACTCTTTAATTAATTGAATTTCTTGAAGATATTATAGTAGTCATGTATTATTATATATCAAGGTCATTTCTACATTAATTCCCCAAATTAATCATATAATTAGCTTGTGTAGAGGTTTGGAGTGGACTCACTTCCCTAGACTTCCTTCTCTAAATCTTCTCTTTTAATCCCCTTCAATTTATTATTTTATGCACTTCAATTACTAGCTTAGTGACAAACCAATCAAACAAACCCTTATTACCCCTTATCATTCTAAGAACAATTCTAGACTCTTAGGTTGCCATAGACTAGCGCAGTCCCAGTGGTTCGACTTACCCGACCAATAGCCCTATTTTACAATGATTCGTGCTATTGCGAAGGTTGATGTATAGTTGATCAACCGATCAATTTTTGGCGCCGTTGCCGGGGACTGCAAACGGTTTAGCGACCAAAGTTCTAGGGTTAATTTTAGTTTGATTGTGAATATTGTGTCTTGTGAATACTCCTTGTGTATTTTTGATCATCTTCGTGTTTGTGAGATTCTAGGGACTCGAAACTCGCCGTGGGAACGCTAGCAAATTGTAAGTCTAGAGGCCCCCAGGTAAGTCTCGTGACTTCTAGTTTCGCATTGTGAATATTGTGTATGTGTTTAATTTAGTTGTGAAGCCCTTGTCAAGGCTCTTAACTTGTTTATATTTTGTGTTCAAGCATCGGTCCTTGTCGTGGCCATTTACATTTTCTGTCTTGATAATTGAGGAGAAAGGGAACATCGTATGTGGAGTTGTGGTTGATGAATTGCTTTGTTGAGTATATGCTTTGTTGTTGATGTTCGGTCGTAGGTCACTTTCCTTACCCACAATCGATTCTCCCATTGATATTAACTCTCTTGAAAGAACTCTTAGACGGAACCTTAGGGAACCCACTCTTACAAGGGACCTTGAAACTGAATTCAATATAATGGGGGATAACATAGGAAATCCGGGGAATGAAAGGGCTGAAATTCCTAATGTAGAACCAATGACTCTTAGAGATCATTTCATTCCTACCACCTATGCTTCTCCTTCTTGTATAGTGATGCCAAACATCGATGCAGCTCAATATGAGATCAAGTCTAGTACCATTCAAATGCTTCCATCATTTCATGGCTTTAATAATGAAGATCCATATAAGCACCTTGATGAGTTCCTTGAAATCTGTTCGACCATCCGGTTGAGAGGTTTTCCGGACAATGCACTTCATCTCCATCTTTTCCCATTCTCCCTAAAGGATAGGGCAAAATATTGGTTGAACTCCCTCGCTCCCAACTCTATTACTTCTTGGGCTCAATTGCAACAAGAATTTCTTAAGAAGTACTATCCGGTGAGTAAAACCAACCAAATGAGGCGTTCCATTCTAAGCTTTTCTCAAGTTGATGGAGAACAACTCCACGAGACTTGGGAAAGGCTACAAGATCTTCTTCGTAAATGTCCTCATCATTTGATCCCAAAATGGCAATTAGTGCAAGCTTTCTATGCCGGTTTGACCGACACCCATAGATTTATGGTTGACTCTTCTTGTGGTGGGATGTTCATGTCCAAGAATGCGGATGAGGCTTGGACCTTACTTGAGAATTTGAGTGAAAATTCACTTCAACACAATTCTCGTAGGGCTCCGACCTCAACCACTCCAAAGAACACCAATCCTTGTCAACAAAAATCAATAAGGGAGGAATCATCTCAAGTGGATGCCATAGCTCATAAATTCTACCAATTGATGGCACCACATCTTCCTCCTTCATTGTCTCAAAATTCGGCAAGTTCGGTTTGTGCCTCATGTAATAGTCCATTTCATCTCTCGGAAGATTGCCCCACACCGGAGCAATTTCCCAATCCCAACCAAGAGCAAGCTAATGCCATGTTCTCACGGCCCGGGAACAATCCATATTCCAACACCTACAATCCGGGTTGGCGAGACCATCCGAATTTTTCGTGGAGGCAACAAGCCCCACAAAATTCCCAACTTCAAAATCAAGGGCCTCAAAATCAGCCCTCTTCTCAATATCAAGGTAGGCCTTTCTAAGCCTCTTCAAGCTACCAACCTCCATACAATCCAAATGTCTCCACTCAACCTCCTGTGAATCCAATTGATGAGATAGTGGCTGCAAACAAGCAAATGATGGAATCATTAAATGTGCAAATGATGGAATCATTAAACAAGCAAATCATAGATTCCAACAAGCATCTCTTGACATCCTTGCAACCTACTCTCCAAATGGTTCACTCCCATACTCAATCCATAGCTAGGCTCGAAAATCAAATGGGACAAATAGCTAACCAAGTGAACCAACTTCTTCAAAAAGACAAGGGTAAGCTTCCCGCTCAACCATTTGAAAATCCTAGAGGAATGCATGTGATTGATGAAACCCCTCCTCCGAGTGGGCCGACTCATGAACAAGTTCAAGCTATCACCACCCTTCGGAGTGGTAGAGTGGTTGATAACAAGGTTGATGGAGACGCAAGTGAGAAAAACCCTCCGTTGAAAAATCCAAATTCAAGCTCTTCAAGTCCAAATCCAAGTTCTTCTTGTCCAAATACCATTCACGGAAGTCCCACGCATGTCACCCCAAATGTGGAAACTACTTATGAGCCAAAAGCTCCGTTCCCTCAACGTCTTCAAGAGTCGACACATTTTGGGAATAAGAATTGCAAAATTCAAGACATGTGGGAGGTCTTTAGGCAAGTAAAGATCAATCTTCCTCTCTTGGATGCTATCAAGCAAATTCCTCCCTATGCAAAATTCCTTAAGGATTTGTGCACTCAAAAGCGCACTTCCAGAAGTCATTTACCAAAGAAAGTGAGGTTAACCGAAAATGTTAGTGCGATCATTCAGCACAGCACTCCTCCGAAGTATAAGGATCCGGGTGCCCCCACAATCTCTTGTGTCATTGGTGACAACAAAATCGAGAGGGCCCTCCTTGACTTAGGAGCTAGTGTGAATTTGATTCCATATTCGGTTTACCTACAACTTGGTTTGGGAGATCTAAAGCCAACTCCGATAGTGTTGCAATTTGCTGATCGATCTATTAAGCAACCACGGGGAATTATTGAAGATGTGATCATAAAAGTGGACAAATTTTACTTCCCGGTAGACTTCGTGGTTCTTGATACGGAACCAGTCCATGATCCAAGAAAACACATTCCCATAATTCTCGGACGTCCTTTTCTAGCTACAGCTAATGCTTCCATTAACTGTAGATCCGGATTGATGGATATCTCTTTTGGGAATATGAATGTTAAGCTCAATATCTTCAATGCTGTGCAACTTCCTTCAGATGACAATGAGTGTTTTGAAATCACTATTGCTGATGAACACATTCAAAATCCAATCCCACCTCCTTCAACGGAGGATCCCCTACATGCTTGCTTGGTCCCTTTTGATTTTGAGGATTTTGGTGTGGACAAATCCATTCGGGAAGTCAACTACTTGCTTGATATTCCATCACCATTTTCCTCTCCTTTATGGGAAGCACCAAATCCATCTCTATCGTGGGATTGTCCATCTCCTTCCATTTCTTCACCGGAGTTACCTCAACATTTTGAGGGTGAACCACTGGACAAAGGTAAGGAGAATGTTGACAAGTTGCTGAAAATTCTTCCAATCATTCCAGCCCAATCTAGAATCATTGTCCATGATACTCAACCTGTGAACAAACCATTTGAGTACAATGAGGTATATGACTTGGAGATTGCAAATATGGAAGGTCATGATCCTACCATTGTTAGTCAAAACAATGACATTCAACGAGCCTCCATAATCTCGAACAAGCAACACCTTTGCTTAAATCTGAAAATAAAAGAAGTGAGATTAAAAGCGATGCTCAAATCCTCTAAGGCCAAACTTGTTTCTCTTCGGAAGGATCAATATCCCTCACCATTCATTGATCTAAGTTTGAGACCATATGAAGGAGGCAAGTTGCATACGGAGCGTTAAGGATCCATCTTTCCAATGGATCCTGATCCTGGTTCGTCTAGCTATCGACATTAAATTTAGCAAAGCAAGGGAAGAAATTCTTTCGATGTTCCAAGCTTCCCTACCTTCTCAAATTGCTCGTGCCTTGAAATTTTCTGGGAAATGGTTTAGAAAAGCCAAAAATTTGATTTTTCTGAAATGATCTTCAGTTGCGTTCCGCAATTTTAGACTGGCCTCTTAGACCTTCTCAGCTCTAATTTTCATTCCCGGAAATTTCCATCGCTTTCGAGCAAGTTCATAGGATCTTTGGCATGCAACTCATGTGCACAACCTCTCATTTTCAACGCATTGTTGGATCATGGTTCCCCAAAATTTTCCATGCATTGGAGATGAAATGCAAAGTTTGAAAATTTTTCATCTAGGCATTAGAAATGTTGAGCAATTCGACAATTTTTCCAAAAATTTTCCATCCATGCAGTGGAATGGACTGAATTTGCAAATTTTAAAATTTTTTCCATGCTTTAGAGATAAAGTGCTAAGTTTTAAAAATTTTCCATGAATTGTGTGATGTTGCATTGAAGAGATATTCAAAAATTCCAAAATTTTCAAATTCATTCAAAGTCTGGAAATTTTCCAAAGATGATGCAATTTGAAAATTTTCTTCAGTTCATTCAAGCATTATGAGACAATTTGAAAATTTTTAGAAATTCTTCCATTCCATGGGAATGACATGCAAAATTTTTTTGTTTCCAAGTCGCCAACTTGCAAAATTCCTAGAATGATGTTGCAAATGCATCAAAATGCATGAAAGTGCATGCAATAGTGCACTATCTCCCATGGAATGAGATTGCAAATGCAAATGCATGGAATTTCCATGCATGGACTCCATTTTGAACAGCTTCCATTTCCATGTTGCTCACATTCCATATTCCATTGCAACAAATTCAACTTCCATGGTGCTCACTGTCTTGCATGTTTTCCCTTTCACTCCTTGTTTCAGTCCTCACAGCCGAGCTCACCCCCTAGCCTACTGAGCCAATTTCGTGCCCTCCAAATCCCATTCAGATTGCTCTAAATTACCACACCAATTTTGCATGCTCACTGCCCAAGTTTGGAGCGCTCTAGCTTCCATTTGGATTGCTCCAAACTTCTCCACCATCATTCCGAGGCTGCTGCTTGTATTTAGAGCACTCTAATTCCATTTTAGAGTACTCTAAATGTGAACCAATCTCATCCCAAGCTACTGCCTTCATTTAGAGCACTCTAGCTCCTATTTGGAGCACTCTAAATGTGAACCATCAATCCCACGCTCACTGCCTTCATTTAGAGCACTCTAGCTTCCATTTAGAGTGCTCTAAATTTTCAGCCCAACATCCCGCAACCACTGTCTCCAATTCGAGCACTCGAAGGCCAAGCTTCGAGTGCTCGCAGCTGCTATCCCACTGTAACCCAACATACCGAACTCTCTGTCTTCAAATCGAGCACTCGAAATCCCATTTGGAGTGCTCGAAATCTCTTTCTCACCCAAGGCATCCAACTATGAAACCAACCACCTCACACAACACCAACCCCTCATCATCCTCAACCATGCATGCCTTCCACGGCCACCCTCCCAACACAATCCCAACCATTCACATCAACACCATGCACACACCAACCAAACCGACCACCACCCCAAACTTCACCCCTCTCTCATTCACCAACTAACCCTCACACAAGCCTTCTTTCTCTCGGCATCTACACATACCAACACCATGCAACCCCCATGCATGCCCCTCTCGGCATCCTTTTTTTTTCCCAACCATCCAACCAACCTCACCAAACTTCCTCACCTCACCCCACCATACATGCCACCATCTCTCTATCGGCACCTTCACTCCCTAACCACCCACCACCCTTCGCACTCAATCAACCCCATCCTCAATTCCTCCACAACACCCTCATGCATGCCATTCAAAAAAAAAATGGCACACTTTTGGCATTCTTTTGCTATCCATTTTACACTTGTGGCTAATGTCTGCATTTGTGTTTTGTTTGGATTTTTATCTTGCACTACAATTCAGGTTAGTGTTTTTAATTCTGTTTTGATTTTCCTTAAGAGCCTATGCTTTTACATTTGTATATTAGTTGTGTTTTGCTAGGTCTTCATGTCCAAGTTTGGGGGAAGCACTTGCACATTCACATAGATGGAAACCTTTGCCTTCCTCACTCCGCTTGGTATTATTGTTCTTTAACCCTCTCTATTCTTATTTTCATTTACTTGTCTTCTCACATTGAGGACAATGTGACATTCAAGTTTGGGGGTGCATTTATGCATTTTTGGTTTTGCATTTTTGCTAAGCAATGATATTGTAATTTGAAACCTGTTGGAGATGAAGCATATGTTTAATACTTGTGTATAGAAGCAATTGTGACATTTTTGAAAATAAAGAAAAATTTGAGTTGAAATGATCATGTAGATTCAAATTAGTCTGTATAAATGTCTCAATTAGATTCTCGCCGGATTTGACACTCTTTTAAGCTTCACAATGCACAGATGCACATTGGAAACTTAACTGTGAGGCATGCAACTTGATTGACCTTGATCTTGGCCTAGTTAATCTGATTTGATGAACCTAATGGATGAATACTTTTGGCATGAATCTAACAAAAAAAAATAAAAAAAAAAAAAAAAAAAAAAACTGAGAAGGAAAGAAAATAATGACCAGTTGACGTTCGTAGCCTTTCCAACTCGAGCTATTAAGCCCTAGGAGTGTCTCTACACTTAGCACCCTAAAGCCGTCTGGTTTGGGAGTTGTTGGCCTAACGCTTGCTACAAGGGTTGGTTAGAAAGCTTAAGGGACTTAAACATTGCACGGTCATTCAAAAAATAAACTGGTAATAAACATGGTTTGCTAGAGTTCGTAGCCTTTCCAACTTGAGCTATTAAGCCCTTTGGAGTGTCTCTACACTTAACACCCTAAAGCCATCTGGTTTGGGAGTTGTTGGCCTAACGCTTGCTACATAAGTTGGTTAGAAAGCTTAAGGGACTTCAGCATTGCACAACCATTCTATGTTTCGCTTATGAGTTACAATAAATTGTCAACAAGCAATAAAAGTTGTCTTGTAAATAAAATCATGCCTTAGGAACCTCATTTAAAGGGGAATTCAATGATTTGAAAACTTGTGCTTTGGAATTGGAAAAGAATGTAAAAGCTGCATGTTGAGAATCCAATTCACTTTCACTGAAGCTAGAGTTGATTTCCATTCAAGAGATGATAATTGAGTTATTTATATAGACTTTGATGTTGATGCATGTATATGGAAATGTATTTAGCCAATTTTTGTATCAATGCTTCATATATGCAAGGTAGTTTTCCCAATGACCCCATCTCTAGTTTTTGTTTGTTTCAAGTTGTATTTGAGCTATGTATCTATCTCATTTTACCATGGATGATATTTTTGTAGTAGCATGCCCATGGTTGTCTTTTCATTAAGTTTTTCATTGTAGTTTTGCTAAGGGACTAGCAAAATGTAAGTTTGGGGGTGTGATAAGCGCCGAATATTGTATATTCAAGCGCCCTAAATTGCATTAGTTAAGTCCATCGTTTGATTATTTAAGTAGATTATCTTCATTTGTGTGTATGTATATATTTTCAGGTCCATTTGCCAAAAAAGGAGCAAAATCAAGGCTTTGTGGAGTTTTGGCCATCAAAAGGCACAATTCTGAATTTCTGGCAGCAGTGGAGTCAGGACTTTGCTCACCATTTTGACCTTGCAAACTCGAGAACTGGACTTCCATTATAAAATGGCATATTTAGAGCTCTGAATCAGCTTTCCAAATCTTCAAGCAGTTTGTCATTCGGAGCTCGGACCAGAGAGTTATGGCCTTGTTACCAGAGGTGCGCAGAACTGCCTGGCAGCAATGAAATTCTGCCTTGATCTTCATTTTCGACCAATCATCCTTGAGAATTGGATCTCCACCAAAACATGAAGTTTTTAGAACTCTGAATTAGCTTTCCAAATCTTCAAACGGTTCATCATTTGGAGTTTAGAGCACAAAGTTATGGCCGTTTTACCAAAGTAGGTCCGGGATGAGCAAACCAAGCATAGGGCATTCTGGCCAATTTTCGAGTGCTCGAGGCCTAATTTCGAGTGCTCGAAATTAGGGCAGATTGCTTCACGAGATCAGCAGTGGAGTTAGGACTTTGCTCGCCATTTTGACCCAGAAAGCTCGAGAACTGGACTTCCATCATAACATGAAAGATTTAGAGCTCTGAATTAGCTTTCTAAATCTTCAAACGGTTCATCATTCAGAGCTCGGAGCAGAGAGTTATGGCCTTGTTACCAGAGGTGCGCAGAACTGCCTGGCAGCACTGAAGTACTGCCTTTCTCCCCATTTTCGACCAACCAGACTTGAGATTTGGGTCTTCATCAAAACATGAAGTTTTTAAAGCTCTGAATCGGCTCTCCAAATCTTTAAACGGTTCGTCATTCGGAGTTCGGAGCGTAAAGTTATGGCTGTTTAACCAAAGTAGGTCTGGGCGGAGCAAGTGAAGCATGGGCATTTTTACACTAAATTCGAGCGCTCGAGGCCTTGCTTAGAGTGCTCGAATTTGGGGCAGAATTGCCTTCGGGAATTCTCATTTTGGCAGCCACTTGTGCATTGGTTTCCTCATTTTCTACTTACTTCTTTATGAGGTGGTTGGGGATGTTTTTTGGAGGAGAGAGAGAGCTTTGTTGAAGGAGATAAGGCAAGGAAGGCCACACATATCATTATCCCATATTTTTACAAGATTAGAGGAGAGAGAAGAGAGCAAGAAAGGTGTGTTCTTAGAGCTAGAAGAGGGGAGCTCGAAAATGGAGGTCAAGGCTTTGATTCCTCCTTCCTCTAGTGCATCAATGGGTAACTAAACCTCCATCTAGGGAGGTGATGAAGCTCTACCTTGTAAGCATGTCTAGTTTTTGATTTATTTTGGGGAATGAAATGTATATTTGGCTAGTTCCATGGTCTAGAGCATGTTACAAATTGTAATGAAGATTTTGAATGTTTGAATGACTATGTTGATTTACATACTCTTGTCTTAGATTATTTAATCTCATAGTTGTATGGCTTATAGTTTCATAGTGACAATGGAACTAAGATTATGGAACGGTTTTAATGGCATGGTTTTGAGTAGCTTGTTAATCCATAGCTTAAGAATTTCTTTTGATGAGTTAATCTTGTGACTTGATACCATGTGCTTCCACCAATTGATTAATTGTTTGACAATCTCTAACTTAGTGAGCATGTCTAGGGTTGCATCTTAGTTTAGGTAACTCAACCATGTGAAGCTTTGATAGGTTGTTCTTACTCTTTAATTAATTGAATTTCTTGAAGATATTATAGTAGTCATGTATTATTATATATCAAGGTCATTTCTACATTAATTCCCCAAATTAATCATATAATTAGCTTGTGTAGAGGTTTGGAGTGGACTCACTTCCCTAGACTTCCTTCTCTAAATCTTCTCTTTTAATCCCCTTCAATTTATTATTTTATGCACTTCAATTACTAGCTTAGTGACAAACCAATCAAACAAACCCTTATTACCCCTTATCATTCTAAGAACAATTCTAGACTCTTAGGTTGCCATAGACTAGCGCAGTCCCAGTGGTTCGACTTACCCGACCAATAGCCCTATTTTACAATGATTCGTGCTATTGCGAAGGTTGATGTATAGTTGATCAACCGATCATGCTACGGGGTTCACGAGAGTCTTTTGAGCCTTTTTCGAGTCCTAGACTCTCAGAAATACATTAGGATCATTTTCTTCATTTTGAGTTTTTGGGCCCGGGAGGTCTCTGCGTGGGCCAGGGATGGATTTTTTAGTTCGGGAATTGTTTCCGACATCATTTATTTTATCATGTGTCACATTGGACACCTAGTATTTTTATTGCGTAATGTTTACCCGTGTACGCGCGTTTAGACAACATTTATATTTTAGAGGGGACACATGGGGGCCACATATTGACTTAACGTGTGGTGTTTGTATAAGTGTAGAGAGAAAAAAATCAAATTTCTTTCCCTCTTGGCCAGATCTCTCTCTCCCCCTTTTCTTCTCTTTTCATTATTATTATTATTATTATTATTATTATTATTTTTTGATCCACTCCTTCAACCCTCCATTTTATCTCCTTCCCTTATGATTTAGCTTTAGCCGTAGAAGAGAGTTGTGACAAGCACGACCAGAGCTTTCAACCCATCCATTTTATTTTCATTTTGGAGTATTTTCGAGTTTTTTTTGGTGAAGCTCAAATTTGGATTCGGGAAGGGCCACAAGAGGGTTAGTTGTTCTCCTTTTTGTCCCCGTCGACCCTCCAAAGTTGCGTCGCGTTCGGAGCATTTTTTGTTTTGGCGATATTTAAATTGAGGTAGTGATGTCTTATACTTGTAAATATCAATTTCTTTGGATCTTATGGATGTGTTGGTGTGTAAAGCATGTTTAGTTTGTGATGATCGTGTCATCTTTGTCCTTTTTCTGGCACTCATTTTTTTTTTATTTAATTATTTAATTACTTGATTTATTCTTTTTCCGAGTTGCCGTAGGGTTTTGTTGCACCCGAGGTAGGCTTCAGTGCTCGAAAACGATTTTCGGCATCACGTGCATTACATTATATTATCTTTTACTGTCTACTATATAGGTCTTTAATTTCGTAGAAAAGCATGTTCGTTTATTTTATTTTGTAGGGGTATGAATGCGTAGTTTCTTCGGTAACATTTTTTATTTTATTTTTCGGGGTGTTTTGTGTAATTAAGTTTTTGAGATATTTTTGTCCTAGGGACTATTTTGCAATTATTTTCTTGAGATATTTTGTGGAGGGACTATTTTGCAATTTTTGAAAAGTGTGATAAGTTTCACCTTTTCCTTTGGCCCACTTGTCACCCTTTTGTTGAAACACTTGGAAGCTTGGGGAGTTGACAAGTGTAAAGTGTGGATTGAACCTAAAGAGGGTGTGTTGGATCGTGACAAGTGTAGGGTGAAGGTGTTGGAATATGTGAATGGAACTTACCGCATTGTTAAGGGATGCATTGCACTTAAAAGGTGTGATAAAGGATTGTGAGAGGAAGAGGTGCAACCCAAACTTATGTCTATTCAATGTGAACCACACCCAAAGTGAATAGCCACACCCAAAGTGAATAGGTGTGTGAAGGGTAGTTTAAACCAGATTTTGTAGAAGGGATGCGAGTAAAGGGACACGTCCAAGGGGCACCAGTTTCTCTATAAGTACCCACCCTGGTTGCCATTTAAGAAGGGCAATTCATTATTCTCTCCCTCTCTCAAAATGAACCTAACCCAAGTGGGTGTGGGTTCAAGCCATGGTCAACTAGTCTGAGCCACTTAGGCCCAAAACCAATTTCATTGAGCCATATTAAATTTGGTTCAAGCCATTTGGTTTGGATTGCACCAAATTCATTGTTTATATAGTATAGATGCATTTTTGAGTCAGAGAGAATATTACACGGAGGAGGTTTGCCGTATCCACGAGTTTGTAGTGCTGCTACTGGTGGATGTAGACCGTTATATCCTGGGAGATAGACGTCACTGAGTTCGTTAGCACCATAGCATGGCGAATTTGTCTTAAGGACATAATATCCAATACTAGCTGTAATACCCCTAGTTTTTAAAAGGATATAAAAGGGATTTAATTATTTATTTTATTGTATTTTAGTTGCTTACGTGGCTATGTGCTTAAGTGGCTTCATGTTATATGTTTTAATGAATAAATTGTTTAATTGTAAGTGTGTGATTAACTGGCTTCATGTTATATGTTAAATGAATTATATGTTTAATTGTAAGTGTGTGTTTAAGTGGTTTATTTAAATTAATTGTTGCATGCAATTATTTGTTAAATGATGATTTTTGTTTAAATGTAATTTTAGTTGCTAGATTAACTGTGTCTTTATTTTAATTTTTTTTTTAGTTTAAAAGGATAGATTTGGATAGTAGTAATGAACCAACATTTAGGTCTCATGGACTACTTGAATAGGGGTTGCTTATGGGTACAGATAATTTCCCATATATGGTTGGTTGTATATATACAATTGAGTATATACATATATAAGGATAAAGTATTATTATTATTAATTATTTATTGTCAATGATAATAATAGTAATATTATGTTACTAGGTTATATATATATATATAATTATAAATTATATGCATATATTTGGTTATCACGTATAGGACCTTATATGTATATGTAATTATATTTTAATTTTCTTTTCTTTTCTTTTATGATTAGCAGACTTAATATCGGGTTGGAATTAGGGTTTGTATAAACCTATATATATGTAAGGTTGTGTCTGCCAAGGGTTTTAGAACCCTATTCACGTAATAGTGGAGGCAGAGAAAAAGAACAGAGAGGTTTGAGAGAAAACTGAGAGAACAAGTTAGGGTTTCGGTCATAGATTAAAGGTTGGACTAAGGAGAAAGGAAGAAGATTGCTTGTGGGTTGAACCAGGAGCAGTTGAGGAGTTGAGAACAGTCAAGGAATTGCCGGAGATATGGGAAGAAGACATTGAGATTTTAATCGGAAATCTCAAAAGCAAGTTCTATTTCTAACTCTATCCCTTAGACTTGTATTCTGTGCATGCCTAGATAATCTCCAGGATGTAATCAGATTTTAAAACTAATCTTGTATGCATATTAATTAAGAGTTTAAACTGGATTATGTGTTGTAAATTAAATTTGATTCATCGTGTCAATTGTTTCAGCACATGTGTTTTAAATTTCTGTTAGTAATGCATACTTGGTTTATATGTTTTCTGAATTATTTTGGGACATAAATTGAACCCTAGGAACCTTACTAAATATTATAAGGGGTTCTACAGCATCTCCAGAGGCAAAGAGGATGATCGGGAATCAGTATACGGCTCTCAGGGAGAGAGAGCCGGCTCTCCAAAAGAGGGAGGCAGCTCTAGGAGAGAAAGAGCCAGCTCTCCAAAGGGTAGAGCCGGATCCACAAGGTGTAGAGTTGGCTCCCCATAGGGGAGAGCAGGCTCCACAAAGGGGGGAGCCGTGTAATGACCTAGTCATTTTCCCTCATTTATTTTTTCTCAAATTTTACAAATAAATTTTTTTCGTTTAATTTTCTTTTCTGAATTCTGTTTCTCGTCACTGGGTGTCGTCTCAAGTGCTTGGAAATGGTTTCTGAGATTCTTTCATTTGGATTGACAAATTCCTTTAAGGACCGAGTCATTTTCACATTTTCACTTTTTGGACACTATTCACTTTTCATCATTTTCCCCATTTTGTCTTTTCCCCGTTTGTCACTTTTTGGCACAACCTCACTTTTCATGCTCGGAGTTGATTTTTGACTTCACGTATCTTCATTCTAAGTGGTTTCTACGAAATACGTATCTTTACTTTTGTAGAAAAGTACTCTTGTTGTTCTCGGTATCCATAGGAGTATGGATGCATTATTCTTTAGAAACTTTTTCTTTTCTTGGGGTGTTTTTCATAAATATCTTTTGAAGATATTTTATTTCAGGGGTTTTTAAGAAAATATCTTTTGGAAGATATTTTCATTCTGGCCAAGTTTTGCAGTTAACCCTTTTTGTAGGGGCCATTGAGCAATTAATGAAAGTTATTGCAAAATACCTCGTTTTGAGTCTGGATCCTCGTACGAGATTCATTTTCACTTTTTGTCCACTCGTGAACTCTTAGAATTTTTTTCTGGTCGTTTTTCCCCAGTTTCAGGGTTTCTTACCCTAGTTGCCGCCGAACTTGTTTGGGGCATATCTCTCTGCTGGGACTCGATTTTTAATGCCGTTTCTTCCATTGTTCATATTTTCTCATTTCGGTTCTTGTTCTTTCGTGAATTTTTGCCGTTTGAGCGCGTTTGCTCAAATTCAACTTTTTCAGACCCGGCGGGGCCCTTTCGGGGCACTTTTAGGGTTTTACTATAAATAGAATGTCTTAAAGTGAAAAATCACTTTTTTCATCATCTTCCTCCCTCTTTGGCCGGCAGCCATGGCAGCCCTTTGGGCTGCCACCTTTTCTTCTTCTCCTTCACTTGATTTCCTTTGTAAAAAGTCTTCCGTTTTAATGTTTATCGTAGGCCTCATCGTGCTCTACCTTTCCCCCTTATTAGAATCCATTTTTGACCATTTTTGAGTTCGAGTTTGGATTTTCATGGTACCTTAAAGGTTAAAATTGTTCCTCTCATTGTCCCCGACATAACCTCGCGATATCATCGGATTTGGAACATTTTTCTTTCGGTGGGGATTTGAGATTTCATCTCAAATTGAGGTAGGGGATGTTATAGTTTATATTCTTGATGTGTTGCATGCTATTGATGCTTATACAACTCATTTACATGTCTTTGTATTAAATTTAAAGATTTTATAATTTATTTTTCTTATGTGAGATTTGATTTTCCCGGTTGGTTATAGCTTGATTTAAATATGTGGCATGACATTAAATTATCCCTTGATATGTTCATTGACATATATTAAATTGAGAGCATTTGGACAAGTATTGAAGCTTTTATTGAATATTTTTCTTGAATGAAAATTTAATTCATGTGGCCTTATCTAGCTTGAAATCAGTATGTGTTATCATATTATATTAGGCCCTAGCTTACTCTTCAACATATGTGAATTTGAGAGTAATCAGAGGTGTTTTAAAATATAGAGATAATTAATTAATTTGATTAATTAATTTATTCCAAGTGCACTATTCACTTCATTGGAATTCCGACTTGATATTATTGATATGCATGCCATATACTTTCACATATATTAAATCGGGAATATTTGATTAGGTTTTGAAATCTTTCATTTATTATTTTTCTTGTATGAAAGTTTAACTATCATGGTTGTAGCTTGCATGGAAATCACTTATATTAGGCTATTAAATCAAGTATTGGCATGTTATATAACATACTTTAATTTGAGAGCATTTGGATAAGTTTTGAAATTTAGAGATTTTAATTAAAAGAATTAATTAAAACCTATTCAATGGTTCCACGAGTTTGATTAAGTTCTAATTTTGTATTCATGATTCCCTTGACAAGTTCCTTCATATGTATCAATTTGAGAATAATCGGATAAGTTTTGAAACTTATGTTTAATTATTTTCTTTGTATGGAAGTTAATTCACATGGTTGTAACTTATATTTCATGGGGCTTTTAACTTTTTATCATGTATCAGGACTTCTTGTAACTTGACTTCATTAGTGTGTGTAATGAACTAACACAATTGTCTTGGAATGATTTAATTATCCATGTATTGCTTAGTAAATAATTAAATTATTAATCTTATACTTGTGGTATATTTACATCAATGGATTCCTTGTGTTTTAAATCCTAGTTTGTAGTCTATGTAGATGCATACCATAATCTTTTGACATTTCACATGCCATAATAGTTGAGAATTTAGGGCATGACTTGTGTGTTTCCAAAAATCTTGGTTGTGCAAGAAACATGGTTAAAGCATTACTTGTATCTTGATACTATCTTGATTTGCACAACTTGTTGATTTTGGAACTTGGGATATCAATCAAGAATTGACATGGCTAGGACTTGGTTATAGTATGGGAGATAGAGAATTCCCTATACTACAGTGCGCACTAGGGGAAGGTACCTATGGGTTAGTAGCCCTAAAGTGATCCCAAGAGTACGGTTTTAATCCGACCGATATCCGAGTATCTACATTGGTTGATTTCACTCTTTAAATTTCAAGTCGCTATTCCTTGAAGATTTAAAACTTATCGTGTTATGTGAAATACTCCAATCTTATTAATTGCATAGATATTATACCTTATCCTTAATTTCATGTATAATTCTTGTCATGTTAATTGGAATGTTCTAATCATATTAATTGCATTGATAATGTGATCCTTGTATTCAAGTACCCTTCTTGTCGTGTTGTATGGATTATTCCAAACCTTGTTCAATTTCATTGATAATGCGATTCATGCTAAATTATAAACTTGTCGTGTTCTTTGGATTATCCCAACCTTGTTCAATATCATAGACATTGTGATTCATGTTACTTCATGTTGATATGACTTAGGAATGATCCTATATAAACATCTTGACTTAGATTCTAGGTGTCATGAACCGTTTCAGTAGTTATCGCATTCTAGGTTAAAAGTTGATAACTTTGGAAACCTAAGTCTTGTTGCGTTACACAAAGTGCTCCTATGTCGTTTAAATTGCATGAATGATGTGGTTTATGCTAGAAATACTCTAAGGTAGCTTAGGATGCTCCCTGAGTCTCACTTTGACATAGACGTTAGGTGGCATCAGCCCCTTTAACTTGTTTCACCTTAAGGGGATAATTTTGTAAAATGCTAGGCCTATGCATGCTCATCTCCTACGAATAGCTTTATGTTACTCACCCCAAAGTTACCAGGCATTTTTTAGGTTTGAAGACTTGGTTCGTGATGCTCATCATTCCTTGGATGACTCGTAGTTTTTAAGTTTACATTTCATGCAAATGTTAGCATGAAATGTCATTTTGTAGCCTTATATGTCAAAATTTGTATCCTTGATTCCATATATGTAATGTGTACATAAGTACACATTTTGTAATGTATTTGACATGTATAAGATGAGGCCGGAGGCCAATGACATGTATCTTGTATCCTATGTAACTTTTAACTTCATGAAATATTATGAAAATATTGAAAAATCAGAAGTCATTGTCTCACCATGGTTGCATTAGGTGTGGAAATTCCATTTTTATTCTTTCATAGAGTCTCATTAATCTTGTATGAAGTGTGACCAAGGGCCAAACAGTAATTTGACTCCATTTCATATTTTTAGTTTTCAAAATTCCGATTATAAGTTCATTTTTATCATTTTTTGCCGTCGGGGGGTCGGATTTTGAGTCGGGCCTTCTCGGGAGCCGCAGACCATTCTTGTAAGCTTAGAATCATTTATTACACTTGCGTGCACATTTGTTTCAACCTAGAAATGCCTTTAGGGTCAAATGCATACTTGGTGTAAAATTGCATTTTCTGAGTTTTTAACCCTTTTTTGATCTAGGGGCATTTTGGCCATTTCACAGTGTGTTTTTTTTTCATTTTCTATCGCGTTGTCGAGTAGAAAATTCGATGTCAGGAGGGGTTTCTTTTTTGTATTTTTCTAGAAAAATCCATCTACTAGCTCATTTTTGCTCTCAGTTGTTGACAGATTCAGAAATTCCATAAGGCATCAGTTGTTTTTTTTTTTTTTTTTTTTTTTTTTTTTTTTTTCATGTGGTCGGGTAGAAAACTCGATTTTAGGGGGGGGGGGGGTTTCTCCTTCATGTTTTTCCAGAAAAATTCGTTTGATAGCCCGTTTTTGGGGATTTTTCAGTGAGTTTTTTTTCGTTTTCTTCTGCGCTGTCGGGTAGAAAACTCAATTTTAGGGGGGTTTCTTCTTTGTGTTTTTCTAGAAAAATTTGTTTCAGACCTCTTTTTGGTTCTCAGTTCTGACTGAATTTTTTTTCCCCCAGCATGTCAGGATGCTCGTGGGATGCTCGTGGGGTGCTCGTGGTGCTCCGTCTCGACATCGTGACGTCGATTTTTGTTTTCGCTCATTCTCCTTCGTCTGGACTCCAAATCGAGTGAACTTTTTTTTGAACTTGACTAATTTTTCACTGTCTTTCCAACGGTGTGCTCGGTTGCACCCGGATCTTCCTTGATCATTACCAGTTTACCCTTTTAGCCTTAAGTGCTCGTTTTTCTTCGTCTTGCCATTTCTCCTTCGTTCGAATTCCGAATCATGCAATTCTTGAGTCCATCTTAATTAGTTTTTCATTTTTTTTCCAGCGGTGTGCTCGGTGGCACCCGAATCCATATTTTAAAAAATAACTATTTTGCCCTTGGGGCTATTTTTGTCCCGTTTTTCTTGCTTTCCGCTTCCGTTACTTTCTTTTGAGTTCCGTGACTTCATGGGAAGTCATGGATGTGTTTCAGGAATGACATACGTTCTAGGGACGTCATTTTCATGTAAAATGACTATTTTGCCCCTGGGGGCTTAATTGCTATTTTTTCGATCTTTTACTTTTGTGTCAGTTCTCATTGAGTTCCACGACCTCATGGAAGGTCATCAAAGTGTCCTAAAGGGGTGTTGTGCCTTAGGAGACTGTTGTCTTGTTTCTTGCTTCCGCATTCTGGATTCGTTATTGGATCTACGTTCGGTTCATCACAAACGCGCTGGCCTAAAAACCAGGGCTGTCACAAGTGGTATTAGAGTGTCCGGGTTCGAATACCTTGGACGACGGGTTTTGGGTGCATATCATGCTCACGTTGTTTTGCTTTGATGTGTCATTGTATCTTGATAACATGTCTTGTTTGATAACATGTCTTGTATGATAACATGTTCACATGCACAAGTGTTTTGAGACGTCTATTATTTGTTAAGCATGCTTTATGTGTATATATGCTTCCTAATAACATGGTTTGGGTTGCTATCATGTCCTGGTGTGATATCATGTCTGCCTGTTTATGTTAGCATGACCGTATGCGATGTATGTCGGCATACCTTACGCTTTTCATTCATATGTATTATCGTACCATGTACTTACGTGCTTCTTGATAACATGTTTTGAGTTGATAACATGTCTGTTTGCTTATGTGACAACTTATTTAGAAGTTACCTTGACTATCGTAGCATATGATATATGCTTGTTTACCTTAGCACAGGTACCTGCTTGTTATTTTAGCATGTGGTATATGCTTGTCTACCTGAGTACATTGTATAAGCTTGTTCATCTTGACATGATTATATGCAGCATATCGTCATGCTTTACGTTCTTCTCCTGTATACACTGACATGCTTTATGTGATTTTACTACTTATGTGAGTAGGTAGTCCATTGCTATGTTGCATGCTAGCTGTTTACTTTCATGACTGGTTTTTACATTGTCCCTTAGGATCTGTCGCATTCCTTGGATGCATTCTTGTTTTACGAGTTTCTTCCTTAGATAGGAGAAATTCATTCCGTAAGGACCCATGTCAGGAACTTTCTTGTCTGTTCTGTTGGTCGGGTGTTTCAAGACCGTAGTCTGATGGTTGATGCGAGTAAGGCTCATGTGAGCGTAGAATCTGTAATAACTCGGTCATTTTCCTTCTTTTTTTTTTTCAGTAATTTCTTTTTTCGTCTTTTTCCCTATTTCGTTCTTTTCTCGTTTTTCATTTTTTCTTGCATAACCTCACTTTTTATGCTCGGATTCGATTCCAGCCTTGCATAAATCCATGATATTTTAATTCCATGATATTTATATTTTTACTTTTGTAGAAAAGCATGTTAAATGTTTACTTGTAAAAGGCATGAATGCGTAACTTTTGGTAATTATTCATAACTTGAGGGGTTTTTGTGTAATTAAATAAAGTAATTATTTTTCGTCTTAGGGACCATTTTACAATTTAATTTGGAAGATATTTTCAAAAAGGACCTTTTTGCAATTTTTAGAAAATATGACAAGTGTCACACTCTCATGGTGCCACTTGTTGATCTTGTGGTGGAACCACTTTGAAGCCTTGTTTGATGACACATGGAGGGTGGAGATTCACCCATTTGTTGGCCTAGGATAAAAGCACTTGTTGGCATGGATGGTTGACAAGTGCAGGCTTGATTTTAAATCTTGGAAGTTTGCTTAGATTCATGACAAGTGTAGGACTTACCTTTAGTCTTGCAAGTGTGTGTGTGAGATGTAGTGCAAGAGCACCTAGTGAGTGGAGAATCCCACCACATTTAACTTAGGGTTTCATCTCATTTTATTCATTTCATCTCTTTCCTCTCAAACCCTAACTTGGCCACCATTGGAGCAAAGCTTGATCCAAGGTTTTAAGCTTCATTTTGGTGCCCTTCCACTCACCTTAGACCCATAAGCTTGGAATACTTTATATTCCTCTCACTCTCCTCTATAAAACCCTAGCTTGGTTTCCCATTTAGAGCTTCGTTGCTTTGGTTCATAGAGATACAATTCTCTATTGAGGTAAGGGGTGTTCTAAACTATGTTTTTTTTTATTTATTATTTATTTATTTATTTTTATTTTTTATGTTTTATAACTTGGTACAAATGAACTACATGTCTTTAATCTAAATCTTTAAATTGATAGTCAATGATACCTTGCATGAAATTAAGCTAAGACATGATTTTTGGAAAGGCCATGACTTCCTTGTTTTGTATTAAATTGGTATAATTTAAATGAGCTTTTAAATATAAAGAATTAATTAATTTAAGTTGATTTAAATTCTAATTACTTGCACCATGCTTGTATTTCATTTTTGACTTAATATATGGCATGACCATGAATTACTCCTTGTCATATATTAAATTGGAATCATTTGGACAACTCTTGAAATCTAGAAAAATTACTTAGTTAGTCTACTTAATTTCTATCATATTGATATAATGATTTAGTCATGTAATTCATGGAATTTATTGTGTTTTATCACATATCATGACTTGTCGCTCTACTTGTTGATTTTGGAAACTTAGGATATCATCAAGAACTTGACATGGCTAGGACTTGGTTCTAGTATGGGAGATAGAGAGCTCCCTATACTATAGTGCGCACTAGGGGAAGGTACCCATGGGTTAATAGCCCTAAAGTGATTTCAAGAGTACGGTTTTAGTCCGGGCGATATCTAAGTATCCACTTTAGTTTGATTTCACTCTTTAATTATCAAACTTGATAACCTTATGATATTGCATCTTATTGTGCTATGTTAAAAGTTCCAATGTCATTTAATAGCATGGACTAAATTTTAATGAATTGTAAACTTTGTAATAAATTGAACTTATGCATGCTCATTCCCTACGAGTAAACTTGTTTACTCACCCTGAAGTTACTGGGTGTTTTTCAGGTAAAGAAGCATTATTGTGGGATGCACAACACTCTTAGACTTGCTAGATTTCTTGGAATATTTTTGGTGACATTGAATATGCACTTGTTAGCATATCATGATCCTTTTTGGTGTATTGTATAAAAACTTGTATTTATTGTTCAAGTCATGTAATGTGCACTTAAGTGCACCTTTGGTTACTTTTTAGATGTGTATGTAACGAGGCCAAGGTCCAAGGACACTCATATGCCATGTATGCTACTTTATTTTCATAGTTTGTTTATGGAATACATGGAATTTCATGCATCGAAGGGTCATATTTTGCATATGACATGCCATGAGGCCGTAGGCCATTCTAGCACGTCTAATTCATCATTTTACACATGCGGGCATGATTACATCCAAGAAATACATGGATTTCAACTTTTGAATTATTTTTGGAAGATTTTATGAATTTTCATGAAAAAAATCATGCACTGGACTTCATTCAAAGTTTTCTTTCGATTTAACATGTTATGGATGTTCATGTAAGGCTTAATGATGTTTTAAAACTTGTCCAGATCAAATGGGAAGCATGCATAGCCTTAGGATTGAGCCAAGCACCTTCCCTATGGGTAGCAGTAGCTTTTTCTACTGCAGCAGGATGCATCGGCCGGCTGATAACAAAGATCAGCATGCTGACACATATCAAGTCTTTATTCCAGTAGCCTTTTAGGGATTTTTGGTGTTTCAGTCGGCTGATGATTGGGGTTCGGCCGGCTGATCATTAGGGTTCAGTCAGCTGATGATGGAGGTTCAGCCGGCTGATCCTCCCTGGAACCTTCCTCTTTTGATTTTTCTTGGATAACATTATTGCAGCAACTTCAGGGAGCCATAACTCCTTCATTTCTAATCCAAATCAGGTCGTTCTTGAGTCTAAAATCAAGATCTTGAAGTTAAATTTTTAATGGTACCAACCATGAATTAAAACTCCAACCGTAGTGAGAGTTATTGTAGTTTTAGTGAGATAGGGTCGTGATAACTCCAAAACGGAGAAGGCTATTTGGTTCTAAATTCATATCTTTTTCGTCCAGACTCCGAATCAGTTGATTCTTGAGTCTAAATTCATTAATTTTTTGTTGTCTTTCCAATGGTGTACTTTCTAGCATCCACTTCCATTTTGTAAAAGACCATTTTGCCCCTAGGCTTATTCTTGTCATTTTTTGAAACGTCGCTTCCATAATTATTTTCTTTGGGTTTCGTGACCTCGTTGAGGGTCACATTGGTGTCTTATAGACATGTAGTATCTCTAGAGACCATTGTTTTGCCTTTTTGCATTCGCATTCTGATTTATTGTTGGATTTACGTTCGGGTCACCGCTGACGCACCGGGTTGAATAAAACTTGGGTTATTACATAATCGCAGTCCTTGTCTGGAGGAGTGAGACGCGGGCTAGGGAGGCACCATTTTATTTCCTTTTCTTTCGTGGCTTCACGACGTGGTCGGGGAGTGTCAAGGGTGTTTTGCAATGTAAGAGCTGCTGTTTCTACTTGCACTATAGATCTAAGGCCTTAAGCATAGCGATGCCTATAACATTGTTGTCAAAGTTTTGGGATTGGCTAAGATAGTCCAACTGGACATTATTGGACCATACCCTACTCTTGCAGAATGCCTGGTTCTCGTAGTACTTTTGGTAATGATCGTTTCCGACATTGATGTCATCTGTATCGATAGGTTTTTCTAAGTGGACCTGGTTGGGGGTAGGTTATGAACTAGTACCTTACACTGTCATGCTACCGTACCAAGTTGTGTGTTGTGGGTGACGGGTTTTAAGCCGTTCCTATATGCCAAAATAATGTAGTAAATGTGCGGTTCAAGAAAAGCCTTTTGGGTCAAGTTTAAATTTATAAAAACCACTACCAACACTACTACTAACGTAGCAAGAGTGAGTAGGGATCGTCCCAAGGGATTGAGTTGTCGTACTAGCTTGTGGAATCACTATTAGGGTTAGTCTGTCGAGTGATCAAACAACTAGTTGGTTGGTTGATTAAACTAGAGAGCAAATTAAACTAAATAATTGAATGCAATAAAGAGTAAGTAAGAGAGAGAGATCTTGGGGTTTAGAGGTCACCACCAAACAATACTTTTCTACCCCCTTAACAAGTGACTAATGAGGGAAATATGTGTTGCAATATTGATGTGTGTATGTGTTTGGTTGATTCAATTAGCAAGGATGACCAATTAAGTATATATTGTCTAAACAACATGTGAAAAACACAATATATCTAACAATTAAGTATATATTGTCTAAGTAGCATGTGAAAAACACAATATATCTAGCAAGTCATTAATCCTTTCATTAAGCTCACAAGCCAAATACACCACAAGGTTAGAGACATATGCTACTTACATTCAAAAGTATGGAACATCAAACAACAAAGATGATTGTCGTCCCATCTAACAACTATACTACTACTACACTACAATTAAGCTAATGACATGAAATTAAACTAATTAAACTAAGGGAGAGGCATAATCCATCAAGCAATGAGCATGAACCATCAAGAAAATTACAAGAGCATTCCATTAAGCATTAGGTTTTGACAATCTTTAGATCTATGGCATTAATACACATAGACATGCATCAATAACACAAGAAATAGAGACAAACACATAAACATCTATTCTAGCATACATAGACATATGGATAGAATGAAATGATCAGTTGGAAGCATTAAACCACATAAATCATTGAATAAACAAAATCTATATATATAAAAGTGCCAAAACATGTATTACAACTCTAATCCCTCAATAATACACAAAATCAAGATATATAAAGCATGCTTTGGGCTAACTCTAGCATATGCAACAAGCCTTGGATCGATTACAAAATATTCCCCAATGATTGGATAAAGGACAACTTTTGTGAGCTGGAAATTAAACTTTTTCGCACTGGAGGAAGTTCGATCGATCGAACCTTGGACTTGGATCAATCGAACATAACTGAGATCTATTGAACTGAAGTTGGATCGATCCTCAATGGCGGCGCCTTTTTGGATAAAAACAAATCTGAGATATTTCGAAGATATTTTTGGGAAAAGGACAAAAGTGGTTGGTAGGGTGGTACAACTGGATAAGATCAATCATTTGGATAAGGACAAGGTAGTTCGATCGATCGAAGAATGATATTGGATCAATTGAACTTTTGAGATCTCTAAAAATGTCATTATGGCTCAGATCCATCTTGAAGTGCTGAGATCGATCATGTTGGATCGATCGAACTTTTCTTGAGATCGATCGAAGTTGCTGAAATTCCACCCTTTGCTTCCTTTTGCTTCCACTTGACTCCTTTCTTTGATTCATCTCAGAATTACTTCATTTCTGATCTTATTTGGCTGAGTTAGCTTATTTTCGGAATAAGTTCCTGAAAATGAAAATAACACGAAATCAATACAAAACAGTAAAATAAAGTAGATAAAGGTTCTAGAATACCTAAGCTTAAGGGGTTTAAATACGCACTTTTCAGCGCTCATCACACCCCCAAACTTAAATATTGCTAGTCCCTAACAATGAACTAGAAAGTAAAGGAATGAAATGAACAACTATACAACTATGAACTAGAAAGTAATAAATGGATAACGCCAATTTCGTAGGGAACACGATTACATTTAGCATATGCAACAAGCCTTTTAAACCTCTAGGTTACCCCTAGTAGATGAGTGAAGTCTCGTGAGGGTTTCCAGAAATGATACCCACAAACATTAAGCTCATTCTTTCAAAATAGGCACCAATATTACAAACAAGCATTGGGAGAAAACTACCTCAAGTATGCAATTTTTCAAACATTTTCGAGCAATCTCCCAAAATCTCAACATCAAGCAAGCAAGTATGGTCCTCCACACATCAAGAAAATGATTATGCAAATCAAAACAACTCTAGAATCCTTTTTTGAGTGGACCGGCATCAAATATGTTACTATCTAAGCCAACTAAAGAATTAATCCCATCCTTACCCTCAAACTAACAAACAAATCTAGTACCAATCATCAAGACAAAAAGTGGACCTTTTATTAAAGCTTATTATACTAGGTGCGCTTATTATTTTCACTCGATTTTTTTTTTTAGGATCAAAGATGGAAGTATGGTGCAATGTGTTGATCTATTAAGCTTTCTAGCGATTCATGAGGTCGAGCGTTAAGTCAATGACTCCCAAACCGGACGGCTTTAGGGCATTAGGTGTTCAAACACCCCTACGGACTTACAAGCTCAAATCAACTAGGCTACAAATCAAGACAACCTCCATTTAATCATTTCTACTTCTCACCTTTTGGGAGAAGTCCTCACTTTTTTTATTATTTTTGCAACTTTTTTTTTTTTTTTTGAATAAACAAGTTCAATTATTAACCTAGAGTTTGGGCCCTCCACTTTTCGGCGTGAGAAGTTCAATGCTTGATGAGGCTAGAATCCTGGCTACTTAGTGAAAAGGGGTTGTTATCCACCTTTATCAAGAATGAAAGCTTTCAATGCATTACTAGCACAATTGGGATATAACCAATTTAATAATCAACAAAGCATGTACCCCACAAATGAATGCTAGTGTGCGCCTTTGCTAGTGTAGAATACTAGAGTGAATCTCAAAACAATCACAAAATCAGAATGATGTGGACCATAAATGCAAGCAAGATATCAATCTTTCAAAAAATTTACTCATAAATGGCATCCACAAGGCATACAAGGAGTATTGGACTCTCAAGTTAAGCAATTTTTAAATTTTAAGCAATATAGTCCTCAAAAGATCAAAATCATCGCTAATCAATCTCAAATCTCAATCATGCATTTAAAACTCAACTTTAAGTAGAATGCAACAAAGACACCTTACCCCCAAACTTAAACCGCACATTGTCCTCAATGTGCAATGAGAATAATGGAAAAGATGGAAAGAGTATACCGTGGTGGCGAAAACATGAAGCCCGACAATGATCCAATTCGAAAGACGTCTCCCCCAAACTTGGAATCAAAAACTTACTTAAATAACCACACTAGCAAACTCACATCAAATATTAAATGGGATAAGAATAATCAAGCATGCAATCGAAGACAATATAGCACAATAAGAAAATGAGATATGAGATCAAGCCTTAACTCAAGCATAAAGCATGCATAACTACACATAAGGGCACCATGGTGAATTTTTTTTTTTTTTTTTGGAAGTAAAATAAAAATGAAATAAAAAATATTTTTGGAGTTTTTGAAAAGAATAGAATAAAATAAAATAAAATATTTTTTTGAATTTAAAATTTAAAAGTCAAAACAATAAATTCCAAAATTAAGATTAATCTAAACAAAATGTTCAATCGATCTGACAGAGAAGTAGAATATGCAGGTTTTTGGGTTCAGAAATTTTTCTAAGTGTTGGGACTTGCAGATTGATCCAATGATGAAGTTGGATCGATCGAAGAACTTCAGATCGATCTTAAAATGTTTTCGATCGACGAGACAGAGAGCTGAAATATACAGGTTGATGCAGGCTCAAAATTTTTCTAAGTGTTGGAGCTCAAGATCGATCGAACTTTGAAGTTAGATCGATCTAAGGTCTTCTGATCGATCTAACAGAGAACTGAGATCGAAAAATTTCCTTGGATCGATGAGACAGAGAGGTGATTTTGATGCAGGTTTGCTGTAGAATGAAGTTCGATCGATCGAACTCTCATTTGAGATCAATTGAACTTATGCAAAATGCTCAATTTCAACATGAAAGTGCATGCAATCCTAATCACAGTCCCTAGCCATGTGTATGAACCCAAAGCCAATATCTAGACTTCGCAAGAAATGAAATTTAAGATAGAAATGAGGGAGGAATAGGGTTTTGATACCATACGAAATGCTTTTGCTAGTTTTTAACGTCTCTAACAAGACATTGGGCTCTTTTAGCCCGGATCAAAGATCTTGTTATACATCCCCTCTTTGTTGGGGTGATAGATGCTTTGAACTCCACCCAACAAATGGTTCTTTAAAGAACTTGTTGGACTAAGCTCAAAAGAAGCTTTTGGTCCCTTGTTAATGCAATTTTCTATGTTTTCATACACCGAGTCAACTAGATATGCAGCTTCCAAATGTCTTTGAAAGACTTGACCTTCTATGTAAGGTTTCAACCTCTGTCTATTAACCTTAAAAATGTTTCCCTTCTTCAAATTTTTGATTTCAACCACCCCATGAGGTGCAACAGAGATGATTTCATAAGGACCCTCCCATTTGGTTCTCAATTTCCCAGGAAAGAGTTTCAGTCTAGAGTTGAAAAGCCAAGCTTTTTGACCGGGTTTCAAAGACTTTTTCACAATATGCTTATCATGAAAGGCTTTGGTTCTTTCTTTGTAGAGTTTGGCATTATCATAAGCATTGTGTCTTAATTCTTCTAACTCACTCAATTGAAGTAGCCTATTCCCTCCGGCTTTATCAAGGTCAAGATTGAGCTTTTTAACCGCCCACAAGGCTTTATGTTCTAACTCAATCGGAAGATGGCAAGGCTTTCCATATACAAGCTTATAAGGAGACACGCCAATGGGAGTCTTATATGCCGTCCGATAAGTCCACAAAGCATCATTTAGCTTCCTTGACCAACCCTTCCTAGTGGTGTTAACCGTTTTCTTAAGAATATGCTTAATTTCCCGGTTAGACACTTCAACTTGCCCACTTGTTTGAGGATGGTAGGGAGTGGCTACCTTATGAGTGACGGAGTACTTAAGAAATAAGTGCTTCAATAATTGATTGCAAAAATGTTTTCCTCCATCACTTATTATAGCCCTTGGCATACCAAAACGAGTAAAGATATTGGATTTAATGAATTAAATGACCACGGAGTGGTCATTTGTTTTAATAGCACATGCTTCCACCCACTTGGAAACATAATCAACGGCAAAAAGAATGTATTGAAAACCATAGGACATAGGAAATGGACCCATAAAATCAATACCCCATATGTCAAATATCTTAACAACTAGTATATTGGTCAAGGGCATTATATCTCCTCTAGACATTGTCCCCATCTTTTGACATCTCTCACATGATTTGCAAAAATTGTAGGCATCTCTATGAATAGTGGGCCAAAAGAGCCCACTTTGAAGAACCTTCAAGGCGGTCTTCTTTGCACTAAAATGCCCACCACATGCAAGAGTGTGACAAAACACTAGGACACTTGGAATTTCACTCTCCGGAATGCATTTCCTCATAATTTGATCCGGATAATATCGGTACAAGATAGGGTCTTCCCAATAGTAATTCCAGATGTTGGCAAAGAAACGATTCTTTTCGTTCTTCGACCAAGAAGTTGGTAGCTTGCCTATTGCCAAATAATTCACAATGTTGGCAAACCAAGGCATTTTTCCATTGGAAATTTGAAAGAGTTGTTCATCCAGAAAAGAGTCACAAATTGGTAGACTAGGGAAAGGCTCTATCGATAACCTAGAAAGATGATCGGCAACCACATTTTCGGTGCCTTTCTTGTCCTTGATTTCAAAATCGAATTCCTGAAGAAGTAAAATCCATCTAATTAACCTAGGTTTTGTTTCCCTTTTTGTCAATAGATGTCTTAAGGCGGCATGATCAGAATAAACAATAACCTTGGACCCTAAGAGATAGGAACGAAATTTATCAAGAGCATACACTACGGCAAGTAATTCTTTCTCGGTAGTGGAGTAATTCAATTGAGCTCTCGAGAAAGTTTTACTTGCATAGTAGATGGCACAAGGAAGCTTTCCACTCTTTATCCCAAAACTGCTCCCATGGAATAATCAGAAGCATCACACATAATTTCAAATGGCAATGACCAATTGGGAGGTAGTTTCATTGGCAAGAAGATTTCACAAGGGTCGAGCAATTTTCCTAAAGTCTTTGATAAAACGGCGATAAAAGCCAGCATGACCTAGAAAGGAGCGAACCTCTCTCACCGTTGAAGGTGGAGGCAATTCAGAAATAAGCTCAACCTTCGCTTTATCTACCTTTATTCCCCTCCTTGAGATAACGTGACCCAAAGCAATACCCTCTTGAACCATGAAATGGCTCTTTTCCCAACTAAGAACAAGGTTGGTTTCACGACATCTCTTAAGCACTAGATATGAATTTTTGAGGCATGCATTAAATGAAGACCCAAAAATAAAAAAATCATCCATGAAAACCTCTAGATACTCTTCCACCATATCTGAGAAATTTGACATCATACACCTTTGGAATGTGGCAGGTGCATTGCACAAACCAAAAGGCATCCGTCTATAAGCAAATGTGCCAAATGGACATGTAAAGGTGGTTTTCTATTGGTCTAATGGGTCGAGGGCTACTTGATTGTACCCCGAATAGCCATCAAGGAAGCAATAATATTGTTGCCCGGCCAATCTCTCTAGAATTTGATCAATGAATGGCAAGGGGAAGTGATCCTTTCTAGTGGCGGCATTCAATTTGCAGTAATCAATGCATACACGCGATGAATTGGCGGTACGCTTAGAGATTTCCTCACCTTTTGCATTCTCAACCACCGTAATCCCCGATTTTTTAGGAACTACTTGAGTTGGACTCACCCATTTGCTATCGGAGATTAGGTAAATGATTCCGGCATCTAAGAGTTTGACAACTTCCTTCTTAACTACCTCCTTCATGTTTGGATTAAGTCTCCTTTGGGCATCCCTAAAGGGTTTTGCATCCTCTTCCATAAGTATGCGATGCATATAAATAGAAGGGTCAATCCCCTTAAGATCCACCACACTCCATCCTATGGCTTCCTTATTTTTTTTAAGCACACTTAAGAGAGCATCTTCTTGGTCTTTTTCAAGACTTGAAGAAATGATAACCGGAAGAGTCTCTTTTGGTCCTAGGAATGCATATTTAAGATTAGAAGGCAGAGTTTTAAGCTCAAGAATTGGTGAAGAGACTAATGATGAGACCGGTGGAGTGCTATAGAGTGGAGGAAGAGGTTCTATTGGAGTTTTCCAAGATGGAAAATCTAGGCTTGCAACAGATTCCATGAGATTGCTTACTTCATTCATTAATCTTTCATCATCAAACCCACAATTTCCATACATTTCAAGAAGACAAAAAACAAGAGGATCATCGGATAAAAGAGATGAAAGACTATCCTCAATTGGTTGTTTCATTACCATCGTTGGAATTGATTCGTCAACAACCTCATCTCACACATCAACAAGGCAACACTCATCTTCATCTATGGGATGTCGACTTGCATGGATAACATTAAGTTTGACCATCATATTGCCAAAAGAAAGGTCCATAATCCCGGATCTACAGTTAATTATTGCATTTGCGGTGGCAAGGAATAGTCTTCCCAAGATGATTGGGATGTGGTTGGTGGGATTAGCAACCGGTTTGGTATCAAGAACTACAAAGTCAACCGAAAAGTAGAATTTATCCACTTTAACGAGGATGTCCTAAACCATGCCCCTAGGTGTTTTGACGGATCTATCGGCCATTTGAAGCACCACCGAGGTTGGCTTCAACTCATTCAACCCTAATTGGACATTTACGAAGTAAGGAATCAAATTAACACTTGCACCTAAGTCAAGAAGAGCTCTATGAATTTCATGGTTTCCAATTACACAAGAAATGGTCAAAGCACCGGGATCTTTGAACTTAAGTGGAGTGTTTTGTTGAAGAATGGATCTTACTTGCTCCGTGAGGAACACATTTTTGGGGGCTTGGTCCCTTGCTCTTCCTATTTTGTGTGCAAAAATCTTTTAGAAATTTTGCATAAGGTGGAATTTGCTTAATGGCATCCAAAAGAGGAAGATTTATGTTGACTTGCTTAAAAACTTCCATCATGTCATGTATTTTCCCTTCTTGCCTCTCATAAGGCGAAGTTTCTTTTAAAGCATAAGGGAATGGAGCTTTTGGCTCACAAGACTTTGTAATTTGAAAGGATGATGGAGAAGATTGAGAATTCCAGTTAGGAACATTTTCATTCAAGGAAGTAGGAGTGGAATTGGGAATTGGATAGGTGACAACTTTAGGTTGCACCGATTCACTATCTTCCTTTGGTAGTTCAACCCTATTGTCCACTTGCTCACCACTTCTCAAGGTGGTGATGGCTTGCACTTGAGCTTGGGAAGAACACCCTGATGTAGGGTCTGCTTCCACACAAAATTGGGCTTTTGGATTCCTCTCGGGTTGACTGGGTAATTTTCCAATTTCTCTTACATTCAATGCATTAGCTATGGTCCCAATTTGGGATTCAAACTTTGATAAGGATTAAGAGTGGGAATGCAACAAGTTGGTATCCTTCTCTAAGCTACACAAGGCCATCAAAACCTTATCTTCAAATGTAGAATTACTAGAAAGTGCTTGAGGATAATGAAAGCCAACATGGGAATCATACATTTGAGGATACGAGAGGTCATTCATTCTTTGACGATGGAAAGAAGAAAAAACAAACACTTGAGAACCTCCATTTCTTTTATGAGGTGGAATGTATTTTCTTTGAAAATTTTTAGCTTGATAAGGGCTTGAGCTTTCATTCCACAATGGAACATATGCATTTGATAAGGGTGAGCAAATATAGCATTAACTTGTTCAAAGTGTTCATTAACAACATGTCCATGGGGACAATCAAAAGTAGTATGCAAAACACTTGAACATGTCATGCAAGGCTCACAAAGATGAGTTGTATGATGAAAAAGAGATGAATTGATAGTCGATTTTTGATTCAATAAGAATTGATCAAGTTTTTGAGAAAGAGTTTTAACCTCAGCTACAATTTCCTTTGAACTTTCAATTTGACACACTGTTACACTTTTCTCCTTTTTATTAAAACCATGATCAAGCTGAGAAGTGTAATATGTGTGCAAAGAGTTTTCACTCATTTTTTCAAAAAGGTGCCAAATGTCATCTTCATGTTTTCCAAAATACGAACCTCCACACGAGGTATCAACTATGTCCTTTTGCATGTCGGATAGGCTTTCATAGAAGTATTAGATAACTTGCCACTTTAGAATTCCATGATGTGGACACTTTCTTAGCAAGTCATTCAATCTCTCCCAAGCCTCATGCAACAACTCTTCTTCCCTTTGAGAAAATTCTCTAATTGAAGTACGCATTACATTGGTCAAACTTACGGGGTAAATTTTTTTTAAAAACTCATTTTGCATTTGTGCCCAAGATGTTATTGAATTTACCCCTAAAGTATTGAACCAATGATTTACTTTATTTTAAAGCGTGAAAGGGAAGAGAAGTAATTTAAGAACTTCCTCCGGGACATCCATGTACCTCACGGTGGAATATAGTTTAAGAAATTCATTAAAATGCCTATATGGTTCCTCTTCATCTAAGCCATAAAAGAGTGGACACATTTGAATGGTCTCGAGCTTGATTTTATATTGAGTAGCCTCAAAATTAGGCAACACAATGCAAGTAGGTGCATGGTATGCATGAAGATTATAATGATCACGAAGGACCATTGGAGGAATTGGAGCTTGAACTCCGGGGCCATGTTGATTAAGAGGGGGATTTTGCATGAAACGTGGGTCTAAGTGGCTAAAATTACCCTCTAGATTTTCCATGTGAATGCCTAGAATGAATGATATGACAAGGTCTATATAAGACTACAAGCGACACACAAATTACAACAAAATAAGCACTCCTCCTTCGCAACAAGTCAATAATCAACAAACTTCCTCCACATACAATGATCCCATACTCCCATGCTTTGATAACAATGCAAAGAATAATTAAAATGCCTCCACGCGGGCTTACGATTTAACTAAGAATTGAAATACAAGCCTCCACGCGGGCCGACGATTTAACTAAGGGCTTGAGTAAATAAGCTCACAAAGGTCCTTCAGCACTTCAACTCCAAATTTATAACTTAGCTTAGCAATTTTTTTTTTTAATAGATTTTTAGCATTTTTCCTTGCTTGCTTAGCTCCTTTGCTTGAATGCTCCTTTGCTTACTTCTTAGCTTAATGCTCATTGTCAATCAAGAACAAACACAATAAGTAACAAAAATTGAAAACAATGTAAAGACACGATAAAAAAGTACTAATTCCTAATTGATTTCACAAATACGACGTTACCAAATCAATCAATCCTCGGCAACGGCGCCAAAATTTGATGGGTTTTAAGCCGTTCCTATACGCCAAAATAATGTAGTGAATGTGCGGTTCAAGAAAAGCCTTTTGGGTCAAGTTTAAATTTATAAAAACCACTACCAACACTACTACTAACGTAGGAAGAGTGAGTAGGGATCGTCCTAAGGGATTGAGTTATCGTACTAGCTTGTGGAATCACTATTAGGGTTAGTAGGTCAAGTGATCAAACAAATAGTTGGTTGGTTAATTAAATTAGAGAGCAAATTAAACTAAATAATTGAATGTAATAAAGAGTAAGTAAGAGAGAGAGATCTTGGGGTTTAGAGGTCACCACCAAACAATACTTTTCTACCCCCTTAACAAGTGACTAATGAGGGAAATGTGTGTTGCAATATTGACGTGTGTGTGTGTGTGTGTGTGTGTGTTTGGTTGATTCAATTAGTAAGGATGACCAATTAAGTATATATTGTCTAAGCAACATGTGAAAAGAACAATATATCTAACAATTAAGTATATATTGTCTAAGTAGCATGTGAAAAGCACAATATATCTAGCATGTAACGACCCGGTCATTTGCCTCCATTTCCTTTTTCTTAAAATTTTACGAATGAATTTTTTTCGTTTAATTTTCTTTTCTGAGCTCTGTTTTGTGTCACTTAGTGTCATCTCAAGTGCTCGGAATTGGTTTCTGAGACTCTTTCATGTGAATTGATAACTTCCTTTGAGGACCGAGTCATTTTCGCATTTTCACTTTTCGGACATTATGCGCCTTTCGTCCTTTTCCCAGTTTCATTTTTTTCCCTATTCTGTCTTTTCCCCGTTTGTCACATTGTTGGCACAGCCTCACTTCTCATGCTCGGAGTTGGTTTTTGACTTCACGTGCCTTCATCTTGAGTGGTTTTCTCGAAATACGTATCTTCACTTTTGCAAGAAAGTACTCTGGTTGTTCCCGGTGTCCACAGGGGCGTGGATGCACAATTCTTTAGAATCTTTTTCTTTTCTTAGGGAGTTTTTCATAAATAGCTTTTGAAGATATTTTATTTCAGGGGTATCTAAGAAGATATTTTCATTCTGGGGCAGTTTAGCAGTTAACCTTTTTTGTAGGGGCCATTGTGCAATTAACGAAAGTTATTACAAAATATCTCTTCTGGAGCCTGAATCCTCGTACAGGATTTATTTTCGCTTTTTTTTTGACTCGTAAATTCGTAGAATTTCCTTCTAGTAGTTTTTCTCCAGTTTCAGAATTTCTGGACCTAGTTGCCGCCGAACTTGTTCGGGGCATAACTTTCTGCTCAGGACTTGGTTTTCAATGACGTTTCTTCCATTGTTTATATTTTCTCATTTTGAATCTTTTTTGTTCATGGAGTTTTGCCATTTGAGCTCGTTTGCTTAAATTTCACTTTTTCAGACCCGGCGGGGCCCGTTGGGGCACTTTTTGAGATTTCTATAAAAGGGGGGTGAAATATTTTATTTTTCATCTTCACCACTGTCCTTGCATGACCTAAAGCAGCCATGGATGCCCATGGAGCTACCACCTTCTCTCTCCTCCTTTGATTTACTTTTCCTAAGTAGAAAGCCTTCGGCCTTCACGGTTTTTGTTCCCCTAGACGTGTTCTACCATTCCCCCTTATTAGAATTCATTTTTGACCAGTTCTTGAGTTTGGTTTTGAGGTCAATTTGTGATTTTCATTGGGCTTCCTTCGGATTCATGTAGATCGTGTTGTCCCCGACAAAACCCTTCGGTTTCGGCGGATTCGGAACACTTTTTTTTTCGGTGGCCTTTGAGGTGTTCATCTCAAATTGAGGTAGGGGGTGTTATAGGTTTAATTATTGTTATATAACATGCTATTGATGCTTATACAACTTGTTTACATGTTTAAATATGAAATCTAGAGATTTTATTATTTAATTTTCTTGTGAAGGATTTAATTTTCCCGGTTGTCCATAGTTTTGTTTAATCATGTGGCATGATAGAATATTACCCCTTTATATGTTGATTAACATATATTAAATTGAGATAAATTGGACAAGTAACGAAGATTTTATTTAATATTTTACTAGAATAAAATATTAATTCATGTAGCCTTAACTAGATTGAAATCGATGTGTGTTAGCATATTATATTAGGCCCTAACATGCTCTTCAACATAGATTAAATTGAGAGTAATTGGAGAAGTTTTGAAATCTAGTAATATTTAATTAATTAGATTAAGTAATTTATTCCGGGTGTACTATTCACCCCATTGGAATTCCGACTTGACATTCTTGATATGCATGCTATATGGTTTCACATATATTAAATCTAGAATATTTGGTTAGGTTTTGAAATCTATCATTTATTATTTTTCTAGTACTAAAGTTTAACGCTCATGGCCATTCATTGCATGGAATTCGCTTTTGTCGTGTTTTTAAATCATGTCATGGTATGTTGTATAACATATTTAAATTTGAGATCATTTAGATGAATTTCAAAACTTAGAGATTTTAATTAAGTGTAATAATTAAAATCCATTCAATAGCTCATTGGTCTTGATTAAGTTTCTAACTTGGAATTCATGCTTTTTGTGACAAATTCCTTCACATGTATCAAATTGAGAATAATCGGATAAGTTTGAAACTTATATTCATTTACTTCCTTTGTATGGAACTTAATTCACATGGTTATGTCTTGCATGAAATGGACTTGTAACTTGATATTGAACTTGACCTTGATATGATCCTTGACACACCTTGTTCATAGAACATTTGAACTTGCCTCGTAATCGTGATAATTTAATCCCTTAGTTTGATTAAATTTTCCTTTTTATGCTTCCATTGGTTTAATCATGACCCCTTGTATCTAGGTTTCATTAATGTACTTAATGAACATGCACACTTGTCTTGGAATGATTTAATTACTCATATGTTGCTTAGAAAGTAATTGAATTATGTATTTTATACTTGTGGTATATTTACTTCAATGAACTCCATGTGCTATACATCTTGGATGTTGTCTATATAGTTGCATACTATGATTTCTTGTCATCTCACATGCCATGATAGTTAATGAACTAGGGGCATGACTTGCATGTTCCAAAATCTTGGTTATGCATGAAACGTGGTTAATGTATTTATTATATTTGATACAATCTTAACTTGCACAACTTGTTGATTTTGGAACTTGGGATATCAATCAAGAATAGGGGAAGGTACCCTTGGGTTGATAATCCCTAAAGTGATCCCAAGAATAGGGGAAGGTACCCTTGGGTTGATAATCCCTAAAGTGATCCCAAGAATAAGGGAAGGTACCCTTGGGTTAGTAACCCTAAAGTGATCCCAAGAGTACGGTTTTAATCTGGGCGATATCCAAGTTTCCAAATTGTTTGATTTCACTCTTTAAATTTCAAGTTGCTATTCTTTGAATATTTAAATTTTTCGTGTTTGTGAAATGCTCCAATCATGCCAATTGCATTTATAATGTAATTCTTGCTAACTTATATCCGAATATACTTCTTGTCGTGTTAAATAGTATGTTCCAATCATGTAAAGTGCCTTGACAATGTGAACTTGTATTCTAGTAACTCCTTGTCGTGTTGTATGGATTATTCCAAACTTTGCCTAATTGTATTGATAATGTAATTCTTGTTAACTTGTATTCAAGCATCCTTCTTGTCATGTTCTTTGAATTATCCAAATCTTGATTCATTTCATACATGTTTAAGTATCATGATTCTTGTTAATTATTACTCTAGGGTAGCTTAGGATGCTCCCTGAGTCTCATTGTGACATAGACGTTAGGTGGCATGAGCCCCTCTGACATGTTTCACCTTAAGGTGATAAAATTGTAAAATGCTAGGTCGATGCATGCTCATCTCCTACGAGTAGCTTTATGTTGCTCACCCCTACGTTACTGGGGCATGTTTCAGGTACAGGACTCAAGACTTGAAGGTTTCATTGCCTTGGATGATTTATAGCTTCTCATGACAAAACTTGTATTCTTTGATTCTATGTATGTAAAGTGTGCATAAGTACACTCTTTTCATTGTATTCAATATGTATAAGATGAGGCCGGTGGCCAATAACATGTATTATGTATTCTATGCACTTTACTTTCAAAGTTATTATGTAAACATTGAAAATTCGCAAGTCTTTTCTTCATAACTTTTGCATTGGGCATGGAATTCCACTCTTTCTTTTTCATAGGGATTCTATAATCATGTATGAGGTGTGGCCAAGGGCCAAACACCATTTAGTGTTCATTTTTGCATTTTAGTTCACATTTTGCGTTTTGGGCTAAAATAGTAGAATCCGAGCCTTTAATGGTTTATTTTCAAATCGGGTGGTGCAAAGTGTGTTCCGGCACCTCCACTAGGTCTCATTTATCTTGTATGAAGTGTGGCCAAGGGCCAAATGGTCATTTGAAACCATTTCCTAATTTTGGTTTCCATATTTTCCATTTCAAGTTCATTTTCGCCTTTTTGGCCGTTGGGGGGTCGGATTTTGACTCGGCTATTTTCGGGAGCCGCGGACCATTCCCGCACGCTCAAAATCAGCATTTACATCTGCGTGCATGATCGTTTCTGGGAAAAACCTCTTCCTTGGCAATTTGAGCCTCCTAGGGATTCATTTTGCATTTTTTTTTGCATAATCTGGTTTAGGGGCACTTTGGGGTTTTCCTTCTGGAAATAAATTCCGGTTTCCTCATGGCCACTTGGAAAACGTGATTTTAGGGGGGGTTTCTTTTTTGTGTTTTTCCAGAAAATGTTGTCTTGGTGCCAGAAATTGATCGCAAAGTTTAGCTTTCTATTTTTTTTTAGCAGCTTTTTGGACCTCCATGACCATATTTCATGGAGGGGCATTTTGGGCATTCTGCATTACACCTTTTTTTAATTCTCTGACCAGTCATGTAGAAAATTCAATTTTGTGGGGGGTTTCTTCTTTATGTTTTTCCAGAAAAATTCATCTTCTAGCCCGTTTTTTTCTCTCAGTTGCAGACAGTCACTGTAGCAACTTTTAACCCTCTTGTTAAGTTCTGATCTAGGGGCATTTTGGGGATCTCATTGTGAGTTTTTTTCAATTCCATTGTGAGGTTGGGTAGAAAACTCGATTTTAGGGGGGGTTTCTTCTTTGTGTTTTTCTAAAAAAATTTGTTTCGGCCTCCGTTTCAAGCCTCAGTTCTGGAACCTCACTTTTTTTTACTTGCGGTCAGCTGGTGCATGCCATTGGGCGCCGGTGGGCTTATGCATGGGCGCCGTGTGCGCCATGGCCTTCGTCGGGCCGCCGCGACGTCTCAATTTCAAACCCTCGTTTCTCCCTCGTCTGGACTCCAAATCGAGTGAACTTTTTTTTGAACTTGACTAATTTTTTGCTATCTTTCCAACGGTGTGCTCGATTGCACCCGGATCTTTCTGGATAATTACCAGTTTATCCTTTTAGCCTTAAGTGCTTGTTTTTCTTCGTCAGGCCATTTTTCCTTCGTTCGGACTTCGAATCATGCGATTCTTGAGTCCATCCTAACTATTTTTTTGTTGTCTTTCCAGCGGTGTGCTCGGTGGCACCCAAATCCATATTTTTCAGAAATGACTATTTTGCCCCTGGGGGCTTATTTGTCATATTTTTGATCTTTTGCTCCCGCATCAGTTCTCATTGAGTTCCACGACCTCATGGAAGGTCACTTTAACTTCTTAGAGTCTTGTTTTCTATTTTCGCTTCCTTATATCGGATCTGTTATCGGGTCAATCTTCGGTTCATCACAGGACACGCTAGCCTAAAAACCAGGGTCGTCACATAGCAAGTCATTAATTCTTTCATTAAGCTCACAAGCCAAATACACTACAAGGTTAGAGACATATGTTACTTACAGTCAAAAGTATGGAACATCAAACAACAAGCATGGATTGTCCTCCCATCTAACAACTATACCTCCACTACACTACAATTAAGCTAATGACATGAAATTAAACTAATTAAACTAAGGGAGAGGCACAATCCATCAAGCAATGAGCATGAACCATCAAGAAAATTACAAGAGCATTCCATTAAGCACTAGGTTTTGACAATCTCTAGATCTATGGCATTAATACACATAGACATGCATCAATAACACAAAAAATAGAGACAAACACATGAACATCTATTCTAGCATACATAGACATATGGATAGAATGAAATGATCAGTTGGAAGCATTAAACCACATAAATCATTGAATAAACAAAATCTATATATATAAAAGTGCCAAAACATGTATTACAACACTAATCCCTCAATAATACACAAAATTAAGATATAGAAAGCATGCTTGGGGCTAACTCTAGCCCCAAGTGGATGTCTAGCCACTCATGGTAATGCTTCTCCAACCCTTAAGGGCAAACTCCATGGAAGAAATCTACTCTTTGGTTGATGAAGAGCTCCTAAGCTTGTGTCTCTAGCCTTCTTCTCATTTCTTCCTCCCTAAGAATGGACTCTATTGTGATAGATGGATCCTCCTCAAAAAGTGTATCATATTCTTTATATAGGTAGGTTAAGTGACACACAAAATGAGCTGGGGTTGTGCACAAAATATTCCCCAATGATTGGATAAAGGATAACTTTTGTGAGTTGGAAATTAAACTTTTTCGCACTATAGGAAGTTCGATCGATCGAACCTTGGACTTGGATTGATCGAACATAGCTGAGATCTATCGAACTGAAGTTAGATTGATCCTCAATGGTGGCGCCTTTTTGGATAAAAACAAATCTGAGATATTTCGAAGATATTTTTGGGAAAAGGACAAAAGTGGTTGGTAAGGTGGTACAACTGGATAAGATCAATCATTTGGATAAGGACAAGGTAGTTCGATCGATCGAAGAATGATGTTGGATCGATCGAACTTTTGAGATCTCTGAAAATGTCATCATGGCTCAGATTCATCTTGAAGTGCTGAGATCGATCATATTGGATCGATCAAAATTTTCTTGAGATCGATCAAAGTTGCTAAAATTCCACCCTTTGCTTTCACTTAACTCCTTTCTTTGATTCATCCCAGAATTACATCATTTCTTCTCTTATTTAGCTGAGTTAGCTTATTTTCGGAATAAGTGCCTAAAAATGGAAATAACACGAAATCAATACAAAACGGTAAAATAAAGTAGATAAAGGTTCTAGAATACCTAAGCTTAAGGGGTTTAAATACACACTTTTCAGCGCTTATCAGTGGGCGGGTGCTAGTTGCCGTCAATGCTACCTTACTGACGAGTAAGTGTGGGCGGGCGCTAGGCACTGTCATTGCTACCACACATTTGAGTACGTTGTGGACGGGTTCTGGTTGTTGTTCGTGCTGCCTTAGCACTCTTTTCTTTTATCGTGTTTCAACGTTTTGTTGTCTTAGGATTCTCTCGGTAGTCGACGTTGAGTTGACAGGCCGATTCATATGAGGTGTTATCTCGGTTCGTGGTTTCACATTCCTTTAGTTGATCGTGAGACTTCTGGAGTTGTCCTTTAGTGCTTTATAATCTGTCCTTTGGTTTGACCCTGCGTTCAGTCTCAGTTCGGTTCTCCTCGGGATGTTCCTAATTTCGGGGACGAAATTCCTTTAAGGAGGGTAGGTTGTAATGACTTAGTCATTTTCCCTCCTTTCATTTTTCTCAAATTTTACGAATAAATTTTTTTCGTTTAATTTTCTTTTTTGAGTTCTGTTTCTCGTCACTGGGTGTCGTCTCGAGTGCTTGAAAATGGTTTCCAAGACTTTTTTGTTTAGATTGACAACTTCCTTTAAGGACCGAGTCTCCACATTTTCACTTTTTGGAGACTATTCACTTTTCATCCTTTTCCTTATTTTGTCTTTTCCCCGTTTGTCACTTTTTGGCACAACCTCACTTTTCATGCTCGGAGTTGGTTTTTGAATTTACGTATTTTCATTCTAAGTGGTTTCCACGAAATACGTATCTTTACTTCTGTAGAAAAGTACTTTGGTTACTCTCGGTGTCCATAGGGGCATAGATGCATTGTTGTTTGGAAACTTTTTCTTTTCTTGGGGTGTTTTTCATAAATATCTTTTGACGATATTTTATTTCAGAGATTTTAAAGAAAATTTCTTTCCTTTTCTTTTTCCTCAGAATTTTATGGATGAATTTTTTGTTTTTTCATTGAAATTTCTTTTCTGAATTCGGTTTCTCGTCACTTAGTATCGTTTCGAGTGTTCAGGAATGGTTTCTGAGACTCTTTTCCATGGATTGACAACTTCCTTTAAGGACCGAGTCATTTTCGCATTTTCACTTTTTGGACACTATTCACTTTTCATCCTTTTCCCCATTTTGTCTTTTCCCCGTTTGTCACTTTGTTGGCATAATCTCACCTTTTGTGTTCGGAGTTGGTTTCTGACTTCATGTACCTTCATCCTAAGTGGTTTCTACGAAATACGTATATTTACTTTTGTAGGAAAGTACTCTGGTTACTCCCAGTGTCCATAGGGGTATGGATGTAAAGTTCTTCTGAAACATTTTTGTTTCTTGGGGTGTTTTTGTAAATATCTTTTGGAGATATTTTATTTTAGGGGTTTTTAAGAAAATATTTTTGGAATATATTTTCATTCTGTGTCATTAGTTGTAATACCCCTAATTTTAAAAGGATAGTCTCGGTATTTAATTAATTGTTTTAATTGCATTTTTTATTATTTATTTGATTTCTTGACTATTTGTTTAATTATTTTAATGGTTTATTTAAATTAATTGATTATGTGTTTATTTGAAATACTTGTTTAATTAAATTGTATGCTTGATGATGTCTATTTGGTTGCTAATTAATTGTTAATATTAAATAATTTAAATGTTGTCTTATTTGTTTTATTCTATTTTATTTTAATATTTATGGTTAGTAATAATGGACCAAACCCATGGGTCGCATGAACTACTTGGGGAGGTTTAAATGGGTATGAATACTCCTCATTGATGGTTATACATATATATATGGGTATATATGTATATAAGGATGTTGTAATAATTATAGCTATTATTATTAATTACGGATTAATAGTTATATAATTAATGTATTATTTGTAATATTATCAAGTTGAGGCAGACAGAGTATATATGTATATATATATAAATGATTATATATATATATATAGTTAATAAATAAAGTAATAACATTAGTTTTATTTTATTTTTTCCTCTTACTTATATTTTACGTTGGTTTTAGGAGTTGTAATGGGATTGGGATTAGGGTTTTATTTTATGCCTGTATATATACAAATTACAAGTCTGCATAGGGTTGTTACAAACCATTAAGCAGACATAGAGAGAGAACGTGAGAAATAGAGAGAGCCGAGAGTCTTGAGAGGAGAAAGGAGATTCGGCCAAGGGAGTGCAAGGCCAAACCCAAGGGAAAGAAAGGAGGGTCTGTGCGTGGGCTAGCACGGAATAGCAGAGAGGTTTGACGGCAGAGCAAGTCATCGGAAAAGCAGAGAAGTAGGAGTTATGGTTTTGATCCAAAAACCTTAGAGGCAAGTTCTTCTCTTATTCTCTCCCTTTAATCTGTGTTTCTATACATGCCTAGGATATTCCAAGAGACTTAAACAATTAAAATTGAATAATTATGCATGCTTAATTGGACTAAAAGAGAGGGTGTATGATTTTAGTTTCATATTCTTGTTTTGAATGATTCTGGAATTTTTGATGCATAATTGATGTTTAAGTTTAATCTTTGCATGCTAAAACATCTAAAATAATTTAGTATGGACATATGAAACTTAGGTTGAAGCTTAGAAGCCTTAACAATGAAGTTTTAGGGTTTATAGAGGCTGAACGGATGAAGAAGACAACTTCAGCACAACCGAGCCGACTAAGTTGGAACTGAGCCGACTTGATTGGTAATCGAGCCGACTCAGTTGGCAACTGAGCCTGCTCAGTTGGACCGCGACCTGGATTTTTGGTTTGAATTGCCCAGAATTATTTTTAAACCTATTTTAATTAATCTAAATAGGTTTAATGGACTTTGGAAGGTTCTAGAATGCATAATATACTTTATATGCTTAAGGAATTGGATAATACGGATTTATAAATAATTTTTATAAATTATTTAATGGATGGTTAGTTATTTAATTGTTTTAACAATTGAATTAAATGTTTAAATGACTTTATTTATGATTAGGAGTTTATACAATTTATCTGAGATGTAGGTTAATTACGTCGAATGTAAGTTAATTACATGCTATTTAAATTGTTGTATTTGCTTAAATAAATGCAAATGGGTACGTGTATGATTTATATCATGCTAGGTATGGATTAATTGGTGTACTATTTTATTTGTGCATCATTTATCATGGATTGTATGGTTCAATGCACCGGTATGGGACGGTGGCATTCTAGGGACGGATTAATTAAAAAAGTTAAGTCCTACCTATTTTGTATAAGGGAATGGATTAACTAAAAATGTTAAGTCCTACTTATATTTAAGTCAGATTAGTTGAACAAAGTTGAATGACTATCCGGATTGCTTGCTATTGATACTTAAGTCAAATCAGCTGAATAAGTTGAAAGACTTACTGGCATTTTTATGGATGGATAGGATAGGATTTTTATATATATGTTTATGGTACCTCGATATGAGCTTGAGTCTCAGGATCGACGGTTAGGGAGCATATATGCAGTATGATGCATAGCTGGTTATGATGGTAAAGGTATACCCTATTAAGCTTAGGTACTCCTGCCCACTCAGGTGCGTTTTGCATGTTGTCTTCTATTCAGGTTGAGACCCCCTTTGTAGTCCAATAAGAGTCCCTTAGTGTGGATATATCTATGTACGGACTACATAGCTATTGTTGAGTTGAATAGGGTGTATACGTGTATCAGGTCTTTGCTTGGATTATAGTAGAGTAGAATTTGTTCGTAGGCCTGACCCACTATTATTTTTCAGTCTTAGAGCTTGATCGTGCCGAGCAGAGATAGTCATCATCACTCTACCAACCTGATGTAGGGTTCTATCTATGTTATCTTCTTTTCAGTTTTAGTTTTCTAGTTGGAATATTATTAGGGGTCCACTAGATGGATTCCCGAGTTGTAATGATATCGAAGGTTTTGGATGTTATTCATTTGGAGGATTATTTATTATTAAACTTAAGGATTTATTATTTAGTTTCTTTTTCCGCTCTTTTATTTATTCTTAGTTATTTGTCTTTTGTATTCAATGCTTGTTTATTACTTAATTAATTGTTTGATATCCCTCGGGTTTGGGCTTGGGCCTGATCAACCCGTGTATCGGATTCGAGGGGTATCACAGTTGGTATCAGAGAACTCCAGGTTCAGTGTCTCTAGGATTCTATCGTATAAGACTTCCGCGTAACATATTCTCTTGATTAGATCTTAAGTTTAGGATTTGTTGTATTCCTTTATGGTTCGCTTAGAACGTACTGATGTCAAATTTATTCTGTAATTTCAAAATGTTTGGCACTAGGAAATGGATGTGGTCTGTGATGAAAGCAAAGAAGGACCTAGGAGGAAAAAGATTACTCCAACGATTCCCCTGCGAAGGCGGATCAAGAAGGCAGCTTTGGAGACCAAGGAATTGTTTCCAATAGACGTTGTTTCAGAGTATAAGCCAAGGAAGATTTCTAGTGTGCGAGATTGGCCACCATACTGTGGACCCAACACAGCTTCGGTGGTGCTCGAAGCTGAGCTAAGTGGAAAGGAGGACCCCGAAGAAGATCTGGATGGAGGAGATACCGGAGCATCCAAGATGGAGGGTACAGGAGTTCAAAAATGAATGCTCTTTTAAGAGTAATATGATTTTCATTACTAGTAGGAGTGGAAGTATTATTTCTAGAATAGTACTGTTTAAATTACATACACTAGTATTATTTTAAAGAATATATGACGATTTTTCTTTTGGACGTTTATGGTTTATAGAAGTTCTTAATAAAATGAACTGGTGGTTTTGGCACCTCAATTGTGTTTCATAAGAGTTTTTGAGATTTCCATAAATGGTTTTATTAAACTATATTGGTTGTGTATATGTGATAATATGGAAATATCATGGTGGAGTGGTTGGTATTTGGATAAACAAACAAATTTTTGCTTATACGTACATGTGTTGAGATAGAACGATTACCAATGGGGTATAAAAGAAACTTGTGGGAATCAATTCTGTAGGATGGATTATACAGCAGCCTTGGAAGAAGCACAGGGGTGGTTCAGATGCTAACAGGAATGGGGCACCTATTCAGTGGCAGCAGAATGGGGGACCATAGGCAGGACAGGGTCAGCCACCGGCTAACCGACAGAGAAGGCCATTTGGTACTTACTAGGATAGTTGCTACACTTGTGGAGAGTATGGTCATACTTCCAGGCAGTATCCTAAAGCAGGATATGGACAGGGACAACATATGCAGCAGGGACAGAGGGCACCGATACCTTTACCCGCTCCATAGGTTCTACGGATTTAGGGTTAGACATATCCGGCATTACCAGCACCGCCACAGCCTCAGGGACAGGCACCGCAGTAGTTACATTATGGTAGGGTATACAACCCCATGCCACGGGATATGCAGGCACCTCAGGCTATTGAGGGTAAGTTTCCTATTTATGGTTTACATGGACGTGTTTTATTTGATACGGGTGCTACACACTCGTTTGTATCTAGATCTTTTATTGCTTTATCTGGGATGACGATGCGGGTATGTAATAGACCTCAGGGTATTTCTACACCTTTAGGTAATACTGCCATTTTACATGAGAGTGATGGGCCTATGACACTAGATATTGGTAGACTCAGATTTTTAGCCAATCTATTGGTCCTGGACATGCACACTTATGATGTGATACTTGGGATGGATTGGTTATCTCACTACCATACCCAAGTAAATTGTTATGATAGGTCTATTGTGTTCACCATACCTGGTCAGGATATGTACGTCGTTGCTATGCCACGTTCAAATGGCGTTACTAGCATATATTTGTTCCATATGGAGGAGGAAATGGAGGAGGGGATTACGGTATCATTGGATAGCATACCAATTGTACAGGACTTTCCGGATGTATTTCAAGAGATTCCAGGGTTACCGCCTAGTCGCGAGATCGACTTTATGATTGACTTAGCTCTAGGCACTACGCCTATTGCTAGGGCACCATACAGGATAGCACCAGTGGAGATGCGAGAGCTGAAGGATCAGATTCAGCAATTACTCAGCCAGGGTTTCATTCGTAGGAGTACTTCACCCTGGGGAGCACCGGTTTTGTTTGTGAAGAAGAAGGATGGTTCGCTTCGCCTGTGTATAGATTACAGGGAGTTGAACAAGGTTACTATTCGTAATAAGTACCCTTTGCCCAGGATTGATGATCTTTTTGATCAATTAAAGAGAGCTACATACTTTTCTAAGATTGATCTGCGTTCTGGATATCATCAACTTTGGGTTAGGGAGCAAGATGTTCCTAAGACAACGTTTCTCACTAGATATAGTTCTTATGAGTTTCGGGTCATGCCTTTTGGATTGACGAATGCACCAACAATTTTCATAGATTCGATGAACCGAGTTTTTCGGGCTTATTTAGATTAGTTTGTCATTGTCTTCATTGATGATATCTTGATCTATTCTAAGTTGGAGGACGATCATGCAAGACATTTTCGTATAGTGTTGTAGACGCTTCGTGAACACCAGTTGTATGCCAAATTTGAGAAATGTGAATTTTGGCAGCGGGAAGTAAAGTTTCTGGGTCATGTAGTGTCGGAAAGGGGAATAGCGGTAGATCTAGCCAATGTTTCAACAGTGGTAGAGTGGGGATAACTTACTTCATCTATCGAGACTCAGAGTTTCCTCGGATTGGTAGGATATTATCGTAGGTTCATCGAGGGGTTCTCGAAGATAGCGGGACCACTCACTCATCTGATTAAGAAGGGTATACGGTTCGTATGGGACGAACATTGTTAGAAAGCTTTTGATGAGCTAAAGACTAAATTGACTTCTGCACCAGTTCTGTCTACTCCATAGAGCGGGATAGAGTATCTTGTCTACACAGATGCTTCTTTGCAAGGTCTTGGATGTGTTTTGGTGTAGGAGGAATGACCGATTTCATATAGATCTCATAAGCTTAAGCCTCATGAGCTTAATTATCCAACACATGATTTGGAGTTGGCAGCAGTGGTCTTTGCCTTACGTATTTGGAGGCATTATCTGTTGGGTGAGTCTTCAGATTATTTAGCGATCACAAGAGTTTGAAGTATTTATTCACTCAGCGGGAGCTGAATATGAGACAGCGCAGATGGTTAGAGTTTGTAAAGGACTATCATTTCTCTATACAGTACCATTCAGGGAAAGCGATTGTGGTGGCAGATGCACTCAGTCGCCGACCCCATGCTAGTCTTTCTACTTTACTCACCACTGAGTGGAATACTTTGAAGACGGTGGATAAGTTACCGGATGCTTTCATGGCTTGCATGGTAGTTACACCTTCTATCATTCACAAGGTTTTGAAGGCACAACTCACGGATCAGCAGTGCATTGACAAAGTTACAGAGATAGCTTCTGGGGAGGTTCCACTTTATTATGTTGGTACTGATGGAGGTTTGAGGTACAAGGGACGTTTAGTGGTACTTTTTGCGGATGATTTGAGGAAGGATGTGATGATTACGACTCATCACTCTGAGTTTCCTGTTCATCCAGGAGGAGATAAGATGTATCATGATATGAAGCGGCAGTTTTGGTGGGCAGGTATGAAGAGGGACATCACTCTTTTCATTTCATAGTGTAGTACTTGTCAGATGGTCAAGATTGATCATCAGCGGCTGCCAGGAGCTCTACAACCATTACCTATACAGGAGTGGAAATGGGAGAGCATTTCTATGGATTTTTTTTGGAGGGATTACCTAATTCATTTAAGGATCACAATTCTATTTGGGTCGTCGTTGATCGATTGACTAAATCAGCTCATTTCTTGCCTATTCACACTGATTACACTTCAAAACAGTTGGCGAGACTTTACATTATAGAGATTGTGAAGTTACATGGCATTCTGTTATCTATTATATCGGACAGGGATTCAAGCTTTGTGTTAGGATTTTGGAAGAGTTTTCAGCAGGATTTGGGTACAAAGTTGCATCTTAGCACTGCTTATCATCCTCAGATTGATGGACAGACTGAGAGGGTTAATCAGATTATACAAGATATGCTTCGTTTGTGTGTCCTTGACTTCAAGGACTGGGAGGATTATTTACCACTTATGGAGTTTGCCTATAATAATAGTTTCCAAAAGACTATTGGTATGGCACCATTTGAGGCATTATATGGCCAACCATGTCAATCTCCTATTTGTTGGATGGAGGTTGGAGAGAGCAGATTCTTGGGTCCTGAGTTCATTAAGGATGCTTTTGAAAAGATTGCTTTTATTAGGGATCACATGCGCACTGCCCAGAGTAGGCAGAAGAGTTATGCAGATCGTCGTACTCGTGCATTGGAGTTTCAGGTTGGGGACCAGATTCTACTCAAAGTGTCTCATATGAAAGGAGTAATGCGCTTTGGGAAGAAAGGGAAATTGTCACCGCGGTTTGTCAGTCCATTCATGATTACAAATCGAGTTGGCGCTGTAGTTTATTAGTTGGCACTTTCGGATACTTTGGATCGCGTACACAATGTATTCCATGTTTCTATGTTGCGAAAATTTCTGCAAGATGAGGATCGGTATAAGCGATGTTGGTGAGATTAAGTTGCAGCCGGATACAACATATGTGGAACCACCGTGTCGTATTGTAGACCGTCGGGATCAAATTCTTCGCAATAAGGTTATACCATTAGTGCGTGTCCAGTGGAGCCATCATAATGACGCTGAGTCCACTTGGGTACGGGAGGATGTCATTTACTCATAGTTTCCAGATATTATGGAATAAGGTAAGGGTGAATTCCGACGGAATTCCTTTTACTGGGGGGAAGAATGTAATACCCCTAATTTTAAAATGATAGTCTTGGTATTTAACTAAATATTTTAATTGCATTTTATATTATTTATTTTATTTCTTAACTATTTGTTTAATTATTTTAATGGTTTATTTAAATTAATTGATTATATGTTTATTTGAAATACTTGTTTAATTAAATTGTAAGCTTGATGATGTGTATTTGGTTGCTTAAATGTTAGTGTTTACTTGTAATTAATTGTTAGTATTAAATAATTTAAATGTTGTCTTATTTGTTTTATTCTATTTTATTTTAATGTTTATGGTTAGTAATAATGGACCAAACCCATGGGTCGCATGGACTACTTGGGCAGGTTTAAATAGGTATGGATACTCCTCATGGATGGTTATACATATATATAAGGGTATATATGTATATAAGGATGCTGTAATAATTATAGCTATTATTATTAATTACTGATTAATAGTTATATAATTAATATATTATTTGTAACATTATCACGTGGAGGCAGACAGAGTATATATGTATATATATAAATGATTATATAGATATATATATAGTTAATAAATAAAGTAATAACATTAGTTTTATTTTATTTTTTCCTCTTATATTTTACGCCGGTTTTAGGAGTTGTAATGGGATTGGGATTAGGGTTTTATTTTATGCCTGTATATATACATATTACAAGTCTGCATAGGGTTGTTACAAACCATTAAGCAGACATAGAGAGAGAACGTGAGAAATAGAGAGAGCCGAGAGTCTTGAGAGGAGGAAAGAGATTCGGCCAAGGGAGTGCAAGGCCGAACCCAAGCGAAAGAAAGGAGGGTCTGTGCGTGGGCTAGCACGAAATAGCAAAGAGGTTTGACGACAGAGCAAGTCATCGGAAAAGCAGAGAAGTAGGAGTTATGGTTTTGATCTAAAAACCTTAGAGGCAAGTTCTTCTCTTATTCTCTCCCTTTGATCTGTGTTTCTATACATGCCTAGGATATTCCAGGAGACTTAAACAATTAAAATTGAATAATTATGCATGCTTAATTGGACTAAAAGAGAGGGTGTATGATTTTAGTTTCATATTCTTGTTTTGAATGATTCTGGAATTTTTGATGCATAATTGATGTTTAAGTTTAATCTTTGCATGTTAAAACATCTAAAATAATTTAGTATGGACGTATGGGACTTAGGTTGAAGCTTAGAGGCCTTAACAATGAAGTTTTAGGGTTTATAGAGGTTGAACAGACGAAGAAGACGACTTTAGCACAACCGAGTTGACTAAGTTGGAACTGAGTTGACTCGATTGGTAATCGAGCTGACTTAGTAACCGAGCCTGCTCAGTTGTAACCGAGCCTGCTCAGTTGGGCCGCGACCTGGATTTTTGGTTTTAATTGCCCAGAATTATTTTTAAACCTATTTTAATTAATCTAAATGGGTTTAATGGACTTTGGAAGGTTTTAAAATGCATAATATACTTTATATGCATAAGGAATTGGACAATACGGATTTATAAATAATTTTTATAAATTATTTAATGGATGGTTAGTTATTTAATTGTTTTAACAATTGAATTGAATGTTTAAATGACTTTATTTTTGATTAGGAGTTTATACAATTTATCTGAGATGTAGGTTAATTACGTGGAATGTAAGTTAACTACATGCTATTTAAATTGTTGTATTTAAATAAATGCAAATGGTTATGTGTATGATTTATATCATGTTAGGTATGGATTAATTGGTGTACTATTTTATTTGTGCATCATTTATCATAGATTATATGGTTTAATGCCCCGGTATGGGACGGTGGCATTCTAGGAGCGGATTAACCGAAGAAGTGAAGTCCTACCTATTTTGTATAAGGGAATGGATTAACTAAAAATGTTAAGTCCTACTTATATTTAAGTCAGATTAGCTGAACAAAGTTGAATGACTATCTGGATTGCTTGCTATTGATACTTAAGTCAAATCAGCTGAAAGACTTACTGGCATTCTTATAGATGGATAGGATAGGATATATATATATATATATATATATATATATATATATTTATGGTGCCTCGATATGAGCTTGAGTCTTATGATCGATGGTTAGGGAGCATATATGCAGTAGGATGCGTAGCTGGTTATGATGGTAGAGGTATACCCTGTTAGGTTTAGGTACTCATGGCCACTTAGGTGCTAGGTGCGTTTTGCATGTTGCCTTCTATTCAGGTTGAGACCCACTTTGTAGTCCAGTGAGAGTCCCTTAGTGTGGATATATCTATATACGGACTATATAGCTATTGTTGAGTTGAATAGGGTATATACGTGTATTGGGTCTCTGCTTGGATTGTAGTAGAGTAGAATTTGTTTGTGGGCCTGTCCCACTATTATTTTTCAGGTGTTTGACTGTTCTAGTCTTAGAACTTGATCGTGCCGAGCAGAGACAGTCATCATTACTCTACCGACCTGATGTAGGATTATATATATGTTATCTTCTTTTTAGTTTTAGTTTTCTAGTTGGGATATCATTAGGGATCCACTAGATGGATTCCCGAGTTGTAATGATATCGGAGGTTTTGGATATTATTCATTTGGAGGATTATTTATTATTAAACTTAAGGATTTATTATTTAGTTTCTCTTTCCGCTCTTTTATTTATTCTTAGTTATTTGTCTTTTGTATTCAATGCTTGTTTATTACTTAATTGTTTGATATCCCTTGGGTTTGGGCTTAGACCTGATTAACCCGTGTCTTGGATTCGAGGGATATCACATTGGTGTAGTTTTCACTTTTTGGAGGGGCCATTGTGCAATTAATGAAAGTTATTGCAAAAATGCCTCGTTTTGAGCCTGGATCCTTGTACAGGATTCATTTTCTCTTTTTGTCAAGCCGTGTACTCTTAGAATTGCTTTCTGGTCATTTTTCCCCAGTTTCAGGGTTTCTGGTCCTAGTTGTCGCCGAACTTGTTCGGGGAATATCTCTCTATTCGGGACTTAGTTTTTTGACGCTGTTTCTTTCATTGTATATATTTTCTCATTTTAGTTCTTTTTCTTTCACAGAGTTTTGTCATTTGAGTGCGTCTGCTCAAATTCCACTTTTCCGGACCCGACGGGGCCCTTTGGGGGCACTTTTAGGGTTTTCCTATAAATAGGGGGTTATAAAATTAAAAAGTGACCTTCTCCTTTCTTCATGCACAACCACCAGCTTCCATGGCAGCCTAAGGGGGCTGCCACCCTTTTTCTCTCAATTAAACCTCCTTCCCTTTGTTATAAAGTCATAGGGCATTTGCGTTTTGTGTTTGTCTTGACGACAAGCATCTTTCTCCCTTATTAGAACCTGTTTTTGGCCAAATTTTGAGTTCGGGTTTAAGGTCAAGTTAGGATTTTGGTAGGTTCTCTTTGGAATTTATTGATCACGGCGTTGTCCCCGACAAAACCCCGAAGTTTTGTCGGATTCGGAGCGGTTTCATTTTAGTGGCTTTTGAGATTTTTATCTCAAATTGAGGTAGGGGATGTCTTAGGTTTATATTAATGTTGTAATTATTGTTATATAAGCATATACAACTTGTAAACATGCCTTTGTTAAAGTTTTAGAATTTAATTTAATTATTTTCTATGTTTAAGATTTAATTCTCATGAAGGTGTGTACATTAGAATTAAATTGTGGCATGTTAGAAAATTAGGCCTTGGTAAGTATATCAACATATATTAAATTGGAAGTATTTGAATAAGAAATGCAAATTTTATTTAATATTTATCTTTTGTGAAAGATTAATTCATATATTTGTAACAAGTATGAAATCAACTTCTAATGTGATATTAAAATAGGCTTTGGTATGTTCTTCAACCTATGTAAAATTGAGGACGTTTGGAGTTATTTGGAAATCTAGAGAAAATTAATTAATGAGTTTAATTAATTTTATTTTAAGTGTTTTAATCCCTTGATTCGATATTTGATGTGATATATGTGAGACTATACTCTATCCCTTAACATATATTAATTTGAGATTATTTGACATTGATTTGAAATCTAGAGAATTTAATTATTTTAGTTAATTAAATTCTATCTACTTGTTCCATGGATTTAACTATGTCTTTGAAATTGTTTCTATGTTTAAATCAAGGAATTGGACTTAGCATGATATAGGATATCATTGTCTTGCATGACTTGTTTAAATATATCTTATGTAGGTATATAGCTTGTTAGAATATTACACTTGTTTACCTTGAAAGCTAGTTACTAAATTGTAGCTTATTTAGTACTTGTGGCTTATGATGGTAATTTGGTTCAATTGTTTTAAAATATGCTTGCTTTGGGTATAAATTGCATATTGAGGACATGACATGTCATATGCTATAATAGACTTGAATTCTAGGACATGGTTTGTATGGATTCACCTTACTTGTGCATGGAATGTGGTAACTTGCATTTGATTTTGTATAAGTTTTGAACTTATTGATTTTGGAAAGCTTGTGAGGACATAATTTGTGTGATGGCTAGGGTTTGGCTCTAGTACGTGGACAAGTGTCCTCTAAGTCATAAGTGCGCACTAGGTAGTACCATATCGGTCGTAATTACCCGAAAATACTTGCTTGGTCTAGCGACCGCATGTCCTAGTCTTTCCACTATTTGATTTCGCGTTTAATTTCAAGGTGTTAATCATGGATTACTTGTAGCTTGAGAATTGATACTTGCTTTGGGTATTTGAATCTTGTTTAGTATACTTGAACTTGTATATTTGTTCCATGAGTTTAAATAGCATTTAGTATACTTGTGTTGTGTACTTGATATACGAGATTCCACATTAAATGTATACTTATGTGAATATACTTAGACATTGCATGACTTGTCTTAAAATGGTTTAGTATACTTGGAAATGTATGCTTATATGTTGTTTATTGTGTTTTAGCATCGTTTTGTATACCTGAGTATGTATACTTGTACGCCGTTGTTCGTTTCAATTGCATAAGTAGCTTAAGATGATCCCTGAGTCTCACTTATGACATAGACGTTAGGTAGCATGATCCTTGAATTGCTTCATATAAATGTAATAACTTTGTAAAATACTAGGTCGATGCATGCTCATTTCCTACGAGTAGCTTTATGTTACTTACCCCGAAGTTACTGGGGATTTGTTTCAGGTACGAAGACTTGGTTCGTGATACCCATCATACTTTGGATGACATGTAGCTTTTAAGTTTCCATTTCATGCAACTGTTAGTATGAAATGTCATTTTGTAGCCTTATAGGTCAAAACTTGTATCTTTGATTCCATATTTTTAATGTGTACATAAGTACACCTTTTGTAATGTATTTGACATTTATGAGATGTGGCTGGAGGCCAATGACATGTACTTTGTATTCTAGGTAATTTTTGAGTTCATGAAATATTATGAAAATATTGAAAAATCACAAGTCATTGTTTCACCATGGTTGCATCGGGTGTGGGAATTCCATTTTTTTTTCTTCCATAGGGTCTCATTTATCATGTTTGAAGTGTGACCAAGGGCCAAATGATAATTTGAAATCATTTGTTAATTTTGGTTTTCAAATTTCCCATTTCGTGTTTATTTTTGCCTTTTTGGCCGTTGGAGGGTCGGATTTTGCATCGGCAGTATTTTAAGCCGTGGACCATTGTAGCACATCCAAATAGGTAAGTTACGTTTATGTGCATTATCGTTTTCAAGAGAAACCTCATCCTTGGTGATTTGAGCCTCCTATGGACTCATTTTTCATTTTTATTGCATAATATGATTTTAGGGCATTTTGGGATTTTCCTTCAAGAAATAAATTCTGGTCTTTCCATCTTCACTTAGAGACGTGATTTGGGGGGGGGGGGGGATTTCTTCTATGTGTTTTTCCAGAAAATGTCATCTTGGTACCGGAAATCCCTCGCAAAGTTTAGCTTTTAGTTTTGTATTTTAGCAGCTTTTTTACCCTCATGATCAGATTTCATGGAGGGGCATTTTGGGTATTTTACAGCGAGTTTTTTTTCATTTTATCTTGCACTTCTGGGTTAAAAATTTGATTTCGGGAGGGGTTTCTTCTTCGTGTTTTTTCAGAAAAAATCGTTTGGTATCCCGTTTCTGATCTCAAATGTGGACAGTCACTGTAGCATCTTTTTGGGCCCTCTTGACCTCTTCTGATCTAGGGGCATTTCGGGTATTTCACATTGTGTTTTTTTTATTTCCTTTCACGAGATCGGGTAGAGAACTTGATTTTAGGGGGGGATTCTTTTTCATATTTTTCTAGAAAAACTCGTTTCAGACTCCGTTTCAAGTCTCAGTTCTGGAAACTCACATTTTTTTTTCTTCTTGCAGTCAGTATGTGCATGCACTTGGGCGCCGCATGGGGCGCCGGTGGGGAGGCACATGGGGCTACCATGGCCTTCGTCGGGCTACCGTGACGTCTCAACTTCAAACCCATGTTTCTCCCTCGTCCGAACTCCAAATCGAGTGAAATATTTTTTAAACTTGACTAATTTTTCGCTGTCTTTCCAACGGTGTGCTCGGTTGCATCCTGATCTTCCTGGATAATTACCAGTTTACCCTTTTTGCCTTAAGCACTTGTTTTTCTTCGTCATGTCGTTTCCCCTTCGTCCAGTAACGGTGGCTGTTCCTATACGTTAAAATAATGTAGTGAATGCATGATTCAAGAAAAGCCTTTTGGGTTAAGTTTAAATTTATAAAAACCACTACCACCACTACTACTAACATAGCAAGAATGAGTAGGGATCGTCCCAAGGGATTGGAGGGCTATGAGTAATGGAAACAATGCTTAGGGTTAGTAGGTTGAGTGATCAAAGGTAGATTGTTTGGTTGGTTAAACTACAATTATGATTAAGCAAGCTCAATGTAAAACATGTAATTTAAGGATAGAGAAAACAAGAAAGAGAGGTCTTGGGACTTAGAGATCACCACTAAGCATCACCTTTCTATACACTCAATTCACAATTAATGAGGGGGAAAACATATGTTGCAACAATAGTGAGTGTGTGTGGTTGTTTTAACAAGCATGGATGACCAATTAAGTATATATTATCTAAATAATACAATGAATAGCACAATACATCAAACTAAGTCATTAATCCTTATTTAAGCTCATAATCCAAACACATCACATAATTAGAGAAATATACTACTTGCATTCATAAATATGGAACATCAAACAACAAACATGGATTGTCCTCCCATTTAACAACTAAGGTAACTACACTATATCTAAGCTAATGACATGAAAATTAAACTAATTAAACTAAGGGAGAGGCACAATCCATCAAGAATTGAGTATGAACCATCAAATAAACCACAAGAGCATTCTATTAAGCACTATGTCTTGACAATCTCTAGATCTATAGCATCAACACACATAGACATGCATCAACAACACAAGAGATAGAGACAAACACATGAACATCTATTCTAGCATACATAGACATATGGATAGAATGAAATGATCAATTGGAAGAATTAAACCACATAAATCATTGAATAAACAAGATTTATGTATATAAATATGTCAAAACATGTATTACAACACAAATCCCCTCAAAAATACATAAATCAAGGTAAAGAAAGCATGCTTAGGGCTAACTCTAGCCCCAAGAGGATGTCTAGCCACTCATGAATGGTGTCCTCCAACCCTCAAGGGCTATCTCCATGGTAGAAATGCTCTTCTTCTTGAAGTAGATGAAAAACCTCCCAAGAATGTGTCTCTAGCCTCCTCTTCTCTTTTCTTCCACTCTAAGAATTGTATCTATCAACTCCTAAAAGCATATAAAAAAAACTATATGTAAAAGTGGCTCATAATCTTTATATATGTAGCTTAAATGTCACACCCAATGGTCTAGGCTCGTACGCAAGGGCTCCTCCAATGATTGCACAATGAGACAACTTTTATGAGTTGGAAAATAATTTAATTCGCACTTGAGAGGGTTCGATCGATCGAACCTATGTTGAGATCGATCAAACTTGGTTGAGATCTATCAAACTTAGGCTGGATTGATCCTCCTATAGCGGCGCCTTTTTGGATAAGGACAGATCTGAGATATTTTGGGGAAAGAGACAAAAGTGGTAGGTAGAGTGGTACAACAGGATAAGATGGAATCTTTTCGATCGATCTGAGAATTGTTGGATCAATCGAACTTTGTGGGATCTTTGGATAAGGACAACAGAGCTTGGATCCATCTTGGAGAGTCTAGATCAAAGAACTTTTGATCGATCGAAGTATTCTTGAGATCGATCGAACATACTAATTTGCACACTTTGCTTCATTCTGCTTCCACTTTGCTCCTTTCTTCCATCCAGCTTGAGTTAGCTTCTTTTAAGCTCTTATTTAGCTGAATTAGCTTATTTTGGGGATAAGCACCTAAAAAGGACAATAACATGAAATTAGTTAAAACAGAAAAGTAAGATAGATAAAGGTCCTAAAATACCTAAGCTTAAGGGGTTTAAATGTGCACTTTTTAGCGCTTATCATCCGGACTCCGAATCATGCGATTCTTGAGTCTAGCTTGATTAGTTTTTCGTTGTCTTTCCAGTGGTGTGCTCGGTGGCACCCAAATCCATAGTTTTAGAAGATTACCATTTTGCCCCTAGGGGCTTATTTGTCATATTTTTGATCTTTTGCTTCTGCATCAATTCTCATTGAGTTCCACGACCTTATGGAAGGTCACTTTGACTTCTTAGAGTCTTGTTTTCTATTTTCGCTTTTGAGTCTGGATCCGTTATCAGGTCAATCTTCAGTTCATCACAAGACGCACTGGCTTGAAAAACCAGGACCGTCATAAGTGGTATTAGAGCTCCTAGGTTCGAAAACCTTAGGATGACGGGTTTTGGGTGTATATCATGCTTGTGTTCCATGCTCTATGTTTTTATTTGCTTCTTGATAACATGTTTAATGTGATCACTTGTTTACGTGCTTATGTGGACGTATGTTTAGAAGTTTACTTTAACTGTCTCAGCATGATATATATGGTTATTGCTTTAGTATATTATATGTGCTTGCATGCCTTAGCATACTGTATATGTTTGTCGGCCTTATTACATTGTATATGCTTGTCTAGTTTAGCATATTGATTTACGCTTGTCTGCTTAACATGTTGGTTATGCTTGCCTACTTTAGTGTATTGCATGTACTTATTATTCTTAGCATGATAGTATGATGCATACATTGACATGCCTTATGTGATTCCGTACTACTTGTGTAAGTTTGTAATTCATTGCTATGTTATGCGTTAACTGCTTATTTTGTGTCTTGTTTAGGCATTGCAGGTTGTCCCAGCTTGGTTAGTTGAGATTAATGCTAGGGAATCATCTCTTGGAGTTTCATGGTGACCTTGATGTGGTGACGTCATTGGGGTCTTGTTTCTAACGTCATGGGACGACAAGTCAGATTGACTCGAGTTATTCCTTGGGGATTGGGAGTTTTGTTTTCTTGAGCCTTAACGGCAGGGTTTTGGTGTTTTTTCTTCTTAGAGTGATGGTTGGGGATTTGATAGGTATGTTAACCTGGAATTCTTCTTGTTTTACCTTAGGCAGCTCATACGAGCTTAGGTTAGGGTGTGAGTGTTTTTGTGTAATTAATTACATTGGTGCGATCAATTATTCTCCTTCGTTATTGGAGTCTTGGGGTTGTGGTTAGGGTTCCGATAGGATCCTGTAGAGTTCTCATCGAACTCATTGGCATCTTGAGTTGAGTTCTATTGTTGGTGTTTCTTGATGGTTAGTGTTGGAACTATCCATTACATCGTTGTTTGTTTTGTGTGGCATTAGGATTCCACCTTGTGTTTGAGCCAGTCTTGGGATAGACTTGTAGACTCTTTGTTTCAGGGACCTTAGTGTTCATTCTAGGAGATGATTCATTTCCTCACGGTGAGGGATTGGACTCATCTGGGTTTTTGAGATTCCTTTTTATGAGTTTGTCCTTCTGAGAGGCATTTCATCCCTTCTTGCTTATGATTTTGTAGGATTGTTAATTGCATAGTCATTCCTACATGTTTATATGCCTTGTTGTTTTGAGCATGCTTTAGAAACATGTTAGGGGATGTGACTATTTGGTAGTTATATAATGATTTAGATGATGTGTTTTCCATTTACTATATCTGCTTATCATGCTAGCGTCATAGGTGATGTGTAGCGTGTCTCTGATGCTTGAACCCTATGTGATAGGTAACTGAGGATACAATAAGTAATATGGGTTGGTTATAGTCTGCGGACGTGGCATCGGGGCAAACAATTGATATTCAGCCTATATAGGAGCACCACGGAATGGGCCGAGCTGGAAGGATCCACCAAAGAAGGCCAAGCCCACTGGAAAGAAGGCCCAAAGTTGATAGTCCAGCAACACCTGTAATTGCCTATAAATAGGCGGTGAAGGAAGCAAAGAGGGGGGGGGGGGGGGAGATTATTGTGAAATGTACTGAAACTCTGTCAAAATGGAGGGAGAGATTTTCTTGCATTTACAATTGGCCCCGTCTGTGGGAAACGATGAAGAACATTCATTCATGCTTGATCGATGTCATGTTAATTCAAACTGATCCGTGAAGACGAAGCAAGATTTCTAGAAATTGAATCCAGATAGGAGAGATTGCAGTTTTTTCTGAAGGAATTCTTGATTACTATTGGTTTTGACGTGTTTGCATCGGAATGACGCAGTTGAGATTTTCTTGATTGCAGCTAGATTCGGTGAGTTAGAAGCTAGAAAAGCTCGGATCTAGCGAGCTATGATCGCGATTCAGTGAATCAGAGTCCAGATCCGACGAGATTTGCATTAGTAAAGCTCAGACCTGATTAAAATCTTGTGATTCATGCCTTTGCTTCGCTCCGGAATCATGATAGGAGGCGAGAGCTCCAATCCGGTGGAGAATGTCCAGCAGATGAAGCTTGATGAGTTGATGAACATGATCAAAGTTCTTAGGAGAGAGGATATAGAGCTGAAAGCTGGAATGCAGCGCCAAGAAGCTCCGGCGGTTCTGCAACCGCCTCCGGCGGGTGAAGAGGTTATGCTTCCTGTTGTTGCGCGTCAAGGTGAAGAGGAAGAGAACAATCTGCCAAATCCTCGTCACGAGGAGGTTAGGCCAGATGATTTGCCGCCAAATCCTCGTCGTTTTGATGATCGAAAAGGTTCAATTCACTTAGATCTATGGCGTGAGCAGATCAGGCGGAACACGGCAATGACTTTTGATCCAAATCAGGAGAGGTTCAATTGAGAAGAAGCTATGGAGTTTGGACCTCACAAAACCACACCGATCTGGCAGAAGGAATACATGGAGAAAAGGTCATCCGATTCACTTTATCGACCTTTAATGGCTACGTTAGACTACCGAAGCTCAGAAAGGAGATCTACGGATCAAAGAACTGCTGTAAGGTTCTATAGAGAGAATGAGGCCCTTCATTCAGTAGCTCGGACGGTTGACTCGCTGTTTTCTAATGAAATTCTGAATGCTCCGAGTTTGAGAAAATTCTCCATGCCAGTTTTCATCCTGTTTGACGGAACTACTGACTCGATCGATCATATGTATCATATCCAATTGAAAATGGCTCTGAACATGGAGAACGACTCCTTAATGTGCAAATGTTTTCTAACAAGCTTAGCTGGACCAACGCTTAATTGGTTCAAAAACTTACCGAGGGGATCGATTGATAGTTTCTGAAGCCTTTGCGATCGGTTCATTATCCAGTACTATAGGAATAAGCGCCCGGCAAAAGATATCTCCAGTTTGTTCACGATGCGGCAGCATGAAGATGAACGCCTCCAAGCCTTTCTTACCAGATTCAATTTAACTAAGAGTATGGTGATCGAGTGCCATCCATCCACAGCGGTTCAGGCATTGAAGCTGGCTATGATTAGTGGGACCCCGTTCCACACAAGTCTGGTGGTGAACACGCCACAGACCATGGACGAGCTGAACGAAAGAGTTGATGGATTTGTCCGTTTGGAAGAGGAAGAGGCAGCTAATGCGAGGAAAATGTCAATTATATCAATGGAGGAAAAGTCCAAAGCCAAGATCAGGCAAAAACTAGCTCCATTGCAGTGACAGCAGGAAAAAGGCCCAGGGAAGAGGAATTGGTCACTCCATTGAAAGTAACTCTAGCAAGGCTGTACCAAGAAAACAAAGATAAATTTCGACCTCTTTTACCTATCAGACAACCCCTGGAGCAGAGAGATAAGTCTAAGCATTGCACTTTTCATTCTGACTTTGGCCATCAGACTAACGAATACAAGAACTTAAGGAGGCAGGTGGAGATGTTGATAGCCAGAGGGAGTTCGTAAGTTATATTCAAGGCCCGGTGGTAGAGCAGAGCCGACCGGCGGAGCAAGTGAAGAGGAATTAGAAGCCAAACTCCCACAACTCGCGACCAGTTCGAATAATCAATACAATTCATGGCTGGCCTGAACGTGAAGAGTCAGATGAACTGTTTCGAGCACGGCTTTGCCAGGAGCAGATGAAGAGGAGGATAGGCAGTGTAAACACTCTGCACCAACAGAGCGCATCAACACAGATAAAGTTTAACAGAATAGATCTATTGCGTGTTCAGATCCCTCATGAGTACCCGTTAGTCGTCAGTTTGACAGTGGCCGAATGTTTGGTACGTAGAGTTCTGATTGATCTTGGAAGTAGTGCGAACGTCATACCGAGGGACACATTTGATCGGTTCGAGATCAAGTTAGACCGGCTCAAGCCCACTGGGAATCCTTTACTAGGATTTGATGGAAAACGAGTGGAGCCCATCGGTACGGTGGAAGTAGCAGTGCATGTTGCAGAGAGGGTTCTGATGGAGAGCTTTGTAGTTGTCGAGATTCATCCCTCTTACAACCTTCTGATGGACAGAGGGTGGATCCACAGAGTTCAAGGTGTTCCTTCCACTCTGCACTAAGTAATGAGATGCCTGGGGCCAGACGGAACCAAGGTGATTGACATTCATGGGGACCAGGCTGCAGCTAAGGAATGTTATTCAGTAACGCTGAAATATGCTGGAAAAGGGAAAGCACCCATCTGTTCGGCAAGCTCGAGATAGCAATTACAGAAACCTCCACCCAAGTAGAATAGGAAGGAGGAGCCAGTGGACTTGATCGAAGAACCCTTAGTTAATGTACAGATCGATCAATTCTGATCAGAACGAACAACCAGAGTAGGGGTAAGACTTGCTGAGGGGGAAAAACAGGAGTTGGTTGATTTCTTGTCTCAGAATGCCAATGTATTTACATGGAGCCACCTAGACATGCCTGGAATCGATCCTTCCGTATCCTATCACTCCTTGAACGTTAATCCTAATGCAAGACCTGTAAAGCAGAAGCAGCGAAGGTTTACTCTAGAGCGTAACCGGATCATAGCCGAGGAGGTTGATAGGCTGCTTGACGCGGGATTTATAAGAGAAGTGTAATATCCCGACTGGTTGTCAAACGTTGTTGTTGTACAGAAGAAGAATGGCAAATGGCGAGTGTGCATTGACTTCACCAATTTGAACAAAGCCTGTCCGAAGGATAGCTTTCCACTGCCCAAAATTGATCAAATGGTGGATGCTACTACTGGGTATGAGCGTTTAACCTTCTTAGATGCTTATTCAGGTTATAATCTGATCCCTATGGACTCTGCTGATGAAGAGAAAACTTCTTTCGTTACCGAGCGAGGGACCTATTGCTACAAAGTTTTGCCGTTCGGACTGAAGAATGCTGGAGCAACTTATCAAAGGCTTATTAGTAAAATTTTCAAGGATCAAATAAGGAAGACTGTGGAAGCTTGCATTAATGACATGGTAGTAAAAAGTAAGAAGAAAGTTGACCATCTGAAACATCTACAAGACATATTTGATGTGTTGAGACAATATGGAATAAAGCTCAATCCAACCAAGTGCTCATTTGGCATGAGTTCTGGTCAGTTCTTAGGACACGTGGTTAATCATAGAGGGATAAAAGCTAGCCCTGCCTAAGCAGAAGCTCTGACTAAGAATACTGAGCCAAAGACAGTCAAAGAAGTGCAAGCACTTACGAGACGGATAGCTGCATTGAGCTGGTTCATTTCCAAATTGTCAGATCGCTGCAAACCTTTTTTTGACACAATACGAAGCCATGGGAGACAAGTTTGGGGGGATGAACAGTGCTGAGCATTAACTGGTTTGAAAGAATATATGTAGAACCTTCCGGTCCTGTCAGCTCCTGAACCAGGACAAAAGTTATTTTTATACCTCGGGGTATCCATCATCGCGACAAGTGGCGTTCTGATCCGTTGTAGAGAGGGGAAGCAGTATCCAGTGTTTTATGTTAGCAAAACGATGACTGAGGCCGAATGACACTATTCAAAGGCCGAGCGGGTGATACTCTCGCTAGTACATGCAAAAAAAAAGCTCAGGCATTATTTTTAATCCCATCCTATCATCGTTCTAACCACTTTCCTTATCAGAATAATCCTGCACAAGCCAGACCTCTTAGGGAGGATGACGAAGTGGGCCATAGAGTTAAGCTTATTTGACATAACATATGAACCCAGAACGGCAGTCAAAGGGCAAGCAGTGGCAGATTTCTTACTGGAATGTGATTCAGAAGACATGGAGGAAGAACTTCGAGGTTGCTTGTGGAAACTCTTTGTCGATGGATCCTCAAATCAGATGGGGGCAGGCATTGGAGTCAAATTGCAGACACCAGAAGGCACGTCCCTAAGTCAAGCGCTCTGGCTTGAATTCAGAGCCACTAATGATGAAGCGGAATATGAGGCACTGCTGGCTAGACTTAAGCTCGCCAAAGAGTTGAAGGTTAGGAATTTGACCGTCTTTAGTGACTCGCAGTTAATTGTTCGGCAGGTGAATGGCGAATATGAAACCAAGGATGAAACGATGGAAGCATATCATTTTGCTGTTATGCGGGAAGTCAGAAACTTTGAAAAAATTGAATTCATCCAAATACCGAGAGAGCATAACAAAGATGCCGATCGGCTAGCATATATCGCCTCGGGTTTTGGAGAAACATTGGCAAGGGTGATTCCAGTAGGAATACTGAACCAGCCATTCATTTTTGAAGAACCTTTGGACCTAGATCCTTGGCAAGTGAATGTTATTCCATATGAGCCAAGTTGGATTGATCCGATCATAACTTACATTCAGAATGGTACTCTGCCTGAGCAAAGAGATGAGGCTAGAAAAATCAAATCCTGCAAAGTACGCCATAGTGCATAACCAGTTATACAGGAGGTCTTTTTCGAGGTCGTACTTAAAGTGCACCCCCACAGAGGCTTGACAGATATTGCGAGCTATTCATGAAGGTGTGTGTGGAAATCATTCAGGGGGAAGATCTTTAGCGCACAAAGCAATGACGCAAGGGTACTTCTGGCCGAACATATCACGAGATGCGGAAGAATTCTCCAGAAGATGCGATAAGTGCCAAAGGTTCAGACCATTAATCCACCAACCACCTGAGGACTTGCATGTACTGGCCACACCATGGCCTTTCGCATAATGGGGGATGGATGTGGTTGGTCCTCTGCCAACTGTAAGAGCTTAGAACAAGTATGTATTGTTGGCAATAGATTACTTTACCAAATGGGTAGAAGGAGAGCCATATCCGAGCGTAATGCAAACCCATGTAAGACGCTTCATCTAGAGTAGTATTATTTGCCATTTTGGTGTCCCGAGGTCAATTGTTATAGATAATGGGACTAATCTTGATAGCAAACAAGTTAGAGAATTGCTGGAAGAATATGGAATTAACCAAAAATTGGCAGCAGTAAGTCATCCCCAGGCTAATGGACAAGCAGAAATTACGAATAGAACAATTTTTGCTTATATCAAGAAGAAGCTAGAAGACCATAAAGGGAAGTGGCTGGACGAACTCCCGAACGTCCTATGGGCTTACAGAATGACCCCTAAACGGCCGACCGGGGAAAACCCATTAGCCATGGCATACGGAACCGAGGGAGTCATACCGGTTGAATATTTGGTTCCGACTGTCCGAAGCTTAGCATGGAATCAGGAACAGAATGACAAAATGCTGAGATTTAACCTTGATATGTTAGAGGACAAGAGAGATACTGCGGCAATAAGGCTTGCATCCTATCAGCAGACACTGGCTAGCAGCCATAACAAAAGGGCGAAGCACAGAGATTTCACACTTGGCGATCTGGTTCTGAAGAAGAAGGTAGGAATGGTTAAAAAGATGATGTCACATTAGGAAGGACCATACAGAATTGCAGAGGTCATAGGGAAGAGGGCATATATACTAGAGACCATGGCTGGAAGGTTGGTTAACAAGCCATGGAATGCTACATCTTTAAAAAGGTATTATATGTAGAAAGTTTAAAGTTCTAATTCTGGCATTACTCACTTTCAGTTGTACAGAATTCTGAAATTTATAAAAAGCTATCTTCTTCTAAAAAGTCGAGTTTATGGAAACAACAAAGTGAGTGGAAGCTGACACTATGAGCCGAACGCCAAAAACTTGCCAAAAAATAAAAGAGTGAAAGTGGCAAGTGACATTCTAGCCGAGCGCCAACCACTCAGCAAAGTAAGTGGCAGCTGGCATTATGAGCCGAATGCAAAAAACTTGCCAAAAAATAAGAGTGAAAGTGGCAAGTGGCATTCTAGCCGAGCACCAACCACTCAGCAAAGTAAGTGGCAGCTGGCACTATGAGCCGAACGCTAAAAACTTGCCAAAAAATAAGAGTGAAAGTGGCAAGTGACATTTTAGCCGAGTGCCAACCACTCAGTAAAGTAAGTGGCAGCTGGCACTATGAGTTGAACACCAAAAACTTGACAAAAAAAAAATAATAAGAGAGTGAAAGTGGCAAGTGGCATTCTAGCTGAGCGCCAACCACTCAGTAAAGTAAGTGACAGTTGGCACTATGAGCCAAACGCCAAAAACTTGCCAAAAAATAAGAATGAAAGTGGCAAGTGGCATTCTAGCCGAGTGCCAACTACTCAGCAAAGTAAGTGGCAGCTGGCACTATGAGCCGAACGCTAAAAACTTGCCAAAAAATAAGAGTGAAAGTGGCAAGTGGCATTCTAGCCGAGCGCCAACCACTCAGCAAAATAAGTGGCAGCTGGCACTATGAGCCGAACGCCAAAAACTTGCCAAAAAATAAGAGTGAAAGTGGCAAGTGGCATTTTAGCCGAGCGCCAACCACTCAGCAAAGTAAGTGGCAGCTGGCACTATGAGCCGAATGCCAAAAACTTTCCGAAAAATAAAGGAGTGAAAGTGGCAAGTGGCATTCTAGCCGAGCGCCAACCACTCAGCAAAGTAAGTGGCAGTTGGCACTATGAGCTGAACGCCAAAAACTTGCCAAAAAATAAAAATAAATAAAAAAATGTGTGTGTGGCAAAGTGGTACACTAGCCGAACGCCAACCACTACATACAGAGAAAAATCAGATCAGATAGCATTAAATCATTATGTAAAGGGATTTATGGCAAGAGTTCAATCAAAAGTCAGCTATCTCATTAATAGTAAATTTTTAGAGTTACAAAAAATGAGGTATACAGATGACAAAAATGTAAAAGGAAGGAGGTCGGTACATCAGAAAAGTGCTAACTAGAAGTATTTGCCCCTTCTTGATGGTGCTGAACGGTCCCCACATCACTGTTGGCGGTTCCGTCCTCACGAGGAGGAGAATCAAGCTGAATGATAGAATCATTCTGCTGAGTTCTATCCTCATTAGCATTGGAAGAATTATTTTGCCTAGGCTCATCCTCAGCAGCAGTGGTGGAGGGAGCCACGGTGGATAGAGGAAGAACGCCTAGAGGTTGAGCAGTAGAGGGAGTAGGAATGATCCTGGAAGAGGCGATCTCTTGGCATTCATCAAATATGCCCTCAGCAGGGGTGGAGTCTGGGTCGACATAAACACCTAGAGGATCAATCTCCAGCTCTTTGTCAGCCTCATCAGGGGTAGAACCGGTCTGATCTTCAGCTGGAACACGATCGGTATTACCCTCTCAGAACCCCTGAGCATACTTGAGGGCCCCAACCCTGGAAAACCGAGCGTACAGAGCCAGCACACCACCATTTACCTTGCTGATGGTGCTGAGTAAAGCATCACGCTCATCGAGAGCTCTTTTCTCAAAGGCCATCCGAGTGGATTGCTCATCACTCAGAAGGCACTGAAGTTCTTCCTTCTCAGCCTTAAGAGATTCTCACTCAGTATGCCAGACACTTTTCTCAAGTTGCAGAGCGTCCTTTTTGTCCTGAAGGGAGTCTGTCTCCTTTTTCAGAGTGTCCCTCTCTTTCTCAGCTTTGTTGAGCTGACCCTTCAGCTCAGCATTCTGAGAAACTAAGGCATTGTTTTCCTTGTTAGCTGCACTAAGGTTGTCAAAGAGCTTACGAGCCTTGGCGTTTCCCAGCTCAACTTGCTTCTACATGGCCATCATCCCAAATAGGGTCTGCAAAGATAAACATGACAACTAATTAAGCCGAGCAGGTGATCAGAAGTAATCAAATGTAAAGACTATGTAAAGATTCATTAACTAGGGGGCAAAGGTTACCTCCATGGCAGATAAGGGGAACTAGCTGAACACTTCTTTCTAGGACAGACCCTTGGCTACTTCAATATCTTTAGGAGTCCACATGCTCCTGTAGTATGCCATAGCGGTCTAACCATCCTTGAACATGGTCTCATCTGGCTTTACGGATGACCCGTTCGTTCGAATAAAGCGGGGGTTCCATGGTGCCGATACAAAAGCAGAGGCATTGATAGAGATAGGCCCAGAGAGGGTAGGAGGCTTAGTCAGAGGGTGCACAGACACACTTGGCCAAGAGGGCCTAACCCTCTGTGACAGAGGAACATCATCAAGGCTGAGAGCACTATCAGGCTGAGGCTTTTTTCCTCTCGCCTTTTCCCGAGCGGTAGCAGTATTAGAGCTGGGAAGGTTGCTAACAGAAGGGGTCACGTTTGGATTAACAGGCATAGTGTTGGAGACCGGGTTGGTAGCCATCACGTTCGGATTGGTGGAAGGAGTGGTATCAAAAATAGTGGCAGAAGAAGATACTGAAACTGGAGAAGAAGTTGCCGCAAGGGCAGCAACGTTCTTGGGGGAAATTTTCTTCCTACCGAAGGAAGGGATCTGGAGTTGACTCATTGTCTTACCGAGGGCTGAGAGAGCAAGAAGGTTGTCTGAGGTAAGGAGGTCCGAGCAAGAGGGAATGTTGTTCAGAACGTACTTCTTCAAATAGTTATCCCTATCCCTGTAAACACCGTAGCTCAAATCATCACAAGGAATGCCTAAGGAACATCATAAGAAAGTACAAAAGTGAGGAACGCAAATCTCATAAGGACAGTCACTCTTATGGGTTTTGTATTTTTTATACGAAGAGACAGAGCACTCGCCAAAAGCGCTCGGGATATGGAAGTCCTTTGCGGCTGGAGAAAACTAGGCTCCCCTAATCCCAATTATGTTTTTCCTCCAACCCTTCTCAGATTTGATATTATCTTTGCATATGGACCTCTTCTCAATGGGGTAGAAATGGTAGAATGGCTCATTAGTTCGGATTTTGCTAACTTTGTAACAGAGGAGAAGATCTATAAGGTCAAGATTAAGACCTCTGTCACGGTTCAGAAGTAACATAACAGATAGAACCCTAAGGAAATTTGGGTTTACTTGCAAAGGGGAAAGTTTTAGTTTATTAAAAACGTAACTGAAGAAGGGATGCAGATAGAACCTAACGAGATTTAATTGAAGGTTGGAAAACAATACCTCGCCAGGAAGAAGGCCAGCACTAGTCCTGATGTTTATATCTTTAGGGCAAGCCCTAATTTGAATGTCATTTAGAAGGTTGAGTCTCATACGAAGAACACTTAAATCTATAGTCATGGTGAAAATGAACAAAGATTCTGAGGAAGAACAACAAATCCCTAAAGGAGGAGAAAGAAGCAAAACTAACCTTGAAAGATTGGACACCGTGAAGAGCACTGCAAAATCACCAGAAAAGGAGGCTTTTGCAAAAGTTCGTCGGAGTAGATTCAATTCAAAAGAGACAGGAGAAGATTTGAACAACAGTGAAGCAAAATAGAGATGGTAAAGGGAATCGATGGAACATCTATGAGGCTTATAAAGACAAGGTGGGCCAGAAGGATGAGGAGTCAGGAAAGCAAGGAGTTTTTTGAATCTCGAAGCACCGACTCCTAAATCTAACCGTTCATTCTTCCATGCGATCTTCTCGAGCCGTCAAGTCATGATTAACAGCCTCTAATAATTACCCCCTAATTTATTAGGGAGTAATTATAGGGGCAGTTGAGGATACAATAAGTAATATGGGCCGGTTATAGTCCGCGGATGTGGCATCGGGGCAAACAATTGAAATTCAGCCCATACAGGAGCACCACGGAATGGGCCAAGCTCAGAGGATCCACCGAAGAAGGCCAAGCCCACTGGAAAAAAGGCCCAAAGTTGATAGTCCAGCAACACCTGTAATTGCTTATAAATAGGCGGTGAAGGAAACAAGGGGGGGGGGGGGGGGGAGATTATTGTGAAATGTACTGAAACTCTGTCAAAATAGAGGGAGAGATTTTCTTGCATTTATAGTAACATATTTGATTGCCTTTGTACACTATGTGTTTAGTTGTTTGGTGCGTAGATTTTCAGTTATGTTTAGTATACTTGTACCTAGTATATGCTTGCACGTTATTTATTTTATTTCGTTTGGTTTAGTATACTTGAGCCCGTATACTTGTCTACTATGGATTTAGTACTGCTTAGTATACTTGCGAATGTATACTTGTACATATATATATATATATATATTGTATTTCCAATTCGATATTTCTTAGTATACTTGTGAATGTATACTTGCATATGTATATATATGTTTCATGACTAATTGCTTTATTAGTTTATTCCTTTTTATCATTCTGCATTGTGCTTGGGGTTGTATGACCTTGGTTGTCGGGGTTGTGTGTGTGAGCTTGATCCGATGTCTTGATTCCTAGGTGTAGCCTTGTAGTAGATCAGCTTTAGGATGACGTGGAGGATTTTGGGTGCATTGTCTTGTTAGGAGTCATTGTGACTAGGTTAGAGGTGATGTTATTTGATTTTGTAAAGTCTGACCCATTGGCTTGAGGGCATAGACTCGTCAGGCTTGGATTCGTGATTGGTGTGGTTGACAACGGTATTTTGAGACTTGGGATTGTCAGTTTTTTTAGTATTGAAGATTTAAGGCCTTAAGCGTAGTGGTGTCTATGACATTGTTGTCAAAATTTTGGATTGGCCAGAATGGTTCGGCCAGACATTTTGGACCATATCGCAACTCTCACAGAATGCCTGGTTCCTGTGGTGCTTTTGGTAATGATTGTTTGACATCGATGTCATTTGTATCGATAGGTTTCACGGGTAAACTTGTTGAGGGCAGATGACGAATTAGGGCTTTATACCATTATGCTATCGTACAGGTTGTGTGTGGGCGAGTGCTAGTTGCTGTCAATGCTACCTTGTATTACCTAGCTAGTAATGTGAGTGTTGGCGGGCACTTGTGGCTGTTGATGTTAGCGCACCTTGGGTACATTGTGGGCGGGTTCTAGTCGCTATTCATGCTGCCATGTTGCTTCTGGTTATATTCCTTGTTTCGATGTGTAATCGCCGTGATCTCTTTTGGGTGGTTGGCATTGGGTTAGTATGTCAATTCGTTGGAGAGGTGTCTCACGGTTCGTGGTTTCGTGTCTTTTCGTTGATCTTGAGACCTTTGGAGTTGTCTTTGGGTACTTTATGATTTATTCCTTGGTGTGACCTTGTATACGGTCCTTCTTTGGTTCTTCTGGGAATGTTCCTGATTTTGGGGATGAAATCTCTTTAAGGAGGGTAGGTTGTACTAACTCGGTCATTTCCTTCCATTCATTTTTCCTCAGAATTTTACAGATGATTTTTTTTTTTTTTCGTTGAAATTTCTTTTCTGAGTTCAGTTTTTCGTCACTTAGTGTCATCTCGAGTGCTCGGGAATGGTTTCTGAGACTTTTTTCCATGGATTGACAACTTCCTTTAAGGATCGAGTCATTTTCGCATTTTCACTTTTGGGACACTATTCACTTTTCGTCCTTTTCCCTATTTTGTCTTTTCCCTATTTGTCACTTTGTTGGCATAACCTCACTTTTTGTGTTTGGAGTTGGTTTTTGACTTCATGTACCTTCATCCTAAGTGGTTTCCAAGAAATACGTATCTTTACTTTTGTAGGAAAGTACTTTGGTTGCTCCCGGTGTCCATAGGGGTATGGATGCAAAGTTCTTCAGAAATATTTTTGTTTCTTGGGGTGTTTTTTGTAAATATCTTTTGGAGATATTTTATTTTAGGGGTTTTTAAGAAAATATTTATGGAAGATATTTTCATTCTGGGTCATTAGTGTAGTTTTTACTTTTTGGAGAGGCCATTGTGCAATTAATGAAAGTTATTGCAAAAATGCCTCGTTTTGAGCCTGGATCCTCGTACGGGATTTATTTTCACTTTTCGTCTAGTCGTGTACTCTTAGAATTACCGTCTAGTAGTTTTCCCCCAGTTTCAGGGTTTCTGGCCATAGTTGCTACCGAACTTATTTGGGGCATATCTCTTTGCTCGGGACTCAGTTTTTAACACCGTTTCTTCCGTTGTTCACATTTTCTCATTTTTGTTCTTTTTTGTTCATGGAGTTTTGTCATTTGAGCGCGTCTGCTCAAATTCCACTTTTCCGGGCCCGGCGGGGCCCTTTCGAGGCACTTTTAGGGTTTTCCTATAAATAAGGGGTTATAAAATTAAAAAGTGACCTTCTTCTCTCTTCATGCACGACCAGCAGCTTCCATGGCAGCACAAGGGTGGCTACCACCTTTTTTCTCTAAATTAAACCTCCTTCCTTTTGTTATAAAGTCATAGGGCCTTTGCGTTTTGTGTTTGTCTTGACGACGCGCATCTTTCTTCCTTATTAGAACCCCTTTTTGGCCAAATTTTGAGTTCAGGTTTGAGGTCAAGTTAGGATTTTGGTAGGTCCTCTTTGGAATTTATTGATCACGGCGTTGTCCTCGACAAAACCCCGAAGTTTCGTCGGATTCAGAGCGGTTTCATTTTGGTGGCTTTTGAGATTTTTATCTCAAATTTTGATAGGGGATGTCTTAGGTTTATATTAATGTTGTATTGATTGTTATATAAGCATATACAACTTGTAAGCATGCCTTTGTTCAAGTTTTAAAATTTTATTTAATTATTTTCTATGTTTAAGATTTAATTCTCATGAAGGTGTGTACCTTAGAATTAAATTGTGGCATGTTAGAAAATTAGGCCTTGGTATGTATATCAACATATATTAAATTGGGAACATTTGAATAAGAAATGTAAATTTTATTTAATATTTGTCTTTTGTGAAAGATTAATTCACATAGTTGTAATAAGCATGAAATCAACTTGTAATGTGATATTAAAATAGGCCTTTGGTATGTTCTTCTGCCTATTTAAAATTGAGGACATTTGGAGTTATTTGGAAATGTAGAGAAAATTAATTAATGAGTTTAATTAATTTTATTTTAAGTGTTTTAATCCCTTGATTCGATATTTGATGTGATATATGTGAAGACTATACTATATCCCTTAACATATATTAATTTGAGATTATTTGGGATTGATTTGAAATCTAGAGAACTTAATTATTTTAGTTAATTAAATTCTATCTACTTGTTCCATGAATTTAACTATATCTTTGAAATTGTTTCTATGTTTAAATCAAGGAATTGGACTTAGCATGATATAGGATATCATTGTCTTGCATGACTTGTTTAAATATATCTTGTGTAGGTATATAGCTTGTTAAAATATTACAATTGTTTACCTTAAAAGCTAGTTACTAAATTGTAGCTTATTTAGTACTTGTGGCTTAGGATGGTAATTTGGTTCAATTGTTGTAAAATATTCTTGCTTTGGGTATAAATTGCATATTGAGGACGTAACATGTTATATGCTATATAGACTTGAATTCTAGGGCATGGTTTGTATGGATTCACCTTACTTGTGCATGGAATGTGGTAACTTGCATTTGATTTTGTATAAGTTTTGAACTTATTGATTTTGGAAAGCTTGTGAAGACATAATTTATGTGATGGCTAGGGTTTGGCTCTAGTACGTGGACAACTGTCCTTTAAGTCATAAGTGCGCACTAGGTGGTACCTTGTGGGTCGTAATTACCCAAAAATACTTGCTTGGTTTAGCGACCGCATGTCCTAGTCTTTCCACTATTTGATTTCGCGTTTAATTTCAAGTTGTTAATCATGGATTACTTGTAGCTTGAGAATTGATACTTGCTTTGGGTATTTGAATCTTGTTTAGTATACTTGAACTTGTATACTTGTTCCATGAGTTTAAATAGCATTTAGTATACTTGTGTTGTGTACTTGATATACGAGATTCCACATTAAATGTATACTTGTGTGAATAGACTTAGACATTGCATGACTTGTCTTAATATATAGTTTAATATACTTAGAAATGTATGCTTATATGTTGTATATCGTGTTTTAGCATCGTTTTGTATACTTGAGTATGTATACTTGTATGCCGTTGTTCGTTTCAATTGCATGAGTAGCTTAGGATGATCCCTGAGTCTCACTTATGATATAGACTTTAGGTAGCATGATCGTTGAATTGCTTCATGTAAATGTAATAACTTTATAAAATGTTTGGTCGATGCATGCTCATTTCCTACGAGTAGTTTTATGTTACTCACCCCGAAGTTACTGGGAATTTGTTTCAGGTATAAAGACTTGGTTCGTGATGCTCATCATACTTTGGATGATATGTAGCTTTTAAGTTTCCATTTCATGCAGCTGTTAGCATGAAATGTCATTTTGTAGCCTTATAGGTCAAAACTTGTATCTTTGATTCCATATATGTAATGTGTACATAAGTATACCTTTTCTAATGTATTTGACATATATGAGATGTGGCCGGAGGCCAATGACATGTACTTTGTATTCTAGGTAACTTTTGACTTTATGAAATATTATGAAAATATTGAAAAATCACAAATCATTGTTTCACCATGGTTGCATCGGGTGTGGGAATTCTATTTTTTTTCTTCAATAGGGTCTCATTAATCATGTTTGAAGTATGGTCAAGAGCCAAAAGGTAATTTGAAATCATTTGTTAATTTTGGTTTTCAAATTTCCCATTTCGTATTCATTTTCATCTTTTTGGCCGTTGGGGGGTCGGATTTTGCATCGGCGGTATTTTTATGCCATGGACTGTTATAGCACGTCCAAATAGGTAAGTTACGTTTGCGTGCATGATCGTTTTCAAGAGAAATCTCATCCTTGGTGATTTGAGCCTCCTATGGACTCATTTTGCATTTTTATTGCATAATCTGATTTTAGGGCATTTTGGGATGTTCCTTCGAGAAATAAATTCCGTTCTTCACATGATCACTTAGAAAACGTGATTTGGGGGGGGGGGGGGGGGTTCTTCTTTGTATTTTTCTAGAAAATGTTATCTTGGTACCGGAAATCCCTCGCAAAGTTCAGCTTTCAGTTTTGTATTTTAGTAGCTTTTTATCCCTCTTGATTAGATTTCATGGAGGGGCAATTTGGATATTTTACAGCGAGTTTTTTTCATTTTCTCTCACAAAGCTGGGTAGAAAATTTGATTTCGAGAGGGGTTTCTTCTTCGTGTTTTTCCAGAAAAATTCGTTTGGTAGCCCCTTTTTGATCTCAGATGTGGACAATCACTGTAGCATCTTTTTCGGCCTTCTTAACCTCTCTGATCTTGGGGCATTTCGGGTATTTTACATTTTGTTTTTTTAGTTTCCTTTCACAATGTCGGGTAGAAAACTCGATTTTAGGAGGGTTTTATTCTTCGTATTTTTCCAGAAAAACTCGTTTCGGACTCCATTTCAAGTCTCAGTTCTGGAAACTCACAGTTTTTTCTTGCTGTCAGCATGTGCATGCCCTTGGGCACCGCATGGGGCGCCGGTGGGCGCGCGCATGGGGATGCCATGGCCTTCATCGGGCCACTGTGACGTCTCAACTTCAAACCCATGTTTCTCCCTCGTCTGGACTCCAAATCGAGTGAAATATTTTTTAAACTTGACTAGTTTTTGTTGTTTTTCCAACGGTGCGCTCGGTTTTATCCGGATCTTCCTGGATAATTACCAGTTTACCCTTTTTGCCTTAAGTGCTCGTTTTTCTTCGTCATGTTGTTTCTCCTTCGTCCAGACGCCGAATCATGCGATTCTTGAGTCCATCTTGATTAGTTTTTCATTGTCTTTCTAGTAGTGTGCTCGGTGGCACCTGAATCCATAGTTTTAAAAAATTACCATTTTGCCCCTAGGGGCTTATTTGTTATATTTTCGATCTTTTGCTTCTGTATCAGTTCTCATTAAGTTCCACGACCTCATGGAAGGTCACTTTGACTTCTTAGAGTCTTGTTTTCTGTTTTCGCTTCCGCATTCGGATCTGTTATCGGATCAATCTTCGGTTCATCACAGGACGCACTGGCTTGAAAAACCAAGGCCGTCACAACCGTGATTTTTTAACACTATATATATATAAAGGAGATAAAGCTATATAAGGAATTATTAGGTTATTTGACCAGGTTATTTGACGTAGGTTATTTAACAGAGATAACGTTATCATTTAGTTTAGTTTGAGTTTTAAAGATTTTTTATTGAACTCAACCATTGGATAAATATATGTATATATCTAAAATTAGTTGTATTAAGTTTTTACGTACGTTGCTATCCCGAGGATTTTTACGCGTTCGTTGAAGCAAAGAAAAGCTCAAGTGGTAATTGTATTTCAGGCAAGTTAATTCTTGCTTATATCCTGTATATATGATTATCTACGATTTAATTATAAAACTCATGATAATTATGTTTAATTAGACTTATATATGGAGATTACACATGGGGGTACTAATTTATTTGAATTCGATTATATTTCAGTTGATAATTATTACATTTGTGAATTAGAATGATTTATTTTATCGAGGTATTGGTGTTTTCTTTGATCAGATTATGGATATATCAAAACGATTGGATGTAGAATCTCTCAACTTTCATGTATATAAGAGAATGTCAGTGTATAATTTTAGTTAAATTTATTGGTTGATTTGGTATAATTATATAATAGGCATGAATAATGTTATTTGAACTACATAGATCTTATACATTAAGATTGGGATGGACCTCTACAGATAGGTATATATTTAACAGATTGCCTATACATATATACATAATTATTGGTGGGATTAATTTAATTTATTGTAGGTCACTACTAGGATGTGATTGTTCTTTCCACTGAACAATCAATATCTCATACTGGGCCGAGACCAAATGTCCATACTTCCACTGACAATCAATTCAAAAGTCAGAATCAAAAGGTTTTAAAACAAGATCATTCTTGCATGTTTCACATTAGAAGATTGTTGCCATCTGTCCGTACTTTTATCTCTCAGACTGGCCTCTATATGCACCTTAGACATATATATATATATATATATATATATATATATATATATATTACCTATGTCCATAGGTGTAGGAAAAGCTTAAGAAATGCAAGTGATCTATTAATTGGAGTAATGAATGAATTAAATTTAGACTAAGGATGAAGGTGGTGTTGGCAGTAAATGGGTTTTGAGGTTTTGCATGTCATGAATTAATATAGTTATTGATATATATAATTTTTCTTTAAGCCTATAGTTACTGGTACATTTTGGAGTCATTAGAATTAGATATTTAAGGTTGGCTTTATGTTGATGACAGACCTTGAATTTGTTAGTATAGTAGGTAGTATACAAATTTAATGATATTGAGATTGAAATTTAGAGTATAAGTTTGCAACTTATTGTAATTAGGACAATGAGTTGGTAATGGTATGTTGGTATTTATTAATTAATTAATTAATTATTAATTAAGGTGTTTGATAAACTCATGATATTATGAGTAGAAATTATTTAAATATATTCAGTGTTTAATTGATGTGACTAAACAAGTAAGAGTAATAGTTTGGGACTTATACAATGATGAGTTTGTTGAACACAGTCAGGGACTGTCTATGGGACTGAATTACTTTTTTGTTATGGCCATTGGGCTAAAGGTGCCCTTAGTATGTAGACGTGGTTAGGGGCCATCTGGGTGAGTAGACGTATAACCCAGCCACATGTGTGTATTTGGTAGTCAGGGACGATGCAATTCACACCATTTATTTGGAGTGAAGCCAGGGGCTCATGTGAGGTAATGGCATTAGAACGCCAACTGGTTGAGGGGAGCCAGGGGCTTATGTGAGGTAAGTGGAATTTTAGTAATTTAAATTCTAGATGGGTTACAAGTTCACAGGTTGAGTTAATGTTATAGAATGACGATGATTTATAGATATTTCGTGGTCACTTATATATCTATATATATATATATATGTATATATATACGGATTTTAAGTGAGGATTGACTTGCTGAACGATGAGAGTGTTTAGCAATTTCTTGTTGAGCTTGTGAGCTCACCCCTTTATTACTTTCATGTGCACATGGATTTAGCTTGCAAATGAGGTTTAATGGGAGATGAAGATTTTTTGAATTTTCCACATATTGATTTTATTATTGTTTCTTAGCAAACACTTTGTAATAAGATTCACTTAGTAGGTGGAATTTTAAATTAGTTGGGAATGTAATAGATTTCCTTTGGATTGATGGATTTTTAAATAAAATGTTTTCTTATTGATTTAATCATGGATTATGGTGGATGTATGATGTGAGTCACGTACTAGATTTTACTATAAGACAAGGGTTCTTGTGTTAAAATTTTTGGGGCATGACAGAAGTTATTTTCATTCTGGGCCAGTTTTGCAGTTAACCCTTTTTGTAGGGGCTATTGAGCAATTAAAGAAAGTTATTGCAAAATACCTTATTTTGAGCCTGGATCCTCGTACGGGATTCATTTTTACTTTTCTTCGACTCATGAACTCTTAGAATTTCCTTTTGGTCATTTTCCCAGTTTCAGGGTTTCTGACCTTGGTTACCGCCGAACTTGTTTGGGGTATATCTCTATACTCGGGACTCAGTTTTTGACGCCATTTCTTCTGTTGTTCATATTTTATCATTTTAGTTCTTTTTTGTTCATGGAATTTTGCCGTTTGAGCGCGTTTGCTCAAATTCCACTTTTCCGGACCCAGCGGGGCCCTTTCGGGGCATTTTTAAGGTTTTACTATATATAGAATGTCTTAAAGTGAAAAATAACTTTTCCATCATCTTCCTCCCTCTTTGGCCGGTAGCTATGGTAGCCCCTTGGGCTGCCACCTTTTCTTCTTCTCCTCCACTTGATTTCCTTTGTAAAAATTCTTCCGCCTTAACGTTTATCATAGGCCTCGTCGTGCTCTACCTTTCCCCTTTATTAGAATCCATTTTTGACCATATTTGAGTTCGGGTTTGGATTTTCATGGCACCTTAAAGGTTAAAGTTGTTCCTCTCGTTGTCCCCGACATAACCCCGCAGTATCGTAAGATTTGGAGCATTTTCTTTCGGGGAGGATTTAAGATTTCATCTTAAATTGAGGTAGGGGATGTTATAGTTTATATTCTTGATGTGTTGCATGCTATTGATACTTATACAACTCATTTACATGTCTTTGTATTAAATCTAAAGATTTTATTATTTATTTTTCTTGTGTGAGATTTGATTTTTCCAGTTGGTTATAGCTTGATTTAAACATGTGGCATGACATTGAATTATTCCTTGATATGTTCATTGACATATATTAAATTGAGAACATTTGGACACGTATTGAAGTTTTTATTTAATATTTTTCTTGAATGAAAATTTAATTCATGTGGCCTTATCTAGCTTGAAATCAATATGTGTTATCGTATTATATTAGGCCCTAGCATACTCTTCAACATATGTGAATTTGAGAGTAATCGGAGGTGTTTTAAAATCTAGAGATAATTAATTAATTTGATTAATTAATTTATTCCAAGTGCACTATTCACTTCATTGGAATTCCGACTTGATATTATTGATGTGCATACCATATGCTTTCACATATATTAAATCGGGAATATTTGATTAGGTTTTGAAACTTTTCATTTATTATTTTTCTTGTATGAAGGTTTAATTATCATGGTTGTAGTTTGCACGGAAATCACTTGTATTAGGCTATTAAATCAAGTCTTGACATGTTATATAACATACTTTAATTTGAGAGCATTTGGATAAGTTTTGAAATCTAGAGATTTTAATTAAAAGAATTAATTAAAACTTATTCAATGGTTCCATGAGTTTGATTAAGTTCTAATTTGGTATTCATGATTCCCTTGACAAGTTCCTTCATGTGTATCAATTTGAGAATAATTGGATAAGTTTTGAAACGTATGTTTAATTATTTTCGTTATATGGAACATAATTCACATGGTTGTAACTTGTATTTCATGGGGCTTTTAGCTTTTTATCATGTATCAAGACTTCTTGTAACTTGACTTCATTAGTGTGTTTAATGAACTAGCACAATTGTTTTGGAATGATTTAATTATCCATGTATTGCTTAGTAAATAATTAAATCATTAATCTTATACTTGTGGTATATTTACATCAATGGATTCCTTGTGTTTTAAATCCTAGTTTGTAGTCTATGTAGATACATACAATGATCTTTTGACATTTCACATGCCATAATAGTTGAGAATTTAGGGCATGACTAGTGTGTTTCCAAAAATCTTGGTTGTACATGAAATGTGGTTTATGCATTACTTGTATCTTGATACTATCTTAATTTACACAACTTGTTGATTTTGGAACTTGGGATATCAATCAAGAATTGACATGGCTAGGACTTGGTTCTAGTATGGGAGATAGAGAGCTCCCTATACTATAGTGCGCACTAGGGGAAGGTACCAATGGGTAAATAGCCCTAAAGTGAACCCAAGAGTACGATTTAATCCGGGCGATATCCGAGTATTCACATTGGTTGATTTCACTCTTTAAATTTCAAGTCGCTATTCCTTGAAGATTTAAAACTTGTCGTGTTATGTGAAATGCTCCAATCTTGTTAATTGCATAGATATTATGCCTTATCCTTGATTTCATGTATTATTCTTGTCGTGTTAATTGGAATGTTCCAGTCATGTTAATTACATTGATAATATGATCCTTGTATTCAACTATCCTTCTTGTCATGTTGTATGGATTATTCCAAACCTTGTTCAATTTAATTGATAATGCGATTCATGCTAAATTATAAACTTGTCGTGTACTTTGAATTATCCCAACCTTGTTCAATTTCGTAGACATCATGATTCATGTTGCTTCATGTTGATATGACTTAGGAATGATCTTATATAAGCATCTTGACTTAGATTCTAGGTGGCATGAACCGTTTCAGTAGTTATCGCTGTAACGACCCCATCATTTGCCTTCATTTCCTTTTTCCTAAAATTTTACGAATGAATTTTTTTCATTTAATTTTCTTTTTTGAGCTCTGTTTCGTGTCGCTTAGTGTTATCTCGAGTGCCCGAAATTGGTTTCTGATACTCTCTCATGTGAATTGACAACTTCATTTGAGGACCGAGTCATTTTCGCATTTTCACTTTTCGGACACTATGCGTCTTTCGTCCTTTTCCCTGTTTCGTCTTTTTCCCTATTCTGTCTTTTCCCCGTTTGTTACATTGTTGACACAACCTCACTTCTCATACTTGGAGTTAGTGTTTGACTTCACGTGCCTTCATCTTGAGTGGTTTTCTCGAAATACGTATCTTTACTTTTGCAAGAAAGTACTGTAGTTGCTCCCGGTGTCTATAGGGGCATGAATGCACAATTCTTCAGAATTTTTTTCATTTCTTGGGATATTTTTCATAAATATCTTTTGAAGATATTTTATTTCAGGGGCATCTAAGAAAATATCTTTTGGAAGATATTTTCATTCTGGGGCAGTTTTGCAGTTAACCCTTTTTGTAGGGTGCAATTAACGAAACTTTTTGCAAAATGTCTCGTCTGGAGCCTGGATCCTCGTACGGGATTTATTTTCACATTTCGTTGAGTCGTGGACTCTTAGAATTCCGTTCTGGTCGTTTTTCTCCAGTTTCAGAGTTTTTGGACCTAGTTGCCGCCAAACTTGTTCGGGGCATAACTTTCTGCTTGGGACTCGGTTTTTGACGCCGTTTGTTTCGTTGTTCATATTTCTCATTTTGAATCTTTTTCGTTCATGGAGTTTTGCCGTTTGAGCACATCTGCTCAAATTCCACTTTTCCCGACCCGACGGGGCCCTTTTGGGGCACTTTTTGAGACTTAATATAAATAGGATGCCCTAAAGTGAAAAATCAGATTTTCACTCTTCTTCTCCACCTCTTGGCCGGCAGCCATGGAAGCTCCTTGGCTGCCACCCTTTGACCTTCTCCTCCACTTGATTTCCTAAGTGAAATCTCTTTGGACTTTATGTTTATCGCTCCCCTCGACGTGCTCTACCATTCCCCCTTATTAAAAATCATTTCTAAACATTTCTTGAGTTTGGGTTAAGAGTCAAGTTGTGATTTTCATGGGGCTTCCTTCTGATTCATGTAGATCGTGTTGTCCCCGTCAAAACCCTTCGATTTCGGTGGATTCGGAATATTTTTTTTTCGGTGGGGATTTGGGGTTTTCATTTGAAATTGAGGTAGGGGGTGTTATAATTTAAATTCTTGCTATATTACATACTTATGATGCTTATACAATTTGATTAGATGCTTGGATGTAAAATTTAGAGATTTTATTATTTATTTTTCTTGTGAAGGATTTAATTTTCCCGGTTGTCCATAGCTTTGTTTAATCATGTGGCATGATAGAATATTACCCATTGATATGTAGATTGACATATATTAAATCTAGATTATTTGGACAAGAAATGAAGATTTTATTTAATATTTATCTTGAATAAAATATTAAATCATGTGGCCTTATCTAGCTTTAAATCAACATGTGATATCATATTATATTAGGCCCTAGCATGCTCTTCAACATAGATTAAATTGAGAGTAATTGGAGAAGTTTTGAAATCTAGTAATATGTAATTTATTAGATTAATTAATTTGCTCCAAGTGTACTATTCATCCTGTTGGATTTCCGACTTGAAATTCTTGATGTGCATGCAATGTAGTTTCACATATATTAAATCTAGAATATTTGATTAGGTTTTGAAACCTTTCAATTATTATTTTTCTAGTATTGAAGTTTAATACTCGTGGCCGTACCTTGCATGAAATATACTTGTACCGTGTTCTTAAATCAAGTTATGACATGTTGTATAACATATATTAAATTGAGGTCATTTGGATGACTTTTAAAATCTAGAGATTTTAATTAAATGAAATAATTAAAATCCATTTAATGGTTCTATGCACTTGATTAAGTTTCTAACCTTGTATTCATGATTTTCTTGATAAGTTCCTCCATGTGTATTACATTGAGCATAATCAGATAAGTTTTGAAACTTATATTTATTCATTTATCTTGTATAAACGTGACTCACATGGTTGTGTCGTGTATGAAATGAACTTGAAACTTGACATTGAACTTAGCCTTGACATGATCCGTGACATAACTTATTCGTAGAACATTTGGACTTGCCATGTAACCTTGATAATTTAATCCCTTAAGTAGATTAAATTTCCTTTTATGTCTCCCTCGAGTTAATCATGCCTTGAGATCATGTATCTAGACTTCTTGTATCTTGGTTTCATTAATGTGCTTAATGAACATGCTCAATTGTTTCAGAATGGTTTATTCACACATGTGTTGTTTAGTATATAATTGAATCATATTTCTTATACTTATGGTATATTTGCTTTGATGGATTCCATATGCTATTTATCTTGGTTATGGTCTATATAAATGCACACATTGATTTCTTGACATTTCACATGCCATCATAGTTGGGAACTTAGGGCATGACTTGTGTGTTCTAAAATCTTGGTTGTGCATGATATGTGGTTAATGCATTTTTTGTATTTTGATACAATCTTGACTTGCACAACTTGTTGATTTTGGGACTTGGGATATCAATTAAGAATTAACATGGCTAGGACTCGGTTTTAGTACGGGGGAATGTCCCTCTACACTATACTGCGCACTAGGGGAAAGGTACCCATGCGTTAGTAGCCCTAAAGTGATCTTAAGAGTACGGTTTTAATCCGGGCGATATCCAAGTTTCCACATTGGTTGATTTCACTCTTTAAATTTCAAGTTGCTATTCCTTGAAGATTTAAACTTGTCGTGTATGTGAAATGCACCAATCTTGTCTCATTGCATAGATTTTATGCTTCATTCGTGATTTAACTCCTTAAATTTTAAGTGTTGTATTCCTTGAAGATTTAAAACTCTTTTCGTGTTATGTGGTAGATTCTACCCATGTTTAAATGCATAGATATTATGCCTTGCTCCTGACTCCATGTATCTTCCTTTTTGTGTTTTATGGAATATCCCATCTTTGTTTAATTGCGTAGATATTATGCATTATCCTTGATGTCATGTGTAACTCTTTTTGTGTTATGTGAATGGTTCCAACTTTGTCTAATAGCATAGATATTATGCCATGTTCTTGATTTCGTGTATTAACCCTTTCGTGTTAATTGGAATGCTCCAATCATGTTAGTTGTATTGATAATGCAATTCATGTTAATCTATGTTCAAGCATCCTTCTTATCGTGTTCTTGGATTATTCCAACCTTGATTTGTTTCATATATGTATGTATATCATGATTCTTGTTGCTTATACTCCATGATAGCTTAAGATGATCCCTGAGTTTAATCTTTGACATAGACGCTAGGTAGCATGATCCCTTTTGAAATATATCATATTAGTCTTAAAAATCTCCAAAGAAATCGAGTCGATGCATGCTCATCCCCTACGAATAAACTTGTTAGTCTTGTTTATTCACCCCGAAGTTACTGGGTGTTTTGCAGGTAAAGAAGATTTGTTGTGGGATACACAACACTTTTAGACATGCTAGAAGTCTTGAAGTATTTTTGATGACATTGAATATGCACATGTTTGCTTTTGTTTATTTTGACAAACCTTGTATCTTTCGATTCCATGTATGTAATGTGTACCTAAGTACACTCTTTACAATGTATTTGATATGTATGAGATGAGGCCGGAGGCCATTGACATGTATATTGAATTCTATGTATGTTTTAACTTCATGAAATATTATGAAAATATTGAAAAATGCCAAGTCATTGTCTCACCATGGTTGCATCGGGTGTGGGAATTTCATTTTTATTCTTTCATAGGGTCTTATAAATCATGTTTGAAGTGTGGCCAAGGGCCAAATGGTAATTTGAAATCATTTGTTAATTTTGGTTTTCAAATTTCCCTTTTCTTGTTCATTTTTGCCTTTTTGCCCGTTGGGGGGTCGGATTTTGCATCGGTGGTATTTTTAAGCCATGGACCATTGTAACACGTCCTAATAGGTAAGTTACGTTTGCGTGCATGGTTTTTTCTGGGCAAACCTTCTTCTTTGGTGAAATGAGCCTCCTATGGACTCATTTTGAAACTTTGTTACATAATCTGATCTAGGGGCTTTCTAGACTTTTCACATCAGTTTTATTTTCTTCTTTTGACATGGTCGCTTAGAAAATGTGATTTTAGAGGGGGTTTTTTCTTTAAGTTTTTCCAAAAAAGTCCGTTTAGATACCCGTTTTTACTCTCAGTTGCAGTAGTAGTAGGTTGACGGCACTGTAGCTGTCACGGCATTCATCGGGCCGCCGCGACGTCGATTTTGTTTTTGACCTTTCTCCCTCATTCGGACTCCAAATTAAGTGAATTTTTTTTTGAAATTGATTAATTTTTCATTTTCTATCCAATGGTGTGCTTAGTTACACCCAGATATTTCTGAATAATTACCAGTTTACCCTTTTAGCTTTATTGCTCGTTTTTTTTTTTTTTTTTTTTTTTTTTTTTTTTTTTTTGTCGTTTCTCCTTCGTCCGGATTCCGAATCATGCGATTCTTGAGTCGATCTAGATTATTTTTTCGTTGTATTTCTAGTGGTGTGTTCAGTAATACCCGAATCTATATTTTTTTGAAATGACCATTTTGACCTTGGGACTATTTTTGTCATATTTCCGATACTTTGCTTCCGCATTCGGACCCATCAATGGGTCAGCACAGGATGCACTGGGTTTAAAAATCCAGGGTCATCACAATAGCATTCTAGGTTAAAAGCTGATAACTTTGGACACCTATGTCTTGTTACGTTACACAAAGTGCTCCTAGGTCGTTTAAATTGCATGAATGTTATGGTTTATGTTAGAAATACTTTAAGGTAGCTTAGGATACTCTCTGAGTCTCACTTTGACATAGACGTTAGGTGGCATGAGCCCCTTTGACTTGTTTCACCTTAAGGTGATAGTTTTGTAAAATGCTAGGTCTATGCTTGCTTATTTCCTACGAGTAGCTTTATGTTACTCATCCCAAAGTTACTGGGGCATTTTTTAGGTACGAAGAGTTGGTTCATGATGCTCATCATTCCTTGGATGACTTGTAGTTTTTAAGTTTACATTTCATGCAAATGTTAGCATGAAATGTCATTTTGTAGCCTTATATGTCAAAACTTGTATCCTTAATTCCATATATGTAATGTGTACATAAGTACACCTTTTGTAATATATTTGACATGTATAAGATGAGGCCGGAGGCCAATGACATGTATCTTGTATCCTATGTAAATTTTAACTATATGAAATATTATGAAAATATTGAAAAATCACAAGTCATTGTCTCACCATGGTTGCACCGGGTGTGGAAATTCCATTTTTATTTTTTCATAGAGTCTCATTAATCTTTTATGATGTGTGACCAAGGTCCAAATGGTAATTTGACTCCATTTCATATTTTTAGTTTTCAAAATTCCGATTCCAAGTTCATTTTTATCATTTTTGGCCGTCGGGGGGTCGGATTTTGAGTCGGGCCTTCTCGGGAGCCACGGACTATTCCCGCGCACTTAGAATCATTTATTATATTTGCATACACTATTATTTCAACCTAGAAGTGCATTTAGGGTCAAATGCATACTTGGTGCAAAGTTGCATTTTTTGAGTTTTTAACCCTTTTCTGATCTAGGGGCATTTTGGCCATTTCACAGTGTTTTTTTTTTTTTTTTTTTTTTTTTTTTTTTTTTTTTTCATTTTCTCTTGCATTGCCGATAGAAAATTCAATTTCGGGAGGGGTTTCTTTTTCGTGTTTTTCCAAAAAAAATCCATCTACTAGCTCATTTTTGCTCTCCGTTGTTGACAAATTCAAAAATTCCGTAAGGCATCAGTTTTTTTTGTTTTGTTTTTGTTTTTGCCCTTTTCTGATCTAGGGGCATTTTGGGTATTTCATAGTAATTTTTTTCATTTTATTCCACATATTCAGGTAGAAAACTCGATTTTAGGGGGGGTTTCTTCTTCGTGTTTTTCCAGAAAAATTCGTTTGATAGCCCGTTTTCGCTCTCAGATGTAGAGAGTTACTGTAGCAGCTTTTTGGCCCTCTTGACATCTTCTGATCTAGGGGTATTTTTGGGATTTCACAGTGAGTTTTTTTCGTTTCCTTTTGCGCTGTCGGGTAGAAAACTTGATTTTAGGCGGGTTTCTTCTTCGTGTTTTTCCAAAAAAATTCGTTTCGGATCTTGTTTTGGCTCTCAGTACTGGCTAATTTTTTTTTCCCCTAGCGTGTCATGGTGCTTGTCAGGATGCTCGTGGGGTGCTTGTGGTGCCTCGTCTCAACATCGTGATGTCGGTTTTTGTTTTCGCTCGTTCTCCTTTGTTCGGACTCCAAATCGAGTGAACTTTTTTTTAAACTTGACTAATTTTTTGCTGTCTTTCCAACGGTGTGCTCGGTTGCACCGGATCTTCCTGGATAATTACCAGTTTACCCTTTTAGCCTTAAGTGCTCGTTTTTCTTCGTCTTGCTGTTTTTCCTTCATTCAGACTCCGAATCATACGATTCTTGAGTCTATCTTGATTATTTTTTCATTGTCTTTCCATTGGTATGCTCAGTGGCACTTGAATCCGTATTTTTAAAAATGACTATTTTGCCCTTGGCACTATTTTTGTCCGATTTTTCTTGTTTTTCGCTTCCGCTACTTTCTTTTGAGTTCTGTGACTTCCTGGGAAGTCACAAATGTGTTTAAGGAATGATATACATTCTAGGGACGTCATTTTCATGTAAAATGACTATTTTACCCCTGGAGGCTTAATTGTTATTTTTTTGATCTTTTACTTTCGCGCCAGTTCTCATTGAGTTCCACGACCTCATAGAAGGTTATCTAAGTGTCCTAGAGGTGTGTCGTGCCTTGGGAAACCGTTGTCTTATTTCTTGCTTCAACATTCTGGATTCGTTATTGAATCTACGTTCGGTTCATCACAAGATGCACTGGCCTAAAAACCAAGGCCGTCGCAAGCCGGCTCCCTTTTTGGGAGAGGCAGCTCTCCTACTGTAAACACATCTACGGGTGTATTTTTGGGTTTTTGGAACTTCAGGGGCTAAAAATGGGTTTCTGGACTAAAATGGGGGGTTTTAAATGATTCAAATAATTATGTTAAAATCCCAGAATGGTTAATCTAGGCTATTAAGCTAAGTTATTGGACATCATGAAATGCTATTACGGATTTGCATGCTATCAAGGATTAAGGAAAGTTTAATTGCATGTTGTTATTTTAGCAAATTAAATGGATTGTTTTGAAATTATTTTTGAGTATTTCAGTATAATGTGCTTAGTTTATATTTCTGATTATCATTACATCATGCCCTGGATTTTAATTGATGTTTAAATTTATCGTTTATTGCATCAATTATTGGATTTGTGGATGATATGCACCGGTATGGGACGGTGGCATATTAGGGATGGATGAGATCAAAACGCTAATTCCTACCTATTCATACATAACGGAATGGATTAACTAAAAAGTTACATCTTACATGGATTCATGTCAGGTCAACTAAAACGGTTGAATGATATATTTGATGTTTATTTTATGTTCTGTATTAGGATAGATTATATATATATAGTTATGAGCCATGATATGAGCTTGAGTCTCAAGATCATGGTTAGGGTGCGTGTATCACCTAGGATGGATAACTGGATATAGTAGACATTGTGTACCCTGGTAGGTCTAGGTATACATGCCCACTTTATGTGCGATTTGCATGTTACCTTCTATTCTGGTTGAGACAGACCTATGGACTAGTGAGCTTCCTATAGTGTGTATTTATACATATATGGACTATTTAGTTATTGTTGAGTTGCCTAGGATGTATCTGCGTATCGAGTCTCTGCTTGAACTATAGTAGAGTAGAACTTGTTTGTGGGCCTGACCCACCATTATTTTTTAGGTGTTCGTCAGGAGTAGGGATTGTTCGTGCTAAGCAGGGATCGTCTACTTTATTCTTCCAGATTATCTACATAGGAGTTTCTTTATATTTCATTATTCAGTTGTAGACAGTTGTTGCTATCACTTTTGCAGTTTGGATTTTCTAAGGGTCCACATAGTATGGATTCCCGAGTTGTATTATTTAGAGGATTAGTTTGTACCAAAAGAGTTTATTATTTTAATGGAATTTATTAAGAGGTTTTATTATTGGATTATTCTTTTAGTTTTCCTTCAGCAAATTATTTATTCCTATTTATTCTTTTGTACTCTGTGTTCGTTAATTGCCGATTTGTTTTTGATATCCTCGGGTATTCGGGCATGGGCCTGGCTAACCCGTATCCAGAAATCTAGGGGTATCACACTAGCCTCAGTCTAGGCTCTTTATTTATTATTATTATTATATTGCTTTAATTTGCATGTTTAATTAAATATCCAGTTGAATATTTTATTAATTATTTTAGCATATTATAAATATCTTATGGCATATTAATATAGGGTTAGTTATATCTTAAATATCATTTGAAGCATATATTTTTCCAATAGAATGTTCACCCATTTATTGACTTACCATTGGTGCACTTGTTAGCTTAGATTGTTAATAAGTGCAGGCTTGTGATCAAACTTTGTGAGGAGGCCTAGATTAGTAACAAGTGGAGGGTGGATGTGTGTGTGAGAGAGAAAGGTAGTGTTGGTGAAGTGAGATTGACTATCAAAAGCCTTTTGAGTTAGTGGGAAATCTTGTAACTTCATCTTCCTCACAAAGCCACCATTGAAGAACTCAAAACCCTAACTTTCATTTTTCAAATTTGGACCCCTTCCCTTGAGCTTTGAGTTTTCCACCTTGAAGATAAAAGCTCCAATTCTTCCTCCTCTATAACAACTTTGCTTAGTTTCACCATTTGATCACATTTGTTTTAGATTCTAGAGAAACAAACCTCTAGTGAGGTAGGGGATGTCCTATGTTTATACCCTTAGTATCTTAATGCTTAATTTGTGGTTAATATATGTTGTATGCATGCTTAAAACTTCTAGGGTTGCATATAGGTTGCTATTATGTATGATGAACCTAGGGTTTCATATTGTTATAGCTTGTATATAACCTATATCTTGTATTTGTGTTGTTTCATCTTGAAGTAATCTAAATTTAGAGATTTTCATGTATAGAGATTACTTGATTCTAGTGATTTTCATGTGTAGAGATTACTTGATTTTTGTTTAAAGCATGCCTATTAATTATTATAAATTCAATGCTATGTTGATGTTGAATTAAGGACTTGAGACCTTACTATATAATGAGATGAATGTATTTCATAAGTTGACAAGTTATAGTAGCTTAGAGATTTACATTGTGGACTTGTGCTCCTTTTAAATACCATGGTAGTTCAAAACCTAGAGCATGTTTTGTGTGAATCTCTATGTGGTTATGCATGGAAGGTGGTTTAATGCATTTTTACTTATGTATATAAGTTGTGCATTAATTGTTGATTTTGAAAAACTTAGGGCGCTGGTGTCACCTCGAAAAGACAAGTTAAAATGTGTTAGAGAGTGTCCAAGTTTGAATTTATAAAGTGCCACTACTACCTCTAACTACTAATAGAGCTAGGGTAAGTCGGGATCGTCCCAAGGGATTGGGGGCAATGTTGATATGGAAACAAGGTCGGACTAGTAGGTTAAGTGATCAAAAGGTGATTTGATTGGTTAATTAAACTATAATGTAAACAAATTCAATAGAAAGCAATTAAAGTAAATAAAGGGTAGATAACAAGAGTGAGAGGTCTTGGGATTTAGAGGTCACCACTAAACATCACCTTTCTAGATACTCAATGTGTAATGAATGAGGGAAAATATACATTGTAATACCAATATGTGTGATTGATTGAATCAACAAGCGTGGATAACTAATTAAGTATACATTGTCTAGATAACCTAATGAATAGCACAATATATCAAACTAAGCCATTATTCCTTCCTTTAAGCTCACAATCAAACATTTTAACAAGCTAAAGAATTATACTACTTGTATTCATAAGCATGGAACATCAAACAACAAGCATGGATTGGCCTCCCACTAGGAAAATAAGGCAACTACACTACAACTAAACTAGAGACATGAAAATTAAACTAATTAAACTAAGGTAGAGGCACAATCCATCAAGAAATGAGTATGAACCATCAAACAAGCCACAAGAGTATTCCATTAAAGCACCATGCCTTGACAATCGCTAGATTCATAGCATCAACACACATAGACATGCATCAATATCGCAAAACCAAGAGATAAATACATGAACATCTATTCTAGCATACATAAACATATGAATAAAATGAAATGATCAATTGAAAGCATTAAACAACACAAATCATTGTAGAAACAAGATTCATATATAAATCAAATGTCAAGACAAGATTTCTACACAAATCCTCTCAAAATATAAAACATCAAGATCTAGAAGGCATGCTTAGTGCTAACTTTAGCCCCAAGAAAATATTTAGCCACTCATTGATGTGGTCATCCAACCCTCAAGGGCCATCTCCATGGTAGGAATGATCTTCTTCTTGATGGAAACCCTAGGTGAATGGAAGAACTCCCGAATAGTGTATAACTCTCTAATCTCTAGCCTCCTCTCCAAGATTGTGTAAATGTCTAAGATTGTATATGTGTAAAATGGCTCAAAATCCTTATATAGGTAGCTCAAGTGTCATACCTAATGGTCAAGTCTCGTGCACTAGGGCCCCTTCAATGATTGCACCATGAGCCATCTTTTAATGAGTTGGACTCTGTTTTAATTCGAGCTTAATGAGGTTCGATCGATCGAATTCTGATGAGATCGATCGAACTATGGCCAGATTAATAAGAGTGTAGCTAGATTGATCAATCCTTAGCGGCGCCTTTTTGGAATAAGACAAATCTGAGATATTTTTGGGATATTTTGGGAAAAAGACAAAAGTGGTAGGTGGGGATAAGATCAAAGAGGTTCGATTGATCAAAAGGAAAGTTAGATCGATCGAAGGTGGAAATTCTTGAGGATAAGGACAAGGGGTTTGATCCATCTTGGTGAGGCTAGATCGATCACTGTAAGATCGATCTGGGATTGGTCTGATCGATCGAAACTTACTGTTTTCCACCACTTTGCTTATTTCTTCCATTTAGCTTGAGATTACTTCTTTTCTGCTCTAATTTGGCTGAATTGACTTATTTTGCGGATAAGCGCCTGAAAAGTTCAATAATATGAAATTAGTCTAAAACGAGAAAATAAGAGAGATAAAGGTACTAGAATACCCAAGCTTAAGTGGTTTAAATGCGCACTTTTCAGCGCTCATCACCCCCCCAAACTTAAATATTGCTAGTTCTTAGCAATGAACTACAAAGTAAAGGAATGAAATGAACAACTATACAACTATGAACTAGAAAGTAATAAAAGGATAACACCACTTTCGTAGGGAACACGATTGCATTTAGCATATGCAACAAGCCTTTTTAAACCCCTAGGTTACCCCTAGTGGACGAGTTAAGTCTCGTGAAGGTTTCCAGAAATGTTACCCACAAACATTAAGCTCATTCTCACTAAAGAGGGACCAATATTACGAACAAGCATTGGGAGAAAACTACCTCAAATATGCAATTTTTCAACCCTTTTCAAGCAATCTCACAAAATCTCAACATCAAACAAGCAAGTATGGTCCACCACACATCAAGAAAATGATCATGCAAATCAAAACAACTCTAGAATCCTTTTTGAGTGAACTGGCATCAAATATATTACTATCTAAGCCAACTAAAGAAATGATCATATCCTTACCCTCAAACTAGCATACAAATCTAGTAATGATCATCAAGACAAAGAATGTACCTTTTATTAAAGCTTTATTGATCTAGATGCACTTATTCTTTACAATCAATTTTTTTTTTTTGTACTATCCTAGAGGATCAAAGATGGAAGCATGGTGCAATGCAGTGATCTATTAAGCTTTCTAGCGATCCATGAGGTCGAGCGTTAAGTCAATAACTCCCAAACCGGACAGTTTTAGGGCATTAGGTGTTCAAACACCACTAAGGACTTACAAGCTCAAATAAACTAGGCTACAAATCAAAACAACCTCCATCTAATCATTTCTTACTTCTCACCTTTTGGGAGAAATCCTCACTTTTTATTTGCTTTTGTAACTTTTTCTTTTCCTTTTTTTTTTTTTTTTTTTTTTTTTTTTTTTTTTTTTTTTTTTTACATTCAATTATTAACCTAGAGTTTTAATGCTTGATGAGGCTAGAATCCCGGCTATTCAATGAAAAGGGTTTGTTATCCACTTTTGTCGAGATGAAAGCTTTCAATACACTACTAGCCCAATTGGGATATAACCAATTCAATAATTAACAAAGCATATACCCCACAAATGAATACTATTGTGCGCCTGTGCTAGTGTAAAATTCTAGAGTGAATCTCAAAACAATCACAAAATTAGGATGATGTGGACCACAAATGCATGCAAGATATCAGTCTTTCGAAAAATTTACTCCTAAATGGCATCCACAAGGCATACAAGGAGTATTAGACTCTCAAGTCAAGAAAATTTTAAATTCTAAGAAATATAGTAATCAAAAGATCAAAATCATAGCTAGTCATGGACCAATCATAGAAAATTCCTTAAATACACAAGTCATGCTCAAAATTTTGAATTGAAAACAAACATTGCAATTAACACCTATTACCCCTAAACTTAAATGACACAGTGTCCTTAATATGCAAAAAGAACAAAAGGAAAGAGTATACCAGTGCAGCTATGGTAAAGAATGGCCGGAACACAAGTTTCTGCAGTGGGTGGTATAACCCCCCCAAACTTGGGATTGACTGTGGTCCTAAAAATATAGCACTGAGAAAAAAGCTGATCAGATAACAAAGGGGATAATAACAGTGCACAGTGGACATGCTAGTGTAAATGGGATAATAAATGAACAAGGGAGAGAGGAATAAGGATGGTCCTGAAAAACTTTGGGCAGCACTCTCTCACTGAAGTCACTGGGATGAACCTGATAATGGAGTCAATCACAGATAAATATATCAATATAATAACCTGACATCCAAAAATATCATGCATATGATTAAGAAAATAAAAGCAGTATAAGGTACAATACAGGATCTGGGCCAACAGACTGACCACAAAAATATAGTAACAGTAGCAAAAGATCAGTCAAGTAGCACCGATATATAAAATGATGAAAGAGAGATATAGAGATGAGGTAGATAAGGTCGGTTTGGCGGGGCGTGATCCCCGGATGTCTCTGGAAATGCCCTATAGCGCAGTCAGTATGTTTGAGCGGAGAGTAGTCACATCTTCCCGGAGAGAGACAACCGCATCTTTCAATATCTGGATATGCTCTCCTAGGCTGGGTGTCTGAACTAGAGTGTCAGGGATGACTCGATCATGAAACTGAGGTACATCCTGACTCTACTCCTGAGAATGTAATGACGACCTTGCCGGAGAGTGATGTGGTGACTCTGCTGGAGGTTCCTGCTCTAAGTCTATATGCATCCGCATTTACCGGTGGGTCTGCTGGATTATCTGCTGCTACTGCTGCCGCCTGCTTCTCCATCTCTACTAACTCTGCCACCTCTGCTGCCAAGGCGGCCTCATCCCTTAGACTCCGAATAAGAGCGTTGTAACTCTTGTTCCAGTCCTTCTTGCCATAGCGGCAAGCCTCAGACTCAGGATGCTCTGTCGAGTGAAAAGGATAATGTTGGTCCTTGAGAATCTGGGTAATCAGATGTGCAAAGGGAAGGAAGGTGGCGCTCCTGGGCTTGGCCTTGCTGATGTAGCTGACATACAATCTCATCATAACACTCCAGTAGAGTGTAGGAATAGAAAACCAATGGCCTGTATAGAAGGCGTAGAGGGCAGCAAGAAAATTTGAATGCCGCTGGATCTTATAGCCCGCTATAAATACATTTTGGTATAAGACCGAGTCAAAGAACCATAGATCATCGGGCAAATAAGTCTAGGTGGCGAATGTCTTGCCATCACTGTAAAGGCCAGTCAGAGTAGCGGCCATGTCTGCGTCAGATGGCTTTCTTAAAATAGGATACTGAAGGTCGGGAGGGCAGACGTGTGGGCACCGAGAGGATGTAACTAATGTCTCGACTGTGATGTGGATGAGATGGCCATCAATAGTAGTCTGCAACTCTGATAGATTACTCGGGGCTGGCTAAAGGTTTTAGTAGAACAACCAGACGAGCTGCAGGTAAACTGGGTAGGCTACCAGGGCAAGAATAGCTGAAATGCCACGGCGATCAATCTCATCAAAGGTCGCCCTAGTCAGAATCGACCGGGAGAAGAAAGCAGTGTCAAAGATAGACTCATGCACCACTTAAAGGCGTGAATATCTCCTGGTAGGTCTGTCTCGGACCTGGCCGGGCTGTGCTGGAGGTGGTGAAGGAGGTGGTATGTGCTCAGCCTTATCCGCCGATGAAGAAGATAAAGATGCAGAAGTAGAAGAAGCAGAGTGCTCAGACTGAGATGGAGCTGGCTCCTCATGCTCCTCTACTCACTGTCGCACTCAGCGCTGATACCGCCGGTGAGCAATAGTCTTGACTTGAGCTATGACCTGCAAAAGAAAGAAACGCCTTCAATTAGAGTTAATATTAGGTATAGTATATGAAATATATAATTGAAGCACATAAATAGAAACATGTTTGTCAAGTTAAGATAGACAACTTAGAATAAATCACATAAATCTATGCAAGTGATAATGCAGCCAAGTATAGATAGTGACTAAGTGAAACATGCTAACCAATATAAGTATGAAATGCATCCAATGTGGAAAACATAGGCATTGGGCATAAATAAACTTGCATAAACATTATGGAAGGTGTAGGGGTATGAAAATGCAAGGTATTGAAATTCGATCGATCATGCAAAAGATAAGATTGATCCAAGTTGGATGGATCAGAACATGGTTGAGATCGATCTTTCTCTGATCAATCAGAGAAAAGTGTAATGACCCGGTCATTTTATTTCCTTTCTTTTTTTTTTTTTTGGTAATTTTCTTTTTTCGTCTTTTCCCTATTTTGTCTTTTTCTCATTTTTCATTTTTCCTTGCAGAACCTCACTTTTTGTGCTCGGATTTGACTCCGGCCTTGCATACATCTATGATATTTAAATTCTATGATATCTACATTTTTACTTTTGTAGAAAAACTTGTTAATTGTTTACTTTCCTTGTAAAGGGCATGGATGCATGACTTTTTGGTAAATATTCATAACTTGAGGGGTTTTTGTGTAATTAAAAAAAGTAATTATTTTTTGTCTTAGGGACCATTTTGTAATTTAATTTAGAAGATATTTTGGAAAAGGACCTTTTTGTAATTTTTAAAAAGTATGACAAGTGTCACACTCCCATGGAGCCATTTGTTGGCATTGTAGTGGAATCACTTGGAGACTTAGTTTGATGACACATGGAGGTTGGAGATTGACTTATTTGTTGGCCTAGGATAGGAGTACTTGTTGGCATGGATGGTTGACAAATGTAGGCTTAAGATCAAGCCTTAGATGATTACTTAGGATGGTGACAAGTGTAGGCACCATATTTTATCTTGCTTTTGTGCGTGTGTGAGAGGTAGTGTAAGAGCACATAGTGAGTGGAGGAATACTAAATCCTCCACTCACCTCTTTTTCATTTTACTTTTCTTATCTCTTTGCTCTCAAACCCTAACCTAGCCACCATTGAAGGAAAAGCTTGGTTTAAGGCTTTAGGCTTCATTTTGGTGCCCTTCCACTCACCTCAGAACCAAAAACTTAGAATACTTTAGCTTCCTCTCACTCTCCTCTACAAAACCTTAGATTGGTTTACCATTTTGAGCTTAGTTGTTTTGGATTATAGAGATTCAATTCTTTATTGAGGTAAGGGTGGTTGTATGTTTATCCTCTTTGGGTTTTATATATATTGGAGCTTGATATATATTAATTACATGCCTTTTAAATTCTTGTACTAGCATGTAAATAGAGATTTTATATGCTTGACTTAGGATTTATGGATTAAAGCATGTATATGACTATTAAATTGTATAGTTGGGTTATTGTCTAATAATTTGCCTAATACTTGTGATTTCATTGAGGGTTTATTATGGATATCTTGAGATTACATTTATGATGTTAAGTAATATAGATGTCATTGAAAACTTAGTATGAAAATCTTGTGTGTGGCACTTATAATTACTTATAGGTAGATTACTATATTGCATGATTTGCAATTATGGCCTACATCGATAGTAAATTGATATAACATGATGTGTAGTATCATTAACTTGCCACTTTAGACATGTAACCTTAAGACATGGGTTCTGTGGTTTTACCCTACTTATGCTTGGCAGGTAGTTTCATGCATTGAGATTGTATAAATGTCATGGACTTGTTGATTTTTGGAAGCTTGTAAGGATATGAAATGTTTGATGGCTAGAGTTTGGCTCTAGTACGGAGGATAGGAATTCTCCTAAGTCTTAGTGTGCACTAGTTAGTACCTCGTGGGTCGTAATTACCTAAAAGAACTTGTATGGTCTCGTGGCCACATATCCTAGTTTTTCCATTATTTGATTTCGCATTACTTTCCAAGTTGTAAATCATGGATTACTTGTAGCTTGTGATTTGGAAAATCTTAGTTTTAATACATTAGTGTACTTGTTTATGTATACTTGGATGCCATGTGTTTATCATTTCAAACATTTGTATAGCTTGAGATGATCCCTTAGAGTGCCTTGAAAACATAGATGTTAGGTGGAATGCACCCTTGTGATGGTCTATGTTTGGTTTACATTATACTTGAAACTATAGGGTATGCGCATGCACCACATCCTACGAGTAACTTGATTACTCACCCTAGTTGTTTGGGTTGTTTTACAGGTAAAGAAGCATTATTGTGGGATGCACAACACTCTTAGGATTGCTAGTCTACTTGGAGCATTTTTGTTATGTTGGGATATGCACTTGTTAACATATCATGCTCTATTTTTGTTTATTTTGACAAAACACGTATCTAATGTTCAAACTATGTAATGTGCACTTAAGTGCACCTTTTGACACTCCTTAGATGTGTATGTAATGAGGCCAAGGCCAAAGACACTCATATGCCATGTATGCTACTTTATTTACATAGTTTGTGTATGGATTATAAGGGATTTCATGCATTGAAGGGTCATATTTTGCATATGACATGACATGAGGCCGTATGTCATTCTAGCACGTCTAATTCATCATTTTACACATGCGAGCATGATTACATCTCAAGGAATACATGGATTTCAACTTTTGAGTTATTTTTGGATGATTTATGAAGATTTTAGCAAAATTCATGCATTTGAGCATCATTTAAAGCTTCACTTCGATTTAACATGTAATGGTTGTTCGTTTAAGGTTTAAAGATGTTTTGAAACTTGTTTGGATCACTTAGGATGCATGTGTAACCTTAGAACCAAGCCAAGCACCTTCCTATGGGTTACAACAGCTATTTCTACTACTGCTAGGTCCATCGGTCGACTGATAGCAGCCATCGGTCAACCAAAACGTGTTAAAAATGAGATCCTGAGAGTTTGCACTTGAAAAAGGGCATTTCGGTCAGCTGGTACTATTCCGTCAGTCTGCTGATCCTCCCTGAAGCTTGGTTTACTTTTAGCATCTCGGACAGATTTCTTGGGTCAACTTTAAAGGGCCATAACTCCTTCATTTCTAATCCAAATCAGGTCATTCTTGAGCCTAAACTCAATATCTTAAAGTCATATTTCCAATGATACCAATTACATATAAAAACTCCAACTGTATTGAGAGTTATAATAGTTTTAGTGGGATAGGGTTGTGGTATCTCTAAATCGAAGATGCCTCTTTGTGCTAATTTCATATCTTTTCTGTCCGGACTCCGAATCAAGTGATTCTTGAGTCTAAATTTATTAATTTTTTGTTGTCTTTCCAATGGTATACTTGGTAGCATCCATTTCTGAATGAAATGACCATTTTACCCTTGGTCCATTTCTTGTAGAGTTTAAAAATCCTTGTTTGCTTCTTGTTTCCGTTGAGTCTCGGGGTTCCTCGAGAAGTCACTTCTGAGTCTCAGGGATGATGTACATCTCTAAAGACCTTGGTTTCACCTTTTGCTTTCGTATTCTAGATTCATCATTAGATTTGCGTTTGGTTTATCTTAGGATGCACTGGCCTAAAAACCAGGGCCGTCACAAAAAGTGTGATCGATCGAACTCTGCAAAAAAAATGAACAGTCACAGATCTGTGATGTGGACAACACGGGTGGCACCCGAGCAAGCTCGTAGGCCCTTCTACACCTCAACAAGTCAAAAATAGTCGCTTAAATTGGCACATGACTCCCACAATCAAAATCGGAACAAAATATATACATAAATATATACACATGCTTTAAAGCTTCAAAAATGGTAATAAAAATTCATGGAAAACTTAGATTTAAACATGGAAAACATGGACAACTCAAGATTGTATCTCAAAATTAAAAATAGAACCTAAAACTTACCAAATCGAATGAGAGAAGTGGACCGAGAGAGATGAGATTGGGATCGAGGGTGAGAGAGAGTTTTAAAACTTGGGATGTTGTCGGAGACTCGCCAGAGGTAGGGAAGAAGATGAAACAGTGGTAGGAGAGAGATAAGGTCTGAGATCGATGTTGAAATCGATCCAAATGACCCTTAGGTTATATTTTTAAAAATGATCTTTGACGAGTTCGATCGATCACTTGGAAATCTGATCGATCGAACTTAGATCGATCATGAAGGAACTCAGATTGATCGAACTCACAAAACGACAAAGTATTTTTGAAAATTTTTGAATTTGTTTAAAAATTAAAACAAAATATTTTTGAATTTTTTTTAATTAAATTAAAAACAAAATTCAAAAAGAAGTCAAAGTCAACAAGAGGCACATAGATCGATTGAACATAGATCGATCAAGACTCGATTTGATCCAATAGGTGAAAACCTGCAGACATGTTTGATTGATACACAAAGAGGTGATTTTTCATGGGTTCAAAATTTTTTCTAAGTATGGGGTACAGATCGATCTGAGGAAAATCTAGATCGATCTTGGAACACTCAGATCGATTGGAAATAGAGGTCGCATGATATACAGATGGCTGAAATATGCTGGAAATTTACGCATGATGGGACAGAGAGATGATTGGATGCAGAGATGATGTTCGATTTGACATCTTCTTAGATCGATCGAACAGACACTAAATGTCTAATTCGAAACTGAAAGTGCAAGCATTCTCAATCAAGGTCCTTAACAATGTGTATGAACTCAGAACATATCTAGACGATGCAAGAAATGAAAGGTATAATAGAAATGAGGGAGGAAAAGGGTTATAAACCCTACGAAGCACTAGTGTTTAACGTCTCTAGCAAAACGTTAGGCACTTTTAGCCTGGATCGAAAATCTTGTTGTGTATCCCCTCCTTAATGGGGTGAAAGGCACTTTGAGTCCCACCCAACAAATTATTCCCTAAGGAACTTATTTGATTTGACTCAAAGGAGATTGATGATCCTTGGTCTGTGCAGTTCTTGTAATGACCCGGTCATTTTCATTCCTTTCATTTTCTCAGATTTTCACGGATCTTTTTTTTTCATTGATCTTTTCCTTTTTGAGTTCAGTTTCTCACCACTTAATATCATCTTGAGTGCTCGGGGATGGTTTCCAAGACTCTTTTCCTTGGATTGATGACTTCCTTTAAGGACCGAGTCATTTTCACATTTTCACTTTTGTGACACTATTCGCTTTTCATCTTTTTCTCGGTTGTCACTTTGTTAGCATAACCTCACTTTTCGTGTTCGGATTTGATTCTGGTTTTGAATCCATCCACGATGTTTAAATTACATGCTATGTGTATTTTCACTTTTGTAGAAAAGCATGCTAAGTGTTTATTTTTCTTGTAAAGCGTATAGACGCATAACCTTTTTGTAATATTCTAAACTTTTGGGATTTTTGTGTAATTACTGTAAAGTAATTATTTTTCATCTTAGGGACCATTTTACAATTTAATTTGGAAGATATTTTTAAAAAGGACTTTTTTGCAATTTCTGAAAAGTGTGACAAGTGTCACACTCTCATTGGTCCACTTGTTGACATTTGTGTAGGGACACTTTGATGCCTTGGATGAGGACACGTGAAGGGTGGAGATTTAACCACTTGTTGGCCTAGGATTGGTGCACTTGTTGGCTTGGATGGTTGACAAGTGTAGGTTTGAGATTAAGCCTAGGATGGAGCCTTGGATTTGTGACTAGTGTATACTCACAATTAAGTCCTGCAATTTTTTTTTGGGCCACTTTGGGATTATGGTTTTAAAGAGGGATTTTTGTGCAATTGACTATATATGTGTGTGTTAACCATGGTGTAAGAACACATAGTGAGTGGAGGATTTCTATTTCCTCCACTCACCCATTTTCACATTATGTAATTTTCTTCCTCATTAGAAAACCCTAGCCTCCATGGATGGAGCTTGAAACCTTTGGCCTTGACCTTGATTTTGATGGCCTTCCACTCACCTTAGATGTAACAACCCGAATTTTTAAGAGTTGAAATTATATTTACTTTATTATATTTTATTGTCCTCGTAATTAATTTGATTAATTATCAATTGGAGATTGATTTAATTTAATTAATTATGATTGGAGACTTATGAATTGGAGATTTATCAATTGGTGATTTACCCACTTAATTTATTTAATGGGTCTTGATTTCTTGTCACAAGGTACACAAATATGTATATTTGTGAGATATTATGTTAGTTTGTGATAGAAGCATAAAGGAGCTTCTAGCGAAGGTGAGAAGGAAATAAATGGTGAATTAATTACGGGTCCCACACTCATTATATGTAATGAGTTTAATTTACTTTAGTTTCATTGCATATATATTATATATGTGTAAATTGTATTTGGTTTGATGTAGCAGCCGAATTGGGAAGGAAATGAAGAGAAAAATGGAAAATTGTGATGTATTTGCTGGACCCACTGGAGGAGAATGAGGGTTTTAATTTAGTCTTTATTTTATATATATACACACACACACACACACACACACACACAGACACAGTTTGCCAAAGAGAGGTGTAGCCGAGATCAAAGAGAGAAAGAAGATTGGGAATTGGTTGTGGTAGCGGGTCCCACGTAGCTTGACTTTGCATGTGGCCTTGTTTGTTTGAGAGATGCTGTGTTTGTTTTCTATACAGATGAATGTAATACGAAGATAAGGAACAAAAATTGGGTGGCGGGACCCAACTAGATTTTTTTGGTTCAAAAATGTGATATTTTATTTTGGTGAGCTGTATTAGGATTTTGTGTCAGTGGGTTGCCTATATAATTTAGCATCTATTTTGTAACTTTGGTGAAGAAACTGAGAGAGTTTTGAGGAGGCACACACACAATGCCGAGGTGTACACAGAGAAGGCCGAGAGTTTGGATATTGGTGCTCAGATGAATTATTATTTTTCAGTGTAGGGATCATCATACCTTGAATGGCTTGGATGATTTTATTTCAAATATTTTGTTGATTGTTATTTTGCTAAAATTGCATATATGTATTTTGTTTAAAAGCATATATATATTTTTGTGAAGCAAATTTATCATGAAACTCTTTGAAATCCTTGTTATGGTTTTTCCTACTATCTCACCCCCCTTCAGTTTCAGGTACTGAGGATGAACTTGGATTCATAGTTGCGGGCTTAGGTGGAAGAGTAGGTGTTGAGGATTATTTATTTAGTTTAGAGATGTTGTATAATTTATTTGAGGAAATTGATTACGTATCAATAAAGTGATATTTTATTTATTTTGAGATCCTGGGTGTCTTTTATGAAGTATTTTGATTTAATGAAATCGAGGATTTTATTTAGAAAAAATTCGGGGCATGACATTAGACCATGAAGCTTAGAATACTTTTTGTTACCCTCATCCTCCTCTACGTAACCCTTGAAGGGTTTTCCATTTTGTGTTGATTTGCCTTGGATTCTAGAGAGACTCTTCTCTAGTGAGGTAGGGGATGTTATAGGGTTATATTTTTGTTTCTTGCATGCTATTGATGCTTATATAAGTAGTATGCATGTCTTTTGCTAATTTGAGAAATTAGTGATTTATCATATCTTACATATAAATCATTTTAGACTTGGTAAATGGCATGGCCATGAGTTGATCTTTGATATATATTAATTTGGTATGATTTAGATGAGTTTTCAAATCTAGAGATTAAATGGATTTAATTTGATTTAAATTCTAGTAAATTGTATTTTACTTGTATTCCATTTTAGACTTGAGATATGGTATAACCATGATTTGGTACTTGATATATATTAATTTGGAATCATTTGAATAATTTGTGAAATCTAGAGATTTGATTAATTTAAATTAATTAAAATCTACATGATGATGTCTTGCCCATTTTGCTCTTTTGATTTAATATATGTATTGAGCATACTATGTTGTTTAACATATATTAATTTGAGGTTATTAGGGATTGGTTTCAAATCTAAAGACTTTTCATGTTAGGTTAAAAATCCCTTGAAATGTAGTGAAATTAATTACCTTGTGAGCATATTACTAATTAGATGTAGAATTAGTATTTGTGGCCTCTTGAAATGGTAATTGGACTTAGCATGATATAGAATATCATTGACTTGTATAACTTGTTTATATATATCTTGTGTAGGTATATAACTTGTTAGAATATTACAATTGATTTTCTTGAAAGCTTGATACTAAATTGTAGCCTATTTAGTACTTGTGGCTTAGGATGGTAATGTGGTTCAATTGTTGTAAGATATTCTTGCTTTATGTATAAATTGCATGTTGAGGACATGACATGTCATATGCTATTTAGACTTGAATTCTAGGACACGGTTTGTGTGGAATTAACCTTACTTGTGCATAGAATGTGGTAACTTGCATTTGATTTTGTATAAGTTTTGAACTTATTGATTTTGGAAAGCTTGTAAGGACATAAATTATATGATGGCTAGGGTTTGACTCTAGTACGAAGACAAGAGTCTTTTAAGTCATAAGTGTGCACTAGGTGGTACCTTGTAGGTCGTAATTACCCGAAAATACTTGCTTGGTCTAGCGACCGCATGTCTTAGTCTTTCCACTATTTGTTATTTTTATATTTAATTTCAAGTTGTTAATCATGGATTACTTGTAGCTTGAGAATTGATGCTTGTTTGGGGTAATTGAATACTATTTAGTATACTTGAACTTGTATACTTGTTCCGTGAATTTAAATTGCATGTAGTATACTTGTGACATGTATACTTGTCTCATGTGCAATCCTTTTCGCTTAGTATACTTGTGGCTGTGTACTTGATTCATGAGATTTCCATATTAATGTATACTTGTGTAGATATGCTTAGACATTGTATGACTTGTCTTAATATGGTTTAGTATACTTAGAGATGTATGCTTATAAGTCGTATAACATGTTTCAACATTGTTTAGTGTACTTGAGCATATATACTTGTATGCCGTTGTTCGCTTTGAATTGCATGAGTAGCTTAGGATGCTCCCTGAGTCTCACTTGATATAGACGTTAGGTGGCATGAGCCCCTTTAACATGTTTCACCTTAAGGTGATATAATTGTAAAATGCTAGGTCGATGCATGTTCATTTCCTACGAGTAGCTTTATGTTACTCACCCACGTAGTAGGGACATTTTTTAGGTACAGGAATCAAGGTTCGAGATTCTCATTATGCTTGGATGATTCTAGACTTGAAGGTTTTTAACTCTTGTAAAGGTTGACTTGGAATGCCACTTATAGTCTTTTATATATTTGATTTCATATATGTAATGTGTACATGAGTACACTCTTTACAATGTAGTTGGCATGCATGAGATGAGGCCGAAGGCCAATGACATGTATTTTATATACTATGTAATTTTTGACTTCATGGAATATTATGAAAATATTGAAGATTATTGAGTTTTTGTTTCACCATGGGTGCATCGGGTGTCAGAATTCCATTTTCATTCTTTCATAGGGTCTTTTTAATCATGTATGAATTGTGGCCAAGGGCCAAACGGTCATTTGAAGTCATTTGTTGATTTTGGTTTTCAAAATTTCAATTTTAAGTTCATTTTCGCCTTCTTGGCAGTCGGGGGGTCGGATTTTGACTCGGCCATTTTGGGAGCCGCGGACCATTCCCACGCGCTCAAAATCACTATTTACATTTGCGTGAATGATCGTTTTCATGAAAACCCTTTTCGTTTGTGTTTTGAGCCTCCTATAGATTCATTTCACCTTTTTGTTAAAAAAATTTGGCTTAAGGGCATTTTAGGTAATTCTTTTGGGAAATAAACTCCATTCTCAACTCTGCCACATAGAAAATGTGATTTTAGGGGGAGTTTCTTCACAACATTTTTTCGCGAAATGTCATCTTGATCTCGAAAATCGCGCTCCAAACTCATTTTTCTGCGAAAACACTATTTCTGCTGTTTAAGTTCAACCCTGGTCAAGTTGAACCGGTTCAAGGGTCATTTTTGGTTCAGCATGGGTGTTCTGTCCATGTTGAACCAGTTCAAGAAATGTTGAACTGGTTCAAGTCTTCAAGAGATTTCAGCTTTGGCCTTCTAACTTCAAACTGATGTAACTTCTTCGTTTCAACTCAGAATTGGTCCGTTCTTGAGTCTAAACTGACCGTGTCGAAGTAAGATTTCTAATGGTACCAATTTTAGTTTCAGATTCTTTTCCTAGCTCATGATTTCCTCATTTTAGTGAGAGGGTGTCGGATTTGGTTCGAACCGGGATAAGGTTCTTCTAGGATTTCATTTCCTTTGGCCTTAAGACTTCATATGAAGCTATTAAAGGATGTTTTTTTGGATGTTTTTGGTCTCGTTTGACTTGTTGGAAGTCAAATTCCTTCCTCTTAGGGTAAAATGACCATTTTACCCTTGGTCTTTCCTTCGGTAGGGTTTTCATACCCTTGTGTTTGTTTTGCTTCTGCACTTTGTTCCTTTGGGTTCCGTGACCTCATGGAAGGTTATCAAAGGGTCTTAGAGGTGTACTATGCCTTGGGTGATCATTGTCTTGTTTCTTGCTTTCGCATCTAGATCCATTAACGGGTCAATCTTCGGTTCATCACTGATCCACCGGGTTGAATCAAAACCCGGGTCGTTATAATTCTTGGGCTTCCATGCCCTTTCAAACTTTTTTTTGAAACAACTTTCTTTGAAATCAAATTGGAAGGAAAACCTTTAGAAGTACGATTTTCAAGCAACGGCTTAACTTTATCAAATTCATTGTCAATGCACTTTTCTATAACACATGCTTCTTCATGCTTGTCCATTGAACTCAGGGTTGGATTAAAAATGTTCAACTTCACTTTCATGTGACCAAATGAGATTTTCATGATCCCCGTCCTACAATTGATGTTGGCATTTGCGGTTGCCAAGAAAGGATGGCCAAGGATAACGAGAATTTGGCTCTTGGAATTTGGAACCGGTTCCGTGTCAATGACAACAAAATCAACAGGGAAGAAAAACTTATCAATCTTAATCAATACATTCTCAATAATACCCCAGGGCTTTTTAATGGATCTTGGCAAGTTGCAAAACTACCGACGTCAGTTTTAGATCTCCTAAGCCCAATTGAACGCATGCTGAATATGGAAGAAGGTTAACACTCACTCCTAAATTAAGCAGAGCCCGATTAATGACATGGTCACCAATAATGCAAGAAGTAGTAGGTGAATTGAGGTCCTTGAATTTTGGAAGTGTGTTATGTTGTAAAATAGAGCTCACTTGCTCGGTCAAGACCATTTTCTTTGGTGCTTGGCTTTTGTTCTTCCTCTTTTAGGTGCAAAGATCTTTCAAGAACTTGGCATAAGCTAGAATTTATTTGATTGCATCTAAAAGCGGAAGATTAATCTTCACTTGCCTAAACACTTCAATGATTTCATTCACTTTGGTATTTTGTTTTTCAATAGAGATGGATCCTTTTAAGGCATCCAGAAATGGAGCCTTTGGCTCAAAAACCTTTTCAAAATCATTCTTCAAAACATCTTCAGCACAATAGTTTTTTAAACCATTGTTCAAATCATTATTCAACACTTTTTTAACAAGATGATCATGCTCATGCAATCAAGGAGGAATAAAATGTGAAACGGGACGGGTGTCAACTTTTGGTTGCACCTGTTCACTCTCTTAATTTGATTAACCAACTTGGTTATCAACAATTTTTCCACTTCTCAAGGTTGTCACTGCATTGACATGCTCGATTGTGTGACCTTCCGATGAGGAATTGGTTTCCACAACAAATTATTGCTTTAGTGGGGCATTTAAATGCATCTTCCCTTTATCTCTAGTATTCAAGGTACTAGCTATTTGCCCAACTTGGGTTTCTAGCTTAGCAATGTATTGAGAATGGGAATGAAGCAATTGAGTGTTCGCCTCTAGAGTACCCAATGCGGTCAACACTTTTTCCTCAAAAGCGGGGCTCCTAGAATTTCCTTGAGAATAAGATGATTGATTAGGAAAATGAGAGTTAGAAAATTAATTTCAATGTGATTGAAAAAATGTTCTATAATCTTGGGAACCTTGGCTTTGCATTGGAGGCGGAACATACTTGCCTTAAAAACCACCTTGGGGAGGGTTTTAGCCTTCCCCTTAGCTTTTCCAAGAGAAGTTTAGATGGTTCCTCCACCCGGCATTGTAGTGTGTGCCATAAGGATTATTCCCTTGGTTAATAAATGCAATATTAATTTGTTCATGATGCTCACTTTGCACATGTCCATGGGGACATTTGGAAGTAGAATGTAAGACACTAGAGTAAGTCATACAAGATTCATTAGATGAATGATGAACATGATTAGGGGAGGAAAACACTTGATTCACCGAATTTTGGTTGATCAAAAATTGATTGAACCTTTAAGTTAAGGATTTGACTTCGGCGGCTATGTCATTGGAATTGTCAACTTGATATAAGCCGACATTCTTCATTCCACCTAGAATTCTACCATTTTTTTTTTATGACAAAGATCGTTGCATGAAATTTTCACTCATACTTTCATACAATTGCCAAACATCATTTTCATGTTTATCAAGATACGAACCACCCATAGATGCATCTACCATTCCTTTTTGATTATCCGGCAAACTTTTAAAGAAGTATTGGACTAATTGCCACTTAAGAACGTCATAATGTGGACACTTCCTAAGCAAGTCATTAAATATTTCCCGTGCCTCATGAAACAATTCCCCATCCCCTTGAGAAAATTCACGAATGGAAGTTTTCATAGCATTGATCTTTGAAACCGGATAGTACTTTTTCAAGAACTCTTGTTGCATTTCCGCCCAAGAAGTTATCGAAAAAGGCCTAAGATTGTTGAACCAATATTTTGCTTTGTCCTTAAGGGTGAAAGGAAAAAGTTTGAGTCTTAACACTTCTTCTGGCATGTCCGTGTATTTCATGGTGGAGCATACTTTAAGAAACTCGTCCAAATGTTTGTAAAGTTCATCACTTGGAAGTCCATGATAGTTAGGAAGCATTTAAATGGTTTGCGGTTTGATTTCATAGTGATGTACTCTAAATGGGGGCAATTGAATGCATGTAGGTGTATTGTATTCATTTGGCACATAATGATCACGCAAAACAATGGGAGGATTCACAACCGGTGGTGCTACTCGAACACCTTGATGGCCTTGCATAATGGGAGGTTGTGGAGCAAAAATTGGCTGAGGTATTCCCAATGGAACTTAGCCTTGTTGTTGTGATGGAATGAATGGTCTTGGCATGCCTAATGGGATTTGAATGTTATCATGATGCACATTAGAGTGGAAGATGCCTTGTTGGTCTATGTAACCAAGGTCCTCCATATGGTCGTCATGTTGCTCCTCCATTAGTAAAATGGAGCGACGAGAGCTACCCCTTCCTCTAGGATTATGAAAAATGGATTCAAGATTTAAATTAAGAGGGACAAGAGTAGGATTTAATGACCTACGACCATGTATGCACAAACAAAACAAAAATAAGCAACAAGCAAGTAGCAATCACTTCGCTTCCGCAACAAATCAATCAATAAATATTCTCTACATACTATGATCCCATACTCCCATACTTTTAACAATATGCGAAGAAAAGTAAACTGCCTCCACGCGGGCTCACAATTTATCTAAGAATTTAAGAACTTGCCACCACGTGGGCCGACAATTTAACTATAGATTGAGTTAAGAAAAGCTCACAAAGGGTCCTTAAGCAACTTCAATTTAGTTTTCAAGTTTTGCTATGCTTTGCAATTTTTTAGATTTTAGCCTTTTTATGCTTAGCTTAGCTCCTTGCTTTTCAATTCTCTATTACTTCACTTTCTTGCCCAATGCACCTAGCCAATTAAGAACAAACACAATAAGTGACCAAAATAAAATAAAGTAAAAACACAATCAAAAGAGTACTAATTCCTAATTGTTTCCAAAACACGGCGTTCCCAAATCAATCCCCAGTAACAGGTTTAAAACTTGGTGTCGCCTCGAAAGGACAAGTTAAAATGTGTTAGAGAGTGGCCAAGTTTGAATTTATAAAGTGCCACTACTACCTCTAACTACTAATATAGCTAGGGTGAGTAGGTATCATCCCAAGGGATTGGGGGCAATGTTGATATGGAAACAAAGTCGGACTAGTAGGTTGAGTGATCAAAAGGTGATTTGATTGGTTAATTAAACTACAATGTAAACAAATTCAATAGAAAGTAATTAAAGTAAATAAAGGGTAGAGAACAAGAGTGAGAGGTCTTGGGATTTAGAGGTCACCACTAAACATCACCTTTCTAGATACTCAATGTGTAATGAATGAGGGGAAATATATGTTGCAATACCAATATGCGTGATTGATTGAATCAACAAGCATGGATGACTAATTAAGCATACATTGTCTAGACAACTTAATGAATAGTACAATATATCAAACTAAGCCATTATTCCTTCCTTTAAGCTTAAAATCAAACACTTAACAAGCTAAAGAATTATACTACTTGCATTCATAAGCATCGAACATCAAACAACAAGCATGGATTGTTCTCCCATCTAGGAAAATAAATCAACTACACTGCAACTAAACTAGAGACATGAAAATTAAACTAATTAAACTAAGGTAGAGGCACAATCCATCAAGAAATGAGTATGCATCCATTAAAGCACCATGCCATGACAATCTCTAGATTCATAGCATCAACACACATAGATATGCATCAATATCACAACACCAAGAGATAAATACATGAATATTTATTCTAGCATACATAGACATATGAATAGAATGAAATGATCAATTGAAAGCATTAAACAACATAAATCATTGTAGAAACAAGATTCATATATAAATCAAATGTCAAGACAAGATTACAACACAAATCCCCTCAAAATGCAAAACATCAAGATCTAGAAGGCATGCTTAGTGCTAACTCTAGCCCCAAGAAAATGTTTAGCCACTCATTAATGTGGTCATCCAACCCTCAAGGGCCATTTCCATGGTAGGAATGATCTTCTTTTTGATGAAAATCCTAGATGAATGGAAGAACTCCCAAATGGTGTATAACTCTTTAATCTCTAGCCTCCGCTCCAAGATTGTGTAAATGTCTAAGATTGTATATGTGTAAAATGGATCAAAATCCTTATATAGGTAGCTCAAGTGTCATACCTAATGGTCAAGTCTCGTGCACTAGGGCCTCTTCAATGATTGCACCACGAGCCATCTTTTAATGAGCTGGACTCTCTTTTATTTTGAGCTTAAAGAGGTCCGATCGATCGAATTCTGATGAGATTGATCGAACTATGGCCAGATCAATGAGAGTGTAGCTAGATCGATCAATCTTTGGCAGCGCCTTTTTGGAATAAGACAAATCTGAGATATTTTTGGAATATTTTGGGAAAAAGACAAAAGTGGTAGGTAGGGATAAGATGAAAGAGGTTCGATCGATTGAAAGGAAAGTTGGATCGATCGAAGGTGGAAATTCTTGAGGATAAGGACAAGGGGTTTGATCCATCTTGGTGAGGCTAGATCGATCACTGTAAAATCGATCTGGGATTGGTCTAATCAATCGAAACTTGCTATTTTCCACCACTTTGCTTCCACTTTGCTCATTTCTTCCATTTAGCTTGAGATTACTTCTTTTCTGCTCTAATTTGGCTGAATTGACTTATTTTGGGGATAAGCGCCTGAAAAGGGCAATAACATGAAATTAGTCTAAAATAGGAAAATAATATAGATAAAGTTCTTAGAATACTTAAGCTTAATGGGTTTAAATGCGCACTTTTTAGCGCTCATCAGGAGTCAACCTTGTGACATGGCTAGAGTATGGCTTTAGTGCGGGAGGTATATGTTCTTCCTATATAGTGCGCACTTAGGTGTTTCCTAGTGGGTTAGTGCCCAAAATAACTTCATTGTGTTGGTTTGATCCGACGAAGGCGTCCAAGTATTCCGTTTGGTTTGATTTTGTTTCTATTTACAAGTTGACATTACTTTTGAAGTTATAGTTATTGTATTCACTAGTTGTGAATGGTGTATATCATGTTTCTATGGTAGCTTTAGGATGAACTTTAGCTTCCCTTTGAACTTAGACGTTAGGTAGCATGATCCGTATGAATTCGGTTTATATTAAACTTGCAAATTCATTAAAATTTTAGGTTATACACATATGTTTTTCCTACGAGTAATATAAGTTACTCACCTTGGTTGATTGGGTTATTTTCAGGTAAGGAGACTTTGTTTGGGATGCACAACATCCCTAGATTGACTTGATAGCATTGGAATACCTTTTGTGTAATTTTGTGTACATGCAAGTGTTAACATGTTTAACGTTCTTTTGAAATTGTAATATATAACTTGTATAGAAGCATGACTTGCTTCCCTTTTTGGACATGTAATATAAGCCTAAATGCTATGTTTTGATTTCATTTCAACATGTATGTAATGAGGCCTTAGAGCCATCTTTGGCTTAATGCTTCTTTTTTTTTTTTGTTAAATTGCACACTTAGGCATGTTGCACACACTTGCAAATAGCAATTCATGTTTGGGGAGTTTATTCATCATTTTTTGGGGCCTAAGATACCATTTTTAAGCAATTAGAGTGTATGTTTAGGTATCATATTGGTCTTGTATCAGATTTCATCTTCTACAGCATTTATTGCCTTGTTTCCAGGTTTGAGTCGGCTCATTTATCACCCGAGCTGACTTATTCTTCAACCGAGCCGACTTGGTTCCTTAGGGAGTCGACTTGGTTCATTCACGCTTCATTTTCTTCATTTTTCATGCTCTTAACCCAAAGGAGTCGACTCAGTTGGTAAAGGAGCCAACTCGGTTGGTAACCGAGCCGATTCAGTTGTCAACTGAGCCAGCTCTTTCCTGCTGTTTGGCAGCTTTGATGCCCTGTCTTCAAATTGTCATAACCTGCTCATTTTTTTTTTTTATCCAAATTGGGTAATTCTTGAGTCTAAATTTAAGAATTTTGAGTTAGATTTCCAATGGTTCCAATCCCATCTTTAGATTCTTTTCCTACTGAGATATATGATCATTTTGGTGAGATAGTGTCAATTTTTCACTTGAACCAAGAAGGGAGGGTTTTTGGGAAAACCATACCAAAAGTCCTTAGAACTTCTTGGGATGTTATGTAATGGTTAGATTGGATTTTACAGTCCTTATTTGACTTATTTAGAGTCAAATTTCCTTCCCTAGTTATGAAATGACTATTCTACCCTTATTTTTATTTTTAATTCATTTCAGTTACTAGCTTCCACTTTTGTTTTCTTTTGAGTCTCATGGCTTCATGGGAAGTCACTTTGGTTCCTTACCCCATCTCCTTTCTTACTTCCGCATTAGGGATCTATTATCGGGTCAGTTTTTGGGTTACTTGCTGGCGCACCGGGTTCAAAGAATTCAGGCCGTCACATAGTTGCTAATTAAAATGTGAGCCTTATGTTTATTGAGTATATACTTGATTTATACCATGAGTAATGTGTATAAATGTTATCTTGATTACCTTAGGTATATTATGAGTTTTAGTATTGATGAACATCATAGGAAGGGAAGGAATTTGTCTCAAATGTTGCTATATGATTTCCTATCTATGTTAGGTATGGTTTTGTGAGCAATTTGGGTATTTTTATGTATATGTTTCAATGTGAACGCTATGTGTCTGATTAAATGTCTATATGATTTGTTTAGACTTGAAATTTGGCATTAAATGGTGTAGAGTTGAATTTATCATGCGTGGGTCATGGTGTGAGTGCCACTTTGGCCATGGTGCATTGTGGTGATCATTTTAGTATGAGTGCATGAGTTGCGTAAGCATAGCATTCATAACAGAGTTATTGGATAATAGTTATTGATTCAAAAAGGGGGCTCAATGCCTAAGGGTTATAAGCCCCTGCGAACATTGGCTAATGGGGTGCAAAAGTGCACCATTTTTATATTTATATCGGATAATTTGATTACGGATATGTGGCATTTGACATTTTGCATCGCGACATTCATATGAGTGAGTTGTGCCATGGTGGCGTTTATAGAGTTGTGTTGGGTTCATGATTTATTGGGATGGATTGTGTGGATTGGTGATCAATGTGGTTATATGCTAGATAATATTTGATAATGTGTTATATGTGATTTATGACTTATTCATGGACATTATTTAATAATGTGCTATATTTGATTCATGACTTATTCATGGACATTATTTGATAATGTGCTATATGTGTCATGACTTAGTTATGTGTTTTGCTTGAGTTGAGTCAAAGATAATTAGAATTAGGGTGCATGACCCCGTTATTACCACGAAGCCTAGAAATAGGTAGCATGACCTTTCATCCTTGGGACGCCGAACATTTCTTGTATGTCTTTGGGGATTCAAAGGATATAGTTTACTTTGATAATCTACCAATCCTACTGAGCCATCTTGCTTACCCCTATTATATTAACATTTTTCAGAAGGAGTCGTTTGGAGAATCATTAGCGTTGAAGACCCCCCTTTTGATTATCTATGGATTTTGATCAATCTCTTGTCATATTTGGAGTATTTTTTATGTATATGGAATCCTATGTATGTATTTGAAGCCACATATGTTTTTTGCCTCTTGTTATTTATTTTTAATATATGTAATGAGGCCATGTAGGCCAATAACATGTTGTATCCATCATTAAGTATGTATGTATCTTTTTTCTTTGACTTTTTTTTACCATTTTCATGCATGATGTATGTAGGGAGATGGATACTAGTATGATAGGTTGAGAGAGTGCCTCACCGACACCATTTCCAGACTTAAGAATGCATGGAAGATGCACTCCATTGGTGTTATTTTTCTTTCATTTCATCATTGTTGGCCTACGAGGTGCTCAATGCCTTGTGATGAGCACTGAAAAGTGCGTATTTAAACCCCTTAAGCTTAAGCATTCTAGTACCTTTATCTATCTTACTTTACCGTTTTAGATTGATTTCGTGTTATTCCATTTTCAGGCACTTATCCCGAAAATAAGCTAACTCAGCCAAATAAGAGCATAAATGAAGCAACTCTGGGATAAATCAAAGAAAGGAGCCAAGTGGAAGCAAAAGGAAGCAAAAGGTGGAATTCAACATCTTCGATCGATCTCAGATCAAAGTTCGATCGATCCAACATGATCGATCTCAACACTTCAAGATGGATCAGAGCCATGATGACATTTTCAGAGATCTCAAAAGTTCGATCAATCCAACATCATTCTTTGATCGATCGAACTACCTTGTCCTTATCCAAATGATTAATCTTATCTAGTTGTACCACCCTACCAACCACTTTTGTCCTTTTCCTAAAAATATCTTTGAAATATCTCAGATTTGTTTTTATCCAAAAAGTGCCGCCATTCAGGATCGATCTAACTTCAGTTTGATAGATCTCAGCTATGTTCGATCGATCCAAGTCCAAGGTTCGATTGATAAAACTTCCTCCAGTGCGAAAAAGTTAAATTTCCAGCTTATTGAAAGTTGTCCTTATCCAATCATTGGGGAATATTTTGTGTAGGACCCCAGCTCATTTTGCGCGTCACTTGACCTACCTATATATAGAATACGATACACTTTTTGAGAGAGACACTTAGATTGATTTATCACAATAGAGGCTATTCTTAGGGAGGAAGAAAGGAGAAAGAGGCTAAAGATACAAGCTTGGGAGCTCTTTATTAACCAAGGAGTAGATTTCTTCTATGGAGTTTGCCTTTGAGGGTTGGAGAAGCATTACCAAAGTGGCTAGAAATCCTCTTGGGGCTAGAGTTAGCCCCAAGCATGCTTTCTACATCTTGATTTTGTGTATTATTGAGGGATTAGTGTTGTAATACATGTTTTGGCACTTTTATATATATAAATCTTGTTTATTCAATGATTTATGTGGTTTAATGCTTCCAATTGATCATTTCATTCTATCCATATGTCTATGTATGCTAGAATAGATGTTCATGAATTTGTCTCTATTTCTTGTGTTATTGATGCATGTCTATGTGTATTAATGCCATAGATCTATAGATTGTCAAAACATAGTGCTTAATGGAATGCTCTTGTAATTTTCTTGATGGTTCATGCTCATTTCTTGATGGATTGTGCCTCTCCCTTAGCTTAAGTAGTATAATTTCATGTCATTAGCTTAATTGTAGTGTAGTGGTAGCATAGTTGTTAGATGGGAGGACAATCCATGCTTGTTTTTTGATGTTCCATACTTTTGAATACAAATAGCATATGTCTCTAACCTTGTGGTGTATTTGGCTTGTGAGCTTAATGAAAGGATTAATGACTTGCTAGATATATTATGCTTTTCACATGCTATTTAGACAATATATACTTAATTGTTAGATATATTGTGCTTTTCACATGTTGCTTAGACAATATATACTTAATTGGTCACCCTTGCTAATTGAATCAACCAAACACACGCACACATCAATATTACAACACACATTTCCCTCATTAGTCACTTGTTAAGGGTGTAGAAAAGTATTGTTTGGTGGTGACCTCTAAACCCCAAGATCTCTCTCTCTTACTTACTCTTTATTGCATTCAATTATTTAGTTTAATTTGCTCTCTAGTTTAATCAACCAATCAACTATTTGTTTGATCACTCGACCTACTAACCCTAATAGTGATTCCACAACCAAATTCGACTCCAATCCCTTGGGACGATCCCTACTCGCCCTAACTATATTTTTAGTAAAGGTAGTAGTAGCTTTTATAAATGTAAAACTTGGCACTCTTGCCTTAATGCACACTCTTAAGCTTATGGTGTAGCGACGACCGACCACCAAGTTTTTGGCGCCTTTGCCAGGGATTAGGCAACGTCGTATTTGTGGAAGTCATTAGGAATTAGTACTCTTTTGATCGTGTCTTTACTTTATTTTTATTTTTCTTTTGATTACTTATTGTGTTTGTTCATCTTTGACAAGGTGCATTGAGCTAGGAAGCAAGCAAAGGAGCATTCAAGCAAAGGAGCTAAGTAAGCAAGGAAAAATGCTAAAAATTTTAAAAAAATTGCTAAGCTAAGCTATAAATTTAGAGTTGAAGTGCTAAAGGACCTTCGTGAGATTTTCTTTACTCAATCCCTTAGTTAAATCGTCGGCCCGCGTGGAGGCTTGTTTTTAAATTCTTAGATAAATCGTGAGCCCGTGTGGAGGCATTCTTAATTGTTCTTTGCATCATTGTTGTTAAAGTATAGGAGTATGGGTTAAGTGTTTGTAGAGGAAGTTTTATTGAATTGTTGTGAAGTCAAAGTGCTTATTCATTCATTGTGTTTGTGTGTTTTACATTGTGCATGCATGGTCGTAGATCACTAAAACCAACTCTTGTCCCTCTTGATTTGCATCTTGAATCCGTAGTTAGAAATCCTAGGGGAAGAGGAAGTTCTAGTTCTACCCAATCCATTACATTAATGGAAGGCCATAATGAAGAGCATGTAGAGGACCTTGGTCACATAGACCAACAAGGTATCCTCCATCTAAATATGTATCATGAGAATATTCAAGTACCGTTAGGCATGCCTAGGCCATTCATTCACCAACCACAACATCAACAAGGCCAAGTTCCATTTGGAATGCCAAGGCCAATGTATGCTCCACAACCTCCCATCATTCAAGGAAATCAAAATCAAGGTGTCCATGTTGCACCTCAAATTGCTAATCCTCCACTTGCTTTAAGAGATCACTATGTGCCTAATGAATACAATGCACCCACATGCATACAATTGCCTCCATTTAGAGCACATCATTATGAAATTAAGTTACAAACCATTCAAATGCTTCCTAACTATCATGGACTTCCAAGTGAAGAACCCTACAAGCATTTGGATGAGTTTCTTGAACTATGTTCCACCGTAAAATATACGGACATGCTGGAAGAGGTCTTAAGGCTCAAACTTTTTCCATTCACCTTAAAGGATAAGGCAAAGTATTGGTTCAATAATCTTAGGCCTTTTTCAATCACTTCTTTAGCAGAAATGCAACAAGAGTTCTTGAAGAAGTACTATCTGGTTTCTAAGACCAATACTATGAGAACTTCCATTAGAGAATTCACACATGGGGATGGAGAAACGTTTCATGAGGCATGGGAACGCTTTAATGAATTGCTTAGGAAGTGTCCACATCATGACATGCCCAAATGGCAATTAGTTCAATATTTCTTTGAGAGCTTATCGGACAATTATAAGGGCATGGTTGATGTTTCCATGGGTGGCTCTTAAATTGATAGGCATGAGGAAGACGTGTGGCGTCTTTATGAGAGCATGAGTGAAAATTCTTTGCATAGAACATTATCATCCAAGAATGGTAGAAATTCATAAGGTAGGAAGAGTGTTGGCTTACATCAAGATGACCATTCAAATGAAATAGCCGCCGAAATGAAGTCTTTATCTCAAAGGTTTGATCAATTTTTTATTAACCAAAACTCAGCGAACCAAGTATCTTCCTTCCCTAAACATTCTCATCGTGTATCAAATGAAACATGTATGACTTGTTCTAGTGTTCTTTATTCTACTTCTCATTGTCCTCACAGACAAGTGTAAAATGAACCTAATAAACAAGTCAATACAGCTTTTGTGAACCAAGGAAACAATCCTTATGGTACTCATTATAATCCAAGTTGGAGAAATCATCCGAACTTCTCTTGCAAAAACCAAGGAGAGGGCTCAAACCCTTCCCAAGGCGGTTTTTAAGGGAAGTACATTCTACCTCTACTTCAAAACCAAGGATCCCAAGGTTATAGATCTTATCAATCACAAGGGAATCAATTTGCTAACTCTCATTTTCCCAACCAATCTTATTCCCAAGGAAATGCTAGAAGTCCCGACTTTGAAGAAAAAGTTTTGAATGCTTTGGGCACTTTTGAGGTAAACACACAATTGCTTCATTCCCACTCTCAATCTATTGCAAAGCTAGAAACCCAAGTAGGGCAGATAGCAAGCATTCTTAATGCAAGAGAGAAGGGAAAGATGCCTATGAATGCCCCACCTAAGCAACAATGTGTTGTGGAAACCCATTCCTCATCGAAAGGCCACACCATTGAGCATGTCAATGCGGTGACTACCTTGCGGAGTGGTAGGATTGTAGACAGTCAAGTTAAAATGTCCAATGAAGAGAGTGAACCGGTGCAACCTCAAGTTGTCACCCGTCCCGTTTCACATCCCATTCCTCCTTCATTGCATATACATGATCTTGTGAACGAGAAAGCTTCAAAATGTGATTTGAAGAATGATTTTGAAAATGATTTGAAGAAAGATTTTCCGAAAAATGAATTTGAAAAGGTTTTGTTGAAAAATGATTTGAAACAAAGTGATTTGAAAAATTCTTGGGTTGAAGAGTTTTAAAAAGAAAATGCTGAAAAAGTGTTTGAGCCAAAAGCTTCATTTTCGGATGCCTTAAAAGGATCCATTTCAAAAGACAAGTAAAAGGCAAAAACCAATGAAATTATGGAAATGTTTAGGCAAGTGAAAGTCAATCTTCCACTTTTGGATGCAATCAAGCAAATTCTGGCTTATGCCAAATTCTTGAAAGACTTGTGCACCCAAAAGTGGAAGAACAAGAGCCTAGCACCAAGAAAAGTGGTTTTAATCGAGCAAGTAAGCTCAATTTTGCAACATAACACTTTACCAAAGTTTAAAGACCCCGGTTCACCTACCACGTCATGCATCATTGGTGATCATATCATTAATCGGGCACTTCTTGACTTAGGAGCAAGTGTTAACCTTCTTCCATACTCGGTTTATATCAAATTGGGCCTAGGTGAATTGAAACCAACATCGGTAGTTATACAACTTGCCGACCAATCCATTAAGAAGCCTAGGGGTATCATTGAGGATGTTTTGATAAAGATTGACAAATTTTTCTTCCCCGTTGATTTCGTTGTCATTGACATGGAACCGGTCCCCAATCCTAAAAGCCAAATTCCCGTTATCCTTGGCCGTCCTTTCTTGGCAACCGCTAATGCCAACATCAATTGTAGGACGAGGATAATGAAAATCTCATTTGGCCACATGAAGGTGAAGTTGAATATCTTTAATCCCACACCTAATTGATTTGACAAATATGAAGGAAAGGTTAATTTTGTAGATAATTGCTATGATCTTTAATATCAAGGAAGTGAGCTTTTGTGTAAGACCAAAACTTCAAAGGGATCATCTTCAACCTTGCATTTCAAAGTGTTGTTTCAAATTCTTGCTTTGAAAGGGCATGGAAGCCCAAAGATTGTGATTACATTGATAAGGGATCAAAAGCTTCTTTTGAGCTTAATTTAACAAATTCTTCAAAGAACCATTTGTTGGGTGGAGTTCAAAGCATCTATCACCCCAACAAGGATGGGATGCATTACAAGATCTTTAATTCGGGCTAAAAGAGCCCAATGTCTTGCTAGAGACGTTAAAGACTAGCACGACATTTCGTAGGGTGTCAAAACCCTATTCCTCCCTCATTTCTATCTTTAATTTCATTTCTTGCGAAGTCTAGATACTTGTTTTTGGTTCATATGCATTGCTAGGAACTGTGGTTAGGATTGCATGAGCTTTCATATTGGTGTTGAGCATTTTGCATAAGTTCAATCGATCTCAAATGAGAGTTCGATCGATCAAACTTCTACCTACATCCAACACTTAGAAAAATTTTCGACCTGCATCCACCTGCTTCCAAATCACCTCTCTGTCCCATCGTTCGAATTTGTTCTCAGATCGATCATAACTTTTTAGATCGATCCAACTTCAAAGTTTGATCGATCTTGAGTTCTAACACTTAGCCAAATTTTTGCACCAAAAACCTACATATATTTGCTCTCTGTCTGATCGATCGAACATTTTGTTCAAATCGATCACTATTCTTCATCTCACTATCTTTGACTTTATTTGACTTTTTAATTTTCAAAAATCCAAAAATATTTTTTATTTTATTTTATTTTATTTTCCAAAAATACCAAAAAGATTTTCTTTTATTTACTTAATTTTTCAAAAAGAAAAAAAAAAAAGAGATTTTACTTTATTTATTTAAAAAATCCAAAAAGATTTTATTTTATTTTCTTTTATTTTATTTTTATTCTTATTTTTCAAAAATCCAAAAATATTTTCTATTTTTCAATTTTTAATTTTAGTTTTTAATTTTTCAAAAATTTCAAAATTCCAAAAATACTTTGAAGAGAGATCATGACAGTTCGATAGATCTAAAATCTCAATTCGATCGATTGAACTGGACAGGAAATGTTTTTTAAAAAATAGAACCTGAGGGTCTCAAGATCGATTCATTAGATCTATCCAACCCTCTTCCAAACCCTCAATCTCTCATTCCCGTCGCCACTGTGCACCCATCTTCATCATCATCTCCGACGAATCTCCGGTGAGATCCAATGAGCTTCGACTCTCTCTCTCTCTTCTCTCTCCTCTCGGATCTGAGTTTGCATCACCCCCTTCGCATCTCATTTTCTCTCCTCGATTTTGGGTAAGATCCGAACCCCATCTTTGATGTCAAGCTTCAAGTTGTTAAATACATGTTTTAAATGTTGAATCCATTATATATTGTTGATGAAATTCACCATTGATGAAGCTTGAAGCACTGTGTTTATATGCTTATATATGTGTATATATATGTTTATATGTTTTGTATACTTTTGATTTTTGAATTGATTTTGGGAGTATGGGCTTTGTAAAGTGAGTTGGATTGAGGAATTGTTGTGTTGATGGGCCCACGACCATGTCGTGAAGGCCCCGTGCCATCTACGTCACAGTTCTGTGACTTTTCGACTTTCATCTTCGCACAGTTTGATCAATCGAACTTCTATCTCAGATCGATCTGGTGAGATCGATCGAACTCATTTTTTTTTAGTTTCTCAGATCGATCGAAGTTTTGAGATCGATCTCACAATTTTTTGTGATCGATCGAACTTCACAGATTTCATAGACACATTCCATGCATCTTATCTTGTGTCCATGCTATCTCATTCATGCCCATTGCCTGTGATTTTCCACATTGGATGCATTTTACACTTATACTGCTTAGTATGTCCACCTCATATCACTTGTATAGATTCATGTCATATATGTTTTGTCTATCCTATTGGACATGCATGTTTCTATTTTGTGCTTTCAATTCTTTATTCTGGCACTGACTCCCCTTGTAAGTTTTTAAATTATTTTCAGGCCATGCCTAAGCACAAGACTGTTGCACGCGGTCACCATTACCGCCGGGGTAGGCACACTTTCGATGCCGAGGCTAGTCCTTCTCATGCATAGGACCATGCATAGGAGGAGCCATTAGAGCCTACTCCACCTCAGTCACCTTCTCATGAGGCTGAGGCTGATCATATTCTATCTACTTCTGAGGCTCAGCCTGCTTTTACACCATTTCTATCTCCATCACAGGATGAGGCTGAGGCTAAGCATTCATCATTACCATCTCCACCACACCAGCCACCTCAGCCAGCTCGAGAGCATGACAGGCCCGTGCTTAGATATGCACAGATGTCAGTGGCCCATGAGTCAGTTTTCGACACAGATTTCTTCTCCAGATCGGTGCTGACCCAATCATCTTATGATGATATTATCCGGAGGGGCCTTTTAGCTATTCTTACCCCAGTTATTGAGCCAGTCTACCCACGTACCACGGCAGAGCTAGTCACTACCATAGATGGCCATTAGATTTCTAATACTGTGGACACACTAGCCAGATCATGCCATTGTCCACACCGATGCCCTCCGGAGCTACAGGAGCTTTATCCCAGGCTATACAGGCCTTTTTATGCCGACATGGCAGTATTTTTAACAGGTCACCATGCAGATGGAGAGACTTTCGCCACCCGCACTTATCTTCTAGATGACCTATGGTTCTTTGATTTCATTCTCTTTCGGAACATATTTATGGCTGGGCACAAGATTCAGTGGCTAGGAGACTATCTGACAGCCCTCTACGCATTCTACACAGGCCACTGGGTATCTATCCCCACGCTCATCTGGAGCGTGATGAGGAAGCTCTACGATGATCATATTAGCAAGGAGAAGCCCAGAAGGGCTAAGTCTCTCCCATTTGGCCACCTCATCACCCATATACTGATTGATCAACGCTATCCTTTCTATCCTCGGGAGCACCCTGAGAGAAGTTCCTGTCACTTCTTGAAGAAGGACTGGGACAAGAGTTATAATGTTATTATTACCTGATTATAGGAGGCTGCAGCTCAGGCGGCAGAGGACATAGATTTAGACGATTTAGAGGCTGAGGAGCCAGCAGCAGCAGCAGACCCGGCAGTGGATGATGCACCAGTTAATCCAGCTATCGAGTGTATGGATATTGATTTAGAGCAACCTGCAGATGACGCAGAGAAGCACTCTCCAGCTGGGTCACCAGTACACGAGGAGGAGCAGACTCAGGATCTTTCTTTTGATTTATCCATACCTGAGGCTCCTAGTCAGACCCCCGGCTTTGGAGAGCGTCTTCAGGCTTTGGAGGATGCAGTGGTTGCTACCGGAGCTGATACTGCTGCCATTCAAGCCGATGCTGTAGCCCACCGAGCTAATTTTGCTGCACTCCACATCGATATCACAACTATGTTCTGAGATTTATCTAGGGATATCCACGGAGCACGCCCTGCCCATCCTGCCTCATCCACCTAAGATTCCCAGTTCCTTCTATCTCACTATACTCTATCTTTCTGACTCATATCCGTTACTTTTGTCATTGTATATTATTTGCAGCCGGATATGTCGGCTTTGATCTTTTGATGTACTCTATACTTTATATATGTTTTTGCTATGGATGTCATTTATCATATTCTTATATCTGTCTGTTTGACTCCATCAGGTGCATCACAGTGACTACAGTGAGAGAGAATGCTACACAATTTTTAAGACCACCCTTATACCTCTCTCACTACTTTATTTCATTTACACTTGCATGTCCACTGTGCATTGATTATCCCTTTTGCTATCTGATGAATTTATCCGAGTGCCAAATTTCAGGACCACAGTTAATCCCAAGTTTGGGGGGGCTATGCCACCCACTTTGGATACTTCAGTCCCAGCCATTCTTTGCCTTAATTGCACCGGTATACTCTTTTCTTTTGTTCTCTTTGCACATTGAGGACATTATGCCGTTTAAGTTTGGGGGTAATGGTGTATGCTACAATGTTTGCTTTTAAATTCAAAATTTTGAGCATGACTTGTGTATTTGAGAGATTTTTTATGATTGGTCCTTATTAGCGATGATTTTGATCTTTTGAGTACTATATTGCTTAAATTTTAAAAATTGCTTGACTTAAGAGTCCAATACTCCTTGTATGCCTTGCGGATGCCATTTAGGAGTAAATTTTTTGAAAGATTAATATCTTGCTTGCACTTGTGGTCCACATCATCCTGATTTTGTGATTATTTTGAGATTCATTCTAGGAATCTACATTAGCACAGGCGCACACTAGCATTCATTTGTGGGGTACATGCTTTGTTGATTATTGAATTAGTTATATCCTAATTGGGCTAGTAGTGCATTGAAAGCTTTCATTCTTGATAAAGGTGGATAACAACCCCTTTTCACTAAGTAGCTGGGATTCTAGCCTCATCAAGCATTGAACTTCTCACGCCGAAAGGTGGAGGGCCTGAACTCTAGGTTAATAATTGAACATAAAAATAAAATTAAAAAATTAAAAAAAAAGTGAGGACTTCTCCCAAATGGTGAGAAATGTGAAATGATTATATGAAGGTTGTCTTGATTTGTAGCATAGTTGATTTGAGCTTGTAAGTCCATAGGGGTGTTTGAACGCCTAATGCCCTAAAGCCGTCTAGTTTGGGAGTCATTGACCTAACGCTCGACCTCATGGATCGCTAGAAAGCTTAATAGATCAACACATTTCACCATGCTTCCATCTTTGATCCTATAAAAAAAATAAAAATAAAAATAAAAAATCGAGTGAAAAGAATAAGCGCATCTAGATGTGAATAAAGCTTTAATAAAAGGTCCACTTTTTGTCTTGATGATCGGTACTAGATTTGTGTGCTAGTTTGAGGGTGAGGATGTGATTAATTCTTTAGTTGGCTTAGATAGCAACACATTTGATGCTGGTCCACTCAAAAAGGATTCTAGAGTTGTTTTGATTTTCATGATCATTTTCTTGATGTGTGGAGGACCATACTTGTTTGCTTGATGTTGAGATTTTGGGAGATTGCTTAGAAATGTTTGAAAAATCGCATACTTGAGGTAGTTTTCTCCCAATGCTTATTTGCAATATTGGTATCTCTTTTAAAAGAATGAGCTTAATGTTTGTGGGTATCATTTCTGGCAATCCTCATGAGACTTCACTCGTCCACTAGGGGTAACCTAGGGGTTTAAAAGGCTTATTGCATATGCTAAGTGCAATCATATTCCCTACGAAAGTGGGGTTATCCATTTATTGTTTTCTATTTCATAGTTGTATAGTTGTTCATTTCATTCCTTTACCTTCTAGTTCATTGCTAGGGACTAGTAATATTTAAGTTTGGGGGTGTGATGAGCGCTCAAAAGTACGTATTTAAACCCCTTAAGCTTAAGCATTCTAGTACCTTTATCTATCTTACTTTACCATTTTAGATTGATTTCATGTTATTTCCATTTTTAGGCACTTATCCAGAAAATAAGCTAACTCAGCTAAATAAAAGCAGAAATGAAGCAATTCTGGGATGAATCAAAGAAAGGAGCCAAGTGGAAGCAAAAGGTGGAATTCAACATCTTCGATCAATCTCAGATCAAAGTTCAATCGATCCAACATGATCGATCTCAGCACTTCAAGATGGATCAGAGCCATGATGACATATTTAGAGATCTCAAAAGTTCGATCAATCCAACATCATTCTTCGATCGATCGAACTACCTTGTTCTTATCCAAATGATTGACCTTATCTAGTTGTACCACTGACGACGGCCATTCCAATACGCCAAACTGAATGTAGTGAATGTGTGGTTCAAGAAAAGCCTTTTATGTCAAATTTAAATTTATAAAAATGACTACCAACACTACTACTAACGTAGCAAGAGTGAGTAGGGATCGTCCCAAGGGATTATACGTATTGGAATTTCAACTTCGACTCTAGCGTACCAAATGATTGCAAAAGAGAATTGGGTTGGTTGATTACTTCTAGAAAAGAATTAATTAAAATGCAATAAGATAAAGAGTAAGTAAGAAGGAAAGGTCTTGGGGTGTAGAGATCACCACCAAACAATACTATTCCAAACCATAATCAAGTGACTAATGAGGGAAATGAATGTGTTGCAACAATGTTGTGTGTATAAAAGACATTCAATTGGTAAGGGTGACTCAACAAGTGCAAATTGTCTCAATCAACGTGTGTGAGGCCACAATACATCTATTGGTAGAGGAATATATTGTCTAGACATCATGTGAAGAGAACAAAATATCAAATCAAGTCATTGAACCTTTCATTAAGCTCATAGTCCAAGTAATCCATAAGGATGACTTAGTTAAACATGCATTATCTAAACATCATGTGAGAGGCCACAATTTATCTATTGGGAGAGGAATAAATTGTCTAAACACATGTGAAAGATACAACATATCATAACTAGTCATTAATCCTTCATTAAGCTCATAATCCACATACAACACAATATTAGAGAATATGTCATTTGGACTCACAGGCATGGAACATCAAACATCAAGAGTAGATTGTCCTCCCATCTAACATTATACTACCACTACACTAAATCTACACTACTAGCATGAAAATAAAGCTATCTAGACTAGGGAAGAGGCACAAGCCATCAAGAATAGGCATAAACCATCAAATGAACCAAAATAGCATTCATTAAGCATATCATCTTGATAATCTCTAGATCTATAGCATCAATACACATAGACATGCATCAAAAACACTAAATCTAGAGATAAGCACATGAATATCCCACTCTAGCATACATAGACATATGGGTAGAATAGAATAGTCAATTGGAAGCATTAAACCATACAAACCATGAAATAATCAAGATTTATATATACATGAATATCAAGATGTATCATACAACACTAATCCCTCAATAATACACAAGATTAGAGTATAGAAAGCATGCTTGGGGCTAACTCTAACCCCAAGAGGATGTCTAGACACTCATGGTAGTGATGATCCAACCCTCAAGGGCTAACTCCATGGCTGCTCCTTGTTGGTGAAGATCTCCTCCAATGGTGCTCTAGCTTCCCTCCTTCCTCCTCTCCAAGAATAACCTCCAAGATGATTTTCAATATGTGACAAGAGACTCTAGGCCCCCCTCCAAAAAGTGTATCATATTCCTTATATAGGTAGGTCAAATACACCCTATGATGAGTTGTGGTCGTGCAAGGCATATTCTCCAATGATTGGGTGAAGGACGGAATAAATGAGCTGGACTTTAACTTTTTCTCGCTGGAGGAAGTTCGATCGATCGAACCTTAACTTGGATCGATCGAAGATGGGTTCGATCGATCGAACTGCATCTTGGATCGATCGAAGTGGTCTGACTCCTCCGGATAAGGACAAGGCTGAGATATTTCGAAGATATTTATGGGGAAAAGGACAAAAGTGGTTGGTAGGCGTATAACTGTGGATAATATCAATCATTTGAATAGGACAAAATAGGGTTCGATCGATCGAAGGTGATGTTGGATCGATCGAACTTAGAATTTCAGCAAAGGCCAAAGTTGGATCTATCGAGAAGTACTGTGATCGATCATAGATGTTCGATCGATCGAACTCTAAGTTGGATCGATCGAACTTTTCAGCTGCACAACTTTGATTCCTTTTTGCTCCTTGCTTTCTCCACTTTGCTCCCTCCTTTGGTTTATCTCAGGATTGCTTCAATTAAGCTCTTATTTGGCTGAGTTAGCTCAATTTTGGGATTAGTGCCTGAAAATATAAATAACACGTAATAAGTCTAAAACGGCAAAGTAAGATAGATAAAGGTACTAGAATGCTTAAGCTTAACGGGTTTAAATGCGCACTTTTCAGTGCTCATCACACCCCCAAACTTAAATATTGCTAGTCCCTAGCAATGAACTAAGAAGTAAAGGAATGAAATGAACAACTAAACAAGTATAAACTGGAAAGCAAGTAAAATGATAGCGCCACTTTCGTAGGGAACACGATTGCATTTAGCATATGCAACAAGCCTTTTAAACCCCTAGGTTACCCCTAGTGGACGAGTAAAGTCTCGTAAGGGTTTCCAGAAATGGTACCCACAAACATTAAGCTCATTCTTTCAAAAGAGGCACCAATATTGCAAACAAGCATTGGGAGAAAACTACCTCAAGTATGCAATTTTTCAACCGTTTCTAAGCAATCTCCCAAAATTTCAATATCAAGCAAGCAAGCATGGTCCTCCACACATTAAGAAAATGATCATGAAAATCAAAACAAGTCTAGAATCCATGTGAGAGGTCCGGCATCAAGTGTGTTACTATCTTAGCTAACTAGAGAAGTAATCACATCGTTACCCTCAAATTAGCACACAAATCTAGTACCAATCATCAAGATAAGAGAGTGGACCTTTTATTAAAGCTTTATTGTTCTAGGTGCGCTTATTCTTTTTACTCATTTTCTTCTTTTTTTTTTTCTTTTTTTTATTTATTGAGGATCAAAGATGGAAATATTGTGCAATGTGTTGATCTCTTAAGCTTTCTAGAAGATTTATGTAGCGAGCTTTAGGTCAATGACTCCCAAACCAGATGGCTTTAGGGCATTAGGTGTTAAGACACCCCAACGGACTTACAAACTCAAATCAACTAGGCTACAAATCAAGACAACAACCATCTAATCATTTCCTACCTCTCACCTTTTGGGAGATGTCCTCACTTTTATTACTTTTGTAACTTTTTCTCTTTTTTTTTTTTTTTTTTTTTTTTTTTTTTTTTTTTTTTTTTTTTTTAATCAATTATTAACCTAGAGTTTGGGCCCTCCACCTTTCTGCGCGAGAAGTTCACTACTTAATGAGGCAAGAATCCCGGTTACTCAATGAAAAGGGGTTGTTATCCACCTTTATCAAGAATGAAAGCTTTCAATGCACTACTAGCCCAATTGGGATATAACCAATTCAATAATCAACAAAGCATGTACCCCACAATTGAATGCTAGCGTGCGCCGGTGCTAGTGTAGAATCCTAGAATGAATCTCAAAACAATCACAAATTCAGGATGATGTGGACCACAAATGCAAGCAAGATATCAATCTTTTGAAAAATTTACTCCTAAATGGCATCCTCAAGGCATACAAGGAGTATTGGACTCTCAAGTCAAGCGATTTTTAAATTTTAAGCAATATAGTCCTCAAAAGATCAAAATCATAGCTAGAAATGGACCAAGTATAGAAATATCCCTCAAATACACAAGACATGCTCAAAATTTGAATTTTAAAGTAACACTGAAACATACACCAATACCCCCAAACTTAAAGTGCACATTGTCCTCAATGTGTGAAGAGAACAAAGGAAAGAGTATACCAGTGCTGTAGACATGAATGATCGGGATAGAAGTCTCTAAAGTGGGTGGCATGGCCCCCCCAAACTTGGGATAAACTGTGGTCCTGAAAAGTTTGCACTCGGATAAACTCATTAGATAACAAGATAGGATAATCAGTGCACAGTGGACATGCAAGTGTAAGATGGGATAAATAGAGAATAGAGAGAGAGTTGTAAGAGTGGGCCTGAAAAATTAGGCAGCACTCTCTCACTGAAGTCACTGTGGTGTACCTGATGGAGTCAAACATACAAATATGAGATATTAAGAGACATCCATAATCAAAAAGCAATATATAGAGAATATAAAGTGCAGGTACATCAATAAAATAATAAAGCTGACAGACCGACCGCAAAGTATAATACAGTAACAGTGACAGTATAATACAGATCTAGAATAAAAGAAATGAAAGCATAAAACAACTGGAAGTGGAGTCTCAGGAGGCCTGATCTTGAAGATCTGCAGTGGCTGGAGGTGCAGGTGCGGGTGCGGGTGCGGGTGCAGGTGCAGGGAGTCGGCTGGAAAGATCGGCAAAGCAAGCCATGACATCCGCCCTGAAAGAGGTGAACTCAGCTCGGTGGGCAGTGATGTCGGCTCGCATGGCTGCTACGTCCTCCTCCAGTGTCTGCAAGCGTGCTCCGAATCTAGGAGTGGGAACCGGAGACTCAGGCAGAGATGCCTTTGAAGAAGACTCCCAAACTCGCTCTTGAGCAGCGGCTCGATCACTGGTATCATCGACATCAGCATCAACTGCAGCATCGGCATACTCCTCCACAGGTCGCTCCAGGTCAATGTCCATGCGATCGGTAGCCGGACCGACTGGTGCGTCGTCCGCTGCTATATCTGCTACTGCTGGAGGTGCCGGCTGTGCCTGGGCTGCCTCCTCCTCCTATAGGTCAGCTGTTGCCTCTATAGCTGGCTCCTGAAGACTCCGAATAAGAGCATTGTAGCTCTTATTCCAGTCGCTCCTCCTATAGAAGCTGGACCGTGCAAGGGGCTCCTCATCTGGGGGCACTCTGTAGCGCTGGTCAAGAAGGATCTGCGTGATGAGGTGTCCGAAGAGCAGGACCTTGGACCGCTTAGGGTCCTTCCTGGAAATGAAAGAATCGTACAGCAACCTCATCACGCTCCAGATGAGGACTGGGATAGATACCCAGCAGCCCGTGTAAAAAGCATAAAGAGCTATCAAATAGTCATGAAGCCTCTGGATCTTGTGGCCCGCCATGTAAATGTTCTGGAAAAGAATTGTGTCAATGAACCAGAGGTCGTCAGGCAAGAAGGTCCTGGTGGCGAATGTCTGACCACCGGCATGATGGCCTGTCAAGGAGACAGCCATGTCAGAAAATGAAGGCCTATGCAGCCTCGGGTATGTCTTTGCAAGCTCAGGTGGACACCGGTGTGGGCACCGGCAAGCACGGGCCAGAGTGTCAACTGTGATGACAATCTCGTGGCCGTCCAGTGTAGTGATCATCTCTGCGGTAGATCGTGGCGAGGGCCGGAGATGCTGAAAGAATAACCGCACCAGTCGCGGGTATACAAGGCCGGTGACTGGGGCAAAGATGGCTGAGAGGCCCCGCTGCATGATATCCTGATAGCCAGACCGGGTCAGGATAGACTCGGAGAAGTACGCAGTATCGAAGTACGAACTCCTGAGCTACGGTCATGGCTGCATATCTCGGCAGCAACTGGTCACGGCGCTGAGCCGGAAGAGGTGGCTGCGGTGATGGCATGTGGTCAGCATCTGCCTGATGGCGCACAGGAGAATGTGATGGTGTGAAGGCTGGAGGAGCCTGGGATGTAGATGGCATTTGGTCAGCTCCCTCCTCAGCCTCGTGGGATGGGGACTGAGGGGAAGTAGCCTGTACGGGCTCCGCCTGAGCATGAGATGGCTCTGCAACCATCTCTATCCTGGGCCGCATATGTCTGCGGGGTCGCTGTGGCCCCGAAGATCTCCTGGCTGTACTCTTGTACCGCGGAGGCATGATCTGCAAAAAGACAAGAAAATTTCAATATAAGTCAGTGCCAGATATAAGAATTTAAGTGCATAATAGAAACATGTATGTCAAATAAGATAGACAAAATACGGATGACATGAATCTATGATGATGATGAAATGTGAATCATGCTAAGCAATGTAGGTATGAAATACATCCAATGTGGAATATCACAGGCATTGTGCATATAAAGATAGCATGAAGACAACATAAGATGAATGGAGTGTGTATGTATGATCTGTGAAAGTTCGATCGATCGAACTTTAAGTTTGATCGATCACAGAAATTTTCAATCGATCGAAGTGAAAAATGTCCAAAAGTTGGATCAATCGAAGTGAATTGGATCAATCCAACACTTGGATCGATCAAAGCATGAAAGTGCACAAGATTGGATCGATCGAAGGTAGTGAAATGAAGTTCACTACTTCGATCGATCGAAGAACGAGTTCGATCGATCGAACTGTGCGAATGCCGAATTTGAAAAGTCACAGATCTGTGAGATCTAGAGCACGGGGCCCACACAAACGTGTTTGTGGGCCCATCTACACACCAAATATCCCATCCTCAACATCCAAACACTCCCCAAATGCCAAATCAAATCAAAAATCCCCAATTTTGTTCGGTCGAATGCATGTGTGAATATGTATACCATAATCATGAAATTGATGCTTCAAAATGGATGATTAATACACATACAACATAAATCAATATAGAAAATCATGAATCATGCATTGATTAAACTTTTAAATCAAGAAGTGGCTTGCGATTTACCTCAAAACCGAGAGGGATGAGATGAGAGAGAGGGTGCGAAGCCGCGGTGAAAACAAGGCTCTACCTTGCCGGAATTGGCTCGCCGGAGGTGGGGAAGATGATTGGAATGGAGGTTGGCCGGATTGAGAGAAGAGGGAGACTAGGTTGTGGTTTCCTTTTGAAGTTGGATCGATCCAAAGTGATCGATCCAACTCGGTTATATTTTTAAAAACACGATATGCAGAGTTCGATCAATCGAAGATGGAGTTCGATCGATCGAACTTAGGTCTCCACTCTTAAAGGCATTTTTTTTTTTTTTTTGAATTTTTTTTTTTTTTTTTTTTTTTTAAATGAGATGCAAATTTTGATCGATCGAAGAAAGATTTCGATCGATTGAAGAGGATAAAGAATGTACAAGTTTAAGGGTTCAAGAGTTGATATGTGCTGGAACCTTGGATCGATCGAACTTGGAATTCGATCGATTGAACATGAAAAATTTTGAAAAGTCCCAAGAGCATGCATTTTGGAGTTTGGATGCAGGTCCAAAATTTTTCTAAGTGTTGGGACTCATGATCGATCGAACCACATGTTGGATCGATCGAAAGGTAGTTCGATCGATCGAAATGGTTTACGATCGATCGAACTTTTGAGAATTTGGAGATCCCGAGAGCATGCATTTTGGAATTTGGATGCAGGTCCAAAATTTTTCTAAGTGTTGGGTGCAAAATGAGAGCTAGATCGATCGAGTCCATAGTTGGATCGATCGAACCAAGACTTGGATAGATCAAAATTATGCCTAAATGCTCAAAATGACTTGAATGCTCATGCAATCCCTTACTCAGTTCCTTCCAATTTATATGAACCACAAAAACAGTATCTAAACTTCGCAAGAATCAAAATGCAAGATAGAAATGAGGGAGGAATAGGGTTTTGACATCCTACGAATTTCGGTGCTAGTCTTTAACGTCTCTAGCAAGACCTTGGGCTCTTTTAGCCCGGATCAAAGATCTTGCAATGCATCCCCTCCTTTTTGGGATGAGAGATGTTTCGAGTCACTCCCAACAAATGGTTCTTAGAAGAACTTGTTGGGGTAAACTCAAAAGACGTCTTGAGTTCTTTGTCAAAACCTTCCTTGGGCTTCCACGCCCTTTCACAACAAGAGTTCAAAATCACTTTACTGGCATGCAATGCTGAAGATGAAGATGAAGGCTTTGAAACATTGTTCATGCATAAAAGCTCATTTCTTTCACAAGCAAGATCATGATATTCCTCTACCACATTAACCTCTTCTTCATATTTGTCAAATGGATTGGGTGTGGGGTTAAAGATGTTCAACTTCACTCTCATGTGCCCAAAAGAAATCTTCATTATCCCCATCCTACAATTTATGTTGGCATTTGAGGTTGCCAAGAAAGGACGGCCAAGGATAACCGGAATTTGGTTCTTTGGATTGGGCACCGGTTCCGTGTCAATGACGACAAAGCCAACCGGGAAGAAGAACTTATCAATCTTAATCAACACATTCTCAATTATCCCCCTAGGCTTCTTAATGGATCGGTCGGCAAGTTGTAAAACCACCGACGTTGGTTTTAATTCACTTAGGCCCAATTTGACATAAACTGAATAGGGAAGAAGGTTAACACTAGCCCCTAAGTCAAGAAGTGCCCGGTTGATGACATGTTCACCAATGACACAAGATGTTGTAGGTGCACCGGGGTCCTTAAACTTTGGTAAAGTGTTATGTTGTAGAATGGAACTCACTTGTTCGGTTAAGACCACCTTTTTTGATGTTTGGCTCTTGTTCTTCCGCTTTTGGGTGCATAAGTCCTTTAAGAATTTGGCATAAGCCGGAATTTGCTTAATTGCATCCAAAAGTGGAAGATTAACTGTGACTTGCCTAAACATATCCATTATCTCATTGTTCTTGGTCTTTTGCCTTTCTTTTGAAATGGACCCTTTCAAGGCGTCCGGAAATGGAGCTTTTTCAAAAACTCTTTCAGCATTTTCTTTCAAAGAATTTTCAGCATTGGACTTGTTCGATTCATTGGATTTCAAATCACTTTTCAAAGAAGAATCATGAATAACATTTTTCAAAAAACTTTTCTCAAGCACATTTTTCAACACTGTTTTCAATGAATCTCTTTGGAAATCATCTTTCAACTCACAATTTGAGGGCTTCTCATTCTCAAGATCATGCACATGCAATGAAGGAGGAATAGTGTGTGGAACGGGATGGGTGACAACTTGAGGTTGTACCGGTTCACTCTCTTCATTAGGCATTCTAACTTGATTGTCTACTACCCTACCACTTCTCAAGGTTGTTACCGCATTGACATGCTCAACATTATGCCCTTCCAATGAGGATTTGGTTTCTACAACACATTGTTGTTTGATTGGGGCATTCACGTGCATCTTTCCCTTCTCTCTAGCATTAAGTGTTTCAGCTATTTGCCCTACTTGGGTTTCTAGCTTGGCAATCGACTGAGAATGAGAATGCAACAATTGAGTATTTGCTTCTAGAGTGCCCAAAGCAATTAAAACCTTTTCCTCAAAAGCGGAACCTCTAGAATTTCCTTGAGAATATGATTGGTTAGGAAAATGAGAATTAGCAAATTGATTTCCTTGTAAGTTATATGGTCTTGAACCTTGGGATCCTTGGTTTTGAAGTGGAGGTGGAATGTATTTCCCTTGAAAACCGCCTTGGGAAGAGTTTGAGCCCTCCCCTTGGTTTTTCCAAGAAAAATTAGGATGATTCCTCCAACCGGGATTGTAATGATTACCATAAGGATTGTTCCCTTGGTTCACAAATGTTGCATTAACTTGCTCAATGGGTTCATTTTGAATTTGTCCATGAGGACAATTAGGAGTAGAATGAAGAACACTAGACCAAGTCATACATGATTCATTTTGAGCTCTAGGAGAATGATTAGGAAAGGAAGACACTTGATTCCCCGAGTTTTGATTGATCAATTGATCAAATTTTTGAGATAAAGACTTCATCTCGGCGGTTATATCATTTGAGTGGTCAACTTGATATAAGCCAACACTCTTCCTACCTTGAGAATTTCTACCATTCCTAGATGACAATGTTCTGTGCAAAGAGTTTTCACTCATGCTCTCATAAAGACGCCACACGTCTTCCTCTTGCCAGTCTATATAAGAACCTCCCATTGAAGCATCAACCATGCCTTTATAATTGTCCGATAAGCTTTCAAAGAAGAATTGGACCAATTACCATTTAGGCATGTCATGGTGAGGACACTTCCTAAGCAATTCATTGAAGCGTTCCCATGCCTCGTGGAAAGTTTCTCCCTCCCCATGTGTGAATTCCCTAATAGCGGTTCTCATAGCATTGGTCTTCGAAACCGGATAGTACTTTTTCAAAAATTCTTGTTGCATTTCTACCCAAGAAGTTATAGAAAAAGGCCTAAGGTTGTTGAACCAATACTTCGCCTTATCTTTAAGGGTGAATGGAAAAAGTTTCAGCCTTAAAACTTCTTCCGGCATGTCCGTGTATCGAACGGTAGAACAAACTTCAAGAAACTCATCCAAATGCTTGTAAGGTTCTTCACTAGGAAGTCTATGAAAGTTAGGTAGCATTTGGATAGTTTATGCTTTAATCTCATAATGGTGTGCTCTAAATGGTGGCAATTGAATGCATGTGGGTGCATTATACTCATTAGGCACATAGTGATCTCTCAATGCGAGTGGTGGATTAGCAACTTGAGGTGCAACATGGACACCTTGGTTATATTGAGCTTGATTAATGATGGGGGGTTGTGGTGCATACATTGGCCTTGGAATTCCCATTGGAATTTGGCCTTGTTGTTAAGGAGGTTGATGAATGTATGGCCTAGGCATGCCTAATGGAACTTGCATATTATCATTTTGCACATTAGGGTGAAGGATGCCTTGTTGGTCTATATGACCAAGGTCTTTAACATGATCATCATTGAGAACATCCATTGGTAGATTGGTTCTATGTGAACTTCCTCTTCCCCTTGGATTCTAAATGCAAATCAAGAGGGACAAGAGTAGGTCTCAATGAACGACGACCATGCATGCACAATGCAACACGAATAAGCAACTTTCTCAACAATGCAATTAAACTTCACAACCACAATTTTCAAATGCAATATATGTCAAATAAATGCCTCCATGTGGGCCCCCGATTTAACTAAGGAGGTTGAGTAAGAAGGTCTCACAATAGTCCTTTAGCACTTCAACTCTAAATTTAAAAGCTTAGCTTAGCAAAAATTTTTTAGCAACTCTTCATTTTAAGCATTTTTCCTTTGCTTTGCTTTGCTCCTTAGCTTGGAAGTTCTTTGCTAGCTCCTTGCTCAATGCACCTTGTTAATGAAGAACAAACTTAATAAGGAATCAAAAACAGAAAATAAAAAGAAAGTAAAGACACGATTAAAAGAGTACTAATCCTAATTGAATTTCACAATTCGACGTTACCAATTTAAAAATCCCCGGCAACGGCGCCAAAAACAGACGGCGGCCGTTCCAATACGCCAAACTGAATGTAGTGAATGTGTGGTTCAAGAAAAGCCTTTTATGTTAAATTTAAATTTATAAAAACCACTACCAACACTACTACTAACGTAGCAAGAGTGAGTAGGGATCGTCCCAAGGGATTATACGTGTTGGAATTTCAACTTCGACTCTAGCGTACCAAATGATTGCAAAAGAGAATTGGGTTGGTTGATTACTTCTAGAAAAGAATTAATTAAAATGCAATAAGATAAAGAGTAAGTAAGAAGGAAAGGTCTTGGGGTGTAGAGATCACCACCAAACAATACTATTCCAAATCATAATCAAGTGACTAATGAGGGAAATGAATGTGTTGCAACAATGTTGTGTGTATAAAAGACATTCAATTGGTAAGGGTGACTCAACAAGTGCAAATTGTCTCAATCAACATGTGTGAGGCCACAATACATCTATTGGTAGAGGAATATATTGTCTAGACATCATGTGAAGAGAACAAAATATCAAATCAAGTCATTGAACCTTTCATTAAGCTCATAGTCCAAGCAATCCATAAGGATGACTTAGTTAAACATGCATTATCTAAACATCATGTGAGAGGCCATAATTTATCTATTGGGAGAGGAATAAATTGTCTAAACACGTGTGAAAGATACAACATATCATAACTAGTCATTAATCCTTCATTAAGCTCACAATCCACATACAACATAATATTAGAGGAATATGCCATTTGGACTCACAAGCATGGAACATCAAACATCAACAGTAGATTGTCCTCCCATCTAACATTATACTACCACTACACTAAATCTACACTACTAGCATGAAAATAAAGCTATCTAGACTAGGGGAGAGGCACAAGCCATCAAGAATAGGCATAAACCATCAAATGAACCAAAATAGCATTCATTAAGCATATCATCTTGATAATCTCTAAATCTATAGCATCAATACACATAGACATGCATCAAAAACACTAAATCTAGAGATAAGCACATGAATATCCCACTTTAGCATACATAGACATATGGGTAGAATAGAATAGTCAATTGGAAGCATTAAACCATACAAACCATGAAATAATCAAGATTTATATATACATGAATATCAAGATGTATCATACAACACTAATCCCTCAATAATACACAAGATTAGAGTATAGAAAGCATGCTTGGGGCTAACTCTAGCCCCAAGAGGATGTCTAGACACTCATGGTAGTGATGATCCAACCCTCAAGGGCTAACTCCATGGCTGCTCCTTGTTGGTGAAGATCTCCTCCAATGGTGCTCTAGCTTCCCTCCTTCCTCCTCTCCAAGAATAGCCTCCAAGATGATTTTCAATATGTGACAAGAGACTCTAGGCCCCCCTCCAAAAAGTGTATCATATTCCTTATATAGGTAGGTCAAATACACCCTATGATGAGCTGTGGTCGTGCAAGGCATATTCTCGAATGATTAGGTGAAGGACGGAATAAATGAGCTGGACTTTAACTCTTTCTCGCTGGAGGAAGTTCGATCGATCGAACCTTAACTTGGATCGATCGAAGATGGGTTCGATCGATCAAACTGCATCTTGGATCGATCAAAGTGGTCTCACTCCTCCGGATAAGGACAAGGCTGAGATATTTCGAAGATATTTATGGGGAAAAGGACAAAAGCAGTTGGTAGGCGTACAGCTATGGATAAGATCAATCATTTGAATAGGATAAAATAGGGTTCGATCGATCGAAGGTGATGTTGGATCGATCGAACTTGGAATTTCAGCAAAGGCCAAGGTTGGATCTATCGAGAAGTACTGTGATCGATCATAGATGTTCGATCGATCGAACTCTAAGTTGGATCGATCAAACTTTTCAGCTGCACAACTTTGATTCCTTTTTGGTCCTTGCTTTCTCCACTTTGCTCCCTCCTTTGGTTTATCTCAGGATTGCTTTAATTAAGCTCTTATTTGGCTGAGTTAGCTCAATTTTGGGATTAGTGCCTAAAAATATAAATAACACGTAATAAGTCTAAAACGGCAAAGTAAGATAGATAAAGGTACTAGAATGCTTAAGCTTAACGGGTTTAAATGCGCACTTTTCAGTGCTCATCAACCACCCTACTAACAACTTTTGTCCTTTTCCTAAAAATATCTTCGAAATATCTCAGATTTGTTTTTATCCAAAAAGCGCTGCCATTGAGGATCGATCCAACTTCAGTTCGATAGATCTCAGTTATGTTCGATCGATCCAAGTCCAAGGTTCGATCGATCGAACTTCTTCCAGTACGAAAAAGTTAAATTTTTAGCTCTTTGAAAGCTGTCCTTATCCAATCATTGGGGAATATTTTGTGTAGGACCCCAATTCATTTTGTGTGTCACTTAACCTACTTATATATAGAATATGATACACTTTTTGAGAGAGACACTTAGATTGATTTATCACAATAGAGGCTATTCTTAAGGAGGAAGAAAGGAGGAGGAGGCTAGAGACACAAGCTTGGGAGCTCTTCATCAACCAAGGAGTAGATTTCTTACATGGAGTTTGCCCTTGAGGATTGGAGAAGCATTACTATGAGTGGCTAGACATCCTTTTGGGGCTAGAGTTAGCCCCAAGCATGCTTTCTACATCTTGATTTTGTGTGTTATTGATGGATTAGTGTTGTAATACATGTTTTGGCACTTTTATATATATATATAGATCTTGTTTATTTAATGATTTATGTGGTTTAATGCATCCAATTAATCATTTCATTCTATGCTTCCAATTGATCATTTCATTCTATCCATATGTCTATGTATGTTAGAATAGATATTCATGTGTTTGTCTCTTTTTCTTATGTTATTGATGCATATCTATGTGTATTAATGCCATAGATCTAGAGATTGTCAAAACATAGTGCTTAATGGAATGCTCTTGTAATTTTCTTGATGGTTTATGCTCATTTCTTGATGGATTGTGCCTCTCCCTTAGCTTAATTAGTTTAATTTCATATCATTAGCTTAATTGTAGTGTAGTGGTAGCATAGTTGTTAGATGGGAGTACAATCCATGTTTGTTGTTTGATGTTCCATACTTTTAAATGCAAGTAGCATATGTCTCTAACCTTGTGGTGTATTTGGCTTGTAAACTTAATGAAAGGATTAATGACTTGCTAGATATATTATGCTTTTCACATGCTATTTAGACAATATATACTTAATTGTTAGATATATTGTGCTTTTTACATGTTGCTTAGACAATATATACTTAATTGGTCACCCTTGCTAATTAAATCAACCAAACACACACACACACATCAGTATTGCAACACACATTTCCCTCATTAGTCACTTGTTAAGGGTGTAGAAAAGTATTATTTGGTGGTGACCTCTAAACCCCAAGATCTCTCTCTCTTACTTACTCTTTATTGCATTCAATTATTTAGTTTAATTTACTCTCTAGTTTAATTAACCAACCAACTATTTGTTTGATCACTCGACCTACTAACCCTAATAGTGATTCCAGAACCAAATTCAACTCCAATCCCTTAGGACGATCCCTACTCACCCTAACTATATTTTTAGTGAAGGTAGTAGTGGCTTTTATAAATGTAAAACTTAGCCCTCGCCTGAATGCAAACTCTTAAGCTTATGGTGTAGCGACGACCGACCACCACCTTGGGCCCCCAAAATTGGACTTTTTGGTGCATTTGGACACCCTACGATCGATCGCACCTTTTTGGAGCCTAAAAACAAAATGTTGTGTTTTGTAGGATTGATCACATTGTTCCTACAAAAGATCGTATCCCTGTTCACAATACTATTGAGCTAACTTCAAATGGCCATATCTCCCTCATTTTTAATTCAAATTAGGTCATTTTTGTGCTTATATTGACACTCTTGAAACCAAATTTACAATGATACCAGTCTCATTAAAAAATTCCAAGCATGGTATGATTTATAACATTTTTAGTGAGAATTAGTTATATTTTCCTTATGATAAAAATGCCAATTTGTTATGAAACCATTCCTCTAGGGCCTAAACCCTTATATGATGTTTACATATGGTTGTTATGACTTAAATAGACTCCATTTGGTACATCATTCATGGTCACATTATTGATAAGCGCCGAATATTGCATATTCAAGCGCCCTTAATTGCATTATTTAAGTCCATTGTTTGTTTAATTATGTAGATTACCTTCATATGCACGTTTTTGCGTATTTTCAGGTCCATTTGCCAAAAAGAAGCAAGAAGGATGCTTTGTGGAGTTTTGAACATCAAAGGTCACAATGTTGAATTTCTGGCAGCAGTGGAACCTGGACTTTGCTCGCCATTTTCACCTTGAAAACTCGAGAACTGGACTTCTCTCATAACATGACATATTTATAGCTCTGAATCAGCTTTCCAAATCTTCAAGCAGTTCGTCATTCAGAGTTCGGAGCAGAGAGTTATGATCTTCTTATCATAGGTGCTTACAACTGCCTGGCAGCAATGAATTTCTGCCTTTCTCTTCAATTTCGACCAACCATCCTTGAGAATTGGATCTCTATCAAAACATGAAGTTTTTAGAGATCTGAATTAGCTTTCCAAATCTTCAAACAGTTCATCATTTGGAATTCAGAACACAAAGTTATGGCCGTTTTACCAAAGTAGGTCCGGGCGGAGCAAACCAAGCATAAGGCATTCTGGCCAATTTTCGAGTGCTCGAGGCCTTATTTCGAGTGCTCGAAATTAGGGTAGATTGCTTCACGAGATCAGCAGTGGAGTTAGGACTTTGCTTGCCATTTTGACCTAGAAAGCTAGAGAACTGGACTTCCATCATAACATAAAAGATTTAGAGCTCTGAATTAGCTTTCTAAATCTTCAAACGGTTCATCATTCGGAGCTCGGAGCAGAGAGTTATGGCCTTGTTACCAGAGGTGCACATAATAGCCTGGCAGCACTGAAGTACTGCCTTTCTCCCCATTTTTGACCAACCAGACTTGAGATTTGGGTCTTCATCAAAACATGAAGTTTTTAAAGCTCTGAATCAGCTCTCCAAATCTTTAAACAGTTCGTCATTCGGAGTTCGGAGCGCAAAGTTATGGCCATTTCATCAAAGTAGGTCTGGCAGAGCAAGTGAAGCATGGAGCTTTTTACACTAAATTCGAGTGCTTGAGGCCCTATTTCGAGCACTCGAAATTTGGTAGTTTGCTCCATGAGACAGCCCACTTGTGCTCTGAAATTTCCAACTTTGGATTTCCCTATTAATGAGGTGGTTAGGGATTTTTTTTTTGGAGGAGAGAGAGGGTTTTGTTGGAGGACAAAAGGTAACCAAAGGCCACACATTTCATATCCTTGAATTTTTGCACGATAGAGGAGAGAGAAGAGAGCAAAGAGGAGGAGTTCTTAAAGCTTCAAGGAGGAAGCTCAAAAATAGAGGGGAAAACCTTGCTTCTTCCTTCATCTAGGGCCACCATGGGTAACTAAACCTCCTCTAGGTAGGTGATAAAGCTCCATTTTGTAAGCTTTGCTTTGTTTTGATTTATATTTGGGGGTTAATATATGTATGTAATCCTTCCACGAACTAGAGCTCTTCATTTGATGTAATGAATTTCAATACCTATACATAATCATCTTGACTTAAATATCTTGTCTTAGATGATTTTTCTCCTATGATTATATTGCTACATTTTCATGGTGACAATGGAATGGAGTTTATGGAAGTGTTGTTAATGGCATGATATTTAGGAGATTTGATAATCTATTGCTTAGGATCTTCCTTTGATAGATTATTCTTGGATTCTATGTCATGTGCTTCTACTATGTGATTAAGGGCTTGATAACTCTATGCTTAGTGAGTATGTCTAAGGTTATAACCTAGTTTAGGTAACCAAAACATGCAATGCTTTGATAGGTTATTCTTACCTATTGATTTCATAAATTTCTTGAAGGGAATGTAATAATTTGTGTTGTTGCATCCTATGGTTATACATATATGTTATTCCCCTAAGTAAATCATATCCTAACATGCTTATTGATGGTTGTGGAGTCTCTTCCTAGTCTCTTCTCTATTGTTCTATTTCATCCTAAATTCCTTGCAAATTAGTGTTTTATGCACTTTGAATTCCTAATTTAAGTGACAACAAACAAAACCTTTATGAACACCCCCTCATCATTCTAGAAAGATTCTAGACACTAAGGTTGCCGTAAGACTAGTGCAGTCCCAGTGGTTCGACTTACCCGACCAATAGCCCTATTTTACAATGATTCGTGCTATTGCGAAGGTTGATGTATAGTTGATCAACCGATCAATTTTTGGCACCGTTGCCGGGGACTGCAAACGGTTTAGCGACCAAAGTTCTAGGGTTAATTTAGCTTGATTGTGCATATTGTGTTTTGTGAATATTTCTTGTGTGTTTTAACCATCTTTGTGTTGTAAGTGAGATCCTAGGGACTCGAAACTCACCGTGGGAATGCTAGCAAATTGTGAGTCTAGAGGACCCCAGGTAAGTCTCGTGACTTCTAGTTTCGAATTGTGGATATTGTGCATGTGTTACGCTTAGAAGTAGTTAATTTATTTGTGAAGCCCTTGTCGTGGCCATTTATTTCCTATCTTGTTGATAATTGAGGAGAAAAGGATCATTGTATGTGGAGTTGATGATAAAGAATTGTTGTGTTGATTATGTTGTGTGTTGTTGATGTTTAACTCCTAGATGGAGAATAATTATCTCCCAACTCAATTCTACGCACCACATGCGTTTTGTGCTTTTTGCTCTAGTAATTCACATCATACAAGAGATTGTCTTCCAACGAGACAATTCTCGGATTTTTATGTAGAGCAATTAAATGAAAATTTCTTTGAACCGGGTAGTGATCCATACTTTAATGGTTACAACTCGGGTTGGGGAGACCAACAAAACTTCTTGTGGCATGACATAGGAAATTCAACCCCACAATCTCATATGCAACCTTTTCAACCCAATGATCATTCTTTCCTGCCCTCTTCTCCTTTTCCACCGTCTCCATTGGATGAGCTAATTGTTGCTAACAAACAAATGATGGAGTCTATGCACATGCAAATGATGGACTCCAACAATCAACTATTGGCTTCCCTTGCTAGCATGCAATCCACAGTAGAGTCTATCAATCAAGTGGTACCATATCACCAGTCCCAAGTTAGTGCAATGATAGATGACCAAATATCTCAAATTCAACAAAGGATTAATGCTAAAAATCATGAAGAGGAGGAAACATTTTCATTTGAATTTATGGCCAATCCAAAAGAAAATTCTATGAATGATGAGATTACTCCTAGTAACTTTCATCATGAGAATGATCAAGTGGTTATTACATGTGAAAATGATGAAATGGTGGTTGAAGATCATATTGTTGCCCCACATCAAAATGAAGCAATTGTGGTTCAAAATGGGAAAAATAATGATGTAGAGATTGTCTACCCTACTCCAAAACAGCCCCTACATAATCCTTTGCTTGATGCACCTCCTTCAATGGAGGATCCTCTAAAAGCTTGTTTGGCTCATTTCAATTGTGAGGATTTTATTGTTGACAATTCCATTTCGGAGGTGAATTCTTTGCTTAATATTCATCCACCTATTCATTCTCTTCCTTGGTCAACATCAAATGTATCTCTTTCTTGGGAAATTACATCTCATCCCATTCCCTCACTTGAGTTGTCTCAAGTTGTTGAGCCCGAGCCGCCGGATAAGTGTGAGGAGGATGTTGAAATTTTGAAGGATAAGTTGTCGAGCATTCCCGTGCTCAATGTGACCCTTCAAAAGCCTTTGCTAGGTGCACTCTCACCTACTCCATCTTCCTATAATCCAAATCAGTCCCATAATCCAAAGTACTTTATTGAGGATGAAGAGTGGATTGAGGTCTTTCCATTACCTCTTTCCAACTTTTGTCTTCAAGCTCTTTTTCTTCCGCTTCCAAACGAACTTTTTTACTTAGGGAAGCTTGAATCTCTAGAGAGACATGGTATAAGGTAAGGAGGACTAACCTGATCTCGGTGCATCTAGCTATCGCGCTAAATTTAGCACTCATGGGAAGCAATTCTTTCAATTTCCAAGCTTCCCTCCTTTCAATTGCCTGAGCCTTGAAATTTTCTGGGAAATGGTTTCGAAAAGCCAAAAATTTGATTTTCCTGGAATGCTCTTCAGTTGTGTTCCACAATTTTAGACCAGCTTCTTAGACCTGCTCAACTCTTGTTTTCATTCCCGAAAGTTTCCAGCTCTATCAGGCAATTTTCTCGGACTTTCGACATGGCACTCACATGTATAACCTCTCATCTTCAATGCATTGTTGAAATGTTCTTAATCTCATCCATGCATTGAAGAGATGTTCCAAAGTTTGAAAATTTTCTCAAAATCATCCATGCATTGTGTGAGGTTGCAAAAGTTGGGAAATCTTCTTAAAATCATCCATGCACTCATTGAAAAAAAAAAAAAAAAAAAAAAAAAATTGCACAATTTGAAAAATTTTCTAAATTTTCCATGCATTGCAATGAAGTGTAGAGTTTGACAATTTTCCCTCCTTGCATTAGAATGGATTGAAGTTCAAAAGTTGAAAGTTCATCCATGCAATATTGCATTTTTGCATGCATAGACACCTTGCTTTGCATGCATTCCATTCATTTCTATGTTGCATGCAATTTTTTTTTTATGTTGCATGCACTTCTTTGTTGCATGCATTCCATGCACTTCTTTGTTGCAATCTTACATGATGGATGGATGGTTGGAAGCACCATGCATGGCAATCTATCCATGCAAGATCATCCATGCATTCAAGTTGGCTGAAACATTCCATCTCCAAGTGCCAATTCATTTCCAAGCTACTGAGCCAATTTTGTGCCCTCCAAATCCCATTCAGATTGCTCCAAATTATCACACCAATTTTGCATGCTCACTGCCCAAGTTTGGAGCGCTCTAGCTTCCATTTGGATTGCTCCAATTGTGAACCAAACTTCCATGAGCCTACTGCCTTCATTTAGAGCACTCTAGCTCCCATTTGGAGTGCTCCAAATTTTCAGCCCAACTTCCGTAACCTTCTGAGCCATTTTAGAGCACTCTAAATTCTGGTTTGAGTGCTCGAACTCCATGCACCAACCAACCCTCACTCTCTGCCAAAATCTCGAGCCCTCGCAATACCATTTCGATTGCTCGAAATTGCTTGCACCAAACACCCGAAACACTGCCTTCATTTCGAGTGCTCGTAGGCTCATTTTCGAGCACTCGAAGTTAGCCTCTCACTCTCTTCTAAACTCACCACTCCACCTCTCTCTCTCACCACTCAGCAAACCCAAGACCTCCATGCTTGCAGCAACCACCTCACAACCATCTCATCAACCACTCCATGCACCAACCCTCTCCAACACCATCCACCCTCTCGGCATCATCCTCAACCTTCTCTCTCTCTCTCTTACCACTCTCAGCCACCTCAACTCCAACCCACCAACCTCTCACCATGCATGCCCTCAAGCACACCACCCACACCCATGCACACCTCCATGCATGCACACCATGCAAGCCACCACCATCCCTCATCAACTCTCTCTTATTCCACAACCCACCATCACCAATCTACACCCCTTCAACCTTTCCCTCACTCACTGCCAAGACTTCGAGCACTCGAAGTCCCATTTCGAGTGCTCGAAGTGTGCAGCATAATACACCATCCTCACATTCCAAGCCCTCGCAACCAACCTCCCAACCTCATGCATCTCCTTCCTCTCGGCTTCTCTCCATTCCCTTCCCTCCCTCGGCTTCAAACACCAAACCAACCTTCCTCATCTCATTTCTCTCTCTCCACAGCACAACCACCCCCTCAACACCATGCACACACCACCCCCAAGCAACCAACCTCCATTCCCCAAACCAACCACTCTCGGCATATCTCTCTGCAACCCAAAACACCAACCCCACAACCTCATCTCCATAAACCATGCATGTATTTCAACACCACCCATCAACCACAAACCAACCTCTCGCAGCCAACCATGCAAACCAACTTCTCTCTCTTCCACCATCCATCCTCTCAACCCCAACATCAACCAACCAAACCCACAACCCAAAACCACCATGCTCGGGCACCCCTCCTGCATGCACACATCTCTCGGCATCTTCCACCATTTGTCTTCCTACAGAAATTAATAGTACTAATAATAATAATAATACTAAATAAATAAATAAATTTTTTTGGCATTATTTTGTTTTGCATTTTACGCTTATGGCTAATGTCAGCATTTGTCTTTTGTTTGGATTTTTTATCTTGCACTAAAATTTAGGTTAGTGTTTTAATTTCTGTTTTGGTTTTTCTTACGAGACCTATGCTTTTACCTGTGTACATTAGTTGTGTTTTGATAGGTCTTCATATCCAAGTTTGGGGGACGCAGTTGCGCACTCACATAGTTGAACATCTTCGCCTTTGTCACTCCACTTGGTATTATTGTTCCTTTCCCCCCTTTTTGCTCTTATTTTGATTTACTTGTCTTCTCACATTGAGGACAATGTGACATTCAAGTTTGGGGGTGCATTTATGCATTTTTGGTTTCATAATTTTTGCTAAGCAATGATAGTATAACTTGACACTTGTCGGAGATGAAGTATATGTTTAATACCTTGTGTATAGAAGCAATTGACATTTTTGAAAATAAAGAAAAATTTGAGTTGAAATGATTATGTAGATTCAAATTAGTCCGTATAAATGTCTCAATTAGATTCTTGCTGGATTTACACTCTTATAAGCTTCACAATGCACAGATGCACATTGGAAACTTAACTGTGAGGCATGCAACTTGATCAACCTTGACCTTGGCCTAGTTAATCTGATTTAATGAACCTGATAGATGAATATCTTTGGCATGATTTAAGTTGAAAAAAAAAAAACTGAGAAAGAAAGAAAAAAATGACCAGTTGACGTTCGTAGCCTTTCCAACTCGAGCTATTAAGCCCTAGGAGTGTCTCTACCCTTAGCACCCTAAAGCCATCTGGTTTGGGAGTTGTTGGCCTAACGCTTGCTACAAGGGTTGGTTAGAAAGCTTAAAGGACTTAAACATTGCACGGTCATTCAAAAAAATTGTAATAAACATGGTTCGCTAGAGTTCGTAGCCTTTCCAACTTGAGCTATTAAGCCCTTTGGAGTGTCTCTACACTTAACACCCTAAAGCCATCTGGTTTGGGAGTTGTTAGCCTAACGCTTGCTACATAGGTTGGTTAGAAAGCTTAAGGAACTTTAGCATTGCACAACCATTCTATGTTTCGCTTATGAGTTGCAATAAATTGTCAACAAGCAACAAAAGTTGTCTTGTAAATAAAATTATGCCTTAGGGACCTCATTTAAAGGGGAATTCAATGATTTGAAAACTTGTGCTTTGGAATTGGAAAAGAAAGTAAAAGCCGCATGTTGAGAATCCAATTCACTTTCACTGAAGTTAGAGTTGATTTCCATTCAAGAGATGATAATTGAGTTATTTATATAGTCTATGATGTTGATACATACATGTTGAAATGTGTTTAGTATCAATGCTTCATATATGCAAGGTAGTCTTCCCAATGACCCCATCTCCAGTTCTTTGTTGTTTCAAATTGTATTTGAGCTATGTTTGCACTTCATTTCACCATGGATGATATTTTTGTGGTAGCATGCCCATGGTTGTAGTTTCATTGAAGTATTCATTTTGTTTTTGCTAAGGGACTAGCAAAATGTAAGTTTGGGGGTGTGATAAGCGCCGAATATTGCATATTCAAGCGCCCTTAATTGCATTATTTAAGTCCATTGTTTGTTTAATTATGTAGATTACCTTCATATGCATGTTTTTTGCGTATTTTCAGGTCCATTTGCCAAAACGAAGCAAGAAGGATGCTTTGTGGAGTTTTGAACATCAAAGGTCACAATGCTGAATTTCTGGCAGCAGTGGAACCTGGATTTTGCTCGCCATTTTGACCTTGAAAACTCGAGAACTGGACTTTCCTCATAACATGACATATTTAGATCTCTGAATTAGCTTTCCAAATCTTCAAACGGTTTGTCATTCGGAGTTCAGAGCAGAGAGTTATGATCTTCTTATTATAGGTGCTCAGAACTGCCTGGCAGCAATGAATTTCATCCTTGCTCTTCAATTTTGACCAACCATCCTTGAGAATTGGATCTCTACCAAAACATGAAGTTTTTAGAGCATTGAATGAGCTTTCTAAATCTTCAAACGGTTCATCATTTGGACTTCAGAGCACAAAGTTATGGCCATTTTACCAAAGTAGGTCCGGGCGGAGCAAACCAAGCATAAGGCATTCTGGCCAATTTTTGAGTGCTCGAGGCCTTATTTCGAGTGCTCAAAATTAGGGCAGATTGCTTCACGAGATCAGCAGTGGAGTTAGGACTTTGCTTGCCATTTTGACCTAGAAAGCTCGAGAACTGGACTTCCATCATAACATGAAAGATTTAGAGCTCTGAATTAGCTTTCTAAATCTTCAAACGGTTCATCATTCGGAGCTCGGAGCAGAGAGTTATGGCCCTGTTACCAGAGGTGCACAGAACTGCCTGGTAGCACTAAAGTACTGCCTTTCTCCCCATTTTCGACCAACCAGACTTGAGATTTGGGTCTTCATCAAAACATGAAGTTTTTAAAGCTCTGAATCAGCTCTCCAAATCTTTAAACGGTTCGTCATTCGGAGTTCGGAGCACAAAGTTATGGCCATTTCATCAAAGTAGGTCTGGGCGGAGCAAGTGAAGCATGGAGCTTTTTACACTAAATTCGAGTGCTCGAGGCCCTATTTCGAGCACTCGAAATTTGGGCAGTTTGCTCCACGAGACAGCCCACTTGTGCTCTGAAATTTCCAACTTTGGATTTCCCTATTAATGAGGTGGTTAGGGATGTTTTTTTTGGAGGAGAGAGAGGGTTTTGTTGGAGGACAAAAGGCAACCAAAGGCCACACATTTCATATCCTTGAATTTTTGTAAGATAGAGGAGAGAGAAGAGAGCAAAGAGGAAGAGTTCTTGAAGCTTCAAGGAGGAAGCTCAAAAATGGAGGGGAAAGCCTTGCTTCTTCCTTCATCTAGGGCCACCATGGGTAACTAAACCTCCTCTAGGGAGGTGATGAAGCTCCATTTTGTAAGCTTTGCTTTGTTTTGATTTATATTTGGGGGTTAATATATATATGTAATCCTTCCATGAACTAGAGCTCTTCATTTGATGTAATGAATTTCAATACCTATGCATAATCATCTTGAGTTAAATATCTTGTCTTAGATGGTTTTTCTCCTATGATTATATTGCTACATTTTCATAGTGACAATGGAATGGAGTTTATGGAAGTGTTGTTAATGGCATGATATTTAGGAGATTTGATAATCTATTGCTTAGGATCTTCCTTTGATAGATTATTCTTGGATTCTATGTCATGTGCTTCTACTATGTGATTAAGGGCTTGATAACTCTATGCTTAGTGAGTATGTCTAAGGTTACAACCTAGTTTAGGTAACCAAAACATGCAATGCTTTGATAGGTTATTCTTACCTATTGATTTCATAAATTTCTTGAAGGGAATGTAATAATTTGTGTTGTTGCATCCTATGGTTATACATATATGTTATTCCCCTAAGTAAATCATATCCTAGCATGCTAATTGATGGTTGTGGAGTCTCTTCCCTAGTCTCTTCTCTATTGTTCTATTTCATCCTAAATTCCTTGCAAATTAGTGTTTTATGCACTTTGAATTCCTAATTTAAGTGACAACAAACAAAACCTTTATGAACACCCCCTCATCATTCTAGAAAGATTCTAGACACTAAGGTTGCTGTAAGACTAGCGCAGTCCCAGTGGTTCGACTTACCCGACCAATAGCCCTATTTTACAATGATTCGTGCTATTGCGAAGGTTGATGTATAGTTGATCAACCGATCAATTATCCCAGCTAATGTGGGCTTGATCTTCCACATTTCGCTTCTGCATATGAGTTAGGTTAGTTTGACTTTGAATTTTGCTTTCGGACTCGGGTCTCGGGTCCAACTTTCATATCATTTCACTCATAAACCGGGTCACTTAGATTCGGGGTGTGACACATTACATGTGACTATTCACGTCAAGTGGTAGTGTCTGATGATGAACAAACACCTGTAATTGGTTGTATCTAGTGATAAAAAGACACATATAACTCTATAAATACTAGCCATAATTTATTCGGTCATTTTTCTCAAAACTTTTTCTCTGGCTCTCTAGAATTAACCCAATTCTAGTTGGTTCAAGGTCAAGTAGTCTAAGTCACTTAGTCTCAAGAGCAATACAGATGAACCGTATTAAAATTTGTCCCAGCCATTTGCTTCGAATCAAACCCAATTCATATTTTCTATAGTATAAATGCATTTTTTAGGTCAAAGAAAGTACTAAATAGAGGAAGTTTGACGAATCTACGAGTTTGGAGTGCTGGTGGTGGTGGATAGAGACCGTTGTATTTTGAGAGACGTCGTGGAGTTCGTCAACACCATGTGGGGCGTAAACTGTCTTAAAGACATAGTATCCAATACTAGCCTCGGTCTAGGTTCTTTATTTTATTATTATTATTTTATTACTTTATTTGCATGTTTAATTAAATACTGAGTTGCATAATTAATTAATTATTTCTTAGCATATTTTAATTATCTCATGGCATATTAGTATAATGTTTGTTATGTCTTACTTGTCACATGAAGCATGGATTTTCCAACATGTTATTCCATAGGTTTAGTTGTGGAATGGATTTTCATTCTTCGAAATGAATTTTCTTTCCAATGGAATGACCACTTTAAATTTCATACCCAACAAATGAATGATTAGAGTGGTCATTCCATTCCATTCTTACACACCAAACGCAGAATTAATGTAGTGGATAAGGCAAACACTTGAGTTTATCCACTACATCAAGTTGATAAAAACTCAAACGGTCACATTCTTCGGCGAGGCAAATAGGCCTAAATATCATTACCCGAAGTTTTATTATTGTCTTGGACTAATCATACATTGCCTTCATTCGGGTTCACTTTGAAATTGTGATGAGCTCAAAAAATTGAGTTCAGATTCAGCTCATCACACGCAATTTTGAAAAACTCAAACTTGGCTTGGCTCATTTATTAAACAAGCTGAGTTTAATATAATGTTTATGTTTAATCTTATGTCCTTTATAAATTTGTTTATTAGAGGAATCTCTTTTTTGAGATAATCCTTTAATAAAGTTTCTTCTATAATTTAAATTTTCTAAAAAGCTTTGTAGTTGTTTTTTGTCTTTGATTTCTTCATAAAATTCTTTGACTTTTCAAATTATATAGTCTTAAAGTTTTGTAAAGGACTAACTTAAAACTATTCTTAGAAATTACTTCCATTCCTTTTCAACCTCTATTTTCTTGGGTGAAAGTATTATTCCATGCTTTTGGAATTTTTCACACGACATTTTAAGAATTTTCTTGTGTTCGTTAAGGGATTTTAAAAACATAAGTATATTGTCAATATAAATCACACAGAAATTGTAACAACCTACTCCACTACATGGTATGATATTGTCTGCTTTGGGCCGGAGCTCGCTCGGTTTTGCTATTGGGTCTTATCCCAAAAAGCCTCATACCAATTGGAGTGACACACCTACATATAAGCACTTTACCTTTCCCTTACCCAGGCGATGTGTGATTGTGCACTCGTAACTCGCCAGTGTGGTAGCCTGTCTGTTTCTCGCACCTACATACTAGCCCACAGGGTCATCATAATCCACCCCCCTTAGAGGCCCAACGTCCCCGTCAGCATACTTTTGGCTGGGTTAGGCTCTGATACCATTTGTAACGACCCATTCCACCATATGGTATGATATTGTCCGCTTTGGGCCTGAGCCCAAACGGTTTTGCTATTGGGTTTTACCCCAAAAGGCCTCATACCAATTGGAGTGACACATCTATATATAATCACTTCACCTTTCCTTTACCTAGGTGATGTGGGATTATGCACTCGTACATATAAGCACTTCACCTTTCCATTACCTAGGTGATGTGAGATTGTGCACTCGTAGCTCGCCAGTGTGGTAGCCAATTTGTGTCTCGCACCCGCACACCCGCCCATAGGGTCATCATAATAAAATTAAAACAATTAATCCTAATTAAATTAAACAAATCATTTAAAAATAAAATAAAAGTAATTAATCCCAAATAATAAATCCTTTAAAATATCGGGTATTACATTTTTTCCCCCTAACAAAAGGAATTCCGTCCTTGGAATTCACGAATCCATGAAATGAAAATTTTGATTATTAATTTTTTGTAATCTGTGCTTGTTTGAAATACTTTAATTGTTTTGATATCCTCTAGTTTTGTGTGCGGACTTGATCAACCCGTGTTCCAAAATTAGGGGGTATCATAGTTGGTATTAGAGCACTCCAGGTTCAAGTGTCCCTAGGGTGTCTTTCGCTGTGTGACTTCCGCGTTATGTACTCTTTTACTTAGAGCTTAAGTTTATGATTCATTGTATTCTATATTCGGTCCATAAATTCTAAGAAACCCTAATTAACCCTATTGGGTTAAACATCAATTTATAAATTGATTTTTAAATATATATACAATACCTATATACACCAATTTAAAAATAAAATATAATAATTTCATGCTTTTAAATAATCCGATTTAATCCTAATTTAATCAAATACAATTAACTTAATGCTTTTCATTAATCCGTTCTAATCATGATTTAAATTAATAAATTTAATTAAAGCCTTGATACAAAAGGTGAAATCCTTATAGGTTCTAAGAAGAAAGTTAGAGAAGAACTCGCCTGAAGGTTTCGAAACGAAACCGACTTATCAAGCTTTGATTGTCTCTTCCAATTCCAGCGTCCTCTTTCTTAGATCCGGCGTCTCCTTGTCAGCCTTCTTTTCTTCTCTCTCTGTTTCTCTTATTTTTCTAACGTAAAAACCTTTTAACCCTAAACCTTATGTGTGTAATTTATACACATTAAAATCCAAATCCTAGTCCTAGTAAGACTACCAAATAAAAGAAATAATAATTATCAAATAATATAAAATACATACATACATATTATATAATATATGTATATATATATATATGGAGATTACACACATACACACATATATATATATCAATAAATATATACAGATATATCCTTCCATAATAATTATTAATTAATTACATTTATATATATATATATATATATAATTATGCAAAGATAATTATTTAAATATCTTTATAACCATGGGCCCTTATTAATTAACCCAACAAGACTTTATTCAAACCCAATACCACATCCATTGGTCCCACTCCTCTTTAATTCCAATCTAATTAAAATTAACAATTAAAATAATTAAATTAAAGCTAACAATTACAAATAATTAACAAACAATTCACACAAGTATAAATACACACAAATCTAAGAAACAACTCAATCAAAGCATTCCACAAAGCAAAACACTATATCAATTCAACAAATATAATCACGAAATATAATTTAATTAAAATAAGACAATTAATCTAAGCACTCAATTAAATAAAAAAAATTATTTAAAAATAAAATTAAAATAATTAAATCAAACAAATCATTTAAAAGTAAAATAAAAGTAATTAATCCCAATTAACAAATCTTTTAAAATATTGGAGTATTACATTCTTCGCCCCTAACAAAAGGAATTCCGTCCTCGGAATTCATAAATCCATGAAATGAAAACTTTGATTATTTTTTTTTTGTAATCTGTGCTTGTTTGAAATACGTTAATTGTTTTGATATGCTATAGTTTTGTGTGCGGACTTAATCAATCCGTGTTCCAAAATTATGGGGTATGTAATGACCCGGATTTTCACGGATATTTTTTCCCGTTGTCTTTCTTTTCTGAGTTTAGTTCCTCTTCGCTTAGTGTCCTCTCGAGTGCTCTGGAGTGATTTCCGAGACTCTTTTCTGTGGATTGACAACTTCCTTTGAGGATCAAGTCGTTTCAGCATTTTTCGTTTTTTGACACTATTCACTTTTCGTCATTTTCCCTATTTCGTCCTTTTCCCTATTTTGTCTTTTCCCGTTTGACTCTTTGTTGGCGTAAACACACTTCTTGTGTTCGGAGTTGGTTTTTGACTTCATGTATCTCCATCTTGAGTGGTTTCCATGAAATACCTATCTTTACTTTTACAAGAAAGTACTCTGGTTGCTCCCGGTGTCCATAGGGGCATGGATGCAAAGTTCTTTGAAATTATTTTCTTTTCTTGGGGTGTTTTTCGTAAATATCTTTTGAAGATATTTTATTTTAGGAGTTTTTAAGAAAATATTTTTGGAAGATATTTTCATTTTGGGCCATAAGTGTAGTTTTCACTTTTTGGAGGGGCCATTGTGCAATTAATGAAAGTTATTGCAAAATGTCTTGTTTTGAGCCTGGATCCTCGTACGGGATCCATTTTCACATTTCGTCAAGTTATGTACTCTTGGAATTTCCTCCTGGTCGATGTTTTCCAATTTCAGGGTTTCCGGCCCCAATTTGCGCCAAAATTGTTTTGGGGATAACTTTTTACTCGGGACTCAATTTTTGATACCGTTTCTTCCTTTATTCATATTTTATCATTTTAAATCTTTTTCGTTCACAAAGTTTTGCCATTTGAGCGCGTCTACTCAAATTTTACTTTTTCAGACCCGGCGAGGCCCATTCGGGGCACTTTTTGAATTTCTATAAAAGGGGGGTGAGATATTTCATTTTTCATCTTCACCCCTCTTCATGCACAACCTGGGGCTCCCATGGCAGCCCAAGGGGTGCTGCCATCTTCTCTCTCCTCTTTTGGTTCACTTTTCCTTGATGGAAAGTCTTTGGCCTTAACATTTGTTGTTCCCCTCGCCGTGCTCTACCTTTCCCCCTTATTAGAATTTAGTTTTGACCATTTCTTGAGTTTGGTTTTGTGGTCAAGTTATGATTTTGATGGGGCTTTCATGGGGGTTATGTTCACGGCGTTGTCCCCGACAAAACCCAGTAGTTTCGTCGGATTCGGAGCCGTTCCATTTTGATGGCTTTTGAGATTTTCATCTCAAATTGAGGTAGGAAAGGTTTTAGGGTTGTATGTGTTGTATTGAGTGTTTCTCATGATTATACAATTTATATGTATGCCTTGTATCAAATTTAGAAAGTTGGTAATTTTTATTTCTTTTTATAAGATTTAAAATTCATGATCATATATAACTTTGATTTGAATTGTGGCATGCTAGAAAATCATGTTTTAATATGTTTGTTAACATATATTAAATTGGTATTGATTGAATAAAAATTGCATATTTTAATTAATATTTATCTTTTGTGATAGATTAAAGTGCATGGCCGTACCTTGCATGAAATTAAGTTGTAGTATGCTTCTAAATTAGGTTTTGGCATGTTGTTTAACATACTTTAATTTGAGAGCATTTGGACAAGTATGAAAATCTAGAGATTTTAATTAAAATAATTAATTAAAATCTAATTAAGGGTTCCGTTGGCCTAATTGAGTGTTTAGCTTGATATTTGTAATAACTATGACTTATGTACTAGCATATGTTAATTTGGGACCATTTAGAGTTGTTTTAGAATTGAGAGATTTAATTATCATGATGTAATTAAATTCTACCTTGTTGCACCATTGATTGAATCATGCAATTGACATTGATAATATGTTTAAGGCACGATTTTAGGCTTATAATGGAATTATGAGTTTATGTTCCAATATTGAATTATATTGTTATAGCATATAATGAATTGCACACTGAAGATTCGACATGTGATGTTATTATAGTGCGTAACGAATCGCGCTCTGAAGATTCGACATTGTCATCCTATAGTAGTAGTTGATTTAAAGCATGTGTTGTGTGGTTACAACCTACTTGTGCATGGAAGGTGACTTAGTGCATTATATAAATTACGTATAAGTTGTGAACTTATTTGATTATTTTGGAGTCTTGAGACATTGTTACTATAATATGGCTAAAGTTCGGCTTTAGTGCGGGAGGTATGAGTTCTCCCCAATTGAGATAGTGCGCACTAGGGTGGTCTTCCCAGTAGGTTAATGCCCGGAATAACCAATTTGTTCTTGGTTTAGTCCGAGACGTGATGTCCAAGTCTTCCACTATTTGTTTTCGCGTGCAATTCCAGGTTAACAATCATGTTTATATTGTGACTTGTGGTTTTGGTTATTGGCGATTTTGATGTTGTTAAGTACATCTATGTTTATGATTTTAATGAGTCATTTTAATGTTGTTAAGTACATTCATGTTTATGATTTTCAATGAATCATTGTGAGCTTTTAAATGTTGTTAAGTACATTCTTGTTTTATTATTTTTAATGAATCATTATAAGCTTTTAATGTTGATAAGTACATCCATACTATATTGTTCAGATGTAATTTAGGAATGATCTTATAGATTCATTTGGAACATAGACGTTAGGTGACATGATCACTTTTATCGTTTTCGTATTTTAGATTTCAAATTGATGACTTGAGAATCTATATTTTGTTGCTTTGAATAGCATGCTCCTATGTTGTTTGAATTGCATGAATGATGTGATTTATGCTAGAAATGATCTTAGGCAGCTTAGGATGCTCCCTGAGTCTCACATTGACATAGACGTTAGGTGGAATGAACTAAAATAATTAAATTATGCAAACTTGTAAAACGTAGGTCGATGCATGCTCATTTCCTACGAGTAGCTTTATATTACTCACCCCTACGATACTGGGGCATATTTCAGGTACGGGATATAAGATTGGAGATTGCAATTGCTTGGGTGATTTGCTGAGTTGAGCTTCTTTAGACGCATTCTTGTTCACATGCAAGTGTTAGCATGTTCATGATTTGTCTATGAAATGTAATTTTTCTAACTTGGAGGTTTGACATGTCAAATGTTGTAAATGTATTGTAATGAGGCCATAGGCTATTGTAGCACATCTATTTTATCATATTACATACACTTGCATGATCACTTTGGCAAACAATACCTTCCTTGATGAAACAAAAACCTAAAGTTGTATATTTTTTTGTTTGACCCTATTATGTTACAGGGGCATTTCGGGTATTTTGAAATGAGTTTTTTTCATTTTTCCTTGAATGCCACGTAGGAAACTTGATTTTGAGAGGGGGTTTCTTTTTTGTGTTTTTCCAGAAAACATCATCTTGGCCCTCAAAAATCCATATTTTTTCAGAAAATCCTTGCGGCCAGGTTTTGCAACTTTCTAGTACAAATGTAGTTGGTACTATTCATTGACTTTTTTAAAAAAATTGTCTCGACCGATCCGAAACTTCCAGAAGTCTTGTGGATGTATTTTAAGATTGAATTTTCAATTTAGGCAATTTAAAAACCTCCCATAGCCTTATTTCCAAAACTTGGGCAGTAGCTCAGATTAGTTTTTTTCCTCTTGACCTGATTTTCTTGGGGGCATTCTAGGCATTTTACAATGCATTTTTTTTGTTTCCGTCTGCATTTAGGGTAGAAAACTTGATTTTAGGGGGGGTTTATTCTTTGAGTTTTTCCAAAAAAAGTCTGTTTAGATGCCCGTTTTTACTCTCAGTTGCAGCAGTGGTGGGTTGTCCTCGTCGGGCCGCCACGACATCATTTTTGTTTTTGATCTTTTTCCTTCGTCCGGATTCTGAATGATGAAATTCTTGAGTCCATTATGATTAATTTTTTATTGTTTTTCCAGTGGTGTGCTCGATAGCATTTGAATCCACTTTTTGCAAAATAACCTTTTTGCCCCTAGGTTCTTTTTGTCCGTTTTTGAAACGACACTTCTGCATTTGTTTCCTTTGGGTTCCGTGACCTCATTGCGTGTCACATTGGTGTCTTAGAGACGCATTGTATCTCTAGAGACCGTTGTTTCACCTTTCACTTCTGCATTTCGGATCCATTATCGGGTCATCTTTTGGTCATCACTGACGCACCGGGTTTACAAAACTTGGGCCGCCACAAGTGGTATCAGAGCTCCTAGGTTCGAAAACCTTAGGAAAATGGGTTTTGGGTGCATATCATGCTTTTGTTGCCATGCTCTATGTGTTTATATGATTTATGATAACATGTTTTGGTTGATAATATGTTTATGTGCTTACGTGCTATATGTTGTATGCTGTTCGTTTATCATTGTTTTATTCTAATGTAAAGAGTATGACATGTGACGTATGCTAGATTAGAATTGTATAGGCATAATTGTGTTGCATATTTGGCATGACACGGGATTGGTCATTGAGGCACGAGTTGAGGTTGATGGTGATTGTAGTCACAGTTTCGTGGTAGTATAAGTTATTGTCGACCTTTTTAAGGTAGGTGGATGGTCACCTTTTGTTTAGGCTCTTATGAGATGAGTTGTTTGGCGTTAACATAGTGCTGGATTTGTTGGTTTGGGGCCATTATAAGGTTATGGACCTCTTAGGATCCTTGATTGTTCAGGATGATTCCTCTGGAACTTGCATTTTTTGTGGGCGGGTACATTGTGGGCGGGTGCATGGCACTATCATGCTACCGTACTGGCATGCTACATGTGCAGTTCGGATGGAATCAGTGTCGATTTTGTTTTGATAGGCGTTGTCCTTTTGATCAATGATGATGGTGTTTGTTTTGGGGATCAATCATGGTGATTGATTTGGTTGTTGCTGGTATGGCCAGAGTTGCCATTTCCTTTGGAGTTCCCCTTGCGTGATGACGCTTTTAGGATTAAGTCGATTGATTGATGTTTCGGGTAGAGAGAGCATTGCACTGTTAGTGTCACTTGTAGTGTCACCCTTAGATTCAGAGATGGATTGTAAGAGTCTTACCATTATGGTAACGGCTCACATTTGTTTTGAGACAGGTTGTTATTGCATTGGTTTTTGGAGTCAGTGTATGGCTAGGACTGGTCCGTCCTTTTTACCTAGGCACTCTAGGACACGATGTCCATAGGGTTCATGGTTGCATCACTTTTGTTTTCTGCAGTTTCATTTACTACCATGTTAGTAGTATGATTTATGATGTTGTGATGCATGAGTAGATGGAGGTGTATCCATATTTGCCTTCTTGTTGTATGGCATTAACATGCCTTCCTTATATGCTTAGAGATGCCATACTGTTATTACGCTTTAATGATATGCTTTTGTGCTTACGTGGAGACGTGTTGCATGTACCTTTGATTTTTATCTATGTGAGTAGATTTCTTTCTGGTAGTTGCATTCCTTGTCACATGTATGACTTCTAGGTTTGGTTTCCCTTTTGTTTCTCCTCAGTCGCACGTAGTGTGTATGTTGGTTTCCGTAAGAGTTTCGTTGTGAGATTCCTTGTAGAGGAGTTGTCACATTTGTTCAATCTTGAGCTGGCCACTTCCCTAAGGTGGGAAGGATGCTCCATTTTCATGTTGTCATATCGACACTTGTAGGAGGATAGGGTTTCTTCTCTTTTCCTGGTTCGTGTTAAGGACTTTACAAGGAGTGAGTCTCTTCTTTTCGTTACGTTATGCACAGTTCTTGGTTGGTTGGACCGTGAGGATCACCATTGTTGTTTTGAGTCCTTGGTGAGGATTTGATGGATTTTGGTCGACTTACTTCCATGTAGGGGGTGAAGTCTTTGACCTTGTTGTCTTCATTTCAGAGATGGGGTTGTGGTGTTGTCATTTTTAGGATTGGTGGTTCCCTTTCTTTCGTGTCTTCCTTGGGGAGTTTTTGCTGTGGTTGTTGACGGAATTGTGGTGCTCGGAATGAGTTGATTGGTGTGAGATCATTTTATGGGAACTTGTGTCCATATCATTGAAGATTTGTTTGATTGTGAGGTAAGCTCGATGCTCTTTTGAGAATGTCTTTTAGAGACTTGTTTCCGTTTTGGAGGTCTGGATATGGTTAACTTTTAGGAAGAGTTTTGGAGGATCGCTGTTGGATATGGCTTGTTGTGGAGTTTCTCGTCCTAGTTATAACTGGGCATGATTTTGAGGTATCGTAGTTCCAGTGGTTGTTTATGGATCGATAGAAATTGAGGAATTTTGATTTAGCTTGGTGTTGCCAAGCATGGTTTTGAGAGATTCATCTTGTGACCTTAGTTGTTGGCATTTTGATGTGTGTGCCACTTGGTGGATTTGTATTTTGAGGATTTAGTTATCTGTGATAGGGATGTGGATCTGATGTTTGATTATGGTGATTGGTCTTGTAGTTGATCTATTTTAGGGAGAAATGTGAAGGACTTTCGATGAAATATCTTATTATGAGGTTCGTTTTGATTTCTGTAGGCGTTGATTTGCTTGTCAAGTTTTGGATTCTTGATTAATGTTGTTAATAGGGGTATTTTGAGACATTGGAGATGTTGGTTTTGTTGTATTAAGGATTTAAGGCCTTAAGCATAGTGGTACCTATGGTATTGTTGTCAGAGTTTTAGGATTAGCTAGGATGGTCTGGCGAGACATCTTTGGACCATATCTCAACTCTCACAAAATGTTGGTCTCCGTAGTGCTTTTGGTAATAACATTTTTGACATTGATGTCATTTGTGTTGAGAGGTTTCTTGGGTAGACCTAGTGGGGGGCAAGTTATGAATTAGTGCCTTATACTGCCATGCTACCGTATAACCGTATAAAGTTGTGTGTTGTGGGCAAGTACTAGTTGTCGTCGATGCTACCTTACTGACGAGTAAGTGTGGGCGGGCACTAGGCACTGTCATTGCTACCACACATTTAAGTACGTCGTGGGCGGGTTCTGGTCGCTATTCATACTGCCGCATCGTCTTGTTTGGTACCCTGATATGATATGTGGTTATCTTGGAGATCTTTTGGTGGTCGTTTTTGGATCGGTATGATGGTTCATTTAGAGGGATGTTTATGGTTGTTGTTTTCCGTTCCTTTGTCTCACCTTGGGTTCTGTGTGTGAAATCTGACTTGTTGGGTGGCCATTTAGTCACTCTTCTTTTGAGAGGTTGTCCTATCATTAGCACGTGGGTGCGAATGACATTGGTCTGTGCGTTGTCTTTTAGCTTTGGGATTGCTTTTGTATCGCGTTGTGTGGGATACTCGGAGATGTACTCCGTAGTTATCCTTGTTTCGCCTTTTTGTTTTGGTTGGGGCTGTATTTCGGGGACGAAATCCCTTTAAGGTGGGAAGGTTGTAATGACCCGGATTTTCACGGATATTTTTTTTCCGTTGTCTTTCCTTTCTGAGTTTAGTTCCTCTTCGCTTAGTGTCATCTCAAGTGCTCCGGAGTGATTTCCGAGACTCTTTTCTGTGGATTGACAACTTCCTTTGAGGACCGAGTCGTTTCCACATTTTTCGTTTTTCGACACTATTCACTTTTCGTCATTTTCCCTATTTCGTCCTTTTCCCTATTTCGTCTTTTCAATGTTTGACACTTTGTTGGCGTAACCACACTTCTTGTGTTCGGAGTTGGTTTTTGACTTCATGTATCTCCATCTTGAGTGGATTCCATGAAATACGTATCTTTACTTTTGCAAGAAAGTACTCTGGTTGCTCCCGGTGTCCATAGGGGCATGGATGTAAAGTTCTTTGAAATTATTTTCTTTTCTTGGGGTGTTTTTCATAAATATCTTTTGAAGATATTTTATTTCAGGGGTTTTTAAGAAAATATTTTTTGAAGATATTTTCATTCTGCGCCATAAGTGCAGTTTTCACATTTTAGAGGGGTCATTGTGCAATTAATGAAAGTTATTTCAAAATGTCTTGTTTTGAGCCTGGATCCTCATACGGGATTCATTTTCACATTTCGTCGAGTTGTGTACTCTTGGAATTTCCTCCTGGTCGAAGTTTTCAATTTCAAGGTTTCTAGCCCCGGTTTGCACTAAACTTGTTTTGGGCATAACTTTCTGCTCGGGACGCCGTTTCTTCCGTTGTATATATTTTATCATTTTAAATCTTTTTCATTCACAAAGTTTTGCCATTTGAGCGCATCTGCTCAAATTTTACTTTTTCAGACCTGGCGGGGCCCGTTCGGGGCACTTTTTGAGATTTCTATAAAAGGGGGGGTGAGATATTTAATTTTTCATCTTCTCCCCTCTTCATGCACGACCTGGAGCTCCCATGGCAACCCAAGGGGTGCTGCCATATTCTCTCTCCTCTTTTGGTTCACTTTTCCTTGATGGAAAGTCTTCGGCCTTAACGTTTATTGTTCCCCTCGCCGTGCTCTACCTTTCCCCCTTATTAGAATTCAGTTTTGACAATTTCTTGAGTTTGGTTTTAAGGTCAAGTTATGATTTTGATGGGGCTTTCATGGGGGTTATGTTCACGGCATTGTCCCCGACAAAACCTAGTAGTTTCGTCGGATTCGGAGCCGTTCCATTCTGATGGCTTTTGAGATTTTCATCTCAAATTAAGGTAGGAAATGTTTTAGGATTTGTATGTGTTGTATTGAGTGTTTCTCATGATTATACAACTTATATGTATGCCTTGTATCAAATTTAGAAAGTTGGTAATTTTTATTTCTTTGTATAAGATTTAAAATTCATGATGATATATAACTTTGATTTGAATTGTGGCATGCTAGAAAATCATGTTTTAATATATTTGTTAACATATATTAAATTGGTATTTATTGAATAAAAATTGCATAGTTTAATTAATATTTATCTTTTGTAAAAGAATAAAGTGCATAGCCGTACCTTACATGAAATTAAGTTGTAGTATGCTTCTAAATTAGGTTTTGGCATGTTGTTTAACATACTTTAATTTGAGAGCATTTGGACAAGTATGAAAATCTAGAGATTTTAATTAAAATGATTAATTAAAATCTAATAAAGGGTTCCGTTGGCCTAATTGAGTGTTTAGCTTGATATTTGTGATAACTATGACTTATGTACTAGCATATGTTAATTTGGGACCATTTAGAGTTGTTTTAGAATTGAGAGATTTAATTATCCTGATGTAATTAAATTCTACCTTGTTGCACCGTTGATTGAATCATGTAATTGACATTGATAATATGTTTAAGGCATGATTTTAGGCTTATAATGGAATTATGAGTTTATGTTCCAATATTGAATTATATTGTTATAACATGTAACGAATCGCACATTGAAGATTCGACAAGTGATGTTATTATAGTGCGTAACGAATCGCGCTCTGAAGATTCGACATTGTCATCATATAGTAGTTGTGGATTTAGAGTATGTGTTGTGTGGTTACAACTTACTTGTGCATGGAATGTGACTTAGTGCATTATATAAATTATGTATAAGTTGTAAACTTATTTGATTATTTTGGAGTCTTAGGACATTGTTACTGTGATATGGCTAAAGTTCGGCTTTAAAGTGGGAGGTATGAGTTCTCCCCAATTGAGATAGTGCGCACTAGGGTGGTTTTCCCATTGGGTTAATGCCGGAATAACCAATTTGTTCTTGGTTTAGTCCGAGACGTGATGTCCAAGTCTTCCACTATTTGTTTTCGCATGCAATTCCAGGTTAACAATCATGTTTATATTGTGACTTATGGTTTTGGTTATTGGCGATTTTGATGTTGTTAAGTACATCTATGTTTATGATTTTAATGAGTCATTTTAATGTTGTTAAGTACATTCATGTTTATGATTTTCAATGAATCATTGTGAGCTTTTAAATGCTGTTAAGTACATTCTTGTTTTATGATTTTTAATGAATCATTATAAGCTTTTGATGTTGAGAAGTACATCCATGCTATATTGTTCAAATGTAATTTAGGAATGATCATATAGATTCATTTGGAATATAGACGTTAGGTGATATGATCACTGTTGTCGTTTTCGTATTTTAGATTTCAAATTGATGACTTGAGAATCTATATTTTGTTGCTTTGAATAGCATGCTCCTATGTTGTTTGAATTGCATGAATGATGTGATTTATGCTAGAAATGATCTTAGGCAGCTTAGGATGCTCCCTGAGTCTCACATTGACATAGACGTTAGGTGGAATGAACTACAATAATTAAATCATGCAAACTTGTAAAACGTAGGTCGATGCATGCTCATTTCCTACGAGTAGCTTTATGTTACTCACCCCTACGATACTGGGGCATATTTCAGGTACAGGATACAAGATTGGAGATTGCAATTGCTTGGGTGATTTGCTGAGTTGAGCTTCTTTAGAAGCATTCTTGTTCACATGCAAGTGTTAGCATGTTCATAATTTGTCTATGAAATGTAATTTTTCTAACTTGGAGGTTTGACATGTCAAATGTTGTAAATGTATTGTAATGAGGCCATAGGCCATTGTAGCATATCTATTTTATCATATTACATACACTTGCCTGCTCACTTTGGCAAACAATACCTTCCTTGATGAAACAAAAACCTAAAGTTGCATATTTTTTTGTTTGACCCTATTCTGTTATAGGGGTATTTCGGGTATTTTGAAATGAATTTTATTCATTTTTTCTGGCGTGTCATGTAGAAATTTGATTTTGAGGGGGGTTTCTTTTTTGTGTTTTTCCAGAAAACATCATCTTGGCCCTCAAAAATCCATATTTTTCCAGAAAATCCTTGCTGCCAAGTTTTGCAAATTTTTAGTACAAATGTAGTTGGTACTATTCATCGATTTTTTTTTGAAAATCGTCACGACCGATCCGAAACTTTCGGAGGTCTTGTGGGTGTATTTTAAGATTTAATTTTCAATTTAGGCAATTTAAAAACCTCCCGAAGCCCTATTTTCAAAACTTGGACAGTAGCTCGGATTAATTTTTTTCCTCTTAACTTGATTTTCTTGGGGGCATTCTAGGTATTTTACAATGCATTTTTTTTTTGTTTTCGTCCGCAATTGGGGTAGAAAACTTGATTTTAGGGGGGGTTTCTTCTTTGAGATTTTTCCAAAAAAGTCCATTTAGATACCCGTTTTTACTTTCAGTTGCAACAGTGGTGGGTTGTCCTCGTCGAGCCGCCACGACATCATTTTTGTTTTTGATCTTTCTCCTTCGTCCAGACTCTGAATGATGATATTCTTAAGTCCATTATGATTAATTTTTTATTGTCTTTCCAGGGGTGTACTCGATAGCACTTGAATCCACTTTTTGCAAAATAACCATTTTGCCCCTAGGTTCTTTTTGTCCGTTTTTGAAACGACACTTCTACATTTGTTTCCTTTGGGTTTCGTAACCTCATTGAGGGTCACATTGGTGTCTTTGAGACGCATTGTATCTTTAGAGACCGTTGTTTCATCTTTCGCTTCCGTATTTCGGATCCATTATCGGGTCATCTTTTGGTCATCACTGATGCACCGGGTTTACAAAACTTAGGCCGTCACAGGGTATCACAGTTGGAATTAGAGCACTCCAGGTTCAAGTGTCCCTAGGGTGTCTTTCGCTGTGTGACTTTCGCGTTGTGTACTCTTTTACTTAGAGTTTAAGTTTAGGATTCATTGTATTCTATATTCGGTTCGTTAATGCATCCTAAAGTTAAATCGTTTAGTCTTATCAACAAATGGTAGGACACCGATTTAAAAGGTATTTGAGGAGGAAATAGTGTAGGTGCAAGAATCTTGCACAGACTATGAAAGTCGACAATATACGTTCACATAGAGAATGCAGGTGGGAGATAGAGTAGATAACTGAATTGTGGGAAATTATTACATTTACACTCAGTATTGTTCAGGGGGGATGAATGTAGTTTCAGATATTTTCGAGCGTCAACACGATACAAAATGGTTAGTATGTTGAGAAGTACTCTGGTTTAGGGTATGACCAAGATCGATTGAGAGTATTAAATAAAGCTTTTGGGGTTGCATGTTGGTATGTCATTGCTTAAGAATTTGTATGGACGATCTTTTAAGATTTTTCATTCGTGGATCCTTGTTTAAAAGATGTTGAATTATGAGTTCTACATTAATTAAGAACATATATATGAAGATTACACTTTTTAGAGATCTTATGTGCACTACCAGAAAAGGCGAAATAGTTAGGATATCATAAACTCGTATATTGGAGTTTAAAAATGGGAAGCGGGTTATTACCAAAAACATTTTTTGCGTGGAGGGTATAACGTGGTTTAGAATTAAAGAGGAGATTATTACCTTATTATGTGGGTTATTCATATTTTGTTTGATTAGACAATTACCTATTGTTGGCAATGTTATATATTTCACGTCATGTGTGTAAATGGATTTTTATTTGTTTTGCTGCAAGAAAATATAGCAATGGGGATAATTCCCAACGCATGTAAGTCGGTGAGGTTATATTGCAAATAAATACAAGTGTGGATTAGCTTAGCATAGTCTTAAAAAAAAATATTATGAGATATGCGTCCTAATTGTGAGTATATGTGGATGGGTTTATTTCGACACAAATAAGGAAATATTGAAATTTGAAATTAAATAATCAAAGTTTTTATTTTATGGATTTGTGAATTCCGAAGACAGAATTCCTTTTGTTAAGGGGGAAGAATGTAATTCCGTGATATTTTAAAGGATTTTATAATTGGGATTAATTACTTTTATTTTATTTTTAAATGATTTGTTTGATTTAATTGGGATTAATTGTTTTAATTTTATTTTTAAATAATTTATTTTATTTAATTGAGTACTTAGATTAATTGTCTTATTTTAATTAGATTCTATTTCATGATTATATTTATTGAATTGATATGGTGTTTTGCTTTGTGGAATGCTTTGATTGAATTGTTTATTTGATTTGTGTGTATGTATGCTTGTGTGAATTATTTGTTAATTATTTGTAATTATTAGCCTTAGTTTAATTATTAATTTTAATTGGATTGGGCTTAAAGAAGAGTGGGACCAATGGATATGGTATTAGGCTTGAAGGAAGCCTTGTTGGGTTAACTAACAAGTGCCCATGGCCATAAAGATATTTAAATAATTATCTTTGTATAATTATATATATATATATATATATGGGTATGTATATATATATATATATATATATATATATTTATAAATATATTATATATTATATAATATGTATGTATATTATATAATATGTATGTATATATTTTATATTATTTGACAATTATTATTTCTTTTATTTAGTAATCCTATTAGGAGTAAGATTTGGATTTTAATGTGTATAAATTATACACATAAGGTTTAGGGTTAAAAGGTTTTTACGTTAGAAAAATAAGAGAAACAGAGAGAGAAGAAAAGAAGGCTGACAAGAAAGATGCCGAATCTGAGAAAGAGGACGCTGGAATTGGAAGAGACAATCAAAACTTGAAGCGTCGATTTCGTTTCGAAACCTTCAGGCGAGTTGTTCCCTAACTTTTCTCTTAGAACACATAAGGATTTCACCTTGAGTATTAAGGCTTTAATTAAATTTATTAATTTAAATCATGGTTAGAACGGATTAATCAAAAGCATTAAGTTAATTGTATTTGACTAAATCAGGATTAAATCGGATTATTTAAAAGGATGAAATTATTATATTTTATTTTTAAACTTTGGATTTTTAAATTGGTGCATATAGGTGTTGTATATATATTTAAAAATCAATTTATAGATTGATGTTTAACCCAATAGGGTTATTTAGGGTTTCTAGAATTAATGAAATTTTTCTGAATTTTTCTGGGATTTTCTGGAATTATTTTATATTTTATGATGTTATTTTAAAATTTGTTTTATATATACTGTTATATATATATATATACGGTTTATATATATACACTGGGGGTTCTTGAATCGGCACATGAAACAATGACGAGTAATCCAGTGCGGCGCGGTGTAGCGTATGTTGGTGTGCGCGCTGATTTGGCCGTGAATGGGGTTGATGGATGGTGTGGATGATCTGGTGCGGGCGTGTATTTAGGAAGTTAGTACAACCGTTGATCTGGATCGTAGGATGAATTTAATATGACTAGATTGATCCTTTGTGATGCGGTTCCATGGCGATTTGGTGTACCACGGATCTGAGCTTTAGATGCGGCTGGATCAAAAGAGAGATTGATATAGTGTGGCGCAAGTGCATGGAGGTGTGATGAAGTGATTTGGTGTAATGCGCGCATAGGGACGAGTTATATCTAGCGAATGCCAGTTCACCACATCGGCAAGAAGGGAATCAGGCGCGTGGTAAAGCATGAGGGGTGCGGAGTCAGCTGCCAGTGCGTCTGAGCGCGTGGAAGCGCGTGCTGTGTGTGTAGGAGAGTGTGGTGGCGTGTAGGGGCGCGTGAGGCACTGTTTGGGGTCCCGAAAAGTTGTTGTGGAGTCCGGTGATGTCCCAGAATTGATTTCGAGCTTCGTAATATTGAAATCAAACATTAGAGGAGGTGTTCTTAGTGTTCTGAGAGTCATAGAATACTAATATGGTATTTAATATATAGTATTTTATTTGCGTATATATAATTAATTAATAATTTTGTGATAGAAGGAGGTGTGTGAAAATATATATATGTATATATGGTTTAATTAATGTATATTTTGTATGGAAGGAAGTATATGTATATATATATATTTATTGATATATATGTATATATGATTTTAAAGAGTTAAAGATTATTATGAAAGTTAATATACACACAAATATATATATATATGTATATATATATATTTATAGAGTTAAAGATTATTATGAAAGGTAATATACACACAAATATATATATATATATATATATATATATATATATATATAAATATATAAATGTGTATGTATATATATATCATTTAAGATGATTAATATTAATTATTTTTATTTTTTATATCTAGATAGGTTGGTTATTAAATTAATGTTATGCATATGATATGCATGAGATGTCTATGTGTGATTTAGTTTATCGTTAAGTTTAAAGTTGATACATGGTTGAATTATAGGCATGGATAAGTTGTCAAAGGTTTAAATATATGGCATAAATATTTGTATGAATAAAATACATGCATAGGAAGCTTGGATGAGTTGCTAATTTAAATGTATAAATAAATATATTTTTGGAGGCATGGTTGAATTGTCAATGTATAAATAAATATACTTTATGAGGCATGGTTGAGTTTCCAATATATAAATAAATATATTTATAATGGCATTATTGAATTGCCAATGCATAATTGAATTGTTATATGTTCGATGATTAAAATTTCATCTTTGATTATTGTATGTATATATAGGTTGGATTAGGATTAGATATTCTTAAATTAGAATAATCTAGTACTTACACGTTAAGTGTAATATTATATATATATATTAAGAAAATAATATTGGTGGAGACGTGGATAATTTGTCAAAGCCTATATATTGGCTATGTAATTTAAATAATTAAATAAGTATTGGATTTTGGATTAAATATAATATTAATTTAATTATATTCTATTATTTAAATGATTAAATAATTGTCTAGGATGTGATTAAGGTTAAAGGAGGTTCTTTTTAAAATAAAAAATATTGTTGATTGGTTCAAGAATGATTATTGATTTAATCATTATTTAATGGGTTTAGAAATTTAATGAACCTATTAATGGGTATGATTAGTGTAGTATATATAATTATTTATATATGTGTGTATCATTGTATATTAAAGATAAAAACTTTAATATGATTGACTTTGGTTAGAGATGATTTGTTTATTGATTTTCAGAGGCCTGGTAGAGAGAGCTTACTCGTGGGTCTAACGCACGATTTATTTTTCAAGTTATTAGAAGTTTCAGTCTCGAGGTAGATGATCCGCAACTAGGAGACTGTTATTCATCTACTCATCTTATTTACTTTTAAGTAGTATTGTTATCTATTGGATAATGTCTTTAGGGCTCCTTAAATTACGGGATTCCCGAGTTGTAATTTTGGAGAAGTATTAAATGGAATTATTATTTAATAGATTTTTCTTCAGCGAGTTATTTATTCCTTTTATTTCTTTTTTGTAATCTGTGCTTGTTTGAAATACTTTAATTATTTTGATATTCTCTAGTTTTGTGCGCAGACTTGATCAACCCGTGTTTCAAAATTAAGGGGTATCACAGTTGGTATCAGAGCCAGGTTTAAGTGTTCCTAAGGTGTCTTTCGCTGTGTGACTTCCGCATTTTGTACTCTTTTACTTAGAGCTTAAGTTTATGATTTATTGTATTCTATATTCGATCCGTTAGTGCATCCTAAAGTTAAATCGTTTAGTCTTATCAGTAAATGGTAGGACACTGATTTGGAAGGTACAGAATTAACTTAATGCTTTTGATTAATCTGTTCTAACCATAATTTAAATTAATAAATTTAATTAAAGCCGATGAAATTCTTATAGGTTCTAAGAGGAAAGTAAGATAAGAACTCGCCTGAAGGTTTCGAAATGAAACTGACGCTTCAAGTTTTGATTGTCTCTTCCAATTCCAGCGTTCTCTTTCTCAGATCTGGCATCCTCCTTGTCAGCCTTCTTTTCTTCTTTCTCTGTTTCTCTTATTTTTCTAACATAAAAACCTTTTAACCCTAAACCTTATGTGTATAATTTATACACATTAAAATTCAAATCCTAGTCCTAATAGGACTACCAAATAAAAAAAAAATAATTATCAAATAATATAAAATATATACATACATATATATATATAAATACATACATATATATATATAAATAAATACATATATATATATATGTATGTATATATATATATATATATATATATACGTAGATATGATTTAATTAATTAATAATATATATATATATATACGTAGATATGATTTAATTAATTAATAATTAATTATGGAAGGTAATCTATATATATATATATATATATATATATATATATATATATATAATTATGCAAAGATAATTATTTAAATATCTTTATAGCCATGGGCCATTATTAATTAACCCAACAAGACTTCTTTCAAGCCCAATAGTAATCCATAGGTCCCATTCCTCTTTTGGCCCAATCCAATTATAATTAACAATTAAAATAATAAAATTAAAACTAATAATTATAAATAGTTAACAAACAATTCACACAAGTATAAATACACACAAATTAAATAAACAATTCAATCAAAGCATTCCACAAAGCAAAACACCATATCAATTCAACAAATATAATAACGAAATATAATCTAATTAAAATAAGACAATTAATCTAAGCACTCAATTAAATCAAACAAATCATTTAAAAATAAAATAAAAGTAATTAATCTCAATTAATAAATTCTTTAAAATATCGAAGTATTAAAGAAATCTTTAAAGATTCCATCCATCCATCTTTGATAAACGTGAGGGGTATGTTTAAGTCAAAGGGCATTATTTTCCATTGGTAATGTCCTCCAGGGGTAATGCAATCACCTACTTTTCAGTTATCTTAATTTGCTAGATTCATGATTTATAATTAAAATGGGTGAAGTGTAAAAAATTCCCCTGTGATTTCAATTTATTGCAAATAACACATCTCATGTTCAAATCACTCTACTGTATTATATAAAATGTGCATATAAGGGCTGTTCAAAATAAGATTGTTAAAAGGACATGAATATGTATAGTACAAGTGTCTCTATCTCAAATTTGTTCCACCCAAAGTGCAATTATCAAATCTGTCCCACTTTTGAGGTTAGGATTGATTCAGAGCGTCCCATTATGTATAATTTAAGCAACAATATAAATATATTATATTGTGGTATTCTCCTATACGACGATATACACAAAAAGTCAAAAAGAAAACCCTAAAAATAAAAAAAATAAAAAATTCTCTCTCTGTCAATTGTTCCTGGAGGGCAAGGAAGGCATTTGTAATGTACAATTGAGGATTACGCTCATGTTTATAGTGTAGTTCCACCGAGAGACTGATCGAGGCTGTGTTGGCACGTGAAACATCTGCTGGTTCATTTCTGATTCAGGTAAAGCTACTTTGAGGTAACTAATACGTTTCTGCACTCGTTATTATTATTATTATTATTATACTTGATTTCCTACAGTCATAAATTTTATTAACTCTATAAATGCAAATCCAAAAGATAATATGAGTAATAAAAAGGAAAAAAAAAAAAAACAAGTAATAAGAAAATAGTTATATGCTTTTTACAAAAAATAAAATAAAATAAAATAAAACATGACAAGTTAAAAATAAAAAATATTTTGATTTATTCTCAAACTAACTTATACTTCCTTTGTTTCAAATTAAATGTCAACATTTTCATTTTTGGCTGTCTCAAAATAAATGTCCCGTTTGAAAAGTTAAAGTACTATTTTTTTGTAACATTACCAATTTAACCTTCTTACATTAAATTTTTAAAAAGTAATCCATCACATCTTATGAACCTACTATAGACATATTTGGTAATTCATTCACTATCAATACAATACAAAAATATTAAAATCTATCTTCTTAAAAAGTTAGATTCCCGAAAATTAATATTTAATTTAAGACGAAGGAAGTAACAAATTAAAATTTAACGACAAAATAAAAAATTTAAAAAAAGAGAGAAAAAGAAAAAGAAAAAGAAAAACCAACAAATAAAACATTAAACACAAACGAAATGATAAAATAGTCATTTCACATTATTGACTGTAGATTTTGCTTCAAGCAACATATCTTTTTGAATATATTAGTACATACCCCAACTACATGTGAACTTGACAAAAATTGTAAAAAAATATCGGTGATACTCTCAAAATTGGAGTATCTTGGTTAATCTCTTACATTTAACAAGCCTCTCAAAAACCCTAATTTTTTCCTTATTTGTTTTCACTCTTCAATGCTCTTTCTCAATCATAGTCTCTCAAATTTAGCATATCACATCTTCTCTCAAATTAAGCGTATAGATTGGTACAGTGCCGTGTCAGATTTAAATCATTCTAAACAAACTGTATATGGATTTTGGTAAATCCGATTTGACATAATAAATTATATAATATGTTTATATATAATCTAATTTGTAATATATAATATTTACATATTATCAAATATTTTGACTTTTGCTAGGACTTTGCCTCTTGCCCAGTTCCTTGTTATTGATTGGCCATATGCCTATTTTGTACAATTTCAATTCATTTATACATATACAAATTCTTCAAAAAGATTACACCCTCTCAGTTTAATAGACCTACATCAAAAGTGGGATTTAATTTAAGAAGACTTAAAGATATTAATCATGCTTCCAAGTGCACTTTGTTGTGGGATTTAGTTCATCATAAGGAGAAGTTGTAGGATCAATTGTTTTTCATATAGATATATGAATAGTTGCTCTTAATGAAATTGTATTCCAAAAAATAAATTTTTAACAATCTGGAATAATAGTACTTTACAAGTCAAATCTTTGCTTCACCACTATTCTTTTCAAGTGGGGAATGATACTTAGTTTAAGCTACTTCTCCATTCTTATTGTTGCAAGTTGTATGATTCTCTAGATTAATGTGTGCTCCAATTATTGGTTAATTAGATGGTTTATGCTGGACTTGATGAGTTGTGCTACATCATAGTTTAGCTGTTGTTAGGTAGATAATTCATTCTTATTTTCGATATCCATGCTCATTGTTGCAATTGGTAGCACACATTTAGTTTACAATATTGATTTTTTCCCAAATTGTTAAAGTCTAGTGGTTTAGAGGAAGAGCTTACTGGTGATTCCTATGCCCTAAAACCTCTTTCCTATTTCTTTCACCCTAATCTATTTAGCCTGTTTTCTCTTGCATTGCTAAATTTAGCTAATTATTAGTTTAATCAAACCAAACCAAAACCTCTTTCAATCAATTGATATATTAATTCCAAGTTTAATGCCGAGAACCCTTGATCTATTGGGACAATCCCTTCTCACTTCATACTATATAGTATAAGTATTTAGTGGTTTATAAATTTTAAATGTGATGCCCACTATGCACTCTTTTTAGCACACACAAGAGAAGACATCACCTTCACTTTATCAATACCCAACTTTCTGAACACCCCTGGCTTTACGACTCCCCTGTCCAACAGCTCTTGAGTACTTCAGACTTACTCCTTGAATTTTGTAGAAGGATTGCTGGTAAATAAACAACACTTCACAAAGTGCCTTAACCCCTTCAAAGTATGATCGGAAATTCTTATTATTTGAATCTCAATTTGATATAGAAGAAATATCTCTACTTTTCAGAATTTTAGAATCTTAAATTATGCTCCAATTCTGATGAGATAAAAACCAACACTACTAAATCACTCTTGTGTTTATGTGTGTGCTCTCGAAAATAAAATAAAAAAAATTAAATTGATTTTCTAAATAAAAATCTCACAAAGATGGCTCTCAATTAATTAAATCAGAATTTTGTATGCAAAAAATCATGAAATCCTAATTAAGAAAACATGTGTTTTATAGACTTTTGAAAACCTAATTGTACTTAGAAAACAAGTCACTTTCGTGCATAATTAATATGGTAAAAGTCTATGTATGCACAATAGGAAGCCAATAAGGATCAGGAAACTAAGTTACCAAAACTGTTTGAAGACCTTGAACTGGTTCATAGTGGTTGAACCGATTAAAGTTAGCAATGACTTGTCCCAGAAAATAATTTTTGACACGTGAATCGGTTCAGGGTGGTGGAATCGGTTCAAGTTGGCCAGTGAGTTGTTGAGAAAAACAATGTTGATACATGAACCGGTTTAGGGTGATTGAATCGGTTTAAGTTGGCCAGACTTGAAAAATACCAAATTTAAAACTCCAAAATATCCTCACACACACTCTTACCTTCCTAAAACGTTGTTCTCATCATCCCAAAGTGTATCGAAATATGAGCATGATCATTTATTAAATTCTGCTCCCGATCTTGATTCTTATCAAATCGAACTAAAAATTTATAACTCAATCGGACTCTTTCTAACAACAAAATATGCGAATTACAAATTTATATCTCACAATATATATATATATATATATATATATATATATTATATAGCATGCACATATTTATATGTATATTCTGTTAAAAACAATTCATATAAATAATATAATTATAATTTTGCAAAATATTTAGGGATAATTTGGTCTTTTAACTTATTTTTTTTTAGGTTAAAGAGCTATTTTGATGGTATTTCAGTCATTTTTTCATGGTGTTAGAGCTCTACGGGTGACTGTTGGGGTGTGAGTGAAAGATGGAACAAACAGTTATAACGTGAGTGATATTTATTTTCAAAATGTGCTTTAGTGTGATATTTGACCAATCTCGAAGAGATATCAGTATATATAATTAACCCAAAAATAAAAAATAAAAAATTGAATGCCTTAGTGCAAGTCGTGCATGTTTTTGAGCATTTGATCTAAAACTTAAAGCAAACAATTCAATATTCAATGGTTAGAGATAAACATCGAAGACCAATAAACTAAAAGGGTCAACTTTGTGTTACTTGAAATTAATTCTGCATATATATGGATTATCATCAGTTTTGACGTGACAAAATGATCCTATCAATGTCGTACACTCTTGTTTGTCCAATATAGCATATGTTTCTAACTCACCATCTTTTACATTTCTAAAATGTTTTTCCATGTTTATCAATGAAAGATTAAAAAAAGCAACGTGATTTACATATGTAGCAAATCATATTTTAAACTGTCATTTTGTCTTGTTAGAATAGAATGCCGGCTGTTGCAGCTTGGAATTATTCTGCCGTGAATGACTTCAAGCTTCACACGGCATATGTATATATACAAATGTATGTATGTATGTATATATATATATATATATATATATATGTATGTATATCATACAGCATGGGTACGGAACTGCGTGAGCAAACAGCTGAGTGAATAGAATAGTATTTAGTCATCAATCAAATTAATGTATTAGTTAAAAAGGATTTTATTACTTGGTTAGTTTATATGATCTGGATGAACCAACAAGATGCATTGTTTCTGGCTGGCGATAGCTACTTGGATATATACGGAGGAATCTGAGCAGTACAACCTGAAGAAACAATCAACATGGTGTAAAAAAATAATTGCAAATCACGAGTCATATCAATATAGTTCCGGTTCAATTTATTTTATTTTATTTTATTTATTATTATTATTTAATTTTTTGTTCAATCATTAAGGTTATGCTGGATACAGTAAAAAAGAAAGGATAAGATTAGTATGGAGATAAAAAAAGAAAAGAAAAGAAAGAAAATGAGAGAATATTGTTAATCATGATAGATTAATAAAGAAAAAAATAATAATAGCAACCTTGTTATGGAAAAGAAAGAAAAGAAATGTATTTCAACTTATTTACTTACCATATTCTTTTTCATATATTTTGTTTTTTATAAAATTAAGAACAAATTTGATATTAACAAAGTTTAATTAAAAATGTTAACTTTTCTTTTCATTTCTTTCCATTTTTAAAAGGATAACCAAATAAAAAATATCATGTATAATTTGTATCCTTACTAACCCTTCCATATATATATTTTTTAAATTCATATCCAATGGTCTGCCGCCATGTTATAATTTTTCTTTGCAAAGACCACCTTTATTTTGTTGAGTACATAAAAAAGCTGCTCATATGATGATGATTAAATTAGGCCTAATTTGGTATACAAAAATAAAAAGGTATAGAATGGAGATTTCATTCCAACCATTCATTCTTTGGCATCACATTTAAAATGAATTTGACCATTTCCTTGAAATGAAAATTTATAGCAAGGAACAAAAATTTATTCCACATTTAAACTAATGCAATGAGAATTCATTCTTAGGAATATGATTTTTGGCCACCACCACCTTCCGCCAGCACCATCGCAACCGCCTTCCGTCGCCGCCACAGCCTTCTGTCGCCGCCACCTTGCACCACCTTCTGCCACCAACACAACCACTGCCTTCAGTCACCAGCACCTTCCACCCTTACCGTCGTTGCCGCTAGCTACCACCACTGCCGTCGCCCTTTACTGCCTTCCGCTACCACCACTACCACCACCTTTCGCCGCCACGACCTTCCACCATAGCCTTCCACCGCCACCAACTTCCATCGCCACCACCACCACCAATGCCACCGCCAACTTCCATTGCCACCACCACCACTGCCTTTTCCTACCGCCACCATCTTCCATTGCCGCTGCCTTTCACTACCGCCGTTTTCACTACTTTCATTGTCATCACCTTCCACCACCACTAGTACTTGAAATGGTAATTATCATTTCATTCTTATATCATATTATATTTGTAACTAAAAAATAAAATGAAAATAACCCATTCTCATTCCCTTCCATTTCATTGTTGGTACCAAATTAGGCTGGAAAAGAAAAAAAATTATGCTATCCAAATTATAAATTTTAAGCTTGTACCAAAAGTTTCTTCATGCAGATCCAGAGAGTGGCCTAATTTCCACGTGAGCCAACCTATGAGTTGTGTTGAAGTCATAGTGATTAAAATTTTGTTTCCTACCTTTAGATGAGCTTTGCGTCACTTACCGCAAAAAAAACATAAAAAGTAAAATAAAATAAAATAAGCAGCTTTGGTTGATGGGATTGGAATGTGTTTCTCACGAACTCGTAAAAGAGATAGGATTAAACCTCTAAGACTTATTTGCCCATGTACATTGCATGACGTGCACAACATTCACGTGTTTCATAATTTCTTGTGTTGCTTCCGGAGTTGTAATAATAATAATAATAATTATTATTATTATTGATGTGTTTCATAATAAATAATCACGTAACTACTCGTACGTCATGTCATTAATTTCTTAAACAAGTTCAAATCCATGTAAGCTTGAATTAATTACAAATGATTAGAAGAAGAATTAATAATTCTAGATTTGGACTTTTTACACTTTGATAAAAATTAGCAGCCAAAAGAGAATAAATTACAAAGAAGTTTCCCTTAGCATGCACGCATGATTGAGGTCTATAAATAGATCATTGGACAGTGAATTCAAATACACAAAACCAAGCCATTCTCTTCTTGTATACCCAAAACCAAGGCATTCTCGTCTTGTGGTGTTGTGTGATATATATATATATATATATATATATAGGTGTAAGGTGTTATACATAATGACTTCATCCTTTCAAATCCAGCCCCCAACATTTGGAAACCTAATCACCATTCTCAGCATTGATGGAGGTGGTATTAGAGGGATCATTCCTGCAACTATCCTTTCTTTCCTTGAATCTCAACTTCAAGTATAATCTTCTTCCCTCTCTTATTTATTTTTTGTTTTAAGTGTACTTTATAATAGGTACATGTACGTAGAGAGTTTCCTTAAATATCTACAAACTAGGGATCATGAACAAACTGCATGCATGACTCTGAGATCAACAACTTATATAGGTTCCTTGGTTCAGATAACTGAAAATCAGAAAATTGTATAAAAATTATGTTTGGTTCATTTTCTAAAAATTCAGTTATAAAATAATCTATTTTCAGATAACAGTCTTTTATAATTATCTGAAAATTGTTATATATTTTCTAAGTTTCTGAAAACTGTTTTTAGAATTATAAGCCAAACAGGCCCATAGTTATTACCAATGGCCACTAGCTTAGATGGTATAAGCTCTCACCTTAAAATGAGGAGGTTGAGTTTACTAGCTTAGATGGTATAAGCTCTCACCTTAAAATGAGGAGGCTAAGTTTTCAAATCTAGGTGGAGGCAAAATCTTTTTTATGAACTCAATTGATAAATAATTGGTGTAAGCATAATCTTTATTCCATGTTATATAAGTAAGCATAATCTTTATAAAGTAATTGATGTAGGCATAATATTTATTCCATGTTATATAAGTAAGCATAATCTTTATTCCATATTATATAAAGTAATTGATGTAAGAATAATCTTTATTCCATCGTATATAAAGTGGTAAATATTGCTAACGAACAATAATCCAACTTGGTATAGGAACTAGATGGTAAGGATGTGGGCAGAAATCCTCTCCTGTGCCTGTTCCCGCTGGTTCGGATCTGTGGCCCAGATAGAGCCACGTCAATTAAAAAAAATTTCGTATGAAAAACTTACCCTCAGTTATTACGCAATGTATATGTTAGTGTATATATATATTATATAGTGTATATACACTTGTATATATTAAATATTTGGGAAAATTTACTGAAATATCCTTCATATTCAAAAAACTCCCAAAATATCCTTCATTTTCTAGGTCGTCGAATAGGTCGGAAGGGAAGGAGAAGGACTTGGAAGAAGATCACGAGAAGATGTTGTTAGAGTTGTCGGACTTAGGTTTTCGGAAGTGGAGTTGGAAGAAGGTTGCGAGAAAAGGTTGTTATTTTTACAGTTGTCGGACTTAGGTTTTCGGAAATGGAGTTGGAAGAAGGTCGCGTTTGTTATAGTTGTCAGACTTAGGTTTTCTTTCCAAAGGTTCTGTTTTGTCCATCCCTTTCCAAACGCAGAGGTTTTAATTTTTTTGAATACACTATATTAAATTCTGTGTTATTAGTTTTGTTTGATTATTTGTGAAATTCTGAAAAAGTTATTCGTGATAAATAGTACAGTATAAATTGATTGAATCCTATTAAATTCTGTCCATCCCTTTCCAAACTCAGAGGTTTAATTTGATTGAATATAGTATATTAAATTCTGTTTTATTAGTTTTGTTTGATTATTTGTGAAATTCTGAAAAAGTTATTCGTAATAAATAGTCCTGTATAATTTGAATAAATCGTATTAAATTCTGTCCATCCCTTTCCAAACTCATAGGTTTAATTTGATTGAATATACTATTAAATTTTATTTTACTAGTTTTGTTTGGTTATTTATGAAATTCTGAAAAAGTTCTGCGTCATACATGATACAGCATAATTTGATCGAATCCAATGAAATTCTGGATCATTAGTTTTGATTGGTTATTTGTTATTATTAAATTATGGGAAAATGAATAGAAAAATTATGAAAATTCTATTCATGTAAGGCAATGCAGTGTTTTATACAATTTGTAATGGTAATTGGTGTGTTGTATGTGTTGTTGGGTTGTATGATTTTCCTGTTGCATTATTTTTACAGTTAATTGTGTGTGTCTTTGTTTTATCTATTTGTAGTTAAAATTTTGTTGACTGACAATTGGTGGAAAGGTTGTTTGTGCATGATAAAGTGTGCTTTGCTGTGCTATAAAGACTGGTTTAGAAATGGATCGGAAGAAGTCGATAGCTTGAAAGAAAGGTCCTATACCAAAAAAAATACCTATACAGAAAAAAATCGCGGACAATATTGTTCATCCGCCTCCTTCTCCTACTCTCCAATGTATGATGCAAAACATGCGTAATCAATCTTCTTCTGCAGCTCATACACCTCCCCCCCTTAAATCATTTACTCGTACTCGTAGTCGTAGTCGTACCCTTAAATCATCTGACCTTGTTGATGATGATTATAATGTTGAGGTGGACGAAGAGGATTATGATCCATAGCCAAACAGTAGCGCATCAGTGAATAATATGCGTTATGGAGGAGGAGTTTACCTTTTGTTTAAGTAAGTATAAATTCATATTAGTATTCATGTCAAGAATATCATTTGTATGAATTATGGTTCACTGTTGAGCAAATATATTTTTCATTTGTCTAATATTTACGTTGACATGGAAATTGATTGTTTAGGATTTAGAATTATTTATAATGGTAAAACATAATTTTCTGCATGCCTTTGAAATGTAATTGATGTTAACTGATGTGGTACTTTGGTAATTATGAAAGTTTAGGAAATTTTTGATTCAACATGTTTATTTTTCAATTGACAAGTGTATAAGTAAGTTATGAAATAAGTTGTGAAGCATATGTATTGAATTGAAATGTTGATGTTGAGTTGGTGTGTAATGACCCGGTCATTTTCCTTCCTTTCTTTTTCGGTAAATTCTTTTTTTCGTCTTTTTCCCTATTTCGTCTTTTTCTTGTTTAGCATTTTTCCTTGCATAACCTTACCTTTTGTGCTTGGATTTGATTTCGGCTTTGCATACATCCATGATATTTAAATTCCATGATATCTACATTTTCACTTTTGTAGAAAAACATGTTAAATGTTTACTTTTCTTGTAAAGGGCATAAATCCATAACTTTTGGTAATTATTCATAACTTGAGGGGTTTTTGGGTAATTATGAAAAGTAATTATTTTTTGTCTTAGGGACCATTTTGTAATTTAATTTAGAAGATATTTTCAAAAAGGACTGTTTGCAATTTTCGAAAAATGTGATAAGTGTCACGTTCCTAAGGTGCCACTTGTTAACATTGTGGAGGAACCACTTGGCGGCTTAATCTCTTGACACATGGAGGGTGGAGATTCACCCATTTGTTGGCCTAGGATAGGAGCACTTGTTGGCATAGATGGTTGATAAGTGTAGGCTTGATATTTAATCTTGGAAGCTTAAATTCATGACAAGTGTAGGACTCACCTTTAGTCTTGCAAGTGTGTGTGTGTGTGAGGTAGTGCAAGATCACCTAGTGAGTGGAGAATCCCACCACTTTAACTTAGGATTTCATCTCATTTTACTCATTTCATCTCTTTCCTCTCAAGAACCCTAACTTGGCCACCATTGGAGCAAAGCTTGATCCAAGGTTTAAGCTTCATTTTGGTGCCCTTCCACTTACCTTAGACCTATAAGCTTGGAATTCTTTATATTCCTCTCACTCTCCTTTATAAAACCCTAGCTTGGTTTTCCATTTAGAGCTTGGTTGCCTTGGATTATAGAGATTCAATTCTCTATTGAGGTAGGGGGTGTTATAATTTATTTTCTAAGTGATTTAATTGTTCTTGTAGTGATATCCAAGTTATATGCATGTCTTGTATTGAAATAAGGAATAAATTATTTATTTGTAGCTTGTATATAACTCACTTTAGACTTGATATATGGCATGACCATGACTTGATCTTTGTTGTGTATTAATTTGGTATGATTTAAATAAGTTTTTAAATCTAGAGGATTAATTGATTTACGTTGATTTAAATTCTATTTAATTGTACCATGCTTGTATTTCATTTTTGACTTTATATATAACATGGCCATGAATTACTCCTTGTCATATATTAAATTGAAATCATTTGGACAACTTTTGAAATCTAGAGAAATTACTTAGTTGGTCTACTTAATTTCCATCATGTTAATCTAATGATTTAGTCATGTAATCATGGAACTTATTGTGTTTTATTACATATCATGACTTGTTGCTCTACTTGTTGATTTTGGAAACTTGGGATATTATCAAGAATATGACTTGGTTAGGCTTCAGTTCTAGTACGGGAGATAAAGAGCTCCATATACTATAGTGTGCACTAGGGAAAGGTACCCATGAGTTAATAACCCTAAAGTGATCTTAAGAGTACGGTTTTAGTCCGAGCGATATCCAAGTATCCACTTTAGTTGATTTCACTCCTTAATGTTCAAACTTGACAACCTTGTGAAATTGCATCTCATTGTGCCTTGTTAAAAGTTCCAACATCATTTTAATAGCATGGACTAAATTTTATGGAATTGTAAACTTTGTAATAAATTGAACTTAAGCATGTTCATTCCATACGAGTAAACTTGTTTACTCACCCCGAAGTTACAGGGTGTTTTTTAGGTAAAGAAGCATCATTGTGGGATGCACAAAACTCTTAGGATTGCTTGACCATTTTTGTATGTTAGAATATGCACTTAGCATATTATGCTCCATTCTTGTTTATTTTGACAAAACATGTATTTAATGTTCAAACTATGTAATGTGCACTTAAGTGCACCTTTTGATACTCCTTAGTTGTGTATGTAATGAGGTTAAGGGCCAAAGATACTTATATGCTATGTGTGCTACTTTATTGTCATGATTTGTTTATGAAATTTAAGGGATTTCATGTATTGAAGGGTCATATTTTGCATATGACATGCCATGAGACCGTAGGCCATTGTAACGCGACTACTTTTGCATTTTACGTATGCGTGCATGGTTACATTTCACAAAACTCTCAAGTTCCAACTTTTGAACTATTTATAGAGGATTTATGAAAAATTAAAGCAAAATCCATGCATTGAGATATGATTCAAAGCTTCATTTTGATTTAGTATGTCTTAGACGCTTGAATGAGGTTAGGGAGTGCTTTGAAACTTGTTTGAATCAAATGGGAAGCATGTATAGCTTTAGAACCAAGCCAAGCACCTTCCCCATGGATTATAGCAGCTTTTTCTGCTGCTAATAGGTCCATCGGTCAGCTGATTACAGTCAATGATCGACTGATGAATGTCCACAGTGTTTTTCCCGAGAATTGCATTCTAAAAAGGGAATTTCGGTTTGCTGGTACTATACATCAGCCAGCTAATGATGGAGTTTTGGCTGACTGGTACTGTTCCATCAGCCTGCTAATCCTCCCTGGAGCTTGGTTACCTTTCAGCTTCTTGGACAGATTTCTTGGGTCAACTTCATAGGGCCATATCTCCTTCGTTTCTAATCTAAATCAGGTCATTTTTGAGCCTACACTCAAGAGCTTGAAGTTAGATTTCCAATGATACCAACCACACTCAAAAAATCCAACCGTAGTGAGAGTTATATCAGTTTTAGTAAGATAGGGTCGTGCTGTCTCTTAAACGGAGGATGCCTCTTCGTTCTATATTCATATCTTTTCCGTCCGGACTCTAAATCAGGTGATTCTTTAGTCAAAATTCATTAATTTTTCATTGTATTTCCAATGGTGTGCTTGGTGGTACCCACTTCCATTTTTGAAAAGACCGTTTTGCCCTTAGGCTCATTCTTGACTGTTGTTGAAACGTCGCTTCCGTAATTGTTTTCTTTGGATTCCGTGACCTCATTGAGGATCACATTAGTGTCTTATAGACATGTAGTATCTCTAGAGTCCATTGTTTTACCTTTTGCATCCACATTTCGATTCATTGTTGGATTTATGTTCGGGTCATCGCTGATGCACCGGGTTGAATAAAATTTGGATCGTTACAAGTGGTATCAGAGCTCCCAGGTTTAAAAACCTTAGGACGACGGGTTTTGGGTGCATATCATGCTTTTGTTGGTATACCTTGATTTATTTATATGCCTATGATAACATGTTTTAGTATTATAAGATGTTTACGTGCTTAGTTTGATAACATGTCTATGTGCTTACGTGCTTAAGTACCTAAAAGTTTCCAGTATCTATTTAGCATGTTATATATGCTTATTTGCTTTAGCATGACCGTATGTTACATACATTGACTTACTTCTTGCGTTGTGCATTCATAGTGTGAGTTTCATTCAGTCATAATAACTTGTGTTATTGTTGACCTCTTCCTTTTCGTGCATTTAGCATCATGGTTGTCACGCATGGAGAGTCTTTATGTCAGGGCGTTGAGGAGCAGGTGGATGACACCGAGTTTATGAGGGGTCCGGGAAGGCCTAGGATTCCAGTTCGTGGCATGGGTCCAAATCCACCATGAACTCTGACTTATAAGGAACAGATTGCATAGGGAGTGGCTCTAGGGATGTCAGGGTCTATCCAGTAGATGTTTTGTCAGTATATTGCAGGGATGCAAATTCCGGTACCAGCACCAGTTGCTAATGAGGCATTGGATTACTTCATGAAGTTACAGAGGGTTAAGATCGACCAGTTTGCAGGGAGTATGGATCTACTTGCTTCAGAGGCATGGTTAGATCTCATGGTATACAAGCTTGATAGCATGGCAGTGCCTATAGACCGATTGAGGATCTCCTTGACAGCCTCTATGTTCATAGGAGATGCTGATATTTAGTGGAGGTCCATGACCAATATCCATGATATGGAGGTGATGACTTAGAACGAGTTCAGAGATTTGTTCTTCGAGCGATTCTTCCCTAGGGCTATGAGGTGGGAGATGAAGATATAGTTCACAGGTCTTTATCAAGGCACTATGAGTGTCATTGAGTATAAGATACGATTTACTTCTCTCTCTCATTATACCGAGGACATAGTGGCGACAGATGAGGCCAGGGCAATGAAATTTCAGGATGGACTACATCTTGACAATAGGCCATGAGTCTTAATTCTTGATTTGAGGACTTACAAAGAGGTAGTCAAGAGGGCTATGCTAGTTGAAGCAGAGGAACGGGATCAATTACGGATCAGGGGTTCACATAAGCAGCCTCGCGGTGACACTCCATCATCTTCCGGGAGTCAGTGGAAGAGGGCTAAGGCCAGGGATAGTTCACGCACTCAGGGACAGTCATAACAGGCTCAGTCTGCATCTGCAGTTCCAGTATCTTCAAGGTCAGCCTGGGGAGTGATTTGTCACCATTGTCAGCAGCCGGGGCACATCAAGCCTCGCTGCCCACAATTTTAGACACAGACTAGTCAATCATAGGCTAGTAAGCCTAAAGCTTCGATGAAGGGGTTTCAGGGGACTTGCAACTATTGCAAGCAATCTGGTTATATGAGGAAGGATTATCCTCATCCACGGAGCAGGGTACAGAGTGGCGTAGGTTCACAAGCCACACTGGCACAGTTAGCAGTTGTGCAGTCAGGTTTCAGGGTGCCTTATGTACCACAGCCAGTTGCACTAATCAGTTTATATCTGGGTAGAGGTTCTACGCCTACTGCTTCCAGACATCAGTCGGGCTACCAGGGCAGTTCTCAGCAGTCAGGTGCTCAGGGACAAGCTTACGCATTGCCACAGGCCGATAGCTGTGCTGGGACTACTACGATTCGAGGTATTTTTCCAGTTTTTAGTTCTTGGGCTAGAGTTCTTGCTGACACGCTTGACGACCCTAGATTTTTAAACCCAGTGCGTCCTGTGCTGACCCATTGATGAGTGCGAATGCGGAAGCAAAGTATCAAAAATATGACAAAAATAGTCCCAAGGTCAAAATGGTTATTTCTAAAAAAATATAGATTCGGGTATTACAGAGCACACCTCTAGAAAGACAATGAAAAACTAATCGAGATGGACTCAAGAATCGCATGATTCAGAGTCCGGACGAAGGAGAAACGACAAAACAAAGAAAAACAAATAATAAAGTTAAAAGGGTAAACTGGTAATTATTAAGAAATATCTGGGTGTAACTGAGCACACCGTTGGATAGAAAATGAAAATTTAATTAATTTCAAAAAAAAAATTCACTTGATTTGGAGTCCGAATGAGGGAGAAAGGTCAAAAACAAAATCGACGTCGCGGCGGCCCGACGAAGGCCGTGATAGCTACAGTGCCGTTAACCCACTACTGCTGCAACTGAGAGTAAAAACGGGTATCTAAACGGAATTTTTTGGAAAAACTCAAAGAAGAAACCCCCCCTAAAATCAAGTTTTCTACCCGACCATGCAGACAGAAACCAAAAAAATACACTATGAAATGCCCAAAATACCCTCAAGAAAATTAGCTCTAGAAGTTGAAAATCTTTTCAAGCTACTGCCCAAAGAAAGGAAATGGGGCTTCGGAAGGTTTTTAAATTGCCTAAATTGAAAATGAAATCTTAAAATATACCCACAAGACCCCCGGAAGTTTTAGATTGGTCGTCACACTTTTTTAAAAAAAGTCGATGAATAGTACCAAGTACATTTGCACTAAAATCAGCAAAAACCTGGCAGCAATGATTTTTCGGAAAAAAATAGATTTTTGAGGGCCAAGATGGCATTTTCTGGAAAAAAAAACAAATAAGAAACCCCCCTCAAAATTGAGTTTTCTACGTGACTAGCGAGGAAAAATGTAAAAAAAGACATTGTGAAATACCCAAAATGCCCCTGGAATAGAATAGGGTAAAACTCCCTAAAAATGCTACTTAGAGTTTTTGTTTCATCAAGGATGGTGTTGTTTGCCAAAGTGAGCATGCAAGCATATGTAATGTGATAAAATAGATGTGTTGCAATGGCTTATGGCCTCATGGCATGTCATATGCAAAATAGAACCCTTCAATGCATTAATCTCATAATTTCCATAGACAAACAATAAAGTTAGGCTAGCATACTTGTCATATAATTGTTCTTGGCCCTTGGCCTCATTACAAACACATCCATAGAGTATCAAAAGGTGTACTTAAGAACACATTACATGACTTGAACAATAAATACAAGTTTTTGACATAGTAAGCAAAATGGAACAAGATATGCTAACATGTGCATATTCTAACATAGCAAAAAAATACTCCAAGTACTCTAGCAAGTCTAAGATTGTTGTGCTTCCCACATTATGGCTTCTTTACTTGAAAAACACCCAGTAACTTAGGGGTGAGTAAACAAGTTTACTCGTAAGGAATGCATGGGTTTATCTTTGTACCAAGTTTGCAATTCAATACAATTTAATTCATGATATCAAAGTGACATTAGAACTTTCAACATAGCACAATGAGATGTAAATTCACAAAGTTAACAACTTGGAATTTAAATGCGAAATCAAGCCAAAGTGGATACTTGGATATTGCCTGGATTAAAATCGTACTCTTGAGATCACATTATGGCCATTAACCCATGGGTACCTTCCCCTAGTGCACACTATAGTTATAGAGGGACAATCCCCCGTACTAGAAGCAAGTCCTATCTCAGTCATGTTCTTGATAATATCCCAAGTTTCCAAAATCAACAAGTAGAGCAACAAGTCATGATATGAGATAAAGCACAATGAATTCCATGGATTACATGACTAAATCATTAGTTTAACATGGTAGAAATTAAGTAGACCAACTAGGTGATTTCTTTAGATTCAAGAATTGTCCAAATGATTCCAATTCAATATATGACATGGAGTAATTCATGGCCATGCTTTATATCAAGTCACAAATGAATTACAAGCATGGTATAATTAATTTGAATTTAAATCAACATAAATCAATTAATCCTCTAGATTTAAAAGCTCATTTAAATCATGCCAAATTAATACACAACAAAGATCAAGTCATGGTCATGCCATTTATCAAGCCTAAAGTGAATTTCACATAAGTTACCATTAGTCATTTATTTCTTATTTCAATACAAGACATGCATATAACTTGGATATCACTATAAGAACAATTAAATTACTTAGAAGATAAATGATAACACCCCCTACTCACAAGAGGATTGTTCCTCTTGAATCCAAGGCAACCGAGCTTAAAAATGGAAAACCAAATAAGGGTTTTGTAGAGGAGAGTGAGAGGAATCTAAAGTGTTTGAAGCTTAAAGGTCTAGGGTGAGTGGTCTAGGGTGAGTGGAAGGTAGCCAAAAATGAAGGTCAAAGCTTAAGACTTCAAGCTTCTTCCACGGAGGCTAGGGTTTTCTTTATATGAGAGGGAGATGATGAAGCCAAGTGTGAGAGAATGTGAGTGGACGAAATAGAAATCCTCCACTCACTATGTGGTTTTACACCATGGTCAACACACACTAGTTTGGTCAATTGCACAAAAACCCTTCTTTAAAACCATAATCCCAAAGTGGCCCAAAAGTAATTTGCAAGACTAAATGTGAGACCTACACTTGTCATCATCCTAAGGTTCCCTTCTAGGTTTAATCCTAGGCCTACACTTGTTAACCATCCTAGCCAATAAGTGATCCAATCCTAAGCCAACAAGTGGATGAATCTCCACCCTCCGTGTGTCAATAGATTATGGTTCCAAGTCTCTCCACTCAAATGCCTACAAGTGGCACCATAGGAAAGTGACACTTGTTACATTTTTGGAAAATTGTAAAAACGTCCTTTTTGAAAATATCTACCAAATTAAATTGTAAAATGGTCCCTAAGACTAAAAATATTTACTTTATTTAATTACACAAAAACCCCTCAAGTTTAGAGTAATTACCAAAAGTAATACATTTATGCCCTTTACAAGAAAATTAAACAATTAATATATTTTTCTACAAAAGTAAAAATTTATACATCTTGGAAATAAAATACCAGGGATGCATGCAAAGCCGGAATCAAATCGGAGCACAAAAAGTAAGGTTATGCAAGGAAAAATGGAAACCGAGAAAAGACAAAAGTGAATAGTGACGAAAAATAAAAAATGTGAAAATGAGTCGGTCCTTAAAGGAAGTTGTCAATCCCAAGAAAAAAGTCTCAGAAACCATTTCTGAGCACTCAGGATGACACTAAGTGACAAGAAATCGAACCTAGAAAATTTCAACGAAAAAAATTCATCCGTAAAATTTGAGGAAGAAGGAAAGGAATGAGAATGACCGGGTTATTACAACCTTCCCACCTTAAAGGGATTTCGTCCCTGAAATCCAGCCCTAACAAACAAAAGGCAAAACTAGGATAAGTACGAAGTACATCTTCGAGTATCCCACACAACATGCTACGAAAGTAATCCCAAAACTAGAAAACAACGTACAAACTAATGCCATTTGCACCCATGTGCCCACGACAGGAAAACCTCTCAAAAGAAAAGTGACCTCACGGCCACATGACAAGTCAAAGTCACACACAGAACCTAAGGTCAGACAAAGGAATGGAAGACAACAACCGTAAGCATTCCTCCTGGTGAACCATCATACCGATCCAAAATAACCACCAAAAGAACTCCAAGATAATCACATATCAAATCAAGGTACTGAACAAGGATGACGTGGTAGTACGAATAGGGACCAGAACCCGCCCACGATGTACTCAAATGTGTGGTAGCAATGACAGTACCTAGTGCCCACCCACACTTACTCGTCAGTAAGGTAGCATCGACGGCAACTAGCACTCGCCCACAACACACAACTTTGTACGGTAGCATGACAGTATAATGCATTTATTCATAACCTGCCCCCACTAGGCCTACCCATAAAACCCCTCGATACAAATTACATCAATGTCGTGAATCATCATTACCAAAAGCACTACGGGAACCAGGCATCTTGTGAGAGTTGGGGTAGCAAATCCCAAAACTCTGACAACAATGTCATAGGCACCGCTATGCTTAAGGCCTTAAATCCTTAATATAACTAAACCAACAACTCCAACGCCTCAAAACACTCTTATTAACAACATTAATCAAGAACCCAAAGCCCGACAAGCAAAATAACATCTCCAAAATCCCAGACATCATCCTGAAACAGATCAACTACAAGACTACTCATCGTAATCAAACATCGGATCAAAATCCCAATCACAAATAACAAAATCTTTAAAAAAAAATAAGTCCACCACATGGTACACATATCAAAATCCCGACTATCAAGGTTACATAATAAATCTCCCAAAACTGTGCTTGGCAATGCCAAGTTAAATCAAAATTCCTCAATTTCAATCGACAACCAATCACTGGAACTACGATTTCCCCAAAACTACGCCTAGCCATAACTAGGACGAGAAAACTTCACAAACAAGCCAGATCCAACAGCAATTTCCTAAAACCTTTCTTAAGAGTCAATCACATCCAAGTCTTCTAAACTGAAGAAGTCTCCAAAAGACATTCTTAAAAGAGCATTGAGCTCACCTCACGAATTAAACAAATCCTCAATGATATGGATATAAGTCCCCAGAAAAAAAGGATGTCGCACCAATCCACTCACTCTGAGCACCACAACTCCGTTAACAACCACGGTAAAAACTCCCTAAGGGAAGACATGAAAGAAAGGGAACCACAAGTCCTAAAAAGGACAACACTACGACTCTACCTCTGAAATGAAAGACAACAAGGTCAAAGACTTCGCCCCCTACATGGGAGTAAGTCGACCAAAATCCACCAAATCCTCACCAAGGGCTCAAGACAATAATGGCGATCCTCACGGACCAACCAACCCCAAAACTGTGTACAAGGCGATGAAGAGAAGAAACTCACTCCTTGTGAAGTCCCTAACACAAACCAAGAAAAGGAGGAGAAAACATATTCTCCCACAAGTGTCAACACGACAAACACAAAAATGGAGTATTCTTCCCACCTTAGGGAAATTGACAGCTCAAGACAAAATAAATGTGATAACTCCTTTACAAGGAATCTCATAACGAAACTATACACACTATATGTGACTGAAGGAAACAGAAAGGAAAACCAAACATGGAAGTCATACATATGACCAGGAATACAACTACCAAATAAGTAAATCTACTAACATAAATAAAGTCAAGAGTATATGCAGCAAGTCTCTACGTAACACAAAAGCATGTCATTAAAACATAGTAAAAACATGGCATCTCTAAACCTATATGTAAGGCATACTAATGTCATACAACAAGAAGATAAATGTGGATAGACCTCTACCTGCTCATGCATCACAATAACATAAATCATACTACTAACATGGTAGTAAACGAAACTGCAGAAGATAAAATAATGCAATAATAAACCCTATAGACATCATGTCCTAGAGTGTCTAGGTAAAAGGAAAACAAATCCTAGCCACAATCTATCTCAAAACAAACGTGAGCCCTCACCACAATGGTAAGACTCTAACAATCCATCTCCAAATCTAAAGGTGACACTATGAGTGACACTAACAATGCAATGCTCTCACCAACCCAAAACATTGATCAATCGACTCGACCACAAAAGCGTCATCATGTAAGGAGAACTCAAAGAAAATGGCAACTATAGCCATTCCATCAACAACCAAATAAATCTCAAGAATCATCCCTAAAATGACCATCAATCACTGACCAAAAGGACTACGCCTATCGGAATAAAAACCAACACTGATTCCATCTGAACTGCACTCGTAGCTAGCCAGTACAGTAGCATGACAGTGCCATGCTCCCGCCCACAAACGTACCCGCCCACGAAAATTCCAATCTCAGAGGAACCTTCCAAAACAACTAAGGATCCTAAGAGGTTCATAACCTCATCATAGCCCAAAACTAACAAATCCAGCCCTACAGCTACGCTCAATGACTCAACTCACGAGAGCCTAAAAAAAAGGTGTCTCTCTACCTACCTCAAAACCGATGCTAGATCAACAACGACCTAAACTACAGTGAAACTATGACTACAATCACCATCAATCTTAACTCGTGCCTCAATGACCAATCCTATGTCATGCCAAATATGCAAAACAGTTATGCATATACAAATCTAACCTAGCATACATCATATGTCATGATCTTTACAATGGAATACAATCATACTAAACAAATGGCATACCACATGTAGCACGTAAGCACATAAACATGTTATCAAACCAAAACATGTTATCATGAAGCATATAAACACGTAAAACAAAGCAACAAAATGTGCTATGCACCCAAACCCGTTGTCCTAAGGTATTCAAACCTGGGAGCTCTGATACCACCTATGATGACCCTGGATTTTTAAATTCAGTGCGTCCTGTGCTGACCCATTGATGGGTCCGAATGCAGAAGCAAAGTATTAAAAATATGACAAAAATAGTCCCAAGGTCAAAATGGTCATTTCTAAAAAAAATATAGATTCGGGTATTACCGAGTACACCGCTGGAAATACAATGAAAAATTAATCGAGATGGACTCAAGAATCGCATGATTCGGAGTCCGGACGAAGGAGAAACAACAAAACAAAGAAAAACGAGCAATAAAGCTAAAATGGTAAACTGGTAATTATCAAGAAATATCAAGGTGTAAATGAGCACACCGTTCGATAGAAAATGAAAATTTAATTCATTTAAAAAAAAAATTCACTTGATTTGGAGTCCGGATGAGGGAGAAAGGTCAAAAACAAAATCGATGTCGCGGCGGCCCGACGAAGGCCGTGACAGCTACAGTGCCGTTAACCCACTACTGCTGCAACTGAGAGTAAAAACGGGTATCTAAACGGAATTTTTTGGAAAAACTCAAAAAAGAAACCCAGCCTAAAATCAAGTTTTCTACCCGACTTTGCGGACAGAAACCAAAAAAATACACTGTGAAATGCCCAAAATACCCTCAAGAAAATTAGCTCTAGAAGTTGAAAAGCTTTTCAAGCTACTGCCCAAAGAAAGGAAATGGGGCTTCGGAAGGTTTTTAAATTGTCTAAATTGAAAATGAAATCTTAAAATATACCCACAAGACCCCCAGAAGTTTCAGATTGGTCGTCACACTTTTTTAAAAAAAGTCGATGAATAATACCAAGTACATTTGCACTAAAATCAGCAAAAACTTGGCAGCAATGATTTTTCGGAAAAAAATAGATTTTTGAGGGCCAAGATGGCATTTTCTGGAAAAAAAAACAAAGAAGAAACCCCCCTCAAAATTGAGTTTTCTATGTGACTAGCGAGAAAAAATATAAAAAAAGACATTGTAAAATACCCAAAATGCCCCTGGAATAGAATAGGGTAAAACTCCCTAAAAATGCTACTTAGAGTTTTTGTTTCATCAAGGATGGTGTTGTTTGCCAAAGTGAGCATGCAAGCATATGTAATGTGATAAAATAGATGTGTTGCAATGACCTATGGCCTCATGGCATGTCATATGCAAAATAGAACCCTTCAATGCATTAATCTCATAATTTCCATAGACAAACAATGAAGTTAGGCTAGCATACTTGTCATATAATTGTTCTTGGCCCTTGGCCTCATTACAAACACATCCATAGAGTATCAAAAGGTGCACTTAAGTACACATTACATGACTTGAACAATAAATACAAGTTTTTGACATAGTAAGCAAAATGGAACAAGATATGCTAATATGTGCATATTCTAACATAGCAAAAAAATACTCCAAGTACTCTAGCAAGTCTAAGATTGTTGTGCTTCCCACATTATGGCTTCTTTACCTGAAAAAACACCCAGTAACTTAGGGGTGAGTAAACAAGTTTACTCGTAGGGAATGCATGGGTTTATCTTTGTACCAAGTTTGCAATTCAATACAATTTAATTCATGCTATCAAAGTGACATTAGAACTTTCAACATAACACAATGAGATGTAAATTCACAAAGTTAACAACTTGTAATTTAAATGCGAAATCAAGCCAAAGTGGATACTTGGATATTGCCTGGATTAAAATCGTACTCTTGAGATCACATTATGGCCATTAACCCATGGGTACCTTCCCCTAGTGCGCACTATAGTTGTAGAGGGACAATCCCCCGTACTAGAACCAAGTCCTTACCTAGTTATGTTCTTGATAATATCCCAAGTTTCCAAAATCAACAAGTAGAGCAACAAGTCATGATATGTGATAAAACACAATGAGTTCCATTGATTACATGACTAAATCATTAGTTTAACATGGTAGAAATTAAGTAGCCCAACTAGGTAATTTCTCTAGATTTCAAGAATTGACTAAATGATTCCAATTTAATATCTGACATGGAGTAATTCATGGCCATGCTTTATATCAAGTCAAAAATGAATTATAAGCATGGTATAATTAATTTGAATTTAAATTAACATAAATCAATTAATCCTCTAGATTTAAAAGCTCATTTAAATCATGCTAAATTAATACACAATAAAGATCAAGTCATGGTCATGCCATTTATCTAGTCTAAAGTGAATTTCATACAAGTTACCATTAGTCATTTATTTCTTATTTCAATACAAGACATGCATATAACTTAGATATCACTATAAGAACAATTAAATTACTTGGACGATAAATGATAACACCCCTTACCTCACAAGAGGATTGTTCCTCTTGAATCCAAGGCAACCAAGCTTAAAAATAGAAAACCAAACAAGGGTTTTGTAGAGGAGAGTGAGAGGAATCTAAAGTGTTCCAAGCTTAAAGGTCTAGGGTGAGTGGAAGGTAGCCAAAAATGAATGTCAAAGCTTAAGGCTTCAATCTTCTTCCATGGAGGCTAGGGTTTTCTTTACATGAGAGGGAGATATGATGAAGCCAAGTGTGAGAGAATGTGAGTGGAGGAAATAGAAATCCTCCACTCACTATGTGGTCTTACACCATGGTCAACACACACTAGTTTGGTCAATTGCACAAAAACCCTTCTTTAAAACCATATTCCCAAAGTGGCCTAAAAGTAATTTGCAAGCCTAAATGTGAGACCTATATTTGTCATCATCCTAAGGTTCCCTTCTAGGTTTAATCCTAGGCCTACACTTGTCAACCATCCAAGCCAATAAGTGATCCAATCCTAGGCCAACAAGTGGATGAATCTCCACCCTCCATGTGTCAATAAATTATGGTACCAAGTCTCTCCACCCAAATGCCTACAAGTGGCACCATAGGAAAGTGACACTTGTTACATTTTTGGAAAATTGCAAAAAGGTCCTTTCTAAAAATATCTTCCAAATTAAATTGCAAAATAGTCTCTAAGACGAAAAATGTTTACTTTATTTAATTACACAAAAAACCCCTCAAGTTTAGAGTAATTACCAAAAGTAATGCATTTATGCCCTTTACAAGAAAATTAAACAATTAATATGTTTTTCTACAAAAGTAAAAATATAGATATCTTGGAAATTAAATACCAGGGATGCATGCAAAGCCAGAATCAAATCGGAGCACAAAAAGTGAGGTTATGCAAGGAAAAATGGAAACCGAGAAAAGACAAAAGTGAATAGTGACGAAAAATGAAAAATGTGAAAATGAGTCGGTCCTTAAAGGAAGTTGTCAATTCCAAGAAAAAAGTCTCAAAAACCATTTCTGAGTACTCGAGACGACACTAAGTGACAAGAAATCGAACCTAGAAAATTTCAACGAAAAAAATTCATCCGTAAAATTTGAGAAGAAGGAAAGGAATGAGAATGACCGGGTTATTACAACACGGTGCATCACATTCATTCATATCTGCTTTATTTGCACATTCTTTGGGTCTGGAGGTCACGCAGTGGGATAGTTTCCTTTGTGTTGACACACCAGTTGGGGTCCTGTGTCTTTGGACCGTGTTTATCAGGGTTGTGCTATTGAGATAGCTGGGCGGACTTTAGAGTTCGATTTCGTCATTTTTGACATGACAAGCTTTGACGTCACTCTCGGGATGGACTGGTTGTCTTTCTTTCGTGCCACGATCGATTGCTTCCGCGGGCGAGTGTCTATTTGCACTCCCACGGGAGATTGTTTTCACTTCGTGGGAGATCGGAGAGATTCCCACTCGATGATGATTTTTAGTATTGATGACTGGAGTCGCCACAGGTCTTATTTGGCTAGCCTGTTAGCCGACTAAGACAGCAGTTCGGGTCGTGTTTATCTAGCAGTTGTCGTGAAGTTTCTGGATGTTTTTCTAGAGGAGTTGATAGAGCTTCCTCCTCTTCGGGAAGTCATCTTTGCCATCGATGTCATTCTCGGTACTGCGCCGATCTTTATGGCACCATACTGTATGGCACCGGCAAAGCTTTATGAGTTTAAAGCTTAATTGGATGATTTGAAAGCTAAGGGCTTTATTCATCTTACTACTTCACCCTGGGGAGCATCGATTATCACAAGCTGAACCATGCTATAATCAAGAACAAGTATCATTTGCCTAGGATTGATGACTTGTTTGATCAGTTGAAAGGAGCCACTTGTTTTTCGAAGATTGATTTGAGGTCGGGTTATTATCAATTGAGGATTAGGGATGAGAATGTATCCAAGACCGCTTTCCGCACACGGTATGGCCATTATGAGTTTTTGGTGATGCCATTTTGTGTGACCAATGCTCCAGCAGCTTTTATGGACTTGATAAACCGTGTATTCAGTGACCATCTTGATCAGTTTATAGTGGTTTTCATCGATGACATTCTTGTATACTCAGCATCGGTAGAGCAACATGAGTATCATTTAAGGACAGTATTGCAGATCCTTAGGGATAATCAGTTGTACGCCAAGTTCGAGAAATGTGAATTTTGGCTATCGGAAGTGAAGTTCCTTGGACATATTGTGTCAGGAGGCGGAGTTGCAGTGGATCCATCAAAAATCAAATCGGTGATGGATTGGGAATGTCCGAAGATAGTGTTTGAGATTCAGAGTTTTCTTGGCCTAATTGGCTATTACTGGAGATTTGTTTGGGATTTCTCTCGTTTGACGGCTCCTATGACTCGACTTACTTGCAAGGGGGTTAAGTTCGTAAGAAGCGAGGCATGTGAGTTTGCTTTTCAGGAGTTGAAGGTCAGGTTGACATTGGCTCTAGTTTTGATCATTCCTGAACATGGTTTGGGGTATGTGATCTCCTGTGATGCTTCATGGGAAGGTTTGGGTTGTGCCTTGATACAGACAGAGTGGGTGGTTGCTTATGGGTCTCGACAGTTGAAGACTCATGAGTTGAACTATCCGACACATGATTTGGAGTTGGCAGCAGGTATCTTTGCCCTAAAGGGGTGGAGACACTATTTGTATGGGGAGAAGTTTGAGGTTTTCTCTGATCGCAAGAGTCTTAAGTATCTCTTCTCTCAGAAGGATTTGAACTTGAGACAGCGCAGATGGGTTGAGTTCATGGATGACTATGACTTTGAGTTACAGTACCATCCAAGTAAGGCCAATATGCTGGCTGATGCATTGAGTAGAAAGTCACAGGGAACTCTTGCTAGCATTTCTATTCACAGATGGAGGATGCTAGAAGAGCTTACAAATCTTGGCTTATAGTGTTATGAGGATGTTTCACCGGCTATTTTGTTTAGCCTTGTGGCTTAACCGACACTTGTTAGCAAAGTTATTGAGGCACAGTTGGAGGATGGGGAGATAAAGGCCATCCATGTTCAGATTTCAGGCAGCGAGACTGAAAAGGGTTGGACCTTACATTCAAACACTTGTCTCAGGTACAAAGGGATGATGTTTGTTTCCTTGTCTTGTCATGAAGATGTTCTTCAGGATTTTCACCACTCTCGGCTCGCAGTTCATCCTAGTGGTACGAAGATGTATCACAATCTGCGGTGACAGTTTTAGTGGTAGGACATGAAATGGGATGTTTCACAGTTTGTGGCTCAATGCCTTACTTGTCAGCAAGTGAAGGCAGATCATCAGCGACCGGCAGGATTGTTGGAACCATTACCAATAGCTGAGTGGAAATGAGAGCATATCACTATGGATTTTGTAACAGGAATTTTGAGGTCTCAGGCAGGGAACGATGCCGTTTGGGTCATAGTTGACAGGTTGACTAAGATGGCTCACTTCTTGCCCATAGCAGTGACAGACAATGTAAAGAGACTAAGTGGACTGTATGTGAGACAGATTGTTAAGCTTTATGGGGTTCCTGTATCCATTATTTCGGATAGGGATCTGCGGTTCATATCTCATTTTTGGTAGAGTTTTCAGGAGGCTCTTGATACGGGGCTTCATTTTAGCATAGCATTCCATCCTCAGACTGATGGTTAGTCGGAACGCACTATTCAAATATTAGAGGATATGTTACGGGCTTGTATCTTGGATTTTGGTGGTAGTTGGGAGGACTACTTGCCTTTGGTTGAGTTTGCCTACAATAATAGTTACCAGTCCAGTATTGGCATGGCACCTTTTGAGGCATTCTATGGCAGGTCATGCAGATCTCCAGTTTGTTGGACCGAGGTCGGTGATACCGTTGCCTTGGGTCCCGATTTTGTTATTGAGACTACAGAGAAAATCAAGTTGATTCGGCAGTGGTTGCTTACCGCACAGAGCAGATAATAGAGTTACATTGACAAGAGGAGACGATCCTTGTCTTTTGAGGTAGGAGACCATGTCTTTCTCAAGATTTCTCTACGGAAGGGAATTTTGAGATTTCAACAGATTGGCAAGTTGTCTCCTAGGTTCATTGGACCATTTGAGATTTTGGAACGCGTTAGTGAGGTTGCTTATCTTTTGGCGTTGCCGCTAGACCTGCATAGGGTTCACGACGTCTTTCATGTTTCTATGCTGAGGAAGTACGAGTCGGATCCAACATATGTTTTGCAATGGACAGATGTTGTTGTTGATGAGGATGTGACATACGAAGAAGGTCCAGTCCAGACACCATGGCACTGAGGAGGCTATCTGGAAACTTGAGCAGGAGGTTCGTTCTCGGTATCCCCATTTGTTCTCTCTTTCAGGTACAATTCAATTTTGGGGACAAAATCCCTTTTAAGGAGTATAGGTTGTAATGACTCGGTCATTTTCCTTCCTTTCTTTTTTAGTAAATTCTTTTTTCCTCTTTTTCCCTATTTCATCTTTTTCTTGTTTAGTATTTTTCCTTGCATAACCTCACCTTTTCTGCTCGGATTTGATTTCGGCTTTGCATACATTCATGATATTTAAATTCCATGATATCTACATTTTTACTTTTGTAGAAAAGCATGTTCTATGTTTACTTTTCTTGTAAAGGGCATAGATGCATAACTTTTGGTAATTATTCATAACTTGAGGGGTTTTGGATAATTATGAAAAGTAATTATTTTTCATCTTAGGGACCATTTTGCAATTTAATTTGGAAGATATTTTCAAAAAGGACCTTTTTACAATTTTTGAAAAATGTGACAAGTGTCACATTCCCTAGGTGTGACTTGTTGACATTGTGGAGGAACCACTTGGAGGCTTAATCTCTTGACACATGGAGGGTCGAGATTCACCCATTTATTTGCCTAGGATAGGAGCACTTGTTAGCATAAATGGTTGACAAGTATAGGCTTGATATTTAATCTTGGAAGCTTACTTAGATTCATGACAAGTGTAGGACTCACCTTTAGTCTTGCAAGTGTGTGTGTGTGAGAGGTAGTGCAAGAGCACCTAGTGAGTGGAGAATCCCACCACTTTAACTTAGGGTTTCATCTCATTTGACTCATTTCATCTCTTTCCTCTTAAGAACCCTAACTTGGCCACCATTAGAGCAAAGCTTGATCTAAGGTCTTAAGCTTCATTTTAGTGCCCTTCTACTCACCTTAGACCTATAAGCTTGGAATACTTTATATTCCTCTCACTCTCCTCTATAAAACCCTAGCTTGGTTTTCCAATTAGAGCTTAGTTGCCTTGGATTATAGAGATTCAATTCTCTATTGAGGTAGGGGGTGTTATAATTTATTTTCCAAGTGATTTAATTGTTCTTGTAGTGATATCCAAGTTATATGTATGTCTTGTATTGAAATGAGGAATAAATGATTTATTTGTAGCTTGTATATAACTCACTTTAGACTTGATATATGGCATGAGTATGACTTGATCTTTGTTGTGTATTAATTTGGCATGATTTAAATGAGCTTTTAAATCTCAAGGATTAATTGATTTAAGTTGATTTAAATTCTAATTAATTGTACCATGCTTGTATTTCATTTTTGACTTTATATATAGCATATCCATGAATTACTCCTTGCCATATATTAAATTGGAATCATTTGGACAATTCTTGAAATCTAGATAAATTACTTAGTTGGTCTACTTAATTTCCATCATGTTAATCTAATGATTTAGTCATGTAATCCATGGAACTTATTGTGTTTTATCACATATCATGACTTGTTGCTTTACTTATTGATTTTGGAAACTTGGAATATTATCAAGAACATGACTTGGCTAGGACTTGGTTCTAGTACGGGAGATAGAGAGCTCCCTATACTATAGTGCGCACTAGGGGAAGGTACCCATGGGTTAATAGCCCTAAAGGGATCTCAAGAGTACGGTTTTAGTCCAGGCGATATCCAAGTATCCACTTTAGTTGATTTCACTCCTTAATGTTCAAACTTGACAACCATGTGATATTGCATCTCATTGTGCCTTGTTAAAAGTTCCAACTTCATTTTAATAGCATGGACTAAATTTTATGGAATTGTAAACTTTGTAATAAATTGAACTTATGCATGTTCATTCCCTACGAGTAAACTTGTTTACTCACCCCGAAGTTACCGGGTGTTTTTCAGGTAAAGAAGCATCATTGTGGGATGCACAACACTCTTAGGATTGCTTGACTACTTGGAGTATTTTTGTATGTTAGAATATGCACTTGTTAGTATATTATGCTCCATTCTTGTTTATTTTGACAAAACATGTATTTAATGTTCAAACTATGTAATGTGCACTTAAGTGCACCTTTTGATTCTCCTTAGTTGTGTATGTAATGAGGCCAAGGGCCAAAGATACTTATATGCTATGTATGTTACTTTATTTTTATGGTTTGTTTATGAAATTTAAGGGATTTCATGCATTGAAGGGTCATATTTTGCATATGACATGCCAAGAAACTATAGGCCATTCTAGCACGACTACTTTTGCATTTTACGTATGCGTGCATGGTTACCTTTCAAAAAACTCTCAAGTTCCAACTTTTGAACTATTTAAGGAGGATTTATGAAAAATTAAAGCAAAGTCCATGCATTGAGATATGATTCAAAGCTTCATTTTGATTTGGTATGTCTTGGATGCTTGAATGAGGTTAGGGAGTGCTTTGAAACTTGTTTGAATCAAATGGGAAGCATGTATAGCCTTAGAACCAAGCCAAGCACCTTCCCCATGGATTACAACAGCTTTTTCTACTACTAACAGGTCCATCGGTCGGCTGATAGCAGTCATCAATCGACCGATGAGTGTCCATAGTGTTTTTCCCAAGAGTTGCATTCTACAAAGGGCATTTTGATGGGCTGGTACTGTACATCAGACAGCTGATGATGGAGTTTCAGCCGGTTGGTACTGTTCTGTCGGCCTGCTGATCCTCGCTGGAGCTTGGTTACCTTTCAGCTTCTTGGATAGATTTCTTAGGTCAACTGTAGAGGGCCATATCTCCTTCATTTATGATCCAAATTAGGTCATTATTGAGCCTAAGCTCAAGAGCTTGAAGTTAGATTTCCAATGATACCAACCACACTTAAAAACTCCAACCGTAGTGAGAGTTATACCAGTTTTAGTAAGATAGGGTCGTGCTGTCTCTTAAACGGAGGATGCCTCTTCGTTCTATATTCATATCTTTTCTGTCCGGACTCCGAATTCGGTGTTTTTTGAGTCTAAATTCATTAATTTTTTTGTTGTCTTTCCAATGGTGTGCTTAGTGGTATCCACTTCCATTTTGGAAAAGACCATTTTTCCCCTAGGCTCATTCTTGACTATTGTTGAAACGTCGCTTCCGCAATTGTTTTCTTTGGATTCTGTGACCTCATTGAGGATCACATTAGTGTCTTATAGACATGTAGTATCTCTAGAGACCATTTTCTTTTACCTTTTGCATCCACATACTGATTCATTGTTGGATTTATGTTCGGGTCACCGCTGATGCATCGGGTTGAATAAAATTTGGGTCGTTACATGGTGATATTGTATATGATATCGTGTGTTTGAGGGTTGTTTTCATGAAGAACTATCAACAAGTGCATGGGCTAATGAATGGCAGTGATAAAAAAATATTGGAATTGAAATGCAAGGATGCATGGAATGGTATGAGCATGGAGGATAAGGGTCCATATTATAAGGATAAAAGACTGCTTGATTTAGAGTTTAAAAACCGTGGAGGCTTAGTAGTGAACAAAAAAAAGAAGAAGAAGGTAAGTTGGGGAGTTTGATTAAATTTGTAATTTAATTTGCAATTATTTTGATAACATAATATGAAGTAAAAAAGAATGCAATTGATGCTTCTTTACTGGTAGTTAAGTCAAATTATTAATGTAACATTATATTTATTGGGATGTTGTAGGTTGAATACAAGGTTAAAACTGGGTGAAACAAATGCTTGATCTCTAAATTCATTAACACAGTATCTAAACTTGGAGACAAAAAAAGGAAGGATGTGGCAGATATCGGTTTCAGCAATTTGGTGAACCTACAATGTGAGCATTTGTCTATCTCACTCTTTGATTACATCAATTGGCATTTGGACATAAAGAAACGGCGTATTAAACTTGAAGATATTCAATATCTGCCAATTAATGAATTTGATGTCCACAACATCCTCGGCTTACCTGCTAGAATCACGGACATGCCTACATATATGTCAGCTTTTTAAAGCCGATTGGATAAGTGAATGTGGATATCGAAGTGGGTTGCATGTAAATGCTCTGATGGAAAAAGTAGAACAATGTAAGCCAGGTGAAGATTTCAAAATAGCCTTCGTGCTTTTTGCATGTGCCGCTTTTCTAACACCTAATGGATGTTATAGTGTGCATGTAAAATAATTAAAGGCTGTGTATAATGTGAATGAAATCAAGTCTTACAACTGGTGTCCATATGTGTTTGAAACTTTAATGGCTTACTTGGGTGAATCTGAAGAAGGTGGGAAAATAAAGCACGAGTATATTAGATGCGTGCTCTTCTTGCAGGTAAATTACATAACCTACTTATATTTTGCAAAATACTTTATTATTTATGTCATTAGTATGAATAATGACTGATTAAACTCATTGTAATTTAATTCAGCTTCTATATCTGATGAGGTGTAAAGTCCAATACCCTTGTATCCCACTACGGGCGATAAAACCAGTCTTGGTTTTTGGGACACTGCCCTTGTATGGGAATGCTTAAAATGGGAGCTGAAAATGGGAGGTTTTGGAATGGGTCAGGTATTACACTAAATTTAAAAAGTATTTGCAAGTTCCCAATTTTTGTTGTATATTGATGAGCGCTGAAAAGTGCGTATTTAAACCCCTTAAGCTTAGGCATTCTAGTACCTTTATCTATCTTACTTTACCATTTTAGATTGATTTTGTATTATTTCCATTTTCAGGCACTTATCTCGAAAATAAGCTAACTCAGCCAAATAAGAGCTTAATTGAAGCAATTATGGGATTAAACAAAGAAAGGAGCAAAGTAGAGAAAGAAGGAAACAAATGAAGCCAAAGGTGGGAAGCAGCAAAGTTCGATCGATCCAACTTCAAGGTTCGATCGATTGAACAATGATTGATCTCAGCACTTCAAGATAGATCCAAGTCTTGGCCCAAAAGCATAAAGTCCAAAAGTTCGATCGATCCAACACCACCTTTCGATTGATCGAAACTTTTGTCCTTATTCATATGATTGATCCTATCCATAGCTGTACCACCCACTAACCACTTTAGTCATTTTCCTAAAAATATCTCCCAAAAATATCTCGGATTTGTCTTTTCCCAAAAAACTCAACCAGTTGGATCGATCCAGCCTAAGTTCGATGGATCTCAACAAGTTCGATCGATCCAAGTCTAAGGTTCGATCAATCGAACTTCCTCCAGCGCGAAAAAGTTAAATTTCCATCTCATTAAAAGTTATCCTTTATCCAATCATCAGAGAATATTGTGTGCACGACCCCAGCTCATTTTGGGTGTTATTTGACCTACCTATATAACGATAAGGATTGCTTTTTACAAAGGGGGAGCCAATATCAATTTTTATATCATCTCTTAGAGAGCAAGCTTAGAGGAGGAGGAGGCCAGAGACACCATTGGAGTTCTTCATCAACAAGGAACAGATTTCAACCATGGAGTTAGCCCTTGAGGGTTGGAGCAACATCACCATGAGTGGCTAGACATCCTCTTGGGGCTAGAGTTAGCCCCAAGCATGCTTTCTATACCTTAATCTTGTGTATTATTGAGGGATTAGTGTTGTAGTTGATGTTTTGACACATTGATATATATAGATCTTGTTTATTCAATGATTTATGTGGTTTAATGCTTCCAATTGATCATTTCATTCTATCCATATACCTATGTATGCTAGAATAGATGTTCATGTGTTTGTCTCTAGATTTTGTGTTATTGATGCATGTCTATGTGCATTGATGCTATAGATTTGGAGATTGACAAGACATAGTACTTAAAAGAATGCTCTTGTGATTTTCTTGATGGTTCATATTTATTCCTTGATGAATTGTGCCTCTCCCCTAGTTTATTTTCATGCTAGTAGTGTAGATGTAGTGTAGTTGTAGTGTAGTGTTAAATGGGAGGACAATCTATGCTTGTTGTTTGATGATCTAAGCTTTTGAATGTAAGTAGCATATGTTTCTAACCTTGTGTTGTATTTGGATTGTGAGCTTAATGAAAGAATTAATGACTTATTTTGATCTATTGTGCCTTTCACATGTTGTTTAGACAATATATGCTTCATTGCTTAGATATATTGTGCCTTTCACATGATGTTTAGACAATACATGCTTAACTAGTCATCTTTGCTTGTTGAATCAACCAAACACACACACACACACCAATATTGCAACACACCACTTGCCCTCATTAGTCACATGCCAACGGTATAGAAGTGCATTGCTTGGTGGTGATCTCTAAATCCCAAGATCCCTCTCTCTCTTACTTACTCTTAATTGCATTCTTTTGTTATTACTTAGTTTAATTTAGTTGCTCTCTAATCAACCAACCAACCAATTGTTTGATCACTCCACCTACTAGCCATAATAGCGATTCCACGACCTTGTTCGATCCTCACTATCCCTTGGGACGATCCCTACTCGCCCTAGCTATATTTATAGTGAAGGTAGAAGTGGCTTCTATAAATGTAAAACTCTTGGCCCTCGCCTTAAAATCCACACACTCTCAAACTTGACGGTAGTGCGACACAAGATCCGGTCATATATGATACCATTTCGTTGCTTACGTGCATTAGGTTTGAAATATTTATATGGAACAGTTAATTCCTCTCAAGGTGAATGTGTCCCATTCTCCATCATCGTCGTGGTCTGGAGGTGAAAAAGACAATGGTAGTTGTTCAGAAAGTGAGGTTGAGGTAACAATATATTACTTTACGGTTAATGAGTATGAATAAAATTGTGAATATGCAATTGATCAGTGATAAGCAATTACAATTTTTTATGCAGTGTTGCATTGAAGAAATTCACAACGAAATGGAAAGAGAAGCAGAAAACAGAAAAACATTGAAGAGGAAGGTCAAGAAAATTGAGAGTTTGGTGAGAAAAAAGTCGAAAAGGGCTCGAGGAAAAGTAAGTGTTTGTACAGCAGATGGGGGAGTGTCTGTTGAGGACAAAGATGAGCCACAGAATTCTGAAAATGAAATTAAGAGGGAAACATTTGACTCCCCTATTGACATAGGTGAGGAACTAGAATTTGGCCGTACAGATCATTCCCACTTTACTTCCACCAACAATGAGTTACTGAATGAGGATAAGAGGATAGAGTTGAACAGTGCTGTGGGTATGGCTTTAGAAGAGAACCTAAGAGCAGCACATACAGCTTCCAGTTGTTCAGTCCCTGATATTTCCCTACAAACTTTACATGGTAAAGGGAAGGATGCGGTGGGACAACTCAAAAGAGGTACTAGGAGCAGAAACCCCGCACCATATTACTTCTCTCCATGGGTATCTAGGGATAGTCAGAAAATTCAATTGACTCCAAAGCAGAAGAAATTATTGAGTTATGCTGCTGCGCGAGGTCGTGATCAAGGGTAATTATAACCCACATTTGTGAATTTTGTAAGTCCATATATTGTTGTTCATTGTATTATCCGTCTCTAATTATTTAGTAAGAACAATTGTATTAGTGCACGTATACTAATTTGTAAGGAGGATTTACATTTGTTAGTGAAATTCTAGTTTCCATGTATGATATGCATCTTTCTTGGATGGACATACACAAGTTGTTTCACACGAATTGGATCTCAAACTTGGTGCGTGGATTTACACCACACATTTCAATCAATCGATATGTATTTTTACAGTTATGATATGATGAACCTATTATAATTGCATTTGTCAATTTAGATGGTAAAATTCTGGGCAATGGTGTTAAACAAAGAGCAATGAGGAAAATTAAAGCATTACTATTTTGATAGTTGTGCTGTCCAGTTTATGAAAGAACACAATGTCATTAAATAAGACATTACAAAGAAGCACATGCCTCTGATAAAAAATGTCTGGGAACAATACAAACAAGTGTGTAAGCTTGAAGATTCAACGGTGTTCAAGGATTCTGAGCTGGTTAGTTTAATGATTTTGGAGTAATTTGTTGTGTATTACAGTAAAGTTTAAGATGTTTTAAGTACGAACGATTGAATTGTCCTATTTTTGACCAATATGTTTTGTTGTCCCTAACTTTATGTTCATTACCTATAGTTATTCTTCCCTGCAATCATTAAGAAACATTGGTTTCTACTCGTAATCAACCGACCCAACAAAGTAGTGGATTACGTATGCGGAATTGGATGATCGCACAGATACGTCGCATTTGGGAATTGTGTGGTACACATCTATCTAATAAAATCAACCTCATTTGTTAATGTTTGTTTTATGAAAAATGCATAGTTACTTTAGGTTAATGTGTATGACAAAAAGAGTTTGTTGCGGTTGCCCTGGAGGAAGAGAAGTGGCCAGTTTACATAACAAAGACGGACCATAAAATCCTTTTCCAGGATGATGCATATGTAAACATATATTTCAATACAAGTGCATAATAAAATTTTTATTCGCCGTATCATAAATTCAATACTATCCCTTACTGAGTAGATCAGTTAAATATTGTTTGCATATCAGGGATAGTTGTGGTATGTTCATAATGAGGTATATGGAGTTCTGGAATGGCACTAACTTCAATCAGAAATTTTGTGTAAGTAGTGTTATGACTATTATTTCTATGTATGTGTAAAATACATAAGGTACATGTTGTACTATTGCTTGATAGTAACATTTTTTAATATTGCACCTAGAGTCCAAGACAATGCATTCTGAGTTCCTTTTACAACTATTGGATTATCCCAAGAATAAAGTCCGGGAGGAGTTGTATAAGGTTGCCAATGTTGAAGAAGGAGATGATTGATATGAATGGTGTATTTATAAGGAGGATTTTGAAAGTGGGTCACTTAGGCCCTGCTTAGAATGCCAAAAACTGTTCTTTAATTTTTTGCTCTACTTGGAACCTGTTTTTATAAAACTATTTTAATAAAACTGAGTTTAATGAGTATGAGTTTTATGAGAACAACAAAGGCCTATTTTGGGAGTTTCTAAAACATACTGAAAACACGGAGTTTACATGCGGATAACACTATGCACTTAAAAAAACTGAAGCAGTATGTTTTAACCTATCTTGTATATAAGACCTTTTGCGCCTCCTCCTCCAAAATGGGATCTGCAACCCTTCTCATCTCCCTACGGCTCTTGCTCCTCTCTGCGGCTTCTCTTTCTTGTGTACTGCTTCTCTCTATAAGATTGCTGCACTTTTCTCCTCCACATCCAACTTTTGCTCAGAAATTTTTGAGATAAACACAAATCACACTCTTTTTTCTATAGCAATTTTTTGTGGTTATAGAATTTGTTTTCTTTATGAATTTCGTTTTAGATTTGGTTTGTTGGATGAGTTTGGTTGTACATTTGATTATGAATTTTGTTAGTTGTGTAAGTTTTGTTGTGGATTTTATTTTCAGTTTAGGGATTTGGGGTTTTCATTTTAGGGATTTGGTTTTCAATTTAGGAATTTGGTTTTCAATTTAGGGATTTGATACGTGTTATGTATATATTCATCTATATATATATATATATATATATATATATATGGTCCCCATTGCCTCAATTTTCACTCCCTCAAACAAACAGTCCCTATTTTTGTTGTGCGTTAAAGGTACGGAACGGAGCCTATTTTATTATTTATTATAAGTTGAAAAGCATGTTGAATGAAAATGAAAAAGGTAATAAATAGTAAGGAATATATCTCCATCAAACTGATCATCTTTCACAAGTACTGCCATAATATAAATTATGAATGATTTCATAAAATCAGGGGGTTGGCGCTCAGATACTGCTACTTCAGTATAGATGAACATACCCTTGTTTCAATTTACCTCGAACTAAACATTATGCAGAGGGCAAAATCAAAATTTCTTGTCACTGATTTGGAATTAATTTTTGGAGTGTTTGGGACCTGGTTTTTATTTGCAGTGTGATGAATATATATATTCCATTGACATGCCCTACACTTGAATATATATATATATATACACACACGCACACACACTAGAATATCAATAATTTGTCTTCCTTCTACTATGGTAGGATTTTATTTTTTATCTGTCGGATTTCAAGCTTCATTTCTTGGAAGATTTCTTGCTTTTTTGCTAATAAGTGTCTTGGATGGATGGTGTTTTTTTCGTGGTAGTCATTCTTATAGATGGATGATGTTGTTTCCTGGGAGTTATTTTTCTGACTTGGTTTATTCTGTTATTTTATGTCTTTTTTGCTACTAAGCTCAAGTCATTGATTTGTGGAGAAAAAAAACAAAAGAAGTCATTGATTTCTTGGTATGTGGCAACTTGAGAGTTATGTAAAAAATTATTTTTTAAAATATTTATATTATTTCAATTAGTTAATGAAAAGTAGGTCCACTTCCTCTATTACATCATCAACAATTTTTATTAAATGCTACTAATTGATCTTCATTTTTAGAAAGTCTCAAGTTCATAGAATAGGAAAAATGAAATTAATACACCTAAATATTGCCTTAATCTAATGAATATTTGCTGAATACAGATAATTATGAACTTGTGAACTAAAAACTGTTTTGCATGAACAAATATAACAATGAATTTCTTTTAATTGTGAATGAAGAACTTCTAACTAGAAAACAATGATATGTGAGAGTTGGGTCATATGCACCATCTGCTTCTTAATATATCTGTGCTTTTGGAATGAATAGAAGACCATTGAGGACTGGATTACATGTCTTATTGATTTATTAGAGAGTATAGATGCTACAATAGTTTCATGCTAATTAATTGTTTGTTCATTTGTCAAAATGCATAAGGTGACCATTTTTATGGAGCATGAAGCAGATTTTGATGTTATCCATGAAGGAAATACTACCACTATAGTGTCCTAAATTAAGGAAATTTTATTGAAGAAAGCAAAAGAAGTCTTGGCCTAATGGTGTGACTACCCTGGTTTTTAGGCCAGCGTGTCCTGTGATGAACCGTAAGGATGATCCGATAAAGGATCCGAATGCGGAAGTGAAAACAGAAAACAAGACTCTAAGAAGTTAAAGTGACCTTCCATGAGGTCGTGGAACTCAATAAGAACTGATGCGAAAGCAAAAGATCAAAAATATGACAAATAAGCCCCCAGGGGCAAAATAATCATTTCTGAAAACTGTAGATTCGGGTGCCACCGAGCACGCCGCTAGGAGGACAACGAAAAACTAGTCAAGTTCAAAAAAAAATTCACTTGAATCGGAGTCCGGACGAAGGAGAAAAGCCCAAAAGAAGAATTGACGTCGCGGCGGCCCGATGAGGGGCCATGATAGCCCCATGCGCATGCCCATGCGCGCGCCCATGCACGCCGCGTGCGCACTGAGTGCACCATGGCTGGCGGCAGCAGCCCATAAAGCTGCTGTGGGGTTATTTTTCAGAAAAATCCAGAACAGAGGCCGAATTTGGAGGCCTAGATGAATTTTTTGCAAAAACACAAAGAAGAAACCCTTCTAAAAATTGAGTTTTCTACATGAATCACGAGAGAATTAAAAAAAAAATGAAAATGTAAAATACCTAAAATGCCCCTCCATGAAATCTGGTCATGGAGGTCCAAAAAGCTGCAAAATTGAAAAACTGAGAGCTGAACTTCGTAAGCAATTTCCGATATCAAGACGACATTTTCTGGAAAAACATGGAAAAGAACCCACCCTAAAATCATGTTTTCTATTCAACCATGTTGAAAGAAGAAAATAAAACTACAATGAAAAGTCTACAATGCCCCTAGATCAGAATAAGCAAAAAAAGTGCGAAATGAATTCACAAGAGGCTTAAAACACAAACGATAAGGTGTTGCCCGGAAACGACCATGCAAGCAAACGTAACTTACCTATTTGGACATGTTACAATGGTCCATGACTTAAAAAATACCACCGATACAAAATCCGACCCCCCAATAGGCAAAAAGGCAAAAATGGAACTTGGAATGAAAACTCGAAATCCAAAAATACAAAATGGGATCAAATGACCGTTTGGCCCTTGGCCACACTTCAAACATGATTTATAAGACCCTATGAAAGAATGAAAACAGAATTCCCACACCCGATGCAACCATGGTGAAGCAATGACTTGCGATTTTTTTAAGATTTTTACAATATTTCATGAAGTTAAAAAGTACATAGAATACAATATAATGGTCATTGGTCTCTGGCCTCATCTTATACATATCAAATACATTGAAAGGAGTGTACTTAAGTACACATTACATACATGGAATCAAATATACATATTTTGACATATAAGTCTACAAAATGACATTTCATGCTAACATTTGCATGAAATGGAAACTTGAAAGCTACACGACATCCAAGGAATGCTAGGCGTTATGAACCAAGTCTTCGTACCTGAAATATGCCCCAGTATCGTAGGGGTGAGTAACATAAAGCTACTCATAGGAGATGAGCATGCATCGACCTAGCATTTTACAAATTTATCACCTTAAGGTGAAGCATGTTAAAGGGGTTCATGCAACCTAACGTCTATGTCAAAGTGAGACTCGGGGATAATCCTAAGCTACCTTAGAGTCTAAGCAACAAGAATCATGATATACATACGTGTATGAAACGAATCATGGTTGGGATAATCTAAAGAACATGACAAGAAGAATGCTTGAGCATAGATTAACATGAATTGCATTTTCAATACAATTGAACTAGGTCTAGAGTAATCCATATAACATAACAAAAACATATTTGAATACAAGTTAACAAGAATCACATTTTCCATGCAATTCAATAACAAAAGAGCATGTTATACAATGCAATAGGGTATAAGTTCTCAAAGCCATCAACTTAGAATCTAAAGCACAAAATAACAGTGGTGGTTCATGCCACCTAACGTCTAAGTTCTAAATGAATCAATAGGATCAATCCTAAGCTTTGTTAGAACGTCAAAACACAATTTTCAATATCGATGCAATTTAACCAACATTGGAACTTCCAATACAACGCATAAAGCACAATTTCGCAAAGTTAACATCATGTAACTTAAAATGGAACGACAAATAAGGAACAACAAGTTACAACATCATCTAGTTATCAACTTGAAAATGAAATGCGAAGTCAAACAAAGTGGATACTCGTACGTCATGCCGGATCAGACCGACAACATAGTTACTTTAAGGTTACTAGCCTATGGGTAACCTCCCTATGTGCGCACTAGACTATGTATAGAGAGACTATCCCCCGTACTAGAACCACGTCCTAGCCATAATCAAACAACGACATCCCCAAGTTTCCAAAATCAACAAGTTGTGCAACAAAGCATATATCAATAGGAAAATGCAAGATAATCAACTATCTACTAAGCACAACCAAATTTGGTAACCTATACGATACATGCTCTAAATTCACAACTAAAATGATATGATGAATGTCGAATCTTCAGTGTGCGATTTGTTACACGCTATGCATGAAAGATGTTAAACATGAAGTGTGCAAATCATTACACAAGGCAATAATATATTCAATAAGGAAAACATATTCTCATGAATACAAACATAGCAACTATGTTATCCAATGTTCAAAACATAACCATATGAATATACAACAAGTCTAAGTCCATGATTTGAATATAGAAACCACTTCTAAAACACAACTAGATCATGGAGCAAATTGATAGAATTTAAATAGATAAACACAATTAAATTCTCTAGATTTCTGATTCAATTTCAATTAACCTCAATTTAATACATGTTAAAGGGCATGGCAAGGTCATCACCTATATCCATTCTAAAACTGAATTAGGTTGTTAGAACAACAAAGTAGAATTTTAATTAAATCATGCTAATCCCATGGTTCTAAAACAACTTCAGATAGTCCCAAATTAATATATACTAGTAAACAAGTCATGGCCAATACAAATATCAATTTAAAACCTTAATTAAGCTAATGGGACCACAAAATAGATTTTAATTAATTCTTTTAATTAAAATTTCTAGATTTTCAAACTTAACCAAATGCTCTCAATTTAACATATCTTAGAGAATATGCCAAGGACTAATGTAATATCACATTACAAGTTTATTTCATTCAATTTAAGACCACGTGACTTAATCTTTCACTAAAGTTAAATATAAATTAAAAGTTCCAATTCTCATGCAATTAATCCCAATAAAATCTTTAATACTTATTCAAATATCCCAATTTTAATACACGACAATGAGCATATCAAGGGGCAATATAAAATCATGCTACATGTTTAAATAAAGTCATGAGCAACCTGGAAAATTAGATCCCGTACAAGAAAAATAAATAATAAAATCTCTAGATTTTTATTTAATCATGCAAACAAGTAGTATAAGCATCACAAGCATGCCATATAACAAGAATTTAAACCTAGAACATCCCCTACCTCAATTTGAGTTGAAAATCTCAAAAGCCATCAAAATAGAACAGCTCCGAACCCGACAAAACTACTAGGTTTTGTCGGGGACAACGCCGTGAACATAACCCCCATCAAAGCCCCATCAAAATCATAACTTGACCTTAAAACTAAACTCAAGAAATGGTCAAAACTGAATTCTAATAAGGGGGAAAGGTAGAGCACGGCGAGGGGAACAACAAACGTTAAGGCCGAAGACTTTCCATCAAGGAAAAGTGAACCAAAAGAGGAGAGAGAAGAAGGCAGCACCCCTTGGGCTGCCATGGGAGCTCCAGGTCGTGCATGAAGAGGGGAGAAGTTGAAAAATGAAATATCTCACCTCCTTTTTATAGAAATCTCAAAAAGTGCCCCAAACGGGCCCCGTCGGGTCCGAAAAGGTAAAATTTGAGCAGACGTGCTCAAATGGCAAACCTTTGTTAACAAAAAAGATTCAAAATGATAAAATATGAACAAGGGAAGAAACATCGTCGAAATTTGAGTCCCGAGCAGAAAGTTATGCCCCAAACAAGTTCGGTGGCATCCGGGGTCCAAAAATTCTGAAACTGGAGAAAAACGACCAGAATGGAATTCTAAGAGTCCACGACTCGACGAAATGTGAAAATGAATCCCGTACGAGGATCCAGGCTCCAGACGAGACATTAACTTTCGTTAATTGCACAATGACCCCTACTAAAAGGGTTAACTGCGAAATTGCCCCAGAATGAAAATATCTTCCAAAAGATATTTTCTTAGATACCCCTGAAATAAAATATCTTCAAAAGATATTTACGAAAAACACCCCTAGAAATGAAAAAGATTCTAAAGAATTGTGCATCCATGCCCCTGTGGGCACCGGGAGCAACCATAGTACTTTATTGCAAAAGTAAAGATACGTATTTCGAGAAAACCACTCAAGATGAAGGCACATGAAGTCAAAAACCAACTCTAAGCATGAGAAGTGAGGTTGTGCCAAAAACTGACAAACGGAGATAAGATAGAATAGGGAAAAGGACGAAATAGCGCATAGTGTCGAAAAACGAAAAATGTGAAAATGACTCGGTCCTCAAAGGAAGTTGTCAATCCATGGAAAAGAGTCTCAGTAACTAATTCCGAGCACTTGAGATGACACTATGCGACACGAAACAGAGCTCAGAAAAGAAAATTAAATGAAAAAAAATCATTCGTAAAATTTCAGGAAAAAGGAAAGGAAGGCAAATGACTTGGTCGTTACAACCTACCCTCTTTAAAGGAATTTCGTCCACGAAATTAGGAACACACCAGAGAGAATAGAATAATAACCGAACAAAAGGTCAAATCAAAGGACAGCTCACAATGCACTGAAGGACAAATCCTGAAGTCTAAAGATCAACTGAAGGAACGCGAAACCATGAACTGAGACAACACCTCATACGAACCGGCACGTTAACTCAACGTCAACCACCAAGAGAATCCTAAGAAAACAAAACGTCAAACACAGTGAAAGAAGAGAGTGACAAGGCAGTACGAACAGTGACCAGAACCCGCCCACATTTACTCGTCAGCAAGGTAGCATGACGGTATAAGGCACTAGTTTACCAAAAGCACCGCGGGAACCAGGCATCTGCGAGAGTTGGGGTAGCTAATCCCAAAACTCTGACAATAATGACACTGGTACCATTATGCTTAAGGCCTTAGATCTAAAAGCCATGATGGAAAAAGAAATGAAACGATGCCTCCCTGGCCCACGTCTCATTCCACCAGACAAGGAAAAAGGAAATGAATCACAGTCGTCAACGCTCACATGAGCCTCACTCGCATCAACCAACAGAACAGACAAGAAGGTTCCCTACATGGGTCCTTACAGAATGAATTTCTCCTATCCAAGGAAGAAACTCATGAAATAAGAACGCATCCAAGGGATACGACAGATCCTAAGAAATAATGCAAAAACCTGACATAAAGTAAACAAGTAGCATGCAACATAGCATAACTATCTACTCACACAAGTAGTAAACAAGTTGCCATATAAGCAAATAGGCATGTTATCAAATCAAACATGTTATCAAGAAGCACGCAGACATGTTATCACACCAGAACATGATAGTGACACAGAATATGTTATCAGGAAGCATATATACACAAAAGCATGCTCAACCAATGATAGATGTCTCAAAACACCTGAACATGTGAACATGTTATCATACAAGACATGTTATCAATATACAAATGACAAATCAAAGCAAAATAACATGAGTATGATATGCACCCAAAACCCATCGTCCAAGGTATTCGAACCCGGACGCTCTGATACCACCTGTGACAACCCTGGTTTTTAGGCCAGCGTGTCCTATGATGAACTGTAAGGATGATCCGATAACGGATCCGAATGCAGAAGCGAAAACAGAAAGCAAAACTCTAAGAAGTCAAAGTGACCTTCCATGAGGTCGTGGAACTCAACAAGAACTGATGCGGAAGCAAAAGATCAAAAATATGACAAATAAGCCCCCGGGGTAAAATAGTCATTTATGAAAACTATAGATTCGGGTGCCACCGAGCACATCGTTGGGAGGACAACGAAAAACTAGTCAAGTTCGAAAAAAAATTCACTTGAATCGGAGTCCGGACGAAGGAGAAAAGCCCAAAAGAAGAATTGACGTCGCGGTGGCCCGACGAGGGGCCATGACAGCCCATGCGCACGCCCATGCGTGGGCCCATACACACCGCGCGTGTGCTAAGTGCACCATGGCTGGCAGCAGCAGCCCATAAAGCTGCTGTGGGGTTATTTTTCAGAAAAATCCAGAATAGAGGCTGAATTTGGAGGCCTATATGAATTTTTTTGCAAAAACACAAAGAAGAAACTCTCCTCAAAATTGAGTTTTGTACGTGAATTGTGAGAGAATTAAAAAAAAAAATGCAATGTAGAATACCTAAAATGCCCCTCCATGAAATCTGGTCATGGAGGTCCAAAAAGCTGCTAAATTGAAAAACTGAGAGCTGAATTTCGTAAGCGATTTCCGATATCAAGACGACATTTTCTGGAAAAACACGGAAAAGAAACCCCCCTAAAAATCATGTTTTCTATTCAACCATGTTGAAAGAAGAAAATAAAACCACCTTAAAAAGTCTAAAATGCCCTTAGATCAGAATATGTAAAAAAAGTGCGAAATGAATTCACAAGAGGCTCAAAACACAAACGATAAAGTTTTTCCCAGAAACGACCATGCACGCAAATGTAACTTACCTATTTGGACGTGCTACAATGGTCCATGACTTAAAAATACCACCGATACAAAATCCGACCCCCCAATGGGCAAAAAGGCAAAAATGGAACTTGGAATGAAAACTCGGAATCTAAAAATACAAAACGGGATCAAATGACCGTTTAGCCCTTGGCCACACTTCAAACATGATTTATAAGACCCTATGAAAGAATGAAAACGGAATTTCCACACCCGATGCAACCATGGTGAAGTAATGACTTGCGATTTTTCAAGATTTTCAGAATATTTCATGAAGTTAAAAAGTACATAGAATACAATATAATGGTCATTGGCCTCCGGCCTCATCTCATACATATCAAATCATTGAAAGGAGTGTACTTAAGTACACATTACATACATGGAATCAAATATACATCTTTTGACATATAAATCTACAAAATGACATTTCATGCTAACATTTGCATGAAATGGAAACTTGAAAGCTACACGACATCCAAGGAATGCTAGGCGTCACGAACCAAGTCTTCGTACCTGAAATATGCCCCAGTATCGTAGGGGTGAGTAACATAAAGCTACTCGTAGGAGATGAGCATGCATCGACGTAGCATTTTACAAATTTATCACCTTAAGGTGAAGCATGTTAAAGGGGTTCATGCCATCTAACGTCTATGTCCAAGTGAGACTCGGACAAGAATCATGATATATATACGTGTATGAAACGGATCACGGTTGGGATAATCTAAAGAACACGACAAGAAGAATGCTTGAGCATAGATTAACATGAATTACATTTTCAATGCAATTAAACTAGGTCTAGAATAATCCATATAACATAACAAAAGCATATTTGAATACAAGTTAACAAAAATCACATTTTCCATGCAATTCACCAACAAAAGAGCATGTTATACAATGCAACAAGGTATAAGTTCTCAAAGCCATCAACTTAGAATCTAAAGCACAAAATAACAATGGTGGTTCATGTCACCTAACGTCTAAGTTCTAAATGAATCAATAGGATCAATCTTAAGCTTTGTTAGAACGTCAAAACACAATTTTTAATATTGATGTAATTTAACCAACATTGGAACTTCTAATACAATACATAAAGCACAATTTCGCAAAGTTAACATCATGTAACTTAAAATGGAACGACAAATAAGGGACAACAAGTTACAACATCATCTAGTTATCAACTTGAAAATGAAATGCGAAGTCAAACAAAGTGGATACTCGTACGTCACGCCGGATCAGACCGACAACATAGTTACGTTAGGGTTACTAGCCTATGGGTAACCTCCCTATGTGGGCACTAGACTATATATAGAGGGACTATCCCCCGTACTAGAAACACGTCCTAACCATAGTCAAACAACGACATCCCTAAGTTTCCAAAATCAACAAGTTGTGCAACAAAGCATATATCAACAGGAATATGCAATATAATCAACTATCTACTAAGCACAACCAAATTTGGAAACCTATACAATACATGCTCTAAATCCACAACTAATATGATATGATGAATGTCGAATCTTCAGTGTGCGATTCGTTACACGCTATGCATGAGAGATGTTAAACACGAAGTGTGCAAATTATTACACAAGGCAACAATATATTCAATAAGGAAAACATATTCTCATGAATACAAACATAGCAACTATGTTATCCAATGTTCAAAACATAACCAAATGAATATACAACAAGTCTAAGTCCATGATTTGAATATAGAAACCACTTCTAAAACACAACTAGATCATGGAGTAAATTGATAGAATTTGAATAGATAAACACAATTAAATTCTCTAGATTTCTGATTCAATTTCAATTAACCTCAATTTAAAACATGTTAAAGGGCATGGCAAGGTCATCACCTATATCCATTCTAAAACTCAATTAGGTTGTTAGAACAACAAAGTAAAACTTTAATTAAATCATGCTAATTTAAATCCCAAGGTTCTAAAACAACTTCAGATAGTCCCAAATTAATATATACTAGTAAACAAGTCATGGCCAATACAAATATCAAGTTAAAACCTTAATTAAGCTAATGGGACCGCAAAATAGATTTTAATTAATTCTTTTAATTAAAATCTCTAAATTTTTAAACTTAACCAAATGCTCTCAATTTAACATATCTTAGAGAATATGCTAAGAACTAATATAATATCACATTACAAGTTTATTTCATTTAATTTAAGACCATGTGACTTAACCTTTTACTAAAGTTAAATATAAATTAAAAGTTACAATTCTCATACAATTAATCCTAATTTAATACATGTGAACGACTATACCTAAGCTTAATTTTCTAGCATGCCACAATTCAATTCCAAGTTGAATATCACCATGAGGATTAAATCTTAAATAAGGAATTTAATTAAATGAAGGGTCTGAAAACCTAACTGAATATTCTAAATCAAATATATGTGAAGCTATATGGCATGTAAGTCAACAATATCAAGTCAGAATTTAAATAGAGTGAATAGTGCACTCGGGGCAAATTAATTAATAATTGCTAATTTTTAAAACACCTCCAATCACTTTCAAATTTAACTATGTTGGAGAGCATGCTAAGGCCTAATTTAATATGCTAACACATATTGATTTCAAGCTAGTTAAGGCCATGTGAATTAATCTTTCACCGAAGATAAACATTAAATAAAATCTTTAATACTTATTCAAATGTTCCAATTTTAATACACGACAATGAGCATATCAAGGGGCAATATAAAATCATGCTACATGTTTAAACCAAGTCATGAGCAACCGGAAAAATTAGATCCCGTACAAGAAAATTAAATAATAAAATCTATAGATTTTCATTTAATCATGCAAACAAGTAGTATAAGCATCACAAGCATGCTATATAACAAGAATTTAAACCTAGAACATCCCCTACCTCAATTTGAGATGAAAATCTCAAAAGCCATCAAAATGGAACGGCTCCGAATCCGACGAAACTACTAGGTTTTGTCGGGTACAACGCCGTGAACATAACCCCCATCAAAGCCCCATCAAAATCATAACTTTACCTCAAAACCAAACTCAAGAAATGGTCAAAACTGAATTCTAATAAGGGGGAAAGGTAGAGCACGGAGAGGGGAACAACAAATGTTAAAGCCGAAGACTTTCCATCAAGGAAAAGTGAACCAAAAGAGGAGATAGAAGATGCAGCACCCCTTGGGCTGCCATGGGAGCTCCAGGTCATGCATAAAGAGGGAAGAAGATGAAAAATGAAATATCTCACCCCCCTTTTATAGAAATCTCAAAAAGTGCCCCGAACGGGCCCTGCCGGGTCCAAAAAAGTAAAATTTGAGCAGACGCACTCAAATGGCAAAACTTTGTGAACAAAAAAGATTCAAAATGATAAAATATGAACAAAGGAAGAAATGGCATCGAAAACTGAGTCCCGAGCAAAAAGTTATGCCCAAACAAGTTTGGCGGCAACCGGGTCTAGAAATTCTGAAACTGGAGAAAAACGACCTGAATGGAATTCTAAGAGTCCACGACTGGACAAAATGTGAAAATAAATCCCGTACGAGGATCCAAGCTCCAGATGAGACATTTTGCAATAACTTTCATTAATTGCACAATGACCCCTACTAAAAGGGTTAACTACGAAACTGCCCCAGAATGAAAATATCTTCCAAAAGATATTTTCTTAGACACCCCTAAAATAAAAAATCTTCAAAAGATATTTACGAAAAATGCCCCAAGAAATGAAAAAGATTCTGAAGAATTGTGCATCCATGTCCCTATGGGCACCGGGAGCAACCAGAGTACTTTCTTTCAAAAGTAAATATACGTATTTCGAGGAAACCACTCAAGATGAAGGCATATGAAGTCAAAAACCAACTCCGAGCATGAGAAGTGAGGTTGTGCCAAAAACTGACAAACGGAGATAAGACAGAATAGGGAAAAGGACGAAATAGTGCATAGTGTCGAAAACGAAAAATGTGAAAATGACTCGGTCCTCAAAGGAAGTTGTCAATCCATGGAAAAAAGTCTCAATAACCAATTTTAAGCACTCAAGATGACACTAACCGACATGAAATAGAGCTCAGAGAAGAAAATTAAATGAAAAAAAATTCATTCGTAAAATTTCAGGAAAAAGAAAAGGAAGGCAAATGACTGGGTCATTAGACATGGTGCAGGGTGTTGCCAACTACATTTTGGAGGAGGAGTTCCTACTGATTGAGGGAATGGTTCAGGGTGTTGCCACCTAGTTTTGGGGGAAGAGTTCGTCAATTGCTTATTGATCTCTTGGTGTGTCGATTTCTTTCTTGTTTGTAGGAATGGAATTGCTGTTGACGTGAGTTGTTATTGTAATAGTAGTCAGGTGGTGCAACTTTATGTTATTTTTGTAGTTTCTGTACAGGTCTAATTGGATGACATTATTGAATTTTTGGAGTCTTTGATTCCTTGACTGTATAGTTTTTCTATGGGAAAGGAATGGTTATGATCACACATTAGCTAAGTTGATTGTATTTAGCTTTATTTGTTGAATAAAATCATTCCTTGATGATTTTTTTTTTTTAATAGTAATGACATAGAATATTATATAGCTAATTTTGATTCAATGATGTTAAATGTTATACAATAATAAAACTGAATGAATGGGTTTTTTGATACACACATCTTAGTAAAGGTCTCTATCCTAATCCATGCATATTCTTTGAAAATTGATTCTCTCAAAACTGTTGTTGAGAACAATTTTCATAAATGCAATCTAAGTAAGGCCTTAAGTTGTTTGACATAAGTGTTTGTGGTATGTATGTAATTGGATGATATGTTGTAAAACTTGGCGCACCTACCTTCCTTCCGAATTTCGGATAACTAGTGGAACAAGTACAGTTGATTGGTACCTAAGCTTGCATAGAAAATTTAAGTTATACAACATATTTATTGAATTGCCCAGTTCTAATTTAGTTTCACACAACATGATATAGTCCAGCATTTTTTGGTATTCTAAATTACCACAATTTGATTTTTCTTGGTAAATTAAAGATAAGAATATAATTGATATAATTTGATAAACTTATATAATTCATATCAATTAATTTATTCTGAACAACTTTAGGGTTTACTTGTCAGGGTTATAATTGATATAATTTGTTATAACTTGACAAGGATATAGCAAATTATATAAATCATATCAATGCTAACAAATTTTTTTACTTTAGGGTTTACTTTTCTGAGGGTTATAATTAATATAATTTTTAATAATTCTTGTTGAGGATATATCAAACTATATAATTCATATCAATGCTATAAATTTGATGACTTCAGGGTGTACTTCTCTTAGGCTTATAAGTGATATAATTGGGTATAACTTGACAGGGACAATTATTCATATATCTTGATAAACTTATACAAAATGTCATTCCAAAGTTATAGGGAACATCCACATCATCCATTTGTGTAAAACCCAAAAATTCATAATCACATCACAGGTGAAGAAAAATAATTACAATTAACAAACAACATAAGGCTGTCATAAAAAACCCAACTTTGCTAGCAGCTTCACATTTGCATTGCTGGCTTTGAGAAGTCTCACAATTGAAGCATACATTGTACTTTCAGAATTTAGATCCTCTACATCATCCACCCAATTTATGTCTTTTCCCATGGACTGAGAAAATGGTGATTCATGTGGGTTAGTTAAAGTTGCACTGTGAACAATGTTGGTTGAAATAGGGTAACACCATTCCCAAAAGCCGCAACGTTCGTGTCGTTCCTTTAGACATACATAATAGAGCTTTTCTTTGTTTCTGCCTTCTTTCCTTGTGATTTTAATGTCTGCCATATATGTTCATCTCGACACCAACAAGTTTTATTCATATACCTTAAGTCTTGTAGGTGGTTGGGTGGAAGATGGCACCTGGAAGTCCAAACTAAAACACAAGAAGAAATTAATACGAATTTAATGGGCTGCAAAATAAGTTCAACAAGAGTAGAAAATAAAGTGGAAAAAATGCAAAAAGAAACGACTGCAAACAAAGAAGAAGATTGTCAATCCTCTATACATACATTCATTGGCCTAAAATTTCTTCGAGTTGCACGACTGTTGGATGAGGAAGCCATTGTACTTTAGTGATTAGAGCTTCCAAGACTTGATAAGGCGTATTTGACTAAGATGGTTCAATGACGAAGATGGATGGCCCGAGAAATTAGGAATTGCAATGTAGGAAAGTTTGAATTTATAGGGGTTGTATTTGTAACATTACCACAATACCAAAATGGTTACTGACAGCCACAACGCAACGGTAACCCATTTGGAGTTTTGTATTTCAAAACCTCATAATTTGATCACTTGACAATTTAAGGAAAATTTGAAATTTCTACATATACATGGGGTTGCAGTATTTAGTGAGGATAGTGAGGATATATGGACATTTTGATGACTACTGAATAGAGTAGAGGCAAACAATTAGACAACCCAATACAAACAATAAGACAAAATAAATATGTGGTTTTCCAAACCCTAATTTATTTTAACAACACCATAACAAACCATATTGTCTAATACATGACATTTATTTCACATAAACCATTCAAGGGCTTTTACTACGAATCCTATGATTGCATATAATTACTTGAAAGCTTTCTTTGCAACACCATGACATTTAAATCATACCAACAATGATGGCAAGTAATGTTCTTCGTTAAGAATCTAGCATCGCCAGTTTATGTAGTTGCATTCTTCACAGCATTGAGGGATATGTTCAAAGAATCTCCTATTGCAGTATTTCCCCTTTTGAATCACTGCAAGCAATTTTGTTCACGCAGTTTTTAACGCTCCCCCGAGTTGTTCATTTATCCATAGCACATTTGATAAATTAATTCTGGCCTCCTTATGCACTTCGTCTCTAAACAATAATGCAATACACATGACATATGTACACTCAAGTCTACCTCTATGCAGGAATGCCAACCCTTTGCTTTGGTTGTACACAATCCATTCAACTTACAATAACCACACAAACATATATTATGATTTACATTTCTAAAGTAAGAATTTATGAAAATTAATATTTAATATAAAATGGTAGAAATCGTACCACATCCCTTATAAACCTTGCATCATTATTCCTAAACTCAAAACAATGTTGTAAGTAGATATGCCTCTCTCCGATTACATGTTGTGGGCCCTTACTTGCTAGTATTTGCTCTGCTACATCATAATGGTCCCTTGAAGTGGACCAAGGTGCATTCCCAAGTTGTTGCATTTCCCTAAATAAATTAAATCTCCTAATCATCCAACCAGCAATGCATCAAAACTTTAAATGCAATATTTTACAAATAACTCACCACTCATACTTGTCGGTGTAAGACTTGAAACATATGGCATCAATCCGGCCAATCACGTCATCAATTGTATTTTGTAGCTTTATCTCCATAAGATTTCTTGCATTTTTTTTTTTAAAGAGGACTATGATTTAAATACAAGTTAAATCTAACCGTCCATATATGTAGCCCCTAGATTCATTCAAAGGTAACCCTTCCTTTAAATGGTAACCTTTCCTCCTTCTTGGAAACTTTAAATGGTAACCGCCATATATGAAATCCATTAAATAGTAACTGACAGAAATTCATTACCCAATGTCATCAATTAATTGTACACAGTATTTTTCCTTTGGTTGATGCACGCATGTATTTCAAGAATATATCCTTTTTGCAACCTTTAAATGATAACTGCCACACTGACACCAATTCATTACCTATTACACTTAATTAATTGTCTGTCATATAAAAACATATTATGATTCACACAATTCAGAAAATAAAAACCTCCTTAAACTCATGTTCTGAAAGTATCGTACATACTGAAAGAGTTAACACTTACTATATATGTAAGTTACCCATTACTGCCGATTTATATTTTATATATCCCAAGAACTACAAAATAACCAAAGCTAAAGGACCTTAATGGCTCAGAGAGCCTAATAAAACAACCATCTCCCCCATAACCCAACAAAAAGGAGACCAGACAGCTAAAAAACTTTACAACCCCAAAACTTGGGATATAGTAGACATCGAACATGTCATACATACTTAAACTCAGCAGAATATCACATACAGTCACACCATGAGAGAACCACAGAATGACTAACTCCTATAAAACCACCCCTCACAGAATGATCAATTGGGTTAGGAGGCATTGGATTCACTGGCTTCCCCCAGAACCTCCACTATCGCTGAGTCCGAATCGTCTTTGGAAATCCCTCTCTAAGCGGTGGGTCCACCTTCTTATGGCTCAGCATAATCGCCAGACTTGATTCAGTTCAATAAATAGGTTATTGACTCTCATTAGTAAATACTCTAGATCAGGGGCAAAATGATAGGGAGCTGGAGGAGGAGGAGGAGGACATGGAGGGTCACTAGAGGAGGAGGAGGAGGAGGAGTGAGACGGCCCTAGTTTTTCAAACTAATACGTCCTGTGATGAACCGAAGATTGACCCGATAACGGATCCAAATGTGGAACTAAGAAACAAGAAAACGGTCTCCCAAGGCACAACACACCTCTAAGACCCTAAAATGACCTTCCATGAGGCCACGGAACCCAAAGGAATAAAGTGCGGAAGCAAGATTAAAAAAAATGACAAATAAGCCCCCAGGGGCAAAATAGTTATTTTTGAAAATATGGATTTGGGTACTACCGAGCACACCGCTGGAAAAATAATAAAAAAATAATCAAGATGGACTCAAGAATCACTTAATTCGGAGTCCGGATGAAGAAGATATGAAACTCCAAAATTTCAAAAAAAATAAACTTTTGGGCTTCAAATCAGTGCGGCAAGGGTACTTGACAAGACGTAAAATGGTCTTTTCAAATATAATTGGATGCTACCGTGCATACCATTAGATAGACAAGGAAAAATTAATGAACTTAAACTCAAAAATCATTTGATTCAGAGTCCAGACGAATAAAATATGAATCTTCAAAGTTCCATAAAAATAAATCCAAAATGGTGCTCATGTGCTGCTGGGCAAAAAAAAAAAAAGAAATCTGCAGGCTTGGGATTTTTCTGAAACTACTACAATAGAGAGCTAAAACGGACTAGTAAACGAGTTTTTTTTGTAAAAACACGAAATAGAAATCACTCCCAAAATTGAGTTTTCTACCCAACCGCGTAGGAGGAAATGAAAAAAACACACTTTGAAACGCCCAAAATGCCCCTAGATCAGTAAAAGGGTTAAAAACTCAGAAAATACAACTTTGCACCAAGTATGCATTTGACCCTAAATGCATTTCTAGGTTGAAATGAATGTGCACGCGAGTGTAATAAATGATTCTAAGCGCGTGGGAATTGTCCGCAGCTCCCGAGATGCCCCGACTCATGATCCGACCCCCCGACGGCCAAATATGAGAAAAATGAACTTGGAATCGAAATTTTGAAATCCAAAAATATAAAATGTCATCAAATTACCATTTGGCCCTTGAACACACTTCATACATGATTAATGAGACCCTATGAAAGAATAAAAATGGAATTCCCACACCCGATGCAACCATGGTGAAACTATAACTTAGCATTTTTTAATATTTTCATAATATTTCATGAAGTCAAAAGTTACATAGGATGTAAAATAAACGTCATTGGCCTCCAGCCTTATCTTATACACGTCAAATGCATTACAAAAGGTGCACTTATGTACACATCACATACATTAATCAAAGTTTAGAACATTTGACAAAATAAACCAAAATAAGCCATGATATGCTAACATGTGCATATTCTAGAAATACAAAAATACACCAAGAAGGCAAGCAAGCCTAGGGATGTTGTGCATCCCAAAATAATGCCTCCTTACCTGAAAAATAACCTTAAACCACAGGTTGAGTAATCATGATTACTCGTAGGAAATGAATATGCATATGACCTAAAGGTTTAAAGATTTTGCATGTTGATATTAATCATCACATATGGATTATCTAAGTCAAGTTGTTTGTGTAGGATCATTCCTAAGTCATGATAATATAAAGAAACACAAAACAAGATATCCAAGAAATTAACAAGATTGAACAATTCAATTAGCATGAAAGATTTAGACCTTCAAGGAATACCACTTAAAGTCTAAATGATGAAATCAACCAATGTGTATACTCAGATATTGCCCGGATAAAACCGTACTATTGGGATCATTTTAGGGCTGCTAACCCACGAGTACCTTCCCCTAATGTGCACTATGATGTAGGGGGCTCTCTATCCCCCGTACTAGAACCAAGTCCTAGCCAAGTCAAGTTCTTGATGATATCCCAAGTCTCCAAAATCAACAAGTTGTGCAACCAATAGTGTATTAAGATACAAGCAATGCATTAAACCACATTCCATGCACAACCAAGATTTTGGAACACACAAGTCATGCCCTAAGTCCTCAACTATAATGGTATGTGAAATGTCAGGAAATCATAGTTTATATCTACATAGACTACAAACTAGGATTTAAAGCACATAGAATCCAATGATGTGAATATACCACTAGTATAAGATTAATGATTTAATTATTTACTAAGCAACACATGAGTAATTAAATCATTTCAAGACAATTGTACTAGTTCATTAACTACATTAATGAAATCAAGTTACAAGAAGTCTAGATACATGATAAAAAGGCAAAAGCCCCATGAAATAAGGGTCCAATTCATTAGAACACTATATAGAAATTAATTAACCTAATTAATTAATTTCTCTAGAAATCAAAGTTATCCAAAATTCCTCAAAATAATATATGTGAATGTCCATTCCATGGTGAGTTCAAATATCACTTCAATTTCACAAAATGAGTAAGGAGTAATCAAGTGGAATTTAATTAATACATATTAATTAAATCTCTAATTTTCAAAAGTTGCCCAAAAAATCTCAATTTAATAAATAACAAGGATTATGCCAAGAACATCACATATATCATGTCAAAAGTAAGTTGCATGCAAGCTAGAATATATTATTAATTTCTCAAATTAATAAATAAACATACATATAACTTATACTTCACTACAAAAGTTTTTAATCCACTTAGATAATAAACATAGTTCATCCCCTACCTCACTAGAGAAATGTATCTTTAGAATCCAAGGCTAGGAAGCTCCAAATGATTCACCCTTCAAGGGTTATGTAGAGGAGGACGAGGGGAACAAAAAGTATTCCCAAGGTTAAGCTTGAATATCAATGGAAGGCACTCAAAAATGAAAGTCAAAGCTTAAGGCTTTAAGCTTCATCCATGGAGGCTAGGGTTCTAATGTAAAGGATAATGTAAAATGTGAGGCAAATGAAATGTGAGTGGAGGATTTAGAAGTCTTCCACTCACTAGGTGAACTAACACCATGGTTAACACACATAAGTCTTGGTAATTACACAAAGACCCCATGACGGGATAATTGCCGCTCGTGAAGGCCAAAATTGATGTAGTGAATGTGCGGTTCAAGGAAAGCCTTTTTGGGTCAAGTTTAAATTTATAAAAACCACTACCAACACTACTACTAACGTAGCAAGAGTGAGTAGGGATCGTCCCAAGGGATTATGGGGATTGAGTAATGTCGGAGTTGATTGTGGAATCACAATTAGGGCTAGTAGGTCGAGTGATCAAACAATTAGTTGGTTGGTTGATTAAAGAGCAACTAGATTAAACTAAGTAATAGCAAAAGAGTGCAATTAAGAGTAAGAAAGAGAGAGAAGAGTCTTGGGGTTTAGAGATCACCACCAAACAATGCATTTCTATATTATTGACAAGTGATTAAGAGGGCAATTAGGGTGTTGCAATATGTGTGTATTTGGTTGATTCAACAAGCAAGGATGACTAGTTAAGCATGTATTGTCTAAACATCATGTGAAAGGCACAATATATCTAAGTAATGAAGCATATATTGTCTAAACAACATGTGAAAGGCACAATAAATCAAACCAAGTCATTAATCCTTTCATTAGGCTCACAATCCAAATACAACACAAGATTAGAGACATATGCTAATTGTATTCAAAAGCTTGGATCATCAAACAACAAGCATAGATTGTCCTCCCATTTAACACTACACTACAACTACAATACATCTACACTACTAGCATGAAAATAAACTAGGGGAGAGGCACAATCTATCAAGAGATAAGCATAAACCATCAAGAGAATCACAAAAGCATTCTTTTAAGCACAATGTTTTGACAATCTCTAAATCTATGGCTTCAATACACATAAACATGCATCAATAACACAAAATCTAGAGATAAGAACATGAACATTAATTTTAGCATACATAGACATATGAATAAAATGAAATGATCAATTGGAAGCATTAAACCACATAAATCATTGAATAAACAAGATCTATATATATCAAAGTGTCAAAACACCAATTATAATACTAATCCCTCAATAATACACAAGATTAAGATATAGAAAGCATGTTTGGGGCTAACTCTAGCCCCAAGTGGATGTCTAGCCACTCATGGTGATGATACTCCAACCCTCAAGGGCTAACTCCATATAAAAGGTTTGCTCCTTGTTGATGAAGATCTCCAATGGTGTCTTTAGCCTCCTCCTCCTTTAAACTTCCTCTCCAAGAGATGATATGAAAAATATAATGTTTTTCTCTCCTCTTTTTTGAAAAAACAATCCTTATCCTTATATAGGTAGGTCAAAATGACACCCAAAATGAGCAGGGGTCATGCACACAATATTCCCTAATGATTGGATAAAGGACAACTTTCAATGAGATGGAATTTTAACTTTTTTGCACTTGAGGAAGTTCGATCGATCGAAAGTAAGTGAGATCGATCGAACTAAGGCTGGATCGATCCAACTGGATGAGCTTTTTGGAAAGAGACAAATCCGAGATATTTATGGGAAATATTTATAGGAAAAGGACAAAAGTGGTTAGTGGGTGGTATAGTTGTGGATAGGATCAATCATTTGGATAAGAACAAAGGTGTTCGTTCGATTGTAGAATGATGTTGGATCGATCGAACTTTTGGACTTAAGTGCTTTGGGTCAAGGCTTGGATCTATCCTGACGTGCTAAGATCGATGATTGTTCGATCGACCAAACCTTAAACTTGGATCGATCAAACTTGCTGCTTTGCTTCATTTTACTTCTTTCTTTCTCCACTTTGTTCCTTTCTTTGTTTAATCTCAGAATTGCTTCAATTAAGCTCTTATTTGGCTGAGTTAGCTTAGTTTTTGGATAAGTGCCTGAAAATGGAAATAATACGAAATCAATCTAAAACGGTAAAGTAAGATAGATAAAGGTACTAGAATGCCTAAGCTTAAGGGGTTTCAATACGCACTTTTCAGTGCTCATCACACCCCCAAACTTAAATATTGCTAGTCCCTAGCAATGAACTAGAAAGTAAAGGAATGAAATGAACAACTATACAACTATAAACTAGAAAACAATAAATGGATAACGCCACTTTCGTAGGGAGCACGATTGCATTTAGCATATGCAATAAGCCTTTTAAACCCCTAGGTTATCCCTAGTGGACGAGTGAAGTCTCGTGAGGGTTTTCAGAAATGATACCCACAAACATTAAGCTCATTTTTTCAAAAGAGGTGCCAATATTGCAAACAAGTATTGGGAGAAAACTACATCAAGTATGCAATTTTTCAACCCTTTCCAAGCAATCTCCCAAAATCTTAACATCAAGCAAGCAAGTATGGTCTTCCACACATCAAGAAAATGATCATGTAAATCAAAACAACTCTAGAATTCTTTTGAGTGGACTGGCATCAATGTGTTGCTATCTTAGCCAACTAAAGAATTAATCGCATCCTTACCCTCAAACTAGCACATAAATCTAGTACCGATCATCAAGACAAAAAGTTGACCTTTTATTAAAGCTTTATTGTTCTAGGTGCGCTTATTTTTTTTATTTTTATTTTTTTATTTTATTTTTTATTTTAAGAGGATCAAAGATGGAAGCATAATGCAATGTATTGATCTATTAAGCTTTCTAGCGATTCATGAGATCAAGCGTTAGGTCAATGACTCCCAAACCAGACGGCCTTAGGGCACTAGGTGTTCAAACACCCTTATGGACTTACAAGCTCAAATCAACTAGGTTACAAATTAAGATAACCTCCATCTAATCATTTCCCACTTCTCACCTTTTGGGAGAAGTCCTCACTTTTTATTGCTTTCGTAACTTTTTTATTTATTTATTTTTTTTTATTTTTAAAGCAAGTTCAATTATTAACCTAGAGTTTGGGCCCTCCACCTTTCGGTGCGAGAAGTTCAATGCTTGATGAGGCTACAATCCCGGCTACTTAGTGAAAAAGGGGTTCTTATCCACCTTTATCAAGAATGAAAGCTTTCAATGCACTACTAGCCCAATTGGGATATAACCAATTCAATAATCAACAAAGCATGTACCCCATAAATGAATGCTAGTGTACGCCTATGCTAGTGTAGAATCTTAGAATGAATCTCAAAACAATCACAAAATTTGGATAATGTGGACCATAAGTGCAAGCAAGATATCAATCTTTCGAAAAACTTACTCCTAAATGGCATTCATAAGGCATACAAGGAGTATTGGACTCTCAAGTCAAGCAATTTTTAAATTTTAAGCAATATAATCCTCAAAAGATCAAAATCATAGCTAGGTATGGACTAATCATAGAAATATCTCTCAAATACACGAGTCATGCTCAAAGTTTGAATTTAAAACTATCACTGTAGAGCATCATTCCCTCCAAACTTAAATTGCACAATGTCCTCAATGTATAAAGAGAACAAAGGAAAGAGTATACCAGTGCAACTGAGCAAGAATGGTCGGAACTGAAGTATCCAAAGTGGGTGGCATAGCCCCCCCAAACTTGGGATGAACTGTGGTCCTGAAAATTGGCACTTGGATAAACTTATCAGATAACAAAATAGGGTAATCAGTGCATAGTGAACATACAAGTGTAAATGGGATAAACAGATAACGAAATGAGAGAGGTATAAGGGTGGTCCTGGAAATTGGGTAGCACTCTCTCATTGAAGTCACTGTGATGCACCTGATGGAGTCAAACATATAGATATGAGAATACAATCATATAACATGCATTGCAAAAATAGATATATAAAATAGAGAAAGTGCAGGTACAACAAAAATATCAAAGCCGACAGACCGGCTGTAAAAATAATACAGTGACAATAACAAAGTATCAAAAGGAGAGAGGGATCATAAGATAGAAAAGACTAGGAGCTCAGGAAGATGAGGTAGGACAGACAGGTCTGGCTCCGCGGATGTCTCGGGATAGATCTCTGAACATGGTCGCGACATCCGTGCAGAAGGTAGCGAACTTCGCTCTGTGGGCCGTGAGGTCATCTCTGATGGCAACAACAGCGTCCTCGAGCGTCTGCAGATGCACTCCGAAGCCGGGGGTCAAGTCTGGTATGGATGAGTCAGAAGACAGCTCCTGGGTCTGCTCCTGCTCGTGGATAGGTGACCCGGCTGGAGAATGCTGAGCTGCGTCATCCGCTGAGTGCTCAAAGTCAATATCTATATCAATGTCATAATGCTCAGCAACTGGATCGACTGGTGCATCGTCTGCTGTGGGAGCTGCTGCTGCTGGCTCTGCTGGTGCCGGGGCTGCCTGTGCTACCGCCTCTTCCTCTAACTCCAGCTCTGCAGCCGCTAGTACGACATGGATTTACAGGCGAGTGATAATAGCTCTGTAGCTCTTGTCCCAGTCCTTCTTGAGGAAGTGACAGGAACCTCTCTTGGGGTCCTCCTGCGGGTGGATGGGAACCTCTCTCGGGGTCCTCTTGTGGGTGGATGGGATAACGCTGGTCAATGAGAATCTGGGTGATGAGGTGGCTGAATGGAAGAGACTTGGCCCTTCCGAGCGCCTCTTTGCTAACGTACTCATCGTAGAGCTTCCTCATCATGCTCCAGATAAACGTAGGAATAGATAACCAGTGGCTGGTATAGAAGGCGTACAGGGCTACTAGATAGTCGCCCCGCCTTTAAATCTTGTGTCCTGCCATGTATATGTTTCGGTAGAGCACCGAATCTGTAAACCACAGGTCATTCGGCAAGAATGTCTGGGTGGCGAAGGCCTCGCCACCGGCATGGTGACCTATGAGAAAAACTGCCATATCGGCGTAAGAAGGCCTGTGGAGCCTGGGATAGGTCTCCTGAAGCTCTGGCGGGCACCGATGTGGACAGCGAGTTGAACAGGCCAGAGTCTCCACTATAATGGTGATCTCATGGCCATCGATAGAGGTGATGAGCTCGGCTGTAGTGTGCGGCGACGGTTGGAGGTTCTGGTAGAACAACCGTACTAGTCGCGGGTAGATTGGCTCTGTGACTAGGGTAAGAATAGCTGAGAGGCCCCGCTGAATGATGTTCTGATAGGCAGATCGAGTCAGCACCGATATGGAGAATAATGCGGTGTTGAATACTGACTCGTGCTCGATAGTCATGTGTGCATATCTAAGCGCGAGCCTATCGCGCTGTAGATGAGTTGGCTGAACAGGTGGAGCCAGCTGAGTTGGCTGCTCAGCGCCTCTATGCTGTGGAGATGGTGATGGAGTGAATGTTGGACGAGCCGGCGACTGGGGTGGAGTAGGGTGTAATGGCTCCTCTATATAAGAGGGCTGCGCAGTCTCCCCAGTCCGCTGTCGGACTCTCCTCTGTGTGTGCTAGCATATATAGAATATAAGGCACAATATAGAAACATGTATGTCAAATAAGATAAACAAAACAAAATATCGCATGATTCTATGCAAGTTGCAGAATATGAAATATGCTAAACAATGTGAGTATGAAATGCATCCAATGTGGAATATCACAGGCATTGGGCATATATAAGGTAGCATGAACATAAGATAAGAGGAATGAAGTGTGTATATAAGATCTGTGAAATTTGATCGATCAGAAAAAGAAATGAGATCGATCACAAAAGTTGGTTCGATCGAAAGTTGAGTTGGATCGATCGTAAATATTCGATCGATCATAAATTTGTTTAATCGATCGAACAGTGCGACTATGAAACCTAACAGTCACAGATCTGTGACTTTTGAAGCATGGGGCCCACACGAGTGAGTTCGTGGGCCCTCCAATCAACACAAATCAAGCCTAAATGCACTCGAAACGTGGCCCAAACACCCAAATCTAACAAAATATTCAAAATTTATGCACACATATACACATATATATATATATACAGACATGGATACTAGAGCTTTGAGAATGGAAGATTCAACATGAGAGCAACATGATTACGACATTTGAAACAAGTATTGATGCATGAAAGTTTAAATCTAGGTAAGGATGTCTCGGATCTTACCTTAAGAGAGCGAGAGAATAGAGAATGAACTAAGATGATCTGAGATGAAGAGGATTGAGATGAACTGAGATTCGAGATGCTTGGATCTCGCTGGAGGAGTTGCCGAAGCTTGGAGAGATGATTCACAGTGAAGAGGGATGAGAGGCTAGGGTTTGGTGAATGAGATCGATCCAAATGATCGATCCTAAGACCCTTGGATCTGTTTTTAAAAACATTTCCTGATTAGTTTGACCGATCAAAGATGAGTTGTGATCGATCGAACTTTGATGAATTCCTTTCAAAGTATTTTTGGAATTTTTTTTTTAAATTTAATTAATTAAAAACTAAATAAATTAAAATATTTTTGAATTTTTGAAAACTTGTTGAGAATTAAAACAAAACAAAAAGAGAGTGAAAATAGAATTAAAAAAATAAATAAAAATGAAAATATTTTTGGATTTTTGAAAAGTTGAAAAGTTAAACTAAAGTTAAAATAATGAAATGAAGATTTGTGATCGATCGAAACAAGAGTTCGATCGATTAGACATAGAGCAAAAATATGTAGGTTTTTGGTTCAAAAATTGGCTAAGTGCTGGAACTTGAGATTGATCCAACCTTAATGTTGGATCGATCGAAAATTTTCAAATCGATCTTGAATTGAATTCGAACGATGGGACAGAGAGCTGAAATATGCAGGTTTATGCAGGCTCAAAATTTTTTCTAAGTGTTGAGTCCTGAGTTCGATCGAACCTGGAAGTTGGATCGATCGAAGATATCTGATCGATCGAAGAATGAGTTCGAACGATGGGACCGAGCGCTGATTTTGGATGCAGGTCGAAAATTTTTCTAAGTGTTGAGTGCAATCCACAGTTCGATCGATCAAACTCTAATGTGAGATCGATCGAACTTTGCCAAATGCTCAATTATAACATAAAAGCTTATACAATCCTCACCAAAGTTCCTTTCAATGCATGTGAACCTAAAACAAGTATCTAGACTTTGCAAGAAACAAAATGAAAGATAGAAATGGGGGAGGAATAGGGTTTTGACACCCTACGAATGCCTTTGCTAGTCTTTAACGTCTCTAGCAAGACGTTGGGCTCTTTTAGCCCAAGTCGAAGATCTTGTGATGCATCCCCTCCTTGTTGGGGTAATAAATGCTTTGAACTCCACCCAACAAATGGTCCTTTGAAGAACTTGTTGGATCAAGCTCAAAAAAAGCTTTTGATCCTTTGTCTATGCAATTAAAACCTTTGGGCTTCTATGCCCTTTCAAAGCAAGAATTTGAAACAACACTTTGAGAATGCAAGGTTGAAGATGATCCTTTGGAAGTTTTGGTTTTACACAAAAGCTCATTTCCTTGGCAATGAAGATCATGACATTTTTCTACAACATTGACCTCTCCTTCATACTTGTCAAGTGAATTGGTTGTGGGATTAAAGATATTCAACTTTACCTTCATGTGGCCAAATGAAATCTTCATCACCCCTATTCTACAATTGATGTTGGCATTGGCGGTTGCCAAGAAAGGATGGCCAAGGATAACGGGAATTTGGCTCTTAAGATTGGAAACCGGTTCTGTGTCAATGACAACGAAATCAACCGGGAAGAAGAATTTATCAATCTTGATCAAAACATCCTTAATGACACCCCTAGGTTTCTTAATGGATTGGTTGGCAAGTTGTAAAACTACCGATGTCGGTTTCAATTCACCTAGGCCTAATTTAACATAGACCGAATATGAAAGAAGGTTAACACTTGCTCCTAAGTCAAGAAGTGCCCGATTAATGATATGATCACCAATGATGCATGATGTAGTGGGTGAACCATCCTTAAACTTTAGAAGAGTGTTATGTTGCAAAATTGAGCTTACTTGCTCGGTCAAAACCACTTTTCTTGGTGCTTGGCTCTTGCTCTTCCGCTTTTGGGTGCACAAGTCTTTCAAGAATTTGGCATAAGCCAGAATTTGCTTGATTGCATCCAATAGTGGAAGGTTAACTTTCACTTGCCTAAACATTTCCATGATTTCATTGGTTTTTGCCTTTTGCTTGTCTTTTGAAATGGATCCTTTTAAGGCATCCGGAAATGGAACCTTTGGTTCAAACACTTTTTCAGAATTTTCTTTTGAACTCTCTTTAACACAAGAAGTTTTCAAATCATTTTTCAATAAAACCTTTTTAACATCATTTTTCAAAACTTCTTTTTCAAACACATTTTTCAAAACTTTCTCATTTGCAAGATCATTTGTATGCAATGAAGGAGGAATGGGATGTGAAACGGGACGGGTGACAACTTGAGGTTGCACCGGTTCACTCTCTTCATTGGATATTTCAACTTGATTGTCCACAACTCTACCACTCCGCAAGGTAGTCACCGCATTAACATGTTTAATGGTATGCCCTTCCGATGAGGAATGGGTTTCCACAACACATTGTTGTTTAAGTAGGGCATTAGTGGGCATCTTTCCCTTCTCTCTTGTATTAAGAATGCTTGCTATTTGCCCTACTTGGGTTTCTAGCTTAGCAATGGATTGAGAGTGAGAATGAAGTAATTGAGTGTTAGTCTCAAGAGTCCCAAAGCATTTAAAACTTTTTCTTCAATGGCGGGACTTCTAGTGTTTCCTTGGGAATAAGATTGGTTGGGAAAATGAGAATTAACAAATTGATTACCTTATGATTGATAAGGTCTATAACCTTGGGATCCTTGGTTTCGAAGTGGAGGTGGAATGTATTTCCCTTGGAAACCACCTTGGGAAGGGTTTAAGCTTTTTCCTTGGTTTTTCCAAGAGAAATTCGGATGATTCCTCCAACTTGGATTATAATGAGTACCATAAGGATTGTTCCCTTGGTTTACAAAAGTCGCATTGACTTGTTCATTAGGTTCATTATGCACTTGTCCATGAGGACAATGAGAAGTAGAATGAAGAACACTAGAACAAGTCATACATGTTTCATTTGATGCACGATGAGAATGGTTAGGAAATGAAGATACTTGGTTCGCCGAATTTTGGTTAATCAAAAATTGATCAAACCTTTGAGACAAAGACTTCATTTCGGCGGCTATTTCATTTGAATGTTCGACTTGATGTAAGCCTACACTCTTCCTACCTTGTGAATTTCTACCATTCTTGGATGATAGTGTTCTATGCAAAGAATTTTCACTCATGCTTTCATAAAGATGCCACACGTCATCCTCATGCCTATCAATTGAAGAGCCACCCATGGAAGCATCAACCATACCCTTATAGTTGTCCGATAAGCTCTCAAAGAAGTATTGAACTAATTGCCATTTGGACATGTCATGATGTGGACACTTCCTAAGCAATTCATTGAAGCTTTCCCATGCCTCATGAAATGTTTCTCCATCCCCATGTGAAAATTCTCGAATTGAGGTTCTCATGGCATTGGTCTTAGAAACCGGATAGTACTTCTTTAAAAACTCTTGTTGCATTTTCGCCCAAGAAGTGATTAAAAAAGGACTAAGATTGTTAAACCAATATTTTGCTTTGTCCTTTAAGGTGAATGGAAAAAGTTTGAGTCTTAAGACCTCTTCCGGCATGTCCGTATATTTTATGGTGGAACATACTTCAAGAACTCATCCAAATGTTTGTAAGGTTCTTCACTAGGAAGTCCATGAAAGTTAGGAATTTGTGCTTTAATTTCATAATGATATGCTCTAAATGGTGGTAATTGAATGCATATGGGTGCATTGTATTCATTAGGCACATAGTGATCTCTCAAAGCAAGAGGTATGGTTGCTTGAATTGAATGCTCAATGGCTTAAAATAAAAATTTTAAGTTTTTAGCATTTTTCCTTTTTTTGCTTGCTTGAATTGAATGCTCAATGGCTCCTTTGCTTGCTTCCTCTCCAATAATGCATCTAGTTAAGTAAGAACAACACAATAAGTAACCAAAAAGAAAAATAAAAATAAAATAAAAATAAGATCAAAAGAGTACTAATCCTAATCAATTCCACAAATCCGACGTTGCCAAATCTAATCAACAATTCCTCGGCAACGGTGCCAAAATTTGACGGGATAGTAGCCGCTCATGAACGCCAAAATTGATGTAGTGAATATGCGGTTCAAGGAAAGCCTTTTTGGGTCAAGTTTAAATTTATAAAAACCACTACCAACACTACTACTAACGTAACAAGAGTGAGTAGGGATCGTCCCAAGGGATGATAGGGATTGAGCAATGTCGGAGTTGATTGTGGAATCGTAATTAGGGCTAGTAGGTCGAGTGATCAAACAATTGGTTGGTTGGTTGATTAAAAAGCAACTAGATTAAACTAAGTAATAGCAAAAGAGTGCAATTAAGATTAAGAAAGAGAGAGAAGAGTCTTGGGGTTTAGAGATCACCACCAAGCAATGTATTTCTATATTATTGACAAGTGATTAATGAGGGCAATTAGGGTGTTGCAATATGTGTGTATTTGGTTGATTTAACAAGCAAGGATGACTAGTTAAGCATGTATTGTCTAAACATCATGTGAAAGGCACAATATATCTAAGCAATGAAGTATATATTGTCTAAACAACATGTGAAAGGCACAATAAATCAAACCAAGTCATTAATCCTTTCATTAGGCTCACAATCCAAATACAACACAAGATTAGAGACATATGCTAATTGTATTCAAAAGCTTGGATTATCACAATAACAAGCATAGATTGTCCTCCCATTTAACACTACACTACAACTACAATACATCTATACTACTAGCATGAATATAAACTAGGGGAGAGGAACAATCCATCAAGAGATCAACATGAACCATCAAGAGAATCACAAAAGCATTCTTTTAAGCACAATGTTTTGACAATCTTTAAATCTTGGTCATCAATACACATAGACATGCATCAATAACACAAAATCTAGAGACAAGAACATGAACATCAATTTTAGCATACATAAACATATGAATAGAATGAAATGATCAATTGGAACCATTAAACCACATAAATCATTGAATAAACAAGATCTATATATATTAAAGTGTCAAAACATCAATTACAACACTAATCCCTCAATAGTACACAAGATTAAGATATAGAAAGCATGCTTAGGGCTAACTCTAGCCCCAAGAGGATGTCTAGCCACTCATGGTGATGATGCTCCAACCCTTAAGGGCTAACTCCATGGAAGAGGTTTGCTCCTTGTTGATGAAGATCTCCAATGGTGTCTCTAGCCTCTTCCTCCTCTAAACTTCCTCTCCAAGAGATGATATGAAAAATATAATGTTTTTCTCTCCTCTTTTTTGAAAAATCAATCATTATCCTTATATAGGTAGGTCAAAATGACACCCAAAATGAGCTGGGGTCGTGCACACAACATTCCCTAATGATTGGATAAAGGACAACTTTCAATGAGATGGAATTTTAACTTTTTTGCACTGGAGGAGGTTTGATCGATCGAAAGTAAGTGAGATCGATCGAACTAAGGCTGGATCGATCCAACTGGCTGAGCTTTTTGGAAAGAGACAAATCCGAGATATTTATAGGAAATATTTATGGGAAAAGGATAAAAGTGGTTAGTGGGTGGTACAGCTGTGGATAGGATCAATCATTTGGATAAGGACAAAGGTATTCGATCGATCGAAGAATGATGTTGGATCGATCAAACTTTTGGACTTAAGTGCTTTGGGTCAAGGCTTGGATCTATCTTGAAGTGCTGAGATCGATCATTGTTTGATCGATCGAACCTTGAACTTGGATCGATCGAACTTGCTGCTTTGCTTCATTTTGCTTCTTTCTTTCTCTACTTTGCTCTTTTCTTTGTTTAATCTCAGAATTGCTTCAATTAAGCTCTTATTTGGCTGAGTTAGCTTATTTTCGGGATAAGTGCCTGAAAATGGAAATAATACAAAATTAATTTAAAATGGTAAAGTAAGATAGATAAAGGTACTATAAGTTTAAGGGATTTAAATACGCACTTTTCAGTGCTCATCAGCCCACTTTAATGCAAAAACCCCAAAGTGGCCCAAAAATATTTACATCAAAGTCCCTCCTCTAAATATCTTGCAAAATTAATTACAAAATAGTCCTCAAGACAAAAATAATTACTTTAAGTAATTACATAAGTAACCCCAAAAATAAGAAAGTTTCTAAAGAAAGTGTGCATCCACACCCCTAAGGAAAATGTACTAATGGCATGCATTTCTAAGAAAGTAAAAATACACGTGCCAATGAAATCATAATACATAGATGCACGCAAAAGTAGAAACAAAACCGAACACGAAAAGTGAGGTTATGTAAGGAAAAACAAAATCGGAAAAAAGACGAAAATAAAATAAAAAATAAAAAATAAAAAAAAATGTGCCAAAAAAAAAGAAAAGGAAGGAGATGATCGGGTCATTACAACCTCCCCTCCTTAAGGAGATTTCATCCCCAAAATCAGGCCGTACCTGAGAGTGAGAATAAACCTGGATACCAGGAGTGAACCTCTTGCTCGAGCTCCCAAGTAGCCCCCTTGACGCCATGATGTCTCCATAAAACGTTGACCAATAGAATGGTCTTGGTTCGTAAGTCCTGCTCGCTTCAATCAATAATCTGGATTGGACCTTCCTCGTAGGTCACGTCCTCACCAATGACAACATCTGTCCACTGTAAGATATGTGATGGATCTGGCTCGTACTTCCTTAACATAGAAACATGAAAGATGTCGTGAACCCTATCCTAGTATGGCGGCAATGCCAAACGATAGGTAACCTCACCGACGCGCTCCAAAATCTCAAATGGTCCAATGAACCTAGGAGATAACTTGACCATTTGTCGAAATCTCAGAAGTCCCTTACGGGGAGAAATCTTCAGAAAAACAGGGTCTCCTACCTCAAAAGACAAGGATCGTCTCCTTCTGTTTGCGTAACTCTTTTGTCTACTCTATGCGGTAGCCAACCGCTACCGAATCAACTTGATCTTCTCTATATTCTCAATGACTATGCCGGGACCTAAGGCAACGGTATCACCGACCTCGGTTTAATAAATTGGAGATCTGCATGGTCTGCCATACAACGCTTTAAAAGGTGCCATGCCAATACTGGTCTGGTAACTATTGTTGTAGGCAAACTCAACCAAAGGCAAGTAGTCCTCCTAACTACTCCCGAAGTCTAAGATACAAGCTCGTATCCTCCAATATCTGAATGGTACGCTCTGACACTCCATCAGTCTGAGGATGGAATGATGTACTGAAGTAAAGCCCTGTGTCAAGATCCTCCTGAAATCCCTGCCAAAAATGAGATGTGAACCTAGGATCCCTATCCGAAACAATAGATACCGGAACCCTGTGAAGCTTGACAATCTGCCTTATATATAGTCCACTCAGTCTCTCTGCACTGTCTGTTACCCCCATTGGTAAAAAGTGAGCCGTCTTGGTTAATCTGTCAACTATGACCCAAATGACATCATTCCCTGCCTAGGACTGTGGAAGTCCCGTCACAAAATCCATAGTGACATGCTCCCACTTCCACTCTGCTACTGGTAGTGGTTGCAATAACCCAGCCGGTCTCTGATGCTCTGCCTTAACTTGCTGACAAGTAAGGCATCTGGCCACAAATTGTGAAATGTCCCATTTCATACCTTATCACCAAAACTGTCGCCGTAAATTGTGATACATCTTCGTGCCACCAGGATAAACTACGAGTCGAGAGTGGTAAAAATCCCGAAGAACATCATCACAATAAGATGAAGGAACAAACATCATCCCTCTGAACCTAAAACCACCGTCCGAATGCAAGGTCTAAATGCAAGTTCCAACGCTCTGCATCCTCGCCAACTGAAATCCGAGTGCGAATAGAGTCTAACTCCATACCGCCTGCTGTGCCTTAATAACCCTGCTCACAAAAGTTGGCTGAGCCATAAAACTGAACAAAATAGCCGGTGAATCATCCTCACACAGCCACAAACCAAGATCTGCGAGCTCTTCTAGCATCTTCCATCTATGAATGGAAATGCTTGCCAGAGTGCCCCGTGACTTCCTACTCAACGCGTCAGCCACCACATTGGCCTTACCCAGATGGTAATATAAATAAAAGTTGTAGTCCTCCATGAACATGACTCATTTGCGCTGTCTCAAGTTCAAATCCTTCTGAGAGAAGAGATACTTGAGACTCTTGTGATCAGAGAAAACCTCAAACTTCTCCCCGTACAAGTAATGTCTCCACACTTTCAGGGCAAAGACGACTACTGTAAGCTCCAAATCATGTATCAGATAGTTCAACTCATGAGTCTTCAACTGTCTAGACCCATAAGCAACTACCCGATCTGTCTGCATCAGAACGCAACCCAAGCTTTCTCAAGATTCGTCATAATAGATCACATAACCCAAACCACGCTTGGGTATGATCAAAACTGGTGTTGATGTCAACCTGAACTTCAACTACCGAAAAGCCAAATCACAAGCCTCTATCCTCACGAACTGAACCCCCTTGCGAGTAAGTCGAGTCATAGGTGCTGCTAAACGCAAAAAATCCCTGACGAATCTCCGGTAATAGCTAGCCATGCCAAGGAAACTCCGAATCTTAAATAATGACTTCGGACGCCCCCAATCCATCACAGACTCAACCTTCGATGGATCCACTAAAACACCACCCCCTGAGACAACTTGCCCAAGGAACTTCACCTTCGAAATCCAAAGTTTGCATTTCTCAAACTTAGCATACAACTGGATATCCCTAAAGTCTGCAAAACTGCCCTCAAATGATGCTCATGCTCCTCTACCGAAGTTGAGTACACCAAGATGTCGTCAACGAGCACAATTACAAATCTATCAAGATAGTCACTAAATACATGGTTCATCAAGTCCATGAAAGGCACTGGGGCATTGGTTAAACCAAATGGCATCACTAGGAACTCGTAATGGCCATACCGTATACGAAAAGCGGTCTTAGATACATCCTTATCCTTGACCCTCAACTGATAGTAACCCAACCTTAAGTCAATTTTTGAGAAGTAAGTAGCTCCTTTCAACTAATCAAACAGGTCATCAATCCTAGGCAAAGGATACCTAATCTTGATTATAGCACGATTCAATTTGCGATAAGTAATGCAAAGTCTCAAAGACCCATCCATCTTCTTCACAAAAAGAACCGGTGCTCCCCATGGTGAAGCACTAGGACGAATAAAGCCCTTGGCTTTCAAATCATCCAACTCCATTGGTGCCATATGGTAAGGTGCCATAGAGATCAGCACAGTACCAGGAATGACGTCGATGGCAAAGACAACTTCCCAAAGAGGAAGAAGCTCCGTCAACTCCTCTGGAAAGACATCCAGAAACTCCACAACAACTGTCAGAAAAACACGGCCCGAACTACTGTCCTTGTCAGCTAACAGACTAACCAAGTAAGACCTATGGCGACTCCAGTCACCAATACTAAAAATCATCGTCGAGTGGGAATTGCTCCGATCTCCCATGGTCTGTGTCGTCGCATGTGCACCAAAGTTGTAATGAAAGTGTGGCCAAGTTTAAATTTATAAAGTGCCACTACTACCTCTAACTCCTAATATAGTTAGGGTGAGTAGGGATCGTACCAAGGGATTTGGGGCTATGTTGATATGGAAACAAGGTCGGATTAGTAGGTCGAGTGATCAAAAGGTGTTTTGATTGGTTAATTAGACTACAATATAAATAAATTCAATACTAAACAACTAAAGTAAATAAAAGGGTAGAAAACAAGAGAAAGAGGTCTTGGGATCTAGAGGTCACCACTAAACATCACCATTATAGACACTCAATGTGTAATAAATGAGGGGAAACATGTGTTTCAATACAAAGAGGTGTAATTGATTGAATCAACAAGCATGGATTGACTAATTAAGCATATAATGTCTAGATAACCTAGTGAATAGCACAATATATCAAACTAAGCCATTATTCCTTCCTTTAAGCTCACAATTAACACACTAACAAGTTAGAGAATAATACTACTTGCATTCATAAGTATGGAACATCAAGCAACAAGCATGGATTGTCCTCACATCTAAGAAAGTAAAACAACTACACCACATTTAAGCTAAGGACATGAAAATTAAACTAATTAAACTAAGGTAGAGGCACAATCCATCAAGAAATGAGTATGAACCATCAAACAAACCACAAGTGTATTCCATTTAAGCACTATGCCTTGACAATGTTTAGATTCATAGTATCAATACACATAGACATGCATCAATATCACAAAACCAAGAGATAAACACATGAACATCTACTCTAGCATACATAAACATATGGATAGAATGAAATGATTAATTGGAAGTATTAATCAACACAAATTATTGTAAAAATAAGATTCATATATAAATCAAGTGTCAAGACAAGATTACAACACAAATCCCCTCAAAATACAAAGCATTAAGGTCTAGAAGGCATGCTTAGGGCTAACTCTAGCCCCAAGAAGATGTTTAGCCACTCATTGATGTAGTCATCCAACCCTCAAGGGCCATCTCCATGGTAGAAATGCTCTTCTCCTTGATGAAAACCCTAGAAGAATGGAAGAACTCCCAAAATAGTGTATGTCTCTCTAAACTCTAGCCTCCTCTCCAAGATATGTGATATGAGATGTATTGAGATATCTAAGTTATGTTGAGATATATGTAAAAATGGCTCAAAATCCTTATATAGGAAGCTCAAGTGTCATACCCAATGGTCAGGTCTCATGCACTATGGTCCCTTCAATGATTGCACCATGAGCCATCTTTTAATGAGCTGGATTCTATTTTATTTCAGACTTGAGGAGGTTCGATTAATCGAATTTAGATGAGATCGATCGAATTATGGCTAGATCCATCGAATTAAAGCCAGATCAATCAATCCTTGGCGGTGCCTTTTTGGAATAAGACAAATCTGAGATATTTCTGGGATATTTTGGGAAAAAAACAAAAGTGGTAGGTGGGGAGAAGATCAATGAAGTTTGATCGATCTGAAGAAAGTTGGATCGATCAAAAATGAAAATTCTTTAAGGATAAGGACAAGGGGTCTGACAATGTGAGATCGATCGAAAATATTCCTGATCGATCGAAGATTGGTGATTTCCACCACTTTGCTTCCACTTTGCTCCATTCTTCCATTCAGCTTGAGATTGCTTTTTTTATGCTCTAATTTGGCTGAATTGACTTATTTTGGGGATAATCACTTGAAAAGGGCAATAACATGAAATTTGTCTAAAACGAGAAAATAAAATTGATAAAGGTCCTAGAATACTCGAGCTTAAGAGATTTAAATGCACACTTTTCAGCGCTCATTACACCCCCAAACTTAAATATTGCTAGTCCCTAGCAATGAACTACAATGTGAAGGAATGAAATGAACATCTATACAACTATGATCTAGAATGCAATAAAAGGATAACGCCACTTTCGTAAGGAATACGATTGCATTTGGCATATGTAACAAGCCTTTTGAACCCTTAGGTTACCTCTAGTGGGCAAGTGAAGTCTCATGAGGGTTTCCAGAAATGATACCCACAAACAGTAAGCTCATTCTCACAAAAGAGGCACCAATATTGCAAACAAGTATTGGGAGAAAACTACTTCAAGTATGCAATTTTTCAACACTTTCAAAGCAATCTCCCAAAATTTCAACATCAAACAAACAAGTATGGTCCTCCACACATCAAGAAAATGATCATGCAAATCAAAACAACTCTAGAATCCTTTTTGAGTGGACCGGCATCAAGTATGTTGCTATCTAAGCCAACTAAAGAAATGATCACATCTTTACCCTCAAACTAGCACACAAATCTAGTACCGATCATCAAGACAAAGAGTAGACCTTTTAATAAGGCTTTATTGATCTAGGTGTGCTTATTATTATTATTTTTTATCCCTAAAGGTCAAAGACGGAAGCATAGTGCAATATATTGATCTATTAAGCTTTCTAGCGATCCATGAGGTCGAACGTTAGGTCAATGACTTCCAAACCAGACGACTTTAGGGCATTAGGCGTTAAAACACCCCTAAGGACTTATAAGCTCAAATCAATTGCACTTCAAATCAAAATAACCTCCATCTAATCATTTCCCACTTCTCACCTTTTGGGAGAAGCCCTCACTTTTTTATTGCTTTTGCAACTTTTCTTTTCTTTTCTTTTTTATTTTTATTTTTTATTTTTAGCAAGTTATTAACCTAGAGTTTGGGCCTTCTACTTTTCGGCGCAAGAAATTCAATGCTTGATGAGGCTAGAATCCCGGCTACTCAATGAGAAGGAATTGTTATCCACTTTTGTCAAAATAAAAGCTTTCAATGCACTACTAGCTCAATTGGGATATAACCAATTCAATAATCAACAAAGCATGTACCCCACAAATGAATGCTAGTATGCGCCTGCGCTAGTGTAGAATCTTAGAGTGAATCTTAAAACAATCACAAAATTAGGATAATGTGGACCACAAATGCAAACAAGATATCAATCTTTCGAAAAATTTACTCCTAAATAGTATCCACAAGGTATACAAGGAGTATTGGACTCTCAAGTCAAACACTTTTTAAATTTTAAGCAATATAGTCCTCAAAAGATCAAAATCACAGCTAGCCATAGATGTCCAATCTCAATCACGCATTTAAAGCTTAATTTTAAGTAGAATGCAACAAAGACACCTTAACCCCAAACTTAAACCGCACATTGTCCTCAATGTGCAATAAGAACAATGGAAAAGATGGAAGGAGTATACTGTGGTGGATAGACATGAAGCCCGGTAGTGATCCAATTCGAAAGACGTCTCCCCCAAACTTGGAATCAATAACCTACTTAAATGACCACACTAGTAGACTCATACCAAATATCGAATGAGATAAGAATAACCAAAGCATGCAATTAAAGCAATATAGCACAAGATGAAAGAGATATGAGATTAAGCCTAATAGAAAATAATAAAGTAGAATGAGTACACATAATGGCATAATGGGAAAAAGTTTTTAAATTTTTTTATTTTTATTTATTAAAGCATGTATAGACAAAATGCAAAAAAAATAAAGGAGGTAAATGTAATGGAAGAATATGTACATGCAAGTAATAAACAAAATGGGTGCTAAGTTTAACGTCTCTAGCAAGACGAAATGCTGTTTTTTTCTTTTTTTCTTTTTGGTAAAAATATCTTGATCGATTGAACGTAGATTGATCAAATCGATCGATCCAACTAGTGAAAACCTACAGACATGTTCGATCGATGCATAGAGAGGTGATATTTCAGAGCTTCAAACTTTTTTCGAAGTATAGAACTTCGATCGATCCAAGAGAAATCGGATCGATCCAGGAATTTTCAGATCGATCGAGAATGAAGTTCGAACGATACACAGAGAGCTAAAATATGCAGGAAATTTATGCACGATGGGACAGAGAAGTGATTGGATGCAAAGATGACTGTTCGATTGATCGAACTTCTTTTGAGATCGATTAAACATACAAGAATATGCAGGAAATTGAACTTTCTCTTGAGAACAATGAGTGCATCACTATATCTCTTCATAGATTGGATCTACCAAAAGGGTAGCTTCCATATGTCTTTGAAAAACCTGTCCCTCAATCTAGGGTTTCAATCTTTGCCCATTCACCTTGAATGTATTGCCATTATTTAAACTTTGAATTTCAACCGCCCCATGAGGCATAACAAAAATGATTTCATAAGGGCCTTCCCATTTGGTTCGCTACTTTCCGAGAAATAGTTTTAATCTAAAGTTGAAAAGCCAAGCTTTTTGACCAGGTTCAAAAGATTTCTTCATAATGTGTTTGTCATGAAAAGCTTTGGTTCTCTCTTTGTAGAGTTTAGCATTATCATAGGCATTGTGTCTCAACTCTTCCAACTCACTCAATTGAAGAAACCGATCTCTCCGGCTTTGTTAAGGTCAGGACTGAGCTTTCTAATCGCCCACATAGCTTTGTGTTCTAGCTCAACCGGAAGATGGCAAGGCTTTCCATAAACAAGTCTATAAGGATACATGCTGATAGGAGTCTTATATGCCATTCGGTAAGCCCACAAAGCATCATTCAACTTACGTGACCAATCCTTCCGGGTTATGTTAACCGTTTTCTCAAGAATATGTTTAATTTCCCGGTTTAAAACTTCTACTTGCCCACTTCTTTGAGGATGGTAAGGAGTGGTGACTTTATGAGTAATGGAGTACTTAAGAAATAATTGTCTTAAGAATTGATTGCAAAAATGCTTTCCTCCATCACTAATCATGGCTCTTGGCATACCAAAATGAGTGAATATGTTGGATTTAATGAATTGAACAACCACGGAGTGGTCATTGGTTTTGGAAGCACAAGCCTCCACCCTCTTAGAAACATAATCAATGGCAAGCAAAATGTATTGAAATCCATAAGACATGGGAAAAGGACCCATAAAATCAATGCCCCAAATGTCAAAGATTTCAACAATAAGAATATTTGTCAAGGTCATCATGTCTCTTCTCGATATTGATCCCATTTTTTGGCATCTTCCACACTCCTTGCAAAAATTGTAGGCATCTCTATGGATGGTAGCCTAAAATAGCCCACTTTGAAGCACCTTCAAAGCGGCATTCTTTGCACTAAAATGCCCACTGCATGCAAGGATATGGCAAAACACAAGCACACTTGGAATTTCACTCTCCAGAATGCACCTTCTCACAATTTGATCTGGACAATATCGAAACAAGACAGGATCTTCCCAATAGTAATTCTGGATGTTAGCAAAGAAATGCTTCTTTGCTTGCTTTGATCAATTGGTCGGAAGCTTGCCAATTGCAAGAAAATTCAACCAAGGCATTTGTCCATTAGAAACTTTGAAGAGTTGTTCATCCAGAAATGAATCATGAATTGGTGGGCTAGGTGAAGATTCTACCACTAATCTTGAAAGGTAATCGGCAACCACATTTTCGGTGCCTTTCTTATCTTTGATTTCAAAATCAAATTTTTAAAGAAGCAAAATCCATCTTACCAAATAAGGCTTTGTTTCCTTCTTAGTCAAAAGGTGCCTCAAAGTAGTATGATCAGAATAGACAATGACTTTTGACCTTAAGAGATAAGATCAAAATTTATCAAGGGCATACACTACAGCAAGTAATTCCTTCTCGGTAGTGGAGTAATTCAATTGAGCTCCCGAGAGGGTCTTGTTTGCATAGTATGCAATGCATGGAAGTTTTCCTACCCTTTGCCCAAACCTGCTCCCATGGCATAGTCAGAGGCATCACACATGATTTCAAATGGTAAGGACCAATTGGGAGGCTGCATAATAGGAGCAGATGACAATAAGTCACGCAATTTATGAAAAGCATCAAGGCATGCTTGATCAAAGACAAATGGAGTTTCCTTGGCAAGAAGATTGCACAAGGGTCTAGCAATTTTGCTAAAGTCTTTGATGAAACGGCGATAGAAGCCAGTATGACCTAAAAAGGAGCAAACCTCTCGCACCGTAGAATGTGGAGGTAATTCAAAAATGAGCTCAACTCTCGCTTTATCAACCTCAATTCCTTTTTTTGAGATGACATGACCCAAAACAATACCTTTTTGAACCATGAAGTGGCTCTTTTCCCAACTACGAACAAAGTTTGTTTCACGACATCTTTTAAGCACCAAATCTAGATTTTTTAGGCATGCATCAAATGAAGACCCAAAGACAGAAAAATCATCCATAAAGGCCTCTAGATACTCTTCCACTATGTCTGAGAAAATTGACATCATACACCTTTGGAATGTTGTGGGAGCATTGCACAAACCAAAAGGCATACGTCTATAAGTAAATGTGCCAAAAGGATAAGTAAAAGTGGTTTTCTCTTGGTCTGAAGGTTCTAAGGCTTCTTGATGTAACCCGAATAGCCATCAAGAAAGCAATAATATTGTTGCCTGGCCAATCTCTCTAGAATTTAATCAATGAATGGCAAAGGAAAGTGATCATTTCTAGTGGCGGCATTTAATTTGCGGTAATCAATGCATACACACCATGAATTGGTGGTATGCTTTGAAATTGCCTCATCCTTTGAATTTTTAACCACCGTAATCCCCGATTTCTTGGGAACTAATTGAGCTGGACTCACCCATTTGCTATCAAAGATTGGATAAATGATACCGGCATCTAAGAGCTTAACAACTTCTTTCTTAACCACTTCTTTTATGTTTGGATTTAATCTCCTTTGGGCATCTTTAAAAGGTTTTGCATCCTCTTCCATAAGAATGTGATGCATGCAAATGGAAGGGTCAATTCCCTTTAGATCCACTACACTCCATCCAATAGCTTCCTTATTTTCTTTAAGTACATTTAAAAGAGCATTCTTTTGATCTTTTTCAAGATTTGAAGAGATGATGACCAGAAGAGTCTCTTTCGGGCCTAGAAAGGCATACTTAAGATTAGGAGGGAGAGTTTTAAGCTCAAGAGTGGGTGGAGAGACTAAAGATGAGACTGGTGGAGTGCTAGAGAGTGGAGGAAGGGGTTCTTTTGGAGCTTTCCAAGGTGGAAAATCCAAACTTGTAATAGATTCTATTAGGTCATTAACCTCATTCATTGATCCTTCATTATCAAACCCGCAACTTTTATACATTTCAAGGAAGCAAAATGCAAGAGGATCCTTAGATAGAAGAGATGAAATATTGTCCTCGGTTGGTTTTTTTATAAACATGGAGGGAATGGACTCCTCCACAATCTTACCCAAAACATCTGTGAGACAACACTCGTCTTCATCTATGGGATGTCAACTTGCATTGAATACATTAAGTTTAACCATCATGTTACCAAAAGAAAGGTCCATAACCCCGGATCTATAATTGACAGTTGCATTTGCGGTGGCAAGAAATGGCTTTCCCAAAATGATTAGGATGTGATTGGTAGGATTAGCAACCAGTTAGGTATCAAGAACCACAAAATCAACCGGGAAATGGAACTTGTCAACCCTGATGAGAATGTCCTCAACCATGCCCCTAGGAGTTTTAATGGATCTATTAGTTAATTGAAGCACCACCAAAGTTGGCTTCAACTCATTCAAACCTAGTTGGACATACACGGAGTAAGGAATCAAATTGACACTCGCCCCTAAGTCAAGAAGAGCTCTACAAACTTCATGGTTTCCAATTACACATGAGATGATCGGAGCACCGGGATCTTTGAACTTAGGTGGAGTGTTATGCTAAATGATGGAGCTCACTTGCTCCATTAGGAACACTTTTTTAGGGCCTTGTCCCTTGCTTTTCCCCTTTTGCGTGCAAAGATCTTTCAAAATTTTTGCTTAAGGCAGAATTTTCCTAATTGCATCTAAGAGAGGAAGATTTATGTTAACTAGTTTAAAGACCTCTATCATGTAATGGATTTTTCCTTCTTGCCTTCCGAAAGGCGAAGTCTCTTTCAAAGCATAAGGAAATGGAGCTTTTGGCTCATAAGACCTTGAAACTTGAAGGGATGATATAGAGGGTTCAAAATTCCTATTTGGAACATTTTCCTTCAAGGAAATAGGAGTAGGATTGGAAACAGGACGGGTGTCAACTTTTGGTTGCACCAGTTCACTATCTTCAATTAGTTGTTCAACCCTATTGTCAACTTGCCTACCACTTCTCGAAGTAGTAATGGCTTGCACTTGTTCTTGGGAAGGACACCCTGATTTAGAGTTTGCTTCCACAAGATATTAGGCTTTTGGGTTCCTTTCGGGTTGGTTAGGCAATTTACCAATTTCTTTCGCATTCAATGCATTAGCTATTATCCCAATTTAAGACTCAAGCTTTGATATCGATTGAGAATGAGAATGCAACAAATTGGTGTTCATTTCCAAACTACCCAAAGCCACTAAAACCTTATCTTCAAATGTGGAGTTGCTAGAAAGTACATGAGGATGATTAGAGCTACTTTGAGAATTATAAGCTTGAGGATGAGAGAAATGATTCATTCTTTGATGATAAGAAGAGGATGAAACAAATCCTTTTGAACCTTTATTTCTTTGATGAGGAGGAATATATCAGTTTTGAAAATTTTTAGCTTGAAAAGGATTTGAATTTTCACTCCACACTGGAACATAAACATTTGGAAGAGGGTGAGCAAATACGGCATTGACTTGTTCATAGTGTTCATCAAGCACATGTCCATGGGGACAATTGGAAGTAGTGAGCAATACACTTGAACAAGTCATACATGGCTCATAAGAATGATAAAGATGATGATTAAGAAGATGAGATGATTGAGTTGCCGGTTTTTGAGTCGATAAAAATTGATCAAGTTTTGAGTAAGAGTTTTGACCTCGGCAACAATCTCCATTGGACTCTTAATTTGACATACTTTCAAAATTTTCTTTTTGTTATTAGAATCATGACTCAACTGAGAAGTGTGAGACTTATGCAATGAAGTTTCACTCATTTTCTCAAAAAGGTGCCAAACATCATCCTCATGTTTTCCAAAATATGAACCTCCACATGATGTATCAACAATGTCCTTATGAGTGTCAGATAGACTTTCATAGAAAAGTTAAACCACTTGCCATGGTGTGGGCATTTCCTTAACAAGTCATTCAATCTTTCCCAAGCCTCGTGTAAAAGTTCTCCTTCCCCTTAAGAAAATTCTCTAATGGGGCGGTTCTCATTGAATTGGTCAAACTTACAAGGTAAACTTTTTTTAAAAATTTATTTTGCATTTATATCCAAGAAGTTATTGAATTTGCCCCCAAATTGTTGAACCAATGTTTTGCCTTATTTTTAAGAGTAAATGGGAAGAGAAGTAACCTAAGAACTTCCTGCGGGACATTTATGTATTTCACAGTGGACCATATTTCAAGAAATTCATCAAGATGTTTGTAAGGTTCCTCATCATTTAAGCCATAGAAAAGTGGACACATTTGAATAGTCTCGGGCTTAATTTCATAATGATTGGCCCCAAAATTAGGAAGCAAGATGCAAGTTGGTGAATGATATTCATGACGGTTGTAATAATCACGAAGGATCATTGGAGGAATTGGAGCTTGAACTCCGGGAGGAAATTGGTTGAAAGGTGGATGTTCCATAAAATTCGGGTCTAAATAACCAAGATGACCCTCTAAATTTTCCACTAGAATGATGAAGGGTTGATTATGACCACACAAAAATCGAGCAACACAAAATTAACAAAGTAAACACTTCGCCTCCATAACAAATCAACCAACAAACATCCTCCATATACATTGATCCCATACTCCCATGCTTAAACAATATGCAAAGAAAAGTAAATTGCCTCCACGCGGGCTCACGATTTATCTAAGAATTTAAGAACTTGCCACCACGTGGGCCGACGATTTAACTAAAGATCGAGTTAGAAAGATCTCACAAAGGGTCCTTAAGAACTTCAATTCATTTTTCAATTTTCCGCTTAGCTTTGCAATTGTTTAGATTTTAGTCTTTTTATGCTTAGCTTAGCTTCATGCTTTTCAATTCTCTTTTACTTGACTTCATTTGCTCAATTCACCTAGCTAATTAAGAACAAATACAATAAGCAACTAAAAAGAAAATAAAGTAAAGACACAATCAAAAGAGTACTAGTCCTTAATCGTTTCCAAAACTCAGCATTGCCAAATCAATCCCCGGCAACGGCTTCAAAACTTAGTGTGTGTCGTCGCATGTGCACCAAAGTTGCAATGAAAGTGTGGCCAAGTTTAAATTTATAAAGCGCCAGTACTGCCTCTAATTGCTAATATAGCTAGGGTGAGTAGGGATCATCCCAAGGGATTGGGGGCTACGTTGATATGGAAACAAGGTTGGATTATTAGGTCGAGTGATCAAAAGGTGTTTTGATTGGTTAATTAGACTACAATATAAATAAATTCAATACTAAACAACTAAAGTAAATAAAAGGGTAGAGAAAAAAAAAAAAAAAAAAAGAGGTCTTGGGATCTTGAGGTCACCACTAAACATCACCATTCTAAACCCAAAAGGCTTTTCTTGAACCGTGCATTCACTACATTATTTTGGCGTATAGGAACGGCCTAGGGCACCGTCAGGAAATATGTGTTGTAATACAAAGAGATGTGATTGATTGAACCAACAAGAATGGATTGACTAATTAAGCGTATAATGTCTAGACAACCTAGTGAATAGCACAATATATCAAACTAAGCCATTATTCCTTCCTTTAAGCTCACAATCAACACACTAACTGATAAGTGCCGAATATTGCATATTCAAGCGCCCTTATTTGCATTAGTTAAGTCCATTAGTTGATAATAATGTATAGTTTAGCTTTATTTGTTTATTCTCATCTACTTTCAGGTCGGTTCCCCCGAATATGGTTAAAGGAACGGTTTTGACAATCTCTTGAAGAAATAAAGCACGCCGTTGCTGGGGACCGTCTTTTAGGCTAAGCTTCTTGAGTCATCATATGTGTGAAGTTTGTGGCATATTGCTCAGGATGGTAACCGCGTTAACAGACTGGCCCAAAGTGGCTCAAGAAATGAATGATGGTTTTTGTAGCCAAAGCTTTTGCGGGCGCCTGCTGCGCCACCGTGAGCGCCCGCTAAAACCCCCAGTAAGAAGCTTTCAACCATGGGCCCCCGCTTAGCCATCGTGGGCTCCCTCTGGCGCCTCGTGGGCCCCTGCCGATCTACAGGTAGCAGATCACCTGCTCCTGTTTTTGTGCTAAATCTTGTTCCTTATGCAATTTTTGTGGTCTAGATTGCTTCTAGGGTGGTTGGAGCTCAAAATTGAGTGGTTGGAGGGAGGATTTTGCCTAGATAAGAGGTTAGAAGCTTGTATTATGGGATATCTCATATTTTTGCTAAGTTTAGAGAAAGAAATATTGAGTTCTTGAGGGTTTGTGTATTTTGGGTCCTCTAAGTGCAAAAATGGAAGGTTTCTTCATCTCTTCTCCTTCTTCCATTACTCCTATGGGTAACTAACTCCTTATCTAGGGAGGTAATGAAGCCCTATCTTGTAAGCATGCTTTAATTTCATTTAATTTGGGAAATGGTTCATGTATATGGTGGTTCCATGATCTAGAGCACTTTACATTTTGTAATGGATCTTAATTTATATAAATGATTATATTGAAGCTATCATCTTGTCTTAGATTATATGTTCACATGATTGTATGGTTTGCATTTTCATAGTGAGAATGGAAATGAGATTGTGGAATGGTTTTTATTAGCATGTTGTATGAGAAGCTTGTAGTCCATTGTTTAGGCTTTCCTTTGATGGATTTTATCTTGATTCTTAGCTCCATATGCTATCACCATAGTGATTGAGGGGTTTGATAGTCCCTAGCTTAATGAGCATGTCATGGCTACACCCTAATCTAGGTAGTTCTAGCATGTTGCACTTTGAGGGATTAGACTTAAGTCTTGATCCTATGAATTTCTTGAGAATAATGTAGCAATCTAGTATTACTACATATCATTTCCATGTAGTGAAATTGTTTCCCAAGTTAATAGCAATTTAGCATGTTTATAGGATTGGTAGTTGATTCACTTCCCTAGTCCTCTCTACTCATTTTTTTTTCCTTAATCTCCTTGCAAATTATCATTTTTATGCAATTTAAATTCCTAATTCTAGTGACAACCCAAACAAAACTCTTTACCCCTTTCATCAAACCAAAATTGAATTTAAAGACCTTGGTTGCCATAAACTAGCAATCCCAGTAGTTCGACTTACCCGAACAATAGCCCTATTTTACAATGATTTGTGCTATTGCAAAGGGTTGATTTATTATAGATCGAATCCCATACCGATCACTAACAAGTTAGAGAATAATACTACTTGCATTCATAAGTATAAAACATCAAACAACAAGCATGGATTGTCCTCACATCTAAGAAAGTAAATCAACTACCCTACATCTAAGCTAAGGACATGAAAATTAAACTAATTAAACTAAGGTAGAGGCACAATCCATCAAGAAATGAGTATGAACCATCAAATAAACCACAAGAGTATTCTATTTAAGCACTATGCCTTGACAATCTTAGATTCATAGCATCAATACACATAGACATGCATCAATATCACAAAACCAAGAGATAAACACATGAACATCTACTCTAGCATACATAGACATATAGATAGAATGAAATGATCAATTGGAAATATTAATCAACACAAATCATTGTAAAAACAAGATTTATATATAAATCAGTGTCAAGACAAGATTACAACACAAACCCCTTCAAAATACAAAACATTAAGGTCTATAAGGCATGCTTAGGGCTAACTCTAGCCCCAAGAAGATGTTTAGCCACTCATTGATGTAGTCATCCAACTCTCAAGGGCCATCTCCATGGTAAAAATGCTCTTTTCCTTGATGGAAACCCTAGAAGAATGGAAGAACTCCCAAAATAGTGTATGTCTCTCTAAGCTCTAGCCCCCTCTCCAAGATATGTGATATGAGATGTATTGAGGTATCTAAGTTATGTTGAGATATATGGAAAAATGGCTCAAAATCCTTATATAGGAAGCTCAAGTGTCACACCCAATGGTCAGGTCTCGTGCATTGAGGTCCCTTCAATGATTGCACCACGAGCCATCTTTTAATGAGCTGGACTCTATTTTGTTTCGGACTTGAGGAGGTTCGATCGATCAAATTTTGATGAGATTGATCGAACTGTGGCCAGATCCATCGAATTAAAGCTAGATTGATTAATCTTTGGTGGCGTCTTTTTGGAATGAGACAAATCTGAGATATTTCTGGGATATTTTGGGAACAAACAAAAGTGGTAGGTGGGGATAAGATCAAGGAAGTTCGATCAATCTGAAGAAAATTGGATCGATAAAAAATGGAAATTCTTTGAGGATAAGGACAAGGGGTCTGATCCATCTTAGTGAGGTGAGATTAATCAATGTGAGATCGATCGAAAATATTCCTGATCGATCGAAGATTGCTGATTTCCACCACTTTGCTTCCACTTTGCTCCATTCTTCCATTTAGATTGAGATTGTTTCTTTTATGCTCTAATTTGGCTAAATTGACTTATTTTGGGGATAAACACCTGAAAAGGGCAATATCATTAAATTAGTCTAAAATAGGAAAATAAGATAGATAAAGGTCTTAGAATACTCGAGCTTAAGAGGTTTAAACGCGCACTTTTCAGCCCTCATCATCCCATGAAGTGAAAACAATCTCCCTTGGGAGTGCAAACAGACACTCGCCTACGGAAGCAATTGATCGTGGCACAAAAGAAGGACAACCAGTCCATCCCGAGGATGATATCAAAACCCATCATGTCAAGAACAATGAAATCAAACTCTAAGGTCAACCCTGCTATATCATAGTATAACCCCAACGAACACGGTCCAAAGACACTGGACCTCCAACTTGTGTGTCAACAAGAAGACAACTATCCCACTGTGTGACCTCTAGACCTAATGAGTGTGTAAATGATATAGATATGAAGGAATAAGATACACCCATATCTACACGGACTCTTGTCCAAGAACTGAAGACTGGAAAGATACCTCTAACTGTGGATGGTCTCGCTGAGGCATCTGACTGTGGCAAGGCATAGACTCGTCCCTGAGTCCCAGAATGCTGTGTACTCCCCTGCTGGCCTGATTGATGTGTAGAAGTAGAAGGCGTAGAGCCTCTTGTAGGATACGAACTGACTGGCGCTGCTGGCTACGGTGCCTGAGGTACCCTGAAACAAGATTAGGCAACGGTTGACCGTGCTAAAGTGGTCTGTGAACCTGTGACACTCTATGCCCTACTCCGTGGATGAGCGCAATCCTTCCTCATGTGACCAGGCTACTTAAAATAGTTGCAAGTCCCTTGAAACCCTTCATTGGAGCCGAAGACCTACTATCCTGTGACTGACTACCCTGAGGTTATAACTGTAGACAGCGAGGCCTGATGTGCCCTGGCTGTTGGCAATGGTGGCAGATTACATTCTGGGCTGACCCCAAAGATACGGAACTATAGTTGTAGACCTGGTCTAGTGTAGCTATCCCTAAACATATAAACTATTGGCCTTACCCTTCTTCAACTAACTCCCAGTAGAAGCTGAAGAAACCTCTGTATAAGGCTGCTTGAGTAAACCCCTAATCCTCTAATGATCCCTGTCCTCTGCTTCGACCAACATAGCCCGCTGTATGACCTTCTTATAGGTCCGTAAATCCAAAAGTGAGACTCATGGCCTGATATCAAGATGAAGTCCATCCTGAAACTTCTTTACCCTGAGCTCATCTGTGGCAACAATCTTCGGTGCATAGCATGATAAAGAAGTCAAGCGTATCTTATACTCCAAGACACTCATGGTACCTTGGTAGTGACCTGTGAACTGGGTCCTCATATCTTGCCTCATGTCTTGAGGAAAGAAACGGTCAAAGAACAAGTCCCTGAATTCCTGTCAGGTCATCAACTCTGTGTCGTGGATGTCAGTGACGTACCTCCACCAAACTTTAGTATCTCTCATGAACAAAGAGGCTGTCAAAGAGATCCTCAGCCTATCAGTAGGTACCGCCATGCGGTCTAGCTTGCGTACCATAAGATCAAACCATGCCTCTGAGACAAGAGGATCTGAACTGCCTACAAACGAATCTATCTTCACTCGCTAAAGGCGCATGAAGTAGTCAAGTGCCTCATTGACAATGGGAGCTGGAGGCAGTGGTGGTGCAGGGATATGTATCACTGTAACCTGTCGATGAACCAATGCCTCAAGAGAATCTGTAATCCTCTCCTCAAATGAAAGTGCCGGTGGTGGGTTAGCATCCGTACCACGGCCACGACCCCTAGGCCTCCCTGGACCCCTCGGAATCTCAGTATCAACAACCTGCTTCTCATCAGCATGTACTCGAGGTGGACTAGCGTCCACACCCTGAGCTGGAGCCCTGTTCCTCCCAGAAGGAATCCTATGAAGCTCTGTGTCGTCGAACTGCTCATCAGCCCCGGCATGACGAGAAGACTCTCCTCGGGTCAACACCATGATGTTAAATGAATTAAAGAAGGAAGATCATTAATAACACAAGTTATTATGATCAGGTGCAACTCAAACTATGAATGCACGAAACAAGTAGCATGTTAGTGTATCATGCTAAAACAAATAAAGAAAGCTTATAAACCACGTAGCCATATAAGCATATAAACATGTGCTTAAATGAAGCACGTTATCAAGAAGCATATAAACATGTTATCAAATAAGACATGTTATTAAGAAATGAACAAACATATCAAAGCAGAACAACGTAAGCATGATATGCACCTAAAGCCCGTTGTCCAAGATTTTCGGACCTAGGAGCTCTGATACCACCTGAGATGGCCCTGGTTTTTCAAGCCAGTACGCCCTGTGATGAACCGAAGATTGACCCAATAAATGATCCAAATGCGAAAGCAAGAAACAAGACAACAGTCTCCCAAGACATAACACACCTCTAAGACCCTAAGATAACCTTCCATGAGGTTATGGAACCCAAAAGAATAAAGTGTGGAAGCAAGAAAAAAAAATGACAACTAAGCCCCTAGGGGCAAAATAGTCATTTTTAAAAATATGGATTCGGGTGCTACTGAGCACATCGCTGGAAATGCAAAAAAAAAAAAAAGATATGAAACTCCAAAGTTTTAAAAAAGAATAAACTTTTGGGTTTCAAATCAGTGCGGCAAAGGTATTTGACATGGGGTAAAATGGTCTTTTAAGATAGAATTAGATGCAAAAACAAAGAAAAATTAATGAACTTAGACTCAAAAATCATTTGATTCGGAGTCCGAACGAAAAAGATATGAATCTTCAAAGTTTTATAAAAATAAATCCAAAATGGTGCTCATGTGCTACTAGGCAAAAAAAAAAAAAGAAGAAGAAATCCGAAGGCCTAGGATTTTTTTGAAACTGCTACAACAAAGAGCTAAAATGGACCAGTAAATGAATTTTTTTGGAAAAACACGAAAAAAAACCCCTCCCGAAATCAAGTTTTCTACCCGATTGAGTGCAAGAAAATGAAAAAAAAAAAAACACATTATAAAATGCCCAAAATGCCCGTAGATCAGTAAATGGTAAAAAAACTCAGAAAATGCAACTTTGCACCAAGTATGCATTTGACCCTAAATGCATTTCTAGGTTGAAACGAATGTGCACGCAAGTGTAATAAATGATTCTAAGCGCGCGGGAATGGTCCGCGGCTCTCGAGAAGCCCCGACTCAAGATCCGACCCCCCTGACGGCCAAATATGAGAAAAATGAACTTGGAATCAAAATTTTGAAATCCGAAAATATAAAATGATATCAAATTACTGCATGGCCCTTAGCCACACTTCATACATGATTAATGAGACCCTATGATAGAATAAAAATGGAATTCCCACACCCGATGCAACCATGGTGAAACTATAACTTGGCATTTTTTAATATTTTCATAATATTTCATGCAGTCAAAAGTTATGTAGGATGAAAAATAAACGTTATTGGCCTCTGGCCTCATCTCATACATGTCAAAAATATTACAAAAGGTGCACTTATGTGCACATTACATACCTTAATCAAAGTTTACGACATTTGACAAAATAAACCAAAATAAACCATGATATGCTAACATGTGCATATTCTAGGAATACAAAAATACACCAACAAGGCAAGCAAGCCTAGGGATGTTGTGCATCCCAAAATAACATCTCCTTAGCTGAAAAATAACATCTCCTTACCTGAAAAATGGCTGTAAGCCTATTTATAGCCAAAAATATACTTCGTGTCCAAGTATATTAGAAAGCTTCTTTTGGAAGCCAAATAGCAGTTGTTGTCCAAGAATAATTGCCTCAGTTCTTTACACTTCAGTTTTGGGACAACATTGTTGCGCTGACTTCAAACGGTCATAGCTCCTTCATTTCTAATCCAAATGGGGTGATTCTTGAGCCTAAACTCAAGGATTTTGAGTTAGCTTTCCAATGGTACCAATTCCATTCTCAGATTCAAATCACAATGGTAGTTATTTATGTTTTAGTGAGACAATGTCAGATTTTATTTAAAACGGGAATGGGAGTCTTGTGGGATTTTTAGCCAAATTTCTTAGAACATCTTGAAATGCTGTGAAATGATTAGTTTAGGTTATATGGACGTCATTTGACTTGCTTGGAGTCAAATTTTTCTTATTATTTGTAAATTGACCATTTTGCCCTTAATTAACGAATTTTACCCGTTTTGACCCACGTTTGCTCATTCATTCTCTTTGAGTTCTGTGACTTCATAGAAGGTCACATTGGTGTCTTGGGGATGATTTTTATCTCTATAGACTTCGATTTTATCTTTCACTTCCACATTTCGGATCCATTACCGGGTCAACTTTTAGGTCATTATTGACGCACCGGGTTATAAAACTTGGGTCGTCACAAGTGGTATCAGAGCTCCTAGGTTTGAATACCTTGGATGATGGGTTTTAGGTGCATTTCATGCTTTTGTTGATTTGCTTTGATATGCTCATATGCCTTTGATAACATGTTTATGTGCTTATGTGTTATATGTGGCATGTCATTTGTTCAACATAATTTTATTCTAATGTAAAAAGCTTGACATATGATGTATGTTAGATTAGATTTGTATATGCATAACTGTGTTGCATATTTGGCATGACACGGGATTGGTCATTAAGGCACTCTTCTTTGAGGTTGTTGGTGATTGTCAATTTGGTTTTGTAGTAGCATAGGTTGTTATCGACCTAGCATTGGTTTTGAGGTAAGTGGAGAGACACCTTTTGTTTAGGCTCTCGTGGGGTGAGCCACTAGGCGTTGCCGTAGTGCTCGATTTGTTGGTTTTAGGCCATGATGAGGTTATGGACCTCTTAGGATCCTTGGTTGTTCGGGATGATTCTTCTAGGATTGTAATTTTCGTGGGCAGGTACGTTTGTAAGCTGGTGCATGGCACTGTCATGCTACCGTACTGGCCAGCTACAAGTGTAGTTCAGTTGGAATCAATGTTGGTTTTGTTTTGATAGGTGTTATCCTTTTTATCAATGATGATGATAGTTGTTTTAGGGATCAATCATAATGATTGATTTGGTTGTTGTTTGTATGGCTATAGTTGCTATTTTTTTTGAGTTCTCTTTCCGTGATGATGCTTTTAGGATCAAGTTAATTGATTGATGTTTCGGGTATAGGAGCATGCAGGACACGATGTCCATAGGGTTCATTATTGCATCATTTTTATTTTCTGCAGTTTCATTTTATACCATGTTAGTAGTATGATTTATGATATTGTGATGCATAAGTAGGTGGAGGCGTATCCATATTTGCTTTCTTGTTATGTGGCATTAGCATGCCTTATTTATATGCTTAGAGATGCCATGTTGTTACTATGTTTTAGCGACATGATTTTGTGCTTACATGGAAACGTGCTGCATGTACCCTTGATTTTATCTATGTGAGTGGATTTACTTACTTGGTGGTTGCATTTCCTTGTTCTTTGCATGACTTCTATGTTTAGTTTTCTCTTTTTGTTCCCCTTGGTCGCACGTAGTGTGTATATGGTTTTCCATAATGGTTTCGTTAGAGGAGTTATCACATTTGTTTTGTCTTAAGCTTTCCACTTCCCTAAGGTAGGAATAATGCTCCCTTTTTCGTGTTTGTTGTGTTGACACTTGTAAGAGAATAGGGTTTCTCCTCTTTTTCTTGGTTCATGTTACGAACTTCACAAGGAGTGAGTCTCTTCTCTTCGTCGCCTTGTACACGATTTTGGGGTTGGTCGGTCCGTGAGGATCACCATTGTTGTCTTGAGTCCTTGGTGAGGATTTGATGTATTTTGGTGGACTTACTTCCATGTAAGGGGTGAAGTCTTTGACCTTGTCGTCTTTCATTTCAGAGATGGAGTCGTGGTGTTGTCCTTCTTTGGACTGGTGGTTTCCTTTCTTTCGTGTCTTCCCTTGGGGAGTTTTAGCCGTGGTTGTTGATAAAGTTGTGATGCTCAGAGTGAGTTGATTGGTGTGAGATCATTTTACGGGGACTTGTGTCCATTTGATTGAGGATTTGGTTAACTCGTTGTGTGAGTTTGACGCTGTTTAAGGATGCCATTTGGAGACTTGTTTCAGTTTTGGAGACCTAGGTATGATTGACTCTTAGGAGAAGTTTTGGAGGATCACTGTTGGATATGACTTGTTTGTGGAGTTTTCTCATCCTAGTTATGACTAGGCGTGGTTTTAAGGAATCGTAGTTCCAGTGGTTGTTTATGGATGGAAATTGAGGAATTTTGATTTAGCTTGATGTTGTCAAGTACGATTTTGAAAGACTCATTTTGTGACCTTAGTTGTTAGGATTTTGATGTGTGTGCCACTTAGTGGACTTATTTTTTGAGGATTTAGTTTACCATGATAGGGATGTGGATCCGATGTTTGATTATGGTGATTGGTCTTGTAGTTGATCTGTCAGGAAAATATATAGGACTTTTGATGAAATGTGTTGTAGTGAGGTTCATTTTGATTTTTGGAGGTGTTCATTTGCTTGTCAGGCTTTAGATTCTTGATTGATTTTGTTAATAGGAGTATTTTGAGATGTTGAAGTTGTTGGTTTTGTTATATTGAGGATTGAGACCTTAAGCTGGAAGGTATCTGAAGTATTGTCGTCAGGATTTTGAGAATGGTCGGGATGTTGACTTCTTTGGACCATGTCTCAACTCTTGCGGAATGCCGAGTTACCGGATTGCTTATGGTAATGATGATTTACGACATTGATGTTATTTGTTTCAAGAGGTTTCGTGGGTAGACCAAATGGGGGGCAGGTTATGAACTAGTACCTTATACTGTCATGCTACTATACAAAGTTGTGTGTTGCAGGTGAGTGCTAGTTGCCTTCGATGCTACCTACTGACGAGTAAGTATGGGTGGGCACTAGGACTGTCATTGCTACCACACATTGGAGTACGCTGTGGGCGGGTTCTGGTCGCTATTCGTACTGCCACATCATCTTTATGCAGTACTTTGATTTGATATGTGGTTATTTTGGAGTTCTTTTGGTGGTTGTTTTTGGATCGGGATGATGGTTCGTTAAGAGGGATGTTTACGGTTGTTGCCTTCCATTCCCTTATCTGACCTTGGGTTCTATATCAGTTTCAACTTGTCGTGTGTCCGTGTGGTCACTTTTCTTTTGAGAGGTTGTCTTGTCGTGAGCACGTAGGTGTGAATAATATTAGTTTGTACGTTGTCTTTTAATTTCGGGATTACTTTCGTAGTATGTTGTGTGGGATACTCGGAGATGTACTCCGTAGTTATCTTGGTTTCGCCTTTTGTTTTGTCTGGACCAGATTTCTGGGACGAAATCCCTTTAAGGTGGGAAGGTTGTAATGACCCGGTCATTTTCTTCCTTTCCTTTTTCTCAGATTTTACGGATATTTTTTTTTTTTCCGTTGTCTTTTCTTTTCTAAGTTCGGTTCTTGTCACTCAATGTCGACTTGAATGCTCGGGAATGGCTTCCGAGACTCTTTCCTTTGGATTGACAACTTCCTTAAAGGACCTTCTACATTTTTATTTTTTCGACACTATTCACTCTTTGTCTTTTTCCTTATTTGTCACTTTGTTAGCATAACCTCACTTTTCATATTTGGAGTTGAGTTTTGACTTCATTAGTTTTCATTCCAGTTGATTTCCCTGAAACGCGTAGCTTTACTTTTGGAGAAAAGCTCGCCAGTTGTTTCTTTTTCCCGTAGGGGAGTGGATGAAAGGATTCTTCAGAAATATTTTTGTTTCTTGGGGTATTTTTCATAAATATCTTTTAAAGATATTTATTTCAGGGGTTTTTAAGAAAATATCTTCTGGAAGATATTTTCATTCTCGGTCAGTTTTGCAGTTGACACTTTTTGTAAGGGTCATTGTGCAATTAATGAAAGTTAATGCAAAATGCCTCATTTTGAGCCTAGATCCTCGCATGGGATTCATTTTCACTTTTCGTCGAGTCATGTACTCTTAGAATTGTCTTCTGGTCGTTTTCCCCAGTTTTAGGGTTTCTGACCCCAATTGCCGCCGAACTTATTCGGGGCATATCTTTCTGCACGGGACTCAATTTTTAACGCCGTTTCTTCCGTTATTCATTTTTTTTTTCATTTTGGTTCTTTTTTGTTCATGGTGTTTTACCGTTTGAGCGCGTCTACACAAATTTCGCTTTTTCGGACCCGGTGGGACCCGTTCAGGACACTTTTAGGGTTTTTCTATAAATAGGGGGTGAAATAAGAAAAAGTCAAACTTTCTCATCTCTTTCCCTTCTCTTAGCCAACAACCATGGCAGCCAAGGGGCTGCCACCCTTTTTCTTCTTTTTTCGGCCTCTTTCCTTGTGATAAATGTCATAGTGCCTTAGTATTTATTATAGGCATTGGCGAGACAGTTCTTTCCCCCTTATTAGAATCCATTTTCGACCATTTTTGAGTTCGAGTTTTGAGTTCAGGTTTAGATTTTGGTAGTACCTCCTTGGGGTTTAATGTTCCCCTTGTTGTCCCCGATTTAACTTAGGAGTATCGTCGGATTTGGAGCGGTTTCTTTTTGGTCTCAAATGGAGGTAGGGGATGTCATAGGTTTATATTTTTGTTGTCTTGCATGTTATTGATGCTTATAGAACTTGTATGCATGCTTTTGTTTATAATTTAGAATTTAATTTAATTATTTTCTTTGTGTAAGATTTAGTTCACATGGTTGTATATGTGGTGAAATTAAATTGTGGCATGCTATTAAATTAGGCCTTAATATGTTTATTAACATATATTAAATTGAGGACATTTGAATAAGTATTGAGACTTTTATTTAATAATTTTCTTTAATGAAAGTTTAATTCACATGGTTGTAACTAACATGAAATCAACTTATAATGTGATATTAAAATAAGCTTTGGTATGTCCTTTAACCTATGTTAATTTGAGGACATTTGGAGTTGTTTTAAAATCTAGAGAAAATTAATTAATTAGTTTAATTAATTTTATTTTAAGTGTTTTAGATACTTAATTGGATTTTTGACTTGATGTTGTTGATGATCATGCTATGTTCTTTAACATACATTAATTTGAGGCTATTTGGAATTGATTTGAAATTTAGAGAATTTAATTATTTTTATTTAATTAAATTCTATCTAATTGTTCCATTGATTTAATTATGCTTTAGAAGTTGTTTCTATGTATAAATCATGGATTTAGACTTGTTGTGTATTCAGTTGGTGGTGCTTTAAGTATTGAATAACATTATTGTTAAATTTATATTCATGAGAACATGTTTCCAATATTGAATATATTATTGTCTTGTGTAATGAATTGCACACTTCGTATTTGACATTATATATGCCATTTTAGAATTGAAACCCTAAGATATGGTTTGTGTGGTTTCAACCTACTTGTGCATGGAAGGTGGTTTCGTACATTATTTAATTATATATAAATTATGAACTTATTTATTGATTTTGGAGTCACTTGGGACATTGTTACTTTGACATGGATAGAGTTTGGCTCTAGTGCGGGAGGTATGAGGTCTTCCCAATTTATAGTGCGCACTAGGGTGGTATTCCTAGCGGGTTAGTGCCCAGAATAACCGTTTAGGTCTTGGTTTTACTCCGAAATTTGATGTCCAAGTCTTCCACTATTTGATTTTGCATTCAATTCCAAGTTGACAACCAATATTTAATTGTGACTTGTGGTTTTGGTTATTGGTGATTTAATGTTGTTAAGTACATTTATGCATTATGATTTTTAATAAATCATCGCAGTTTTAATGTTATTAAGTACATTTATGCATTGTGATTTTTAATGAATCATTGTAATTTTAATATTGTTAAGTACATTTATGTTATATTGTTCAAATGTAACTTAGGAACGATCCTATAGATTCATTTGGAACATAGACGTTAGGTGGCATGACCTACTTAGTTGTTTTCGCATTTTATATTTTAAGTTGATAACTTTGATAATTTATATATTATTGCATTGTATCAAATGCTTTTATACTATTTAATTGTATAAAAATGTGGTTTATGCTAGAAATGTTTTATGGTAGCTTAGGATGCTCCTTGGATCTCATTTTTGACATAGACGCTAGGTGGAATGAAGTAGAATGAATACAAACTTGTAAAACGTTAGGTCTTTGCATGCTCATCTCCTACGAGTAGCTTTATATTACTCACCACAAAGTTATCGGAGACATTTTTCAGGTACAGGGTTCAAGATTTGGGGATTTGCATTTGCCTTGGGTGATTTGTAGATTTGAAGTTCTTTTAAATGTATTCTTGTTCACATGCAAGTATTAGCATGTTTAAATTTTGCTTATAAAGTTATAATACATAGCTAGGTTCAATATGCCCTTTTTGCCTTATGTATGTAAAGTATACTTAGATATACTATTTAGAACCTATTTGACATGTATGTAATGAGGCCAAAGGCCACAAACTCTAAAGTTCAAGTGTATGCATTTAAATTTCAAGTTTTGCCTTTGAAATGTAACTTTCTAATCTTGGAGGTTTGGCATGTGTTTTTGAAGTAAATGTTATGTAATAGGGTCATAGGTTATTGTAACACGTTTCAATATGTAAAGTACATTTGTTAGCATGTCTGCACAACTTAAAATTTTTTTTTTGGACCAAATTCAAGTTGGGGTTTGAGGCTTAGGTGAAGCCTCAACATTTCTTGTGCATAGCAGGACTTTTGCACTTTCTCGAGTTATTTCGGCAGACTGAAATGTTGTTTCGGTTGACCGATGGATTTTTGGTTTTAATTGAATAGTAAAAAGTCATTTTTCAGTAGCTTTTGCACTGTTTGGGTCACAACTGGTCGACCGGTTCTTCATTTCGGTTGACCTAAGTGATTTTCCTTCATTTTCCAGATTTTGGGCCATTCTGGGTTCATTTTGATCGACTGAAATGCCATTTCGGTTGACCTAAATGCCATTTCAGTCGACCTAAATGCTTTAGTTCTTTACTCTTCAGTTTTGGGACAACACTGTTGCACTGATTTCAAACGGTCATAACTTCTTCATTTCTAATCCAAATAGGGTGATTCTTAAGCCTAAATTCAAGGATTTGAGTTAGCTTTCAAATGGTAAAAATTTCATTCTCAGATTCAAGTCATAGTGGGAGTTATTCATGTTTTAGTGAGACAATGTCAGATTTTGTTTAAAACAGGAATGAGAGTCTTGAGGGATTCTTGGCCAAAGTTCTTAGAACCTCTTGGAATGTTGTGAAATGATTAGTTTAGGTTGTGTGGACCTCATTTAACTGACTTGGAGTCAAATTTTCCTTATTATTTGTAAATTAACCATTTTACCCTTAATTAACGGATTTTGCGCGTTTTGACTCATGTTTGCTCATTCATTCTCTTTGAGTTTCATGACTTCATAGAAGGTCACATTGGTGTCTTGGGATGATTTATATCTCTATAGACTTTGGTTTTATCTTTTGCTTCCGCATTTCGGACCCTTACCTGGTCAACTTTTGGGTCATCACTGATGCACCGGTTTGCAAAACTTGGGCCATCATAGTTATAAAGGATTATATGGAAGCCTCTTATAAAACTATAGACCAAAGAAATATTAAGAGGCCTAAAAATTAATCACACTTTCTCACCCTTTTGGCTAACCTTTCTCGGCCTTTTGGCTAAGATCAAGTGTAGTACTAAATTTTTTTGGGTAAGTTATAAAGGATTACAGGAAGCCTTTTATAAAACTATAGACCTAAAGAAATATTAATCATACCTTTCTCGACCTTTTGGCTAACCTTTCTCAATCTCGGTCTTTCAGTATTTATTTATTACTAAATAAATAAAATAAATAAGTTTTTATAAAAAAATTACCTAAAAATTATTTAAATAGTTTAATTCAAATTACAAATTACCTAATAAAATTAACAAAAAAAATATTTAAAGAGTTTAATTCAAATTACAAATTAGTAATAAAATTCATAAAAATTTATTTAAAAAGTTTAATTCAAATTACAAATTACCTAATAAAATTCTTTTTTCTTGTCCCACCCACATCAGTTTTGAGTTATTAAAGATTACGTGGAAGTCTCTTATAAAACTATAAACTTAAAAAAGCCTCTCATAAAACTACAGACCTAAAAAAATATTAATCACACTTTCTTGGCCTTTTGGCTAACCTTTCTCGACCTTTTGGCTAAGATCAAGTGTAGTACTAAATTTTTGTGGATGAGTTATAAGGATTACATGGAAGCCTCTTAAAAAACTATAGACTTGAAGAAATATTAATCACACCTTTCTCGGCCTTTTGCCTAACCTTTCTCAGCTTTTTGACTAAGATCAAGTGTAGTACTAAATCTTTTTGGGTCGGTCTTTCAGTATTTATTTATTAATATAAAAAAAGAGTTTTTATAAAAAAAATTACCTAGAAATTATTTAAAGAGTTTAAGTCAAATTACAAATTCCCTAATAAAATTCATAAAAATTTATTTAAAGAGTTTAATTCAAATTAGAAATTACCTAATAAAATTCATTTTTCTTGTCCCATGTTGGTTTTTAGTTATAAAGGATTAATGGAAGCCTTATATAAAACTATATACCTAAAGAAATATTAATTACACCTTTCTCGGCCTTTTGGCTAAGATTAAGTGTAGTATATCTTCTTATCGGTTTAATATATGATACAAGGGTCACTAGTTACAAATTACCTAATAAAATTAAAAAACAAAAAAAAAATTATAAAAAAATTTAATTGAACATTTTTCTTGTCCCACATTGGTTTTGAGTTATAAAGGATTATCCTTGGTGTTGCACTGCTGCCAAGTTTTGGTGCACTCTAATACGAAATATATTTCAAATTATGAACTCTAACAAATATTACCTAATAAAATTCAAATAAAATATTTATTAAAACTCTAACATGAAACAAATTTTAAATTATAGAAGCTCTAAAAATTATTACCTAATAAAATTCAAATAAAATATTTATTAAAACTCTAACACAAAATATATTTCAAATTATAGAAACTCTAAAAATTGTTACCTAATAAAATTTGTGACGGCCCTGGATTTTACCCAGTGTGTCCTGTGATGACCCGAAACCGATCCAAAATGCAGAAGCTAAATAGAAACATGGCCTCTAAAGAAGTACATCATCCCTCAGACATAAAAGTGGCTTCTTGAGGAGTCCCGAGACTCAACGGAAGCAAGAAGGAAACAAGGGTTCCAAAACCCTATAAGAAATAGACCAAGGATAAAATAGTCATTTTACCTAGAAATGGGTGCCACCGTGTACACCATTGGAAAGACAACGAAAAATCAACAAAGTTAGACTCAAGAATCGCTTGATTCGAGTCTGGACGAAAGAAGATATGACTAAAGGAATAAAAAGGTCCAAAGAAAGCAACCCAAGACCATCTAACCGGTTACAAGACTTTTCTAACCGGTTAGAAGGCAAAACAGAATGACCGTAACACTGCCACAAGTTATCTAACCGGTTACAAGAAGCAGTCCACCCACACAGTTGTACTACAGATCAGGAAAAAAACTTATCAGCTAGGGTTTTCCCCAAAAAAATGAGTTTTTGAGGACCAATATGACATTTTTTGAAAAAATGTTGTAAAGTGACCCCCCTCCCCCAAAATCACATTTTCTACATAACCAAGTCAGGAGAAGTTTATATTTTTCAAGTGACATACCCAGAATGCCCCTAAACCAGATTATGCAAAAAAAATGTGAAATGAGTCCATAGGAGGCTCATTTCACCAACAAAAGAGTTTTTCATGAAAACAATCATGCACGCAGACATAGCTTACTTATTGGGGGGCGCTATAAAGATTCATGACTTAAAAATACCGCCGATGCAAAATATGACCTATTTGAACCCCAATGCGTGAAAAATGCCCTTTAAAGGCAAAAAAATACAACAATCAGACTTGAATGCTTTCAAAAGACCGTTTGTCCCTTGACCACACTTCATGCATATTAAATGAGTCCTAGTGGAGGTGCTCGTGCACACTTTGCACCAACTGATTTGGAAATGAACCTTTAAAAGCTTGAATTTTCCTATTTTAGCCCAAAAATGCAATATATGAAACTAGAATGCAAAACCTAAGACAAAATGGTGTTTGGCCCTTGGCCACACCTCATACATGGTAAATGAATGCCAAAGAACAATTTTCATACACAATGCACACTCCGGTGCAAAAATGACATGCTAAAACCATTGTTTTTCAGATTTTTCACATTAAAGGCAAAATTCTACATCTATGAATATACATGGATTTCAAATAAAGTTTGCCCCTTGGCCACATATCATATACATAAAATGAATATCAAAAAAATGTGTTTGGGCACACATTACAAGTGTCAAGGTAAAAATGACATTTTTAACCTAACTATGCATTATAACTTAAAATGACAAAACGATGCATGTTAACACTTGCATGCTCATTAAAATACATTTAAAAGGACTTCAATTCAACCGAACGACCTAGGGATATTGTGCATCACAAAACCACGTCTTCTTGCCTGAAACAGGTCGCATGAGCATACATAGACCTAACTTTTTACAAGGTTATCAAATTAACGTGAAACAATTCAAAAATGTCATGCCACCTAACGTCTATGTCAAAAGTGGGACTAAGGGATTATCTCAAGCTACTCATACAATTGAAATGAACTACGTCACACAAGTACTATACATGCTCAAGTATACAAAACAATGTTAAAACATGATATACGATATATAAGCATACATTTACAAGTATACTAAACCATATTAAACAAGTTATGCAATGTCTAAGCATACATATACAAATATACAATTAATATAGAAAACTCGTGAATCAAGTACACAGGCACAAGTATACTAAGCTAAATGAATTATGCATGAGACAAGTATACACGGCACAAGTATACTAAAATGAAATCCGATTACACAAATCAAACATACAAAGCGTAAGTATACTAGATAGAGTTTAGATACACAAACAAAGATACAAGTTCAACTATGCTAAATGAGATCTAAAGATACGAAGCAAGTATACAGTTTCAAGTATATTAAATGAGATCTAAATACACAAAGTAAATACCAATTGTCAAGCTATAAGTAATTCATGACTAATAACTTGAAATTAAATGCGAAATCAAATAGTGGAAAAACTAGGACACCTGGTCACAGACCAAGCAAGTTATTCTGGGTAATTATGACCCACAAGGTACTACCTAGTGCGCACTTATGACTTAGAAGACTCTTGTTTCCTTACTAGAGTCATACCCTAGCCATCACCTGTATTATGTCCTTACAAGTTTTCCAAAATCAATAAGTTCAAAACTTATGCAAAATCAATAAGTTAAACCAAACTTATAGCAAATCAAATAATGCATAAAAACCATCTTCGATGCACAAGTAAGGTTGAATCGACACAAACCATATCCTAGAATTCAAGTCTAAATGGCATTTAACATGTCACGTCTTCAATATGCAATTTATATATTAAAATAAGAATATTTTACAACAATAGAGCCAAATTACTATCCTAAGCTACAAGTACTACATAAGCTACAATTTAGTAACTAGCTTTCAAGGTAAGTAATTGTGATATTCTAAACAAGCTATGTACTTAAGTAAGATATATTTAAACAAGCTTTGCAAGACAATGATATCCTATACATCATACTAAGTCCAATTGCCATTTTAAGAGGCTACAAGTACTAATTCTACGCAAGCCTAGTAACATGTTTACAAGGTAATTAAACGTACTACATTTCAAGAAATTATCAACCTAACATGAAATGTCTCTAGATTTATAATCAATTCCAAATAGCCTCAAATTAATATATTAAAGGACATAGCATGGTCTTCACATAATAAAATTAATTAAACAAATTAATTAATTTTCTTTAGATTTTTAAACAACTCCAAATGTCCTTAATTTAACATAGATTAAAGAACATACCAAGGCCTATTTTAATACCACATTACAAGTAAATTTCATGCTAGTTACAACCATGTGAATTAAATTTTCATAAACGAAAATTATTAAATAAAAGTTGCAATACTTATTCAAATACTCCCAATTTAATATATGTTAATGAACATATCAAAGCCTAATTTAATAGCATGCCACAATTTAATTCTAAGCTATGCACATATCCATGTGAATTAAATTTTATACAAAGAAATCATTAAATTAAATTTCTAGAACTTGAACAAAGACATGCTTACAAGTTTTATATACTTATAAAACAATCAATACAACATTAATATAAACCTAAGACATCCCCTACCTCTATTAAAGATGAAAATCTCAAAAGCCACCAAATGGAAACCGCCCCGAATTCGACGATACTTCGGGGTTTTGTCGAGGACAATAAGGTGAACATTAAACCCTAAGGAGGTCACACCAAAATTCAAACTTGGCTTCAAACCTAAACTCAAAAAATGAGCAAAACGGGATTCCAATCGGTTGGAATCGAAGGCCTCGTCAAGGCCGATAATAAACACTAAGGCATTACGACATTTTACAAAAGGGAAGTGGCTGGAAAAGAAGAGCGAAGGGTGGCAGCCCCTTGGGCTGCCATGGCTGCCGGCCAAGAGAGGGGAAAGAGATGAGAAACTTTGACTTTTCATTTTAGAACCCTCTAATTATTAAAAAAAAAAAAAAACCCTAAAAGTGCCCTGAACGAGTCCTACCGGGTCCAAAAAAATGGAATTTGAGTAGACGTGCTCAAACGAAAAAACTCCATGAACGAAAAAGAATCAAAATGTGAAAAAATGAACAACGAAAGAAACAACGTCGAAAACTGAGTCATAAGCAGAGAGATATGCCCCAAACAAGTTCGGCGGCAACTAGGGTCAAAAACCCAAAAACTGGAGAGATCAACCGCAAGACAATTCTAAGATTACACGACTCAACGAAATATGAAAATGAATCCTGTACGACGATCTAAACCCCAAGGAGACACTTTGTAATGACCCTGAATTTTTCAACCCAGTGTGTACTGTGATGAACTGATGATTGACCCGTTATCGGATTCAGATGCAGAAGCAATAAACAAAACAATGGTCTCCTAAGGCACAACACGCCTTTAAGACCCTAAGATGACCTTCCATGAGGTCACGGACTCAAAGAAAATAACTGGAAGCGAAAGCTAGAATGAGAAGGTCAAATGATACCTTATGGCACCAATGACACCCAAGAGGACAAGATCTAGTTCAAACTAGATCACGTACGCCATTAAATGGCTTAAACAAGACGAACAAGGTCAAGTGGGAATGAATGAAACAAGGTTAACCTGTCTAGGCAACAAACCAAACAAACTTACAAGGCAGCTCCATTTCAGTCGACCGAAATAAAGCATTGGTCTGCCGAAATGAGCTAGGAGAAAAGAGAAGAAATAGCTCCCAGTTTGGTAGACCGAAGTGACAAACCGGTTAACCGGTTTGAGGCTCGAGATAAAAAAATGAGTTTCGGTCGACCGATGTAGAGAAACGGTCAACCGAAATGGGCCTCGATAGTGAAAATGGCTACTGGAATTGGAGTTTTTGCTGAACAATTGAAATCAAAAGGGGTTCGGTCGACCGAAACAAGCCATCGGTTGACCGAAACTGGTCAAAAATGTGCATATAAACCTATTATGCACCAAAAATGAAGAAAAGACTCTAAGTCTTATTTGAATACCCCATGTCATGATCAATTTGCATTATAAGCTAATGTGTGATGATGTGAACATACATGCAAGTGTAATATAACATTTTAAACGTGTTACAATGGCCTACGGCCTCATTACATTCCATTTACAAGATTTGATATGCCAAACCTCCAAAGTTGATAAAAACTAAATTTCAAAACAAAATGTGGTATCAATTGAGTACAAGTGCAAATATCAACATGCTTGACCCTTGGTCTCATGTCATACATATCAAATACATTGAAAAAAGTGTACTTATGTACACTTTACATAAATGGAATCAAGAATACATGTTTTGACATAAAAAGCTACAAAAATGGCATTTCATGCCAACACTTACATGAAATGGAAACTTAATGCTACAAGCCACCCCCATGAACGACAAGCATCACGAACCAAGTCTTCATACCTGAGCAAATCTCCCAGTAACTTCGGGTGAGTAAACAAGTTTACTCGTAGAGAATAAGCATGCATCAACTCGATTTCTTTCAAATTTTTAGACTAACATGAAACAATTCACAAGGGTTATGCCACCTAACGTCTATGTCAAGAGTGAGACTCAGGGAGTATCCTAAGCTACACTAGAGTGATAATTAACAAGAATCATGATATACACATATACATATATGAAACAAGTCAAGGTTGGGATAATCTAAAAAACACGACAAGTTATACATGGAATCAAGAACAAGGCATAATATCTATGCAGTTAAACAAGGATGGAGTAATTCATACAAGAAATCAAGAACAAGGCATAATATCTATGCAAGTAAGCAAGATTGGGACATTCCATTTAACACGACGTGAAGTATACTTGGAATCAAGAACTAGGCATAATATATATGCAATTAAACAAGGATGGAACATTCTATAAAACACGAAAAGAGTCTTAAATCATCAAGGAATACAACACTTGAAATTTAAGGAGTAAAATCACGAATGAAGCGTAAAATCTATGCAATTAACAAGATCGGTGTATTTCACATAACACGAAAAGTTTTAAATCTTCGAGGAATAACAACTTGAAATTTAAAGAGTGAAATCAACCAATGTGGAAACTCGGATATCGCCCGGATTAAAACCGTACTCTTGAGATCACTTTAGGGCTACTAACCCATGGGTACCTTTCCCCTAGTGTGCACTATAGTGTAGGAGGACATTCCCCCATACTAGAACCAAGTCCTAGCCATATCAATTCTTGATTGATATCCCAAGTCCCAAAATTAACAAGTTGTGCAACCAAAATTGTATCAAAATACAAGAAATGCATTAACCACGCTTCATACACAACCAAGATTTTGGAACACACAAGTCATGCCCTAAGTTCTCAACTATAATGGCATGTGAAATGTTAAGAAATCAAAGTATGTATCTATATAGATTAAAACCAAGATGTATACATATCACATGGAATCCATTGAAGGAAAAATACCACAAGTATAAGATACATGATTCAAGTACTCACTAAGCAAAACATGAGTAATCAAATCATTCTAAGACAAAAGTGCAAGTCTATGAAGTACTCTAATGAAACCAAGGTACAAGGAGTCACAACGCTTGATAAAAGATGAAAGTACATGAAATACAAGTCCGATTCATAAGGTAACACGAGTTCAATATCAAAGCATGATTAACGCGATGGAAGTATATAAGGAAATTTAATTTACTTAAGGGATTAAATTGTCAAGATTACTAGACAAGTCAAGGATCATGTCAAGGACAAGTTCAATATCAAGTTACATATCCATTTCATACATGACACGACCATGTGAATAAAGTTCCATACAAAGGAAATAATTAAATATAAGTTTCAAAACTAATCCGATTATTCTCATATTTATACATGTGAGGGAACTTGTCAAGGAAAACATGAATACTAAGTTAAAAACTTAATCAAGACAAAGGAGCCATTGAATGGATTTTAATTAATCCTTTTAATTAAAATCTCGAGGTTTTGAAATTCATCCAAATGATCTCAATTTAATATATGTTATACAACATGTCAAGACTTGATTTAAAAACATGATACAAGTGAATTCTAAGCAAGACACGGCCATGAGTATTAAACTTTAATACTAGAAAATTAAATAATGAAAGGCTTCAAAACCTAATCAAACATTCTAGATTTAATATATGTGAAACTATATGACATGCATATCAAGAATATCAAGTCGAAATTCCAATAGAGTGAATAGTACACTCGGAATAAATTAATTAATCAAATTAATTAAATATTACTAGATTTCAAAACATCTCCAATTTCTCTCAAATTCATCTATGTTGAAGAGCATGCTAGGGCCTAATATAATATGCTAACACACATTGATTTCAAGCTAGAAAAGGCCACATGAATTAATCTTTCACTAAAGAAAAATATTAAATAAAAACTTCATTACTTATCCAAAAGGTCTCAATTTAATATATGTCAATGATCATGTTAAGGAGTAATATTCTATCATGTCACATGTTTAAAACAAGTTATGGACAACCAGAAAAATTAAATCTTACTCAAAGAAATAATAAATCAAAGTTTCTAGATTTGATACATAATCATGTAAATGAGTTGTATATGCATCACAAGCATGCAAGATAGCAAGAAAATAAATTATAACACCCCCTACCTCAATTTGAGATGAAAATCTCAAAAGCCCACCCAAAGAAAAGTGCTCTGAATCTGATGATACCAAAGAGTTTTGTCGGGGACAACACGGTGAACAAGAATCCCCACGAAGCCCCATGAAAATCACAACTTGACTTCAAACCCGAACTCAAAAATTGTTAAAAATGGGTTCTAATAAGGGTGAAAGATGCGTGTTGTCAAGACAAACATTAAATGTTAAGGTACTACGATGTTTCACTCGAGGAAAGTGGCCGGAAAAAGAAGAAGAAGCATGGCAGCCCCTTGGCAGCCATGGCTGCCGGCCAAGAGAGAGGAGAGATAGAAGAAAATCTGACTTTTTCTCTTTAAGTCCCCTATTTATAGAAAAACCTTAAAAGTGCCCCAAAAGGGCCTCGCGCGGGTCTGGAAAAGTGGAATTTGAGCAGACGCGCTCAAGCGGCAAAACTCCATGAACAAAAAAGATTCAAAATGAGAAAATATAAACAACAGAAGAAATGGTGTCGAAAACTGAGTCCCGAGCAGAGAGATATACTCCGAACAAGTTCGGCAGCAACTAGGTCCAAAAACCCTGAAACTGTAGAAAAACTACCAGAAGGAAATTCTAAGAGTACACGACTTGACAAAATGTAAAAATGAATCCCAGACAAGGATCTAGGCTCCAGACGAGGTATTTTTGCAATAACTTTCGTTAATTGCATAATGGCCCCTACAAAAAGGGTTAACTGCGAAACTGCCCCAGAATGAAAATATCTTCCAAAAGATATTTTCTTAGATACCCCTGAAATAAAATATCTTCAAAAGATATTTACGAAAAACACCCAAAGAAAAGAAAAGGATTTTAAAGAACTGTGCATCTATGACCCTTTGGACATCGGGAGCAACCAGAGTACTTTTCTGCAAAAGTAAAGATACGTATTTTGTGAAAACCACTTAGAATGAAGATCTGCGAAGTCAAAAACCAACTCTGAACATAAAGAGTGAGGTTTTGCCAATAAAGTGACAAATGGGGAAAAGACAAAATAGGGAAAAGGACGAAAAGTGAATAGTGTTTGAAAAGTGAAAATGTGAAAATGACTCAGTCCTCAAAGGAAGTTGTCAATCCATACGAAAGAGTCTCGGAAACCAATTCCAAGCACTCGAGATGACACTAAGCGACGAGAAACAAAGCTTAGAAAGGAAAATTAGATAGAAAAAATTTATCCGTAAAATTTCAGAAAAAAAGAAAGGGAGTCAAATGACCGGGTCATTACACACTTTGCAACTAACTTTCGTTAATTGCACAAAGGCCCCTACACAAAAGGATAACTGCGCAAGTGACCCAAATTAAAATATCTTCCAAAAGATATTTTCCTAAAAACCCCCCAAATCAAAATATCTTGAAAAGATATTTATAAAAAACACCCCAAGAAACGAAAATGTTTCTGAAGAATCTTTTCAACCACGCCCCTTCGAGAAAAAGAAACAACTGGCGAGCTTTTCTCCAAAAGTAAAGCTACACCTTTCAAGGAAACCAACAAGAATGAAAGCACATAGAGTTAAAAATCAACTCCGACCATGAAGAGTGAGGTTACATGAAAGAAAATTTTAACGAAAAAAAATTAATTCATAAAAATGGAGAAAAAGGAAATGAAGAAAAATGATCGGTTCATTACAAATTTCAAATAAAATATTTATTAAAACTCTAACACGAAATATATTGGAATTTTATTTGGTAATAAATTTTAGAGTTTCTATAATTTGAAATATATTTAGTGTATTTCAGTATTTATTTATAAATATACAAAAAGAGGTTTTATAAAAAAAAAAAAAAATTACCTAAAAATTATTTAAAGAGTTTAATTCAAATTAAAAATTACCTAATAAAATTCATAAAAATTTATTTAAAGAGTTTAATTCAAAATTATAAATTACCTAATAAAATTCATTTTTCTTGTTCCACATCGGTTTCCGGAAAGCTGGGATAAATGGAAAAGGGCTAGCGAAAGAGATTTTTTAAAACTCAAACACGAAATATATTTGAATTTTATTAGGTAATAATTTTTAGAGTTTCTATAATTTGAAATATATTTAGTGTATTTCAGTATTTATTTATTAATATTAAAAAAGAGTTTTTATAAAAAATTTACCTAAAAATTATTTAAAGAATTTAATTCAAATTACAAATTACCTAATAAAATTTATAAAAATTTATTTAAAGACTTTAATTCAAATTACAAATTACCTAATAAAATTCATTTTTCTTGTCCCACATCAGTTTTGAGTTATAAAGGATTACATAGAAGCCTCTTATAAAACTATTGACCTAAAAATTATTAATTACACTTTTCTCGACCTTTTAGCCAACCTTTCTCTGCTTTTTGGCTAAGATCAAGTGTAGTACTAAATTTTTTTGGGTCGGGTCAACTAGAGTTGTAATGACCCGGATTTTCACGGATATTTTTTTTCTGTTGTATTTCCTTTCTGAGTTCAGTTCCTCTTCGCTTAGTGTCGTCTCGAGTGCTCTGGAGTGATTTCCGAGACTCTTTCATGTGGCTTGAAAACTTCCTTTGAGGACCAAGTCGTTTCCACATTTTTCGTTTTTTGACACTATTCACTTGTCGTCATTTTCCCTATTTCGTCCTTTTCCCTATTTTGTCTTTTCCCCGTTTGACATTTTGTTGGTGTAACCACACTTCTTGTGTTCGGAGTTGGTTTTTGACTTCATGTATGTCCATCTTGAGTGGTTTCCACGAAATACGTATCTTTACTTTTGCAAGAAAATGCTCTGGTTGCTCCCGGTGTCTATAGGGGCATGGATGCAAAGTTCTTTGAAATTATTTTCTTTTCTTGGGGTGTTTTTCTTAAATATCTTTTGAAGATATTTTATTTTAGGGGTTTTTAAGAAAATATTTTTGGAAGAACTTTTCATTCTGGGCCATTAGTGTAGTCTTCACTTTTTGGAGGGTCCATTGTGTAATTAATGAAAGTTATTGCTAAATGCCTTGTTTTGAGTCTGGATCCTTGTACAGGATTCATTTTCACTTTTCGTTGAGTCATGTACTCTTAGAAATTCCTTCTGGTCATTGTTTTCCCGTTTCAGGGTTTTTGGCCCCAACTAGTACCAAACTTGTTTGGGGCATAACTTTCTGCTCGGGACTCAGTTTTTGACGTCGTTTCTTCCTTTACTCATATTTTCTCATTTTGAATCTTTTTCATTCACAGAGTTTTGTCATTTGAGTGCGTATGCTCAAATTTCACTTTTTCGGACCCGGCGGGGCTCGTTCGGGGCACTTTTTGAGATTTCTATAAAAGGATATTTTATTTTTTCATCTTCCCCACTCTCTTGCACGACCTGAAGCTTCCATGGCAGCCCAAGGGAGGTTGCCACCTTCTCTTTCCTCTTTTGAGCTTCATTCCTTCGTCAGAACATAGAAGGGCCTTTGCGTTTAGTGTTCGTGTTGATTACGCGCTTCTTTCACCCTTATTAGAAACCATTTCTGACCATTCTTTGAGTTTGGGTTTGAAGTCAAGTTTTGATTTTGATGAGGCTTCCTTGGGGGTTATGTGCACGGTGTAGTCCCCGACAAAACCTAGAAGTTTCGTCGGATTCGGAGCAGTTTCCATTTGGTGGCTTTTGAGATTTTCATCTTAAATTGAGGTAGGGGATGTTATAGGCTTTTGTGTGTGTTGTATTGAGTGTTTAGCTTGATTATACAACTTAATTGCATGCCTTGTATCAATTCTAGAAAATTAGTATTAATTATTTCTTTGTATGAAATTTAATAGACAAGGATTTGTATAACTTAGAATGGAATTGTGGCATGCTAGAAAATCATGTTTTAATATATTTGTTAACATATATTAAATTGGGATTAATTGAATAAGAATTGCACTTTTTATTTCATATTTATCTTTGGTGAAAGATTAAATCCCATGGCCATACTTTTCATGAAATGAACTTGTAGTATGCTTTTAAATTAAGTCTTAGCATGTTTGTTAACATACTTTAATTTGAGAATACTTAGACAAGTATGAAAATCTTGAGATTTTAAATTAAATGATTAATTAAAATCTATTTAATGGTTCCCTTGGCCCAATTAAGTTTTTCACTTGGTAATCATGATGAGTAGGAGTTGTGTACTAGTATATATTAAATTGGGACCATTTGAAGTTGCTTTGAAATTTAAAAGTTTAATTATCATGATATAATTAAATTCTACCTTATTGTGCCATTGGCTTAATTGAGATTTTAGTGAATGTATGTATATACTATGCCATATTGTATAATATGCATTAATTAGGGGCCATCTGATTGAGATTTGAAAGCTAGGGAATTTAATTTGTTTATTTGATTAAATTCTGTTTCTATTGGTTTAATGATTAAATCCTGAAATTGGCATTGATAGTATGTTTGAAGTATGATTTTAGACTTGTAATAGATTTATAAATTATGTTTTCAATATTGGATTATATTGTTATAGCATGTCGCAAATCGCACACTGAAGATTCGACATGTGATGTTATTATAGTGCGTAACGAATTGCGCTCTGAAGATTCGACATTGTCATCCTATAGTTGTTGTGGATTTAGAGCACGTGTTGTGTGGTTACAACCTACTTGTGCATGAAGGTATTTTCGTGTACTGTTTAATACGTATATAAGTTATTAACTTATTTATTTTGGAGTTGCTTGGGACATTGTTAAGCTTTGATGGCTAGGGTTTGGCTCTAGTACGGGGACAAGAGTTCTCTAAGTCAAAAGTTCGCGTGTTGGGTAGGCTGCCTGGGGGTTAGTAGCTCCAAATTAGCCCTATAAAGTTCGCGCGTTGGGTAGGCTGCCTGGGAGTTAGTAGCTCCAAATTTGCCTTGTCTCGGCGAAAATCCGAGCTGTGATGTCCAAGTCTTCCACTATTTGATTCCAAGTCTTCCACTATTTGATTTCGCATTCAATTCCAAGTTGACAACCAATGTTTAATTGTGACTTGTGGTTTTGGTAATTGGTGATTTGATGTTGTTAAGTACATCAATACTAAATTGATATATTTAGTTAATTTCACACTTTTAGATTGCTTGTTGATAACCTAAAGAATCTATGTCTTGATGTGTGGTATTACATATTCTAATTATGCTAAATTATTATATTTAGTTGATGTTGCATTTTAGACTTCAAGTTGATAACCTTGAGAACCACTATGTTGTTGCTTTGTGTAAGCATGCTCCTATGTTGTTGCTTTGTGTAAGCATGACCCTATGTTATTAAAATTGCATGAATGAGGTGATTGATGCTAGTAATGATCTTAGGTAGCTAGGATGCTCCCTGAGCCTTACCTTGACATAGACATTAGGTGGAATGAACCACAATAATTAAATCATGCAACTTGTAAAACTTTAGGTCGATGCATGCTCATTTCCTACGAGTAGCTTTATGTTACTTACCCCTACGATACTGGGGCATATTTCCGGTACATGATACAAGATTGGAGATTGCAATTGCTTGGGTGATTTGCTGAGTTGAGCTTCTTTAGAAGCATTCTTGTTCACATGCAAGTGTTAGCATGTTCATGATTTGTCTATGAAATGTAATTTTTCTAACTTGGAGGTTTGACATGTCAAATGTTGTAAATGTATTGTAATGAGGCCATAGGCCATTGTAGCACATCTATTTTATCATATTACATACACTTGCATGCTCACTTTGGCAAACAATACCTTCCTTGATGAAACAAAAACCTAAAGTTGCATATTTTTGAGTTTGACCCTATTTTGTTACAGGGGCATTTCGGGTATTTCAAAATGAGGTTTTTTTATTTTTTCACACAAGTCACGTAGAAAACTTGATTTTGAGGGGGGTTTATTTTTTGTGTTTTTCCAAAAAACATCATATTGGCCCTCAAAAATCCATATTTTTCCAGAAAATCCTTATTGCCAGGTTTTGCAAATTTTTAGTACAAATGTAGTTGGTACTATTCATTGACTTTTTTTTGAAAATCGTCATGACCGAAGCGAAACTTCTAAAGGTCTTGTGGGTGTATTTTAAGATTTATTTTTCAATTTAGGCAATTTAAAAACCTCCCGAAATCTTATTTCCAAAACTTGGGCAGTAGCTCGGATTATTTTTTTTCCTCTTGACCTGATTTTCTTGGGGGTATTTTGAGCATTTTACAATGCATTTTTTTTGTTTCCGTTCACTTATGGGGTAGAAAACTTGATTTTAGGGGTGGTTTCTTCTTTGAGTTTTTCCAAAAAAGTCCATTTGGATGCCCGTTTTTATTCTCAGTTGCAGCAATGGTGGGTTATCCTCGTCGGGCCGCCACGACATCATTTTTGTTTTTGATCTTTCTCCTTCGTCCGGACTCTGAATAATGAAATTCTTGAGGCCATTATGATTAATTTTTTATTGTCTTCCCAGCGGTGTGCTCGATAGCAATTGAATCCACTTTTTGCAAAATGACCATTTTGCCCCTAGGTTCTTTTTGTCCATTTTTGAAACGACACTTCTGCATTTGTGTCCTTTGGGTTCTGTGACCTCATTGAGGGTCACATTGGTGTCTTAGAGACACATTGTATCTCTAGAGACCGTTGTTTCACCTTTCACTTTCGCATTTCGGATCCATTATCGGGTCATCTTTTGGTCATCACCGACACTTCCCCATTTTGTGTCCTTTGGGTCTATATCATGCTTTTTTTGCCATGCTCTATGTGTTTATATGCTTTATGATAACATGTTTTGGTTGATAACATGTTTATGTGTTTACGTGCTACATGTTGTATGCCGTTCGTTTAACATTATTTTATTCTAATGTAAAGAGCATGACATGTGACGTATGCTAGATTAGAATTGTATATGTATAATTATGTTGCATATTTGGCATGACACGGGATTGGTCATTGAGGCACGAGTTGAGGTTGATGGTGATTGTAGTCACAGTTTCGTGGTAGTATAAGTTGTTGTCGACCTAGTATTGGTTTTAAGGTAGGTGGATGGTCACCTTTTGCTTAGGCTCTCGTGAGATGAGTTGTTTGGCGTTACCATAGTGCTGAATTTGTTGGTTTGGGGCCATTATGAGGTTATGGACCTCTTAGGATCCTTGATTGTTCAGGATGATTCCTCTGGAACTTGTGTTTTTTGTGGCGGGTACGTTGTGGGCGGGTGTATGGCACTGTCATGCTACCGTACTGGCATGCTACATGTGCAGTTCGGATGGAATCAGTGTCGATTTTGTTTTGATAGGTGCTGTCCTTTTGATCGATGATGATGGTGTTTGTTTTGGGGATTAGTCGTGGTGATTGATTTGGTTGTTGTTGGCATGGCTAGTTGCCATTTTCTTTGGAGTTCTCCTTGAGTGATGACGCTTTTGGGATCAAGTCGATTGATTGATGTTTCGGGTAGAGAGAACATTGCATTGTTAGCGTCACTTGTAGTGTCACCTTTAGATTTGGAGTTAGATTGTTAGAGTCTTACCATTGTGGTAAGGGCTCACATTTGTTTTGAGACAAGTTGATGTCGTATTGGTTTTTAGAGACAGTTTATGGCTAGGACTGGTCCTTCCTTTTGCTTAGACACTCTAGGACACGATGTCCATAGGGTTCATTGCTGCATCATTTTGTCTTTTGCAGTTTCGTTTACTACCGTGTTAGTAGTAGGATTCATGATGTTGTGATGCATGAGTAAATGGAGATGTATCCACATTTACCTTCTTGTTGTATGGCATTAGCATATCTTCCTTATATGCTTAGAGATGCTATACTGTTATTACGCTTTAATGACATGCTTTTGTGCTTACGTGGAGACGTGTTGCATGTACCTTTGATTTTTATCTATGTAAGTAGATTTCTTTCTGGTAGTTACATTCCTTGTCACATGCATGACTTCCAGGTTTGGGTTCCCTTTTGTTTCTCCTCAGTCGCACGTAGTATGTATGTGGGTTTTCGTAAGAGTTTCGTTGTGAGATTCCTTGTAAAGGAGTTGTCACATTTGTTCCATCTTGAGCTATCCACTTCCCTTTTCGTGTTTGTCATATCGACACTTGTAGGAGGATAGGGTTTCTTCTTTTTTCTTGGTTCGTGTTAAGGACTTTACAAGGAGTGAGTCTTTTCTTTTCGTTATGTTGTGCACAGTTCTTGGTTGGCTGGTCCATGAGGATCACCATTATTGTTTTGAGTCCTTGGTGAGGATTTGAAGGATTTTGGTCAACTTACTTCCATGTAGGGGGTGAAGTCTTTGACCTTGTTGTCTTTTATTTCAGAGATAGGGTTGTGGTGTTGTCCTTTTTAGGACTGGTGGTTCCCTTTCTTTCGTGTCTTCCTTGGGGAGTTTTTGCTGTGGTTGTTGACGGAATTGTGGTGCTCAGAGTAAGTTGATTGGTGTGAGATTATTTTATGGGGACTTGTGTCCATATCATTGAGGATTTGTTTGATTATGAGGTGAGCTCGATGCTCTTTTAAGAATGTCTTTTAGAGACTTGTTTCCGTTTTGGAGGTCTGGATGTGGTTAACTTTTAGGAGGAGTTTTGGAGGATCGCTGTTGGATATGGCTTGTTGTGGAGTTTCTCGTCCTAGTTATAACTAGGTATGGTTTTGAGGAATCGTAGTTCCAGTGGTTGTTTATGGATCGATAAAAATTGAGGAATTTTGATTTAGCTTGGTGTTGCCAAGCATGGTTTTGAGAGATTCATCTTGTGACCTTAGTTATTGGCATTTTGATGTGTGTGCCACTTGGTGGATTTGTATTTTGAGGATTTAGTTATCTGTGATAAGGATGTGGATCTAATGTTTGATTACGGTGTAGTCTTGTAGTTGATCTGTTTCAGGGAGATGTGAAGGACTTTCGATGAAATATCTTATTATGAGGTTCGTTTTGATTTCTGTAGGCGTTGATTTGCTTGTCAGGTTTTGGATTCCTGATTAATGTTGTTAATAGGGGTATTTTGAGACATTGGAGATGTTGGTTTTGTTGTATTAAGGATTTAAGGCCTTAAGCATAGCGGTACCTATGGCATTGTTGTCAGAGTTTTGGGATTGGCTAGGATGGTCTGGCCAGACATCTTTGGACCATATCTTAACTCTCACAAAATGTTAGTCTCCGTAATGCTTTTGGCAATGATTATTTTTGACATTGATGTCATTTGTATCGAGAGGTTTCTTGGGTAGACCTAGTGGGGGGCAGGTTATGAATTAGTGCCTTATACTGCCATGCTACCGTACAAAGTTGTGTGTTGTGGGCGAGTACTAGTTGCCGTCGATGCTACCTTACTGATGAGTAAGTGTGGGCAGGCACTAGGCACTATCATTCCTACCACACATTTGAGTACGTCGTGGGCGAGTTCTGGTCGTTATTCGTACTGCCCCATCATCTTGTTCGGTACCCTGATATGATACGTGGTTATCTAGGAGATCTTTTGGGGGTCATTGTTAGATCAGTATGATGGTTCATCTAGAGGGATGTTTACAGTTGTTATCTTCCGTTTCTTTGTCTCACCTTGGGTTCTGTGTGTGAGTTCTGACTTGTTGGGTGGCCATTTAGTCACTTTCCTTTTGAGAGGTTGTCCTGTCATTAGCACGTGGGTGCGAATGACATTGGTTTGTGTGTTATCTTTCAGCTTTGGGATTGCTTTTGTATCGCGTTATGTGGGATACTCGGAGATGTACTCCGTAGTTATCCTGGTTTCGCCTTTTTGTTTTAGTTGGGGCTGGATTTTGGGAATAAAATCCCTTTCAGGTGGGAAGGTTGTAATTACTCGGATTTTCACGGATATTTTTTTCCGTTGTCTTTCCTTTCTGAGTTCAGTTCCTCTTCGCTTAGTGTCGTCTCGAGTGCTCTGGAGTGATTTCCGAGACTCTTTTCTGTGGATTGACAATTTCCTTTGAGGACCGAGTCGTTTCCACATTTTTCATTTTTTGACACTATTCACTTTTCGTCTTTTTCCCTATTTTGTCTTTTCCCTGTTTGACACTTTGTTGGTGTAAGCACACTTCTTGTGTTTGGAGTTGGTTTTTGACTTTATATATCTCTATCTTGAGTGGTTTCCACGAAATACTTATCTTTACTTTTGTAAGAAAGTACTCTGGTTGCTCCCGGTGTCCATAGGGGCATGGATGCAAAGTTTTTTGAAATTATTTTCTTTTCTTGGGGTATTTTTCGTAAATATATTTTGAAGATATTTTATTTTAGGGGTTTTTAAGAAAATATTTTTGGAAGATATTTTCATTCTGGGCCATTAGTGCAGTTTTCACTTTTTGGAGGGGCCATTGTGCAATTAATGAAAGTTATTGCAAAATGCCTTGTTTTGAGCCTGGATCCTTGTACAGGATTCATTTTCACTTTTCGTCGAGTCATGTACTCTTGGAAATTCCTTTCGGTCATTGTTTTCTAGTTTCAGGGTTTCTGACCCCGATTAGCGCCAAACTTGTTTGGGGCATAACTTTCTGATCGGGACTTAGTTTTTGACGCCGTCTCTTCTGTTGTTCATATTTTCTTATTTTGAATCTTTTTTGTTCATAGAGTTTTGTCATTTAAGTGCGTCTACTCAAATTTCACTTTTTCGGACCCGGCGGGGCCTATTCAGGGCACTTTTTGAGATTTCTATAAGAGGGGGGGGGGTGAGATATCTTATTTTTTCATCAGCCCCACTCTCTTGCACAACCTGAAGCTTCCATGGCAGCCCAAGGGAGGCTGCCACCTTCTCTCTCCTCTTTTGAGCTTCATTCCTTCGTCAGAACATAGAAGGGCCTTTGCGTTTAGTGTTCGTGCTGACTACGCACTTCTTTTACCCTTATTAGAACCCATTTCTGACCATTCTTTGAGTTTGGGTTTGAAGTCTAGTTGTGATTTTGATGGGGCTTCCTTGGGGGTTATGTGCACGGTGTAGTCCCCGATAAAACCTGGAAGTTTCGTCGGATTCGTAGCGGTTTCCATTTGGTGGTTTTTGAGATTTTCATCTTAAATTGAGGTAGGGATGTTCTAGGCTTTTGTGTGTGTTGTATTGAGTGTTTAGCATAATTAGACAACTTAATTGCATGCCTTGTATCAATTCTAGAAAATTAGTATTAATTATTTCTTTGTATGAAATTTAATTCACAAGGATGTGTATAACTTAGAATGGAATTGTGGCATGCTAGAAAATCATGTTTCAATATGTTTGTTAATATATATTAAATTAGGATTAATTGAATAAGAATTTTACTTTTTATTTAATATTTATCTTTGGTGAAAGATTAAATCTCATGGCCATAATTTTCATGAAATGAACTTGTAGTATGCTTTTAAATTAAGTCTTAGCATGTTTGTTAACATACTTTAATTTGAGAGTATTTAGACAAGTATGAAAATCTTGAGATTTTAAATTAAATGATTAATTAAAATCTATTTAATGGTTCCCTTGACCCAATTAAGTTTTTTACTTGATAATCATGATGACTAGGAGTTGTGTACTAGTATATATTAAATTGGGACCATTTGAAGTTGCTTTGAAATTTAGAAGTTTAATTATCATGATATAATTAAATTCTACCTTGTTGTGCCATAGGCCTAATTGAGATTTTAGTGAATGTATTTACATACTATGCTATATTGTATAATATGCATTGATTAGGGCCATCTGATTGAGATTTGAAAGCTAAGGAATTTAATTAGTTTATTTGATTAAATTCCATTTGTATTGGTTTAATCATTAAATCCTAAAATTGGCATTGATAGTATGTTTGAAACATGATATTAGACTTGTAATAGATTTATAAATTATGTTTTCAATATTAGATTGTATTGTTATAGCGTGCAGCGAATCACACACTGAAGATTCGACATGTGATGTTATTATAGCGCGTAACGAATCGCGCTCTGAAGATTCGACATTGTCATCTTATAGTTGTTGTGGATTTAGAGCACGTGTTGTGTGGTTACAACCTCCTTGTGCATGAAGGTAGTTTCGTGTACTGTTTAATACGTATATAAGTTGTTAACTTATTTATTTTAGAGTTGTTTGGGACATTATTAAGCTGTGTTGGCTAGGGTTTGGCTCTAGTACGGGGACAAGAGTTCTCTAAGTCAAAAGTTCGCGCATTAGGTAGGCTGCCTGGGGGTTAGTAGCTCCAAATTAGCCCTATAAAGTTCGCGTGTTGGGGAGGCTGCCTGGGGGTTAGTAGCTCCAAATTTGCCTTGTCTAGGCGAAAATCCGAGCTGTGATGTCCAAGTCTTCCACTATTTGATTCCAAGTCTTCCACTATTTAATTTCGTATTCAATTCCAAGTTGACAACCAATGTTTAATTGTGACTTGTGGTTTTGGTAATTGGTGATTTGATGTTATTAAGTACATCCATACTAAATTGATATATTTAGTTGATTTCACACTTTTAGATTGCTTGTTGATAACCTAGAGAATCTATGTCTTGATGTGTGGTATTACATATTCTAATTATGTTAAATTATTATATTTAGTTGATGTTGCATTTTAGACTTCAAGTTGATAACCTTGAGAACCACTATGTTGTTGCTTTGTGTAAGCATGCTCCTATGTTGTTGCTTTGTGTAAGCTTGACCCTATGTTGTTAAAATTGCATGAATGAGGTGATTGATGCTAGAATTGATCTTAGGTAGCTAGGATGCTCCCTGAGTCTCACCTTGACATAGACGTTAGGTGGAATGAACCACAATAATTAAATCATGCAACTTGTAAAACTTTAGGTCGATGCATGCTCATTTCCTACGAGTAGCTTTATGCTACTCACCCCTACGATACTGGGGCGTATTTCAGGTACATGATACAATATTGGAGATTGCAATTGCTTGGGTGATTTGCTGAGTTGAGCTTCTTTAGAAGCATTCTTGTTCATATGCAAGTGTTAGCATGTTCATGATTTGTCTATGAAATATAATTTTTCTAACTTGGAGGTTTGACATGTCAAATGTTGTAAATGTATTGTAATGAGGCCATAGGCCATTGTAGCACATCTATTTTATCATATTACATACACTTGCATGCTCACTTTGGCAAACAATACCTTCCTTGATGAAACAAAAACCTAAAGTTGCATATTTTTGAGTTTGACCATATTCTGTTACAGGGGCATTTTGGGTATTTCACAATGAGTTTTTTTCATTTTTCCGTGCGAGTCACATCGAAAACTTTATTTTGAGGGGGGTTTATTTTTTGTGTTTTTCCCAAAAACATCATCTTGGCCCTCAAAAATCCAAATTTTTCCAAAAAATCCTTGCTGCCAGGTTTTGCAAATTTTTAGTACAAATGTTGTTGGTACTATTCATCGACTTTTTTGAAAATCGTCACGACCGATCCGAAACTTCCAGAGGTCTTGTGGGTGTATATTAAGATTGCTTTTTCAATTTAGGCAATTTAAAAACCTCCCGAAGCCCTATTTCTAAAACTTGGGCAGTAGCTCGGATTATTTTTTTTCCTCTTGACCTGATTTTCTTGGGGGCATTCTAGGCATTCTATAATGCATTTTTTTTGTTTCCGTCAACATGTGGGGTAGAAAACTTGATTTTATTGGGGGTTTCTTCTTTGAGTTTTTCCAAAAATGTCCGTTTAGATGCCCATTTTTACTCTCAGTTGCAGCAGTGGTGGGTTGTCCTCGTCGGGCCACCACGACATCATTTTTGTTTTTGATCTTTTTTCTTCGTCCGGATTCTGAATAATGAAATTCTTGAGTCCATTATGATTAATTTTTTATTGTCTTCCCAGCGGTGTGCTCGATAGTACTTGAATCCACTTTTTGCAAAATGACCATTTTGCCCCTAGGTTCTTTTTGTTCGTTTTTGAAACGACACTTCTGCATTTGTTTCCTTTGGGTTCCGTGACCTCATTGAGGGTCACATTGGTGTCTTAGAGACGCATTGTATCTCTAGAGACCGTTGTTTCACCTTTCGCTTTCACATTTCAGATCTATTATCGGGTCATCTTTTGGCCATCGCTGACGCACCAGGTTTTCAAAACTTGGGCCGTCACAAGAGTAGCTTGCTACTTTAGTGATCCTAGCATCTCCTTAGTGTTGCACCACTACCAAGTTTTGGTGCACCCTTCAAATCAAAGTGGCTAAGAGTTTCAGTATTTCAATATGTATTTCTTAATATAAAAAAAGAGTTGTTATAAAAAAAAATTACCTAAAAATTATTTAAAGAGTTTAATTCAAATTACAAATTACCAAATAAAATTCATAAAAATTTATTTAAAGAGTTTAATACAAATTTCAAATTACCTAATAAAATTCATTTTTCTTGTCCCACTTCAGTTTTGAGTTATAAAGGATTACATAGAAGCCTTTTGCAGTGTGAATATCAGCTCGGAAAACAACTGACAAGTCATCAACAAAAAACATATGAGACACCTTCAACCCTGCCTTGACAATTTTTCTAGGAATATGAACTTTACCCTCCCTGACCAGAGTAGCCATTTGGTTGGAAAAGTGTTCAGTAACCAATGTGAACAGAAGAGGGGATAAGGGACAGCCTTGTCTCAATTCCTTTCTAGGTTGAAAGAAGCCACATGGGGAGCCATTGACAAGAATAGAAAACCAAGCAGAGGAACGGTATTCCATTACCCAGTTGATCCAATTTGTACCAAAACCATAAGAGATAAGGAGCTTCTCTAAGAAATCCCACCGGATTAAGTCATAAGCATTCTGTAAATCCACCTTCAGAGTAAACAAGGGAGAGCAATTTTTCCTAGAGAAACCATTTAAGAGCTCATGAGCTAAGTATTCTTCTTCCTTTAATGAATGCAGTTTGCTCACCTCTTACAAGTTGCGAGACAACCCCACACAGTCTAAAGGTTAATTCAGTGCTACTTTGAATAAATTTTCAAACATCTTAGGTCTGAAGGTTAATCCAGAGAAGAGCACTGCTTTTTTCACCAAATCTGTAAGGAGAAGACGAAGATTGAGAAGACTGTTCCAATGCAATTTGGGATCTTTCCCTATCACTTACTTGGGTCTTCCTTTGTTGCCTATTGAATTAAGGAGGATTCACTGTTGTAAGCTATTGGACAAGTTCAATAACAGAATAAACCTTTGGAATGGCAGAAGTTTATCACTGGCTGGAAGGGTTGAATTGGTAAGATCTGTGCTTACTTCTTTTGTGTATTACTGCAGTTCTGTTTTTACTTTACCAAAGGCTGTGATAAAATACATGGAGAAGAAAATGAGGGATTTTTTATGGGGATCAAATTCTGAGCATAGGAAATTACATGCTTTAAGGTGGAATAAAGTGACACGACCAAAAAATAAAGGTGGATTTGGGGTGAGATGGATAGAGGACGTCAATATGGAAACCACTTGTGTATCTGTTTGGAACTTTCTTCAATCCCAAGATTGTCTTTGGGTGGCTTGGTTCAAATGGAAATACACTAGGGTAGTGTCATACTGGGATTACCACTTTAAGTCCACTGATTCTATGCTGTGGAGAAGGATGCTGGAAGTGAAAGACTTTATGCTCTCAAATGTGGAATTCCAGTTTGGAAATGGTAATACCATTTTTCTCTTTACTGATCCTTGGTTACAAGGAGAATGTATGCTGAATAGATTGGGGGAAAGAGAGTTTATAGAGACTTTGGACTTCCAAAACAAGCGTTGTTGGATGCAATTATTCGGGATGGACATTGGCAGTTCCCTTCTACTAATTCCATTTCAGTGTTGCAATTTAGAAATTTTGCTCTCTCTTTGTCAATTAAGCAGGGTTGTGACCAGTTTTTGTGGAGAAATGGTCAATTTTCTCTTAAAGCTGTGTGGGATAGATGGAGATTTCATTACCCAGTTGTGGACTGGTTTGCAATTTGCTGGTGTGGCTTGAGACCTAGGGCTTCTATGGTCTGTTCTCTTACTATCCAAAACAAACTATTGTGCTTTGTTAATTTGAAAAAGAGAGTTTGCCTCTAGTGGCCATTTGCCATAATTGTGTTCCGGCTGAAGATTATTTGGATTACTTGTTTGTCACCTGTACATTCGCTGAAGCTGTCTGGCGCTAGCTGTCAAATTTGTTTGGTTGGAACATGCCTCAATCTGAAACCTTAGGTAATCTAATTGCTTGGTTTGTGTAGCAAAAATTTATACACAAAGTCCAGAAGAGAATTTGTACTACAACTATATGGTTCATATGGGATGAGAGGAACAATAGACTTCACCAAGGGCGACATAGAGATGCTATTCAAATTGGTCAAGCTACTTGTGGAGAAGCTTTAATACTTTTTTGTATGGATCTAGGGGGGATTGCATCCTCCTCTTTACTTAGCTAGATGTTTATTTGCTTGTGATTTAAATGCTTTTGATGTGGTTACAGCTTGTGTTGACCAAGGGGATGCCCTTGTTGTTTTTTTTATTATCTTGTTATATTTATAAAATTTTCCAGATTTACCTAGGAAAAAAAATGATTACATAGAAGCCTCTTATAAAACTATATATCTAAATAAATATTAATCACATATTTCTCAGCCTTTTGGTTAAGATCAAGTGTAGCATTTCTTTTTATCGGTTTAATATATGATACAAGGGCCACCGGTTACAAATTACCTAACAAAATTCAAAACATATTTATAAAAAAAATTAATTGAACATCTTTATTGACCCACATCGGGCCATGTTTTGGTGCACTCTGACACGAAATATATTTCAAATTATAGAAACTCTAAAAATTATTACCTAATAAAATTCAAATAAAATATTTATTAAAACTCTAACACGAAATATATTTATTACATATTTCAAATTATAGAAACTTTAAAAATTATTACCTAATAAAATTGAAATAAAATATTTATTAAAACTCTAATACGAAATATATTTCAAATTATAGAAACTCTAAAAATTATTACCTAATAAAATTCAAATTTCCATAATTTGAAATATATAATTTGAAATATATTTAGTGTATTTTAGTATTTATTTGTTAATATAAAAAAATTACCTAAAAATTATTTAAAGAGTTTAATTCAAATTACGAATTACCTAATAAAATTCATAAAAATTTATTTAAAGACTTTAACTCAAATTACAACTTACCTAATAAAATTTATTTTTCTAGTCCACAATGGTTTTGAGTTATAAAGGATTATATGGAAGCCTCTTATAAAACTATAGACCTAATGAAATATTAATCACACCTTTCTTGGCCTTTTGGCGAAGAGATGAAGTGTAGTATCTCTTCTTATTGATTTAATATTTGATACAAGGGCCACCAGTTATAAATTACTTAATAAAATTCAAAACAAAATAAAATATAAAAAAATATTTATAAAATATTTAATTGAACATTTTTCTTATCCCATATTAGTTTTGAGTTATAAAGGATAAATGGGAGCCTAAAATATTTATTAAAACTCTAACACAAAATATATTTCAAATTATAGAAACTCTAAACATTATTACCTAATAAAATTAAAATAAAATATTTATTAAAACTCTAACACGAAATATATTTCAAATTATAGAAACTCTAAAAATTATTACCTAATAAAATTCAAATAAAATATTTATTAAAACTCTAACACGAAATATATTTGAATTTTATTAGGTAATAATTTTTAGAGTTTCTATAATTTGAAATATATAATTTGAAAGTATTTATTTATGAATGTTTTGTAAATCATAGAATTTTTATTTTCATATATTTTTTAATTGTTTATAGTTTTCATTCATCCATTAATGGAAAACCTTATTTTGTTTTTTTTGAAGTGACAATTATTGCTCTCTAAGGCATTCTGGGCCTGATACTGTTTTGCCTATTTTTTTTTATAAAACTATAAAAAATTAAAAAATATATAAAAATATAAATTCTATAAATTACAAAACATTCACCACAGGCATCGCACGTGCCTTTTACTAGTAAATATACAAATATATATATATATATATATATATATATATATATGTGTGTGTGTGTGTGTGTGTGTGTGTGTGTGTGTAACGAGCTAGATAACAAAGTTTGGAATGATGACTGCAGGGGCATATGCATTAGGGATAATTAACTCCTTCCAACCTACTTAACGGTAGGCTATTATTGCCCATTCATCACACACAGTGAAAATATCACATCACATCAACACAAGCATATATATATGAATAACAATCACACACATCCAAGCATAATATAATATTTTACATGGTTCACCCAACTGTAGGGTTACAATCATGAGAGAGAGAGATTTCACTATTATGAATCAAGGAAGAGAATATATAATCACATGTCAAAACCCCACTCACCCACTCATCATCTATTTTGAGGTTACATGTATACACTTGGGAATTACATATACTCTCTCTTCCCCTCACAACACTCACCCTTAAACCCCTTACGTCTGTTTTCCCTTCTCTTTTTAAAACTCTCATACTTATTTCTTTTTATAGAGTCTTCAAACTCAATTCTTTATTAGACAAGTATTCCCCAACTTGCCTACAAGGAGTTACCATAATGATCACAACTCTAAAATATAAACATAATGGGATACAATTTCTTCCACAAATTTCAACCTTACAAAACGAAAAAAAAAAGGAAACTAATTTTCTGCACACGAATTTTAAGCCACAAACCCATCAATATCTCCACCTTGGCTCGAAATTCATCTTCACGTGTTCCTTTATAGCTCCACCTCAATTGAAGATCTCTTCACCTCAAATAAAGATTGTTCCACCTCGAACCAAACTCTATCCATCATCCCTATTGGTGTTCATTTGCTCACGCATGGCAACCGACCAATCTTTAACTCATTTTCATCAATTGCTTTTCTGGCTCAAAGCAACAGACCTTTCATTTTCACTCTTCATATTCCCTTTTGCTCTTTATCGGGTTTAGAACAAACCCATTCATTCTTCACACCCCTTGCCTCATCTTGAGAACTACCACCACTCTTGGTTTGTCCTCAAAACTTGTTCCTCGTGGGCTTCACCCCTATCACCTTTGCCCCATCCTGAAAACGAGCATCCTCCGGCTTGTCCCAAGACTTTTTCCTCATGGGCTTCACACCATTGACATAGCTTATGCCATCATCAACTCTGATTGAATTTCCATAGCACCTCATGATCATCTTCTGTTCTGACAAACTTCACAACAATTTTCTGCATTGATCTTTAGGACCAATCACAAGCTCTAACCCACCATCAAATTTGATATTAGTTGTTGGGGATAATTAACTCCCTCAAACTTACTCAACGGTCGGCTGTTGTTGAGAGTTAAAATCCCTCATTCATGACACACAGTGGAAGCATCACATTACATCAACACAAGCATATATATATATATATATGGATAACAATCAGACACATTCACGCACAACACAATACTTTACACAATATTCTAGAGTTACGTCTGTGGGAGAGAGAGATTTCACTATTATGAATCAAGGAAGAGAATATACAATCATATGTCAAAACCCCACTCACTCACTCACTCATCATCTCTTTTGAGGCTACATGTATACACTCGGGATTTACATATATTCTCCCCTCTCCTCACAACACTCACCCTTAAACCCCTTACATCTTTTATCTCTTCTCTCTCTAAACCTCTCATACTTATCCTTATTTATAGAGTCTTCAAACCCAATTCCTTGTTGGATAAGTAGTCCCTAACTTGCCTACAAGGAGTTACCATAATGATCACAACTCTAAAATAGAAACATAATGGGATACAAATTCCTCCACAAATTTCAGCCTTAAAAATAATAATAATAATAAAAAAACTAATTTTCTACACATGAATTTTGAGCCACAAACCTAACAATATGTGGGGCTGTTATGAATTAATCCCTTTTGTATAGACAATGATATAACTAGTAAGGAATTAATCCGCCCAAGATCACACACAAGTGTACAATTATAACAAAGAGAAAATAAGATAGACAGACACACTCAACTACTAACAAGCTTTATACACAGATGAAAAACCACTCACTTTTACTATAGCAAAGAGAATATTGTTGTGAGTTTATGTAGCGTAAGATTTAGAAAATTTTCTATTTTTAGAAATAGATCTGTGTCTTTCTAACTTTACTTATTTTAGCAATTAATCAATTAATCACATGCAAGATAAAATAAAGCAAAGTAATAGAGTTAGAGATGAGACTAGGATTTTTAGCAAGGAAACCTCAATATATTGGTAAAATAAACCATTGTTTGTGCGGGAAAAACGTCATAGACTGTACAGTCCAAAGTAAACCGATCTACTATGTTTGAAACAAAGTATAATGGACTTTGACTTAGGCTCACACCCTACCGTTCTACCAAATACCAATCGCTGACATTCTTCTGGCTTTGTGACGTCTGGTCTAAAAACACTTGATCTCAGGCTTACTCTTGATTTATGTAGAAGGATTGCTGGTAGATTAAATAACACTCCTTGAATGCTTTGACCCTTTCAAAGTGTAATCGCTTTTACCTCTGTTCTTCAATATCTAAATTTGATGTATAAGTAGATTTTTTTTTCTCTGATTGTTATAATTGCAAGACATTGATCACGATTAGGATTTGAATAACACTCTAAACTCACTCTTGTGTTTGTGTGTGTGTTCTGGAAAGAATGACAGGAAAATCAACTTTGATTTTCTGCAAAAATATCTCTCTTTGGCTTCTATGAAATATGAAGTTGTAATGCAAAAACCGTACAAACCTAGATGAAAATCAAGGTTTCTATAGAATATTCAAAGACCTAATCATACATAAGAAAAGGGAATTTTCATGCATAGGACCGATGCTTAGTGTGAATATTGTGTTGAATATATGCATATGCGATATATATGTGACTTTGTAGTTGAGTTTGTTAGTATCAGTGACCATTAGTGTCTTATATTATTGATGATATAATGATGCCCTCAATCCCATATTAGTAGACTCGAAGGTACTCCAAGTTGATGGAAGATATGTTTCTTATATATATGGATTAACTTCTAAAGTACACTCAATGATCATTTTGATCTTGAGATGATCAAAATTAATTATCATTAGACTAAGTGAGAGAATGTAAGAAAAAATAATAGTCTAACTATAATTAATTAATACACAATTATCCATGTATTTAATATAGGTGTGTTACACCATATTAATCTTTAAAGGTGCTACTAATTTGAATGAATAGTTACATATGTATATATAAAGAGTTGTGTCGGTTGATGAAACCAACACATCTCTTCACGTAAATATTGAAACGGTCCTAACCCTCACTATATAAGCAAATGAAATCTTGGAGTCCATCATTCAGTTTTGCAGACATATGAGAGGGTTGAAGATCATTTCCACTATAATCTCTTCAAACTAAGTTTCTATATTTGGTATGTCTCTTTAATCAATTTATGCATTTAGATCCATGAAATTGTCAGGTATGTTTCTATAGGAATTGTCTTCAAACAAATTTATAAAAATGTCAGGTATGTTTCTTATTAAGGTTTATGTACTAAGAGCCATGAATTTTATTTATTATGAAATTGCTTACAGTCATAACCTGCACATAGGGAGGCTATAAAGGCTTTAGGATAGCGCATATTGCGTGCCTCTCCATTACATAGCCAGATGTTTCTTTACTCTTCCATTATTGATTTTATATATTTTACTAGGCTATATTTTAGTATATTGTTTTATTTATACTTTATATATTCTGGTATGATTACATTGTGATACGAATATAAAAGTGTTTTAGTTAAAATGCATTTTAATATAATTATGTGATTAGACTTACAATTAAGATTGTATAAAAATACCAAAATCCTTAACAGCAATGTCACGAACAAGACATAGTGGAGGCGTAAAAGATGGAAGAAAACATTGTCCATGATTCTGGGCATTTTCTTTTGCAAAAAGCCAAGTGGTGTGGCCCTCCACTATTGTTACATTCCAACAGGAAGTTCCACTCAGCATGCATGATTGAGGTCTATAAATAGATCATTGGAAATTGAATTCCAATACACAAAACAAAGGAATTCTCTTCTTTTATACTCAAAACTAAGGCATTCTCGTCTTGTGGTGTGATATATATATATATATATATATATATATATATATATATATAGGTGTTATACATATATTCGCTCTAGTTATACGTAATGAACTCATCTGTTCAAATCCAAGGCCCAACATATGGAAACCTAATCACCATTCTCAGCATTGATGGAGGTGGTATCAGAGGGATCATTCCTGCAACTATCCTTACTTTCCTTGAATCTCAACTTCAAGTATAATCTTCTTTCCTCTCTTCTTTATTTTATTTTTTAGGATATATAGAGTATAATATTTATGCATGTAAATGTACGTGTGTAGATAGAGAGAGAGTGTGTGTGTGTGTGGGTTTTTTTTTTTTTTTTTTTTTATTTTTTTTTTTCAGTAAAAAAATATTTATAAAAAAAATAAAATAAAGAAGAGAACACGGATTTCATTCTTATAGTTGAACCTTAGGACATCTTGCTTGACTTGGCTTGCTTGCCTTTATATATATCAAATGGTGAACTATATGGGGTTGCCTTCGATAAAGCAGGGGCTTGTATTTCAAATGGTTAGGTTAGGGTTAGGAAGCATGGACACTTTCTCTTGGAGTGTCGTTGCGATATCATGCAGACAACACCTAAACATGTGTCGAACATAATTAGAAGTGTCGTGAAATTTAAATATTTTTAAGAAGATTGAATCGAGTCAGTGTTCAAGTTTTCCAAGTTATTTGATTCTCGCACTATCAGTCCAAAAAGCATCCCTTGCGAGTCATTTGGGACAGAGTAAGGACATAGTTTTGAACATTTTCAGGATAGGGAAGTGATTTTGAAATTATTATTTTTGGAATACAATATACTTAAAAAATATATTATGAGTTAATTAGAAAAAAAATTTAAAAAACACAAAAATAACAAAATCTAATTCTAAACTCTGATTTCATATGATAAAATGATAAAAAAATTATTATATATATAATGATATACTATATTATTATTTTTTAAACGTATTCATACCGTATTGGTATTTTATTTTTTGAGATTTACTGTATTGGTGTCAGTATTATATCATGCCTGTAGGCAAATTATAAAGAGAACAGATGTCATGAAGCATAATCTTTTAAGAGTTGGTGCGCATCAGAATAGTTGTGGAATATAATATGGATAGATAACCAAACAACGATAGTGAATATATTTAACTTGCTCTTTTATTCAATTTTTACTTATTATAATTTTACCAAAATAAAACTAAAATCAAACCACAAAGCAAAAATAAAGTGCAAGTAAAGTAAATAGAGTTTAAGAGATGGCACCAGGATTTTATCGAGGAAACCCCAATTAGTAGAATAGGCCAATTGTAACAGGAAAAGCCTCGTTGGACTGTGCAGTTCTGAGATAAACGATCCACTATGTTTGAAGCAAAGTATATCAAACTTTGACTCAGTCTCACACCCTATCGTTCTATCAAAAACCAATTGTTGACAATCCCTGGCTTTGCGATTCCCCTGTCCAACAGCTCTCGACCTCAGGCTTATTCTTAATCTCTGTAGAAGAGTTGCAGGTAGATCAGACAACACTCCACGAATGCTCTGACTTCTTCAAAGTGTAATCGTTTCACCCCTTTTCTTCTACATCTAAATTTGACGAAAAACAAATGAATTATGCTTTTCCGGAATTTTTGAATCTTTAATTATGCTTCAATTCCGATGAGATAGAGAACAATACCACTAAATAATTCTTGTGTTTATGTGTGTGCTCTCAAAAATAAAATCAAAAAAATCAGATTGATTTTCTGAATAAAAATATATCTCAAATATGGCTCTCTAATAGATCTGAATTTTGTATGCAAAAGCCGTGCATAAAAATATCTCTCAAAAGGATTTCTCAAAATATAGAATTGATGTTACTTAAAGCCATGAATAAACCTATGTGAATGACAAGATTTATATAGAGTTTAGAATGACCTAAACCTATGTGAATGACAAGGTTTATATAGAGTTTAGAATGATCTAATCCCTCTGAAAATATGAAAAAATTTGTGCATATAATTTGGTACAATTCTAGGCAAACTAGGAAAGAATTTTGAAACAGGAAACTAGAAAGTAGAATGTTGTTAGGACACCTTGAACCGGTTCAGAGGGGCTGAACCGGTTCAAGTTTGGCAAATTGGTTTTCAAATCCAATCTTGAAGCCTTAAATCTATTCAGAGGGGCTGAACCGATTCAAGTTGGCTAGAACTTGAAACTAGGTTCTTTTAAGCCTGAAAACTCTCTGTGGTAAGTTTGAAATAACTACCAAGTGTAAAATGCGTTCTAATCTGTTTAAAATCCTTCCTAATGTATTGTTCTTACCTTTTTCTTCAAATGATCTTAATCATAGTAACTTTGAGCAACCTTCCAATTTCACAGTCACTGTCGATCCCGATATAGTAACTTGAAGTACAACTCGACTAGGACTTCTTTTGACACCCAAAATTACCAATTACAGAATATATATATTTTACAATCTTTCCAAAATATATATCTCACATGATCTTTATTCAATGTTTATTTATCTGTATATATTTCTTATATTTATGTCACCACAAGTGTACTTCTTTTTTCTTTATTTCCGCATGTCATAAAGTATTACATATATATATATCTGAGAGGTAAAGTATTACATATTGTTAACTTACAATAATACAAACTTGGAACAGGAGCTGGATGGTGAGGACGCAAGACTTGCAGATTACTTCGACGTGATCGCCGGAACGAGCACAGGTGGCCTGGTGACTGCAATGTTAACTGCTCCAGATGAAAATCACCGTCCTCGTTTCGCCGCCAAAGATATCAGACCTTTTTATCTAGAGCACGGCCCTAAGATTTTCCCGCAGAATAGGTACATATATATATGACCTTGATTTTTGTCATTTGATTTCATGCACTCTTGGTGTTATTATATATATATTTTATGTTTGTATGCGTCTAATTACAAATTTTGGAATGAATGAATATATAGCTGCAGGAGCTTATTTGGAACAATTAGAAACCATCTAAAATCACTAAAAGGACCAAAGTATAATGGGAAGTACCTTCACAGGGTTATAAGTGACAAACTTGGAGAAACACGGTTGCTTGACACCGTGACCAAGGTTGTCATTCCAACTTTTGATATTACGCATTTACAGCCAACCATTTTCTCGTCCTATGAGGTATATATAACTCTCTCTCTCTCTATATATATATATGTGTGTATGTATATACACCTTATTACAAGTGTTTATTCTGTATTTTGTTTCATAGAAATTGGCTACAAATTAAGTGCATAGTGATGAGACCTAGCTTAAAATTTTGATGTCACGCAGGCCAAAACCTATCCATGTTTGGATGCTCGATTATCTGACATATGTATCGGTACTTCTGCGGCTCCAACTTATCTTCCCGCCCATCAATTTAAGAACCAAGACAAAGAAGGGAATGTTCATGTGTTCAACCTTATTGACGGTGGTGTTGCTGCAAATAATCCTGTATAATTTTATTAAACCTTCGTGTCTAACAAAACATTTCGCTACACACTAAGCCACCCATAAAAACACTAAAACGAAAGAGCTACTTGCATAAATGTGTCTGTGTATACACACTTTATGAAATTACCCATCAAAATATTGAAATACCAAATTTTGGATCATATAGATTTTCATATATCCTGCTCTATCATTGTTGCAGGCTTTGGTTGCTATAAGCCAAGTAACTAAACAAGTCTTTCCCATTAATCCGGTGGACTATGGTCGGTTTCTAGTCATCTCCATAGGCACAGGGTCGTCAAAGATTGAACGGAAATACAGTGCTAAAATGGCAGCTAAATGGGGTGTTTTGAATTGGTTACTTCATGGAGGTACCACTCCACTAGTAGATGTATTTACTCAAGCAAGTGGAGATATGATTGATTTTCACATTTCTGTGGTCTTCCAAGCTTTCCAAGATAATTATCTTCGAATTCAGGTACAGTTACATGATTCATCATTTTTATATGTATTTTGAATATATACAAGGAGCTTCAACGAAATTGTACTAATATAAGATAATTTTGTATTCTATGTTTCAATTGAATTCATAACCATGCAGGATGATACACTAACTGGGATAGACGCTTCAGTTGATATTACTACAAAAGATAATTTGGACAGACTTGTGAACATTGGTGAAAGGCTGTTGAAGAAACCAGTTTCGAGGGTAAATTTGGGAACGGGTCGCACTGAACAAGTTGAAAAGAGTGGCACAAATGAAGAAGCTCTGAAAAAGTAAATAAAAATAAATTAATTTATTACTCAATATTTTCAGTTGCTTTAAGAATAATAATAATAATTATTATTATTATAGTTTTTATTTATTGAAAGTATCCTATTCCTTGCAGGTTTGCCAAATTACTCTCGGATGAAAGGAGACTTAGACAGTCAAAAACAACACACTTTGACAAGGGCTCAAATTAGTCGGATGATCATTTGTGTTAAGAGAGAGCTTGAAAATGTGAATTGTAATGTAAAACTGATATATTGAATTGGTGTGGTGAATTGTTGTGGTGAATTGTTGTATATTGATACAAGATTACAAACTTATTTATAGGTGAGGATTATGAGGTAGGTGGATGGTAGGTGTGTTAGGTCAATGGTGGTGTGCTACATAGTCAAGGATGGTGTACTACAATGTGAGATATAATATTTTGTAATTGGTAATATTCGATGTCAAAACAAGTCCTTGTCAAGTTGTAATTTCAAATTACCATAACAAGATCGCCATCGATTGCGGAATTGGAAGGTTGTTCAAAGAAGAAATACTAAGATCATCGAAAAAGGAAAGAACAATGATTTTAGGAAGTCGTTTCCTACTTAAGACACAATACATACATGGTATGTTCTTCAAGTTACCAAAAACAGAGTTTTCCAAGTTCTACTTGAAATCTATTGAGTGGGAACCGGTACTAACACTTGGGAACCGGTTCAAGAACAAAGAATTTCGAAGGAAACCATTCTATCTAATGGGAACCGGTTCCATATATTGGCTACCGGTACCACAGCTGTTTCAGTTTAAGGTAACTTCATCTTGTCCTGTTTTAAACTTCCTAGTTGGTTTAGAATATTACCAAAAGTCTTTGAAAATTTTATATAAACCCTGATATACATCCAGGTTTATTCATAACTTTTGCACTACAACTTCATTATTCATAAAAGCCTTAGGAAGATTATTTTTGCAGAAAATCCAAGTTGATTTCTTTATCAGTCTTTCTAGAACATACACATTGAGACGACCCTGGATTTTACAAACTCAGTGTGTCCTGTGATAACCCAAAATGGATCCAAAATGCAAAAGCTAAACACGAATAATTCTATAGAGATGTACATCATGCCTGAGACATAAGAATGACCTTCCGAGGAGTCCCGTGACTCAGCGGAAGCAAGACTAGAGTTAGGGTTTCAAAACCCTCCAAGGAATGGACCATGGGTAAAATGGTCATTGCAAACTGAAATGGGTGCCACCATGCACACCATTGGAAAGAAAACAAAAAAATAACAAAGATAGACCCAAGAATCACTTGATTTGGAGTCCGGACGACAAAAATATCAAGTCTTGAAGTCGAAGGAAGGAAAACCCCATCTCGGTTCGAACCAAAAACTGACACTACCTCACTAAAACTTGAATATCTTGAGATATAAATGGATTCTAAAACTAAAATTTGTACCATTCGAAAGCTTATTTTGACACGGACAGTTTAGACTCAAGAACAAACCAATTCGGAGTTAAACCGAAGAAGATACGATGACTCAAAGTTGGAGGTGCAGTGTTGAACCAAAACACACACACACACACGGACGAGCGCTCATCCAAGGGCGATGATTGATCTTAAATGGGCATGCCCAGGGCAGTACCCACTGCCCTAACTACGAGCGCTCGTCCAGCAGACAAGCATAGTAGATTTTTGGGCTTTAAACGCAATTTTGAGGACTTTCTGGACCTTTTTGAAAAAAACACAATGAAGAAACTCCCCCCCCCCCCACCCAAAAAAAATCATGTTTTCTAGCCATCTATGCCAAAAGAAAACTTTATTTTTCATGCAAAAATCCCAAAATGCCCCTATGTGTAGTTTTTGGCATGAATAATGCAAAATGAGCCCATAGAATGCTCAAATCGCCATGGAAAGGGTTTTGCCTGGAAATGATCATACACGCAAACGTAATTTACCTATTAGGACGTGTTACAATGATCCACGGCTTAAAAATACTGCCGATGCAAAATATGACCTATCCAAACCCCAATGTGAAAAAATTGCCCTTTAAAGACAAACAATGCAAGAACTGGACTTTAATGCTATCAAAAGACCGTTTGGCCCTTGGCCATACTTCATACATATTAAATAAGTCCTAGTGGATGTGCCGGAATGTATTATACGCCACCTGATTTGAAAATGAACCCTTAAAGGCTCGGATTTTCCTATTTTAGCCCAAAAATGCAATATATGAAACTAAAATGCAAAACTTAAAACAAAATGGTGTTTGGCCATTGGCTATACCTCATACATGGTAAATGAATGCTAAAGAATGAATTTCATACACAATGCATGCACCAGTGCAAAAATGACATGCCAAAATCCTAGTTTTCATACTCTTCTCATTAAAGGCAAATTTCAACATTTATGAATATATATGGATTTCAAAAGAAGTTTGGCCCTTGGCCATATATCTTATATATGAAATAAGTGTCAAAAAGTGTGCTTACGCACATATTACAAGTTTCAAGGCAAAAATGACATTTTTGACCTAACTATGTATTACAACCTTAAAAGTAAAAATTAAACATGTTAACACTTGCATGTGAACAAGAATACACTTAAAAGAACTTCAATCCATCAAAATGACCTAGGGATGTTGTGTATCCCAAACTAAGGCATCCATACCTGAAATAGCCCGATAACTTTGGGGTGAGTAAACAAGTTACTCGTATGGAATGAGCATGCATAGACCTAACTTTTTATAAGGTTTTCATATTACCATGAAACAATTCAAAAAGATCATGCTACCTAACGTCTATGTCATAAGTGAGACTCAGGGATCATCCTAAGCTACTCATGCAATTGAAATGAACTACAACATACAAGTATACATACTCAAGTACACTAAACAATGTTAAGACATGTTATACGATGTACAAGCGTATATTTACAAGTTTCTAAACCATATTAAAACAAGTTATGCAATGTTTAAGCATACCTACACAAGTATACATTTAATATGGAAAATTCGTAAATCAAGTACACAAACACAAGTATACTAAACTAATAGGATTGCACATAAGACCAGTATACACGGCACAAGTATACAAAATGAAGTTTGATTACACAAAGCAAACATATTGATGAATGCTCAAATGTGACGCATTTTATCACCTAAGCTAGGGCATTTTAGTCCATTCATCTATCTTACTTTCATGTCATAGATACTTATTTGTGATTTTGCTTATTTCAGGTAAATAAAGTTCAAACATGCTAATAAGATCCATTTAACTCAATTTTGGAGCTAAGGAGCAACGTTGGAAAGAAGCCAAGAAAAATGCACCAAGGGAACTTCAATTGATCGAAGGGAAATCCTGATCGATCGAAGAGGTCTACAATCGATCGAAATGAGGTGGTACCAGCTCAGCGAATTGGATAAAGCTTGGAAGATATTTTCGAGCCACGTCAGCTTCGATCGATCGAAATTAAGTGTTTAATTGATCGAAGCTAAGTGTTTGATTAATCGAACATCTTCGATCGATCGAAATGCGGCAGTAAGTTGTCTAATTCCCGAGTGTGCCGATTTCTACCTAACTTATGTAGTTGCAAATTTCCTCCAATCATAGGCTATAATTCTGACTTGGTCCTTACTCAAAGGAGTATGTAATTGATTTATTGAACATTATTGTATGATCCATCATAGAGAGATTATTAGAAAATAGAGAAAAATAATTTTTCCTCTCTAGAACTAGAGTTTTGGAAAGAAAGCAAGGATGAAGATGACGATGCCAATCTCCAAGCTAGCCCTTAAGGGTTCCATGTCCACTACAATGAGTGGCTAAAATCCTTCTCTTGGGGCTAGAGATAGCCCCTCTTAAACCTAGCTTTTGTGTATTTTTAGGGATTTTAGTTGTAATAGATGTTTTGACCATGAATAAATATAGATCTTGTAATTTTTACTTGATTTGTATGGATTAATAATTGATCATTTAGATCTAGTCATATGTCTATGTATGTTATAATTGATGTTCATGTTTTTATCTCTAGATTTAATGAAGTTGATGCATGTCTATGTGTGTTGATGATGTTAATCTAGTGATGGTCAAGGCATGGTGCTTAATGGAACACTCTTGTGATTTATTTGATGGTTCACACTTGTTTCTTGATAGGTTGTATCACATATCTAGTTTAATTAGTTTAAATTCATGTTTCTTGCCTAGTTGTAGTGTAATTGCTTTAATTTCTTAGGTAGGTGAACAATCCATTCTTGTTTCTTGATGTTCCATACTTGTGAAGGCAAAGAGTGCATGTCTCTAGATATTTGTGTGTGAATTAATTGTGGTTTAATTGAATGAATTTTGGTCTCATTTAATAGGTTGTGCTATTCATTAAAATTGGCTAGACAATCTATACTTATTTGCCATCCATGCTTAGTTTCAATTGCTGTTACACACACACAAGTTACAATTTAAATTTCCCCATTAATGTACAATTGCTAGTGTTTGATGAAGTGAAGCTTAGTGGTGACTCTAAGCCACAAGACCACTCTCTCCTATATTTTTTCCCTACTTTCTAGATTGCTTTTTACTTGCATTAATCTTTAATTGCATTGTAGTTCAATTAATCAATCACCAACAATCTTTGATCACTTGACCTACTAATCCGACATTAATTTCCATCACAAATACACCTTCTTTCCCTTGGGACGATCCCTATTCACTCTAGCTATATTTTTAGTTGGAAGTGGTAGTGGCATTTTCTAAATTTAAACATGGCCACACTACACACTTTTGTATGCAATTTGGTGCATTAGCATGACACACACCAACTTTTGGTGCCGTTGCTGGAGATAGGCATCGTCGTATTTGGGATTTAATTAGGAATTAGTATTCTTTTGATCTTGTCTTTATTTTTATTTTATTTTGGTTTCTTATTGTGTTTGTTCTTGATTGACTAGGTGAATTGAGCCAAGAGAGTGAAGCAAAGGAAAATTAAGAAACAAGAAGCCAAGCAAAGCTAAGCAAGAGCATAAAAAGTTCAAAAATTAAAAAAAAAAAATTTGCAAAGCATAGCAAGGCAAAGAAAAAATTGAAAAATCATTTGAAGTTGCTTAAGGACCCTTTGTGAGCCTTTCTAAACTCTTTCTCTAGTTAAATCGTGAGCCCGCGTGGAGGCAAGTTTTTATTTTCTTAGATAGATTGTGAGCTCGCGAAGAGGCAATTTAATATTTCTTGCGTATTATTGAAAGCATGGGAGTATGGGATCATCGTATGTGGATGATTGTTGATTATTGATTTATTGCGGATGAGAAGTGATTGCTACTTGCTTGTTTTGTTTTATTTGTGCATGCATAGTCATAGGTCGTTAAATCCTACTTTTGTCCCACTTAATTTGAATCTTGAATCCATTGTTCATAATTCTAAGGGAAAGGGTAATTCTAGTCATTCTATTTCATCAATAGAAGACATCAATGAGGACCATGTGGAAGACCTTGGTCACATCAACCAACAAGGTATCCTCCACCCTAATGTGCATCACGACAATATTCAAGTAACATTAGGCATGCCAAGGCCTTTCTTTCTACCATAACAACAAGGCCAAGTTCCATTGGGAATGCCTTGGCCAATTTTTGCTCCACAACATAACATTATTCAGGGCAATCAAGGTGCTTATGTAGCAGCATCGATTGTGAATCCTCCTCTTGCTTTCCGTGATTATTATGTGGCAAATGAATATAATACACCTACATGCATTCAATTGCCCCCATTTAGAGCACATCACTATGAAATTAAACCGCAAACTATTCAAATGCTTCCTAACTATCGTGGACTTCTAAGTGAAGAACCTTACAAGTATTTGGATGAGTTTCTTAAAGTGTGTTCCTCTATGAAATACACAGACATGCCGGAAGATGTATTGAGATTAAATTTTTTTCCTTTCACCCTTAAAGATAAGGCAAAATATTGGTTCAACAATCTTAAGCCTTTTTCGATAACTTCTTGGGCGAAAATGCAACAAGAGTTCTTGAAAAAGTACTATCCGGTTTCAAAGACCAATGTAATGAGAACTTTAATTAAAGAATTTTCTCAAGGAGATTGGAAATTATTTCATGAGGCATAGGAAAGATCTAATGATTTGCTTAGGAAGTGTCCACATCATGACATGCCTAAGTGGCAATTAGTTTAATACTTCCTTGAAAGTTTACCGGATAATCACAAGGGTATGGTTGATGCATCTATAGGTGGTTCTTATCTTGATAAGCATGAAAATGATGTTTAGCGTCTTTATGAAAGTATGAGTGAGAATTCAATGCATCGATCCTTGTCTTCCAAAAATGGTAGAAATTTAGGTGGAAGGAACAATGTCAGCTTATATTAAGTTGATAATTCTAATGATATAGCCGCCGAAGTCAAGTCTTTTTCTCAAAGGTTTGATCAATTTTTGATCAACCAAAATTCGGTGAATCAAGTGTCTTCCTCCCCTAATCATCATCATCATAATTCTAATGAATCATGTATGACTTGTTCTAGTGTCTTACGTTCTACTTCCAACTGTCCCCATAAAAATGTGCAAAATGAACACCATGACCAAATGAATGCTACTTTTGTTAACTAAGGGAATAATCCCTATGGCACACATTATAATCTCGGGTGGAGGAACCATCCAAACTTCTCTTGGAAAAGCCAAGGGGAAGGCTCAAACCTTCCCCAAGGTGGTTTTCAAGGCAAGTATGGTCCGCCTCCAATGCAAAGCCAAGGTTCCCAAGGTTATAGATCATCTTTTCAATCATCACATGGAAATCAATTTTCTAACTCTTATTTTCCTAATCAATCATCTTATTCTCAAGGAAATTCTAAGAGTCCCACTTTTAAGAAAAAAGTGTTGACCGCTTTGGGTACTTTGGAGGCAAATACCCAATTACTTCATTCTCATTCTCAATCAATTGCAAAGCTAGAAACTCAAGTCGGGCAAATAGCTTGTACTTTGAATGCTAGGGAAAAAGGGAAAAAGGGTAACTGCCTTTGAATCCATCAAAGCAACAATTTGTTGTGGAGACCAATTCCTTATCAGAAAGTCTTACAATAGAGCATGTCAATGCAGTGATGACCTTGAGAAATGGAAAAATTGTTGACAATCAAGTTGGAGTTCACAATGAAGATAGTGAACCAGTGCAACCAAAAGTTAACACCTGTCCCGTTTCACATCCTATTCCTCCTTCATTGCATGTGCATGAACCTTTTGTTGAAAATTTTTTGAAAGATGACTTGAAAAATTCTTGTGTTGAAAGGGATTCTCAAAAAGATTTTGAAAAAGATTTTGAGCCAAAAGCTCCATTTCCGGATGCCTTAAAAGGATCTACTTCTCTTAAAAAGCAAAAGACTAAGGCCAATGAAATAATTGAAATGTTTAGCTAAGTGAAGATAAATCTTTCTCTCTTAGACGCAATTAAACAAATTCCGACTTATGCCAAATTCTTGAAAGATCATTGCACCCAAAAGAGGAAGAACAAAAGCCAAGCACCAAAGAAAGTGGTCTTGACCGAGCAAGTAAGCTTCATTTTGCAACATAACACTCTTCCAAAATTTAAGGACCCCGGTTCGCCTACTACTTCTTGCATCATTGGTGACCATATTATTAACCGGGCTCTTCTAGATTTAGGAGCAAGTGTTAACCTTCTTCCATATTCGGTGTATGTTAAATTAGGCTTAGGAGACTTAAAACCAACGTCGGTAGTCTTGCAACTAGTCGACCGATCCATCAAAAAGCCCCAAGGTGTTATTGAGGATATGTTGATTAAAATTGATAAATTCTTTTTCCCGGTCGATTTCGTTGTCATTGACACGGAACCGGTCCCAAATCCCAAGAGCCAAATTCCCGTTATCCTTAGCCGTCTCTTCTTGGCAAACGCCAATGCCAATATCAATTGTAGGATGGGGATAATAAAATTTTCATTTGGGCATATGAAGGTCAAATTGAACATTTTTAATCCAACCCCGAGTTCAATGGACAAGCATGAAGAAATGTGTGTTGTGGAGAAGTGTCTTGAAAATGAAATTGAAAAAGTTGAGTCTTTGTTTAAGGTTAAAAACTTCAATGATTTGTCTTCCAAAATGATTCAAAAGAAAAAAAATTTAAAACCAAGTGTTAAAAGGGCATGAAAGCCCAATAGTTGCATTGACAAAGGACTATTAATCTTTTTTGAATCAAATCCAACAAGTTCTTTAGGGAACAATTTGTTGGGTGGGATTCAAAAGGCCATTCACCCCATCAAGGAGGGAATGCATCATAAGATTTTTTATCCGGGCTAAAAGAGCCCAACGTCTTGCTAGAGACGTTAAAGACTAGTGCATTTCGTAGGGTTTGACAACCCTATTCCTCCCTCATTTATGTTTTTATATGTTTCTGCGCCATCTAGATATGAGTTGAATTGAAAAATCCAGCTTGAGAGCCATTTTCTACATTTTGAGTACTGCCAGTGAGGTTTCGATCGATCGAACTCCAGTTCAATTGATCGAAGTCCCACTTCGATCGATCGAATCATTTGGGTTAAGGACCTTTCAAATTACATTTCGATCGATCAAAGTTAAGTTCAATCAATCAAAATCCAATTTGGATCAATCGAAGTTAAAAGTTCAATCGATCGAAGTACTTTGATCGATCGAAAATGCATCATTTGAACTTTTTCGAAAATCTCTTTTGTCATTCAGTTTATTTTATTATTATTTTATTTCCTATTTTTCTTATTTTTCTTTTTCCTCTCCCTCCTTTTATTTTTCTTTTTCCTTTTCTTTTTCTATTTTTCTTTTCTTCCTCCCTATTCATCTTCTCTTTTGCACCAAACCCTAGCCCCTATTTCTTTCACTCTCACCGAACCACTCTCTCCTTCTCTCAATCTCCCTCAACATCTCTCTCATTCTCTCAACCACACACCACCACCTTCTCCATTTGTCAGTCCTGGCAAGCAAAACTCCAAACGGCGAAGTCGCCGGCGAAGCTTTTGGCCATTCGGCCAAGCTCCCTATCTTCAATCCCTCTTTTCTCCTTTAGATTACATCATACCCATCATCTCCAGCCAATTTAGGCAAAGGAGATCCGGTTCCAAGATTCGACGAGTGTTTGAATTTTTCAGCGAGGTTCCGGCCAACCTCCGGTAAATCTTCTTCGACGCTGGCGAGGTTGAAAAACCTCCATTTTTGCTCCCAATCTCTTCCTCTACTCTTCTCTACTCTCTAATTTGTCGAGTAAGTCTCAAATTTTTAGATTCTCATTTTTGCATCATTTTATTTTATTATTTTTTTTTGTATCATTTTTTTTTTTTGTTTTTTTGCATTTTTAGTTTTGCAAGTTAATGGTCATTTTGTATATATTCTTGTGTACATATTAAAACTTAAAACAAAATAAAAATTGAAAACAATAAACATAATTAAAAAATGAAAAATGTAAACTAACAAAATAAAATAAAATTTTTCTTAAAAATGGTTTTTAAAGATATTGGGAAACATTTGACTTGGACTGAATTCTGATGTTTGTTGAAAGTTGATTGGAACAAAATAGAAATGAATAATGGAATGTGGTTGGTATAGTTTTTAGAAGGAGGATGGATAAATTTTATTGGTTATGTAGATTGATTGTGGGCGGTGTCCCTTGTGGGATGTTGAGATTGATTTATTGTTTATCTCGAATGATAAATACATGTGTTTTGATGTGTTTGAAAAAAATTTGGATGTCCATTTTTAAGAGGAAACCATGCCGGATTTTCAAAAAAATTTTGAACTTTGATTTTAATATCCAAAAAGGCATGTGATTTGATTTTTGGACTTTGAGATGGAATTTTACAAAGAATTTTAAAGTTGATTTTGGATTGAAAAGAAAGAAATGTTTAATTTGTATTCAAAGTTGAGATGACGATGTTGATTTTGAACTTAATTGGCATTGCAAAAATTTGAATTGTTGTAAGCATAGTACCCCCTTCTCTCATTTGTTTGAATGCGAAATGTATAGATGTGTTTTAAAGTGCCTAAATTGTTTGCAAGCATGACTTGATTTGATTTTGTGATTTTGAATTGAAAATGATAAGTCTTGTCTTCAATGCATAATATGTTTCAAATGGATCTCTTTGAAAAGTTTTAATTGGACTGAGTGCATTGTTTTGATAAAATGATCTTCCATTGATAAAATGCTTTGTGATCACACTTGTTGGGTCTCACATATTTAAAAAGGGAAATTTTTGAATTTTGTTTGATAAATGTGAAGTTGAGTTGCATATTCCTTCCATTGTTGTTCATTCATTGTATGATTCTTATCATGAAGTTTTTCTATAATGCAATTGAATGTTTTGACCCAAAAGCTTTTAAAAATTCCAATTTTGCCCTAAAAGTATTGAAAATTTCCAAAGTTGACCCTTCTTGGAATTGAAGCTTGTTCCATTTCATTCCTTTGCATCCATTTGAAAATGTTAAGTGCCTTTGAACTTGTTTATGATATATTTCTTGATTCTTGGCAAGCTAGGGCCTAAGTTTAAGGTCTCTTGCTCATCCTTATCATGATTCATGATTCTTGAGTTATTTAACTGCATGATTTGGATGTCGTATCTGTTCTAAAACTCTGAGGCTATGCTTGTTTTGTTTCCATGCCATTATCTTGATGTCTTATACACTTGTGATATATTCTTGATGACCGAGGTTTTTTCCGGTCTAGATTCTGATTTCCCGATGGTAAGCTTCTTGTATTCTCCATATTTAACCATTCTCTGCTTCATTTAAGCATTAGAGGAGGTCATGAGCCATGAGTGATCATAGGATGCTGATTTTGTTGCATTACAGTACAGGATATTTCTTTGTCTGAGGTTGTTGATTTTATATGCATCATTCTAATATATGCGATCTAGTTGCATACCATGTCTAAGATTCATTCTTAAACTTGCTTGTCACAACATGCCGTGGATTGTAGTGTTTTGCAACCGTGCATTTTGCTTAGTCTTTATTACATAACATGCCTATTTTTTGAGTCCAAGTTTGACAGTTGCCATGTTTATATGCTTCATGTTATCCTGCTTACTATATTTGATCTTCACTATTGCACTTGTACGCATTCTTGCTTAGGAATTGATACGATGTCATCTTAGTGTCTACTTCTCATATCTTTGCAGCATCTACTTGAGTTTTAGGTTTGTGAATGCACGTTGCATCATTTATGCACATCACAAACCTATGCTTGTCCTATTGATCATATTTCTGCTCCACATGTTCCATATGTGATTTTTCTGCCCTCTATGCCATTATTGTATATCTGATCTGTTGTGTTTAGCTGAAGCATGTAGGATGTTAATTCTGAAGCTTTCTTATTCATTTTTTGCACAAGCATGATCCTATTTATATATTCTATCTGTTTTTACTTGATTTAGACATGCTTTGTGTTTTCTTATCAGTTGCTTACCTTATCCTTAACCTATGCATTAATTTATATATGTGTTTTTGCAGATGCGGCATAGAAGAAAGACTCTTGCTAGGAAGTGAGTTGACAGAGTTCCACAGCCTCCATCTTCAGTTACAGAGCCTTCATCTTCTTCATCTACGACATCAGTCCAGTCTGAGCCATCCGCCATAGATGCCAAGCATGCATTTATCCGAGAGGTCCCCGTTGAGTCTTGCACCAGTAAGACACGGGAGACTGAGTGCAGATTTGGTAGAGACCTATTCTCTACCTTGGATCAGACCAAATGGTCTTATGATAAGTTTGTGAGGCGGGGTATTGATGCCATCATGACTCCAACAGACACAGTCATCTACCCCCGGTTGGTTGCTTTATTCTACCAATGCCTCCGGATGGATGAGGATGACAGACTTCTCTTACACACTACCATTGACGGTTAGGGGATCGATATTTCTCTCCCAGCCATAGCTGCTGCCAGTCGATGCCCCCACACTTCTCCATTAGCTGATGATACTCAGGAGCTTCTGTACCCTACACATCCACCATTTCCCACTGAGCTGACCATGGTAGCTACAGTATCTCCACAGGTAGCATATGAGGGGCACACTTTTGCAGACCGGGTCAAGATTGATCCCCGGTACTAGTTCTTCAATTCAGTGCTGCACCTCAATGCATCCCTACAAGTAATGGCACTTAGAGGCGAGAAGGGATATTCTAGGCTTTGTATTATTTAGATTAGGGGTATTGGATCTTTATTCATGCGCTTATATGGGAGCTCATGCATAAGTTCTAGAAGAACTTGCATCACACGCACAGAACTAGAGCAGAGACCTAGCCTTTAACTTTTGGCCATTTGATTACCTAGATGCTTCTAGACCAGGGGTATCAGTTTAACTATGAGGAGATTCTAGAGCCTGATGCAGAGCGAGTAAAGAGAGCTTATGACCTAGCCCGATAGAATAAAACTTTTAATTCATACCGTAAGAACAGAACAAATAGGGATATGAAGAGACATAAGGCGCAGCTACAGAGAGAGGCAGCACAGGCAGCCGCAGCAGGCGATACCCCAGAGGATGACACAACAAATAAATCTCCCCCCAGGTTGAGACATCACATTACTACTTCAGGTTCTACCTCTTAGCCAGATGTACCTACTGCATCTCAGTAGACTAGCCCTTCACATGCCCCTCTTACTGACCCGACAGCCCATACCAGCACTGATTTTAGTTACAGATCAGAAGTAGCACAGCTGTACATAGATTTCATATCTTTCAAAGCTGATATGATTGGGTGGAACAACGATGTCACGAGGAGGCATGATGACCTGGTGAGTAGATATGACGACTTGGTGGGGAGGCACGATGATTTAGTTCGACGATCAGATGAGCTGCGAGCAAATGTAGCTAAGGTGAGACGTGAGCTATGCACCCTGCGCACTGACCTTACTGATTCTTTAATTCGCCACAGCACCAAGATGTCTGCCATTCTGCAGCGTAATGCGGACATGATTACTCCAGATCCTACCATCAGATTTCATTCTTTCTCTCTCCTACTCTTTACCTATCTGATATTTGCACTACTATGACTGTGATATTTCTGCACCATTTATATACTTGCACTGGTTTTGGATATTGTTTAGATATTTATTTTGATATTATTTGGATGTTTCAGATATTTTTGGATATTATTGCTTCCATTGCACTGATATGATCTGTCGATATTTGATCCTACACTTATACTTTGTATATGGATTTTTAGATTTCTGATATTAGTTTTGGGATGCTATGAGCTTCACATTGCTACATGCCATGATTTTTGCCCAGTTCTCAGTTTCACTTCTCTTTTAGATCATTGATGCATATTCTTTGACAGTTGCTTCGTGTGACCATTTTCAGACAGGTTTTCAGAATCTAAGTTTGGGGGTGTGACTTCCAAAGCTAAGCTTTCGTTGCTGGGTCCCTTGTGCTTCACTTATTTGGTATACTTTTTCCATTATCTGTTGCTTCTTTGCACATTAAGGACAATGCACATATTAAGTTTGGGGGTGTATTTGCATACTTTACATGTCGCACTTACTTTCTATTCATGTGATATGATTTGAGAGTCTTGGGCGATGATTTTGATCTTTTGAGGACTATGATACTTAGAATTTACAAAAATTGCTTGACTTGAGAGTCCAATACTCCTTGTATGCCTTGTGGATGCCATTTAGGAGTAAATTTTTCAAAAGATTGATATCTTGTTTGCATTTATAGTCCACATCATCTTGATTGTGTGATTGTTTTGAGATTCACCCTAGGATTCTACACTACTACAGGCGCACACTAGCATTCATTTATGGGGTATATGCTTTATTGATTATTGAATTGGTTATATCCCAATTGAGATAGTAGTGCATTGAAAGGTTTCATCTTGACAAAAGTAGATAACAATCCCTTTTCTTTGAGTAACCGGGATTCTAGCTTCATTAAGCACTGAATTTCTCGTGCCGAAAGATGGAAGGCCCAAACTCTAGGTTAATAATTGAATGCTGATAAGCGCCGAATATTGCATATTCAAGCACCCTTTCTTGCATTAGTTAAATCTGTTAATGGAGTAGAATGTACAATTTTAATTTATTTTTGCACTTTTGTCTTATTTTAGGTCGGTCTCCCTGAATTTGATCAAAGAAGCGGTTTTGGCATCAATTATGTTGAAATACGTGCGCGGTGCCGGGGAGTCATCTTTTGGACCTAATTTCTCTTGTTGCCGTTTTATGAAGTCATGACTGAGTGTTCGTCATAGGATTGCATCCACGGTCCGGCTTGAAGAAGGCTTGCAAGAAGCCTTGAAAATGTGGCAAAGGCAAGCTCCCGCGGGTGCCCGCCGAATGCCTCACCTCTCTGTCTAGTTTCGCGGTGCCTTGCAGAAGCCCCCGCAGTAGCTCCTGCGCAACATCGCGGGCGCCCTTCAAACATGCCAGTACCATCCTCGCGAGCCGCAGCTTCCGCGGGCGCCCTTCGGCCCTCTGTAGGCAGTTCACCTGCCCCTTTTTTTCAGCATTTTTGTTCCCTTATCTTCTTTTTATGTGGTGGAGATTGAGCCAGAGGGGGGAGCTCGGGATTATGGAGTATGGGGAGTAGGTTTTGGAAGGATAAGAAGGGGGTATGATCATACATATCTCATATCTCAAATTTGAAGACCTAGAGTGAAGGTGGAGAACTTTTTGGGTGTTCTTGGAGCTCAAGGTGCAACAATGGAGAATTCTTCTTCTTCCTTCTCTCCACTCCTTGCATTAATGGGTAACTAAACCTCCATCTAAGGAGGTGATGATGCCTTCCCTTGTAATCATGTTTTAGATTAGGCTCTGTTTTAGGGATAAATATCTATAATTTTTGGTCTTCTCATAATCTAGAGCATATTACTTTTTGTAATGAATTTCAATGTTCATAAATAATTGATGTAAGTTAATTATCTTGTCTTTGATGATCCTTATATTAATCTTAATGCTTACACTTTCATGGTGCCAATGGAAATAAGATTATGAGTGGTTTTCATGGCATGTTGATAGAGAAACTTGATAGTCCATTGCTTAGGTATTCCCTTTGATGGTTTATACTTGATTCCTAGCTTCATGTGCTTTATCATTTGATTAATGGCTTGATGGTCTTTTGCTTAAGGTAGTAGGTTTGATGCTACTCCCTAGTTTAGGTAGTTCAAATGTATGAACTTTTGATGGATCATTCTTGTTCTGATTTAATGAACTTCTTGATGATTATAGGGTAACCATGTCGTAACAACCCGGTCATTTGCCTTCCTTTCCTTTTTCTTGAAATTTTACGAATGAATTTTTTTTGTTTAATTTTCTTTTCTGAGCTCTGTTTCGTGTCGCTTAGTGTCATCTCGAGTGCTCATAATTGGTTTCTGAGACTCTTTCATGTGAATTGACAACTTCCTTTGAAGACCGAATCATTTTCGCATTTTTCGTTTTTCAGACACTATGCGTTATTTCGTCTTTTCCCTATTCTGTCATTTTCCCTATTTCGTCTTATCTCTGTTTGTCAGTTTTTGGCACAACCTCACTTCTCATGCTCAGAGTTGGTTTTTGACTTCATGTGCCTTCATCTTAAGTGGTTTCCTCGAAATACGTATCTTTACTTTTGCAAGAAAGTACTCTGGTTGCTCCCGGTGTCCATAGGGGTATGGATGCAAAGTTCTTTGAAATTATTTTCTTTTCTTGGGGTATTTTTCATAAATATCTTTTGAAGATATTTTATTTCAGGGGCATCTAAGAAAATATCTTTTGGAAGATATTTTCATTCTGGGGCAGTTTCGCAGTTAACCCTTTTTGTAGGGGCCATTGTGCAATTAACGAAAGTTATTGCAAAATGTCTTATTTGGAGCCTGGATCCTCGTACGGGATTCATTTTCACTTTTTCTTGACTTGTAAATTCATAGAATTTCCTCTTGGTCGATGTTTTCCAGTTTCGGGGTTTCTGGCCCCGGTTTTCGCCAAACTTGTTTTAGGCATAACTTTCTGTTCAGGACTCAGTTTTTGACTCTGTTTCTTCTGTTGTTCATATTTTATCATTTTGAATCTTTTTTGTTCACAAAGTTTTGCCATTTGAGCGCGTCTGCTCAAATTTTACTTTTTCGGACCCGGCGGGGCCCGTTCGGGGCACTTTTTGAGATTTCTATAAAAGGGGGGTGAGATATTTCATTTTTCATCTTCTCCCCTCTTCATACACGACCTAGAGCTCCCATGGCAGCCCAAGGGGTGCTTCCATCTTCTCTCTCCTCTTTTGGTTCACTTTTCCTTAATGGAAAGTCTTCGGCCTTAACGTTTGTTGTTCCCATCGCCGTGCTCTACCTTTCCCCCTTATTAGAATTCAGTTTTGACCATTTCTTGTGTTTGGTTTTGAAGTCAAGTTATGATTTTGATGGGGCTTTCATGGGGGTAATGTTCACGGCGTTGTCCCCGACAAAACCTAGTAGTTTCGTCAGATTCGGAGCCGTTCCATTTTGATGGCATTTGAGATTTTCGTCTCAAATTGAGGTAGGGGATGTTTTAGGTTTAAATTCTTGTTATATAGCATGCTTGTGATGCTTATACTACTTGTTTGCATGATTAAATATAAAATCTAGAGATTTTATTATTTATTTTTCTTGTACGGGATCTAATTTTTCCGGTTGCTCATGACTTGGTTTAAACATGTAGCATGATTTTATATTACCCCTTGATATGCTCATTGTCGTGTATTAAAATTGGAACATTTGAATAAGTATTAAAGATTTTATTTAATATTTATCTTTGGTGAAAGATTAATTCACATGGCCTTAAGTAGCTTAAAATCAATATGTGTTAGCATATTAAATTAGGCCTTTGCATGCTCTCCAACATAGTTGAATTTGAAAGTAATTAGAGGTGTTTTGAAAATTAGTAATTATTAATTAATTTGCTTCGAGTGTACTATTCACTCCATTTAAATTCTGACTTGATAATCTTGACTTACATGCCATATAGCTTCACATATGTTTGATTTAGAATATTCGGTTAGGTTTTCAAACCTTTCATTTAATTAAATTCCTTGTTTAAGATTTAATCCTCATGGTGATATACAACTTGGAATTAAATTGTGGCATGCTAGAAAATTAAGCTTTGGTGTGGTTGTTCACATATATTAAATTGGGATTAATTGCATGAGAATTGCAACTTTTAATTTATATTTAACTCTAGTGAAAGGTTAAGTCACATGGTCTTAAATTGAATGAAATAAACTTGTAATGTGATATTACATTAGTCCTTGGCATATTCTCTAAGATATGTTAAATTGAGAGCATTTGGTTAAGTTTGAAAATCTAAAGATTTTAATTAAAAGAATTAATTAAAATCTATTTTGTGGTCCCATTAGCTGAATTAAGATTTAATTGTGGACCATTTGAAGTTGCTTTAGAACCTTGGTAGCATGATTTAATTAGAGTTCTACTTTGTTGTTCCAATAACCTAATTGAGTTTTAGAATGGATATAGGTGATGACCATGCCATGTTCTTTAATATGTATTAATTTGAGGTTATTTGAAATTGAATTAGAATCTAGGGGATTTAATTATTTTTATTTAATTAAATTCTATCGAATTGAGCCATAGATTTAATTGTGTTTGAAAGTCGTTTTTATATCAAAATCATAGACTTGGACTTGTTGTATATTCATTTGGTTATGTTTTGAACATTGGATAACATAGTTGCTATGTTTGTATTCATGAGAATATGTTTTCCTTATTGAATATATTGTTGCCTTGTGTAACGATTTGCACACTTCGTGTTTAACATCTTTCATGCATAGCGTGTAACGAATCGCACACTGAAGATTCGACATTCATCATATCATATTAGTTTTGGATTTAGAGCATGTATTGTATAGGTTTCCAAATTTGGTTGTGCTTAGTAGATAGTTGATTATCTTGCATATTCCTGTTGATATATGCGTTGTTGTACAACTTGTTGATTTTGGAAACTTGGGGATGTCGTTGTTTGACTATGGCTAGGACGTGGTTCTAGTACGGGGGATAGTCCCTCTATATATAGTCTAGTGCGCACATAGGGAGGTTACCCATAGGCTAGTAACCCTAAAGTAACTATGTTGTCAGTCTGATCCGGCGTGACATCCGAGTATCCACTTTGTTTGATTTCGCATTTCATTTTCAATTTGATAACTAGATAATGTTGTAACTTGTTGTTTCTTATTTGTCGTTCCATTTTAAGTTACAGGATGTTAACTTTTCGAAATTATGCTTTATGCGTTGTATTGGAAGTTCTAATGTTGGTTAAATTGCATCGATATTGAAAATCGTGTTTTGACGTTCTAATAAAGCTTAGGATTGATCCTATTGATTCTTTTATAACATAGACATTTGGTGGCATGAACCACTACTGTTATTTTGTGCTTTAGATCCTAAGTTGATGGCTTTGAGAACTGAAACCTTGTTGTATTGTATAACATGCTCTTTTGTTGTTGAATTGCATGGATAATGTGATTCTTGTTAACTTATATTCAACTATGCTTTTGTTATGTTGTATGGATTACTCTAGACCTAGTTCAATTGTATTGAAAATGTAATTCATGTTAATATATGCTCAAGCATTCTTCTTGTCGTGTTCTTTAGATTATCCCAACTATGATTCGTTTCATACACGTATGTATACCATGATTCTTGTTGCTTAGACTCTAAGGTAGCTTTGGATGCTCCCCGAGTCTCACTTGGACATAGACTTTAGGTGGCATGAGCCTCTTTAACATGTTTCACCTTAAGGTGATAAATCTGTAAAATGCTAGGTCGATGCATGCTCATCTCCTACGAGTAGCTTTATGTTACTCACCCCTATGATACTGGGGCATATTTCAGGTATGAAGACTTGGTTCGTGAAGCCTAGCATTCCTTGGATGTCGAGTAGCTTTCAAGTTTCCATTTCATACAAATGTTAGCATGAAATGTCATTTTGTAGACTTATATGTCAAATTATGTATATTTGATTCCATGTATGTAATGTGTACTTAAGTACACTCCTTTCAATGTATTTGATATGTATGAGATAAGACCGGAGGCCAATGACATGTATATTGTATTTTATGCAACTTTTTAACTTCATGAAATATTGTGAAAATCTTTAAAAATCGCAAGTCATTCCTTCACCACGGTTGCATCGGGTGTGGGAATTCCATTTTCATTCTTTTATAGGGTCTTATTAATCTTGTATGAAGTGTGGCCAAGGGCCAAACGGTCATTTGATCCCGTTTTGCATTTTTGGATTCCATGTTCTCCATTCCAAGTCCATTTTTGCCTTTTTGCCCTTTGGGGGGTTGGATTTTGCATCGGCTATATTTTTAAGCCATGGACCATTGTAGCACGTCTAAATAGGTAAGTTACGTTTGTGTGCATAGTCATTTCCGGGCAAAACCTCATCGTTTGTGTTTTGAGCCTCTTGTGAATTCGTTTCGCATTTTTTTTGCATATTCTGATCTAGGGGCATTATGGACCTTTCACCTCAGTTTTATTTTCTTCTTTCGATATGGTCGCTTAGAAAACGTGATTTTAGGGAGGGTTTCTTTTTCGTGTTTTTCCAGAAAAGGTCGTCTTGGTACCGGAAATCCCTCATGAAGTTTCAACTTCCAGTTTTCATTTAGCAGCTTTATGACCCTCTTGTTCAGTTCTGATCTAGGGGCATTTTGGGGATTTCACATTGAGTTTTTTTCGATTCCATCCACTATGTCGGGTAGAAAACTCAATTTTAGGGGGGGTTTCTTCTTCGTGTTTTTCCAGAAAAACTCATCTTGACCTCCGTTTCAGGCCTCAGTTCTGGGCAGATAAAAAAAAATGTAGCAGCAGCCAAGGGCTGCCACCAGCCATGTCCTTGGGCACCGGCATGCATGCCGGTGGGCTCGCGCATGGGCGCCGTGTGCGCCATGGCCCCTCGTCGGGCCGCCGCGACGTCAATTCTTCTTTTGGGCTTTTCTCCTTCGTCCGGACTCCGATTCAAGTGAATTTTTTTTTTAACTTGACCAATTTTTCGTTGTCTTTCCAACGGTGTGCTCGGTTGCACCCGATTCGTCATGCCGTTTCTCCTTCGTTCAGACTCCGAATCATGCGATTCTTGAGTCCATCTTGATTAGTTTTTCATTGTCCTTCCAGTGGTGTGCTCGGTGGCACCCGAATCTATAGTTTTCAAAAATGACTATTTTGCCCCTGGGGGCTTATTTGTCATATTTTCGATCTTTTGCTTCCGCATCAGTTCTTGTTGAGTTCCACGACCTCATGGAAGGTCACTTTGACTTCTTAGAGTCTTGTTTTCTATTTTTGCTTCAGCATTCGGATCCGTTATCGGATCATCCTTATGGTTCATCACAGGACACGCTGGCCTAAAAACCAGGGTCGTCTCACATGTGTTGCTATATAATTCTTGTCCATTATATATATATTATCTATTCCCAATTTTGTCTTGATCTAGCATGTGTTTAGGGTTTAGTGCGGATTCACTTCCCTAGTTCTTTTTAATTGTCTTTGCCTATCTATTTCGTAGCATTACCATTTTATACATTTCTCAATTCATAGTTTTAGGGATAAACCAACAAATCCTCTATAAACCTCCCTTATCATTCTAAAAGATGATTTTAGACACTTAGGTTGCCATAAATTAGCGTAGTCCCAGTGGTTCGACTTACCCGACCAATAGCCCTATTTTACAGTGATTTGTACTATTGCAAAACGGGTTGATTTATAATTATAATCGATCTGTCGATCAATTTTTGGCGCCGTTGCCGGGGACTGCAAACGGTTTAGCAACCAAGGTTCTAGGGTTAATTTTAGTTTGATTGTTAATATTGTGATTTATGAATATTTCTTGTGCGGTTTTGACCATCTTTGTGTTTTAAGTGTTTGTGAGATTCTAGGGACTCAAGGCTTACCGGAAGAACACTAGCGAATCTGTAAGTCTAGAGGACTTCAGGTAAACCTCTTGACCTTCTAGTTTTGAATTTGTAATATATCGTGCATGTGTTAAATTTAGTGATAGTTAAATTGTGAGCCCTTGTCGAGGCTATTTTATTGTATATTCTCAATTGCAAGCATCGGTTCTTGTCGTGGCCAATTTTATTTCTGTCTTGATAATTAAGGAGAAAGGGAACATCGTATGTGGAGTTGTGGAAGATGAATTGTTGTGATGATTGTGTTGCGAATTGTTGATGTTTGGCCGTAAATCACTTTCCCTACCCACAATTGACTCGCCAATTGATATAAATTCACTTGAAAGAACTCTTAGACGAAACCTTAGGGAATCCTTTCATATAAGAGAACTTGAAACTGAATTTAACACAATGGCGAATAATGAAGAAAATTTTGGGGAATCAAGGGGTTAATAATGAGAGGGCCGAAATTCCAAATATAGAGCCAATGACTCTCAAAGACCATTTCATCCCTACCACCTATGCTTTATCCTCATGCATAGTGACGCCAAACATCGATGCGGCTCAATATGAGATCAAATCAAGTACCATTCAAATGCTTCCATCTTTCCATAGCTTCGATAATGAAGATCCATATAAACATCTTGATGAGTTCCTTGAGATCTGTTCAACCATCAGGTTGCGCGGTTTCCCTGAAAATGCACTCCATTTGCATCTTTTCCCATTTTCCTTAAAAGATAGGGCAAAGTATTGGTTGAACTCCCTTGCTGCAAATTCCATCACTTCTTGGGCTCAATTACAGCAAGAATTCCTTAAGAAGTATTATCCAGTGAGTAAAACCAACCAAATGAGACGTTCCATTCTTAGCTTTTCTCAAACGGATGGAGAACAACTCCACGAGACTTGGGAAAGGTTACAAGATCTTCTTAGAAAATGTCCACATCATTTGATTCCAAAATGGCAATTAGTGCAAGCTTCTATGCTGACTTGACCAAACCCCATACATTCATGGTTGACTCTTCTTGTGGTGGGATGTTTATATCCAAGAATACGGATGAGGCTTGGACCCTACTAGAGAATTTAAGCAAAAATTTACTTCAACATAATTCTCGTAGGGCTCTGACCTCAACTAATGCAAAGAACACCAACCCTTGTCAACCAAAATCAATAAGGGAGGAATCATCTCAAGTGGATGCCACAGCTCATAAATTCTATCAATTGATGGCACCATATCTCTCTCATTCATTATCTCAAAATTCGGCAAGTTCGGTATGCTCATCATGTACTAGTCCATTCCATCTCACGGAAGGTTGCCCTACACTGGAGCAATTTTCCAATCCAAATCAAGAGCAAGCTAATGCCATGTTCTCAAGATCCGGGAATAATCTATATTCCAATACCTACAATCCGGGTTGGAGAGATCATCCAAATTTTTCGTGGAGGCAACAAGCCCCACAAAATTCCCAATTCCAACATCAAGGGCATCAAAATCAACCCTCTTCTCAATATCAAGGTAGACCATTTCAAGCCTTTTCAAGCTATCGACCTCCGTACAATCCAAATGTCTCCAATCAACCTCCGGTGTACCCAACTGATGAAATTGTGGCTGTAAACAAGCAAATGATGGAGTCATTAAATAAGAAAATTATGGATTCCAACAAGCAACTCTTGACATCTTTGCAGCCTACTCTTCAAATGGTTCACTCTCATACTCAATCCATAGCTAAGCTCGAAAATCAAGTGGGTCAAATAGCTAACTCTGTGAACCAATTGCTTCAAAAGGACAAAGGTAAGCTTCCCGCTCAACCATGTGAAAATCCTAGAAGGATGCATGCGATTGATGAAACCCCTTCATCGAGTGGGCCGAGTCATGAGCATGTTCAAGCAATCACCACCCTTAGGAGTGGTAGAGTGGTTGACAACAAGGTTGATGGAGACAAAAACGAAAAGAATCTCCTTTGCAAAATCCAAATTCAAGCTCTCCCAATCAAATTCCAAGCTCTTCTCGTCCAAATACCATTCACGGAAATCCCACACATGTTAACCCAAATGTGAAAACTACTTATGAGCCAAAAGCTCCGTTTCCTCAACGTCTTCAAGAGTCAACACATATTGGGAGCAAGAATTGTAAAATTCAAGACATGTAGGAAGTTTTTAAGCAAGTGAAGATCAACTTGCCCCTCTTGGATGCTATCAAGTAAATCCTTCCCTATGTAAAATTTCTCAAAGACTTGTGCACTCAAAAGCGCACTTCTAAAAATCATTTGCCAAAGAAAGTGAGGTTAACTGAAAATGTTAGTGCTATCATTCAGCACAGCACTCCTCCAAAGTATAAGGATCCGGGTGCCCCCACAATCTCTTGTGTCATTGGTGACAACAAAATCGAGAGGGCCCTCCTTGACTTAGGAGCTAGTGTGAATTTAATTCCATACTCAGTTTACTTACAGCTTGGTTTGGGAGATCTAAAGCCAACTTCTGTGGTTTTGCAACTTGCCAATAAATCGGTCAAGCATCCACGAGGCATTCTTGAGGATGTTATCATCAAAGTGGACAAATTCTACTTCCCGGTAGACTTTGTGGTTTTTGACACGAAACCGGTCCATGATCCAAAAAAGCACATTCCCGTGATCCTTGGTAGGCCATTCTTAGCTACGGCTAATGCATTAATTAATTGCCGAACCGGGGTGATGGACATTGCTTTTGAAAATATGCAAGTCAAACTCCACATCTTTCATGCAACTAAACATCCTTCCAATGAGGATGATTGTTTTCTTGTTGATGTCATTGATGAAGTGGTCGAAGAATCTCTCCCCTTCATTCTAAGCAAGGACCCCCTTGAAACTTGCATGTCTCATTTCGACTTCTTAAACTTTGGCATTGATCAATCCATCCAAGAAGTTAATTCTTTGCTTGATGTTGATGCTATCATGGACATTCCCCCTTGGAAAATTCCAAAAGAGCCGCTTCCTCAGCTCTCCACTACTCTTCTGGTTCCATCTCTGAAATCTCCACCACAACTTAAGCTTAAGCCGCTCCCGACCCATCTCAAGTATGTATTCCTTGGTTCAAATCAAACTCTCCCGGTCATCATTGCATCGGACCTTCTAAAGGACCAAAAAACCAACCTTTTAGTGGTGCTATAAGAGCACAAAGAAGCTATTAGTTGGGCAGTGGCTGACTTGAAAGGAATTGACCCCTTTATTTGTATGCACCGCATTCATATGGAGGAGGATGTAAAGCCTACTAAAGAGGTTCAGCGCCGGTTAAATCCTAACATGAAGGAAGTGGTAATGAAGGAAGTGATAAAATTGCTAGATGCGGGAATCATCTACCCCATCTCTGATAGCAAGTGGGTAAGCCCCACACAAGTTGTTCCCAAGTAATCCGTTCTCACCGTTGTTGAAAATTCAACGGGTGAGCTCGTGCCACAACGAACCACCACCGGGTGGCGTGTGTGTATTGACTACCGAAAGCTCAATTCGTCAACTAGGAAAGATCATTTTCCACTCCCATTTATTGATCAAATCCTAGAAAGGCTAGCCGGCCAAAGCTACTATTATTTTCTTGACGGTTACTCCGGCTATAACTAAGTGGCAATCGTCCCCCAAGATCAAGAGAAAACAACATTCACATGTCCCTTTGGAACCTTTGCCTATAGACGCATGCCTTTTGGGCTATGAAATGCTCCGGCCACGTTCCAAAGATGCATGATATCCATATTTTCCGATATGGTTGAAAAATTCTTGGAAGCTTTTGTGGACGATTTTTCCGTCTTTGGCTCCTCCTTTGATTCTTGTCTCAAAAATTATCTCTTGTGCTCCAAAGATGCAAGGAGACAAATCTAATTCTAAGCTAGGAGAAAAGCCATTTAATGGTCCAAGAAGGCATTGTTCTAAGACATGTCATCTCTAAACGGGGAATCGAGGTAGACAAGGCAAAAGTTGAATTAATCTCTAATCTTCCTCCTCCGAATTTCATCCATCAAATCCGCTCTTTTCTTGGCCATGCCAGATTCTATCATCGCTTCATCAAAGACTTTAGCAAAATCTCACGGCCCTTGTTTAATCTCTTGGCCAAGGATGTTCCATTCAATTTTGATGAAGCTTACATGCAAGCTTTCATTAAACTTCGGACTCTCCTCTCATTAGCCCCAATAATGAAACTGCCTAATTGGTCTCTCCCTTTTAAGATCATGTGTGATACATCTAACTAAGCATTAGGCGCTGTTTTGGGCCAATGTGTGGACAAGCTCCCATACGTCATTTATTATGCTAGTCGAACTTTTTCTGATGCTTAATTAAATTACACTACTACTGAAAAAGAGTTACTAGCTGTAGTTTATGCCTTGGATAAATTCCGCTCCTATCTTCTTGGTTCCAAGGTCAAAGTCTTCTCAGATCATGCTGCTCTGCGGCACTTGTTAGTGAAAAAAGAGACCAAACCTCGCCTAATTCGATGGATACTCTTACTTCAAGAGTTTAACATCAAAATCCGGGACAAAAAAGGGACTGACAATGTTGTCACCGATCATCTCTCTCGCTTACTCATTGAAAAATCCTCGAAATTTGATACCGTCCGTGATTCCTTTGCGGATGAGCAACTTTTCCAAATTTCCCATTCAAGTCTCCCTTGGTTTGCAGATATTGTCAACTACCTTGCGGTAGGTAAAATTCCCTCCAATTGGTCCAAACAGGAAAGAGACCGTTTCTTCTCCCAAGTTAAACATTTCTTTTGGGAAGATCCAGAACTGTTCAAGTATTGCCCAGACCAAATCATCCGGCGATGCATTCCCAAAACTGAGACCACTAGTATTCTAAATTTCTGTCATACTCTTACTTGTGGCGGCCATTTTAGTGCCAAAAAGACAGCCGACAAAGTCCTTCAAAGTGGATTTTATTGGCCATCCTTGTTTCGGGATGCTTACAACTTCTGCAAATCTTGTGAGCGCTGCCAAAAGCTCGGATCCATGTCTAGGAGAGACATGATGCCCCTCACTCCAATCCTAATTATCGAAATTTTCGATGTGTGGGGGATCGACTTCATAGGACCATTTCCATCTTCTTATGGCTATGAGTATATCCTTGTAGCGGTGGATTATATTTCCAAATAGGTTGAAGTCGAGGCAACCAAAACTGATGATCATAAATTCGTGATCCAATTCATTCAATCAAACATTTTCAGTCGTTTTGGTACGCCCCGAGCAATCATCAGTGACGGCGGATCTCATTTCCGAAACCATTATCTTAAATTTGTCCTCTCTCAGTACTCCGTTGTAATACCCTTAGTTTTAAAAAGGATAAAATTGGAATTTCAATTATTTTTAATAAATTATTTGAGTATATTTTTGTTTGATAATTGTTTATTTGTGGTTATTATTTGCTTTTAATTGCTTTAGTTGATTTATTTGAGATTATTTGCATTTTGTGTCTTATTTGTTTTAATTGCATTTAATTTTGTCATTTAATTAATTATTTTTATTACATTGAACTTGATAAGCTGTTTGTTTTAAAATTGACTTATTTGGTAATTGTTAAATTTAATAGGTTAAATATGTAAATCCGTTAACTAAGGTTTTAAATATGTTTTCAGTTAGGGTTTTCTTGGAGCCGTCATACAAGTATCTAACATGTATGTGACTTAAGTTTATGGGCCGACTCTAGTTTAATTAGGATTTCTGCCTTAGCTCTAGTTTAATTAGGGTTTCTAAGGGCCTATATATATATATATACGTGTAGGAGTTTCACTAAGGGTTTTGGAGAACCTTATTCACGGCACAGTGAAAATAGGACATAACAGAGAGGGAGTTGAGAGAACAGAGGCAGTCGTAAGAGCTACCAAGGACAAGAATAGAGAGGATCAAAGGAGGGTTGTGGTGGTTTAAATCACACCCATAGGAGGCTTAAAGGAAGTTAGTAGTTGCCGGAAACTTAGAGACGATGCTGGGGTTTTCATAACTGAAATCAGGCAAGTTCTTCTACTTTCTCCTTCCCTTTGGCTCGTATTCTATGCACCTAGATAATCTCTAGGGTTTAATCAATCAGTAACTGAAATTTACATGCTTAGTATATGTTATATTAATAATCTGTTTGTGTTGAAATCAAAACTGTTACAATTTCTACATGTCTCGTTCCAGTTGTTTTTCTGTAAGCATGTAATCTCTGTTGTAACTTTAGACTTAGTAATTGATTTGAACTACTGCAAACAAAACCATGGGGACATTACTGGGATGAAATAAGATCCTTAGGTTCAATGGTGAAGAGGAACAGAGGGGTTGGAATTGGACTGAAACTTCTTAGATTAGTTTCAGAGTTGTTCTTCAAGTATACTAGTTTAATGGCTTTGTTTGATCTCTGTAATTTGATTTCAAATTGTTGTAAACAAATCTTGGGGTTGATTTTAGGCTTTAATAAGACTCTTAACTTAGTTTTAAAACCAAACATAAAGATCTGGAATGCCAAGAGCCGGCTCCCACCTGTTTAGAGCCGGCTCCAAGGTGGTGGTAGAGCTGGCTCTATGCTGATTTTGGAGCCTGCTCTATTTTCCTGGAGCAGGCTCTTTCATTTTGAAGCATATAGTGACTTTTTGGCTACTGTTTGGGCACTTGGGGTTCTTGTACAGTTTTAAAACTTTAGGGGGCTTTTCAATAATTAATTTAACATGTAATCAAGGTCTTAGATTGCATAAAATACCCTCTTTGTATAAATGGAATTAACAGTGCGCTAATTAACAACTTGCGCGCGGTTAACTACTAGAAGGAAGTTAAGTTGCCTAATTTCAATTTGACAATTTAAGGTGCGACAATATGATTCTAAATTAAAGTTTGGATGTATAATGGAGTCTTTTAATTAACAAAATTAGACTTGTAGCATATTGTGGCTCTGTGCTAAAAGATTAAACAGTATACTAGTATATAACTTAGCACGCTGTTATCAGATGGAGAGAATTAACTTGCTAAATTAATTTAGCAATTTTATTTGACTATAATATGATTGACAAATAATTTTAATGCATGATAGAGTCATTGGTACATTAGATGTGATCTATGCATGCTTCGGATGCTAATTGTTGAACCTTTAAACCGTTTCCTGCAAATACATGATTTAACACTTGGATTTAAATTACTGAAACTATAAATTGTTTTTCTGCAATTATTTGGGATGGTTTTTGGATTGTAAATTGCTAAACTGTTAATTGTATGTTGTAATTTACATGGTTTGGATGTTCGTTGTGGAATCTTATATATTATTTTACAATTAATTGGATTATGATTTTGAACTATAATTGTTGTAGCATTGCATAAATTTTCTGCAATTATTTGGATATTTAGTTTTGGATTGTAAATTACTTGCTTATTATTTATATGTTGTAATTTACATGGATATGGAGGATTGTATGCACCGGTATGGGACGGTGACATACTAGGTATGGTTTAGCTCAAAACGCTAACTCCTACCTTATGGATTTTAATTGGTGAACAGTTTTACCTATTCAATCAATTATACGGATTTTGTGGATTGTATGCACCGGTATGGGACGGTGACATACTGGGGATAGACTGGTTCAAAATACTCAGTCCTACTTACTTTGGAATAAGGGTACGGGTTGTTAAATAAAATCCTCCTTATTTATATGAGTCGGTGCGGTTGAATACGCCGAACGACTTACTGGATTTCTTATGGATGAATGTGAACGGATTTTATATATATTGTTATGGTACCATGACATGAGCTTGAGTCTCATAGTCGACGGTTAGGGAGCGTATATGCAGTAGGATGCGTAGCTAGCTATGTTGGTTGAGGTATACCCTGTTAGGCTTAGGTAGTCATGCCCACTCAGGTGCGTATTGCATGTTGCCTTCTATTCAAGTTGAGACCCTCAGCATAGTCTAGTGAGAGTCCTGTAGTGTAGATATATATTTATCTATTACGGACTAGATAGTTATTGTTGAGATATCTAGGGTGTATCTGCGTATCGGGTCACTGTTTGGATTGTAGTTAGAGAAGAATTTGCATGTGGGCCTGACCCACTCTTATTTTTACAGGTGTTCGTTAGTTCCAGTCTTGGAGCTGGATCATGCTGAGCAGATATAGTCATTCACTCCACCGATGCTGTAGGACTTTGTTTCATGTTTTAGGCTTAGGGGTTTTTCCAGTCAGCTGAGTACAGTGGGATATTTTAGGGGTCCACTAGATGGATTCCCGAGTTGTATAATTTGGAGAATGATTTATATTCGTGGAGGATCAGTTGTAACAGAATAGTTTATCTGTTAATAAAATTTTATTCTGGGGTTTTTAATTATCATTCTAGTTTCTTTTCAGCAAATTTTATTTACTTCATTTGTTTTAATTATATTCTGTGTTCGATTATTGCTAATTGGTTTGATATCCTCAGGTAATCGAGCGTGGGCCTGGCCAACCCGCATCTAGAAATCCGGGGTATCACATCCGTCCTCCACAAGGTTGCCACACCTTACCATCCTCAAACGAGTGGTCAAATGGAAGTATCCAATTGGGAGATTAAGTATATCTTGGAAAAAATGGTTTGACCGGACCGCAAAGATTGGTCATTAAGACTAAACGATGAGCTTTGGGCTTACCGAACGGCTTACAAGACACCCATTGGCATGTCGCCATATTGACTTGTCTTTGGAAAAGCTTGTCATCTCCTAGTTGAACTTGAGCACCGTGCTTATTGGGCCATAAAAAGGCTCAACTTTGATCTCAAACAAGCCAGCTCTACTCGTAAATTGCAACTCAATGAACTTGAGGAACTTCGAAATGATGCGTGTGAAAGCGCTAAAATCTATAAGGCAAAGACTAAAGCTTTTCATGACAAGTACATTGTCAAAAAGTCTTTTGCCCCAGGACAAAAGGTTTGGCTTTTCAATTCTAGATTGAGACTCTTTCCCAGTAAACTCCGTTCACGGTGGGATGGTCCATATGTCATCACTGCCGTCTTCCCTCATGGTGCAGTCGAACTCCAAGATCCTACCAATGGATCTTTCTTCGAGGTTAATGGCCAACACCTTAAGCCTTATGTTGATGGCATAGTCCCAATCTGGAAAGTTGAGAAAGTCCTATTGACGGACCCAATTTATGAGGACTAGTGCGCCATGCTAAGCCTGGTTCGTCTAGCTATCGACATTAAATTTAGCATTCATGAGAAGCAATTCTTCTAAATTCTTAGCTTCCGTCTTCTACGCGTTCAGTGCCAAGACTTTCCTGGGAAGTTACAAAGTCGACCAAGAATATGCATATTTCCAAAATTGGTACGTTGGGCATTCCGACAACTCCATTTGGTTTTATTCATTATTTCCAAATCTTTGTTCAATTTCGTTAGTTCGTTCCATTTCATTCTTCGCAGTCATCACGATCCCGTGCTCTCCAATCTATGCTAGAAGTTCATGTGCTTCCGTCCGTGGGTTGACCAAACCTGACTATGCTGCACAAGGCAGCATTTCATGAGCTCCCGCGGGCGCCAGCCGCGCCACCGCGGGCGCCCGCCAAACTAGTCAGTACACTCAGGTCATCCGCGGGCGCCCGTGGAGCTCTCGTGGGCGCCTGCCACCCATTGCTGGCAGATTAAATGGGCTTTTAAGCCCATTTCCCCCCCCCCCCCCATTTTTATATCATATAAACCCTCCTCTCTCTCAACCTGTGCCCCAAACCTTCCTTTACCCCTAAATCTCTCATTCTCACTTCATTATCATCAATCCTCCTCCATCCTAATATCCATCCATCTTTCTCATCCTCTTAATCTTCCATCCCCAAACCCCAACAAGAGAGTTTTTGATTCTTCAACTTGAGATAAGTCTTCTTCTTCCTTTCTTTCAAATTGTGGATCAATGAAGGATGGGATTGATGTGGTGAAGGTTGTAGAAATTGTTGGGATTGTGCATGGTTGATTTTAGATGCAATTTTTTTGGAATTTTCACCTTTCTAACCTCATTTTGCTCTCTTCTAATTTCTACTGCATACCAGGTGTTTGACAAAAGTCCTGAACCAATTTTCTTCATTCCAATGGCTCCTAGGGTTATTTCCAAGCGTGCTAGGTCATCCGAGGGCCCTTCTAATGCTCCTCCGCCCCCAAATTGGGCTGAATGGCCAATTGAAACCAAAGCTCATTTTGACATTACACCTACTTTCGAGAGCAATGTGGAAACCGCATGGTCCATCCGCGAATTGAAGGCTCGTGGCCTAGCCTCTATTTTCAAACCGCGCTCTCATTCTTACTTCCCGCGTGTGGTCCGTCTGTTCTATGCCAACATGGTCCACTCCTGTGAGGAACTGGACAAAATTAAAACCACCATTGATGACTATGATTATGAATTCGACCTCGATGACCTTGTTATGGCTATGGATTGCCCCTTGATTTCGCCAGTGGATGAGGCGGGCCTCCCCCTTTATGTTGAAGGTCCTGATCAGCCTACCTTAGCGGACATTTTGTCATGGTCAATTCACCGGAAACAGAACCACAAGCACCAATAAATCTTTCTTACCTTGCCGGCTATGTTTCTCGATTCGGTCCTGGCCAAGAACGTCCTACCCGTGCCAGGCCATTCCGAGCAAAAGGGGGAATTTTTGAAAACCCTCTACTATGCTGAAAAGGAATGTTGGTTTTGTGTCCCACAACTTGTCAGGACCAATTGCTAAAAATCTATAAGGAGTTAATCTTGGTTCGGTTGCGTACCACCACAACCTGGGCATTCCCATTTCCATACCTTATTACAAGGTTGCTAAAAAATATGGGGTTCTGAGCTCCCCGTGGTGAACAGAAAGAGAAAGATCTATTGAACTCCACCCTTGGGGTCTGGAAGTCCAACACAGCTCAACTTCAGATGTCCCCGTCAGGCCCGCATTGGTGACGAGTTGGATTGGGGTGCTCCGGCCCCCCCTGTGGCTCCTGCTCCTCCTCCTCCTGATGCACACACTTCTCTAGCTGCCACTTTTGTCCTGCCGCCGGATGTCATGACTCGCGCCGACTATCTCGCCTTGGAATCTTATCTCGATGCTTTTTCCTTACACTTTGATGCTATAGAGGGTGCCGTCCAGAAAACCCAGGAAAGTCAAGAGATTTTGCAGGCTATGCTCCAGTCATTGATTGACCGAGCGCCAAGCGCACCTGGTGCTTCATCCTCCATGCCGATGGAGGATTGATTTCCTGTTTCTCGTTTTATTTCCCTTTTGCAGTAGTACTACTTTTAGACTTCTTTTGGGCCGCGTTTGGCATTTATTTTCCAAGTTCTTTTAAACTTTTAACTGTATCTCTTTTGTTATTTTGCATGGATTTTAGCTTTGAAATAAATTGCAGTCATCGTTAGTAATTTTTGGATTCATTTGATTCTTGCTCTGTATAGATGCTTTTGACAGGTGTTTGATTTCAAGTTTGGGGGTATGCTCTTAGAATTCACAAAGTGGCTTATTTTTGCACCGCCACTCTATTCCTCCTCAACTTGGTACTATTGTGCTTCGCACTCTCCAGTTTTCTTTCTAATTCTCTTATCCTTTGTCTTCTCACATTGAGGACAATGTGACATTCAAGTTTGGGGGTGCATGTGCTTTCATTCGTATGATTTTTGCTCATTTTTGATGCTCATAAGTTAATAAAATCATGTTGTTGAAAGCAATGATAGTGTAACTATGGAACTTGTTAAAGGTTGAAGCATGTACTTAATACTTTGTGTATAGAAGCCAAGATAATTTTTGAAAATAAGGAAACTTTTGAAATAAGCATATTGATTCATAGTTTGTTTGTATAAAGACTTCAATTAAATTTTTGTCGGATTTCCTACTCTTTTATGCTTCACATTGCATATTTGCACACCGGAAACCTAATTGTGAGGCATGTAACCCAAATTGACCTTGATCGGGACTCAGTGATCTGAATTAATGACCCTAATGAATGGATACTGTTGGCATTTAAGTTAAAAAAAATAAAAAATAAAAAAATAAAATAAAATAAAATAAATAAGAAAAAAAAAAAAGAGAGAAATCAATGACGAGTCGAAGTTCGTAGCCTTTCCAGCTTGAGTTATTAAGCCCTATGAGTGTTTCTACACTTAGCACCCTAAGACCATCTGGTTTGGGAGTTATTGGCCTAACACTTGTTGTATGGGTTGGTTAGAAAGCTTAAAGAACCTAGACATTGCACGGTTATTCAAAAAAAAAAAAAAAAATTTGGTTCATCAAAGTTCATAGCCTTTCCAGCTCGAGTTATTAAGCCCTAGGAGTGTTTCTACACTTAGCACCCTAAAGCCATCTGGTTTGGGAGTTGTTGGCCTAACGCTTGCTACATGGGTTGGTTAGAAAGCTTAAGGGATTTTGGCATTGCACAACCAATAGTTTGCTTTCATTTGTGTGAACAATAGAATTCTCAATAACCAACAAAAGTTACATTGTAATAAAATTATGCCATGGGGATCTCATTTTGAAGGAGATTTAAGGATGTGAAAATTGTCCTTGGGATTGGAAAAAGAGGGTAAAAACCATACATTGGGAATTCGGCTCACTTTCACTGAAGTTAGAGTTCATGTTATTCAACAAATGATAATTGAAGTTTTTATATAGAGCTTAATGATTGATGCATTTAAGATTGAAATCATTTTTGCCATTTTGATTATTAAGGCTTTATATATGCAAGGTAGTCTATTTAATGGAACTTCCTCCAATTTTTTGTCATTCTACGTTACATTTGAGCTTCATAGATAAATTTCTTGCTTAATAATTGATGCATGTTGTCATTTTTGCTAGATTTTATATTTTATTTTGCTAAGGGACTAGCAAAATGTAAGTTTGGGGGTCTGATAAGCGCCGAATATTACATATTCAAGCGCCCTTTCTTGCATTAGTTAAGTCTGTTAATGGAGTAGAATGTACAGTTTTAATTTATTTTTGCACTTTTGTCTTGTTTCAGGTCGGTCTCCCTGAATTTGATCAAAGAAGCGGTTTTGGCATCAATTATGTTGAAATACATGCGCAGTGCTGGGGAGTCATCTTTTGGACCTGACTTCTCCTGTTGCCGTTTTATGAAGTCATGACTGAGTGTTCGTCGTGGGAGTGCATCCACGGTCCGGCTTGAAGAAGGCTTGCAAGAAGCCTTGAAAATGTGGCAAAGGCAAGCTCCCGCGGGCGCCCGCCGAATGCCTCACCTCTCTGTCTAATTTCGCGGTGTCTTGCAGAAGCCCCCACAATAGCTCCCGCACAACACCGTGGGCGTCCGCCAAACATGCCAGTACCATCCTCGCGAGCCGCATTTTCCGCGGGCTCCCGCCGGCCCTCTGTAGGCAGTTCACCTGCCCCTTTTTTTCAGCATTTTTGTTCCCTTATCTTCCTTTTATGTGGTGGAGATTGAGCCAGAGGGCGGAGCTTGGGATTTTGGAGTATGGGGAGTAGGTTTTGGAAGGATAAGAAGGGGGTATGATCATACATATCTCATATCTCAAATTTGAAGAGCTACAGTGGAGGTGGAGAACTTTTTGGGTGTTCTTAGAGCTCAAGGTGCAACAATGGAGAATTCTTCTTCTTCCTTCTCTCCACTCCTTGCATTAATGGATAACTAAACCTCCATCTAGGGAGGTGATGATGCCTTCCCTTGTAATCATGTTTTAGATTAGGCTCTATTTTGGGGATAAATATGTATAATTTTTGGTCTTCTCATAATCTAAAGCATATTACTTTTTGTAATGAATTTCAATGTTCATAAATGATTGATGTAAGTTAATTATCTTGTCTTTGATGATCCCTATATTAATCTTAATGCTTACATTTTTATGGTGACAATGGAAATAAGATTATGAGTGGTTTTCATGGCATGTTGATAGAGAAACTTGATAGTCCATTGCTTAGGTATTCCTTTTGATGGTTTATACTTGATTCCTAACTTCATGTGCTTTATCATTTGATTAATGGCCTGATGGTCTTTTGCTTAAGGTAGTAGGTTTGATGCTACACCCTAGTTTAGGTAGTTCAAATGTATGAACTTTTGATGGATCATTCTTGTTCTGATTTAATGAACTTCTTGATAATTATAGGGTAACCATGTGTTGCTATATAATTCTTGACCATTATATATATATATTATCTATCCCCAATTTAGTCTTGATCTAGTATGTGTTTAGGGTTTAGTGCGGATTCACTTCCCTAATTCTTTTTAATTGTCTTTGCCTATCTATTTCGTAGCATTACCATTTTATGCATTTCTCAATTCATAGTTTTAGTGACAAACCAACAAATCCTCTATAAACCTCCCTTGCATTCTAAAAGATGATTTTAGACACTTAGGTTGCCATAAATTAGCGCAGTCCCAGAGGTTCGACTTACCCGACCAATAGCCCTATTTTACAGTGATTTGTGTTATTGCAAAACGGGTTGATTTATAATTGTAATCGATCCGTCGATCAAATGCTAAAAAAAAAAAAAAAAAAAAGTTGCAAAAGCAAATAAAAAAGTGAGGACTTTTCCCAAAAGGCGAGAAGTGGGAAATGATTAAATGAAGGTTACTTTGATTTGTAACCTAGTTAATTTGAGCTTGTAAGTCCTTAGGGGTGTTTAAACACCTAATGCCCTAAAGCCGTCCAGTTTGGGAGTCAATGACCTAACGCTCGACCTCATGAATCGCTAGAAAGCTTAATAAATCAACACATTGCACCATGCTTCCATCTTTGATCCTCTAGGTTAGTAAAAAAAAAAAAAAAATTGATTGAGTTAAAAGAATAAGCGCACATAGATGAATAAAGCTTTAATAAAAGGTCCACTCTTTGTTTTGATGATCGGAACTAGATTTGTGTGCTAGTTTGAGGGTAAGGAAGTGATCATTTCTCTAATTCGCTTAGATAACAATATATTTGATGCCAATTCACTTAAAAGGATTTTAGAGTTGTTTTAATTTACATGATCATTGTCTTGATGTGTGGAAGACCATACTTGCTTGCTTGATGTTGAAATTTTGGGAGATTGCTTAGAAAGGGTTAAAAATTTACATACTTGAAGTAGTTTTCTCCCAATGCTTGTTCTGTATATTGGTGCCTCTCTTGTTAGAAAGAGCTCAATGTTTGTGGGTATCATTTCTGAAAACCCTCACGAGACTTCACTCATCCACTAGGGTAACCTGGGGGTTTAAAAGGCTTATTGCATACGTTAAATGCAATCGTGTTCCCTACAAAAGTGGCACTATCATTTTATTGCTTTGTAGTTCATAGTAGTTTAGTTGCTTATTTCTTTATTTTCCTTGTAGTTTATTGCTAGGGACTAGAAATTTCTAAGTTTGGGGGTGTGATAAGTGCTCAAATGTGACGCATTTTAGCACCTAAGCTAAGGTATTTTAGTCCATTCATCTATCTTACTTTCATGTCTTAATAACTTATTTGTGTTTTTGCTTATTTCAGGTTAATAAAGTTCAAACAGGCTAATAAGAGCCATTTAACTCAATTTTGGCGCTAAGGAGCAAAGTTGGAAAGAAGCCAAGAAAAATGCACCAGGGGAACTTCGATCGATCGAAGTGAAATCCCGATCAATCAAAGAGGTCTACAATCGATCGAAATGTGGCGGTGCCAGCTCAGCTAATTGGATAAAGCCTGGAAGATATTTTCAAGCCACATCAACTTCAATCAATTAAAGCTAAGTGTTTGATCGAAATGCTTGCTAGCAGTGAGCTGTTTAATTCCCGAGCACGCCGATTTCTACCTAACTTCTGTAGTTGCGAATTTCCTTCAATCATAGGCTGTAATTCTGACTTGGTTCTTACTCAAAGGTGTATGTAATTGATTTATTGAATATTATTATATGATCTATCATAGAGAGATTATTAAAAAACAGAGAAAAATAATTTTTCCGCTCTAGAACTAGGGTTTTGGAAAGAAAGCAAGGATGAAGATGATGATGCCAATCTCCAAGCTAGCCCTTGAGGGTTCCATGTCCACTATAATGAGTGGCTAAAATCCTTCTCTTGGGGCTAAAGATAGCCCATAGGATTGCTTCTCAAACCTAGCTTTTGTGTATTTTTGGGGATTTTAGTTGTAATAGATGTTTTGACCATGAATAAATATAGATCTTTTAATTTCTACTTAATTTGTATGGATTAATGCTTTCAATTGATCATTTGGCTCTAATCATATGTCTATATATGCTAGAATTGATGGTCATATTTTTATCTCTAGATTTAATGAAGTTGATATATGTCTATGTGTGTTGATGATGTTAATCTAGTGACGGTCAAGGCATGGTGCTTAATGGAACACTCTTGTGATTTATTTGATGGTTCACACTTGTTTCTTGATAGGTTGTATCACATATCTAGTTGAATTAGTTTAATTTCATGTTTCTAGCCTAGTTGTAGTGTAATTGCTTTAATTTCTTAGGTAGGTGAACAATCCATTCTTGTTTCTTGATGTTCTATACTTGTGAAGGCAAAGAGTGCATGTCTCTAGATATTTGTGTGCGCATTAATTGTGGTTTAATTGAATAATTTTGGTCTCATTTAATAGGTTGTGCTATTCATTAAAATTGGCTTAACAATCTATACTTATTTGCCATCCATGCTTAGTTTCAATTGCTGTTACACACACACAAGTTACAATTTAAATATCCCCATTAATGTACAATTGTTAGTGTTTGATGAAGTGAAGCTTAGTGGTGACTCTAAGCCACAAGACCTCTTTCTCTTATATTTTTTCCCTACTTTCTAGATTGTTTTTTACTTATATAAATCTTTAATTGCATTGTAGTTTAATTAATCAATCACCAACAATCTTTGATCACTCGACCTACTAATCCGACATTAATTTCCATCACAAATACACCTCTTTTCCCTTGGGACGATCCCTACTCACTCTAGTTATATTTTTAGCTGGAAATGGTAGTGGCATTTTCTAAATTTAAACTTGGCCACACTACACACTTTTGCATGCAATTCGGTGCATTAGCATGACACACACCACATATAAGGCGCAAGTATACTAAATGGAGTTCAGATACACAAACAAGGATACCATTTCAAGTTTACTAAGTGAGTTACAGTTACACGAAACAAGTATACCAATGAGATTAAGCTACGCGAAGCAAGTATACAGTTACAAGTATACTAATGTGATTAGAAAACACAAGGCAAGTATAAATTCATAAGCTACAAGTAATCCACGATTAGCTACATGGAATTTAATACTAAATCAGATAGTGGAAAGACTATGATTCTTGGCTGCAGACCAAGCAAGTTATTCCGGGCTATTACTCCCACAAAGAACTACCTAGTGCGCGCGTAGAATAAGTGATTCTGGGTAATTATGACCCACAAAGTACTACCTAGTGCGCACTTCTGACTAAGGAAACTCTTGTCACCGTATTAGAGCCAAACTCTAGCCATCATATGTCCTTTATCTTACAAGCCTTCCAAAATCAACAAGTTCAGAACTTGTGCAAAATCAATAAGTTAGACCAAATTTATATGACTGAAACAATGCTAGAAACCATTATCTATGCACAAGTAAGGTTGAATCCACACAAACCATGTCCTAGAGTTTCAAGTCTACAATGACCTTCACAATGTCAAATTTTCAGTGTGCGATTCGTTACACACTATCACAATATTATTTCAATATTGAAAACATAATCTCATCCAAACAATCTTTAATTAATATATATATAAAAACATAGTATAGCCATTACAAAAACCAACTCAAAAACTAAATTAGGTCATTGGAACAACAAAATAGAGTTTAGTCAAAATACGGTAATTAAATCTCTAGATTCTAAAGTATCTCCTATGGCCCCAAATTGGTATATACTAGTGATCAAGCTATAGTCATTACCATTATCAAGTTAAAATCTCATTCTAGTCAATGGAACCATTAATTAGACTTTATTAAATTCATTTAATTCAAAATCTCTAGATTTTTAAAGCCATCCAAATGCTCTCAAATTAACATAGGTTAAAGAACACACCAAGACCTACTTTAATATCATATTACAAGTTGATTTCATACTTGTTTCAACTATGTGAATTAAACTTTCATAAAAGAAAATAATTAAAAAAAATTTGCAATTCTTATTTAAATAATCCCAATTTAATATATGTTAACAAACATACCAAGGCCTAATTTACTAGCATGCCACTATTTAATTCTAAGTTGTACACCATCATGAGAATTAAATCTTAAACATAGAAAATAATTAAATTAAATTCTAGAACTTGAACTAAAGCATGCATACAAGCTGCACCAGCTATCAAAACAATCAATACAACTCAAATATAAACCTATGACATCCCCTACCTCATTTTGTGATGAAATTACAAATCCCCACCGAAATGAAACCACTTCGAATCCTATGAAACTTCAGGATTTTGTCGGGGACAACAAGGTGATCATTAAACCCCAAGGAAGTCCTACCAAAATCCTAACTTGGCTTCAAACCCGAACTTAAAAAATGGCTAAAACGGAATTGCAATCGATTGGAATCAAAGGCCTTGTCAAGGCGAACAATAAAGCCCAAGGCATCACCACATTTTAATAAAGGGAAGAAGTCCAAAAGAGGAGAGCGAAGGTGGCAGCCATGGGAGGAGCTTTGGTAGGCCAAGAGTGGGGAAAGAGATGAAAAAAATATCATTTTTCATTTTAGAGACCCCTTTTTATAGAAAAACCCTAAAAGTGCTCCGAACGGGCCCCGCAGGGTCCAGAAAAGTGGAATTTGAGTAGACGGGCTCAAATAGAAAAACTCCATGAAAGAAAAAGAACCAAAATGAGAAAATATGATCAACGGAAGAAACGGCGTTGAAAACTGAGTCCCGAGCAGAGAGATATGCCCTAAACAAGTTTGGCGCTAACTTAGGCCGGAAACCCGAAAACTGTAAGGTTCGACCGCAAGACAATTGTAAGAGTACACGACTCAACGAAATATGAAAATGAATCCCATACAAGGATTCGAGCCCCAAGGGGACACTTAGCAATTAACTTTCATTAATTACACAAAAGCCCCTACACAAAAGGATAACTGCGTAAGTGACCCAAAATGAAAATATCTTCCAAAAGATATTTTCTTAGAAACCCCTAAACCAAAATATCTTCAAAAGATATTTATGAAAAACACCCCAAGAAAAAAAAATGTTTCTGAAGAATCTCTTCATCCACGCCCTTGCGGGAAAAAGAAACAACCAGCGAGCTTTTTTCCAAAAATAAAGTTACGTCTTTCAAAGAAACCAACAAGAATGGAAGTACGTGAAGTCAAAAACCAACTCTAAATAAGAAGAGTGAGGTTACGCGGAGGGAAATTTCAATGAAAAAATTTAACCCGTAAAAATGGAGAAAAAGGAAAGGAAGGAAAATGACCGGGTCATTATACACATAAACACAAGAGTGAGTTTAGAGTATTATTTAAATCCTGATCGTGATCAAAGTCTTGCATCTACAACGATCAGAGAAAAACAGATCTACTTCTACATCGAATTCATATATTGAAGAACAGAAGTAAAAACGATCACACTTTGAAAGGGTCAAAGCATTCTAAGGGTGTTGTTTGATTTATCTACTACCCTTCCACAGAGATCAAGCATAAGCCTGAGGTCAAGTTACTGTTAGATGGGACGTCGCAAAGCCAGAGGATTGTCAGCTATTGGTAATTGGTAAAATGATAGGGTATGAGCCAGAGTTAAAGTTTAGTGTACTTTGTTTCATACATAGTGGATCAATTTATTTTGGACTGCACAATCCACGAGGTTTTCCCGCGTAAATAGTTGATCTATTTTATCAATTGGGGTTTCTTCGCTAAAAATCATAATGTCGGCTCTAACTCTTTACTTTCTTTTATTTTATCTTGCATAAGATTAATTTATTAATTGCTAAAATAAGTAAGGATAGAAAGATATAGATATGTTTCTAAAAATACAAAAAAAATTTAAATATTACACTGTGTACAACTCATAAATTGGTATCAGAGATAATCTCTACATATTGAGTTGATCCTTGTGGAAAGTTTTGATTGATTTCAAAAAAAAAAATTCATCATGTCTTATGCGTTGAAAGAAGGTGGTTCTAATCAACGTGGTCCTTTATTTGAAGGAAATAATTATAATTTTTGGAAATGAAATATGAGAGCTTATTTGCAAAATTCAGGAGGTAAAACTTGGGTTATTACTGAATCTGGCTATACACCACCTACAGAAGATAAAACTGTGGATGGTAAAGTAGAAAAAGTTTTAAAAGATGGCTTTGCTTTTACTGTTGTTGAAACTATGCATAATGATGCTAATGGAAAAGTTTTATATGTAATTATTAATTCTGTTGTTCCATCTGAATATGCTAGAATTTCTTATTGTAAAACTGCTACAGATGCTTGGGATATTTTATAGGTTACTCATGAAGGGACATCAAAAGTGAAGTTATCCAAAATTCAGATACTTTCTCATGACTTTGGGAACATCGTGGTGAAAGAAGATGAATCATTTTTTGATTTTTATTCTAATATTCTTGAAATTATTTCTGAACTACGTCACTTAGGCAAAAGAGTATAGTGATAAGAAAATTTGTGAGAAAATCTTAAGGTCTTTACCTAAAAGATTTCGAATAAGGGTAGAAATTATCACTGAACATTGGGATTTGTCAACATCTAAAGTTGATGAAGTTGTGGATTCGTTGAAAAATTATGAGATGTAGAATTTTGATATAAATCAGAAGGAGAAGAATCTTGCTTTAAAATCAACACAGGTAAAAAATTCTATTGATGACAACTCTGATGATGATTTTGCTTTTCTGTCAAAGCAATTTAATCAGATATTGCAAAGGCAACAGTGGAGAAAGAATGACAATCCTCAAAATTTTGACAAGGTATTGAAATTTAGATTTAATGAAAAGAAAGTAGAAGAATAAAAAGAAACTGAATTCACTTGTTAGAATTGTGGTGGCAAAGGTCATGCATCCAATATTTGTCCCAGTCCTAAGAAAGATCAAAAGGATATGAACAAAGGAAAATTAATGAAAGTTTCTATATCTGAAATTATACTTCTAGTGATAATGATTCTCCTCATGATGATTGCAATAATTTTTCTTTTGTCACTTTTCTTGAAAAAGATCCTCATGTTGTTAGTTTATCTGACTCAGATATTTCAGATAATAAAGACAATGAAATTCATGATGAACAAGTGCAAAAGGAAGAAAAGGATGATGAAAGATTAAAGAAGATGGTCGGAGAAACCATTGAAGTCAAACAGGCTATCAATAAGTTAGCAAAGGAGCTTATCTAAGAAAAATGGGAGAATGAAGATCTAAGAAAATAGATTGATGAAGGAAAAAGAAAAGCTTTGGAAAGCAATTATATTGTCACTGAGTTGAACAGAAAAATCATCATTCTTGAAGCTAAGGTAAGTAATGCTAACTCCTTGAAGGAATATCTTGGTTTGAAAATTGAATCTCTTGAACTTGAATTACAATCTACACAAGATAGATTGAAAGGGTTTACAATGGGTTAAGATTGTTTAAATAAATTGATTAACATGGGTAAGGATGTGAATGTTAAAACTAGGTTAGGATTTGTTAAAGGTTCATCTAGCTGTCAAGGTAAAACAATTTTTGTTAAACCTATTGATTAACGTATGCTTATCCATGTCTGCCTAATGCATAACATTCTGATATGTCTTATGTACCTAAACTATTGCATTGCACTTTTTTTTTTTTTTTTGGGGTAAGAATAGACATAAATATCACTCATGTTTTCATAGGAAAAAGAAAGATTTTTTAAAAATTTATTCTCATGATATTCATGCTCAAAAAAAGGTGCATTCTAAGAAGAAAAAGAACTTTGTTGCACCTAAGATTTCTAAAGCTGAAAATTTGCCTAAGAAAGAGGTAAAATACGAAAGAGAATTTCAGGAAGTGAGAGTGAAAACTGGGTGGATCATAAAGAAATATCTGATCCATTATATATATGTTGAGTCCGAGGAACTAGTTTCCAAAAGGACTTTACCTTCAAACTGAGTCCTAAGATAATCAGTGATCATGGTTTCTACTTGAATGAAAAATTTGTTGCCATTGGATCACTTGTTATGGTTTTGTTAAGGTATTGAGTTTTGATTATAGTCTCATGATATATGTGTGAAAATTCTTTCATTGAATTTATGATCTTTCTTTGAATGCAAATTGAGACACGTGATGATTTGATAAAAATAGATTCTTGGGTTATAATCTATACAATGAAAGACAATTTACATTAATTAGGAGATTTTTAGATTTGAATTTCTTGAGTTCATAATTTTTGTGCACTAATCCATCTCTGAAAAATTTAACTGAAAAATTTTGAATTATTGACTAGGGTATATTGATCACAAAAGTTATAAAGGTTATTATCTGAAAAAAAAAAAAATAGGAGCTTAAAATAATAAAAATATTCAGCTTGAAAAAGAAAAGAAAAATTTGAAAATTGTTGAATTCTTTGTTAAGGAAAGGGCTACCTATCAAGATTTGATCAAAAGCTCACATTAGACTTTGAAGAGGAGCTAATTAAGTAAAAAAGAATGGTCAAGACAATTTGAACTGGGGAATTGCAGTTTTCTTCTTTAGAGTGAAAGTCGCCTTGCTTAGAAAAATTGCTCAAAGACAATCTTATCGTGATACTTTTCGATCAATATGGTTTGGACAATGATTTGTTGAAAAATTGATTGAAAATTGATGAGATTGGATTTCACATAAATGTGAACTTGCTAGATTAATTTTAAAATGTTTCTATAGGATTTGTAAGTTAAATTTCGTGTTGGGATTATTTCTTGAGAGTTGAAATTAATTGAATATTCTGTGGAGTCAATTAATTGCATTCATAGATATTTATGGATATTTTTTGAAAATTTCGATCATGTGTGGACCTGAAATTTTTTGATTAAATACTCAATGATTTGTTTTGTTTTAAAATAATTTTAAAAAATTAGAAAATCTCAAAAAAAATCAAAAAGATTTTTTATTTTTAGTTGGTAGTTTTTTTTATTGGCATTGATCATTGAATGGTGGAAAATTTTTGGGAAGAAAATAGTTTTCTCAAAAAAAACTCATGTTTAAAAAGTGAACTGCCAAGGCACTAACGATTCAGTACTCTCCCTACCGGTTCAGGAGTGCTAAGAGACAAAGACCAACTACATTGGCAGTTGGCTACCGGTATCAACATTTGGGTACCAGTTCAGCAGTGGTCACCATTTAATGACTATTTCTCTGCCCTTTGGGAACCGGTTCCTGGCAGTGAGTTTTGATATTAAAATAACCCACTTTGCATATTGTTGGGTATTACAATATACTCATATTCTCTCTCCGTATAACCTCTCTCTCTATACTCTCTCTACATTATATACATCATATATATAAATTCTCATGTCTTCAAAATTGAATATCACTTCATCATTATAATTGTTCATTACATGATTGAAGATTGAAATCATTGAGATTTGAAGATCGAATTTGCAAGAAATTGAGGATTGAAGTTGTGGAGTTTGGGTTTTTGAAAAACTTAAAGGATTGGTTAAGACTGAAGTTGAAAACTTGGGTTTGAGATTGAAGACTTAGGATTTGACCTTATGGCTTTGTATACATCATTATATTGTTGATTTCTCGGATATTGAAGATTCAAACAAAGCTTTCACAAGAACCTTATTCGGGGTGCATGCCAAGTGTTCGATGAAAGTTCTAAGTGAGTTTAAGGCATTAATCCAAAATCTTCCAAACATAAAATGGCTCCAAAATTTTCTTGGGAGGCTAAAGGAAAGGGTATTGCAATTCTTCCACCTCCCAAGAGAGCAAGAACTACTATTTCTATCCATGAACCACATGAGGGTTCAAACGTTCCAAGGGATGCTCCGACTTCTCTTATGAGTTCTAGTTCACCAACAACTGAGGTACTGACTGGGTATCCATCAGTTGCAGACATTGGGTAGGTTAAGTTTGCATGGGAACACTTCTACAACGAGCATGCTTGGAAGGTGTACACCAAAGTGTACAAAGGTGGACTGATAAAATCGAAACGGAATGTGAATTTGAAGAAGTTAAGAGACAGTCCGTGTGGAGGGAAAAATCCACCTCTAATGAAGATTGTCCACATCATCACACTGCAAATTTGTATTCTTTATATTACGAGGGCCCGATTCATATCAAGCCTGAATTACAAAAGCCCAATCCGGAATAAGCCCAAGTTGATTCTTCCTTTCTATCAAGATCACTAGCACGGGTCTCCTGGCCCATTATTCAAGCCCAGCTGGTTCAAGATGCATTTAGCCCAAACTATTTAAGAATAAACGAGTCCTGTCAATTGACAGATTCATGGTAGAAGGTAAATTCTATACAAAGAAGTTTTGTAAAAAAGGTAGTCTGGCATAGAAAGAAGTATAAAAGGAAACAAAATTATAGGAAGGAGGATTGTATATGGAATATATTGGAGGGCAAGCAATGCGAGTCCTACCATAATTCTACCACCTTTTTGTGTATAAATAGAGGCCTAAACCTCTAATAAAATCCATCAAGCAATATTCGTTTTTCTCTAAGTATTATAATTGTTGGTTTTGAGTGAGTTGTATTTTTCTTTTTATTTCTTTTAATAGGGAAAAATTTTGCACCTACACTTTGGTGCCGTCTGTGGGAACATATAGAAATATACTCCCACTATTGTTTTAAATCGTTTCTATTACACGATCTGGAATATCGAACGGAGGATCTGCAATAACGGCTGATTAACAGATGGAGTTAATGTAAAAGATGCGAGAAGAATCCTTGCACCAGGTTGAAACACTTCATCAAGCAAACGAAGCCAGCGTAGCCCAGATTGCATTGCTTCAACAACAAAATGACACCTTCTAAACGGCGATGGCTCAGTTGACACCATAGCCACCACCACGGCCGCACCTCCCCCCAACCAAAACACTCCTCCAGTTAACGAGCCTCAAGTCAATGGGGTACGGCCTAATGAAGCTCGGCCCAACAAAATTCAGTAAGAGTAGAGGACAAGGACCGAGGCAGTCACTTCGGACAATCTTCCTCGTCACACATAGGACGAACAGGCCGAGTCCAGCCGTAAGCTTACAGTATGGTCTAATGGCATTCTGAATGGCTAAGGCGTACAGGAGGCCTTTGATGAAAATAGACTCCTGAGGATTCAGACGCCTGCCGAGATGGCAAAAGAGTATAAGAACTCTCTAGCGAAGACTCCGTTCACCGATGATATATACCTTATTGACAGGCCTAAGAAATTCACTATGCCTTCCTTTACTAAGTTCAATGGTACTGGAGATCCTTCTCGTCACCATAACCACTATGCACAAAAGATGGCTCTGGACGATCACAACGATCCATTCATGTGCAAGGTTTTTCCGACTAGTCTAACAGGAGCTGCATTAGAGTGGTTCAGAAATAGACCACACAAATCCATCCCGGACTACGAAACTTTGTGCACAATGTTTCTAGCACAATACTGCGAAAACAAGAAGCAGAAGAAGAGTATCACTAGTCTCTTCACCATAAGGCAAAACAAAGGAAAAACTCTACAGGATTTCTTGTCCAGGTTTAACATGGAGGCCTCGAAAATAGCAGATTGTTATCCTGCGACTGCAATAAAGACATTCAAGATCGTTATAATTCAGGGAACCAAGTTTCATACCTCCCTAGTCAAATATTCACCTCAGGATATACAGACTCTCATTGCTAGGGCACAGATTTACATCCGACTTGAGGAGAATGTGGCCCACTGAGCACAGCACGCCACTCTCGTTACAGTGGAGAATAAGCCTCGGGAGAAAATGTCAAGTTCAAAAAGTTAAAAAAGCCATCATGCCTCAACACCGGTCACTCAGGTACCTAAAAAGAGGCAGAGGATAGAGGAAAGGTTCATACCTTTTCGCACCACCTTGGCTCGGCTATTCTAAGAAAATAAGGTGAGATTTGCAGCCTCTCAACCAATGAGGCAACCTTTGGAACAAAGGGACAAGAGCAAGCACTCCACCTACCATAGAGATTACGGGCATACAACCAATGATTACAGATCCCCTAGGCGGTAAGTGGAGAACATGATAATCAAGGGTGAGTTGGCAGACTACCTCACAACAAAAGAGTACGTGAAGCCTTGGGAGGTCAATCCTTTGAAAGTAGAAGGTAATCAAGTAAATGTCATCCATGGAATACATGGGAGATCAGAGGACAACCAAAAGTCGAAATAAGTATATAGATCCAGACTGAAGGCAGCCCACAAGCTAAGGAAGTTATCCTCGGTGAATACTATCACCTCGGGCAGCATCAGTATTGGGTTCGGCAATGGTGATTTATTTAGTGTTCAACTCCCCCACGAGGATCCACTAGTCATCAGTCTTCTGGTGGCAAATTACATAATTAAAAGGGTTTTGATAGACCTAGGTAGTAGCGCCAATATTATTATAAAGGCGGTCATTGAGCAGCTGGAGATCCCATCATCATCAATTCGGCCCACCTCTAGTCCTTTGATGGGGTTCGACGGCATGAAGGTAGACCCTCTTGGGGTAATTGATTTATTCGTCACTGTGCTAAAAAGGACATTGAAGGAGAACTTTCTTGTAATAAAAATCCATCATTTGTACAATCTCATTATGGGAAGAGGTTAGACCCACCAAATGAATGAGGTTCTGTCTACCCTTCATCAAGTGATGCGATGTTTTTCTCTAGATGGTAAGGAGGTTATTAATCTTTGGGGAGATCAGGTCGCTGCCAAAGAATGCTATACGTTGACGCAGAATGAAGCAAAGAAGATAGTTAAGCAGCCCCAACCAGTTGCGACTCCCGGGAGTATGTCCAAATAGCAATTACGGAGCCTTCTGCCCAAGTACCTGAAAGCGGAGGATGAAGCTGAAGCTACAAAGCCTACCGAGGAATCCCTCAAGGCTACTGAAGTTGTCCTCAGTGATCCCTAGAAAGTCACCTATATAGGCTCTTCCCACACAGCCGAAGAGAAAGAAGTGTTAGTCACTATCATTCGATGGAACGTAGATGCATTTGCCTGGGATCATTCAGACATGGTAGGAATTAGTCCTTCAATTTCATGTCACAGCCTGAAGGTGGATCTGGTATTTAAACCAGTTAAGTAAAGACATAGAAGGTTCGCTTCTGAGCGCAATCAAATCATTGCTGAAAAAGTGAACAAACTCCTTCAAACAGGCTTCATCCGAGAAGTGCACTATCCGCAATGGCTCTCAAACGTGGTGGTAGTTCAGAAGAAGAATGAAAAATGGAGATTGTGCATAAATTTTACCAATCTCAACAAGGCTTGCCCTAAGGATAGCTTTCCACTACCCAAGATAGACCAGATAGTTGACGCTACCACTGGTTATGAGAGACTCACATTCCTCGATGCGTATTCTGAGTAAAACCAGATCCCTATGAATCCAGAGAATGAAGAAAAAACTGTTTTCATAATAAAGAAAGACACTTACTGTTACAGAATCATGCCCTTTGAACTCAAGAATGCTGGTGCGACTTACTAGTTTCTCATTAATAAGATCTTCAACGAGATGCTGGGAAAGATGGTTAAGGCCTACATTGATGATTTTGTGGTTAAAAGTGTAAAGAAGGAGGATCATCCCAAGTACCTCCAGGAAGTCTTTAACACTTTGAGAAAGTATAACATGAAGCTAAATCCTTCCAAGTGTTCCTTTGTAGTCTCTTCAAGGCAGTTCCTCGGCCATAATGTCAATAAGAAAGGAATAATATTAAGCCCAGCTTAGGCTCAGGCCCTTATACAAAATCAAGAACCAAAAACTCGTAGGGAAGTATAGGTTTTGACTGGCCGAATTGCAGCTCTTAGCCGCTTCATCTCTCAGTTATCAGACAAATGCAAACCGTTCTTTGATGTAATAAGATCCAATTATGTCTGCTCCAAAGCCTGGTGAGACTCTCATTATGTATTTAGTAATCTCCAGTATAGCCACAAGTGCCGTACTGATCAGAGAATAAGGGAAGAATAAGTATCCAATCTTCTACACAAATAAGACAATAACAGATGCTAAGACACGGTATAACAAAGCAGAGAATATAATACTAGCATTGGTGTATGCAAAGAGGAAGCTTGGACACTATTTTGAGTCATATAGCATCATAGTCCTTACCAACTATCCCATGTGAGTTGTTCTTTCCAAGCAAGACTTGTCCGGAAGAATAACTAAATGGTCAATCAAACTTAGTTCCTTCGATATATCTTACGAACCAAAGGTGTCACATAAAGGACATGCATTGGCTGACTTCCTCCTTGAGTATGAAGATAAGCCCAAAAAGCCAAACCCTCCCAAACCACAATGGGAGCTTTGGGTAAACAGTTCCTCAAACCTAACTAGTGCCGAGGCAGGAGTCGTTATCACAACCCTAGAAGGCACCAAGCTGCAGCAATCAATCTGTCTGACTTTTCCTGCTACTAACAACGAAGCCGAGTATGAGGCCTTGCTCACCGGGCTCCGGTTGGCAAATCAGCTCCAGGTAAGGTGTCTAAAGGTTTTTAGTGACTCCCAACTTATTGTGAATCAGGTAACAGGCAAATATCAGCCCAAAAAAGAACGAATAAAATCATACAAAGAGGCTATGGAAAGTGCTACATGAGGATTTGATCAAATCAAATTCCACCAAGTACCTCGTGATGAGAATTCTGAAGCAGATCAGTTGGCCGTAGCAGTATCTTCTTTAGACGAAGATTTGGTCCGGATAATACCAATTGACATCCTGGACAAACCTAGCATAAGCCCTTGGCAAGAGGTAATGGTAATCCCAGATATTCAATGAGAGCCATGCTGGATGGATCCACTGGAAGCTTACCTCAAGCATGGAACTCTTTCGAACCAGAAAGCCGAGGCAAGGAAACTTAGACTCACCGCAGCCAGATATTCTATCATCAATAATCAATTGTATCAGAAGTCATTCTTACATCCTTACCTGAAATGTTTAAGCCCCACCGAGACCCTCATGATATTGAAGCAAATCCATGATGGGGATTGTGGCAACCACTCTGGCAGTAGATCCTTAGCACATAAGGTCCTAACTCAAGGTTATTTCTGGCCATGCCTGGCTCGGAATGCTGAAGAGTATGCCAGGAGATGCGATAAATGCCAGCGACATGGTCCAATGAAACATTAGCCTGCTGAAGACTTGCACATAATAGCAAATCCATGGCCATTCACACAATGGGGGATTGATATGGTCGGTCCTTTACCCAAAACTGCGGAGCAAAAGGAATACGTGTTGCTAGCCACGAATTACTTCACAAAATGGGTAGAGGCAGAGGTTTATTCAAGCGTGACCCATTAGCAAGTAAAGAGTTTTCTATAGAACAACATAATCTACCAATTTAGAGTGCCAAAGGTTATTATGATGGATAATGGTCCGAACATGGACAACAGAAGCATAAAGAAATTCTTCGCCGAGCATGGGATCGAGTAGAAGTTGGCCGCTATTAGCCATCCGCAGGGAAATGGGTAGGCTGAAATAACTAACCGAACCATTTTCAGCTGCCTGAAGAAAAAATTAAAGAAGCTCAAATCAAAATGGTATGAGAATCTACCTCAAGTGCTTTAGGCCTATCGAACCACCCCACGAAGGCCGACGGGGGAAAACCCCTTTGCCATGGCCTATGGGTCTGAAGTTGTCATCCTCACAGAGTCAGCAGTACCTACTCTTTGAACACATTTGGTGCTCAAGGGAAATAATGATCAACACCTTGAGCATAGCCTCGACCTCTTGGAAGAGAAGAGGGACACTGTAGTAATTAGGCTCACTTCATACCAACAATAGCTGCGTAACAGTTATAACAAGTGGGTCAGGTTCAGGAGCTTTGTGGTAGGTGATTGGGTACTAAAGCAGGAAACAGCCCATGTAAAAAACTTACAACCGAATTAGACTAGACCCTACAGAGTCACAAAAGTGGTAGGGAAAGGAGCTTACCGATTAGCTGAAGTAGATGGGCGTCCAATCGCACGTCCATGGAATGCAATACACCTCAAAAGGTACTATCACTAGACAATATAGTCCATTTGTTCTTCTTTTTCAATTCAACAATATATTTGTCTTTCTACAAATACGGCTGTTTATGGCCCATATAATAAACTCTCATATTGTTGAGTGCGTCCTTTCTCTTTTGAGTATATGTTGCTTTCTGTAGTTGATGACGTTGGGTACACGTGTGATCAACGGTCCCGTGAATTCCATATTAAATATGGGATGCTATTTCATTTCATGTTTCTATAGTTTTTCTTTCTTTTCATAAAAGGGGGCAAGACTAGTACCCACTAGTACCCTAGTATGAATTGATGTTACGACAAGAAAAAATAGATGTTCCGACAAGAAAAAACAAAACAGCAAAAGAGAATATAAAAATAGGCATAAAGTCAACAATTGTTTATGGAAACTATCGAGTGTTTATTTGTAGAAACTATCTTCAATTGGACACAACAGCTATGCATATTTTTTAAACTACTTTGAGTTTTTACATGGCAACTCACTTTTACTGTTGTCTCTGTCCCACACCGATAAAAAACCTTTATACATTCCTTTATATAGAAAAATATTAAACTATTTGAGTGTATTACAAAGAGGGCCCACTGGTAACAGAAACGGCCCAGCCCAAATGGTGTTCAAAGCCTTGATACCAGTAGGCATTCTTTATAATAATTCATTTTAAAGCCCAAATTTCTGGCCCATATTATAAACTCTATTCTTTGTCCTACATCGAATAGAAGTATAAGAGGTGTACAGTTAATATAGTTGTGGCACACCACATCTGGTCGCCACGAAGAGAGTCTCTGTGGAAGATAGTCTCCCAAACAAATGTATGGGAGACTTCCCAGTCACAGTTACTCATTTTTGTGGCCTCATATCATTTTTGAATCTTCATCCTATCTTGCATACTTGTTAACTTTTCCAGCTCATACTTCAGACCTCAAGACTCCGGCACAATATAATTCCTCTCAGGCTCATAGCCAAGGAATACATCACTTCGGACCTCAAGAGCCCGGCATAATGTAATTCCTCTCAAGATCATAGCCGAGGATATAATGCCTCAGATCCCAAGAGTCCGGCACAATACAATTCCTCTCAGGCTCATAACCGATGAACATATCGCCTCAGACCCCAAGAGTCCGGCACAATATAATTCTTCTCAGGCTCATAGTTGAAGAATATATCACCTCGGACCCTAAGAGTCCAGCACAATACAATTCCTCTCAAGCTGATAGCTGAGGAATATATCACCTCGGACCTTAAGAATCCGGAACTATATAATTCCTCTTAGGCTCATAGTCGAAGAATATATCGCCTAAGAGTCTGGCATAATACAATTCCTCTTAGGCTCATAGCCGAGGAATATATCACTTCGGACCCCAAGAGTCCGGCACAATACAATTCCTCTCAGGCTGATAACGGAGGAATATATCGCCTCGGACCTCAAGAGTCCAGCACAATACAATTCCTCTCGGGCTGATAGCTGAGGAATATATCATGTCGGACCTTAAGAGTCCAGAACAATGCAATTCCTCTCAGGCTCATAGCCGGGGAATATATCGCCTCGGACCCCAAGATTCCGGCACAATACAATTCCTCTCAGGCTAATAGCCGAGGAATATATCACCTCGGACCTCAAGAGTCCGGAACAATGCAATTCCTCTCAGACTCATAGCCGGGGAATATATCACCTCGGACCTCAAGAGTCTGGAACAATGCAATTCCTCTCAGACTCATAACCAAGGAATATATCGCCTCGGACCCCAAGAGTTCGGCATAATATAATTCCTCTCAGGCTCATAGCCGAGGAATGTATCGCCTCGGACCCCAAAAGTTCGGCACAATACAATTCCTCTCAGGCTGATAGCAGACGAATATATCACCTCGGACCTCAAAAGTCTAGCACAATACAATTCCTCTCAGGCTGATAACCGAGGAATATATCACCTCGGACCTTAAGAGTCTGGAACAATGCAATTCCTCTCAGGCTCATAGCCAGGGAATATATCACCTCGGACCCCAAGAGTCTGGCACAATACAATTCCTCTCAGGCTGATAGCCGAGGAATATATCACCTCGGACCTCAAGAGTCCGGAACAATGCAATTCCTCTCAGACTCATAGCCGAGGAATATATCGCCTCAGATCCCAAGAGTCCGGCACAATACAATTGATCGGTTGATCAACTATACATCAACCTTCGCAATAGCACGAATCATTGTAAATTAGGGCTATTGGATGGGTAAGTCGAACCACTGGGACTGCGCTAGTCTTAAGGCAACCTAAGTATCTAAAGTCATTTTAGAGTGATGAGGGGTTTATAAAAGGGTTTGTGTGTTTGTCACTAAACTAAGAAATTAAAATGCACAAAACAATAGATTGAAATGAAATTGAAGAAGTGAGATACAAGTAGAAAAGACTAGGGAGATGAATTCACTCCAACCCTATACACATGCTAGATTAAGATTAAATTGGGGAAAAACAACACAAATGATGGTCATGATACATGGCAACACTTGGTTGCTATAGTATTTTCAAGAAGTTCATTAAATCAACAACAAGAATAATCCACCAAAGGTTCACATACTCAAGCCACCTAAACTAGGGTGTAGCCTTCACATGCTCCCTAAGCCCAAGATTATCAAGTCCCCAATAGAATGATGAAAGCACATAAAATTAGGAATTAAGCATAGACCATCAAAGGGGGATCCTAAGCAATGGACTATCTAAGTTCTCCAACTTCATATCAATAAAACTATTTCATGATCTAACTTCCATTGTCACTATGAAAGTGTAAGCATTATGATTAAGAGAAGCAATCATCTAAGACAAGAGGAATAACTCAAAATAATCATGTATAGACATTAAAGTTCATTACAACAAATATGATGCTCTAGATCATAAAATAACCAAAAACTATACATTGTTCTCCCCAAAATAAAATCTACACTAGCACATGCTTACAAGGGAGGAGCTTCATCACCTCCCTAGATGGAGGTTTAGCTCTCCATTGATACAAAAATGGAAGAAGAAGAAGAGGGATCCATCTCCATTTTCGAGCTCCTACTGTAGCACTAAAGAACACCCTCTTCCTTGCTCTCTTCTCTCTCCTCTAATCTTGTAAGAATGAATGATGATGATTTTTTGTGGTCTTCCCTCTCTCTTATCAAGCTCAAGTCAAGGCTCTCTCTCCTCCAAGGAACACCTCCAACCACTTCATAAAGAAGGAAGATGGCATTGAGGAAACCAATGTGCAAGTGGCTGAAATTGAGCCATTTCCGAGTGCAATCTGCCAGAATTTCGAGCACTCGGAGGGTGGTCTCGAGCACTCTAAATTAGTGTAATGTGCAACATGCTCTTCTTGCTCAGCACTGACCTACTTTGGTAAAACAGCTATAACTTTGTACCCTAAACTCCGAATGATGATCTGTTTGAAGATTTGGAGAGACAATTCAGAGTTTTAAAAACTTCATGTTTTGATGAAGACCCAATTCTCAAGTCTAGTTGGTAGAAAATGGGGAGAAAGGCAGCACTTCAGTGCTTCCAGGCAGTTCTGCGCACCTCTGGTAACAAGGCCATAACTCTCTGCTCCGAGCTCCGAATGACAAACTGTTTGAAGATTTAGAAAGCTAATTCAGAGTTATAAATCTTTCATGCTATGATGGAAGTCCAGTTCTTTAGTTTACTAGATCAAAATGGCGAGCAAAGTTCAGGATCCACTACTGCCAGAAATTCAGCTTTGTGCCTTTTGATGGTCAAAACTCCACAAAGCATCCTTCTTGCTTCTTTTTGGCCAATGGACCTGAAAATATACAAAAACATGCAAATGGAGATAATCTACATAAAATAATCAATTAATGGACTTTGTTAATGTAATTTAGGGCGCTTGAATATACAGTATTTGGCGCTTATCAACAATTCCTCTCAAGCTCATAGCCGAAGAATATACCCCCTCGGACGATTCAAGTCTGAAGTTACATCAATAAAAATCTAAACCCAAGTAAGGGCAAAAATTCTTTATAGCTGTCACACCTGCAGGCCCCTATACTAGGCCCAAAAGTGTACAACAAAATTTTTTATTGCTATCACACTGGCAGGCCCCAATATTTGGCCCAAAAGTATACAACCCAGTAATACTTTTGTACCACATCAAAATAATATAAGAAAAATAATGGTTAATATACTTACTTCATGTAAGTTAAAGGCAAGAAGGGTTCCTTTGACGGTTAGATTGCTAAAGGGTAAAACACTCCTCAGTTAGTGATCGAACTGTCAAGGGAACTCCCTTCTTATCATTTTTCCTACTTTTGCTTTGGATCAAAAGGAGTCCGCTTACTCAAAGGCATGAAAAGCCAATCAAGAAGTATACGCAGTTTAGAAGCATTCACAAATATGCAAACTTTCAAAAAGTAAACATAAAAATAATAGCCGTTACTGTCTACGAAATACAGAAACATATTGTTCTAGATCAAATGTTATACAAGTTTATTTTCTTTTGGGATCAAAAGGAGTAGAATCAAAAGCATCTACCACATTTGGACTGGAGGTTGGAGGGATTGATGAACTTGGAGCTAATTGATCCTCTGGATGACACTTCACCATTTCAGAAAATAGCACCTCAGCTTCTTGGACCTATGGACCCTCAGCATAAGGAAAGGACACTTCCATGTCAGCATCAAATGCGTCTGGATCCTTCATTTTTTTCACCCGAACCCTGGTTGAAGCTGAACCTAAAGGCCTTTTGCGCTGGATAAGCCCACTAAAGTAGAGTAACGTCCTTGCATCTGTTTCCTAGCAGTGACGCAGGTGCCGATTGCATCCTTTAAATACTGAACCTTAGCCTCCAATGTGTCCACCTTAGCTTCAGATGCTACCAGGCGATTCTTGTAAACATCCCTCTCCTCGAAAGCAATCTTCATACTTAGAGCTGCATTCGAAGCCTTTTTTTCAGCATTGCCAAGATATCTTTCCAACCTCTTGATTGAAAGGGACTGGGCCTCAGCAATGGTGAACAGGGCCATAATGTGGTACAAGCTCTACATAGTTAACAATAATAATAACTATGTAAATAGAGTAGAAAGAAAGCTGATGGAATAGCAAAGAAGGGAAAAGGATAAACCTCCACAGCTTAAACGGGGGCAGAAGGGAACAGCTGCTCTAGCCCCATATTGCTTATAATCTCCTCGTCCTTAGGTAACCACATCCCACGTGCAACTGCCAGTGCAGCAAAGGGATCAATGACTACCGAATCTCCTGAATAGAGCACCGATTTGTCAGCTCTAGAGAAGTTTGGCTTCCACGTTTCTCCTTTATCCACCAGGATAAAGGCTTGAACCTCCTCTTCAGTTGCCACCTCCTTCTCTATGCTTCCTTTTTTCTTCCCAAGGTCAACACCTTTGCCTTTGGAATAAGAAGGAGGATTTTTTTTAGTTTTCTTGAGAGGAGGTTCATTAACCTCTTTCTCATGCTCAGTCGAACGCACAAATGCAAGAGGTTCATTGGCTTTCTTCTTCAACGCTTCGGCTCTCTGTTTCTCTTCCTCAGTCAATAGGAAGTTGTCAAAGGATGGGAGTGATAGATCCATAGGTTCTGCAGCTGTAGCACTAGAAGTAATTTCTTGGAGGTTGGACGAGGTGAGCAACTCCTCAATAGATGAGGGTTCGCTCCAAACTTGTCTTTCAAGAAAGAAGAGCCTATTCTTAGCTGTAGAAGAAGGAAGGTTGCTAAAAAATATCAAAAAACTCATAAGTATGATGAAAAATTAAGACTTGACATAAGAAGCAGCCAGAGCACTTGATTTGAAGGGAGGGTAAGTATTCTATACCCAACTTCCCAAATTTGCGAGGGATCGGGAGTTTGGTCGATTGAGGCACAAATCATTTCCCTTTAACTATAATCATCCTCTCTTTCCATTTCTTCTCAGAGGAAGGGAGGTCCGTATATATCCTTTGATGAAGGTTATAAGTGAAATAAAAATAGCCAGGCTCGGTTCCATGCTTGGAGATGGTGTAAGTAATTAGTAGGTCGGCGAGAGTCAAATCCAGACTCTCTAGCCTTCGGCAAACCAAGAGTGCTGAGATTATTCAAAAAAAAGTTATAGTTTACTTGAAGGGGGCAAGACCTAACTTATAAAAGACCAAGCCCTCGCCTGAACTGAAATCAGCCATATTCGGGTACTCAACAATTTCTACTCCCTCAGGAATTTTGTATTCCTCCATTACCGAATCAATGGTGAACTTGATCCATCTAATAGACAAAATTGCCCCTTTCTCTTCTTTAGTGAAGATACTATTCGACCCAGAAGTGGATGTATCAGCCTGCTTGGAGATGGTGTAAGTAATTAGTAGGTCGGCGAGAGTCAAATCCAGACTCTCTAGCCTTCGGCAAACCAAGAGTGCCGAGATTATTCAAAAAAAAGTTATAGTTTACTTGAAGGGGGCAAGACCTAACTTATAAAAGACCAAGCCCTCGCCTGAACTGAAATCAGCCATATTCGGGTACTCAACAATTTCTACTCCCTCAGGAATTTTGTATTCCTCCATTACCGAATCAATGGTGAACTTGATCCATCTAATAGACAAAATTGCCTCTTTCTCTTCTTTAGTGAAGATACTATTCGACCCAGAAGTGGATGTATCAGCCTGAATTAAGAGATCATCTAACTGATTGGTTGAGTCATTTTTAGATTTAAGAGGGTTAGAAACCCTAGGGGAGGAACCCTAGTAGGAATGGGGGAAGACGAAGGTGTAGATTTAGAATCTATAATTTCTATATGGTCGTGAGTGGTTGAAGTGCTCATGATGCAAGATCAAAAAGTGGATGAAGAACTAACCTGGTGACACGACGAAGTAAAGAGCGCAGTGAATGAAATGAGTGTAGTGACGACAAAAACAAATCTTGAAGAAGCCTTTTAGTCAGAATGGCAATGGACACTCTTTGAACTGCCTCTTGTAAAATTAGCAACCGTGCAACTTCAATTTCCTTTTAATTAGGAGCCATAGTCTAATTAAAGAGGGAATTGGGGGCAAAGTGTGGAGGGAAAAATCCCCCTCCAATGAAGATCGTCCACATCATCACACTATAAATTTGTATTCTTTGTATTACAAGGGCCCAATCCGTGTCAAGCCCGAATTACAAAAGCCCAATCCAAAATGAGCCCAAGTTGATTCTTCCTTTCTGTCAAGATCGTTGGCACTGGTCTCCCAGCCCATTATTCAAGCCCAATTGGTTCAAGATGCATTCAGCCCAGACTATTTAAGAATGAACGAGTCTTGCCAATTGAAGGATTCATCGTAGAAGGTAAATTCTATACAAGGAAGTTCTGTAAAAAGGGAAGTTTGGCATGGAAAGAAGTATAAAAGGAAACAACATTATAGGAAGGAGGATTGTATATGGAATATATTAGAGGGCAAGTAATGTAAGTCCTACCATAATTCTACCACATTTTTGTGTATAAATAGAGGCCTAAACCTCCAATAAAATCCATCGAGCAATATACGTTTTTCTTTTAGTATTATAATTGGTGGTTTTGAATGAGTTGTATTTTTCTTTTTATTTCTTTTAATAAAGAGAAATTTTGCACCTACAGTCCAAGTCAAAATTTTGTTGAGATTATTGAAAAAGAACAGCTAGCACTTCTTCACTTCTATGGAGTGTACCTACAGTCCGGATATGGTACATTACTTTTACTCAAATGTTCATAAGGTTTCAGATACTGGATATTTTGAGGTATGTCTTTTTGGCATTGACTACTTGGTTGATGAAGACATTATAAGTAAGATCTTAGGAGTTCCTAAGAGGGTGAGTAGTACGGGGTACGTTCTTCTGCTTGAAAAGTCAGGGCTTAAATGGGAAGAAATTTGCGATGCATTATGTGTTCCAAACTCACCAAGATACCCCGACTATATTCCTTCTTGCTATCTCATTGATGATGTGGCATTCCTGAATTTGTTTGCTATGGCTAACCTTGTCTATTTTTGGAAAAAGGATATCATATCCTTGGATCATGCAAAGGTATTATTTCTACTATCTACTGGAGCACAAATTCATCTTACGGCTTCTATCTTTGGGTTAATGGCTGCACATTACAAGAATAACATAGAAAGGAAATCATCTCCAATCCCTATGATTATCATGGGATTGTATAGGAAGTTTGAGGTTATGCTTCCACCCCGAGCTTATCAAATTGAGATTATATCTGAGTTGGATTTTTGGGTTTTGAACAAGTCTAAATCCGTTAGGGCAAATGCGAGGAACGTCAATAGGGGTTCAGCTGGTACTTCTTCTCAGCTTCCAGAGGTCTCTTAGATTTTTCCATCCAAATGGAATTTCACAACAAATGACGTTAATTTACTCTACTCACTAATCCTTCAAAATCAAAAGGCCATGCTTGATGTTATTTTTTATCTACAGGCCGAGGTCAGATTTCTTAGAGAGTAGAGAACTAGTAGTACTTCTGAGGATGTCTGCAGACCATCCCCTCCAGAGCTGTTATTAAATGCTGAGATTGAGAGTGATGATGATGATGAGACAGATGATGATGGTGAGGATGATGAGGATGGTAGTGGTAGTGATGATGAAATTTTGACTACTACTGTTCCTTTTGAGGGAGATGTTGATGCTTGATTTATTATGTTCATATCATACATGCATCATACTTTTGTTCAGTTTTTACTTGTAATTATTATTTTTGGATATTATCTTTTGATTAATGACATATAATAAACTGTTAATTATTTCTCTTCTAGTTCTTTTCTACTATGATAACCTTTTAAATTGCTTTGTCAATTTATTCCGAAAAGGGGGAGAACAATAGTTACTTAAGAGGGAGAAAAAATAGTAAAAAATTGGATAAATTATTGAGGAGGAGTTTTTAACTTGTTTCATTAAACTTTCACTAGTAGTTTTGCTTGATCCATGTGTAGGAAAATAGGTAAAAATTTGTCCAAGATAAGAAGAGAACGGAGAAGAAAAATTTCGTGCTTCCTTTAACAAAATTGTAATTTACTTTTCTGCTTGGGTTGATTACTCAATTGTTTTTAGGGTTTTGTCATGAAATTGCCAAAGGGGGAGATTGTAAGATATAATATTTTGTAATTGGCAATATTCGATGTCAAACAAGTCCTAGTCGAGTTGTAATTTCAAGTTACCATAACAAAATCGACATCGACTACGGAATTGGAAAGTTGTTCGAAGACGAAATACTAAGATCATTGAAAAAGGAAAGAACAACACTTTTAGGAAGTCATTTCCCACTTAGGACATAATACCTACATGGTATGTTTTTCAAGTAACCAAAAATAGAGTTTTCCAAGTTCTATTTGAAATCTGTTGAGTGGGAACCAGTACCAGGGAACCGGTTCAAGAATAAGGGATTTCAAAGGAAACCATTATGTCTAATGGGAACCAATCACATATTGGCTACCAGTACCACTGCTGTTTCAGTTCAAGGTAACTTCCTCTTGTCTTGTTTCAAACTTCCTAGTTGGTTTAGAATATTACCAAAAGTTCTATGCACGAATTTTCCTTTATTTTTTGAAGGATTAGGTTTTTGAAAATTCTATATAAACCCTGATATATATCTAGGTTTATTCATGGCTTTTGCACTATAACTTCATTATTCATAAAAGCCTTAGGAAGATTATTTTTGCAGAAAATCCAAGTTGATTTCTCTGTTAGTCTTTCTAGAACATACATATAAACACAAGAGTGAGTTTAAAGTTGATGAGCACTGAAAAGTGCGTATTTAAACCCCTTAAACTCTACTATTCTAAGACCTTTATCTATCTTATTTTCCCGTTTTAGACTAATTTCATGTTATTGCCCTTTCAAGTGCTTACCCCCAAAATAAGTCAATTCAGCCAAATTAGAGCATAAAAGAAGCAATCTCAAGCTAAATAGAATAAAGGAGCAAAGTAAAGCAAAGTGGTGGAAAACAGCAAGTTTCGATCGATCAGACCAATCTTCGATCAATTTTACAGTGATCGATCCAGCCTCACTAAGATGGATTAAACCCCTTGTCCTTATCCTCAAGAATTTTCATCATCAATCGATCTAACTTTTCTTTCGATCGATCAAATTTCTTTGATCTCTTCTTTGATCTTATCCCCACTTACCACTTTTGTATTTTTCCCAAAATATCCCAAAAATATCTCAGACTTGTCCTATTCCAAAAAGGCGCCGCCAAGGTTTGATTGATCCGGCCATACTTTGATCGATCTGAACATTCTCCAATCGATCGAATCTCCTCAAGTTCGAAATAAAACAGAGTCCAGCTTATTAAAAGATGGCTCGTGGTACAATCATTGAAGGGGCCGTAGTGCACGAGACCTGACCAATGGGTGTGACATTGGAACTACCTATATAAAGATTTTGAGCCATTTTTACATCATATAGAGATAGAGAGGGGAAAAGAATCATATATCACCATACAATAAGAGAATAGAGGAGAGAGCCTAGAGATTAAAGAGACACACACACACCATTTGGGAGTTCTTCCATTCATGTAGGGTTTCCATCAAGGAGAAGAAGATCAATCCTACCATGGAGATGGCCCTTGAGGGTTGGATGACTACATCAATGAGTGACTAAACATCTTCTTGGGGCTAGAGTTAGCTCTAAGCATGCCTTCTAAATCTTGATGTTTTGTATTTTGAGGGGATTTATGTTGTAATTCTTGTCTTGACATTTGATTTATATATGAATCTTGTTTCTACAATGATTTGTGTTACTTAATACTTCCAATTGATCATTTCATTCTATTCATATGTCTATGTATGCTAGAATAGATGTTCATGTATTTATCTCTTGGTTTTGTGATATTGATGCATGTCTATATGTGTTAATGCTATGAATCTAGAGATTGTCAAGGTATGGTGCTTTAATGGAATACTCTTGTGGCTTGTTTGATGGTTCATACTCATTTCTTGATAGATTGTGCCTCTACTTTAGTTTAATTAGTTTAATTTTCATGTCTCTAGTTTAGTTGTAGTGTAGTTGCCTTTTTTCCTAAATGAGAGGACAATCCATGCTTGTTGTTTGATGTTCCATACTTATGAATGCAAGTAGTATAATTCTCTAGCTTGTTAAAGTGTTTAATTGTGAGCTTAAAGGAAAGAATAATGGCTTAGTTTGATATATTGTGTTATTCATTAGGTTATTTAGACAATATATACTTAACTAGTCATCCATGCTTATTGATTCAATCAATCACATATATTGGTGTTGTAACATATATTTCCCCTCATTCATTACACATTGAGTATAGAAAGGTGATGTTTAGTGGTAACCTCTAAATCCAAAGATCCCTCTCTCTTGTTCTCTACCCTTTATTTACTTTAATTGCTTTGTATTGAATTTATTTATATTGTAGTTTAATTAACCAATCAAATCACCTTTTGATCACTCGACCTACTAGTCCGACCTTGTTTCCATATCAACATTGCCCCCAATCCCTTGGGATGATCCCTACTCACCCTAGCTATATTAGTAGTTAGAGGTAGTAGTGGCACTTTATAAATTCAAACTTGGTCACTCTTTACATATTTTAACTTGTCCTTTCGAAGCGACACTAAGTTTTAGCGCTGTTACCGGGGATTGAATTGGCAACGCCGTGTTTTGGAAACAATTAGGAATTAGTACTCTTTTGATCGTGTCTTTACTTTTTTTATTTTGATTACTTATTGTGTTTGTTCTTAATTAGCTAGGTGCATTGAGAAAGGAAGTGAAGCAAAGGAGAATTGGAAAGCAAAGAGCTAAGCTAAGCATAAAAAGGGTAAAATTCTAAAAAAATTACAAAGCATAGCAAAACTTGAAAACTAAATTGAAGTTACTTAAGGACCCTTTGTGAGCATTTTCTAACTCAATCTCTAGTTAAATCGACGGCTCGCGTGGTGGTAAGTTCTTAAATTCTTAGATAGATCGTGAGCCCGTGTGGAGGCAATTTAATTTTTCTTGCATATTGTTCAAAGCATGGGAGTATGGGATCAATGTATGTCGAGGATATTTGTTGATTGATTTGTTGTGGAGGCGAAGTGATTGCTACTTGCTTTTTGCGTGTTTTTGTTTTATTTATGCATGCATGGTCGTAGGTCATTAAATCCTACTCTTGTCACACTTAATTTGAATCTTGAATCCATTGTTTATAATCCTAGGGGAAGGGGTAGCTCTCATCACTCCATTTTACCAATGGAGGAGCAACATGACGACCATATGGAGGACCTTGGTCACATAGACCAACAAAGCATCCTTCACCCTAATGTGCATCATGACAACATTCAAGTCCCATTAGGCATGCCAAAACCATTCATTCCACCACAACAACAAGGCCAAGTTCCATTGGGAATGCCTCGGCCAATTTTTGCTCCACAACCTCCCATTATGCAAGGCCATCAAGGTGTTCATGTAGCACCACCGGTTATAAATCCTCCCATTGCTTTGCGTGATCATTATGTGCCAAATGAATATAATGCATCTACATACATTCAATTACCCCCATTTAGAGCACATCATTATGAGATTAAACCACAAACTATTTAAATGCTTCCTAACTTTCATGGACTTCCAAGTGAAGAACCCTACAAGCATTTGGATAAGTTTCTTGAAGTATGCTCCACCATGAAATATAAGGACATGCCAGAAGAGGCTTCGAGACTCAAACTTTTTCCTTTTACCCTTAAAGATAAAGCAAAATATTGGTTCAACAATCTTAGGCCTTTTTCAATAACTTCTTGGGCAGAAATGCAACAAGAGTTCTTAAAAAAGTACTACCCGGTATCAAAGACCAATACTATGAGAACTTACATTCATGAATTTTCTCAAGGGGATGGGGAATTATTTCATGAGGCATGGAAAAGATTTAATGATTTGCTTAGGAAGTGTCCACATCATGACATTCCTAAGTGGCAATTAGTTCAATACTTTTTTAAAAGTTTACCGGATGATCAAAAAGGAATGGTAGACTCATCCATGGGTGGTTCTTATCTTGATAAAACTGAAAATGATGTTTGGCAAATGTATGAATGTATGAGTGAAAATTCCATGCATCAATCTTTATCATCAAAAAATGGTAGAATTCTAGGTGGAAGGAAGAATGTTGGCTTATATCAAGTTGACAATTCCAATGACATAGCCGCTGAAGTGAAATCCTTAACTCAAAGATTCGATCAATTTTTGATCAACCAAAATTCGGTGAATCAAGTGTCTTCCTCCCCTTGTTCAACCATCCAAACTTCTCTTGGAAAAGCCAAGGGGAAGGCTCAAACCCTCCCCAAGGTGGTTTTTAAGGCAAGTATGTTCCATCTCCAATGCAAAGCCAAGGTTCCCAAGGTTATAGATCATCTTTTCAATCACTTGGAAACCAATTTTCAAACTCTCATTTCGCTAATCAATTGTCTTACTCTCAAGGAAATTCTAAGAGCCCCGCTTTTGAAGAAAAGTGTTGACTACTTTGGGTACTCTAGAGGCAAACACTCAATTGTTTCATTCCCATTCTCAATCCATTGCTAAGCTAGAAACTTAAGTTGGGCATATAACTAGTACTTTAAATGCTAAAGAGAAAGGGAAGATACCTCTAAATGCCCCACCAAAGCAATAATTTGTTGTGGAGACCAATTCTTCATCGGAAGGTCACACCATTAAACATGTTAATGCGGTGACAACCTTAAGAAGTGGGAAAATTGTTGACAACCAAGTTGGTGCCCAAAATGAAGTGAGTGAACTGGTGCAACCAAAAGTGGACACCCGTCCCATTTCACATTTTATTCCTCCTTCATTGCATGTGCATGATCATCTTGTTGAGAAAGTCATGAAAAATGATTTGAAAAATGATTTGAACAATGACTTAAAAAATTCATGTGTTGAAAATGTTGTGAAGAAAGATTTTGAAAAGGTTTTTGAGCCAAAGGCTCCATTTTCGGATGCCTTGAAATGATTCATCTCTATTGAAAAACAAAAGACCAAAATGAATCAAATCATTAAAGTGTTTAGGCAAGTGAAGATTAATCTTCCGCTTTTGGATGCAATCAAACAAATTCTGGCTTATGCCAAATTCTTGAAAGATCTTTGCACCCAAAAGAGGAAGAATAAAAGCCAAGAACCAAAGAAAGTGGTCTTGACCGAGCAAGTAAGCTTCATTTTGCAACACAACTCTCCCAAAGTTTAAGGACCCCAGTTCACCTACTATTTCGTGTCTCATTAGTGACCATGTTATTAATCGGGCTCTTCTTGATTTAGGAACAAGTGTTAACCTTCTTCCGTACTCGGTATATGTTAAATTGGGCTTAGGATACATGAAACCGACGTCGGTTGTTTTGCAACTTACCGACCGATCCATCAAAAAGCCCTGGGGTATTGATCAAGATTGATAAGTTCTTCTTCCTGGTTGATTTCGTTGTCATTGACACGGAACCGGTTCCGAATCCCAATAACCAAATTCCCATTATCCTTGGCCGTCCTTTCTTGGCAACCGCAAATGCCAACATAAATTGTAGGATGGGGATAATGAAAATCTCATTTAGCCATAAGACAGTGAAGGTGAACATTTTTAATCCAACCCCGAGTTCAAAAGACAAGCATGAAGAAGTGTGTGTTATGGAAAAGTGTCTTAAAAATGAACTTGAAAAACATGAGTCTTTACTTGTCAATGGAGCTTCCAAAAAGACTCCAAAGAAGAATGTTGTTTTGAAAACAAGTGTTGAAAAAGCATGAAAGCCCAAGAATTGTTTTAACAAAGGACCGTTAATCTCCTTTGAGTCAAATCCAATAAGTTCCTTACGGAACAATTTGTTAGGTGGGATTCAAAATACTTTTCACCCCATCAAGGAGGGGATGCACAACAAGATCTTTGATCCAGGCTAAAAGAGCCCAACGTCTTGCTAGAGACGTTAAACACTAGTACTTCATAGGGTTTACAACCCTATTCCTCCCTCATTTCTATTTTACCTTTTATTTCTTGCGAAGTCTAGATATATTATGGGTTCATACACATTGCTAAGGACTTTAATTGAGAATGCATGCACTGTCATTTTTTAATTAAGCATTTTGTGCATGTTCGATCAATCTCAAAAGAGGTTCGATTGATCGAACATCATCTCTGTATCCAATCATCTCTTTATCCCATCGTGCGTAAATTTCCTGCATATTTCAGATTTCTGTGTATCGTGCGAACTCTATGTTCAATCGATCTGAGTGTTCCAAGATCGATCTAAATTTTCCTTAGATCGATTTTCATCCCATACTTAGAAATTTTTTTTGAACCCACTGAAAATCACCTCTGTGTGATCATTCGAGCATGTCTGTAGGTTTTTCACCTATTGGATCGATCGAGCTTTGATCGATCTAAGTGCCCCAGTTGACCTTTGACTTCTTGTTGAATTTAAATTTGTTTTTTTAAAAAAAAAAAATTCCAAAAATATTTTTCAAAATTTATTTTATTTTACAAAAACTCAAAATTATTTTTAATTCACTTTTTAAATAATAATTAAAGAATAAAAAATAAAAAAAATAATATAATTTTCAAAAATACTTTGTCGTTTTGTGGATTCAATCGATCTGAGTTCCTTCATGATCGATCGGAGTTCGATCGATCTGATTCCCAAGTGATCAATCGAACTTGTCGGAAACAATTTTTAAAAATATGACCCAAGGGTCATTTTGATCGATTTCACCATCGATCTCAACCCTTCCTTCTCTCCCACCACTGTTTCACCTTCTTCCCCACCTCCGGTGAGTTCTCCAAGCTTCCAAACTCTCTCTCGGCTTAGATCCGATCTCATCTCTCTCGGTCCACCCTCAATTTTGGTAAGCTTTCACTCTTATTTCTTTCCATTTTCGAATTTATCTACATATTTAGAGGTTGCCATGTCTAGATCTAGGGTTACCATGTTCCATTGTTGCCATTTTTGATCTTTGAAGCATATGTGTGTGTATATATATATATATATATATATATATATATATGTATGTATTTATAAGTATATATTTTGTCCGATTTCAATTTAGGGGGTCACGTTCTTATTTAAGTGACCAATATTGACTTGTTGAGGTGTAAAGGGACCTACAAGCTTGCTCAGGTGCCCCTCATGTTATCCACATCACAGATCTGTAACTGTTCATGTTTTTTGCAGAGTTCGATCGATCACACTTCTTCTCTGATCGATCGAATCTCAATCGATCTTATCCATGTCCTGATCGATCCAACTTGGATCGATCTCATCTTTTTTCTAGTTAATCGAACTTCATCATTTTGTATATCATCTTTGTGTTTCATGCTATCCAATTTACACCCAATGTCTGTGTTTTCCACATTGGATGCATTCCACACTTATCATGTTTAACATGTTTCACTCTATTTGAACATTCGATGTCTATACCTGGCTGCATTATCTTTTTTTTTTTTTTTCCTGAATGGGTTTGTGTTATAAACAAAGAAGAAAATAGTAAAAGTGCTTAAGGAGGCATACCTCCTTTTACAGATCAAGAGCTAGAAAAAGCCCATTTCCAATAAATACTGGAAAAAACAAGAAATTGCAAAAACATTTAAAAAAAAATTAAAAACAAGAGCAAAATCTTGAAGACAAAAATTAAGGAAATTTAAAACTTCCCACACAATAGTCTTGGCAGCATATGCTGCTTGATCTTGAGCTCCATCATGAAGGATAACATTTCTCACATTCCAGATCTTCCAAATAGAGGTAGCAAAAATTCCAGTTAAAATTCTAGTTAAAATTTGACTCTTGATACTTTTACCTACAATTTGCTTAACAAACCAGTCCACAATTTCCCAAACAGAATTAAACACTGGCAAATCCATTCTCAATATAAAAAATATTTCCTGCCAAATTGCTTTAGCATAGGAACAATTACAGAAAAGATGCTCACTTGTATCAGCTGCATTCCAACAATAATGACAAAAAGTTGTTAAACAGATCCCTCGTTTCTGCAAATTGACCAAAGACAAGTTTCTGTTATGCAAATTAATATATACCCCTACTGAAATTAGAGGTCTGTAATTTTTCCACAATAGACTACTCCAGTTAAAAATCGGTCCTTTAAATCTACACACACTCCAAGCTGCTTTTAAGGAAAGCTGACTATGCTGCCAAACAATATGATCTCTTCCAATAGTGAGTGTAATCCCTTAAATGAGTTCCTTTGCTTCTTCAAGTAAAGACTCAGGGAGATCCCAGCTACCATTAACAAAAATATCAGTACGTAAATGATTTCTATTAATCTGTTTAAGTGTAGCAGCACCAAACCTTCTGGATAAAAGAGCTAGAGTCACATCATGGATCAGTTAACAAGTTAACACTCCTACCATCACCGATCTTAAAATCTGAATTTTCAACAACCATTTGTCCGACACCTAAAATTTGCTTCCAAATAGTAGAGTCACTTGCCTTAATAGCCACATTCCAAAAAGAACTTTGATGAAGATACACAGCATTAAGCCACTTAATCCACAGCTTGTCTTTCTTCTGAACAAAGTCCTAACATAATGTAATCTTAGCAGCAACATCAATATCCTGAACTCTACGAATAATAAAACCCCCCTCTGAAGTAGGTAAAGTGACTTGGCTCCATTTCAGTTGAGATAACTTCTTAACATCTTGCTTTCCACTCCACATAAATTACTTAAATCTTTTTTCTAAACCAGTCTTAACTTCTAAAGGAATCTTAAAACCAAAAACCCAATGATACAAGTATAAGTAAAGCACTGATCTAATTAATTCAACTCTGCCAGCCACGGAGAGATTAATTGTGTTCCAGTGAGCTAATCTAAGAATGACCTTATCCAACAGGCTTCTAAAATCCTCTGATCTCAAGTTGTTATTGGACAAAGGCAAGCCTAATTATTTAAAAGGAAACACTTCAGTTTGGAATTGAAGAATTCTGGAACGTCTTCTTTTTCTTCTCACAGATTTAAAGAAAATCATGGTGTTTTTTTCTTTGTTAACTTGAAGCCCTATAACCTCATGAAAATGTTTAAACACTTCCAAAATAGACTTTGTAGTACCAATATCAGCATTCACCACAACCAATAAATCATCAGCATAAAACACATGAGAGATCTTCAAATCAGTCTTTGCAATATCTTTGTAGAGCTTAATCTTTCCCTCATCAATAAATTGATCCATCAAGCTACTAAAGTATTCAGTCACCAGAGAAAAAAGTAGGGGAGAGAGAGGACAACCTTGTCTAATCCCTCTGGAAGATGAAAAAAAACCAGCCGGGACTCCATTACACAAAATTGAAAATTTTGGAGTAGAGATACACTTACGAATCCAATTAATCCATTTAGTACTAAAACTAGAAACCTGTAACAACCTTTGAATAAATTTCTAATCCACAGAATCGTAAGCTTTTTTTAAAATCAATCTTTAAAACCATAGAAGGGGCGACCTGTTTCTTACCAAAACCTTTAATCAAATCAGAAACTAAAAGACTATTGTCATGCAGTCTTCTTTCCTTGATAAAAGCTGTTTGCTCAGGTCCAACAAAATTAGGAAGAACTTTACTCAACCTATTGGCAAGGATTTTAGATATAATCTTATACACAATATTACATAAGGCAATAGGTCTGTAGTTTGCAATCTTGTCACCATGGTTAGCCTTAGGTATAAGAGTTAAGAAGGTTGAGTTAATACCTTGAGGCATACTTCCAAAATTAAAGAAATGGCACACTACATTGATAAGATCCTATCCAATAATTCCCCAGTAATGTTGAAAAAACCTTGCTGGAAAACCATCAGGTCGAGATGATATATCTAGATTAAAATGCAACACCACATTCTTAATTTCTTCAGCTGTAATAACACAATTTAAACTTTCAACATCTTCCTGATTCAAAACCTTCTTTAGAGGACGAAGCACTACATTCACCTCTCCTTGCTTTTTGTACAGATCAGAATAAAAATTGACAAGCCATTCTTTAATAACCTTTGGATCAGAAGACACTTCCCCTGTAGTGTTATGCAGTTGAGTAATAGAATTAGAGCATCTTCTTTGCCTGACAATATTATGAAAAAATTTGGTGCATTTGTCCCCTTTCTTTAACCATTTGATTCTAGACTTTTGAGCCCAAACAATCTCTTCCATAACCAGAACATGTTGAAGCTTATCCAAGGCATCTCTTTCTTTTTTAATACACTCTAGATTTGCAGGTTTCTGAAGAAGTTCCATTTGAACAGAAAAAAACATCCTCTCTAGCTACTTGAAGTTGCACAGAAGTAGATCCTTTTTGTTTATACACACCTTAACTGTTTCTTTAACAGCCCTAAGCTTCTTTTGTAAAATGTGAAACAAATTACTAGAAACTTCTTTCTCCCAAGCATTACACACAACTTTCTCCACCTCAGCCTGAAGACACCAAATTTTGAGGAATTTGAACGGCTTTGGACCAAAAGAGCAATCAAAAAACCAATTAACAGCCATGCCATAGTGATTTGATAAGGATGCTGGAGTAAGGACCACCTTTGAATCATTAAATTGCTGAAGCCATAAGGAATTCACTAAGACCCTATCCAGTTTAGCATTTATCCTCTTTTGAATGGCCTGTTTGTTGCACCATGACCAATCGCCATTAGTGATAGGAAGGTCTTCCATACTAATGTCAAAAATCACACTATTAAACTCATCCAATTTTGATTGAGGAACCCTTAGACCTCCTTATTTTTCATGACTGAATCTAACTATGTTCCAATCTCCTAAGGCTATCCAAGGGCCAAAGACTATGGAAGCTTGTAACCTGAGGGATTTCTAAAGATTAAGCCTCTCTTTAGCCCAATTTGCAGCATACACACCAATAACAAAAATGGTCCTTCCAATAACCAAATGTTTCACTTTGACTAACATAGATTGGGAATCTTCAGGCAGCATTTGAACATCAAACAAATTCCTATTCCAACCAATCCAAATTTTCCCAAGTTAGGCTTTATAATTAGTTACCCAATTCCATTGAGGACAAATACGTTTCTGAATAATGGGAGCTTTCCCTTCTTTAACCCTAGTTTCAACAAGGACAGCAAAACAAAACTTAGAATCAAAAATCCATTGTTTTACTTCCTTCTACATGGAAGGCCTATTCAGACCTCTCACATTCCAAGCTCCTAACATCATTGAGAACTTGGTAGTGAGGCACTACAAACTAGCATTCTTCTTGTGATTCTGTCAGAAGGGGGGATCGCAGGTTTGTTTCTTTGTTTGGACTGCTTCCCCACTTTTGGACTCTCAAATTCCTTTGTACTCTCTTGAATAGGCTTAGCAGAACCTTCATCATAAATGTCTTCATCAGATTTCTTACCCATTTGAGATTTTGGTGTCTCCTGAACATGCCTATCCTCATCCACTGATAAATCTACAATCACATCTGACAACACATTTCCACCCCAGTAGTAACTTCAACATCAGTGGAATCAACAACAGTCGTAGAGTTTTCATCTACCACTTTAACTACAGTCTCCACAACATCCACATTGTCCTCTAAAGGAACAGCAACCGAAACCATCTTCCTTTTTTCCATCACCTTTACTGGAGTCACTACAACATTAGTTTCCTCAATATCTTCCAAAATAGCAGCAACCTCAGCTTTAACCATCTTCTCTTTGTCAATAACCTCCACTGGAGTTTCCACAGCATTAGAATTCTCATTATCCTCCAAAAGAGCAAACATATTTGAAGTTGGCACTACAACTTCTTTCTGAACCTTTCTCACCGATGTATCATCAATCACTTAGTTAGCATCCTCGGTTTCAATGAACTTCCCTTTCTGCTTAATCACCCAATGATCCACTACTTTCTTTGGCTTGACCTTATGTTAAATAACCTTCAGGGGACATCTCTCTTTGCTGTGATCAAGTCGTTGACACAATTTACACACCACAGGTTTCCATTCATACTCTAACTCAACATGACAATTAATTCCATGAATATCAATAACCATGGAGTCTGGAAGGTCTCCTTGAACGTCGACTTCCACCATAACCCTTACAAATTGGCCTTTATCTCTATGTGTATCAGGATCGTCCATATAAATTGGTTTTGCAAAGAAGGAACACACATTTAAGATAGACTCTTCATTCCGACAATGCACAGGCAAGTCATATATACGTAACCACACTGGGACTGTTTCAAGGATTTCTTTCTGCAAGTTCACATTTATGTTCCATCTCTTCATGATAATAGGTCGTCCCTCGAATGTATGAATCCTAAACAACACCTTAGGAACATCAGCATCACTCTTGAAACGAACCAAAAAAAAACCATCCTTTAAATACACCAACGTGAAATCTTTCAACCAATATTTGGCCACAAAAGATTTGAAATATGGGTAATAAGGCTTCTTACCCATCACATATCCAACAATAGAAGATTTTCAGAAAGCCACTTCTTTAACAACATCTGCATCAGTAATAGAAACTTTAACCCCTCTGCATTCTTTGTGGTTGGTTAAGTTTTTAAAAGTGCGATGGCATTATCAATTGCATAGATTCATGTAATTTACTCTGAGTTGTCTATCTTAACTTGACAAACATGTTTCTATTTTTTGTGCTTTAATTTTGTATTTCATACCTGTTACTGACTACAGTTGCAAGTGTTTTCTTTCTTTTGCAGGCTATGGCTCGAGTCAAGACTGTTGCCAACCGGCAATATTAGTGCAGAGTGAGACGGTGTATAGAAGAGGCTAAGGAGACAGCTCCAACTCAGTCCAAGCGCTTCGCCTCTTCTGCATCCGCATCCTCATTTTCTTCATTGACGAATGAGGCTAAGCATATACCACCTCCTTCACCACCACCGGTACAGCTCGGCTAGGTCCGAGACAGGCCTACTAAGAGATATTCACGCCTTTCAGTGGCATATGAGTCTGTCTTTGACACTGCTTTCTTCTTCTGGTCAATTCTGACCAGGGCGACCTACAATGAGATTGGGCGGCGCGGCATTTCAGCTATTCTTGCCCCGGTCGCCTACCCGGTTTACCCGCGGCTTATACGGTTGTTCCACCAGAACCTCCGGCTGGCCCCGAGTAATCTATTGAAGTTGCGGACTACTATTGATGGCTATCTCATCCGTATCATAGTCAAGACACTGGCCACATCCTCTCAGTGCCCATATGTCTGCCTTCCCGACCTTCAGTATCCAATTCTGATGAGGCCATTTGACGCAGACATGGCCGTTGCCTACAGTGATGGCGAGACATTCGCCACCCGGACTTATTTGCCTTATGATCTATGGTTCTTTGACTTGATCTTGTACCAAAATGTATTTATGGTAGGCCATAAGATCTAGCGGTGTTTAGATTTTCTTACCTTCTTTCCCTTTGCCCACCTAATTACTCAGATCCTTAGAGATCAGCACTACCCTGTCCATTCCGAGGAGTAGCCTGAGTCCGGCGCTTGCCTCTATGGCAACAAGGATTGGGACAAGAGCTACAATGCTATTATGTGGAGCCTAGAGGATGAGGCGACCTTGGCAACTGAGGAGGCGGAGAAGGCAGAGTTAGTAGAGGCAGAGATAGAAATAGCAGCAACAACAACACATGATCCAACAGACCCACAGGTAGCTGCAGACACACATATGGAGATTGACTTGGAGCAGGAGCCTCCAGCGGAGTCACCACATCACTCTCCGGCAGGGTCGCCAGTACATTATCAGGAGTAGAGTCAAGATGAGCATCAGTCTTCTGACCCAGTCATCCCTGAAGCTCCAGCTCAGACACCCAGCCTAGGAGAGCGTATCCAAACCTTGGAGGATGCGGGTGTCTCTCTTCAGTCAGATGTGGTGTAATGACCCGAGTTTTACTCAACCTAGTACGTCAATGATGACCCGAAAGTTGATCCGGTAACGGATCCGAAATGCGGAAGTGAAAGATAAACCAATGTCTCTAGGGATATAAATCATCCCAAAGACACCAATGTGACCTTCCATGAAGTCAAAGTCACGGAACTTAAAGAGAACGAAAGAGTAAACGAGAATCAAAACGGGCAAAATCCGTCAGTCAAAGGACAAAATGGTCAATTAACAAATAAGAAGGGAAATTTGACTCCAATCAAGTAAAATTAGGCCCAATCAACCTAAACTAATCATTTCACAACATTCCAAGAAGTTCTAAGAACTTTGGACAAGAATCCCACAAAATGCCCTTTCCCGGTTTAAGTAAAAATTGACACTATCTCACTAAAACATGAATAAATCTCACTTTTATTTGAATCTGAGAATGCAATTGATACCATTGGAAAACTGACTCAAAATCCTTGAGTTTAGGCTTAAGAATCACCCCATTTGGATTAGAAATGAAGAAGTTATGGCCGTTTGAAATCGGAACAACAATGCTGATACAAAACTGAAGGCTGCTGTGCATGGGTTCTATTTCGGTCAACCGAACTGGAGTTTTGGTCCTTAGAGCTTGAGCACTGAGCCTCAAAGCTCTAGCATTGGTCCTAATACTCAAGCACTAATCAGGGAATTTCAAGAAAAAAACGAAGTGCGTGTTGAAGAAAAGACGCTTCGAAAATTGTTGATCAAGAAATTGACTAAGTATTGAAGCAGAGCTTGAGCTCGAACTCTGGACCTAGAGCTCGAGCATAAGACTCCATATCTTAAGCACTGAAGCCAGAACTCGAGCTCAAACCTCCCAGAAGTTTCCAAAAGTTGCGAGAAAGCTGTAAAACTTGTCTTCTTTGCTTCCTTATAGGCCTAATTGTCCCAAAAAGCTGTAAAGCTTATTCAATTAAAGGGGATTATGATCACTTGTTCTGCATTATAAAAGAAGATGATAAGACACATTGAAGGGTTGGTCTTCTTCTTTGACATCGTAATGGCGCCTTTTAGGGTTTTAAAGTTTGAAGATTCCAAACGGCGGTCCATGAAGATGGTTTCTACACCAACAATGATGATATTCTTCCTTCCTCTCCATGAGTAGCTAAAACATTGCTTAGGGAATTGATGTAACCCTAGTCCAAGTAACATAGTTTGATTTTTCTTAACTTTGAGGATTTTTATATGTACATTGATTGCATGATTGTGAGCAATTGATTTAGTTGTACTAAGTAATTGAGTTTTAATGAATAAATCCGTCTTAATGAAATTAATCTCGTCTTAGAATTAATTTTGATTTAATTGAATTCAAACATCTTCTATTGTAAGAGATTGACGGCTAAGTGCTTCTCTTAATAGTAGAAGTGGTTATCATGCAATGGTGTTGAACGACTATATGAATGAATGTTTTGATATATAATTCGTGCCTAGGGAAGATGAGTTGTACTGCATGGTAAATTAGAGTGGTTAGGTAGATAATTCATATTAACCGAAAATGAGTTATGGCTTAATGTTTATTCATATATATCTTCTTAATTGAATTGAAGTGCGCTTGTAGCCACTTAATTCTCAAATATGTACAAGTATAAATTTGCCCATAGTTGAAGCAATTAACTATATTATGAGGCTAATGGTGAAGTCAATCCCTAAGTTCTTCTCACTTTGATCTTATCCTTTGTTAATTTAGTTTGTTTTCAGTTTTATTGCAATTTAGAAATTGAAAACATCAAAATTATTTCTCTTGAATCAAATAAGGATTAATTTTATACTTAACAATACCAACACGGTCCTTGAGGTTCGACACCCTCAACATAGCTCTATCTTACAAGGATTCGTTCTGTTCCGAATGGTTTTATCATTGATAACACACACATCAACTCCTCAACAAGCTTAAAGATAGTGCCGGGAAAAAGCTTGTGGACTACATTGAGAATAATAATTAGCTTTTCTTCACTTGGATGGAAGGTGAATTTTCTCCGGATATGGTAAACCACTTTTATGCCAATAACAAATAAGCAAGTCTCCATGACAAAAAATTTGTGGTGTCTATTTTTGGAAATGATTATAACATCGGAGAGAGTCTCATTCGTGATATTTTGGGATTGCAATATGATCCTGCAAGTGATGGGGAGATTGTTCCATGTGAAGGATCTGGACCAAAACATCTGGAAATCCATTATTCAATTTATTTTCCGGGATCAAAGAAACATCCTCACTTCATTCCTTCTCGATATCTCATTGATAAGGCAGCACTCCTCAATCTTTCTGTTGTAGCAAATCTCGGGTCCTTTGGGAAGAATGACGAGATAAATTTGGAACGAGCTCGGATTTGTTACTTTTTGGCTACAGGAGTCTGCATTGAGCTTGGACCATCCATTGTGAGAACCATTATCATCCACTACAAGAAGAATGCTCATCGCAATGCTGCTCCATTCCCGATGATCATATATTATGGACTTTTGTAAGAAGAATGGCATTGTGATTCCTCCAAACTTGAGGAGATGTTTGTTTTGTGACACGATATATAACATTGTAAGCTAACCGTATTAATTATGGAGAAAAAAAGTAATAATTAGCTTAAATTAATTAGTATATATATGATATATATATATATATATAATAGTATATACATATTTATATATATATTCCGTTAAAAACAATTCATATATATAATATAATTATAATTTTGCAAAGCATTTAGGAATATTTTGGTCTTTTAATCTAATTTTTCTTAGGATAAAGAGCTCTTTTGACAGAATCAAAGCGTATTTCAATCATTTTGCATGGTGTCAGAGCTCTGCCGGTGACAGTTGGGGTGAGTGAAAGATGGAACAAACATTTGTAATGTGAGTGATATTTATTTTCAAAATGTGTTTTAGTGTGATATTTGGCCAAACTTAAAGAGATGTGAGTATAACTAACCCAAAAATAAAAAAACAAAAAATTAAATGCCTTAGTTCAAGTCTTGCATGTTTTTGAGCATTTGATATAAAACTTAATGCAAACAATTCAATATTCAATGGTTAGAGTGGTTAGAGATAAACATCAAAGAACAATAAACTAAAAGGGTCAACTTTGTGTTACTTGAGATTAATTCTGCATATATATGGATTATCATCAGTTTTGACGTGACAAAATGATCCTACCAATGTCGTCACACTCTTATTTGTCCAATAAAAACCTATGTTTCTAACTCACCATCTTTTACATTTCTAAAATGTTTTTCCATGTTAATCAATGAAAGATTAAAAAAAGCAACAACGTGATTTACATGGGGGCTGTTGCAGCTAGGAATTAATCTGCCGTGAATGACTTCAACCTTCACACGGCATATGTATATATACAGATGTATGTATGTATGTATATATATATATATATATATACAAACACATATATCATACAGCATGGGTACGGAACTGCATGAGAACACAGCTGAGTGAATAGAATAGTATTTAGTCATCAATCAAATTAATGTATTAGTTAAAAAGGATTTTATTACTTGGTTAGTTTATATGATATGGATGAACCAACAGGATGCGTTGTTTCTGGCTCACGATAGCTACTTGGATATATACGGATGAATCTGAGCAGTACAACGTAAAGAAACAATCAACATGGTGTAAAAGAATAATAATAAAAAATTAAAAAAAATGGTATTCCGTTATAAATTTTTTATTTCTTATTTTTTATTTAAATTGCTTTCTTCTTTAAATTCGATCATGCTTACCCCTCAAGAATAATAAAAAGGAAAAAGCTTCGTCTTATCTCTGAGTTCCATTCAAAGTACGTCAAAACATGAATACTTCCATAAAATATAATGATAGTAATTACAATAAGAAGGTATTACAAAAACATACACTTACAGTCATAATTGTAAATCACGAGTCATCAATATAGTTCCGGTTCAATTTATTTTATTTTTTATTATTATATAACTTTTGTTCAATCATAGGTTACTTGGATACCGTAGAAAAGAAAGGATAAGATTAGTAAGGAGAGAAAATAATAGAAATGAGGGATATTGTTTATGGTGTTTGGTAAATCAATAAAGAAAAAGAAATAAAATGATACTACAATAATCATGTTCAGGAAAGAGAGGAAAGTATTTCAACTAATTTACTTACCATATTCGTTTTCATATATTTTGTCAATTTGATATTAACAAAGTTTCATTAAAAATTTTAACTTTTCTTTCCATTTACTTTCATTTCTTTTTATTTTTAGAAGGATAACAAAACCAAAACATCATTGTATAATTTGTATCCTTCCCAACCCCTCTGTTTGTTTATATATATATATATATATAAATTCATATCAAACATAATATTTCATTTCCCAATGGTCCGCCGCCATGTAATAATTATTCTTTGCAACAAATACCTTTATTTTGTTGAGTACATTAAAAGCTACTCATATGATGAACAAATTAAGCCTAGTTTGGTATACACGAATAAAATAGAATAGAATGGAAATTTCATTCCAACCATTCCCTTGTAATGAAAATTTATGCCAAGGAATAAAAATTTATTCCACATTTAAACTGATGCAATGAGAATTCATTCCAATGAATATAATTTTTGGCCACCACCACCTTACGCCAGCACCACTACCACCACCTTCTGCCGCCGCAACCGCCTTACATCGCCACCACAACCTTTCGTCACCGCCACTTTCCACCGCCTTAACCATCTTAACCATCTTCCGTCGCCACCACCTTCCACCGTTGCCGTCGTCGCCACCACCACCACTATTGCAGCCCTCCACCGCCTTCCCCCACTACCACCGCCTTCCGTCACCACCACCTTCCACCATAGCCTTCCACCGCCACTGCCACTAACAACTTCCATCGCTGCCACCACCACCGCCTTCTCCTAGTGCCACCATCTTCCACTGCCTCCGCCTTTTACCACCACCACTTCTACCATGGTCGCCTTCAACCACCGCCGGTGATTATCATTTCATTCTTATATTATTTTATATTTGCAACTAAAAAATAGAATAAGAATAACTATTTCATTCTATTCTTATTTTCATTCCGTTCAAACCTTCATTCCATTTTATTCTGTTTCCTTGCTACATATCAAATTAAGTCTTAATGTAAAAGAAAAAGAATTATGCTATCCAAATTATAACTTTTAAGCTTGTACCAAAATTTTCTCCATGCAGAGAGAGAGAGAGAGAGAGAGAGAGAGAGAGAGAGAGAGGTCACGTTTTTTTGACCAACACAGAAAAACCTATGAGTTGTGTTGAAGTCATAGTCGTTAATATATTGTTTCCTACCTTTAGATGAGCTTTCAGCAACAAAAAAACAAAAACAAAAAAAAAGCTTTGGTTGATGGGAATGGACTGTGTTTCTCACGAACTTGTAAACGAGATGGGAATGGATAACACTTATTTGCCCAAGTACATTGCATGACTTGCACAACTTTCACATGTTTCATAATTATTATTATTATAATAATAATAATAATTAATATTATTATTATTATTGATGTGTTTCATAATAAATAATCGTGTAACTACTCGTACGTCATGTCATTAATTTCTTAAACAAGTTCAATTTGACACGCTTGAAATAAATCCATCTAAGCTTGAATTAATTACAAATGATTAGAAGAAGAATTAATGATTCTAGATATGGACATTTTACACTTCGATAAAAATTAGCAGCCAAAAGAGAAGAAATTACAAGGAAGTTTCACTTAGCATGCATGCATGATTCAGGTCTATAAATAGATCGTTGGACAGTGAATTCAAATACACAAAACCAAGCCATTCTCTTCTTGTATACCCAAAACTAAGGCATTCTCATCTTGTGGTGTTGTGTGATATATATATATATAGAGGTGTAAGGTGTTATACATATATTGGCTCTAGTTATACACAATGAACTCATCCGTTCAAATCCAGCCCCCAACATTTGGAAACCTAATCACCATTCTCAGCATTGATGGAGGTGGTATCAGAGGGATCATTCCTGCAACTATCCTTTCATTCCTTGAATCTCAACTTCAAGTATAATTAATCTTCTTCCCTCTCTTTTTTATTTTATGTTTTTAGGTGTACTTTATTATAGGTACACGAAGGGGGTTTCCTCAAATATCTGCATACCATGAATCATGCACACAAATTGCATGTTTGACTCTGAGATCAATAACTTATATAGGCTAGGCTTGATTTGTAACTTTGAAAATTGTTTTATGTTTTCAGACAATTGATAATTAGGAAATTGTATAAAAATTCTGCTTGGTTCAAATTTTGAAAAACTCAGTTATAAAAAAGCATTTTTTCAAATATCAATCTTTTATTATTCTCTAAAAACTGTTCTCTATCTTTTCAGTTTTTGAAAATTGTTTTTAGAGTTATGAACCAAATAGACCCCTAATTATTGCCAATGGCCATTAGCCTAGATGGTATAAATTTTCATCTCCAAATGAGGAGGTTGAGTGCTCAAATCTCCGTGGAGGCATCATCTTTTTTATGAACTTAATTGATAAATAATTGATGTAAGCATAATCTTTATTCCATGCAATATAAAGTAGTATATATTGCTAACGAACAATAATAACTTGGTACAGGAACTAGATGGTGAGGACGCAAGACTTGCAGATTATTTCGATGTGATTGCTGGAACGAGCACCGGTGGCTTGGTGACTGCAATGTTAACTGCTCCTGATGGAAATAACCGTCCTCGCTTTGCTGCCAAAGATATCAGGCCATTTTACCTAGAGCACAGCCCTAGGATTTTCCCACAAAAGAGGTGACCTGTTGATAGATGTGTGTGTGTGTGTGTGTGTGTGTGTGTGTTTTTATGTGTGTAACTAGCTAGATAACAAAGTTTGGAATGATGACTGCAGGGGCATATGTGGAGCAATTATAACCAAGCTAAAATCAGTAACAGGACCAAAGTATAATGGGAAGTACCTTCACAGGGTTGTAAATGACAAACTTGGAGAAACACGGTTGCGTGACACCTTGACCAAGGTTGTCATTCCAACTTTTGATATTAAGCGTTTGCAGCCAACCATTTTCTCATCTTATGAGGTATATATATACCTCCTCTATCTCTCTCTATACATACATACATATATATATATATATATCAGCCGTGACTCAAAATTTTGTTAACCGTCGTTGCTGGAGATTACTAGTGTAAACCAGAACTGAATTTTTTGAGGTCACGCAGGCCAAAAACTCCCCGTGTTTGGATGCTCGATTATCTGACATATGCATCGGCACTTCTGCGGCTCCAACTTATCTTCCAGCCCATCGCTTCAAGAACCAAGATAAACAAGGAAATGTTCAGGTGTTCAATCTCATTGATGGCGGTGTTGCTGCAAATAATCCGGTATAATTTAATTAATCCTTGATATTTGATAGTGTGTGTGTGTGTGTATATATATATATATATATTTCACTAGGCACATATATTTTTATATAGGGTAAAGTGCCAAAAAAAAAAAAAAACCTTGAACTATTGTCCTTTTGTAAATAATTAGCCACCATGAATTACAAATTGTTCTGCAGTCCATAGCAAAAGATTATTTTACCCTTTCTCATTACATTTGTCCTTTCTTATTAAAATATTTTTATTTTTTTTTATCTTATCTAAATAGACTAAATGTTAGTTATACTATTTAACTTAAATTTATTATTAGTATCAATTGATCATAAAATGAAAAAATTAAAAAATAAATTTTTAACTGCCATTTTTTAAAATGATTAACTTATTATTAAAATTTACTAATTATTTTAAAACATATTATATGCAGCTTAAACTTTTTTACGATTAAAAAAAAAAACTTCTTTTTCATACAATATATTCATGAAAAATTAATAAATTACTTAAATAAAAAATACCTTCTTTTTCGTGCAATAAATTCATGAAACTTAAGAAATTAGTTAAATTGTTTTAAAAAATATACTTAATATTTTTATTTAAAAAATTAATTTAAAATATTAAAAGGTAAATTTATGCAAATTTAATGGAGAATATATTATCAAATTAGTATGAAATTTTTTTCATAATTTATTTCAATAAGAAAAATAATTTAATCATAATTCAAAAAGAAAATGCATAATATGATCATTTAATAAAAAATAGTTTAGGTATTGGGGAATTTTGCAACAAAATGTAATAATTTAGGGAGTATTAATTATGTACAAAATATACTTTAATGGGGCTATTTGCAAATTTTGAAAGAGCTTGGGACTTCTTTATTTTTTGCACTTTACCCTTCTATATACGGAGTCCGGGAGTACGGGTGTTAAGAGTGTGTTGTAGGAATTTTGGATGCACGTAAAACACATTTCAATACATTTATTCCAAATTTCAACATATTTTTAATCCACAAAATAAAATTGTTGAAACACGGAGTAATACGTTGAAACATAAATTAGTGGTATTGTTGAAATCTAAAATAAATGGGCGGAAACAGGATTTAAGTACATTAAAAATTTATATAGCACAATACAACAGAGACCACATACACACGCGGATCAGATATGTATGTATGTGTGTGTGTGTCTATATATATAGAGAGAGAGAGAAAGAGAGGGTGGGACCGACTTTTTATAATCTAACCCTAAATTTTTATAATTAAAATTTTTTTAAATTTAATTCGAGGAGACACTGTGTAAATATTTTATAGTTCAAAAGTTGTGTAATTAACCCTAATTTTTACAAGAAATAAGGTTATTAGTATTGCAACAAATATTATTTGATTATCACATCTTGCTCTAACATTATTGCAGGCTTTAGTTGCTGTAAGCCAAGTAACTAAGCAGGTCTTCCATGAAAATCCAGACTTCTTTCCCATTAATCCGGTGGACTATGGTCGGTTTTTAGTTATTTCCCTAGGCACTGGATCATCAAAGATTGAACAGAAATACAATGCTAAAATGGCAGCTAAATGGGGTGTTTTGAACTGGTTACTTCATGGAGGTTCCACTCCACTAGTAGATGTATTTACTCAAGCAAGCGGAGATATGATTGATCTTCACATTTCTGTGGTCTTCCAAGCTCTTCATTCCCAAGATAATTATCTTCGAATTCAAGTATGCTTATATGATAACTCATTTTCTGTGTATTTTGATTATATATAAGAAACTTTTCAATGAAATGGTCATGATAATTTTGTATTCTGTTCAATGCATAACCAGGATGATACACTAACTGGGACAGACTCTTCAGTTGATATTGCTACAAAGGATAATTTGGAGAGACTTGTGAAGATTGGTGAAAGGTTGTTGAAGAAACCGGTTTCGAGAGTAAATTTGGGAACAGGTCGCAGTGAACCAGTTGAAAATGGTGGCACAAATGAGGAAGCTCTGAAAAAGTATATAAATAATATAATAATTTATTACATGACATTTTTTATAAAAAAAAAAAATTTATGTATTAAAAAATATATTATCTATTAATATTTTTTTACTCCTTATAGGTTTGCGAAATTACTCTCGGATGAAAGGAGACTCAGACAGTCAAAAACACCACACGTCAACAAAGGCTCGTATTAGTAGGATAATCATTTGTTCCTTATTGGTCATGTGGAAGTGTGTTGCGAAATTACTCTCGGTTGTACCAAGTGATTTACTTGCTTTGAACTTCCAAAGAATTTAAGGTTGTCCATGTGTTAGGATTTGTGGATGTGGACAATTTGTGGAGTATCGTAAATCTCGTTTGGTTTGTGTGTACTTTTATTTATTTTTTAGTCGATAGTGTGTCATGTGTGTACAATCTTAACACCATGTACTCTTACCATTTATTTGAAAGTCAGAATAAATATTGAATGCTGATATTGGTGCTCCACCAACAGACTACGGCATTTCACCCTCTTTTTCTTTTAAAACAAATTTATAAGCCAAACACCAAATCTATTTCTACGGAGCTAATTTCCCTTTTCTATTTACATAGTCTCTCACTGTGTGGACACATTCTTACGACTCATACAAGGATAGAAGATGGAAGAGATAAATAAGTATATAGAGAGAAACTTCAAAGAAAGAGAAAATCAAAGAAACAATATGAGCCATGTTTCAATGTGTTTAGAAGCCCAAATTATTGAAGCATGCCTTGAAGAATGAATGCAGAACTGATCCTTCTGATCTTGCACTCAGAATCCAAAAGCTAAAGCAGGAACGTACTCACTTCATGTTGTGAGTAGTACGCAGCGAAATATTTAGAAAGTTTTGTATATTTAGAAACAAATCGATATTGTGCTTTTCTAACTTTCCATATTTTAGCAATTAAATACTTAATCACTTGCATATAAAATAAGTAAAATAAAAGTTAGATACGACACCAGAATTTTTAGCGAGGAAATCTTAGTTAATAAATACGTCAACTGTTTGAATAGGAAAAATTTCGTGTACTGTGCAGTCAAAAGTAAACTGACACACTATGTTTGAAACGAAGTATACTAAAATTTGACTCTGGCTTACACCTTATCATTCTACCAAACACCAATAACTGACAATCCTCTGGTTTTGCGACGTCCCGTCCAACAGCAACTTGACCTTAGGCTTAGGCTTGATATCTGTAGAAGATTAGCAGGTAGATCAAACAACACTCCACGAATGTTTTAACCCTTTCAAAGTGTGATTACTTTTTCTTCTGTTCTTCAATATCTGAATTCGATATAGAAGTAGATCTGATTTTCATTTATCGATGTAGATGCAATCAGTATGATCACACTCAGGATTTGAACAACACCACTCTAAACTCACTAAGTATTTATCTGTATATTTTCTAGAAAGACGATAGATAAATCTTTTGGATTTTCTGTGACAGCCCAAGATTTTACAAAACTCGGTGCGTCAGTGAGTGACCCAAAACTAACTCGATAATGGATCACAAATGTGGAAGCGAATGAAAATAGAGTGGTCTCTAGTGATGAATACCATCACTAAGACCCAAAATAACTTCCCGAGAAGTTATTAGACTCAAAGGAAACAAATGCAGAAGCAACTAGGTTTTAAAATTAGCCAAAGTGAACCCCAAAGTTAAAACGGTCTTTTCAAACAAAATTGGATACAACCATGCATGCCACTGGATGGACAACGAAAAATTAATCAATTGAAACTCAAGAATCACTTAATTCCGAGTTCAGACGAAGAAAATATGGCTAACGGAAGAAAAAAGTCAAAAGAAGGCAACACAAGACCATCTAACCGGTTAGAAGATTTATCTAACCGATTAGATGGCAAAACAGAAGGGACGCAAGACTGTTGTAGACCATCTAACCGGTTAGAAGATCCATCCACCCGATCAGATGAACTTGCAACTCAAAACTGCTTTCTACAAGCAAGGATTTTTTTGAAAAAAATGGGTTTTTGAGGGCCAAGATGAGATTTTTTGGAAAAAGTTTGGGAAGTAACCCCCTTCCCAAAAATCATGTTTTTTTATTAACCATGGTCTAAACCAAAGTTGGAAAACAATGCAAAAATGATGAAAATGCCCCCAGCAGAAACTATGTCATTGAAGTTAAAACAAGCTAGAAATTTGCATACCTTCCATTACATAAAGATGTTTGGCCCTTGGCCACATTACGTATATGTTGAAACTACATCAAAATAAAGTGCTTAAGTAAATATTACATTGCCAAAAGGAAGCATACCATACTTCTAAACATGTTACACTTTACAATCAACTAATGCTAAACCAAAACATTCTAACACTTGCATGATAATGTACACAAAAGATATCCAATTACTACCAAGCCAAACTAGGGATGTTATGAAAACAAAGTCTCCTTACCTGAAAATAACCCAATCAAGTAGGGTGAGTAACTTACATTACTCGTAAGAAAAGTATACGCATATAATCTAAAGTTTTAATGAATTTACAAGTATAATATAAACCGAATTCATACGGATCATGCCACCTAACGTCTAAGTTCAATGGGAAGCTAGCTAAAGTTCATCCTAAAGCTGCAATTGAAACATGATATACACCATTCACAACAAGTGAACTCAACAAGCTACAACTTCAAAAGTAATGGCAACTTATAAATCAAAGCGAAATCAAACCAAACGGAATACTTGGATGCCTTCGTCGAATCAAACCAACACAATAAAGTTATTTTGGGCACTAACCCGCTAGGAACCACCTAAGTGCGCACTATATGGGGAGAACTCATACCTCCCGCACTAGAGTCATACTCTAGCCAATTCACAAGGTCAACGCCCCAAGTTTCCAAAATCAACAATCAATGCACAACTTATACATATAAGTAAAAATGCATTTAGCCACCTTCCATGCACAACCACATAGAGATTCACACAAAACATACTTTAGGTTTTCAACTACCATGGCATTTATAAGGAATGTAAGTCCAAAATGTGAACCTCTAAACTACTATAACTTGTTAACTTATGAAGTCCATCCATCTCATTATATAGCAAGTTACAAGTTCTTATTTCAACATCACATAACATTAAATTTACAACAATTAATAGGCATGTTTTATACAAGAATCACATAATCTCTACACATGAAAATCACAAGAATCAAGTAATCTTTATATATGAAAATCATTAGATTTTACATTAATTCAAAATGAAACAACACAAACACAAGATATAGTTATATACAAGCTATAACAATATGAAACCCTAGGTTCATCATACACAATAGCAACCTATATGCAACCCTATAAGTTATAAGCATGCATATAACATATATTAACCCTAAATTAAGCATTAAGACACTAAGGGTATAAACGTAGGACGTTCCCTACCTTGCTAAAGATGTGATTCTCTAGAATCCAAGGAAAAATGTGCAAAGGAAAAATCCAAGAACAAGGCTTCTAAGATGATGAGCTAAGGAAGCAAAAACCCTTCTATGGTAAGGTAAAAAGGTAAAGGGAAGGTGTATGAAATCAAGGTTAAAGATGTAGGTTAATGGAGGTTTAGAGAGAGAGTTTGTGAGGAAGAAGATGAAGTTAGTGGAAAAAGATGTATTTCTCCACTAACTAAAGCATACACACATAAAACCCACTATGCTAGCACTACCTCTCTCACACACACACACCTAATCTTCACCCTCCACTTGTCATGATCCTAGGCCTCCTCACAAGGTCAAATTCTAAGCCTACACTTGTCACCATCCTAAGCCCCTTCACAAGGCTTAATCTAAGCCCTACACTTACCAACATCACAAGCCACCAAGTGTCCCAATCCAAGGCCAACAAATAGGTGAATCTTCACCCTACACATGTCACCATCCAATGCCCTCTCACAAGGCTAAATCCCAAGCCTACACTTGTCATCATCCTAAGCCTCCAAGTGCTTCCCCCAAAAGATGACAAGTATCCCCAAGGAAAGTGAGACACTTGTCACAACTTTCAAAAATTACAATTTAGTCCCTCTTCTAAATATCTCAAATAATAATTGCAAAAAGGTCCCTAAGACCAAAATATCCTAAAAACTTAATTACAAAGTACCTCAAAAAGAAGAAATGTTTCCGAAGAAACTATACATCCATACACCTCAAAAATAGAAAACAAGCTAGCATGCTTTATATGAAATTAAATCATGCATCGACATTAAAACAAAATGACGCGAATGCATGCGATACTGAAAGACATTTTAGAACATAGAACCCTAAGGCAACGTAAAGGGAAAAGAACAAATAAACAAATGAAATAATTAAATAAATAAATAATTAACTTGGAAAAAGGGAAAGATGACACAGTCATCACAATCTTCCCTCTTTAAAGGGATTTTGTCCCTGAAATCTGGCCTCAACAAAACAAAAGGCCAACCTAGGATAACTATAGAGTACATCCCTGCATATCCCACACAATGCGCTACATCCGCGACCCAAAAATTGAAAGAAGATGCAAAAACCAATGTCACTTATATCCAAGTGCTCACGACACAACACACACAACAGCCTCTGTCAAAAGTGACCCCACCTCTATGTCATTTGCACCACGAGCTCATGACATGTCACACCCTCTAGAGAATGATGACCACATGGCCATACCATATGTCAAAACCTAATGACAAGCACTAAAAGAACCCCAAGACAACAACACGTCGAACCAAGGTACCTAGCTAACAACAACATGGCAGTATGAATAGTGACTAGTACCTGCCCACAACGTACTCAAATGTATGGTAGCATCGACAGCGTTTAGTGCCCACCCACACTTACTAGCTAGGTAATGTAAGATAGCATCGATGGCAACTAGCACTCGCCCACAACACACAATTTGGTACGGTAACATGACAGTATAAGGCACTAATTCATAACATGCCCCTACTAGGTCTACCGTAGAACCTCTCAATACAATTGACAACAATGACACAAAACAAACATTGCCAAAAGCATTATAGGAACCAGGCATTCAGTAAAAGTCAGGGTATGGTCCAAGGATGTCTGGCTAAACCATCTCAGCCAATCCCAAAACCTTGACAACAATACCAAAGGCACAATCACGTTCAAGGCCTCAAATCCTCAATACACGCAAAACCAACAACTTCAATCACGAATCCAAAGCCTGACAAGTCTGTGCCCTCAAGCCAATGGATCGAACTCCATAAAATCATAAAACATCAACACCTCCTAAGTCACGATAATCCTTACGAAAGACTCGAGACAACAATGATGATACTCACGGATCAACCAACCTATAACCATGCACAACGCAATGCAGAGAAAAGACTCACTCCTTCTGAGGTCTCTAACACGGACCAAGAAAAGAGGAGAAATCTTACTATCCCATAAGTGTCGATAAGATAAGCACGAAAAACGGAGCATTCTTTCCACCTTAGAGAAGTGGACAGCCCATGACAAAACAAAATGTGATAACTCCTTATGAGGAATTCCACAATGAAACACAGTAAAAGCACGTATACACCGATAAGGGCCGAATATTACATATTCAAACGTCCTTACTTGCATTAGTTAAGTCCATTAGTGGAGTTTAATGTACAGTTTAACTTGATTTTTGTATTGTTGTCTTCTTTCAGGTCAGTTTCCCCGAATATGGTTACAGAAGCGGTTTTGACAATCTCTTGTTGAAAGAGGTGCGTTGTTGCTGGGAGCCATCTTTTGTACCGAGCCTTTTCAGTCATTGTCTGTATGAAGTTCGGGGCATAATGATTATAATGGAAATCGCGGCAATGGACCGGCTCGGAGTGGCACGAGAAGTTTTGCTGAAGTGTTGCAGTTGTAAGCCCCCACGGGCGCCCGCCAAATCCACAACTTACTGTCTTGTTTCGCGGGGCCCCGCCGTCCTTCCCGGGCCCCCGCCGAGCTCCCGCGGGCGCCCGCCGTTTATGCCAGTAGCTTCCCTTGAGCCATGATAGCCTGCGGGCGCCCGCGGATCTGCAGATGACATCTTACCTGCTTTGGATTTCAGGCTGATTTTGGTCTCCTATGCAATTTCTGTGGTTCTAATTCATCTCGGGTGGTTGGAGCTCGGGATTGGGTGGATGGAGAGTAGATTTTAGGTGGATAAGAAGGGGAAAAGCATGACTTATGAGATATCTCACATTTAGCTAAGTTCTAAAGAGAGAAAGAGTGAGTTTGGAGGGTCTTGGGTGTGCTTGAGCTTAAGGTGCGAAAATGGAGAGAGATTCTTCATCTTCTTCTTTATTCTTTGTCTTCATGGGTAACTAACTCTCCATCTAGAGAGGTGATGAAGCCCCATTTTGTAAATATTGCTTTGTTTTGATTTATATTTGGGGTATAATGTATATATATAACTTTTCCATGAACTAGAGCACTTCATATGATGTAATGAATTTCATTCTCTATAAATGATTATTTTGAGTTAAATATCTTGTCTTAGATTGTTTTTCTCTCATGATTATATTACTACATTTTCATAGTGACAATGGAGATGAGTTCATAGAAGTGATTTTATTGGCATGATATTTAGGAATTTTGATAATCTATTGCTTAGGGCTTTCCTTTGATAAATTCTTCTTAATTTCTATTTCATGTGCTTAAGGGCTTGATAATCTATGGCTTGGTGATCACATCTAAGGTTGCATCATAGTTTAGATAACCAAAACATGTAGTGCCTTGATAGATTATTCTTGTATCTTGATTTTATATATTTCTTGAAGATAATGTATCAATGTTATGTTGTTGCATTCCACGGTTATATATATATATATGTTTCCCCAAGTAAATCATGTCCTAGCATACTTATGGATGAGTAGTGGATTCACTTCCCTAGTCCCTTCTTAATTGCTTTTATCTCTTTATTTCTTAGCACAATATTGTTTTATGCATCGTTCAATTCTTAGTTTTCGTAATAAACCAACAAACCTCTTTACGCCCCTTTCATCATTCTAAAAGTGGTTCTAAGTATCTTAGTTGCCATCACCTTGTAGTCCCAGTGGTTCGACTTACCCGACCAATAGTCCTATTTTACAATGATTTGTGCTATTGCAAAGGTTGATGTATAATTGTCATACCGATCATACACACTACGTGCAAACAAAGGGAACACGGCACTAGCTCGTGCTCTCCCAAAATGAACCAAAAGGATTCCACGTGAAATGAAATACTCATAAAACCAAACATGGCAATCAATGCATATAACGAGGGAATGCAACCATTATAAGGATAAATTTGTTCATAAAAGTATAATCAATGTTATATACAATATGTCTCCACGTAGGCACAAAATTATGGCACTTAAATGCAACAACAACATAGCATCTCTAAGCATATACGTAAGGAATGCGAATGCCATACGATAAAAAGATATATGTGGATATACCTCCACCTACTTATGCATCATGCGTTATCGTATCACAACCATAAATACTAATAGGGTAGTAGATGAAAATAGAAAAGAATACAAAGAATGACAAAATGGTATGAATACTATATACCATACTGCTATGAACCCATGCCATGATGAAACATGTCAATGAAATGCTGACAAGAAATGATGACATAGGACCGTGTCCCTCGTCATAAAACAAATGTATATATAGTAACCACGTCACAATCTCAAAATATACGTACACTATGTATGCAACTCCAATGCAACACAATGTACCTATGTATGTACTCGAAACTCACGTAGCACACACTCATAAAGTATAATTAATTCATAACCCAAAAAATACTCTACAAGTATATCATATAGTCCACATAAGACAACCAAATAGATCACATATCTCATAGGGATCCAAATAAACGAAACATGCTACACGTCACTATGGATACCAACATGTTAAACAATACAACACATGAAAAAAAGTGTATCATCTCTATCACCACACAAATCAACACATAGCCACTTATCCTAACATGCTCATAACGATAAGGCATATAAACATGTAAGGGTGACAATACATATCAATACCACAAAATCACAAGTAAAATGGAATGCCTCTTAAAAGAACCATCTCATGAAAAGAAAATGTACCCCACAACAGATAAGTCCAATCTCTCACTATAAAGAAATGAATCATCTCCCGAAATGACCACCAAACAACAAAACAACAATGTAATGGATAGGTCCAACACTAATCATCACAAGACATCCACAAGAAGGACATATCTCTATATGCCAAAGAGTCCGATGGGGACTCTACAGGATTCTATCGAAACCCTAACACATAACCTCAAATCTCAAATGACAAAGGAGAGTAATTAATTGCGCCGATGCAATTAATTACACGAAACCACACGCATCTCAACTTATAGCTCGTATGAGCTGTCCGAAGAAAATGTAAGAAGAACCCTAGGTTAACACACTTATCAAGTTTCTAAACCATCACTCTAAGAAGACAAAATACAAGAATCTCATTGTTGAGACTCGCAAAAACAAATCTCTCATTCCCAAGGAAAAACTCAAGTCAATATCCACTCACTGTCCCATGACGCTAGAAACAAGACCCCAATGATGTCATCACATCAAGGTCACCACAAAACCCAAGAGATGATACCAACACCTCAGACACTCCCCAACCATGTCGTGAAGCCACGAAGGAAAAGGAGATAAAACGGTGCCTCCATAGCCCACGTCTCATTTCATCAGACAAAGACTGCAACTCTAAGCTCACATGAGCCCTACTCACATCAACCGTTAGACTCAAAGTCTCAAAACACTAAGTCGTTAAGGCAAACAAAAAGGCTCCGTCGTGAAGACCTTGCTAAACAAATCCCTCCTAACCAAGGAAGAACCTTACAAGACAAGAACGTATCCAAGGATAATACAGACTCCAAGAGACAATGTCCTAGCATTAATCTCACCCAACCAAGCATGGACAATGTGCTATGTCAAAACAAGACACAAAATAAACATTTAACCACTAAAGTCATACACATAACATAGTGAAATCTCTAAAAAACACTTTACTAAATTACATCTCATATTATCACTACAACCATGCTAAATACGTAGAATACATTCATTTATACACATAGGCATACTAAATGTATAGCATACAACATGGCAATAAGACATTATACTTATACAAGTATTAAACAGCCCACATAAAACATGTTCTACCATAAAACAAGTAGATAAAAACCAAATCAAATAGCGTAAGTAGTAACTAATATGTTCACAACCCATCACAAGGTCAAGATAAACACCCAATCATGTTCAACAACTAGCATGTATCTTAAGGTAGAAAACACCTAACATACAATAGACAAAACCATCAACTAACATACTTTGCCTAAAAAAAAAAGGCAACTTAGAATCCGAAACGCCTAACCAACTTGCATTTAATCATCTTAAACGTTCTCATACTTAACACATAAGCATGCATATCATATAAAAATCACTTTTAATCATATAAATATATAAGCATACGTGTCATACAAGGGATGCTCTAAACATTTCAAACACTTAGTCACATAAGCACATAAGCACGTGAACACATAGACCATGTCAACAAGAAGTATGAAATAAACCAAAAATCCCGTCGTCCAGGGTTTTTAAACCCGGACGCTCTGATATCACTTGTGACGGCCCAACTTTTTATAAAACCCGGTACGTCAACGAGTGACCCAAAATTGACCTTATAATGGATCCCAAATGCGAAAATGAATGAAAATAGAGTGGTTTCTAGTGATGAATATCATCTCTAAGACCCAAAATAACTTCCCGAGAAGTTATTAGACTCAAAGGAAATAAATGCGAAAGCTAGGTTTTAAAATCGTCCAAAGTGAACCCTAAGGGTAAAATGATCTTTTCAAATGAAATTGGATACAACCGTGCATGCCACTGGATAAACAACAAAAAATTAATCAATTTAAACTCAAGAATCACTTAATTTGGAATCCGAACGAAGAAGATATGACTAACGGAAGAAAAAATGTCAAAAAAAGGCAACACAAGACCATCTAACCGATTAGATGGAAAAATAGAAAGGACACAATACTACCAAATGCTATCTAACCGATTAGAATATTCATCCACCCGATCAAATGAACTTGCGACTCAAAACTGTTCTCTGCCAGCAAGGATTGTGTTTAAAAAAAATGGATTTTTTATGGCCAAAATGAGCTTTTTTGGAAACAGTTTGTGAAGTAAACCTCCCCCCCCCCCCCCCCCCTCCCTCCCTCCCTCCCTCTCAAAAAAATCATGTCTTTTAATCAACCATGGTCCAAACCAAAGTTAGAAAGCAATGCAAAATGACAAAAATTCCCCCAACAGAAAACAATGTCATTGAAGTTAAAACAAGCCAAAAATTTGCATACTTTCTATTACATAAAGATGTTTATCCCTTAGCCATATAAAATATATGTTGAAACTATATCAAAATAAAGTGCTCGAGTAAATATTGCATTGCTAAAACGAAGCATACCATACTTCTAAACAAGTTACACTTTACAATCAACTAAAGCTAAACCAAAATATGCTAACACTTGCATGATAATGTACACAAAAGATATCCAATTGCTACCAAGCCAAATTAAGGTTGTTGTGCATCCCAAACAAAGTCTCCTTATCTAAAAATAACCCAATCAACTAGGATGAGTAACTTACATTACTCGTAGGAAAAACATATGCATATAACCTAAAGTTTTAATGAATTTGAAAGTATAATATAAACCGATTCATACGGATCATGTCACTTAACGTCTAAGTTCAATGGGAAGCCAAAGTTCATCCTAAAGCTACAATTGAAACATGATATACACCATTCACAACAAGTGAACTCGACAAGCTACAACTTCAAAAGTAATGTTAACTTGTAAATGAAAGAGAAATCAAACCAAACGGAATACTTGGACTCCTTCGTCGGATCAAAGCAACGCAATGAAGTTATTTTGGGCACTAACTCGCTAGGAACCACCTAAGTGCGCGCTATATGAGGAAAACTCATATCTCCAGCACTAGAACCGTACTCTAGCCAATTCACAAGGTGGACACCCCAAGTTTTCAAAATCAACAATCAATGCACAACTTATACACATAAGTAAAAAAGCATTTAGCCACCTTCCATACATAACCACATAGAGATTCACACAAAACATGCTCTAGGTCTTCAACTACCATGACATTTATAATGAATGTTATTCTATAATGTGAACCTCTAAGCTACTATAACTTGTCAACTTATGAAGTCCATCCATCTCATTATATAACGAGTTACAAGTTCTCATTTCAACATCACATAGCATTGAATTTACAATAATTCATTGGCATGTTTTATACAAGAATCACGTAATATCTACAAATGAAAATCACAAGAATCAAGTAATCTTTATACATGAAAATCACTAGATTTTAGATTACTTCAAAATGAAACAACACAAACATGAGATATAAGTTACATACAAGCTATAACAACATGAAACCCTAGGTTCATTATGATACCCCCTAATTTTGGAACACGGGTTGATTAAGTCCGCAAAACCAGGGGATATCAAAACAATTGAAGTATTTCAAACAAGCATAGAGTACAAAAAGAAATAAAAAGAATAAATAACTCACTAACGGAAAATCTATTAAATAATAAATTCTATTAATAACTCTCCAATGGTTACAACTCGGGAATCATGTAACTCAAGGACCCCTTAGCCAAAATCCAATCCAAAAATCCATTAATAAATACTGAAGTAATAATATCTGGTGTTGTCGTAGCACCAACGTTTAAAGAGGTGCTAAGAATGTGAATGTGCAATGTGGTCAAGTTTTAAATTTACAAAAGCCACTACTACCTCTAACTTAAAATAATATAGCTAAGGTGAGTAGGGATCGTCCCAAGGAATTATGGGCATGCTTGCAATGGAAACAATGTATAGGGTTAGTAGGTCGAATGATCAAAAGATAGTTTGTTTGGTTGATTAAACTACAATGCAATTGAAATTAAAGCAAGTAAGAGATAACAATTTAGAAAGTAGGGAAAAAGATATAGAGGAGAGGACTTGGGGTACTAGAGCTCACTACTAAGCTTAACTTCACTAGACACTAGCAATTGTATATCAATGGGGGAAACTGAATTGTGACTTGTGTGTGTGTGACATTAATTGAAACTAGGCATGGATGGCAAATAAGTATATATTGTCTAGCCAATTCAAATGGAAAGCACAACCTATCAAATGAGACCAAAATTTATTCAATGAAACCATAATTTATGCACACACAACTATCTAGAAACATACACCATTTGCATTCATAAGTATGGAACACCAAGGAATAAGAATAGATTGTCCACCTATCTATGAATCTAAAGCAACTACACTACATCTACACTAAAGACATGGAAATTAAACTAAGTAAGCTAAAGGTATGGCACAATCTATCAAGAAACAAGTATGAACCATCAAATAAATTACAAGAGTGTTCAATTAAGTACTATGTTTTGATCATCACTAGATTAACTTCATCCATACACATAGACATGCATAAATTCCATTAAATCAAGAGAAAAGCACATGAATCATCCATTCTAGCATACATAGACATATGGTTAGAAATAGATAAGAAATTAAAAGCATTAATCCATACACATCAAGTAGAAACCACAAGATATATGTATAAATCCAAGATCAAAACATTTGTTACAAGTAAATCCCCAAAAATATATAAAACACTAAGTCTAGGAAGCAAACTTAGGGGCTACTCTAGCCCCAAGTAGATGTCTAGCCACTCATTAAAGTAGTCATCCAACCCTCAAGAGCTATCTCCATGGTAGGAATGACCTCCTTCTTGATGGAAACCCTAGAAAAATGGAAGAACTCCCAAAGATGTGTAAAAGCTCTCTGGTCTCTAGCCTCATTTCCAAGATATGAGATATAATATGTTGAATGAAGATATGTTGAATCCTCCTCTTAAAATGGCTCCAAATCCTTATATAGGAGGCCCAAGTGTCACACCCAATGGTCTGGATTAGTGCACTAGGGTCCTTGCAATGATTGCACCATGAGCCAACTTTTAATGAGCTGGAATTTGTTTTATTTCGGACTTGAGGAGGTTCGATCGATCAAACTGTGTTGAGATCGATCGAACTGAGGTGAGATCCATCGAATGCTGCAGAGATCGATCATCCTTGGCGGCACCTTTTTGAATAAAGACAAATCTCTGAGGTATTTTTGAGATATTTTGAAAAAAAGACAAGAGTGTTAGGTGTGAATAAGATCGAATAATTTTGATCGATCTGAGAAAGGTTAGATCGATCGAAGATGGTGAGATCTTCTGGATAAGGACGATTGCTTAGATCCATCTTAATGAGGCCAGATCGATCTTGCTCTGATCGATCGAAGGAATGTTGAGATCGATCGATCTTGCTCTGATCGATCAAAGGAATGTTGAGATCGATCGAACTTGCTATTTTTTTACACTTTGCTTCCACTTTGCTCCTTTCTTCCATTCAGCTTGAGATTGCTTCTTTTAAGCTCTTATTTGGCTGAATTAACTTATTTTTGGAATAAGCACCTAAAAAGGGTAATAACATGAAATTAGTCTAAGACGAGAAAATAAAATAGATAAAGGTCCTAGAATACCTAAGCTTAAAGGGTTTAATTGCGTACTTTTCAGCGCTCATCAATATCCTACTTTGAAACAAAATAGAAAGAATGGATAAATCTTCTAGCTACGAATCCTCAACCTTGAGACTTGGACCTCTAGTAACCTGAAAAATAAATCATGGGTTAAACCCTACGAGCAAGCTCTCTCTACCAGGCCTCTGAAAACCAATAAGCAGATCATCTTTGATCAAAACCAAACCTAATAAAGTTTTAAGTTTAATAAAAGATGATACACATATGTATAAATAATTATATACAATACACTAATCACATCCATTAATAGATTCATTAAATTTAAAACCATTAAACAATGATTAAATTAATAATCATTCACAGACCAATCCACAATTTCTTTTAAAGAGAAATTCTTTTAACCTTTATTCCATCCTAAACAATTATTTAATCCTTTAAATAATAAATTATAATTAAAGGAATAATACATTTAATTCAATTCCTAATAATAATTGTAATTATTTAAATCACATATTCAATATCCAAACTTTGACAAATAATTCATGTATCTACCAATATTATTTTATTAATATATATAAAATAATATACTAACCTTTAAACACAAGATTATTGTAATATAAGAATATATAATTACCCTAGATGAAATCTTAATCATCTAACACATAACAATTTAATTACACTTTGACAAATCAAACATGCCATTATAAATATATTTATTTATATATTGGCAATTCACCCATGTCTCCATAACTATATTTATTTATATATTAGCAATTCAACCATGCCTCCATGTATATATAATTATTTATACATTGGCAATTCAACCTTGCCTCCATGAATGTATATTTATTTATACATTGCAATTCAACCATGCCTCCACAAACATATATATTATATTTTTAAATTAACAACTTATCCATACTTCCTATGTATGTATTTTATTCATACAAATACTTGGGCAATATATTTACGCCTATAACAACTCATTAATGCCTACAATTCAACCATGTATCAAACCTTACAAGTTAATTTATCAACCAAACAATTGTTACATAGGCAAATTAACTTATCAACAAAATAACTCATACCTAAGTATTCCATGTATATCATAGGCATATAATTAATTTTATAACCAACCTATAATAAGACTAATCATATTAATCATCTTAAATAGGATATACATATACACATATATTATTTAATATATATGTGTGTACACATCTTCCTTAATAATCCCTGATTAGTTAAAATTACATATACAAAATATCAACTCATATATATACGTCTATCCATACAACTCATAAATTAATTAAATCAGATATCTACATATGTAATTAAATATGTATGTATATATATATATATATATATATATATATATATATATATATATACCTCCTTCCAACACCAATATATTAATTTAGTTATATTTATGCAAATTAAATGCTAGTAAATATCGTCATAAATGGTTTTCCATAAATACTCCGTCTCGGTTTAAATAATTTTCCGACACCGTCTTACTCAAATGTAAATATCTCCTAGTAGGATCAGAATCTGATAATAAAATTGATACCATTGGAAAGAGGACGAAAAATCCTTAAATTTAAGCTCAAGCATAACCCAATTTCGATTTAAGATGACTGAGTTATGACCGTTTAAATTTTGAGTAACAAAACAGTCAAAAATAATAGGTTGAGCTCAATCGCTACTATGAGGGCGACCACACCGAATAATAATTATGTTGACTAGACCAAGTCAACGGTCCCGATGCACACACGCACAGAACTCCATGCGCCTCGATGCACCGGATCCCTTCTCTGTTGACCAGACCACACCAAGGGCCTAGATTAGTGGTGTATTGAATCCCATGAATGTTCACCACATCGGATCAATCCAACTATATTAAACTAATCCTATAGCCTATATCAGCGCACTACCCTTGTACCATAAGTCGCGCCGCACTGGAATATAGCCCCTCTTTGATGCTCCGTAATACAGATGATATAAACAGTATATATATATATTTATTTATATACAATTTTCCAAATAAATAATAGGAAAGTAAATCTAATAAATTCCAAAAAAATATATAATAATAACAAAAAAATTTAGAAAAATACCAGAAATTCCAGAAACCATAATTTACCCCCTTGAATCATAGATCAGCCTATAAATTGATTTTGAAATATATATATACAACATCTATATATACAATTAAAATCTAATAATTCAAAACTAAAAATATATAATAATTCATACTTTTAAATAATCCGATCTAAACATAATTTAATCAAATAAATTTAAGTTAATGTTTTTTTTTATTAATCTGTTCTAACCATGATTTAAATTAATAAATTTAATCTAAAGTCTTGATACTCAAGGTGAAATCCTTATGAGTTCTAAGAGGAAAGTTAGAAAAGAACTCGCCTGAAGGTTTCAAAACGAAACTGATGTTTCAAGCTTTGATTGTCTCTTCCAATCCTAACATTCTCCTTCTCATAAACGGCCTCTTCCTTGTCAGCCCTTCTTCTTCCTCTTTCTTTCTCTCTCTTATTTTTCTAATGTATAAAACCTTATGTGTATATTTAAATGATCACCTTAAAGCCTTATGTGTATATTTATACACATTAGAATCCAAATCATATTCCTACTAGGACTACCAAATAAAATAATAAAATAATAATCTTTAAATAATATAATATATATAAACATATATTATATTATATTATATATATATATATATATATATATATATATCTTCCATAATTAACCATTGGTTAATTAAATCATATATCATATATATATATATCCATAAATATACATATATCTATATATATATATCCTTCTATAACACTTATTAATTAATTATATTTATATATAATTAAATATACATATTTATAATTATACAAAAATGATCATTTAAATAATCAAATAACCATGGAATTTTATTAATTAACCAAATAAGGCTTCATACAAGCCCAAGACCACATCTTTTGATCCAACTTCCCTTAAGCCCAAATCTAATTAATTTAAATAAACCAAATAATTAAATAAACATTTAAATTAAAATAACTTAATACATGAAGCACATAAACAAAATAAGACATTACAATCAAGTCACACCATACCAATAAAATCAACAAATCAATAATTTAATCAATAATCAAACACACACACAACAATCATCATATCAATCACGAAATATAAATTAATTAAAACAAGACAATTAATCTAAGCACTCAATTTAAATAAAATAAATCATTTAAAAATATAATAAAAATAATTAATCCCAATTAAATCAAACAAATCATTTCAAAATAAAATTAATTAATTAATCCCAATTAATAAATCATTTAAAATATCGGGGTATTACATTCATCATACACAATAGCAACCTATATGCAACCCTAGAAGTTATAAGCATGCATACAACATATATTAACCCCAAATTAAGCATTAAGACACTAAGGGTATAAACATAGGACATCCCCTACCTTGCTAGAAATGTGATTCTCTAGACTCCAAGGAAAAATGTGCAAAGGGAAAATGTAAGAACAAGGCCTCCAAAATGATGAGCCAAGGAAGCAAAAACCCTTCTATTGTGAGGTGAAAAGGTGAGGGGAAGCTGTATGAAATCAAGGTCAAAGGAGTAGGTTAATGGAGGTTTAGAGAGAAAGTTTGTTAGGAAGAAGATGAAGTTAGTGGAAAAATATGCATTTTTCCACTAACTAAAGCATTCACACATAAAACCCACTATGCTAGCACTACCTTTCTCTCTCACACACACACACACACCTAATCTTCACCCTCCACTTCTCATGATCCTAGGCCTCCTCACAAGGTCAAATCCTAAGCCTACACTTGTCACCATCCTAAGCCCCTTCACAAGGCTTAATCTAAACCCTACACTTGCCAACATCACAAGCCACCAAGTATCCTAATCCAAGGCCAACAAGTGAGTGAATCTTCACCCTACACATGTCACCATCCAATGCCCTCTCACAATGCTAAATCCTAAGCCTACACTTGTCATCGACCTAAGCCTTCAAGTACTTCACCCAAAAGATGACAAGTGTCCCCAAGGAAAATATGACACTTGTCACAACTTTCAAAAATTGAAATTTAGTCCCTCTTCTAAATATCTCAAATAATAATTGCAAAAAGGTCCCTAAGACCAAAATATCCTAAAAACTTAAGTACACAAAGTATCCCAAAAAGAAGAAATGTTTCCGAAGAAAATATGCATCCATATCCCTCAAAAATCGAAAACAAGCTAGCATGCATTCTATGAAATTAAATCATGCATCGACATTAAAATAAAATGACGCGAATGCATGTGGTACCAAAAGACATTTTTGAAAATAAAATCCTAAGGCAACGTGAAGGGAAAAGAACAAATAAACAAATGAAATAATTAAACAATTAATTAAATAAATAAATAAAATTAACTCGAAAAAAGGGAAAGATGACACGGTCATCACATTTTCTGCAAAAATAATCTTCCTAAGGCTTTTATGAATAATGACTTGATAATGCAAAAGCCGTTTTTAAACTTAAATGTCTAACAAGGTTTATATAGAGTTTAAAATGTCCTAATCCCTCTAAAAATATAGAAAATTTCGTGCATAGGACTTGATACAATTCTAAACCAAATAGGAAAGAATTCTGAAACAGGAAACTAAAATCAGCATGCAGTCAGGACTTCTTGAACCAGTTTAAGCTTGGCAGTTTGGTTTTTTGAAAGCAACTTGAAGTCTTGAACCGATTAAGGATGCTGAATGGGTTCAAGTATGCCAAACTTGAATTTTTTTTGTTCACTAAGGCTAAAAACATTGTATTTAGTAAGTTTAAAATAAATACCAAGTGTAGAAAGGTGTCATAACCTTTTTAGAATCCTTCCTAATGTGTTGTTCTTACCTTTTCTTAAATGATCTTTGTCATGGTAACTTTGAACAACTTTCCAATTCTACATTCGCTGTCGATCCCTATATAGTAACTTGAAATTACAACTCGACAAAGCCTTTTTTTTTGTTTCCAATAATTGTCAATTACAAAATAATATCTCACAATCTTCCCCTTTGGCAATTTCGTGACAAAACCCTAACAACAATTTAGCAATCTACCCAAGCAGAAAAGTAACTTACAATTTTGTTCAAAGTCAAGATCTATGGAGAAAGAGATATGATAGCATCGTGCAGCAAATGTGCAAATGGGAGATATTAGAATTTGGGTTTGGACCCAAACCGGGGCACTCAAGGATGAGCCCAGCCTGGTTAGGAAAACTCTAGATTATATATAGAGCTTTCCTTATCTAATATTAACTTAGAAACCAAGGAGGGAAACAATATAAATATATTATATTATAATATTCTTGCATTCGACGATATACACAAAAAGTCAAAAAAATTCTGGAGAACAAGAAAAGCTTTTGTATTATGGATTTGAGGATTTCGCTCACATTCAAAATTTTCTAGAGAGCAAGAAAAGCTTTTGTATTGAGGATTTCGCTCGTATTTCCACCGCGAGACTGATCGAGGCTGTGTTGGTACGTGAAACATCTGCTGGTTCGTTTTCGATTCGGGTAAAGCTACTTTGAAATAACCCGAATACGTTTACGCATTCGTTATTATTGTTATACTTGATTTCCTACTGTCATAAATTTTATTAGCTCTATAAATGCAAATCCAAAAGATAATTAAAGTAATAAAAAGAAAAAAAACACAAGTGATAAAAAAAATATTTATATGCTTTTTTCAATAAAAATAAATAAATAAACTGGACATGTGTAACAATCCTCATCCTAGTCAGACACAATACTATCCGCTTTTGGCTCCCCCGAGCCAGAGACATCCCAGGGGGTCACACTTCCTAGTACTACTCCAGGTTAAGCACGCGTAACTCTGGAGTTCTGATGGGTTTACGGCCATCACGGCTTTAAAACGAGTTATGTCATATATATTTAATTAAACATGCAAATTAAAGAAATAAAATAATAATAATAAATAAAGAACTTGGACCGAAGCTAGTATTGATACTATGTCCTTTAAACAATTTATGTCCCGCATGGCACTGACGGACTCTATGGCGCTTATATCACAGGATCCAACGGTTTACATCCACCAATAGCAGCACTACAAACTCGTGATTACGGCGAACCTCCTTTGTGTAATACTCTTTCTGACTCAAAAATACATCTATACTATATAAATGATGAATTGGGTGCAATCCAAACCAAATGGTTTGGACCAATCTTAATATGGCTCGATGAAATTGGATTAGGGTCTAAGTGGCTCAGACCACTTGACCTATGGTTTGGGTTCACTTCTAGAGAGGGAGAGAGAAGAAAATTAATTGAATGATTGAATTATGGCAGCCCAATGGGGTATTTATAGAAATAAAAGTGCCTTTTCGAATTGGGTGTGTCTCTTCATCACTAGACACAACCATTTATATATATGTGTCTCTTCATCACTGGACACAACCATTTATATGTGTCTCTTTATCACCAGACACACCCACTACAATAGTGAATAGGTTATATCTGTTGATTTTGAGGTCCAACTTTTCATCCCATAACTAACCAATGATCACACCTGTTCAATCCAACGCATCTATTGATGACTAATTAAATAATTTTCATTCACAATTTTTAACAACGAATTGGTCGCAAACATTCGTGACAAGACTCCTGTGGCCACTAAGAAGCCCGTCGTCAACTGGCTCGGTCGCGCCGATGATCTGCTCTAACTAGTGATGTTTCGGCTTGAGGACGACTTTCAAATCGTTGATTGATTTTTCACTTCTTCATCGTTCTTGTCATCGCCGGAGTTGGAGGTCAAAGAGTGAAATAAAAAGAGAGGGGCGTAGATTGGAGAGAGAGGGAGTGGCGACATCCATGGATGGTGGAGCGGAGGTGGTTATGAGTGAAGAAGCATCTTTGTGGGGGAAGGGAGAGCGGTAGTGGTGGCGCCATGGAAGGTCGGTGGTGGTGCTGGCTATGGACAAATGGTATACGTCACTGCCTTTGCCATCCTCTCTCTCTCTCTCCAACTACTTTTACCATATATATATATATATATATAAATGGAAGAGAGTAAAGTATATATGCATTATTTCTATATAATATTTATTTAATGGTCATAAGGTTATTTTTGTCATTCTAAATTTTTACTCAATCATGCGTGTGTAATGTGCTTCCTGGACGTTAAATTTCGGACGGTCAACTAAATGTTTGCAACTAATAAAATAGTTTAGAGAGTTAAGTGTCTTTTTTTATAGTTCAAGGAGTTTATTAGAGAGAGAGAGGGGAGAGAAGAGTCCAAGGGATTAATGCACTTAACTCTAATGATAATAATAATATGGGTTAAGTGAAAAAATCCCCTCACTGTATACAAGAGGTTCAAGAAATCCTCATTTGTTTCAATTTGTGCAAATAAAGACATTTTGTCAATTTAACAATTGAAATGTCTAAAATATCCCCCCATAAAAGAAATTAAAAAATAATAATGGATAAGCAAAATATTTTCTCTCTCCTCTATTTATCTATCCCTCTCTTTCCGGCCATATTTTTTCCTGGTCAACGACACGAACTTGGACATATTCCGGCCAACGACACCACATGAACTGGCGGAGATATTCCGGCAAATTCTTTTCCCTTTTCTCTCTCAATCTCCCTCTTCTTTTACAGGTTACTTTCTCTCTATATCAGTGCAAGTCTTCACTCTTTTTTCTCTCTCTAAAATCACTACCAGAAAAACAAAGTTTAATCCTGAAAAATATTAAAATAGTAGTAATCAAAGAGTTCATTAATAGAAAAAGAGAATCAGAGAAGTTATCAATATATATATATATATATATATATATATATATATAGTATATACATATGTATAGGTATATGTATATTTTTTTAATTAAGTATAGAGATGAATTAAAATCTAAAGTAAACACAAGGAATAATGACCCTTCTGTGCTAAAAGACTTTGAATTGAGGGTTTATGGGTTCTTTGATATCATTGCTATTGTTGATAATTCGAGGGTTATCACTTCGAATCGCCAGAGAAGAATTGATAAATTCACTTTGAATTGTCGGAGGGGTTATCACGAATTTCAGGGATCCAGCAATGGCTTTAATGGCGGCGACACTGAAACTCTTGAACCTCTCCATCTGTGACATTGGGTTTGGATTTGTAGGTTTATTTTGTCAATTTTGTCTGAACTGGGTTTGAAGATGGTGTGTGCTGGTGTTGTTCATGATGGTGGTTATGGTGATGGTGGTTCGCGGGTGGGTACTGGGTGGTGGTGATTTTCAATCTGGTTAAAAGGGATAACTTTTTTTCTTATTAAAAAGAGCTAAAATATTAAAGATGAGAGATAAGGAAAAAAAATTGACCGTCATTTAAAAGTAATAATTATTTATTTATAAAATTAAAATTAAAATTAAAATTATTATTTTATTTGACATAATAATGCAAACATTAAAAAGTAGAGTGTAAATATCATTTTTCATGATACGTCATGTAATTCAAGAATATACATGCAACGCATTGTCTTGAAGGAAAAATATCTTTCCCATCGCATAGTGCAATTTTTTTGCTTCGCAAGAAACTCCATATCTATTATTTACCCTTTTTTCACATATCCCTTAGTACACTATTAATTAAATGATAATAAATTGACCATTAATCTTGTAATAGCCAACTTAAAAGGCCCATTATTCTTGTAGTGAAAAATTCATGTATGTTATACAGCTACTATTCCCACTATTACCATTATTATTGTAGCGAAAGGTTCACACGCTAAATTAAAGAGCTATTATTCTTGTAGTGGAATTCAAATATGAACTTAAATTAAAATATCATTAATAAAATTTGAGTTAAAATAATATTGTATCAAAGGGTAAAGATAAATATGGGTGATAGGAAAAGAGAGTATAATTGGGCTAAAGAATACAAAAAAAAAATCGGACCAACGGACTAAAAATTTTAAAAGCTTTTACTCTACATTATAATCTTAGCAACAACACATAAAAGTACCCGTGAACATTTCCAGTTAGTTCACCTAGCAATAGGGGTGCACACGGTTCCGGTTCTCACGGTTTCGATCGGAACCGGAACCGTTCACGACGGTTCCTTGAAAACGGAACCGGAACCTGAACCGTATAGTTATGGAACCGAACCTACAGTTCCGGTTCGATTCCATGGTTCTCACTGATTGTTTGCTCTTTTTTTTACTGTTGAAGGCTTTGAGCCTTTGAATGTATGTGTGTGTGTGTGTGTGTGTGTGTATGCAGGGCAAAACAATAACATAGAGAGTAGATCTGCAAATTGAACACCAAAAAAAAAAAAAAAATTATAGATAGCCGCGATGAGAAGATCTAAAGTGGGCATCGGCGATGGCGATGAGAAGTCTGAGATGGTGTGTGGATGTCGGCGATAGCTGCGATGAGAAGATCTGAAGATGAGAGGACTGAATCGACTGAGGACTTAAGGAGGACTGAAGAATGAAGTTGAGACTTGAGGAGTCGGCAAGGTGAGGTGACGAACAGAGAGGAGTCGAGGACTGATGAGGCAAGTCGAGAAGTGATGAGGCGAGGCGGCCGCTTCAATGAAATTTCAGAACAAAACCAGAGTTGAGATGAGACTTGAGAGCATTGAGATTTAAGAGGTTAGGTTTAGAATTTAGGTGTGTGAGGTTGTGGACCACCACCACATGCTGTAATAATTCTAATTGAGTCATTGACTACTCTGTCAACATAAACATATATATCTTTACTTCTTTTTTTAGTATAAAATTAAATATATAATACATATATATATATATATATATATATATATATATATATATATATACAGTTCCAGTTCTTACTGGTCTCACAGGCTGGAACCAGAACCGGAACCGTATGTCCACAGTTCCTAAATTCGGAACCGGGACCGGAACCGGAACCGTGAGAACCGGGAAAAACGGTTCCGGTTCACACAGTTCCGGTTCCGGTTCCACGGTTACGGTTCTTTTGTGCACCCCTACTTACCAAGCTTACATACTAGTCTCAACAATGTAGCACCTTTCATAAAACTTGCCCTAAATATAAACATAGAGCATCAATGGTACATCTTTCGAATTTGGAAGCTTTCGAATGAGAATCATGTGAGGGAAAGAGTCAACCTACGCATGATGTCATGATGATATCATGTGATGGGAGTCCACACCTTTACTCGAAAATCTCCGTAGATATCATTTTTAATTGAACATAATGTTATAAGATAAGCCTCAAAATCCCCATGAGATATAACCAGTGTTAACTACACTGCCCATGTTTGTCAATAACTTATCAAATGAACCCATATCGTCGCATTTTAATTACATAATAGCCACTGCACTTGACACAAAAATGTCAGTCTCAAAACCATTCCTCAAAACTCATTCATGGATTTCATTTCCTTGGCGCAATAAGCTTAGATCAGCACAAACTTGAAGTGCACTTCTAGTAATGACAAGATTTGGTTGTATAGACTCATCTTGCACTTCAATATATGAGCATTGTAATACTCCGATATTTTAAAAAAATTATTAATTGAGATTAATTACTTTTATTTTATTTTTTAAATGATTTGTTTGATTTAATTGTTGTTATTTTATTTTTAAATAATTTATTTTATTTAATTGAGTACTTAGATTAATTGTCTTATTTTAATTAGATTATATTTCGCGATTGTATTTGTTGAATTGATATGGTGTTTTGCTTTCTGGAATGCTATGATTGAATTATTTATTTGATTTGTATATATTTATACTTGGGTGGATTGTTTGTTAATTATTTATAATTATTAGATTTAATTTAATTATTTTATTTTAATTGGATTGGGCTTAAGAGGAGTGAGACCAATGGATATAGTCTTGGGCTTGAAAAAAGCCTTGTTGGGTTAATTATTAAAGGCCATGGTTATAAAGATATTTAAATAATTATCTTTGCATAATTATATATATAATTATATGTATATAAATATAATTAATTAATTATTATTATGGAAGGAAATATATATATGTGTGTGTGTGTGTATATATAATTTAATTAGTTGAGGATTAGTATGGAAAGAAATATATATATATATATATTATTTAAGTTAATTACTATTTTTTTTTTTTTTTTTAGTAGTCCTACTAGGAATAGGATTTGGATTTTAATGTGTATAAATATACACATAAGGTTTTATAGTTAAAAGTTTACATGTTAGAAAAATAAGAAAGGTAGAGAGAGAAGAGGAGAAGGTTGATAAAAAGGAAGCCGGATTAGAGAAAGAGGATGTCAAAATTGGAAGAGACAATCAAAACTTGAAGCGTCGGTTTCGTTTCGAAACTTTCAGGCAAGTTCTTATCTATCTTTCCTCTTAAAACTCATAAATATTTTATCTTGAGTATCAAGACTTTAATTAAATTTATCTGATTAAATCATAGTTAGATCGGATGAATTAAAACCATGAATTATTATATTTTATTTTTTAAAAAACTTTAGATTTTAAATGGATAGTTGAATGTGATATATTTATTTTAGAATCAACTAATATTCTTGATTTATGACCCCAAAAGAGTTAATTAGAGTTTATAAAATTTTTGGTAATTTTCTAGAATTTTTCAAAAGTTTTCTGGGATTTTTTCTATAATTTTTCTGATGTTTTAGAATTATATATATAATTATATATGTGTATAAATAATATATATGTATATATATACTGTTCTACAAATTGGGGCCTGCGACACATCAAATAGGGTGGGTAATCCAGTGTAGCGCGGCATATAGTTTTATAGTGCATGCGCTGATCTGGGCCGTAGGTAGAGTTAATGGATGATAAATTCATTTAGTAGTTTGCGGCACATGATATGTTGATGCACATGCAAAATTCAATGGTTAGATTTAATTGATGAAAGGGAGATGATTCGGTGCATCACAGTGCATAGGAGTGTGGTAAGTGCGCACATCTGGTATGTTGGATTGGTCTGGTCAACAAAATAGTAATCCAGTGTATCGCGGCTCACCAGAACACGGAGGACAACCAATTAGAAGCTGCCAACACGCGCCGAGAGTACATCAGGAGCGTGAAGGCTCGTGCAGGCGTGTGGATGCGCCTGCCAGTGAAAAATGGCGTATGGAAGCGCATGCAAAGAGTGTGGGAGCGTGTGGCGGCGCATGGGGGCGCGTATGGAAGTGTTTGGGGTCCCGGTATGGTCCTGTGGTGTCCGGTGAATATCCAAAATTTATTTTAAACTTGTTAGTGTTGAAATTAACCATTAAAGAACGTGTTCTTGGTGTTCTGAGAGCCTTAGAGAGTTACTAAGATATTTAGTAGCATTTACTTAGCGTAAATATAATTAATTAAATATTTCGCCACGAAAGGAGGTGGGTGTGTGTGTGTGTGTGTGTGTGTGTGTATGTGTAATTATAAATGTGTATGTATATGGTTGATTTAATTTATGATTCGTATAGAATGAGGTATATATATACATCTTTATTTATATATATGTATATATGATTTTAAATAATTAAAGATTACTAAGGAAGGTATTATACACATATATACATATTAAATAATATGTGTATATGTATATATTATTTAAGATGATTATTATTATTATTCTTATTTGATATATCCAAATAGGCTGATTAGTAAATTTGTGATATGTTTATAATCTGTATAAGATATTTATGTATGAATTAGCAATCATTGAGTCTAAAATTGGTGCATGGTTGAATTATAGGCATGAATGAATTGCCATAGGTGTAAATATAACGCCTAAATATTTATATAAATAAATTACATACATAGGAAGCAATGGATAAGTTGCCAATTTATAGGTAAAAATATATATACTTAAAGAGGCATGGTTGACTTGCCAATATATAAATAAATATAATTTTAATGTCATAGTTGATTTGTTAATATATAAATAAATATATTTACGGAGGCATGGTTGAGTTGCCAATATATAAATAAATATATTCATAATGGCATGGTTGAATTGCTAAAGTATAATTAAATTGTTATGTGTATTAGATGATTAAAATTCATCTATGGATACTTTATGTATAAGTTGGATTAGGATTAAATATTCTTAAATTAGAATAATCTAGAAGTTACATGTTAGTGTATTATTTTATATATATTAATAAAATAATATTGACATGGATAATTTGTCAAAGCCTAGATAGCTGTATGATTTAAATAATTAAATTTATTATTGGCTTTTGAATTAAATATAATTTTCCTTGAATTATATTTTATTATGTAAATGATTAAATAATTATTTAAAATGGAGTTAAGGTTAAAAGGGGTTTCTCTTTAAAAGAAAATGAGATTTTGGATTAGTTTAGGTATGATTATGTTTTAATCATAGTTTAATGGTTTTGAAAATTAATGAACTTATTAATGGATGTGAAGGTTATATTGTATATAATTATTTATACATATACGTATCATCGTTTATTAAACTTAAAACTTTATTACGTTTGGCTTTGATCAGAGATGATCGGCTTATTGGTTTTCAGAAGTCTGGTAAAGAGAGCTTACTCGTAGGGTTTAACCCACGATTTGTTTTTCAGGTTATTAGAAGTTCTAATCTCGAGATTAAGGATCCGTAGCTGGGAAACTGTCTTTCATCTATTCATCTTGTTTACTTTTAAGTAGTATTGTTATTTATTGGGTAATGAATTTTGGTTAAGGGGTGTTTAAGTTATGGGATTCCCGAATTGTAACCATTGGAGAGTTATTAATGGAAATTATTAAGTATTAGTTTTTCTTCAGTGTATTATTTATTCTTAATTTCATTTTGTAATCTGTGCTTGTTTGAAATACTTTAATTGTTTTGATATCCTTTAATTTTGTGCGCAGATTTAATCAACCCGTGTTCCGAAATTATGGGGTATCACAAGCACTCACTTAAAAGTGATTGCATAACGCAGAACAACTTTAAAGCTTCAAGACTGAGCCCAGACAGTCCAAAACCAGATATAAGGACATTAAAGGACATGATGTTTGGCTTCAAACCCACCGAGCTTATCTCAAACAGCAACTTACATGCCTCATTCTTTTCTCCATTTCTTGCATGCCCGGAAAGCATTGTGTTGAAGGTAATCATATCAGGTTTTAAAACAGAGTTTTGCATCAGTCTAAGAAGCCTTAGTGCCGACTCCATTTTACCCTCGTACACATAACCTCCAATCATCTCGTTCCACACAGCAACTAAGGGTGCACAAAAAAACGGGAACCGTGGAACTGGAACCGGAACCGTCGGAACCGGAACCGTTTTTCACGGTTCTCACGGTTCCGGTTCCGGTTCCAGCCCGTGGGAACCGGTAAGAACCGGAACCGTATGTATATATATATATATTATAATATATAATTATATATATATTATATAAAATTAACTGTGTATATATATATACCTATTTTTTTAAAAAATTTTGACCTAATTTGAGCCTCGGCCTCCCCAATCGCCTCCAATCTCCATCTCTATTCTCTCGACTCTGAACTTGCCCTCTCTCTCTCTCTGCAACTGTAAGTTTGTAAACTACAAAATCTAGTGGTTTAAGAGATGATACTGATATATTAGCTCTTGGGTGCGAGGCTCCTTCAGTTGATGAGGTGGAAGATTCAAGATTATGCAGTAGAGATGAAAAGCTGGGATTAGTAATTTAGTACAGATCTACCAAGCTCATCTCTTTCTGATGTCGAAACCTAACTCGTCTAAAGCTCTGTGCTTGCCGAGAGTTAACCGACGCCGGCATGTTAATCCATTGAGGACATCATTATCCGACGCTCCTGATCTCCCCAACTACATCTCCAACCTTCCCGACGAGTACTTAGCTTGCATATTCCAATCGCTTGGCTCCGGTAATCGGAAACAATGCTCTCTCATCTGTCGCCGGTGGTTTCAGATAGAGGGACAGAGCCGTCACCGTCTCTCTCTCAACGCCCGAGCCGATCTGCTCTCAGTGGTTCCGTTTCTGTTTTCAAGGTTCAGTGCGGTGACTAAACTCTCTCTGAAATGTGATCGCAGATCTGCGAGCATTAGTGACAAAGCTCTCAAGCTCATCTCTTTCCGATACCGAAACCTAACGGTCCTAACCCGTCTAAAGCTTTATGCTTGCCTGAGAGTTAACGGTTCCATGGGAACTGAATGGAACCGTACCATTTCTACGGTTTGGTTCCAGTTCCGGTTCCGTTTTTAAGGAACCGTCGTAAACGGTTCCAGTTCCGGTTCCAGCCGGAACCGTGAGAACCGAAACCTTATGCACCCCTAACAGCAACATTCTTGTTCTCTACCTTAGCAAAAATCTTCTCAGCATAATCATTCCTTCCACAATTGTAGTAACATTTTAATTAATGACACCTCCACATGAACATTTTTACAAAAATGACTTTTAAGAGCATATCCATGGATTACCTTGCCCAAATTAAGACGTTTCAGGGCTGCACAAACCAGTAGGATATTGACTATCATCACAACATTTGGATCCTCAGGAAAGCTTAGCATCATACCAAACACATTCAAAGCATCTTCGAAATATCCATTGTGAACACAACCTGAAATAATCCCATTCCAAGAAGCAACCCTCGGCTTCAATCCTTTCTGTTGCATCCGTTCTAAAGATAGGAGATCCAAATCAGTCCCTCCATTTTGAGCAAAGCCTGCCACAAGTGCATCAAACAATCTCATAAAGTTTGTTTTATCCAAAAGGCCTCCACCATCCATGCAAGCTGAAACGAGGGTAATCCACGAAATTACGTCTCTCCCCCGCATTGTATCAAGAACATTTTTCAAAGATCTCGAATAATCACAATTCACATACAAATCAATAACGGCATTCCAAACAAAAGCATCCATCAAGAGCTGCTTCCTTATGACATACCCATGTACCATTTTGCCATACCTCAATAATTGAACCGCAGAGCACGCTTTGAGAATGGTGGGCACAAGATACTTATCGGGTACCAACCCAGCACTAACCATCAAACCAAGCATTGAGAACAGCTCCTCCCATCGCTCAGACCGACAATATAAACCTATCAGGGCAGCATAGGCATGTGCTGTTCTCTCAGGAATTTCGTCGAACAATTGTCGTGCATCATCTAATAACCCAATTCCCTTCAAGTACAATCTAGCAAGCTTATTTCGAATCAGACTATTCGTCTTGGTAGAACCCATTTTCATAAATTGACCATGAATTTGCTTGATTTCTTAAGAACATTCACGGTTTCCATTGAACAGGTTTAAGAGGGACAGACCCTCGTCAGCCTTATTCGTGCTTTCCAGACTTTGAACACTACAATCTCTCGCATTCTGAGCCACTGGAACTAAATGGGCTTGTGGGTTTCTCTGGTTTAGTGCGTGTTTGAAACCAAGATTTCGAGCCGTTGAGAGTTGAAATTTAAATTTTGCCGGGGAAAAGTCGAGTTTGTGGATTAAATGGTCAGGGAATGAACTTTCGGGAAGATGATTAGAAGGAAGAAGCAATCCACTTTTGAGAGCTGCCATTACAAATCCAAACTCCGAAAATAAAAAATAAAAATTTAAAATTTAGTTAGACGAGCGAAAGAGGGGAGAGAGAGAGAGAGAGAGTCAAATTCAATCGTCACGGAAAATGACTCTAACAAGCACGCGTTTGAGCCTCCAAGGAGAGAGACTCTATTACAGTGACACCTACTGGGGTTAAAACGTTTTTATGCTTATTTAGCATTGGTAAAATTCCTTTTTGTAGCCTTCAGTACAAAAGTCTGAGGTGGGATTTTTTGGGTGGTAGATGAAAAATAAATTAAAAGAGAGAGAGAGAGAGAGAAAAAAAAAAACAAAAAGAACTTATATCAATGTCTGGAGTTGATTATGTCTTATTTTTTAATATTTGTTCGGTCAAAAACAGAATGGAGAAAAAAAATTTCCAAACTTTCTAACTAGGATTGGAAATGAATTGAGTAAGAGTTTTAGACTATTATGTTGTGTTTGGTGTGCAAAAATGGTCATGCAAGAATGGGATGAGAATAGAAATGGAATGGAATGACTATTCTCATTCTATTGTTTGGTTGTAATTATGAAATGGGTAGGAACAGAATAATAATAATCTTTCTAAGATTTGGTTGAACTAATTTAAAATTTAGAATGAAATAAATTATAAATTAAGTTCTCCAAAATATCAAATAAAGGACAATATCATCACCTCTTATATGGTCCAATAAAAATAAAGCATGTCATCTTTTATTAAATAGGTCAGAAAAATAAAGAAAGAAAAAATAAACCGGATCCTACCCGAATGAGATCTGGTAAAAAGGGATAATTCTAAACAAATGGAGTTTTATAGGTAAAAAGCCAAAAAAATGGAGTCAAACATCAATTTTTCAAATAAGTAGAGTGTTATGAAAGGCTGATGTGGACATGGAAATTTATTGTGAAATGACCCAATTGCCCTTTCTCTTTCTTCATGCTTTCCAACTGCCCTTTCTCTCTCTTTATATCTCTTTGGCTTCATTTGGATTGAGGGATTTAGAGGGATTTGGAGAGAAAAGAAAGGGAAGGATAGTGATTAGTGTGTTTGGATGGGAGGAATAGGAAAGAAAAGAAAAGATTTGGAGGGAATTGGAACTATCCTTCCAAATCCCTCATTTGGAATCCCTCCAAAATTGACAAGGTTTGGAAGGATTTGGAGAGAAATGGAATAAATTACAAAAGCAACCTTGAGAGAAGGGGCAAGCTTGAACAGTGGGAAGAGGCCGAGATGGCGTATGAGACCTTCGCCGGAACTGTACAAACGGCGGCTACTGAGAAATAAGTATTATGAAGGGGCTTGGATCGGAGAGCAGAGGACTAAAAATGGGAGAAGCGCGAGGAGGAAGAAGAAGCAGAGTTACTGCCACTCTTCTCAATTGCCCTCTCTCTACCCATATGATTTGAAATATGGGTTTTGAACTTCTGATTCTTGTAGATTTTATAGTTTACAGTTGCAGAGAGAGAGAGAGAGGAATACCTATGGGTTTTGAACTTCTAATTCTTGTTTTGAACTTCTGATCTTGTATGTGGGTTTCGAAAAATAGAATATATATTTATATATGAGAGAGAGAGAGAAATGAATACATCTCCTTAGAAGATATATATATATATATAGTTTGCAGTTGCAGAGAGAGAGTGAGGCTGAGAACGAGAATAAAGATGGGGGCTATTGGGGAGGCTGAAATGATTTGCCCTACTGGCCCTGACCCCACAAAAAAAGGGTAAAATGATAAATTATTCATTCATTTCATTTCTTTCCTATCTATCCAAACAAGAATATTACCCATTCCTTTCTTTTCTTTCCTACCCATCCAAACATGAATATTATTATATCTATCCTTTCCTTTCTTTTCTTTTCTTTTCTCTCATAATCATTTCCTTTCTTTTCCCTTGTGTGTATCTAAACGAAACTTTTATGATTGCCTGCTCTTTTGGGGTTGATGCGCCCAATTCCCCCTATCAACACCGGCAGCAAAAAGGTCATATGACCACACCTATCGTTGCCATCTCAAGTTTAAAATGACCCATCTCAAGTTTCCTTTTTCAAGCTTCAAGTACCAACTACCAGTAGTACTAACTTATCAATTCTCCCACCACACCACCCGATATGTAAATGGATAAGCCTTCAAAATTCCCAGAGCCTGAGATAGAGATTGATTAAACCACAGAATCCAACTTCAATACTATCATAAAACATGAACATCAATTCAGACCCCACTACAATCTGCATATATATGCGCCCCTCTTTCTATATATATGCATATATGTGTATATGTGTGTGTGTGTGTGTGTGTGTGTGTGTGTAAGAGAGAGAGGCATACACAAATTCAGTTAGAAGATGAGCTTGACTCAGTTCATTGTTATCGGTTTGTGCTTAGTCGTTCAATCCGCTTCATCGCCGGTTCAAAGCTCGTCGTCGCAATTATGAGCCCATCTTCACCTAAGGGTTTTGGCTACAACATTTTATCATGAAAAGGAAAGGAAAAAAGTGAAAATAAGGTGGGGAATGTAATGACCCAGTCATTTTCCTTCCTTTCCTTTCCTCTGACTTTTTACGGATATTTTTTTTCTTCGTTGATCTTTCTTTTTTGGGTTCGGCTTCTCATCACTTAATGTCATCTTGAGTGCTCAGGAATGGTTTCCGATACTCTTTCATTTGGTTTAACGACTTCATTTGAGGACCGAGTCATTTTCACGTTTTCACTTTTATGACACTATTCACTTTTCGTCTTTTTCTCAGTTGTCACTTTGTTGGAATAACCTCATTTTTCGTGTTCGGATTTGATTCCAGTTTTGCATACATTCACGATATTTAAATTCCATGCTATGTGTATTTTTACTTTTGTAGAAAAACATGCTAGTTGTGGTCTTTCTTCCTTAAGGGTGTGGATGCACACTTCTTGTAATTTCTTTTTCTTTTGCGGTCATTTGTGTAATTACTGCAAAGTAATTATTTTTCGTCTTAGGAACCATTTTGCAATTTAATTTGGAAGATATTTTCAAAAAGGACCTTTTTGTAATTTTCGAAAAGTGTGACAAGTGTCACACTCTCATTGGTCCACTTGTTGACATTTGTGTGGAAACACTTTGATGCCTTAGATGATGACATGTGGAGGGTGGAGATTCAACCACTTGTTGGCTTAGGATTGGTGCATTTGTTGGCTTGGATGGTTGACAAGTGCAGGCTTAAGATTAAGCCTAGGATGAAGCCTTGAATGAGTGACAAGTGTATGCTCCAAATTAAGTCTTGCAATTAATTTTTGGGCCACTTTGGAATTATGTTGTTAAGAGGGGTTTTTGTGCAATTGACCAAAACTTGTGTGTGTTGACCTTGGTGTAAGACCACATAGTGAGTGGAGGATTTCTATTTCCTCCACTCACATTCTTTCACACTTAATTTCTATCTCTTTCCTCTCTTGTAAAGAAAACCCTAGCCTCTATGGATGGAGCTTGAAACCTTAGGCCTTGACCTTGATTTTTGATGGCTTTCCACTCACCTTAGACCATGAAGTTTGGAACACTTTTTGTTCCCCTCATCCTCCTCTACATAACCCTAAAAGGGTTTGCCATTTTGTGTTGATTTGCCTTGAATTCTAGAGAGACTCTTCTCTAGTGAGGTAGGGGATGTTATAGGGTTATATTTTTGTTTCTTGCATGCTATTGATGCTTTTATAAGTTGTATGCATGTCTTTTGTTAATTTGAGAAATTAGTGATTTATCGTATCTTGCATATAACTCATTTTAGACTTGATAAATGGCTTGGCCATGAGTTGATCTTTGATATATATTAATTTGGGATGATTTAGATGTATTTTCAAATCTAGAGATTAAATGAATTTAATTTGATTTAAATTCTACTAAATTGTATTTTACTTGTATTCTATTTTAGACTTAAGATATGGTATGACCATGATTTGGTGCTTGATATATGTTAATTAGGGATCATTTGAATAACTTTTGAAATCTAGAGATATTCTATATGATGCTATCTTGCTCATTTGACACTTATCATTTGATATATGTAATGAGCAAGCTACGTTGTTTAAGATATATTAATTTGAGGTTATTCGAATTTGATTTGAAATCTAGAGAATTTGATTATCTTGTTTAATAAAATTCTATCTAATGGCTTCACGAATCTATTGGTATTTTAGAAGTTGTTTCTATATTTAAATCATGGACTTGAACTTGTTATGTATTCACTTTGTTGTGTTTTGAGCATTGGACAACTTTGTTGTTATATTTATATTCATGAGAACATGTTTTCTTTATGGAATATATTAATGCCATGTGTAATGAATTGCACACTTTGTAATTGACATTATATATGCCATTTTAGAATTGAAATTCTAAGGCATGGCTTGTGTGATTTCAACCTACTTGTGCATGGAAGGTGGTTTTTGTGCATTATATAAATTACGTATAAGTTGTGAACTTATTTGATTATTTTGGAGTCTTGGAACATTGTTACAAGTGACATGGCTAGAGTTTGGCTTTAATGCGGGAGGTATCAGTTCTCCCCAATTGAGATAGTGCGCACTAGGGTGGTCTTCCCAGCGGGTTAATGCCCGGAATAACCATTTAGTTCTCGGCGGAAATCCGAGACGTGATGTCCAAGTCTTCCACTATTTAATTTCGCATTCAATTCCAAGTTGAGAATCATGTTTAATTGTAACTTGTGGTTTTGGCTATTGGCGATTGATGTTGTTAAGTACATCCATACTAAATTATTATATTTAGTTGTTTTCACACTTTTAGATTTCAAGTTGATAACTTAGATAATCTATGTCTTGATGTGTGGTACTTAAAATTCTAATTCTACTAAATTGTTATATTTAGTTGTTATTGCATTTTAGATTTCAAGATGGTAACCTTGAGAATCTATATCTTGATACTTGTGTAGTATGTTTCTATGTTGGTTAATTGCATAGATATTGTGATTTGTGCTTTGTTGTTCAAATGTGACTTTGGAATGATCATGTAGATTCATTTGGAACATAGACTTCAGGTGTCATGATCCACTATAATTGTTTTAGCATTTTAGATTTCAAGTTAGTGACCTTGAGAATCTACATCTTATTGCTTTGTATAGCATGCTCCCAAGTTACTTGAATTGCACGAATGATGTGATTTGTACAAGAAATGATCTTAGGTAGCTTAGGATGCTCCCTGGGTCACATTTTGACATAGACGTTAGGTGGCATGACTCCCTTTAACATGTTTCACCTTAAGGTGATAAAATTATAAAAAGTTAAGTCGATGCATGTTCATTTCCTACGAGTAGCTTTATGTTACTCACCCACGTTGTGGGGACATTTTTCAGATACAGGAATTAAAGTTGAGACTCTCATTATGCTTGGATGGTTTGTGGACTTGGAGGTTTTCATCTTTGTGAAGGTTGGCTTGGAATGCCATTTGTAACCTTATTTGTCAAAATGTGTATATTTGGTTCCATATATGTAGTGTGTACATGAGTGCACTCCTTACAATGTATTCAACATGTAAAAGATGAGGCCGGAGGCCAATGTCATGTATTTTGTATCCTATGAGACTTATGATTTCATGAAATATTATGAAAATATTGAAAAATGCCAAGTAATAGTTTCACCATGTTTGCATCGGGTGTGAGAATTCCATTTTTTGTTCTTTCATGGGGTCTCATTAATCATGTACGAAGTGTGGCCAAGGATCAAACGGTCATTTGAAGTCATTTGTTGATTTTGGTTTTTAAAGTTTCCATTTTAAGTTCATTTTCGCCTTTTTGGCCGTCGGGGGGTTGGATTTTGACTCAGCCATTTCCGGGAGCCGCGAACTATTCCCGCGAGCTCAAAATCACTATTTACGTTTGCGTGAATGATTGTTTTCATGAAAACCCCTTTCATTTGTGTTTTGAGCCTCCGATGGACTCATTTCACCTTTTTGTTGAAAAATTTAGCTTAAGGGTATTTTGGGAATTTTCTTTGGGAAATAAATTCCGTTCTTGACTCTATCACCTAGAAAATGTGATTTTAGAGGGAGTTTCTTCACGACATTTTTTCGAAAAATGCCATCTTGACCTCGAAAACCGTGTCGCAAACTCATTTTTCTGCTAAAACACTATTTCTGCTAAAACACTATTTCTGCTGCATTTGTTCAATTCTGGGTGAGTTGAACCGGTTCAGAGGGGCTGAACCAGTTCAAGGTGTCATTTTGGTTCAGCTTGGGCGTACTGCCAATGTTGAACCGGTTCAACTTTCTTAAACTGGTTCAAGTCTTCCAGAGTTTTCAGTTTTGGACTTCCAACTTCAAACTGGTGTAACTTCTTCGTTTTAACTCCGAATTAGTCCGTTCTTGAGTCTAAACTAACCGCATCGAAATAAGCTTTTCAATGGTATGAATTTCAGTTTCAGATTCTTTTCCTAGCTCATGATATCCTTGTTTTAGTGAGAGGGTGTCGGATTTGGTTCGAACCGGGATAGGGTTTTTCTGAGATTTCATTTCCGTTGGCCTTGAGACTTCTTGTGAAGTTACCAAAGGATGTTTTTGGATGTTTTTGATCTTATTTGACTTGTTGGGATTCAAATTGCTTCCTCTTAGGGTAAAATGACCATTTTACCCTTGGTCCTTCTTTTGGTAGGGTTTTGATACCCTTGTCTTCATTTTGCTTCCGCTAAGTCTCAAAATTTCTTGAAGTGTCATTCTTGTGTCTTAGGGATGATGTACATCTCTAAGGACTTGGTTTTGTTTTGCTTCCGCATTTTGGATCCGCTTCGGGTCATCACAGGACACACTGGGTTGAAAAATCCAGGGTCGTCTCAGGTGGTATCAAAGCTCCTAGGTTTGGATACCTTGGACGACGGGTTTTGGGTGCATATCATGCTAATGTTGCCATACTCTATGTGTTCATATGTTTCATGATAACATGTTTATGTGCTTATGTGCAATATGTGGTATGCTATCTATTTAGCCTGTTTTGATTCTATTACAAAGAGCATGATATACGATATATGCTATATTAGATTTGTATATGCATGATTGTTTTGCATATTTGACAGGACTTGGGATTAGTCATAGGATGTTTTAGGTTGAGTTGTTTGGTGAGTTTGCACTTAGTGTGATGGTTGGTGTGTCTGATTTTGTTTAGGCACTCTTCTTTGAGGTTGTTGGTGATTGTCCACATGGTTTTACGGTAGTTTAAGTCGTTGTTGGCCTAGCGTTGGCTTTGGATAGGTGGAAGGTCACCTTTTGTTTGGGCTCTTGTGAGTTAAGTCATTAAGCGTAGCCTTAATTAGAGCTTTTGGATCGTTTGTGGATTTGTTGGTTTTGGGCCATGATGAGGTTATGGACCTCTTAGGATCCTTGGTTGTTCGGGATGATTCCTCTGAGATTGCAATTTTCGTGGGCGGGTACATTTGTGGGCGGGTGCATGGCACTAACATGCTACCGTGTTGGCTAGCTACGAGCACAGTTCGGATGGAATCAGCGTTGGTTTTTGTTCCGATAGGCGTTGTCCTTTTGGTTGGCGATAATATAAGTTTTGTTTTGAGCGTCTAGTGTTGAGACGGTGATTGATGGTCGTTTTGGGGATGATTTTGGAGATCGATTTGATTGTTCGATTGTATGGCTAGAGTAGCCATTTTGTTTGAGTTCTCCTTGCGTGATGATGCTTTTGGGATCGAGTCGATTGATCAATGTTTTAGGTTAGTGAGAGCATTGCATTGTTAATGTCACTTGTAGTGCACCCTTAGATTCGGAGATGGATTGTTAGAGTCTTACCATTGTGGTAAGGGCTCACGATTGTTTTGAGACAGGTTGTTGTCACATTAGTTTTTGGAGTCAGATTATGGTTAGGACTGGTCTTCCTTTTACCTAGACACTCTAGAACATGATGTCCATAGGGTTCATTGTTGCATCATTTTTATTTTCTACAGTTTCGTTTACTACCATGTTAGTAGTATGATATATGATATTGTGATGCATAAGTAGGTGGAAGTGTATCCACATTTGTCTTCTTATTATGTGGCATTAGTATGCCTTCTCTATATGCTTAGAGATACCATGTTGTTACTGTAATTTAATGACATGCTTTTGTGCTTACGTGGAGACGTACTGCATGTACCCTTAATTTCATCTATGTGAGTAGATTTGCCTTCATAGTAGTTGCATTTCCTTGTTATTTGCATGACTTCCATGTTTCGTTTTCCCTTTTTACTCCATTTTCCTATGTGTCGTGTTGACATTTGTGGGAGAATAAGGTTCATTTTCTTTCTTGGTTCGAGTAAGGGATTTCACAAGGAGTGAGTCTCTTCTCTTCGTTGCATTATGCACAGTTTTGGGGTTGGTTGGTCCGTGAGGATCACCATTATTGTTTTGAGTTCTTTGGTGAGGATTTAGTTGATTTTGGTCGACTTACTTCCATGTAGGGGGTGAAGTCTTTGACCTTGCTGTCTTTCATTTCAGAGACAAATTCATGGTGTTCTTCTTAGGACTGGTGTTTTCCTTTCTTTCGTGTCTTCCCTTGGGGAGTTTTTGCCGTGGTTGTTGACGAAGTTGTAGTGCTCAGAGTGAGTTGATTGGTGTGAGATCATTTTTGGGGACTTGTATCCATTTGATTGAGGATTTGGTTGACTCGTTATGTGAGTTTGAGGATGTTTCAGGATGTCTTTGGAGACTTGTTTCCATTTTGACGACCTTGATATGGTTAACTCTTAGGAGGAGTTTTGAAGGATCGTTATTGGATCTGGCTTGTTTGTGGAGTATTCTCATCCTAGTTATGACCAGGCATAGTTTTGAGGAATCGTAGTTCCAGTGTGTGTTTATGGATCGATGGAAATTAAGGAATTTTGATTGAGCTTGGTGTTGCCAAGCACGATTTCGAGAGATTCATTTTGTAACCTTAGTTGTCAGGATTTTGATGTGTATGCCACTTGGTGGACTTGTATTTTAAGGATTTAGTTATCCATGATAGGGATGTGGATTTGATGTTTGATTACAGTGTGATCTTGTAGTTGATCTGTTTCAGGGAGATATGAAGGACTTTCGATGAAATGTCTTGTAGTAAGGTTCATTTTGATTTTTGGAGGTTTCAATTTGCTTTTCAGGCTTTGGATTCTTGATTGATGTTATTGGTAGTAGTATTTTGAGACGTTAAAGATGTTGGTTTTGCTGTATTGAGGATTTAATGCCTTAAGCATAATGGTGCATATGACATTGTTATCAGAGTTTGGGACTGGCCGGGATGGTCTGGAGCGTCTTTGAACCATATTCCAACTCTCACAGATGCCTGGTTCCCACATTGCTTTTGGCCATGATTGTTTTGCAACATTGATGTCATTGGTATCGAGAGGTTTCATGGGTAGACCTAGTGGGGGGCAGGTTATGAATTAGTGCCTTATACTGTCATGCTACCATACAAAGTTGTATATTGTGGGCGAGTACTAGTTGCCATCGATGCTACCTTACTGATGAGCAAGTATGGGCGGGCGCTAGGTACTATCATTGCTACCACACATTTGAGTACGTCATGGGCGGGTTCTGGTCACTATTCGTACTGCCATGTCGTCTTTGTTCTATACCCTGACTTGATACGTAGATATCTTGGAGTTCTTTTGGTGGTTGTTTTTGGTTCCTTATGGTGGTTCTTCAGGAGGGATGCTTTCGATTGTTGTCTTCCATTCCCTCATCTGACCTTAGTTTCTGTGTGTGTGTTCTGACTTGTTGTGTGGCTGCATGATCACTTTCCTTTTGAGAGGTTGTCCTGTCGTGAACACGTGGGTGCAAATAACATTAGTTTGTACTTTGTCTTTCAGTTTTGGGATTACTTTTGTAGCATATTGTGTGGAATACTCGGAGATGTACTCCGTAGTTACCCTAATTTCGCCTTTTATTTTGTTGGGGCTGAATTTCGGGGACGAAATCCCTTTAAGGTGGGAAGGTTGTAATGACCCGGTCATTTTCCTTCCTTTCCTTTCCTATGATTTTTTACGGATATTTTTTTTCTTCATCGATCTTTCTTTTTTGGGTTCGGCTTCTCGTCACTTAGTGTCATCTTGAGTGCTCGGGAATGGTTTCCAATACTCTTTCCTTTGGTTTGACGACTTCCTTTGAGGACCGAGTCATTTTCACGTTTTCACTTTTGTGACACTATTCACTTTTCGTCTTTTTCTCGGTTGTCACTTTGTTGGAATAACCTCATTTTTCGTGTTTGGATTTGATTCCGGTTTTGCATGCACCCACGATAGTTAAATTTCATACTATGTGTATTTTTACTTTTGTAGAAAAGCATGCTAGTTGTGGTCTTTCTTCCTTAGGGGTGTGGATGCACACTTCTTTGTAATTTCTCTTTCTTTTGGGGTCATTTGTGTAATTACTGTAAAGTAATTATTTTTCGTCTTAGGGACCATTTTGTAATTTAATTTAGAAGATATTTTCAAAAAGGACCTTTTGCAATTTTCAAAAAATGTGACAAGTGTCACACTCTCATTGGTCAACTTGTTGACATTTGTATGGAAACACTTTGATGCCTTGGATGATGACATGTGGAGGGTGGAGATTCAACCATTTGTTGGCTTAGGATTGATGCACTTGTTGGCTTGGATGGTTGACAAGTGTAGGCTGAGATTAAGCCTATGATGGACCCTTGGATGAGTGACAAGTGTATTCTCCAAATTAAGTCTTGCAATTAATTTTTGGGCCACTTTGGAATTATGTTGTTAAGAGGGGTTTTTGTGCAATTGACCAAAACTTGTGTGTGTTGACCATAGTGTAAGACCACATAGTGAGCGGAGGATTTCTATTTCCTCCACTCACATTCTTTCACACTTAATTTCTATCTCTTCCCTCTCTTGTAAAGAAAACCCTAGCCTCCATGGATGGAGCTTGAAACCTTAGGCCTTGACCTTGATTTTTGATGACCTTCCACTCACCTCAGACCTTGAAGCTTGGAACATTTTTTGTTCCCCTCATCCTCCTCTACATCACCCTAGAAGGATTTGCCATTTTGTGTTGATTTGCCTTGAATTCTAGAGAGACTCTTCTCTAGTGAGGTAGGGGATGTTATAGGGTTCTATTTTTGTTTCTTACATGCTATTGATGCTTTTATAAGTTGTATGCATGTATTTTGTTAATTTGAGAAAAATTAGTGATTTATCATATCTTGCATATAACTCATTTTAGATTTGGTAAATAGCATAGCCATGAGTTGATCTTTGATATATATTAATTTGGGATGATTTAGATGAATTTTCAAATCTAGAGATTAAATGGATTTAATTTGATTTAAATTCTAGTAAATTGTATTTTACTTGTATTCTATTTTAAACTTGAGATATGGTATGACCATGATTTGGTGCTTGATATATGTTAATTAGGGATCATTTGAATAACTTTTGAAATCTAGAGATTTGATTAATTTAAATAAATTAAATTTTATACGATGCTATCTTACTCATTTGACACTTTTGATTTGATATATGTAATAAGCATGCTATGTTGTTTAACATATATTAATTTGAGGTTATTCGAATTTGATTTGAAATTTAGAGAATTTGATTATCTTGTTTAATTAAATTATATCTAATGGTTCCATGGATCTATTGGCATTTTAGAAGTTGTTACTACATTCAAATCATGGACTTGAACTTGTTATGTATTCACTTTGTTGTGTTTTGAGCATTGGACAACTTTGTTATATTTATATTCATGAGAACATGTTTTCTTTATGGAATATATTAATGTCATGTGTAATGAATTGCACACTTTGTAATTGACATTATATATGCCATCTTAGAATTGAAACTCTAAGGCATGGATTGTGTGGTTTCAACCTACTTGTGTATGGAATGTGGTTTTCGTGCATTATATAAATTACGTATAAGTTGTGAACTTATTTGATTACTTTGGAGTCTTGAGACATTGTTACAAGTGACATGGCTAGAGTTTGACTCTAGTGCGGGAGGTATGAGTTCTCCCCAATTGAGATAGTACGCACTAGGGTGATCTTCCCAGCGGGTTAATGCCCGGAATAACTATTTAATTCTCGGCGGAAATCCGAGACGTGATGTCCAAATCTTCCACTATTTGATTTCGTATTCAATTCCAAGTTGACAATCATGTTTGATTGTGACTTGTGGTTTTGGCTTTTGGCGATTGATGTTGTTAAGTACATCCATATTAAATTGTTATATTTAGTTGTTTTCACACTTTTAGATTTCAAGTTGATAACTTAGAGAATCTATGTCTTGATGTGTAGTATTTGAAATTCTAATTATACTAAATTGTTATATTTAGTTGTTATTGCATTTTAGATTTCAAGATGGTAACCTTGAGAATCTATATCTTGATACTTGTGCAGCATGATTCTATGTTGGTTAATTCCGTAGATATTGTGATTTGTTCTTTGTTGTTCAAATGTGACTTTGGAATAATCCTACAGATTCATTTGGAACATAGACTTCAGGTGGCATGATCCACTATAATTGTTTTAGCATTTTAGATTTCAAGTTAGTGACCTTGAGAATCTACATCTTGTTGCTTTGTATAGCATGCTCCCATGTTACTTGAATTGCACGAATGATGTGATTTGTGCTAGAAATGATCTTTAGGTAGCTTAGGATACTCCCTGGGTCACATTTTGACATAGACGTTAGGTGGCATGAGCCCCTTTAACATGTTTCACCTTAAGGTGATAAAATTGTAAAAAGTTAGGTTGATGCATGCTCATCTCCTACGAGTAGCTTTATGTTACTCACCCACGTTGTGGGGACATTTTTCAGATACAGGAATTAAAGTTAAGACTCTCATTATGCTTGGATGGTTTATGGACTTGGAGGTTTCTATCTTTGTGAAGGTTGGCTTGGAATGCTATTTGTAACCTTATTTGTCAAAATGTGTATATTTGATTCCATATATGTAGTGTGTACATGAGTGCACTCCTTACAATGTATTCAACATGTATAAGATGAGACCGGAGGCCAATGTCATGTATTTTGTATCCTATGAGACTTATGATTTCATGAAATATTATGAAAATATTGAAAAATACCAAGTAATAGTTTCACCATGTTTGCATCGGGTGTGGGAATTCCATTTTTCATTCTTTCATAGGGTCTCATTAATCATGTACTAAGTGTGGCCAAGGGCCAAACGGTCATTTGAAGTCATTTGTTGATTTTGGTTTTTAAAGTTTCCATTTTAAGTTCATTTTCGCCTTTTTGGCCGTCGGGGGGTCGGATTTTGACTCGATCATTTCTGGGAGCCGCGGACCATTCCCGTGAGCTCAAAATCACTATTTACGTTTGCGTGAATGATCGTTTTCATGAAAACCCCTTTGGTTTGTGTTTTGAGCCTCCTATGGACTCATTTCACCTTTTTGTTGAAAAATTTAGCTTAAAGGTATTTTGGGAATTTCCTTTGGGAAATAAATTCCGTTCTTGACTCTGTCACATAGAAAATGTGATTTTAGGAGGAGTTTCTTCACGACATTTTTCTGAAAAATGCCATCTTGACCTCGAAAACCGTGTCGCAAACTCATTTTTCTGTTAAAACACTGTTTCTGCTGCATTTGTTCAATTATGGGTGAGTTGAACCGGTTCAGAGGGGCTGAACCGGTTCAAGGTGTCATTTTGGTTCAGCTTGGGCGTACTGCCAATGTTGAACTGGTTCAAGTCTTCCAGAGTTTTCAGTTTTGGACTTCCAACTTCAAACTGATGTAACTTCTTCGTTTTAACTCCGAATTGGTCCGTTCTTGAGTCTAAACTGACCGCGTCGAAATAAGCTTTTCAATGGTATGAATTTCAATTTCAGATTCTTTTCCTAGCTCATAATATCCTCGTTTTAGTGAGAGGGTGTCGGATTTGGTTCGAACCGGGATAGGGTTCTTCTGGGATTTCATTTCCGCTGGCCTTGAGACTTCATGTGAAGTTACCAAAGGATGTTTTTGGATGTTTTTGATCTCATTTGACTTGTTGGGATTCAAATTGCTTCCTCTTAGGGTAAAATGACCATTTTACCCCTGGTCCTTCTTTTGGTAGGATTTTGATACCCTTGTCTTCATTTTGCTTCCGCTAAGTCTCGAAATTCGTTGAAGGGTCATTCTTGTGTCTTAGGGATGATGTACATCTCTAAGGACTTGGTTTTGTTTTGCTTCCACATTTTGGATCCGCTTCGAGTCATCACAGGACACACTGGGTTGAAAAATCCAGGGTCGTCTCAGGGAAAGCATGGAAGTTTTGAAATCTCTTCAAAAAGAGATAAAAAGAAAGATGGGAAAGCATGGAAAGTATGAAGAGAGAGAAAGGGCAGTTAGGTCATTTCATAACAAATTTCCATGTCCACGTCAGCTTTTCATAAAACTCCATTTATTTGGAAAACTGAAGTTTAACTCCATCTTTTCGGCCTCTCACCTACAAAATTCCATTTTTTTGAAATTATCCTAAAATTAAATTAACAAAATGACATTTTTCTAAAATTTTTTAAAAAATAAATGGTGGTAGTGGTGATGGTGGATGGTGGTGACGATGGTGGTGGAGGTGGAAAGCAGTAGTGGTGTAGGTGGCAATGGTGGTGTGGAAGGCAGTGGTGATGGCGGTGGCGGAAGGCGGAAGGCGGAAGGTGGTGACGGTGGTGAAAGGCGGTGGTGGTAGTAGAAAGCGGTGGTTGTAGATGGTGGCAGTGGCGATGGTGGTAGTAGAAGGTGATGACGGTGGTGGAAGACGGTGACGGTGGCGGTGGTGACGGTGGCGGTGGTGGTAGTAGAAGGTGGTGACGGAAGTGGTAGTAGAAGACAATAGCGGTGATGGAAAACGGTGGCGGTGGTGAAAGGTAGTGGTGGTCGTAGAAGGCGGTGGCAGTGGTGGAAGGCAGTAGCGGTGGTGGAAGGCAGTGGCGGTGAAAGGCGATGGTGGTGGAAGGCAGCAACGGTGGTGGTTGTGGTCGAATGCAGTGGCGGTGGAAGTCAGTGGTGGAAGGCAATAGTGGTGGTGAAAGGCAGTGACAGTGGTGATGGCGGTGGTGGTGGAAGGTAGTGGTGGTAGAAGGTGATGGCTGTGGTGAAAGGCGATGGTGGTGGTGGAAGGTGGTGGCGGTGGTGAAAGGTGATGGTAGTGGTGGTGGAAAGCGGTGAGTGGTGGTGGAAGGCGGTGGTAGTTGTAGTGGTGGAAGTCGATGGTGGTAGTGGTGGTGAAAGGCGGAGGTGGTTGTGGTGAAAGGTAGTGGTGGTTTTTGAAATTGGAACATGAGGGTTTTTTGGAAAGTTGATTTTCTAATGGGAAGTTGATTTTCTAAAAAAAATTATTTGGGAATGAAATGGTCATTTTATAGGTTTAGTTATGGAATGAATTTTATTCCAATGGAATGATCATCCCCACTTAAAATTACATACTAACCAAAGGAATGGTTGGAATGGCCATTCCATTCAATTCCTACAAACATTTCAACCTACACACCAAACGCAACATTAAGGCTCAACTTGTTACAAGTTCATTTTGGACTGAAGATGGTAGCAAACTCAAAAAGTTGAATAGTTGGGCCGTCACACTTTTGATAAGCTCGAGTTGAGTTAGTGTAATAGAACGAGTTGAATTTTAACTTCATATTTGTATAGACAGGGTAGGACCTAAGTATTGTTTTATTTGTAATATACAACTACACGAGCAGTTTAAACTTGTATCCATAAAAGGTACCAATTAGCATTTTCAATCAGTTCATTTACCAAGCTTACTAATTAATCTCACCAATATAGTCTTATAAGATAAGCCTTGAGAAAGACGATACTTGATTAAAAACAGCCTATGTTTGTGAAGATAAACGAACTCATGTTTACGAGCCCAATACTGTTCAAAATTGACTTATCTATTAAAGGAGCTTGAAAATCGAACTCATTTGGTCAATGAACAAACTCAAGATGAACAACTCAATTCTATTTGCATCCCTATCTGCAACTCATCTTTAAGAAATTGTTTCCCAGGCATGAAAAGACAGACAGACAATCTACTGATTTAGAAGTACCCAAATAATTGACACTTTATTAAATTCTTGCCTGGTTAGAACAAAGAATAGAAATCAGACCTACCGTTGGCCATTGCTAGCTGTAGTGATAAAGGCTCAATCTACCAAAGTTTAGAGATTATTTTCAAGTAAGTAAAATTTTTACAACACAGTTTCTAGATATCAACAAATTTACACAAGCACATTCACTAAATCTTCATCCTTCTTAAACTTGTAAGCTCAGTTACTTTGTTGGGAAACAGCGATCGACACTCACTTATGTTCACTCTGTAAATCAAGCTCTCTCTTATCCATCCAAAGATTACCAACTCCAAGAATTTTGTTCCCCTCCCAATCCAAGGCAGTAGTTTCTGCAATGTTCAACAACATCATCAAATTCCGTATCCTAAAATCAGATCTTGACAGTAAATATCAGATTCTGTGGATGCATTTGGACTTCCCATTACAATAATTTAATGAAGTATGTTTTAAAATCACTTGCTATACATATTCATGATCAAGAAATAGGTTACTAAGTGTAATGGTCATCAGCAACACAAATGATGGCAATCAATCATTAAAAAGTCCATTCCTGAAGACCTTAAAACTGATCCAGTACCACTATGACAAGATTATTTATGGCCCCATCTTGGATAAGTATATAAACATTTAAATGCTACGTGAACCACAATGGAGACACAATTACTAGGGGATATCCAAACATGCCCTAATAAACAAACCTTTTTAAAGTTCAAACAAGAAATGAGAAAGCAAGAGTAAAGTAAGACAATAGAACACTGTTGATGATGATGATGATTTTCGAGTTCAAGTTTAGATAAGGAAGATCAAAATTGCAAAACTGGTAGCACGATTTTCAAGTTCTCCCACAAGGAGTTGGAACAACAGACTATGGATATTAAGCATAACTTGTGTTTTGTTCTTGGAGATAATTGCATTTTGATTGAGTCATTCCTTTGGAAACCAAAAAGAAGAATCTATTCGAGGGGGACATGAGAAATATTAGGTTCCACTACAAAAAATTAATTGATTCTTCCTTTAAAATTCAAAGTGGATGTTGGAAAGCTCAGATCATACCCGAGTCAATCCGAGCTGTTGGAATTAAAATATTTTGGCAACGGATCACAAAATCTTTGTGATGTTCTCTATCTGATGAACGGGTAGTTTACTTGCCCACATATATATATATATATATATAATTGGGTAGTCTGCTTTAGAATTGCTTGCCCTGCTTCAGCCCCAGAGTATAACTATGTGGTCATATGATGGTGTTTGGCTAGAAGAATGTTAGATTGCAGCTTTGATCGTACTCAATCTGAACCCAAACAGACCCACGCAGTTAAAGGACTTGGATTCAGGTAAATTGTGCATATGGAACCGGCCCATCTAACCATTGGCCGGGCTTGATCTTGGACAAGAAGATTGGTAGACAGAAGCCTGAGAAACAGAGAGCTGGCAGGTAAGTTCTGCAACAGGGAGATGAACACGAGACTGATCAATTATGATCCAACAGTGCATGTTGGTCCTGGGGGAACTTAGACCAAGGGTAGAAAACTTGCAGAGGGAGGCTGAAGAGGTGAAAGACAGAGTTAAGCTGTTTGGAAAAATTGGGGAGGGGATGATGGTCCAGGTAACCAAGATTTTGTGTACTAGGCACATATATTGCCTGCCGGTTACGAGACTTCATACTTGATGTTTCATGGTGAACAGGAAAATGCAGATGGTGGACTATGGAAAGGGATAGGGAGTAGCAAATCTCTGTAATGGGGCTTAAGAGAAATAATGAGAAAGATGATGAAAGGGTGGGAAATGAAAGGAAAATACTGGAAAATCTCTGGAGATATTCCCTGCTGCAGTGGGGTGTTTCATGGTGGGAAAAAAAAGAGGACTCTTCAAGTTGAAGTAAAATGGCTTAAAGCACCTAGGTAGAGATGAGAGGAACTACTGGAGAACTGGGACTATTAGACCTGCCACCACCCATCAAATGCATCCCAGTAGCCATCATCATACGCTCTATGGAGATGTCAAAGAGTTTGATGATTGAAGCGTAAGGGGAAAATTCAGTAAGGAAATTGAAATCAGTCCTGAAGAAAAAACTAGATTTTAGTAGGGAAAAAAAAAAAAATTGGAAATTTGGGTCATGCCAAGGGATTCAAGAGGATCACATTGATCGCCATTAATAAGAAATGGGGCCAAAAGTTAATGGGAACGGTTAAGAAGAGTGCTGGATCGAAGTTGAAAGGACTTACTAAGCTGAAAATTTGTAGATGCACTATGGAGGAGAAGCAGATGTAAGGCCTCCTTCGATGTTTTCAGAGAACCAATAAATTCTTGATTTCTCTGGGAGTGTGAAGAATTTTTTACAGGCATTGTTCATAATTACTTCAGAGGCTAGTATTGGACCATATTCACAGGCAGAGCTTGAAAAGAGGGAGAAGTTGATTCAAGTTTCGGAATAAGTGGAGGGCAGAGTGAGCCAGAATAGGTTGAAGGGCTAAGTGGTGGAAGGATGACCTAACTTAAAGAAATGGAGAAAAGAAACTGGAGGCCATAAAAGCAGAATAGTGTGTGATAGAAAGGCTTTTGGACTGCAAAGAATGGGCTGATGGTAAACGAGGAAAGCGAGGCAACTGATAGTAAGAAGGTCAAGTATGGCTGGATTGCTAAAATGAAGGAAATTACCACGGGCCTTATGCCCTAGAGACTAGAGGTATCTCCTCCACCTCCCAAAGTGAATGGTGAGGGTTCGAGTCCCCAAAGGGGCAAAGTGGGTGTGTGAGCTGTGCGTGCATGTTTCTTGCCAATGAAAAAAAAAATGCAGGAAATTTGCTAAAGGCACAAGTCAAGGGACCTATGTAAAGAAGGGGACAGAATACGAAACATTCCTATAAGATATAATAACATTAATAAAGTTTGTATTGATGGAGTTGACAGGACTGAGTACGAACTAGAGTTGGTATTGCAGAGTTTTACAAGCAGTCGCATTCTGAGCAGGGTAGAATATTACGTCCTAGAATGTCTGCATGGAGTTTTCTTCTATCAGTGATGATGAAAGACTGCCACTTGAGAAGCCTTTCACAGAAGATTAGGTAGTAGGGGCATTTCAATCTCTCAACAGGAATAAGGCTTTATAGTCTGATGGATGACAATGCCATTCTCTCAGCATAATTAGGAAGGATGTGATGTATAGCTTCAACAAGTCATGAGAATTTGATAGGAATTTAAGTTCCTCTCTCTTCTTAATCCTAAGAAGGAAGCAGCAGCAAATCTCAAGAACCCATTTTATTGTCTTGGTGGGAGGCATCCATACTTGTAATATTAAGAACTTATGTTTTGAAGAGCTCCTTCTCCTTTGTATATAGGGGTATGCCTCTCCTCATAAATTGTACAGTTTGTTCGTATTTATACATTTATCTTACCAAATAAAAAAGTGAGGCATCTATACACTTTTGGCCAAAGTGTCAGCCTGTGACTAAGAAGTGGTCTGCAAGGTGATGATAGACTCGCATAAGGTTTTTCTTGGTAGAAAAATATTCTGAACGAAAATTTGGAAGCTTATGGAGAAAAAATGGGATTTGGGGAGAGCTAAAGGAAGTAAACTAAATGGTGTATGTTGATGTTTCATTCTTGGCAAATGTGTGTTTCTCTAACTTCTTGGCTTCTTCAAGAGGGTTGAGGAATCGATATTCTCTCTATCTTCTTTTTTTTTAATTCTTTTTTTGGTGTTAGGTTCATGAGTGTTGCCAAATTGCTACTCAAAAGTTCGGTTATAATGGGTGTCAAACCCCTGAAACTCAATCACATATCTGGGGTAAGGTAAGTTGAGACCATTTATGACCCAATTATGATCATTAAAAGACTCATACTAATGTTTTAAAAAGTATAGTTTGAACAATATCTTGATTGGATCAACGAAACCCCAATAATTCTTACTTTAATCCAGAATAGTTCTTACTGATCGACCGAGGAAAAGCCAGTGTCAATCAATCAACGATCTGTGCAAAAAAAAGTTTTTTTCTGGAAACTCTCTTGAAACAGATTTTACTCAAAATAAGGAGCACAACAGAGACAACTAAACAAGAGCAGTTCAACTGATCAAAGTATGAAGATCAAGAAATGAGGAGCACAACAGAGACAACTAAACAAGAGCAGTTCAACTGATCAAAGTTTGAAGATCAAGAAATGAAGAACCATGGAGAAGCAAATCATGTGAGAAGCATATCGGTTGACAGAGCAGCAGCAAAAGACTCAAGTGGAGAGCTTGGTGTCAGTCTGTCAAGAACTATCTAGCAGTTTCTAAGGTGAGAACCAACTTCTTTCTCTCAGTGGAACGTTCATGACTAGATGAGGTCCTGTACTTTTTACCTTTCTAGGTTTTCACGTAAAACCCCCTACACCACCAAACCCCCCCACCCCCCACCGAATTTCAAGGATTGAAATAGAGATACATGATTAACTAATTAACGGAAATTTAAATAAGATTTAGAATAAATTTGAAATGCTAGTTAGTTGCAAATTTGATATCCATAAGAACTATTCAACAACCCCCCCCCCCCCCCCCCCCCCCCCCCCCCCCCCTCCCCCCCAAAGGTCTAACTGAAACGTGAGTACTCTGACTTTCAGAGCCTTCGGCAATGGTCCTCTAATCCAAAATTTGTTAATAGAGGTTCTAAGTGATGTGCTCTCAGCCTCTCACGGATCATTAATTAAGAGGATCAGCAGCCCTACCTTTTATATGCAAATGACAGGTTGGAGGGGATACAACCTGATCAACGGATCATTTTTGGGGGATACAGGTTGATCAGCTGTGAGTTACTCAAAAGACATGCTTGTTCGCTCTAAGGTAGTGGGTGGACTAAAATTTAATGTAGGAAAGCTGAAGATGATTCCGGGTTGATGGAGTGGAGTATATTGAGGATATAACTATGTTTTAGGGCATAGAGTGGTGATTCTCCCGTCTCCTTATTCAGGATTGTTGGCAAGTTCCTCTTTCAAATTTAAAGTAGCATGGCATGCAGTGATTCAGAGGTTTAAGAAAATGTTACTGAGCGGTAACAGGAAGTACCTATATAAGTGACGGAGACTAACCGAGCCTACAATTTCATGCCTTCCTACCCAAATCATGTCTGTTCAGGATTGTGGTTGAGATTTTCTTTGGGCGTGTATGGGAATTAGTTCAAATCCAAGTCAGTGTTATGGGATACTGTTTGCTCCCTGATTTGAATGAGTGACCTAGAAGATAGAAGATTAAGGGAGTTTAATCAGATGTGGTGGGAAAAGTTGTTGTAGAGATATGCAGTTAATCATGATACTTTTCAACGGAGAGTGGTGGCTTCCAACTATAGTGAAACTGGGGGGAATGTTGGAGCTAAACAAGTGTATGGTGTTGGATGTGGAAGGGTATTTTAAGAAAGATGGAAGGAATTCTCTAAGAAAATTTACTTCTTAGTTGGAAGGTTATAAAATTAGAAATCTCCCTTTAAAGTGTCCATTCCCGTATTGCTTTGGCTTCCCTGCAATGTTCCTTATTCTTAGAATTTTGTACTCGTTAAAACAAAAAATAATGATTCTCTTGGGCCATTATCATCTTTGAAGCATGTATGAACGTAAACTTAACAGTAATATATACAAAGTGAGCATTCTGTTTTGAACATATTTAAACATTTAAATTGGTGTAGCTTTTAACTTCTAGACAATATAGTATTATGACCAATTTCAATGCAAAATCATGATAACCAACCTGTCTATAACATATTCTGCAGCACTTTAAGAATGCATATCATGACTATTTTATCAACCTGTATCGGACCAATTAGAGTAAGCTAAATAGTTCTGATGCTTTCTACAGTATATTAGAACATTACGAAATCTTTCAAATCATTTATATAAATTGATAGCATTTTAATACATAAAATCCATTTTTTAGTAGGCCGGCCCTATAATTCATGAACAATCTTCAACATCAAGGTGAAAATTGACTATAATAAAAAGCAATAGAGTTGCTTCCAAATCGTCAAAGTGGGCTCCAAAGAAGGTTCAACTTTACAAGCCAGATAGCATGTGCACAGTGGGAACATAACATGTTTTTAGTCACACTACGCAATTTAAAAGCATCAAGTCTAACTTCAGAAAGTCATTTGAAGATGAGAAAGTATTACTGTATTAGGGCAAAAAAAAAAATAGAAGCATCAAAGGCAAAATCATACGAAGAGAAATACTGTATTAGTATACTGGGTGTAACGGTGACATTCACTACCTGAAACACAACAATAATTAGTTATATAGGCCATCACTATTTTGTCACAATTTAAATCAAAATGATAACAAAATTAAATACACGGAATTTTCCTAAACCAAATTTTACATTTGTTAAGTATTTTCCATGATCTAAATGGATGTTGTAAGGGATAACATAGCAGTGAAAACCCAAATCATCTTCTTCATAATCTCAACATAGCGAAGAAAAACAATAACTTGGACATACAACATTGACCAAACTCAAATAATCCAGTTCAACATTTTTTTGAGCAGGATCCAAGTCTAAGATTTAGTACAATATACAGAAATACATGCATAAATATTCTATATGCATATATATATATATATATACAGAAATATATACATACATATTCTATATAGATATAGATATAAAATTAAAAGAAGGGTTTGAAGGAATACCACGAAGAATTCGGATTTTGAGCAGCGATGGTGTTGAAATATCGAGAAAATCGTCGACGCGTTGGGGGTTTGGGTTTTACGGGCTTTTTGCGCAAACCGAAGATCTCTTGGACTAAAGGAACATGAACCAGGACTAGCTTCCACGCCAAAAACCAACCTGCATAAACCCATAAAAGCTTCGTATTAGAAGAAATTTCAACAACCCACATACTTAAATATATGTATGTGCGTGTGTGTATATAAATATATATAGAGAGAGAGAGAGAGACCAAGGAGTATTAAGGAGAAGACGAATGAAATGGCGATAACGGGACGAAACACGAGTAGACTGAGATAATCCCAGAAAGAAAGAGAATTTGGGGAATAAGCAGACTCCATTTATGACTTGGAACCTGTTTCAATTGGAAATTTGAATACGTTAGGGGTCAAGCCTTCTCAGAATTTGATCCAGACTTTACCCAAGAAGAACGTGGCGTAGAGAGAGAAAAGTATTGGCCTATTTCCTGTTTAACGACTCCCAGGACTCTTTATTATGCCACACTCTTACTAAAATTATATATTATGTATATATTATTTAGGTAAAAGTACAATAAACCCCTCAACTATATCCCTTTTAGCAAAATAACCCCAAGGGCTACTAAAGTGGCAGAAAACCCCCTTAAACTTAGCTCTTCGGTTGCAATTTGCCCAATCCGGCGGTCGGACAATCCAAATTTAATTAAATGACCATGTAGCCCTTGTGAAAGGTAAAAAACTGTAGTGCCCTTCTATTACTATTCAACCCAATACACATTCAAACACGCCCTAAGGTCTACCTTTATCTTCGTCTTCCTCAATTTGTCCTCTCTCTATTTATCTCATTATACCTATATATATGTCTGTGTATCCAATTTTGCAAAAGAATGTGCCCATTGAGATACGATCGTAGAGATGGGAGGAATCGTATACGATCATAGAGATGGGAGTTGCAGAGATATAACACAGGTTTTTCATCGGTCTTTGCTTACTGGTTGCAGTTCTTCAGTCATGGCTTGCTACCAATTAAGATTAGAAAGATTCTAGTTTTCCCTGTAGTGGAGAGGGTGACGATGTGGAGGTAGTTCTTGTCCTCATTAATTTGGAGAATGTTAAGGCTTGCGCTCAGGAGCTACAAAATATTTGGTTCCTTTTTTAGGCAATTGCGGTCTGATTGGAAAGTTCGCATTTCTTTGATTGATTTGCAGACGAATGATTCGCCGAAGACTAGAGAGAAGGAGCTGTAGATGACGCCAAGACTTATATGTCCGTAACAAGAATCACAGTTGTACCCACATTCAGGAAGTGAACCATCGAAAATTGAATTATAAAATTTGAAGTTTGAGTGTTGGAACTTGGAAGTCTAAAACTAGGTTCATTTACCCAAAAAAAAAAAAAAAAAGTTTTGAGGAAATTGGGTTTGAAACTTTGGATGGTGATGAATTGGATCAGTCAAAGTAAATAAGGAATTATGGATGTATAAATACTTGCATTGAAACATGCCTTTTTACTCATTGTGGACATCTAATATAGAAAAAAATTTGTTCTACCATGCTAAGCGTCTCTTTCCTCTCCTCTCCCTCTGTATATAGTACTCCTTCAGTTTTTAATTGTCCGCTTGATAAACTGTGACTTATATGTGAATCACAATTTACTAGGCGGACAATTAAAAGGCGGACAATTAAAAGGGGACGGAGGTAATACCTTTTTCTGAATTCTTTTTTCTCCATTTTTTGTTCTGACTTGTTATGATACCCCTCGTTTCTAGAGCCACGGGTGATCAAGTCCGAGCACAAATCCGAGGGATATCAGACAATTAATATGTAACCAAGCAAGAATAAAACTTAATTAAGAATAAAATAATAATGCGCTAAAAGAAACTAAAATGAAAATCCTCGAACCTTAAATAATAAATTAATAACACTTAAATCCATCCAATCTGTACAACTCGGGAATCCATCTAGTGGACCCCTAATAATTCCAACTGGTAAAATATTTACAGAATTAAAATCCAAAACCAAAATAAGAAAGAATATCCTATGTAGTCAGAAGAGTGAGTGACTGTATCTGCATCACCACGATCAAAATCTAAGCCTGGTACTCACGAACACCTGAAAAATAGGAGTGGGTCAGGCCCACATGCAAGTTCCAATCTACTACGATCCGTACATAAACCCGATACGCAGATACATCCTAGATAGCTCGGCAATATCTACAATAGTCCATATATATATATACACACTATAGAATGCTCACTAGCCTATAACATAGTTCAGCCTGAGTAGAAAGTGACCTATAAAACACGCTTTTCAGCGGCCAAGTACCTAGACTTACCAGGGAACATTAGCTATATCTAGCTACTCAACCTTTGCAAATATACGCACCCTAACCGTGATCAGGAGACTCAAGCTCGTATCACGGTACCATAAATATATATATAAATTCCTTCCTAAATGCAAAAAGATAAAACAAACATCTGTTATGTCGTTCAACTGTTTTAGTTGACAGGACACGTATCCATGTAGGAGTTAACTATTTTAGTTAATCCATTCCGTATGTATGAAGGGGTAGGACTTAGCTTTTTGATCTAATCCATCCCTGATATGTCACCGTCCCATACCGGTACATATAATGCAAATGATCCACAAATGATGCACATTCATTAGAACATCAAGCATATCCAGAAACCAGCATAATAGAAATCAGATATTTTTTAAGATCCTATCATGCATCCAGTATATGATTATAATCATAAATCCTCTAAATAAATTGTTAAAGTAATGACAAACAATTTACATTACTCACATCCATACAATTGATAAAACATAAACTCAACGGTTCATCAACTAACATCCATAGCATGGTGTAATGATTATCAGAATTATAAACTGAGTACATTATGCTAGAAATCCCAAACCATCCTCTCATACTAGTTCATTCAAATTATTACAACTGAGACTAGTAAAGAAATCATCCTCAATCCCTGACGGAATGAAAGTTAACGTTTATAACGCATGACGTCCCTTTTTAATTCTGCATCCTAAAACCTGTGCCTGATATCATATGACACTGAGAAGTCTCACTGCACATTGTGTAAAACCCCAATGGTAGTTTATACCTACTCATGTAAACTGGTTAAAATAAACCAGCAAATAAAATCTCTTTCACTCTTGTCAACACACAGCCATGTATTTAAATTACACGATGTCCACAACCACAACCTAACCAACCCTCTTGGAACTTAAATATATCTTAGACATTGTTGATATACAGTCCCAGAAATATCCGTTATAACAGTTTATTGAATTTTGCTAAAACAACTCGCCTGTCAATCTCCCTTCCTTTCTTCCGGACAACATACACATTACTATTGTTTATGTTCATGATGCCCCTTAGAATGAAATCCTAACATAACCCACTGTTTAAAGGTTCCAACAGGTAAATTTTTAAGTATTTAGAACCCCCTTTATTTTCCAGAAATTTCGTTTAAGGCCCCAAAGGCAGAAAAAATGCCAAAAATACCCCCGAAGGGGTATCTGTTCAAAGGAGCCGGCTCCCCCCCATGGGAGCCGGCTCTTTATATTCCAGAGCCGGCTCTCCCTCATGGAGAGCCGGCTCTACTTGCTTGGGAGCCGGCTCCCTCACTTAGGGAGCCGACTCTCTCTCCTTGAGAGCCCGCTCCTTCGTCTCTAACCTTCGTCTTCGGTTCCGGTGCCATTCCAGCCATCCGTCCCACCTTTGATACAGATTTTTAAACTTCCTAGAGTTCAATTTACATCCACACAGTCCTAGAACCTCCTCACATCCCCTTAGGATTTGATTTACAGAAGCTTAAATCTTAATCGCAACAGTTGAAACAAAGAAAAAATTTAGAAACACAAAACGTAAAAACAGATTTCAGCTTGGTTCATTATGCATAAATATTTGTTTTAAAGTTTAATTACATTCCTAGGGTTCCGTCTAAGTTCCTAGAGTCCTAGAAACTCTTCACCTTCCACTTTGAATTAATTTACAAAAAATCTCAATTCATAAACAAACATAGTATGCAGGAACCGATTCCAATTCTTTAAACACAACAAGTTACAGTCTGTTACACATGCATCAACCATCAGTTTTAAAGTTGAATTAACCCTGGAGACTATATAGAATGCACAGAACACAAGTTTACAGGAAGGAGAGAATGAAACTTCCCTTTAGATTTCGTTTTGAAACCTTACAGCAGCATCGTCTCTAAGTTTTAGAATTCTCTTATACTGCTCCCACCTCTGACCATTGTTCCATTCCTCTGTTCTTCCTCCTTAGCTTCATAGATTAATACTACGTGAATAATGTTTTATTTTAACCCTTACAGACTACACAAGAATATACACATTGAAGTGTATACAACCCTCTTTATGTATCTCTGTTTTTCCTCTTAAATTACCCCTACGTGAATAGGGTTTTCTCCCAAAAACCCTTGCAACATATATCGTTATATATATATAGACTCCTCTGAAACCCTAATCCCAAATCCAGTAATCCTAACCCTAAGTCCAGCCCAACTACAAGTTGGCTACCTAATTACTTAATCATAACACCCTAAACCTAATTATCACCCAACATGGTAATAAACAAGTGACCACAACAGTTACGTTCATTATACATATATCTGGAATAAAATTAACTAACTAATTAATTAATTACCCTTAAACATAATTAAGGAAAATAAATAAATAATTATGACTAAAAATCACACAAAACACACATACAATTTCAAGTCAAATGAATAATAAAATAAAACACACTTAAACAATATTAATTTAAACACACAATTAATCAATCAATTAATTTAAACAAATACAATAAACACAACTAGTCAAATAAGTACATAAGTCACTTAGATAATCAAAATTAAATTCCCATTTTATCCTTTTGAAAACTAGGGGTATTACATTCTTCCCCCCTAACAAAATGAATTCCGTCCTCGGAATTCACAAAAATCTGAATTAATGTCTTTGCAAAATTCATTTCCGTTTTCGTGTGGCACAGCCCCTTTAGATGAGCGCCACCCAAATTCCAACACATCCAACCATATACAAGATTCCTATGTTTAAGAAATAGCATAAATGTGCAACTCCTAGATTGTATCTAGCAACGATCTAATCTTACCCAATATTTAATGAAGGGTAACCATCCCTCGTACTTCCAATTCCATAGAACTAACACATAAAAGTCCTATGCATCCAGCGCTTAACAAGTTGGTAACGCTAAACAATAGGCTACTGCCGAAACCAATAACCAAAATCCGTGAAGAGTCAGTGCGATACATAAAACTGACTTTCCTCCAATACACATTGCTTCCGATACGGAAGACCGCTCAAACAACCCTTCCTTGATAGAAAACTCCCATGTACGAGTTCAACTATCTACAAAATCCGACTGCCGCCTCCAAACCGTGCGCAATTATTACCAAAAGAGAGTATTTATCTCCAATGTACCCTTACTAAAAACAAGGTATTATTATATAACCTTGCTTCCATGCCAGACCAACCCGGGCGAGATCTGTACAACATACTATCCAAAATTCCAAACATTGTCGCACTAACCTCCTTGTGCCGACAATAGCACAGATAATATCTGAAACGGTAAGTAACGCTTTCAATTACCCATGCCAACCTAGGATATGTATCCTAAGCAAATATGCCATGATTAAATAGAATATCATGATCCCATTTCCCGTCTACAGATGCAAAGCATAGTTGTTACTCCAACACCTTCAGGAAGCTCCTTTGACATAGCACCGGTTATCTTCCATATTGAATAACCACATGCTATAACTCCATTATCAGCGCAATGTAGAACTGACATAACACGCCAAAACAACACCACTCACAATGATGTCCACCATCGAACTTGCTTATCCACAACTCTTAATCCATATGGAATTAAAATTCCAAACAATGTTGGTACTTTCTACCAACCATCTACCTCATGATTAGTCCTACTTCCCTGTTGATATAGGAAGTGGCTAAAACCTCCAATGATATTCGAGCCTCAATTTTCCACTTTGTTAGTAGGTGACACTTGGAGACAGTAATATACTTGTCCCTATCCGTACCGGCTCACCAAATCGAGCCTGGCATGTCGTGTTGTAACTCCTATCCATTTGACTACACTGCAAAAGTTAGGAAGTTTACATCTCAGTCACTCCGACCTTCTTAGAAGCAGAAAGACAACTATCAATCCTCTTTCAGTGCCTTAAACTCATCTGAGGAAGGTACCACTTCCATTTCCCTGGTAACAGCGGGTGTTATAATTTCCACATGTTAAACCGCAACGGATTGCGCAATAACCACCGAATGTTCAATTACCATATCGGTTGATAAGATCACCCTCATCCCTATTACTTTCACCAGACGAAGCTTAATGCAAAGTGTGAATCACCACATCTATCCATCTAAGCCGTCTCGTGATCCGTGCTATTCGTAGGAACTGATATCTTACTAGTTCCCAAAATAGACAAAATGAAACTGATTTAATTTTATCAGTCAACGATCTCCCAACCAGAATCCTGACCCTTGTGTAGAATCAGTAATCTCTCATCTAAATCCGTGAAAACTACTCTGTCAGTCCCGCTCTAGCATGAGAAGTGGCCGCAAGGATCTAATGATCTCTGACGGTCCATCTAGATTATTTACCAAACATCAGACTTTGAGACAGATATTAGATGTTCGGTCTCCTCTTCAAGTCTTTGACATCTTACTTTTCTAACACAAGTAAGTGTCTATTAGACATCCCGTTTAACTGCAACCGCATATGAAAATCTTTTCATCCTCCAAATAGTCAAAACATTTCGAGCAACAACTACTTGTTGCGAACGGTAACCTAAAAAAAAAAAAAAATTCTCCATATTATTTGTGCAAATGAGTGACTCTGCCTCCTCCTTGATATGCATCGCCAGCACCTCCTCCTAATGACACCTCCTGATGAGAAAAAAAAATTCTTGATTAAGAATTGACTGATGACTAGTAAATTCGTCTACTAACCTCAGTCGGTGTTATTCCAACAAGTACTTAAACCAGTACCAAAATCCTCTTATTGACTTAGGAACACCTGTTTAAAATATTCGTAGAAGATATTCAGCCAAGCTAGTTCCTTCGATAAACCAGCATGACGTTACAGCTTATCCAATGAATCTATATCATTTGACTCAAAACTGCTGGTTTTTCTTATCCCATCCTGAACACATACTATAACCACACATGTCTAGGTTCATTTGATTGCCTAAAGTTAGATATACTAACCAAATCCTATGATCACATGCCTACAATCCTAGCGTAATTAACGTTATTCCTCCAAAATGGTAATTAACTGATACTTGAAGAAAAAGAAACACATAAAGCACACACAATAAAACACAATAAACTCATACGTAAAACATTGTTCCTCCTAACAAAGAAAATCTCTTTTAGAAATCAACTTTACCCGATTGGTTTACAATTTCCTTTCTACAGTTTCGGAGGTAATCACCCAACCTCGAAACATAGCTCAAAACCAACTCCATTTGCCTCAGCAAATGCCAAAAGCTTAACCTTCATCCTCCTTATACACAGGATACAAACCGTCTAATGTACCTGTCTAAAGCAACTTAGATCGTCAAAACCTAATCCCCATACTCCCCGGAACGTGCTATATAATCTTTGCTTCGTTCTGAGAAGAACTTCATCCGATTCCCAAACCCCTGAAGAGTTCCCTTTATCTACCTCATTTAAAGGTAATACACAAGGTTAACTATCCACCTCAACTCTATGAGTATCGTTCACTATACTATTAGCGAACAAGATCACTTTTCACGTGATCCTTGATTTTCAACATTTAATACCCTCTTTCTTGGGTTTGTTGAAATCTCCTCCACTAGATTCCTCTTTGGACTCCTATTCCTCAGTTGTCTCCTTTATGAGAAAAACTAAAATCGTGTTAGTCCCTTTTATACGAGGACCTAAAACACACTCCTACATCCCTCATTGGCTTATACTTCTAAAAGTAATGCCAACCGGAAATAAACCTTAAATCCCAAGTTCTGCTTCTGATAGAGAACTCGATAACGTACTCCTCTACTCCTTAAGTCTGATTTGCTGTCGCCACAGACCCCATCCTACTTCTAGTGTCAACCATTCCATAGTTATGGAATATAATTGACATCAGGAACTCCTCCTAATGAACCATAAAAGAGTACAACGAATCCTAATATGGCTCTAAGTTTTTAAGAGACGCAACGCGGAAGACTTCTAACAAAAGACACTCCTAAGGACACTAGAATCTGGAGTGCTCTAATACCAACTGTGATACCCCTCGTTTCTAGAGCCACGGGTGATCAAGTCCGAGCACAAATCCGAGGGATATCAGACAATTATATGTAACCAAGCAAGAATAAAACTGAATTAAGAATAAAATATTAATGCGCTGAAAGAAACTAAAATGAAAATCCTCGAACCTTAAATAATAAATTAATAACACTTAAATCCGTCCAATTTGTACAACTCGGGAATCCATCTAGTGGACCCCTAATAATTCCAATTGGTAAAACATTTACAAAATTAAAATCCAAAACCAAAATAAGAAAGAATATCCTATGTAGTCGGAAGAGTGAGTGACTGTATCTGCATCACCACGATCAAACTCTAAGTCTGGTACTCACGAACACCTGAAAAATAGGAGTGGGTCAGGCCCACATGCAAGTTCCAATCTACTACAATCCGTACATAAACCCGATACGCAGATACATCCTAGATAGCTCGGCAATATCTACAATAGTCCATATATATATATACACACTATAGGATGCTCACTAGCCTATAACATAGTTCAGCCTGAGTAGAAGGTGACCTATAAAACACGCTTTTCAGCGGCCAAGTACCTAGACCTACAAGGGAACATTAGTTATATCTAGCTACTCAACCTTTGCAAATATACGCACCCTAACCGTGATCAGGAGACTCAAGCTCGTATCACGGTACCATAAATATATATATAAATTCCTTTCTAAATACAGAAAGATAAAACAAACATCCGTTATGTCGTTCAACTGTTTTAGTTGACAGGACACGTATCCATGTAGGAGTTAACTATTTTAGTTAATCCATTCCGTATGTATGAAGGGATAGGACTTAGCTTTTTGATCTAATCCATCCCTGATATGTCACCGTCCCATACCGGTACATATAATGCAAATGATCCACAAATGATGCATATTCATTAGAACATCAAGCATATCCAGAAACTAGCATAATAGAAATCAGATATTTTTTAAGATCCTATCATGCATCCAGTATATGATTATAATCATAAATCCTCCAAATAAATTATTAAAGTAATGACAAACAATTTACGTTACTCACATCCATATAATTGATAAAACAGAAATTCAACGGTTCATCAACTAAAATCCATAGCATGGTGTAATGATTATCAGAATTATAAACTGAGTACATTATGCTAGAAATCCCAAACCATCCTCTCATACTAGTTCATTCAAATTATTACAACTGAGACTAGTAAAGAAATCCTCCTCAATCCCTGACGGCATGAAAGTTAACATTTATAACGCATGACGTCCTTTTTTAATTCTGCATCCTAAAACCTGTGCCTGATATCATATGACACTGAGAAGTCTCACTGCACATTGTGTAAAACCCCAATGGTAGTTTATACCTACTCATGTAAACTGGTTAAAACAAACCAGCAAATAAAATCTCTTTCACTCTTGTCAGCACACAGTCATGTATTTAAATTACACGATGTCCACAACCACAACCTAACCAACCCTCTTGGAACTTAAATATATCTTAGACATTGTTGATATACAGTCCCAGAAATATCCGTTATAACAGTTTATTGAATTTTGCTAAAACAACTCGCCTGTCAATCTCCCTTCTTTTCTTCCGGACAACATACACATTACTATTGTTTATGTTCATGATGCCCCTTAGAATCAAACCCTAACATAAACCCACTGTTTAAAGGTTCCAACAGGTAAATTTTTAAGTATTTAGAACCCCCTTTATTTTCCAAAAATTTCGTTTAAGGCCCCAAAGGCAGAAAAAATGCCGAAAATACCCCCGAAGGGGTATCTGTTCAAAGGAGCCGGCTCCCCCCCATGGGAGCCGGCTTTTTATCTTCCAGAGCCGGCTCTCCCTCATGGAGAGCCGGCTCTACTTGCTTGGGAGCCGGCTCCCTCACTTAGGGAGCCGACTCTCTCTCCTTGAGAGCCTGCTCCTTCGTCTCTAACCTTCGTCTTCGGTTCCGGTGCCATTCCAGCCATCCGTCCCACCTTTGATACAAATTTTTAAACTTCCTAGAGTTCAATTTACATCCACACAGTCCTAGAACCTCCTCACATCCCCTTAAGATTTGATTTACAGAAGCTTAAATCTTAGTCGCAACAGTTGAAACAAAGAAAAATTTTAGAAACACAAAACGTAAAAACAGATTTCAGCTTGGTTCATTATGTATAAATATTCGTTTTAAAGTTTAATTACATTCCTAGGGTTCCGTCTAAGTTCCTAGAGTCCTAGAAACTCTTCACCTTCCACTTTGAATTAATTTACAAAAAATCTCAATTCATAAACAAACATAGTATGCAGGAAACCGATTCCAATTCTTTAAACATAATAAGTTACAGTCTGTTACACATGCATCAACCATCAGTTTTAAAGTTGAATTAACCCTGGAAACTATATAGAATGCACAGAACACAAGTTTACAGGAAGGAGAGAATGAAACTTGCCTTTAGATTTCGTTTTGAAACCTTACAGCAACATCGTCTCTAAGTTTCAGAATTCTCTTATACTGCTCCCACCTCTGACCATTGTTCCATTCCTCTGTTCTTCCTCCTTAGCTTCATAGATTAATACTACGTGAATAATGTTTTATTTTAACCCTTACAGACTACACAAGAATATACACATTGAAGTGTATACAACCCTCTTTATGTATCTCTGTTTTTCCTCTTAAATTACCCCTACGTGAATAGGGTTTTCTCCCAAAAACCCTTGCAACATATATCGTTATATATATATAGACTCCTCTGAAACCCTAATCCCAAATCCAGTAATCCTAACCCTAAGTCCAGCCCAACTACAAGTCAGCTACCTAATTACTTAATCATAACACCCTAAACCTAATTATCACCCAACATGGTAATAAACAAGTGACCACAACAATTACATTCATTATACATATATCTGGAATAAAATTAACTAACCAATTAATTAATTACCCTTAAGCATAATTAAGGAAAATAAATAAATAATTATGACTAAAAATCACACAGAACACACATACAATTTCAAGTCAAATGAATAATAAAATAAAACACACTTAAACAATATTAATTTAAACACACAATTAATCAATCAATTAATTTAAACAAATACAATAAACACAACTAGTCAAATAAGTACATAAGTCACTTAGATAATCAAAATTAAATTCTCATTTTATCCTTTTGAAAACTAGGGGTGTTACACTTGTGTTGACCAATCTCATTAGTTTGTTGTAATAAGGTTGTATAGGTGTCAAAATTTTAGTGATTCTTTTTATTACACTGGTCCCACATTATTTAGTCAATTTTATAACAATACCTCAATATTAATGGCAACCTTTTATGTAAAGGGTAAAAAAGTCTTTACCAATTTTCGGTGACGAAAGTGAACTGAAAATACCTTCTCTGTCCTCAAACATAACCAATTGCATAGTTAATTATTTGTAATTAAAGGGGTTAGTTGCACTTGGGGCATAGTTGAGTGGGGTTTATTGCACTTTACCCTATTATTTTTTATTTAATTTTTATGTAGTTGATGAAATGAATTAAAATTATACTCCGTAGGTTACTTATGTTTTATAGGTATATTATTGGAATTACTAATTATTTAAATTTATTTCATTTTGTGAAAAAAAAAAAAAAATCCTTTTTCTATTAAATTTTCACTCTTTATTGTTTGTTTTTATCTTTTTAACTATGAATCAAATGTATAACTTTACTTCCTTTTCTTTTCTTTATTTATTTATTTATTTTCATATTTTATGTTCCTTTTATCAAATATCACCTCTTAACCAAACATATTATAAGTGATAAAATATCAATTTTGAAATCTAATTCAATAACATATAATCAATCATACCCTGCATACGAGCCTGGTATCGGACTTGGAAGACTCTCGCTCAATATCCTCACAGTTAAGTCAGGCACTGAGAGCAAAATATCTGATATACGCAGTTGTCGCATTTTAGTTATTTACAACTACGTACAAATACAATTATAACTTTGACTACTTCTGATCTTTTTAGGAGCATGTGTTGGTATGTTTCTTTGATCTTTGTTTACCATTTGGGCAGAATAATCCCAAAAAGAAAGTAATGAGGAAAAGCTAAGAAGCATGGCCACTTCTACGAAGGGAACAGTACCCGTGTCAGATACCGACACTCCTCGAATACGTGTTTGACACTTAATATACGTGTCCATAGTTTTATTATTTCGGACACTTCACCCACACTTCCTAACACTTCAATAACACTTTTAGGACACGTCGCCGACACTTCTCAGACACTTCTAACACGAGTCTACCCAGTAATCTTGAAAATAATATGAATACTATCATAACAAAGTAGTGAAATACTAGTATATATGATATAAAAATCATTACAATAATGAAATAATTTCATTTTCTAATTCATTTTAGAACAACTCTTAGTATAGAAGTTATAAATGAATTAAAGTTTTATAATACTATTACTGAATAGATGTATAAAAATAAAAATTTAGATTTATATGCAGCCGTGTTCATGCCGTACTCGTGTCTTACATTTTTAAAATTTGACGTGTCAACAAATCCATATTGTATTGTGTTCGTGTCCGTGTCTATGCTACATAGAGGAAAAGTGGGAAAAAAATAGATGTAGAAATAGCTTTGGAAACGAAACAGACTAAGCAGGAATGAGAGGAATCCATCGAAGAAGATCATTCTCCTTCGATCACAACATGCCTTAACAAATTCGGATAGAATCAAATTAGATCATATTTGATTTCAATTCCTCGACAAACATAAACTATAAAATAAAAAACGAAAAAGTTGTATTTTCTCCTAACAAAATGATTTTAATATCGATTTTTATATATTTTTTATTTGATAGCACATTTATTTTAAAACTGGACAATGCAGCCATTTTACTACCTGATTTGATGGCTAACTAAGTACTAAATTTTCCCCTCTATTTTTAATTTGAATGAATTGTGAAATAAATTGTGCTAAGAAAAAATAAAATAAATTTTTGAGAAATAACTTTATTTAATATTTTCGATAGCCACAAATTTACAAAGAGAACATTATTGTTTAACTAAATTATCCTTATTCATATTCAATCTAATAATAATTGGGGTTAAATTGACAAAAACTCTAAATAATAGATATATATATATATATATACACACACACACACATACATACTAGGAAAAGGCACGTGTGATGCATGTGGTGAATGTTTTGTTTTTTTTTTTTTTTTTTTTTTTTTCACATTATAGTATTTTTTTTTAGAGTAACTTATAGAATTTTTCTTTTCATATATATATTTTTAATTGTTTATAGTTGCCGTTGTATGATATTGTCAAATATTAAATAAATCCATATGAATATTTCAGGCTATCAATAATGTTTAGAGCGTAATAATTGTCACCTCAAAAAAAACAAAATTAGGTTTTCCATTGATGGATGAATCATCATGCGTATGATATATCAGAAAAATTGAAATCTCAAAACATACATAAAAGGTGCCACAAACTATTTGAAACTATAATTCTTTGAATTACTAAACTATAACTCTTTGACAATCAAAGTATTCCTAAATTATTTATTTCTCAATCTTTATCTTTTTTGTATATCTCATTTCTTCTTCTTCTTCTTTTTCTTTTTTTTTTTTTTTTTTTTTTGTTTCCTTTTTATATCTCATTTCTTGCTCAAATAAATCATTGTCAAGTGTCAATTCTTCTACCGCAAAATAAATTTTCACGACTTCTTATTGAGTATTGTCTGTCTTCACCAGAAAAATAAAAGATTTTTCTTTGTAGCTTGTCACTTTGTTGATGAATTCATCCAAAGAACAAATATAGTTCAAAGCTATTGATAAATTCAAGCAAGTATTTTTTTTATTTAATTAAAATTTTATGAATAAGGGTGAAAAATTACCTCAATTTGTAATTGTAGTAAATCATCTAGTGAACAATTTATTAATGTTTGGCAATTATTGAACACTGTTAAGGTTGCAATATGTTCTATATTTCGCACTTTTATTATCATCATGAATCTACACATAAGTAAGGAGAAAGAATCATGTATTTATAATATTATTAAACCATTCAAATAAACATAATAATAAGGTTTTAAGATATAATAATACTTTTGAAAGCATTTTGGGTCTGTTGTGTTGCATCAAGGACAATATATTCTATCTTTTTCAATTTTAATTTTCTTATTGCATTTCTCACACGTGTCGTACCATGGTTCGCGATCATTAACGACCTTTTCAATTGTTACTTTGAAAGAGTAATTTGTTTTCTGCAAGTTGGGCAATAAAATATAACTTCTCAATATATAAATTGATTATAATAATGTGATACATAATTAGGAAAGATTAAGAAATATACTAAAATTTAGTACCTCAAGGACATTGTAGATTTTCCAATTATGTCTTGAAGTTAACTTTTTCAGCACCATTAAATTTTTGATCTTTTGTAGTGGAAATCAAACTTCTTATATCTTTGTTATTTATATTCTCTTTGGACCTGTCCACATATAAATTATCTTGTAAAATAATTAAATAAGTAAAACAGAAAAACATGTTCTCTTTCTACAAATAGGGTAGATTTTGCACCAACAAGTCTACAATATTAAAAATAATAATAATAATAATAATAATAAAAAACAAAGATCATCTCACATTTGAACATGCTCAAAGAAAAAAATTGCACAATTTCAAACAACATAATTAATTTTAAACAACACAAACAAGAAAAAGAAAAACTTGTGAATCTTTATAAGAACAAGAACCAAGAAAGCCAAAAAATAAAATTTGAATTGATGAATATTATTCATTTACTTTACCATAAACACATTACATATAGTTTTATGAATATATATATAATATAAAAGAAGTTGGAATAAATAACGAACCAATATCTTAATACTTTGACACTTTCAATTTCCAGATTAATTTAGAATGTAGATCCTTTTTGTGTTTGAAGAGCAAGACCTGGAATATAACATTGTTATTTGTAAAAGTTTGTTATTATAGATTTACTTAATAATGTAATATAAATAATCTCAATTTGTATGAAAAATTTCCTTTGTAGGTGTTGATGGCCATATGTGTAACTGTGATAATAGGCCTTTCCTGTATTAGTTCCATGATAAAGTTTTCTTCATTCTCAGCAAGATCCTCCCATAACGTCAAAGTAGTTGTCCTTGAACTGTAATAAAGATTAATTACTTTAGTCATAATATTATATTGGCATAATTATGATCGTATATGTAGTATTGTAATGATGTACCTCATATCCATTATAATGACTTCTCATTTTTTGATTGTGCCTTTGTTGTTTTTCTTACATATGTTCAATAAAGGAGATACCTCAATAACAATTCCCAAAGCATTTACCCAGATTAAAAATAAAATAAATAATTTTCAATTAATTTTTTTATAAATCTACAAGAAAGAACATATATATGGAGAGTTGAGAATTAAATGAAAACAAAACCATATTTTCTTTTGCATCAATGTACTTGTTCAGCTCCTTGAAGTTCACAAAATTAAATTTTATTATTTCTAAGCTTGCTACTTCAAGCTTCTTCAACTTCAATTGAGATGTTACTAAGAAACTTCAATTCATACTCCTTGTGTATAGTCTTATATATAGGATTGACGTTTTTTACAGTTACATTAGAAATTCTGTATGTACTGTGAAGCAATAGAGAATCACTGAATTTGGTGTCGAGCTTATTAAATAAGACACCTTGAATTTGTGTTCCTTGAAAGAGTAAAAAAGATGTGTAAATGGATTAATAAGATCATTAAATAACAATGTTGCCATACAAACATAGATGCATTTAATGAAAATAACATAAATAGCCGATGATATACTTGCATCATCATCCATTAGAACTACTTTCAACATTGTTCCTGATATGTATGTATTCCCCAATCAATTACTTTTCGAAGTACAACTACTTTTATTATCAATTCTGTTTTTAAACTAACAAGTAAATTTATTAAGTCAAAGCTTTGATGACCTTTCTTCATTTTCATATTGTTTGTGCAAAGAAAAAAGAATTGAGGCTAAAGAAAATAAAAATAAAAAATAAAATTGTGAAATAAGAATGATTAAGTATCAAAATAGAAATGGAAAAAAAAAAAAAAATACATCAATAGTAAGTTAACTCGAAGTTAATATTTTCTGTTTTTAAAAGAATAAATTTGTGAGTAAAAGGATTTTAATATTGTAATAATTGGTAGCGAATGTAGGGTATCTTTACCTTTCAAACAATGCAAAATAATTGTGAAATGGGAAGAAGGCATGAATATTAATGTGAGTGTATCCTCCTTACCTTTCAGACTGGAGAACCTCTTTATAGATAAGATTTTTAGTATATGTACCACCTCTAATGATTGTTTGATGCTTCTTAACAAGTACTTTAGTAGTTGACATTGAAGTTCCTCTAGATAGTGCCACATATAATTGTCTATCGGAGAAACGTGCTCAGGTAGATAAACTCGAACATAAGGAATTGTTTGTCCCTGTGCCTTATTTTTTGTCATTGCAAAACTCAACTGGATTGGAAAATATTTTTATGTAAAATGGAAAAGCATGGCTTCATTTTCTACCGAGCATGGGGGTATTCTTGGAATCAGTACTTATTTTCCAGCATGTTGTCCATGGCTGATTTCTGAATTGTTCTCATTTCTTCCGCAATTTTGGGCTCATCTATCGTGGAACAAAGGCCAATGTGATCAATGCAGAAATCAGGCATGGACAACATGTTGGAAAACAAGTACTGATTCCAAGAATACCCCTATGCCTGGCAAAAAATGAAGCCATGCCTTTCCATTTTACACGAAATCAGTTTCCAATCCGGTTGAGTTTTGCAATGACAATAAATAAGGCACAGGGCAAACAATTCCTTATGTTGGAGTTTATCTACCTAAGCAAGTGTTCTTCCATGGACAATTATATGTGGCACTATCTAGAGGAACTTCAATGTCAACTACTAAAGTATTTGTTAAGAATAATTAAACAATCATTAGAGGTGGTACATATACTATAAAGAGGTTCACCCATATTAATATCCATGCCTTCCCATTTCACAATTATTTTGCATTGTTCAAAAGGTAATTAAAGATACCCCTACATTCGCTACGAGTTATTACAATATTAAAATATTTTCACTCACAAATTTATTCGTTTAAAAACATAAAATATTAATTTCGAGTTAACTTAATATTGATGTATTTTTTTCATTTCTATTTTGATACTCAATCATTTTTATTTCGCAATTTTATTTTTAATCATGAAAATGAAGAAAGGTCACCAAAGCTTTGACTTAATAAATTCACTTGTTAGTTTAAAAAAAGAATTGACTATAAAAGTAGTTGTACTTCGAAGAGCAATTGAGGAATACACATCAAGAATAATGTTGAAAGTAGTTCTAATAGATGATGATGTCAGTATACGATCGGCTATTTCTGTTATTTTTATTAAATGCATCTATGTTTGTATGGAAATATTGTTATTTAATGATCTTATTAATCCATTTAGACATCTTTTTTACTCTTTCAGGAAACACAAATTCAAGTTGTCTTATTTACTGAGCTCACCACCAAATTTAGCGATTCACTATTGCTTCACAAAACATAAAGAACTTCTAATGTAACTATAAAAGATGTCAATCCTATATATAAGAGTGTGCACAAGGAGTATATATGAATTAAAGTTTCTTAGTAACACCTCAATTGAAGTTGAAGAGCTTGAAGTAGTAAGCTTAGAAACAATAAAATTTAATTTTGTGGACTTCAAGGAGCTGAACAAGTACATTGATGCAAAAGAAAATATGGTTTTTTTTTTTTGGTTTAATTCTCAACTCTCCACATATATGTTATCTCTTGTAGATTTTTTTTTTTTTTTAAAAAAAAAAAAATTAAAAATTAAAATTAAAAATATTTTATTTTATTTTATTTTATTTTTAATCTGGCTAAATGATTTGGAAATTGTTATTGTGTAAGAAGAACAACAAAGGCACAAACAAAAAGCGAGAAGTCATTACAATACTACATATATGATCATAATTTTGCCAATATAATATAATGACTAAAGTAATTAATCTTTATTACAGTTCAAGGAAAACTACTTTGACATTATGGGAGGATCTACGAAACTTTATCATGGAACGAATACAGAAAAACCCTATTATCATAGTTACACATGTGACAATCAACACCTACAAACGTAAATTATCATACAAATTGGGATTATTTACATTACATTATTAAATAAATCTATAATAACAAATTTTTACAAATAACAATGTTATATTCTAGGTCTGGCTCTTCAAACACAAAAAAATCTACATTGCAAATTAATATGGGTATTGAAAGTGTCAAAGCATTAAGATATTGATTCGTTATTTATTCCAACTTCTTTTACATTATATATATATATATCTTTTATTTTATATTGTAGACTTGTTGGTGCAAAATCTACCCTATTTATAAAAGAGAACATGTTTTCCTGTTTTACTTATTTAATTAGTTTAAAAGATAATTTATATGTGAAGATGTCCAAAGAGAATATAAATAACAAAGATATAAGAAATTTGATTTCTAGTACAAAAGCTAAAATATTCAATTGTGCTAAAAAAGTCAAACTTCAAAACATAATTGGAAAATCTACAATGTTTTTCGAGGTATTAAATTTCAGTAAATTTCTTAATCTTCTTTAATTGTGTATCACATTATTATAATCAATTTATATATTGAAAAGTTATATTTTGTTGCCTAACCTGCAGAAAACGAATTACTCTTTCGAAGCAACAATTGAAAAGGTCGTTAATGATCGGGAAACGTGGTACGACTGGTGTGAGAAATGCAACAAGAAAATTAATGTTGAAAAAGATAGAATATACTGTCCTCAATGGAACACAACAAACCCAAAATGCTTTCAAAAGTATTATTATATACTAAAAACTTATTATTATTATGTTTATTTGAATGGTTTAATGATAAATACATGATTCTTTCTCATTACTTGTGTACATATTTATGATGATAATTAAAGTGCGAAGTATGGAACATATTACAATCTTAATAGTGTTTAATGATTGTCAAACATTAATAAATTGTTCACTAGATGATTTACTATAATTACAAATTGAGATAATTTTCTACCTTTATTCATAAAATTTAATTAAATAAAAAAAATACTTACTTGAATTTATCAATAGCTCTAAACTATATTTGTTCTTTTTGCAGGATATGGATGAATTCATCTGACAAGCTGCAAAGAAAAATAAAAATTTTTTTTGGTTAAGATAGACAATACTTAACAAGAAGTCGTGAAAAATTATTTTGCGGTGGAAGAATTCAAAGAATTGACAATTGATAATGATTCATTTGAGGAAGAAATGAGATATACAAAAAAGATTAAGATTGAGAAATAAATAATTTAGGAATACTTTGATTTCAAAGAGTTATGGTTTAGGAATTTAAAGAATATACTTTGATTTTCAAATAGTTATAGTCTAGGAATTCAAAGAATTATAGTTTCGAATAGTTTATGGTAAAAAGTACGTTTTGAGATTTTGGATTTTCTAATATATCATTCGCATGATGATCCATCCATTAATAATGAAAAGCCTTATTTTGTTCCTTTTGATGTAAGAATTATTATACTCTAAACATTGTTGGTAGCTTGAAATATTCATATAGCTAGATTTATTTAATATTTGACAATATTATACAACGGCAACTATAAATAATTAAAATATATATATGAAAAGAAAAATTCTATAAGTTACTCTAAAAAAAATACTATAATGTGAAAAAAAAAAAAATACTATAAGTGCCTTTTCCTAATATATATATATATTCAAAGATGTAAAACTATTCTTACCATCTAGGGTTTTTACAGCGACAACTAAAAGCTGCTTATAAATTTATGAAAGAAAGCAAAACCAGGACCAACTTTGTTGTCTTCAAGTTACAAGTATGATCAAATGACAAAGATTGAAAAAAATAAAAAATAAAAAATAAAAAATAAAAAAATTGAGGAACCAATAAATCTTGCTTATAAACCTTCACGTGAAAACAAAAGTCAAACCATTAATGATTCGATAGATTGATTATTATTTAGGAAAGTGTTTGAAATATAATAGAATTATGGCAAAAGTAAATATAAAATATAATTTAATAAAAAAGATAAAAGAAATTATATTGCTATTTAAAGAAGAGTTTGAAATATGATAGAATTAGGAGTATATTTAATAATTTTACTACAAAACGTACAAACTCAATCAAAGGAAAACTTAAACTGAATTATGCAGAAAATACACCATAAATAATTCAATTATAAAAGCTCACAAAAAACTAAAATCAAATCAAAGGAAAACTTAAACTGAATTATGCAGAAAATACACCATAAAAAAGGGGAAGCCCTAACCAGTATTCCGTGTGTCAAAAATCTGTTCCCTGGCTCTTCTCTCTTTTGTCTTTCTCAGTCTTTCGCAATGCTAATATACTGCTAGAGTATACAATACATGTGTCACTTTAAAGGACAAGTTCAAGAATTTGGTAGAATGTATACATACACATGTATATATCGAAAAAAAAATTCAAAATAAATGAAAGAAGAAAATACACCATAATAAAAAAAAAAAAAAAAAAAAGCCCTAACCTGTATCTCCTGTGTCAAAAATCTGTCCAAAATTTTTAAATTAATTGTTTATAGTTAACCTATAAATAGACGTGTGTAAAATAAAGTTAAATAAGCATATTAGAGTTTTATAAAAACTCTTAAACTCTTTTTAAAATAGAAAACATACGTGGTGGAGTTTTATAGAAACTCTCTCTCTCTATATATATAGAGTTTTATAGAAACTCTCTAATTTTCAAATATTATATTCTATATATTATATTTCCTTAACTCTCTTTTTCAAATATTATATTCTATATATTATTAGATTTTCTTTTATTGAATTTATATAAATTAATATATGTAGAGTTTTATAGAAACTCTCTAATTTTCAAATATTATATTCTATATATTATCTGTCCTTAACTCTCTTTTTTAAATATTATATTCTATATATTATATTTCCTTCTCAAATTAATTTTTTTTATTGAATTTATATAAATTAATATATGTACAAAGTACAGTATATATCTAAAAATAAAATAATAAATTAGACGTGTGTAATAGAGTTAAATAAGTGTAGTTGAGTTTTATAGAAACTCTCTAATTTTTAAATACAAATATTATATTCTATATATTATATCTCCTTCTTTAATTAAATTTTTTTATATTAAATTTATATAAATTAATATATGTATTAAAACATAATATAAATTAATATATGTATTGAAACATTGTCATTTTTTTTATTAAATTTATATAAATTAATATATGTATTAAAACTGAGACTGTTTATACTTTTAATAATTCTATGTACTTTTAATAATAGTGATAGATATAGATATAGACGTTGACATAGATATATAATTGTATATCGTAGGTGCTTTACTCTTCCACGGTTCCACCCTTCAATTTTCTGGATTGTTCTTCTTCTGCTCATATCCACCTTTCTCCTCTCTGTCTCTGTCTCTATATATATATCATATACATAATTACATACACATATATCTGAAATAATTTTGTTGCAACATCAATGGAACCCTCTCAATCATCTTCATCAAACACTCGTCGATCGCCGCTTCGTTACTTCTACTGTAGCTGCTTCCGACGCTGTTGTCGATGTTTCTGTTGCTGCTACACCTATCCATAGAACCCTAATTTCATAATATTCGTTTTCTAAGCTTTTATGGTAAGCTCAATCAACTCTTTCTCTCTCTAGGGTTACATCCCCACTGCATCAACACCCAACTTACCGATTTTCATCACCAATTGTCGATAATTCAACCTCCTTCAACACGCCAGCTTCAATCCCATTCCTTCCACTACAATTGCTCCAACAGTCAACAAATGGAAACGAAGAGCAGCAAACAGGAAATGAAGAATCTAGCATTTCATATTAGTGGTCTTGTTGCGGAAAAGGTGAGATTGTTTTAGATTTGGAGATTTTGATTATAATTATAATTATAATTACCAAGCTTGGTTTTTTTTTTTTTTAATTCTTTCTAGTGGTTCAGTTCAGTAAACCTTGTTTATCAACGTTATGTGCACTGTTAGCAATAGTTATTGTGAATTTGTGTAGATAGATGATGCACTTGCTCTCAAAACCACAAACTGGGTGGCTTGATAATGGTTGCTGCCGATATTGACATTTGTAGTTGTGAGGGAGACATTCTAAATGGTGCCTCACATATTTAGCTAGAATTATGCATTTATATTTGCAGATTTGGTAATGGAGGCATTTACATTTAACAATGATAACGGGGGACAGGGGATGCCCTGTCCCTCTGTAGCTAGCAAGGATACCTGAGGAAAGATTTAGCATTCACTAGGATTGAATGTCGAGATACTAGTGTTAATCCAAATTTTCCATTTCTCCCCAAAGCCCATTCGCTCTATGCCCAACCCAAATTCTCATCCATGATGATAGAACTCAATTTTAACTTGTTCACCGTTGGCCCCAATTCATTAGATTATAAATAAATTTTTTGAGAGGATTGCACTATCATCTACCTCACTACCACCTCCTTAGGGCTTAAAATGGAGGAAATATTAGGTTAGAAGATAGTAGGTTGGAAGATTTGAGAGGGTACTCTTTATAAGAGAGTAAGATGGCCTCTTATAAAACAAATAAATAAAAAAAATAAGAGAGTAAGATGGCCTCCCAAGGCTCCCATTGAGAGATTGCTTCTTCCATCCAGCAACCTCTCCACGACCATTTTAAATAGAAGAAACCCTTGACAAGGCTCCCAAAGGTAAGCCCAAAAAACCCGAACTCCACACCCCCAAATATCAGCTAGCGCAGGAATATTGTTAACCTCCTCCACCGGGAGGTCCGGGACAATCCAGACATATCAACACATCTCAAGAATCTCAACTGATTCTCTACTGCATCACAGAACACAATGGGAGATGAGATACTTCGTTTTGATTGCCCATGCTTTTGTCCACCTCGAACCCCTTGATGCGGCCAGGAATCATTGTCCTCCTCACCATCCTACTAAAAGACTCCATTACCATTGTAAACAAGAAAGGATACAACAAGTCTCCCTGTCTCATCCCTCGAGAGTTGTTAAATAACACTGCTAGAGACCAAGACCGAAAATTTGACCACATGCAGAAATGAATTCACTGCCTCCACTTCTCCCCTAAGCCCATCCTTGGATAATGTAAATCAGGAAGCCCCAGTTACATCATCACAGGCCTTCTCGATATTACTCGGGTTCACATTTTCATCCCCAACTCCTCTCGACTCCTCACCACACCATCAATCAATATCTTATCATTATGTTTTGATCTTGTGTGAATCAACCATTAGGTAAATAATATTATTTGCCTCTTAAACCACAAAGCCCTGCATTTCTGTCACCACGAAATCTTTTCCATCAAGGTCAAAAGGCCCAACTTACGCTTCCTGCCTTCTCTACTTGTGATTTCCTTGGCTTCCAACCTTCCTTCCCTTTCACTGCATCCAATTCTGTAATCTTCCCCATCAGCCTGACTTTCCTCATATCCAAGACGCAAGACTTCTCCCAACTTTCTCAGATCAACCTTAAGAAGTTAGAGATTCCTGCCAGTACCTTAATCAACCTATAATTTTGTACCCTTGCCGCCAATCCTTAAATTTTTCCATGAAGCGTATTTTCTTAAGCGACATATTATCAAATCCGATGGGGCCTTTGCATTTCTAGCTCTCTCTCTCTAGTACCAGTGACACACATCAGTACAGATTGGTCTAGGTAGAGGCAGATTAAAGTGTTGCTCCTAATCCACTGAGATAAAAAAAACATTTCTTTCTCCTTGACATTTAAAGTAATCTTGCAGTTTTATTGATTCAATCCAAACACAACCCAAATTTTTTATTGTAAATTTACTTCTATACCATATCAAGTAATGAAAAATAACTTCATTGCAGTTTACAAGAATATCTTTTTCTTTTAATTTATTTATCAGGAAGGTGAATTTTGCATAGGTATACATGAAATAATTTTAGTTGAAGGTTCTCTAGATGATCAAGTTTGTCAAAGAAACAATCAATAGAGGATTAGCAAACTTCTTCAATTGGTAAAGGATTAAAAAAGCTAAGCTTATTAGAAGATTTGTGCTTTTGAGGCTTGTAGGGATGCCATGGTGAGATTTACTTGGTATGAGTTTTTTTTTTTTTTTTTTTGATAAGTTACTTCGTGGTGAGTTTTAACCTAGGAAGCACCGACACGTCAAAAGAGTATGCTGTACCAGTGTCAGACACGTGTCCGTGTCCAAGGTTCTGACACGAGTCCGACACCTTGCAGAGGTGTCTGGCCTTTTTTTATTTTTTCAGGAGACGGACACACCGGACAACACGCCGGCGACACACTCTAGAACACGGCTTCGCCCTGTTTAACAGAGAGTAGAAGATAATATATATATATATATATATATATATATATATATATAGATAGATCGATAGATAGATAGATAGATGGATGTGAATATATTCATTCTTTATATATAATACACAAAGGAAAACGTCTGTGCAGAAGATTCAAGATCCAAATCATGATATAAATTGATACAATACAACTAAATTTACATAGACCTATTGTCATTTGTCAAGATCAGAAGAACATATGCTACATTTGTTCAATCTGCAATTTTGGGTGAATTAGAAGAACATATGCCACCAGCGAGAGAGATCAGAGAGATAGAAGACAACCAAAACAAAAAAAGGTGAAGGGATGAGGGAAGAACGATTGGCAGAGGAGAGGCACTTCGTGAGTGAGAGAGTGACGGGAGCGATCTAATGTTCTTCTAACCCTATTTGATTACAAGTGCAAGACTTGTGCCTTTTTTATTTGTTTGTATTAAATTGGCATGTGTTGGGTTATGCCACGATCTACTAAGGAATTAATTCATGTTTGGAGAGGATGTCGAGTGAGAAGAGATGTTCACGATTTCTGGAGAATTGTACCACATTGTGTATGGTGGTGCATTTGGCAGGAGAGAAATAGCAGAATGTTTGAAGGGAAAGAGTCGCCTACGGCAGTGGTCAAACTTTACATTCTTCATTCTCTTTTCAATTATGTGAAGAGGAGTTTTTGTTCTTCTTCTGATGATTTAATTACTTTCTTGGATTCTTTGGGGCCTTAGTCCCGGTTCCACTTTTGTAATTGGGACGCGTTCCCTTTTTGAACGCCTTTTTTAATGTTATTATTACTTATCAAAAAAAAATTGAAATTTACTAATAAACCCTTATATTTTTTATTTGAAAAAAAAAAATACAAAATATTAGTGACCCTTATTATTTAAATGGGTGAGGGGAAATTGAGGAAAATTTGAATTTTTTTATGTATAATAAAAATTATAGTATTATTTTATTGTCGTGTCTGTGTCCTATTTTTTTTAGATTTGCCGTGTCATCAGGTCCTTGTCGTACCCGTATCTCGTGTCCGTGTTTCATAGGTTTTAACTAGAGGTTTTGCTCATCTAATGGTGTTAGCACGTTCAGTCAAGGATTCTAAATATATGATATGAAAGTTCATCAACAAGGTTTACAAATCTAATGATATCCTGAATATTTTATTTATCTACATATAAATATCCATTTAAGTTTGGTTAGAGCAAAGATGTGAAGATCACCAGTGAGCAGTTAAACAGTTGAATAATGAGGATTGGTGACTTTTTGTCAACTATTACCAAGTAATTATATGGCCGGCCCCATTTGAATGGGCCAAAGGCAAGAGGGAGGATGACGACGACGATGATGATCAAAGTAATTATGTCAATTGAAATTTTTTTTTTTTGGGAGAATTTGCTGCATTTGTGGTAATATATTATTATGTCGAAATGAAACAAATTGACATTAAATTAATTGTAAGTCTGAGTTGGTGGTCCTGAGTGGATCATACATGCAATATGTATCACTTCATTATCTGCCAGGTTCTTGTCTGGGTGCTCCTGAGCTTTTGGTGATGCTGTTCCTAGTTGGGCATGTGATGGATGATGCCAAGATCTGTATTCAATCACCTTGCGGAGATTACTTGGTGCTGGCAACTAAAAAATAACACGGTTGATTGATTTGGATGTCATCTCCCTGAGTGAGCTAGGTATCTTAGTTTGATTGATAAAAGATTTACACTTGGATTCATAAGTATCTATAATGGATACAATTTTATAGACTGATGTCATGTCATGCATCTAATCTATAGGTCGTTGCAGAGCTTGGAGTAGGAGGAGATTGCGACTTTCTTTACCATTCTCTATTTTCAAACCATTATAGCAGAGGAGGATGGTGAGATAAGATCTTTGCAATGGAGCAATTTTGAGATAATATTGTTCCATAGGGTGCTTGGTAAGACTATACATCTTACCCTCCCTAGACCCACAATGGTGGGAGTGTCGTGCATTGGACTAGCCCTTAGGATATGCTTGTGGGAGTGTTATCGTAGAAAGCTAGTTAGCACCAAAGCTCCTCCAATAGATTTTTTTATTTTTATTTTTTCAAAAAAAGAAAAAGAAAAAAAGAATGGAAGATTTTTAACTATGACTGTATATGATGTTGTGCGTGTAGAAGGGATATTGAGTTCATCTGCCACCTCTTTACTGCAATGCTTAATTACTAGAGCTATGGGCCCTGCTGTTTGTGTTTTTTGGAGTTTTATTGGTTTTTGTTGAGGTCAGTTGGGGAGGTGTTAGATAGGATGTAGTGGTATATACTAGTTGGTAGGAGGTTTTTGAAAGTTCTCATTTGCTAGATAGGTAAGCTTTGTTGAAGTGGTGCATCTATGTTTATTACGGTATATGTTGAGAGAGAGAGAGGGAGAGAGTGGGAGGGTTTTTTGAAAGTTCTTAGGTGCCTGATCTGTCTTTGAAACATAGGAATCTTGAGCTCTCTTATTTTTGGATTGTGGAGAGCTTCTTTATTTGCTTGATTTCGTGGAGTTTTTGGGTGACACGAGACTGTAGCCTAGCCCTCTGGATTTTATTCAATGGGTTCAATATAAAAATTCATTGAAAATTTCTTCTTTTATTTAACAATATCTTATTCACTAATTCCTGAATCCCATATTATTCTTTGTGGCTGTTACTCTAGAATCTCGTGTAATTATGCTAGGAAGGAGTTTGTTTAAAAATATATCCAAAATTTATTACTTAAATGTCATTTATATACTCAGGTACCCTGCCATGACCTCTAGAGGTTACCTAAAGTCTGATTTTGAATCAATTTCAGACTCTCTTTGATGCGGGTGACGGTCAGATTACGAGCACTGTGCAAAGGGAACATGGAAAGTTGCCGCAAAAATTCCTGAAGGGTATACAGAACAAGAATATTGTTAAGCTCTGTAATAAAGTTGAGACATTTACTCCCTAGATCGCATTGCCAGGATTTGGCATTTGACCATGCGTAAGAGAGGCAGCTAAAACATGTATGTGACATCGTGATCTTTCTTCAGAGACCTGCAACACTTGCATGGTAACTAGTCCAACATCCTTCCCGTCGTCCTTTCTGTTTCCCATTCATCTCCTGTAGATAATGGGAAGTCGTTCAATATTTTGTTTGGTGTTTGTGATACCAAAGCTCTAACTCATCTCTAACCCATCTGTTTCGTCTAATTGATTCTCATTGTAGATGAATTATACAGAAGGGTTCACCTTTATTTTTCTTTTTCCATTTCTGTATATTTGCTAAGGTGTAACTGAATTCTTGAAGTTATTCTGTCAATATCCTATTTTGTCTGTCTTAAAGCTTTGCAACTATTATTCTTTGATACAGCACTCAGCAGGAAGCTCATCTTCTGTGCAGTTCTAAAAGGGATTATTCTGATAAGTTGAAAATAAATAGATATACTTGAAAATTTACTCTCTGTGGATGGTTGTTTCTTTGTACAAGACTCAGAACTTAATTGTACAAGTGTTAAATTAGTACAGGAAACATAAGATCAAGAAAATACTCGGCAAAATTGACCTATCCACACAAAGCGTACTCCAAGCATCTATGATCGAACCCATGTGCAAGAGAGGTTCTATCTTTGGCATGCTCGCTCCAACTTGAGCCCGGGCAAGTATTTCCCTGTGCGGGCTCTCTGTTTGTTCGCCCCGGTAGCTGTAGTTGCTATAGGTTTGCCATTGCTAATGGTTAGTTACTGCACTAGGTTTTTAGCCTGTGAAACTCTAATCTGCTCCAGGTTTGCTCTTTGGTACTGGTTACTGCAGTCAGTTTTTAGCATGTGAAACTCTAATTTGCTCTCGGTTTTTGCTCCTTGGTACTGGTTAATGCAGTTGGTTTTTAGCATGTTAAACTCTTATTGCAAGCTCATCTGTTACTCATCTCTCTTGGGTTGTCTAGGGCCTACCTTTGCTTATCGGTTTAGATGTGGAATGAAATTTCATTCCAAGAGAATGGTTATTTCCACATTAAATTTCGTACCAAGCAAGGAAATATTTGGAATGGACTTAACAAACTAGGTCTTAGAACATGATAGTCAAACAGAAATGGTCTTTTAGTTGGAACATGAGTTTGTTGCTTGAAACCTTTATTTCCTGAGATTTGTTTGTAGTTTCTTTTCATTATCTTTTTGGTTAACCCCATCTCCATTATTGTGCATTTGTTTATTAGTGATTTTTTCCTTTAAAAACCCCTCCAGGGAGGCAAGGCATGAATTTCCGGCGAGGGACAAAAAGCATGAGATCCGGTTAGAAGGTGGTGAAAGTGACTATTATATAGTATGTGTGTCTATTTATGTGTGCGCGCGCGCATATATAAATATATTATTCCTCACCCCTAAAAGAGGGAAATTGACAACAAAATAGAGAGAGAGAGAGAGAGAGATGTCAGGAAGTGGGGGTGAGTTTAGAGGCCTTCATCATCAACTCAATTGCTTTCAAAGCGAACTGAATCAGACAAAAGCTTCCCAAGAGCAAAGAGGCTTCTGCTTTTGAAATTAAAGCAACTCAGGAACCTAAAAGTCACCCTTCCAACTGTCTTAAGCCTCTACTTTCATCATTCCTGCCTCCTAGAATCATTAGAATTTTACTATAACTACCCACAAACAACACTGTGGAATATATTTTTACTTTAAATAAATTAATAAAATAGTAAAAATTAAGAGAGATGGGGTTTTGACTTTTAGCTAAGCATTTTCCATTTTTCTTCCTTAATAATAAAAAATAATAAGAAGAAATAAGATTCCATTCTTCATATATAAATGAAAGAAAATTTAATGCAATTTTGAATGAAAATTTAGTTAGTAAGAACGAAACCTAATTTTGAATCGGAATAGGATTAGGATTCTCTAAGTTGATTTTTGATTTCCGTTGAGGAATAACAATTAACTCGTGACACGATAACTTGTGACACGATGCTCTCTACGGGATGCAACAGTGAAAATGAAAATCAATGAAAGGGATCTGTACTGGTCCATGTTTTGTTTATCTGAAAACCAGATTTTTACATTCTCTTGAGAGTTCTCTCCTCTTTGGATTCTTAAAAAGGAAACATATTTCTTCAGTGCCTCAACTATATAGTAGCTGTGAAAAACAAAGAAACCATAGGAGGAATAGAGAGAAAGGAAAAATAAAGGGCAAAAAAAAAAGAAAAAGTACAACCACCCCAACAACTGGTTCTTCTACTTATATATATAATATATTATATATATGTAGATATTATATATATATTTTTCTTTTTTTTTTTTCAACCACGCTATCTTTAGGTCCCCTCTACCTGTGACTGCAAAAGTCCAAAAGCTTCTTCCTCCCTTCAACAATTTCATCAAAGAAATCATCAAGCTGACCAATAATGTTCTCAACACCAGATCTCAATATCCCAAAACAGCCCTTCAAGTTCTCCACTCTCTCCCTTATCCCAACCTCTGTCTCCCACTCCACCACTCCCTGTGAACACCTCTTCTCCAATTCCCCCCTCAGCTCCTCCATGGCCGTCTTCGATCTCCGGAACTCGTACAGCAGAATTCCCGGCCTCCCGTTGATCTGGTTGATCTCCGCCGCCACCCTCTGCTGCAACCTCGCCGTCGAGATCATGAAAGCCGATCCGAAAAACAGACACCCTTCGCATCCCCCCTGAACAAAACCACCTCCCGATTCAGGCCAACAGTAGACCAATCCATATAGCAAGATCATGAGCAGCAGTGAGCTCACATTTCTCATTGCATACAGAACTCCCCTGAAACCATTGAATCCATTCAGCTTCGATTCAATGGACACCTTCTCATCAAAACGCAGCGAGAGCGGCTCAATTCTCGTCTCCATCAATCCCCTGTTCTCTTCCTCCAATCCCACCGCCTCCCTCCGGCACCCTGAAATCGCCCGAATCACCTGTTTCCAACAATTCAATCAATAACAATAACAATTCAATATAAAGATAATAAATATCTTGAAATTTTCAAAAATTAACTTCAAATGAAGAACCTGGCGAGAGAGCTGAGGACTTAGATGGCGATGGGCGTCGAGAGAGGAAGTGATGTTGAAGCCTGCGGAGTAGTAATTCTCCATCCCGGAGATGCCGGACTTGAGGACGTGGCAGACTTCCCAGAGCTTGGAGCTCTCGTCCATGTACTCATCCAGCCATTTCTCACCCATTGGCAAGTGAAGCTTTTGGACAAGAAGGGTCAATTGGGTGTGGAAGGATCGAAGAAGGGAAAGTACCCTTTGGAGGAATTGGATTGACATGAAGTTGTTGGAGAGGAAGAGGCGTTCGAGATCATCGATCCCTCGGGTTAGGAAAGTGTAATAGCCATTGACAGAGTTGGTGGAAGAAGGATCCATCATAGGTAAAGAGGGAGAGAAGGAAATTAACTAAGGAGAGGAGAAGAGAAGAAAGGAAGGAAAGGGAAGGGAAGGGAAAGGATGGTTAAGAGTTGAGAGAGGGTGGGGAGAGGAAAAGGTTATAAAGAGAGTGAAGTTTAAATTGGGAGAAGGGAGGAAAAGGAATGAATGGAAGGAGGGAATATCTTAGAAGCTCAGGTTTCTAAGGTTGAAAAGGATTGTTGGGAGCAATGATGGGTGTTTCCTTTAGAGGGGAAAGGATGATTGGTAATCTGCCATTTTCATTGTTTAATCGGCAGAAAGGAAGAGAGAAAAAAAAAGAAAAGAAAAGGAATTAACCAAAAAGAAAAGAAAACTGTGAGAGAGAGAGAGTGAGGAAACCAGAAAAAGAAAGTGAAATTTTGATGAGCTCTCTTCCAATTTTTTCCTTTTCTTCTATGTTTCCTTTGGCCTACACCACTTTAAAAAGAGTTTTTTTTTTTTTTTACATATCTATATATATATATATATGTATGTATGTATGTATGTATATGTATGGATGTATATAATTACACAGAGAGGGGGGCAAGTGGTATGTTTTAAATCTTGATGTTGGCATCGGTCTATGATGTTAGATTGAGGTATTGGGTTATAAAAAAAGTTTGACTAGATTGACTGGAATTGTGCTTCTAGTACTAGTAATACACTAATTCCTCCCATTTGGACATGAGTTTTCCCTTTTGATTTGAGTGCTCTCTTGGCTTCTTCCTTCCTCCTTTTCTTCCTCGAGCAACTGACTTTTGCTCCTTTCCTTCCTCTTTTCCATTGAAATTTGTGGGGTTTGTTTTTCCTAGATATATTTGCTATTTAATTTTGTTTTAATTTTTCCTAAAGTGAAATGGAATGATGGGGTTCTTTGTATTTGTGTTTTAAACCCTTTCTACTATGCAAAAAAATCAGTCTTTTTAGGCCACCCAAATCATCTATATCTATATCTATATATAGTAATTCATTCCTCTTTGCATTTTTGGAGGTACAATGTATTATTATTATTATAATTATTCCTCTAGATATCTTACAATGAACAAGCCCACATGATATTTGTTGCAGGCCATTCGATTTTGGGTCCATCAATTATCTTAAGCGTCCTATTTTAATAATAGAAAAATTAAAATTAATTTTTTTTAATCTTATTATTAAACATTTAGGGATGTGATTTTCCATATCTTATTCGACGTGTGGACGAGATTAAATGATTGATTATTGGTTAATGGTCTTTAATCCGATGGTCATGGATTATTTATTATTTATTATTTATTTTTAATCAAATGGAATGTTTCAAAGTGCAAGAAGCATTTTCCTTTATGCACTTAGTGAGTGAGCATCAAATGTAATCTTCTTTTGCCCATTATTTATATTTTATTATACTATGTGTGTATGTGTAAGTATATATATATATATATATGTATATGTATATGTAATGTAAATGTCATCTTCGGTAGCTGGGGAGTGAGGGGACCAGGAAATCTTAATTACATGGGGGGTGATGTGTTGTTAATTTATTTGATTTAGGAGGGTGCTCGTGGGTTTTTGGAGAATGGGACACTTGAGAAGATGTTGGTCTTTTAAGATCTCATTGGAAAGTGAATAGGAACCAAGGAAGCATTATTTAAGGCCATTGATCTGAGCGCCCCTCCTCTTTTGCTCCACCGAGCGCCCACACCTCATTGTAAGATACGGTTGCTACCTTCCTTATTTACAAATTGGTGGTTTAGTATTATTATGAAATGGTCAAAGATAATTTAATTTGATGAACAAAATTAAAAGAAAGAGAATATAAAAATTTAACTGATTTGTGTAAATAAATTTTGTATAATCTCTATACAATTATCTTTTAAAGGGTTAGAAATATTTATCAATGCTTGTACATAATTACGGTAAAAAGATGAGGAATTCATGAAAACTATAATAAGGTCAACTTTTTGATACCATTTAGTTTGGCCATGAAGGGAAGGGGTTAACACTGCTCTCTCTCTCACGCACACGTGTATAAATATCTACATATATGAGCATTTATTCAATGAAGATCCTTCCTACGACACTAGTGATGACAAGGAAAAGAATAAAAAACTAAATTTTGATGTTATAATGTACATGGAGAAGATACGAGAAACTTAATTTGATTTTGGCAAATTTTGTTGTCGAAATTTATTGATCCAGTTGTAATTTTTATTTTATTTTGTATGTTGATCATGAAGTTGAACAACATATGAAAGAATACCTTTGATTCAATCAGAACATCACTTGGAATAATTATATGACGTGAAGACATATAAGCTTGAGGTTCGTTGGGACTTTTAACGACGGGTCCAACTAATCCCTGTTGTGAAATTCTGCAAAAGTCGCAACAGTCTACTTTTTGCAACAGGACTTGTCCAGATTTGAATTTTTTTTGTTTTTGTTTTTCAAGCTGTTTTTGAACTTTTTTTAAAACCAAACTTTAAGAGACGTCATAGGATGTTTTTTAATAAAAATTTCAATAAGTTTGAGTACTCTAATATATATATATATATATATATATATATAGATATATAAATACTGTCTTAGTTTCATGATAAGATAGACATGCATAAAGAATTTATTTTTGAGAGTAAGAGAAACTTTAAGAGTGCTTTTCACATAAAATTTCTATAAATTTTTCTATATATATTTTTTTGAGGACACAAACTATTCATGAGAGTGATTTTAGGATTGTATTCTCAATCTGATTGGCATTCGGAGTTTATTGAAGATTTAATTGCACTATGAATATGATAGTTTCCGACAACCCTTTTGATCTCAGGAAGGTAGTCATTAAGCTCTCTTTTAAGTAGCAAATTTTGAGCACACAAATTAATATATAAGTTACATAATCAAGTAGTCAATATTAAAATGACCTTAGGAACAAAATAAAATAAAAAACATATATTAAAATGACCTTACTTAAAAAAATAAAAAATAAAAATAAAAAAGCTCAAAATACCATAAAATAACATTATACGTAATTGTCAAAATAGTTTAATTTGATCAAACAAAATTAAAATTAGAAGAATACAAAATTTTAAATAATTTGTGTAATATATTGTGTAAATGAATTTTCACATGAAATTTGGACCTTATAATCTCTATACAATCATCTTCTAAAGGGTAAGAAATACTTATCAATATTTGTACATAATTCTTGTAAAAAATGAGGAATTCATGAAAACTATAATAAGGTCAACTTTATGGTAGCATTTCTTAATTTTCTATTGGCCATGACTAGGACGGGATATGTGTGTATAAATGTTTACATATATTAGCAATTATTCAATGAAGGTCCTTTCTACAACACTAGTGATGACAAGGAAAAAAATAAAAAAAACAAACAAAAATTTGATGTTATATCTTGACAAATTTTGTTGTTAATACTTGTCGATCGAGTTGTAATTTTTGCTTTATTTTGTGTATTGATTATAGTGAACAACATATGTAAGGATACCTTTAATTCAATGAGAACATCACTTAGAGGTAGTTATGACACTTTGTACGAAAACCTTAGTTTGGTTGGGATTGAAAAATTAGAATTTTAGCTGAAAAATTGTAATTCTGCAAAGTCCCATCGGTCACACTTTTAGTGACCGGTCCAATTAATCCTGGTTGTGGAATTATGCAAAGTTCCACTAATCTTACTTTTCGCGACCGACGGAGCTTGTCCAGATTTGAAAAGGATTATGTTTTTCAACCAGTTTTCAAACTCTTTTTAAACCAAACTTTAAGAGACTCCCTATAATATTTTTTAATAAAAATTTAACAAGTTTGAGTACTCTCATATATATATATATATATATAAATACTCTCCTAGTTTCATGATAAGATGGGACGTGCATAAAAAATTTATTTTTGAGAGTAAGAGAGACTTTAAGAGTGATTTTCACATAAAATTTTTGTAGATTTTTCTATATATATATATATATATATATTTAGGAGACACACCATTCATGAGAGTGATTTTAGGATTGTATTCTCAATGTGATTGGCATTAGGATTGTATTCTCAATGTGATTGGCATTCAAAATTTATTGAAGATTTAATTGCACTACAAGATGATAGTTTCCAACAATCCTTTTGCAATGATTAAGTAGTAAGCATGAAGTATACAACAATTGGACAATGATTCATAAGCCTAATGTGTTCAACAACTCGTTCCTAACAGAGTAAAGTGAGTGTGAGCCTCAGATCGACTTTGTGTAATTTCAAGATAATAGATTATTTTGCTCTAAGATCGTTAAGTTAATGTGGTTTTTTCTTTGGGTTTGACATAAAAAAATTCATGGTGTATCTCTTTATTGCACTTTTATTTGTGTTTGTGTATTTGATTGTTTTAATTGGACTAAAATTAAAATAATCCGAAAATCGAACATGGTGCATGTAAAGTCTATTCATCTCCTTTAAATTTTATATTTTGTTTAAACTTTCACAACCTTTTCCCCATTGCGCAACTTATACATAGAATTACACCGAGAGCACCCCAAATCAATAGAATTACGATTGGTATTCAAATGATTAACTTTTTTGTCCACTAATTAAAATAGTAGAATAGATGTGAAAAATACTTAACAAAGAGTAGTAAGTTAAGAATTGAATTCGATAATTACCAAATTCAAATTCTGTGAATGTGCCCCGTTCACATAATTTGAATTCGACAATTACCTAATACGGCTCACAAATCATTATTCCTCTACAAATAGTTTCATTTTTGGCCAGGGCGTCTTTGGGAATTGACCTTGTTCAATTCATAAATTTAAATGGAAGATATTGACAGATCTAGGTACTGTTCAATTGGTTTATAAAAACAAAAAGTGTTGGAATTAAAGTTTCTCGAGTAGAGTTTTAATTTTGAAAATTTTTTTTTATTAAAAATTTAATTTTATAATGTAAGAAGCAAGATTAAAAAAAAAAAAAATCTCCAAGACTGGTCAATTTTTACATGAAGTGTGAAAAGGTAGAACGAGATTGACGTAGCATTTGCATTATATTGCCTAATTGTTAATAACAAATTTAGCCTTACATTTTTTTTTTTTCCAAGCAAGCAAATATATTAATTCAATTCGTACTTTGCTAAATTATGATATCGACTGAATAAAAATTAAAAATATAATTATATTTCTCAACTTAGATATAATTAACTCATCGTTCCTCTTCAATAGATAATCAACTGAGTTATCAATTTAATTCAAGGAATTAGAAAATATTGATTTGCCTTGATTTTAACAACATTTGCTTCATACAAATCTAAGCTATCCACTAACTTCTTTGTATGAATCTTTAATATCAAAGGCCTCTCCAAAATATAGTAACCAAATTTGATTATTAGAACTCAAAATTACAAAAATAAAATACAAAAACTACAGTAAATAATTACAATTGATCCATAAATCTTCTCCAACATTATTTTTAGTGGCCTAGTTGGTAGAATCCCAACTCCCTGAACAGGTGTGCCCATTTAATATAATTCGATGATATTGTGAATTTGATTGGTACACTCACGGATAATTTATAAGTAGTGAAGCTTAAAATGCAAGTATTACTCTTTCTTTAAAAAAAGAAGAAAAAGAAAGAACTAGAAATCACTCCAACCTATATATATATATATATATACCTACTGGTACCCAAATTAGATTATTATAAAACCAAAAAATTACAAAAATAGAGTAAGAAATACTAAATAAATTATGCTATGAATACGTAGATGTGTACATATAATCTCGCATCAAGTGTGTACTAAGTAGGTGCAAGAAATTTTAAAAGTAATTATGAAATGTAACTCTGAAAACAATTCTCAAGAATTCAGAAGACAAAAAATTGTTATCAGATAACAACTTTTTATATGCATTTTTATAGTAGAATTTTCAAAAAAAAGTTTTTTAAAAATTGAACCTAGTTTTTTGTAACATATTTACAATCCAAACATGCTCTATAATTTTTTTCGGAGTACAATCGGCCTGCTAACTATAAGATTAGAGTTGGTTTAGTTTACTATCATATAATCGGATGATATTTTTTATGCCAATCTCACACACGAGAAAATATTATATATACTTCGGGTATTTCGAATCTTACGTGTGACATCCTGACCTATAAAAAATTAAGTTAGATGAGAGAGAGAGTTTTACGGACCGAATCTTCTTCGGTGGATTATGTTTTATTTAGCTTGGGATTTCAACCTTTTTTATAAAATGCATTTGAAACTGAACGAAACAGAATACGTGATGGTATTTTCTCTGGGTGATGGTATTTTCTTTGGGAACTACTGTCTGCAATATGAAAGGCAGTAGTGGTGAGTCGGCACGAGTTGTGTGCGGAATTGAAGGGACCCTATTAAGCTATTCTAGTACTTAACCCCACTTGAAAAATCGTCAGCCAAACAGTCATCAACTCTCTCTCCCTTGTCATCCATAGCAAACCAAACAAGTACCTCCATTACCACCATGTTTGACCCTGGAGTGAACCCCATCAAAATCACTTTAATTTCTTCATCTCCCATATTATCATTTTGCATATTTGCTTTAACAAATTCACTTTGTCGACTTTACAGCATTTTACATACTCTATAATGGGCTTTTAGATCTCCCTTCAACTTTTGCTTTATTGTGATTTACTACATAAATTATCTCATGTTTCTATTTTTCAGACATTTTCCATTTCCTTCACCTCCCAAACCACCATTTGGAATGAAAATCCATGTAAATGAGCCGAGTCAATTCTAGTATTGAGTAGTAATATATTTTTTGAATTCAAAAGATACTGAATAAGAATTATGTGAGTAAAAACATGAATTCCATCACATTATCATGTTGTGGAGCCCACACTATCACTCACATCACTCAAATTCCATATCTCCAAATTAAAAAAATATACCATTTTTCTTCTAATATTATGCGTCTCAAACTCGTTTATAAATCTAATGAAACATCATTATATGATCAATAGCTTCAACCGAGCTTAATGAGGAATTTTTACTAGCGGTATAATGTTTATTCAAAAATATAAAAATTAAAGTATATTAATATATACTTATAAAAGTATTTCATAACTTATTAAGTGTATAAATGAGAGGAATAGAAGGAATAAAATTTGGTTTTCTATATCTTTCCCCCCAAATGTGGGCTTCTAAAAGTAAAGCAAAGAGGTCAAATTAAGATTTTATTAAAATAGACAGAAGGTAAATTATTATTATTATTATTATTATTTTCAAGTTCACCTATTTATAGAAATGCCATATTATTAAGATTTTAAATAAATTCTTATACTCCGATTGGTAGGATGGAAGAAAATTAGATGGAAGGAAAAGAATAAGAGATGAATGAAATATTCTTGAGGGAAAAGATTGTGTACTTTTTTTTTTTTTTTTGGTTGGTTAGATTAAAAAGAAGAGAATGAGATAATTCCTTATTTTGTTTGTTATGATAGAATGGAAGAGAAAGTAGTAATTATAAGGAAAGTTTTGTAATTTAAAAACATTTATAATAATTTTGCCTTTCTTCCTTTGTGTCTTCCCTGTGAAATATTAATTTATATTTTGGCAATTATCATAGACAAACCGGTCCAAGTTGAGTTGTAATACTTGTTTTACAAGTCATGGGTCGACAGTGACTACAGAATTGGGAAGAGGTTTGAACTTACCATATTTGAAGAGGTTATGAAGAAAAGGGTAAGAACACCATTATAGGAAGGAATATGAACAAGATTGGACATTTTACACTTTTCATGCTGGTCTGCAATTTTCGTAGAATGAACCAAGGCTAGAAGAATTCGAAATATTCAAGTTTGCCAACCTTGAACCGATTCAGCTTCCTTGAACCGATTCAGCTTCCTTGAACAGATTCAGCTTCCTTGAACCGGTTCAAGATGTTCAAGTTTGAGTCACTGCCAAACTTGAACCGATTCAGCATTCTTGAACCAGTTCAAGAACTCTTGTTTGCATTACAACTACAGTTTCCTCTTTCTGATTTATTTCCAAGTTGGTATAGAATTATACCAAATCCTATGCACGAAATTTACCTTATTTTCAGAGGGCTTAGGTCATTCTATACTCTATATAAACCATGTCATATACATTGGTTTATTCACGGCTTTTACATTATTATTCAGATTTTATTCAAAGCCTTAGGAAGATGATTTTTGCAGAAAATCAGAGTTGATTTTTCTGATATCTTTCTAAAACATATACACATAAACACAGAGTTTAGAGTTGTGGCGTTCGAATCCTGATCGTGATCATACGGTTGTATTAACATCGATCAGGAAAAGCAGTTCTTTTACATTATTCAGACAATTAAAGAACAGAAGTAAACGCAGTCACACTTTGAAAGGGTTGGAGCATTCGTGGAGTGTTGTCTGATCTACCTGCCACTCTTTTACAAGTATCAAGTGTAAGTCTGAGGTCGAGTTACTGTTGGACGGGGAGTCACAAAGCTAGAGGATCGTCAGCGATTGGTGTGGTGTAGAACAATAAGGTATGAGCTAGAGTCAAAGTTCGGTATATTTTGTTTCAAGTATAGTGGATTGGTTTACTTTGGACTGCACAAGTCCACGAGGTTTTTCCTATTACAGTTGACATATTTTATCAACTGGGGTTTCCTCGCTAAAATCCTGGTGTCATCTCTAACTTTATACTTTGCTTTATTTTATTGCATGTGATTAATTGGTTAATTGCTAAAATAAGTAAAGTTGGTAATGACACAGATCTGTTTTAAACTTTCCTATATACATTCCGCTGCGTACGACTCACAAATTGGTATCAGAGCCGATCTCTATACATTGAGTTGATCCTTGTTGGAAAGTTTAGTTTTGTTTTCAAAAATTGTTTTAATCATGTCTTATGCGTTGAAAGAAGGATGTTCTAATCAATGTGGTCCTTTACTTGAAGGAGATAATTATAATTTTTGAAAATCAAAGATGAGAGCCTTTTTGCAAAATTCTGGTGGTAAAACTTGGACGATAGTTAAGTCTGACTATACACTTCCTACAGTAGATACAACTGTGGATGGTAAAATAGTCAAAGAGTTAAAAGATACTTTTGCTTTTACTGCTATTGAAACTGAGCGTAATAATGCTAATGGCAAAGCTTTATATTCAATTATTAATTCTGTTGTTCCATCTGAATATGCTAGAATTTCTGATTGTAAAACTGCTAAAGAAGCTTGGGATATTTTGTAGGTTATTCATGAAGGAACTTCAAAAGTGAAGTTGTCCGAAATTTAATTGCTCTCTCATAAATTTGGAAACATTGTGATGAAAGAAGATGAATCATTTTCTGATTTTTATTCTAGTCTTCTTGAAATAATTTCTGAACTGCATCACTTAAGGAAAAAAGTTAGTGATAAAAAAATTTGTGAGAAAGTCTTAAGGTCTTTACCTAAAAGATTACAGATTAGGGTTGAAACCATCTCTGAACAATAGGATTTGACTACCTGTCAAGTTGATGAGATGGTAGGTTCATTAAAAACTTTTGAGATGCAGAATTTTGATTTAAGTCAGAAGGAGAAAAAATTTGCTTTAAAATCTACACAGGTTGAGAATTCTGTGACTGATGACTTTGATGATGATATTGCATTCTTGTCAAGGCAATTCAATCAGATTTTGCAAAGGTAACAGAGGAGAAGGAATAACAACATGGCTAATCCACAAAATTTTGACAAGACGTCAAATTTTAGGTTTAATGAAAAGAAAGTAGAAGAATCAAAAGAAACTGAATTCATTTGCTGGACTTGTAGTGGCAAAGGTCATGCATCCAATGTTTGTCCTAGTCCCACGAAAGAACAAAAAGATAGGAATAAAGGAAAAGCAATGAAAGTTTCTATGTCTGAAAATTCTACTTTGAGCGATAGTGATTCTCTTCAGGATGATATTGATGATTTTTCTTATGTCGTTTTTCTTGATAGGGGTCCTCATGCCGTTCATTTATCCGATTCTGACAGTTCAGATAACGAAGAAAATGAAGTCCATGATGAATAGATAGAAAAGGTAGAAAAGGACGATGAAAGATTGAAGAAGATGGTCAAGGAAACCATTGAGAACAAACAGGCAATCAATAAGCTAGCAAAAGAGCTTATCCAAACAAAATGAGAGAATGAAGATCTCAAGAAATAGATTGCTGAAAGCAAAAGGAAGGTTATTGAACGCAAGTCTGTCATCATTGAGCTTGAGAAACAGATCATCATTCTTGAGGATAAGGTAAGTGTTGCTAACTCATTAAAAGAATGTCTTACTTTGAAAAATGATTATCTTGAAATTGAATTAAAATCTGAAAAAGATAAACTGAAAGGGTTCAATATGAGTCAAAACAGTTTAAATAAGATAATCAACATGGGTAAGGATGTGAATGATAAAATAGGGTTAGGATTTATTAAAGGTTCTTCTAGTAACCAAGGTAAAACAACTTTTGTTAAACCTGCTTTTATGCCTAATCATGTTTGCCTGATGCATCATATTCTGCTATGGCTTACGTGCCTAAATTGTTGCATTGCAATTTTTATGAAAAAAATGGACATAAGTATAACTCATGCCTTCACAGGAAAAAGAAAGATTTTTCTAAAACTGATTCTCATACTAAGAACAAGGTGCATTCTAAAGGGAAAAAGAAATTGACACCAAAGGTTCCTAGAACTGAAATTTTGCCTAAAAATGAGGTAAAGAAAGAAAAAGAATTTCAGGAAATAAGAGTGAGAACTGTGTGGATCAAAAAGTCTGATTTGATCAATTATGTGCCTGTTGAGTCCATGGAACAAGTTTCCAAGAGGACTTCACCTCAAACTAAGTTCTACAAAATTCAGTGATCATGGCTTGTGTTTAAAAGAAACTTTGTGGCCATTGGATCACTTGTTAGGGTTTGGTTAGGGTTTGATGTTCTGATCATATTCTTCTTGATATGCATGTGAAAATTCTTTTGAAGAATTTATGATCTATCTTTGAATGCAAATAAAGACACATGATAATTTGAATAAAAATAGATTCTTGGTCTGTAATCTATACAGTGAAAGATGATTTGCATTGTTTAGGGGATTTTTAGATTTAAATCTCCTAAGCTCATAGACTTTTGTGCACTGGTCCATCTTTGACAAATTTGGTTGAAAATCTTTGATCTTTTGACTAGGGTTTATTGTTTATAAAAGTTATAAAGGTTATTGTTTAAAAAAAATAGGAGCTAAAAACAAAATAAAAAGATTGAAACAATTTAGCTTGAAAAGAAAGAAAAAAAAATACTGAATAAGTTGCTAAGGAAAAGGCTACCTATTGAGATTTGATCGAAAGCTCCCATTAAACTGTGAATTGAAGCGAAAAGTGGAGATAAGTTGAGTTGGGGAATTGTTGACTACTTTTTAGTGTGAAAGCCACCTTGCTTAAAAAAAATTGCTCAAAACAATTTTGTCTTGATGCTTTTCGATCAAGAAAGTTTAGACAATGATCTGTTGAATTTCAACTGAAGATAGATTAGATTGGATTTCACACACACACATGAACTTGCTAGATTAATTTCTAAACTTTTCAATCAATTTTTCGAGTTTGATTTCTTGTTGTGATTACTTTCTGAGATTTAAAATTATTTGAAAAAAATCTGTGGAGTCAAATATTTGTTCTTTGAGATAATCTTCAAATTCTTTGAAAGGGTTTTGATTCGTGTGTTAACTAGATGATTTTAATGATTAGTGATTTTGTTTTTAGTCTTATTAAAAATAAAAAAAATAAAAAAACTGAAAATTTTGAAAAATTCAAAAAGATTTTGGTTTTTAGTTTATTTTTGTTACTAGTTATCACCAATGTGTTAAAAGTTTTTGGAATTAGAAAAGTTTTTCAAAAATACACTGATGTTTCAAGACTGGAAGTCTTGAACTGGTTCATTGGGAGTTGAACCGGTTCAGGATTGTCACTAGGACAAGTCTAGAGTGACTGTCCATCTTGAACCAGTTCAAGATTTTGGAACCGGTTCAAGTTTTATGCACAAGTGTGCACTGTCCATCTTGAACCAGTTCAAGATGGCTGAACCGGTTCAAGAGCACGGGATTTGGTTTTTAAAACAAGCTTCAGGCCTCCTTTGTTTGCTACATCACTTCATCTCTCTTGCACTCTCTCACTCTTTCATACATACACATATATAAACATCATATATACTATATCTTTATCATCATTCTATACCATAACATTGATTGTTTAGTGATAATTGGAGATTGACAACAAAGATTGAAGAAGTTATAAGAAGATTGGAAGTTGAAAATTGCAAAATGGGTTTCAATGAGTTTTATGGAGGTTGGGATTAGAACTTAGAGGATTAGTTAATCTTTTGAGTTGATTGAAGAGATTGAAGCTTGATTGTACTTGGGGAATACTACTTTGTATTTGTTGATTGATTTTGGGGTGAAGTGAAGATCAATACAAGGTTTTCTACAAATACTTTTGGGGTTGCACACCAAGTGTTTAATAAAATTTTTGAACGAGTTTCAAAGCTTCAAAGCAAACAATTTTGTAAACAACATGCCTCTTAAATTGTCTAGAGAAGCTAAAGGAAAAGGAATTGAGACATCTAGACCACCAAAGAGGTCTAGAACTGGCATCACTATTCAAGAATCTCAAGGTGGTTCTCAAGCTCCAAGTATGGCTCCTATTCGATATCCTTCAATTTCTAGCACTGGAAGGATTGAATTTACAGGATCACATTTTTACAATGAAGAGGCTTGGATAGTATATAACTTTGTTTACAAGGATGGGCCAATTAAAACAGAGAGAAATGTTAATCTCTAGAAGCTTCAAGACACTGCGGGACAAGCTCATCATTGGCTTTTCTTCACTAGACTTGGCAGAGGCATGTATTGTCCGGATATGATTAGCTATTTCTATGCTAATATTCGTGAAGTTCATGACTCCCACTTGGTTGTATCTTTGTTTGGGATTGATTATATAGTTGATGAGTAGGATATAGCTTATATTCTTGGCCTTCTGGAAAATCGTCAGATGACAGGACATACTTTGCCTTTTACAGTTATAGGTCCTGACTTTTCTCAGATTATACCAAAGATTTGTGTGCCTAATTCTTCTGTGAATCAAGATACTATTCCAGCCCGATTTCTGACAGATGAAGCTGCATTCTTCAACTTGTTTGCTATGGCAAATATGGGCTACTTTGGGAAAAAGGATGAATTGACTCTAGAGCGAGCACAAGTACTGTATTTTTTTGCCAACAATCAAAATATTTTGATTGATCACTCTATTCTGCAGCTTATCATTGCTCATTACAAGAAAAATTCGCGCAAATACTCTTCTCCGAATCCGATGATAATCATGAAAATTTTGAAAAAGAAGAATGTGTCGATTCCTCCAAGGGCTAATCATAAGCCTATCATGACTGAGTTAGACCCTCATACTTTGAACAAATCAAAAACTGCTCGGGAGAATGCTAGAAAGGCGAGGAGATCTATAGATGAGGGGCTGTCACAAATCTCAAAAATTTCTCAGATATTTGCATCAAAAGGAACTTTCATGAAATTCGATGCAAATCTCATGTATTCCCTTTTACTTTAGCATCAAAATGCACTATTTAAGAAGATGATGGTTGAGATCCGAGATCTCAAACTCTAGGTAGCTCAGCTGAAAGGACAGCCATCTGGGTTCCAGAGGAGGATGTTTATAGGCCTGTGCCTCTAGATCCGTCTCTACAAGCTGAAGATGAGGGATATGATGAAGATGGGGCTGAGTATACTGATGAAGATGAGGAGGATACGGAGGATGAGGATGAAGAAGATAGTGGTGAGGATTAAAGATGATGTTTTTTTTTTTATCTTTGCGTTGATGAGGAGACATGGTGCTGTTTTTATTGATTTTTTTTATCATGCATCATGACATCATATTTTGGTTTTTATTGCACAACTTGTCTATGTTTTTGGATATTCTTAGAATATGCTTTCCTAGCCTTCATTATGCTTATCTGAATTGTGCTTTAATTATCTTATGTGATTTGGACTTTACTGTTCTATTCTTCTCTTCTTTGTCAATTTGTTCCAAAAAGGGGGAGTCCACATATGATGTTAAGGGGGAGATACTTTGACATTTTTGCTTCAGGGGGAGTTGTTCTTACACTTCACTGGTAGTATTGTTTGATAGTGTGCAGGAAATAGGTCAAGCATTGCATCCAAGAAGTCCAGTGGTTCTATTTGTTTACACATAATATAATTTACCTTTTTGCTTTGGGTAGATTGCAAATTTTTTTTTAGGGTTTTGTCATGAAATTGCCAAAGGGGGAGATTATGAAATATTAATTTATATGTTGACAATTATCATAGACAAACCGGTCCAAGTTGAGTTATAATACTTGTTTTACAAGTCATAGGTTGATGAGCGTTGAAAAGTGTAATACCCCGTATTTTATTAAAGAGTTTAGTTTATTTAAAAAAAAAAATTTCAATTATGTGAGGATTTCGTTACTTATTATTGTGCATGCTGCATTATTATATTAAGTTCATTTAAATGTGCATGTAAATTAATTGTTTATGTTAAAATAGTAAATTTATTCATTTAATTATGCATGTATTATTATTAATAATTTTATTTGTTGGTTATGCTTATATTAATCATTATTAGTTAATTAAAGTTTTATATTTGTGTAATAAAGTATTATTATGATTATAATGTATTCTTATGTAATAATAATAATAATATAATAATAATAATTTAATAATAATAATATTAATATAATAATGATAATAGTGATAAATTAATCATAATAGTAATAATAAGAATAGTATTATTAAAACAAGTTATGATGCCAACTTAGTCTTAAGATAGAATTTCCACTATCTTGGTTGAATGAGATGATTTCAAAGAGGACTTAGGGGCATGGCATTAAAGGAATGTGGTTAGGGAAGTTTAGGAATATTAATAAAAATAATACTAATAATGATAGTAATAATCATAATAATAATCAAATGATCAAATGTCATGATGGGAACTTGACAAAGTGGTAGCATTTTGGTTAAGTCAATGTACTTGACTTGGATTGCATGCTTTAAGTAAATATAGGTGGGAAGTTAGATGGTTAGTAAAAAGATATTTGTAATATTTAAATTATATAAGTTATTTATATATAGAAGTTAGCTCTTTGGGTTGAGGATTCACGGAGGAAGAAGAGAAATAAGTAATTGTGAGTTACTTGATAAGAGTGAAAGGAAGAAAGAGAAAGAAGGGAGCTTGGACCGGCGTACGCAATTTACCCGACTACGCGCAACCGGCGGATTTATTTTAAATCCAAAAAGGCAAGTTATTATCTACTTTTCCCCTTTGAATTAATAAATTAATTGTTTAGTTTATTTTTATGCATAGAGCCAAGGTTAGGAGGTTAATAAATTATTAATTTTATTTTATTAAATTAATGAAATTTTAATTATATAGGATAGTATATATTTATTTATTATCCTATGAAATTAATAATGGTCGAAAATAATTAAATAAGGCGTTAGGGATTTTTTTTCTAGAATTTTCTAGATTTTTCCGGGGCTTTTCTGCAATTTCCGGCGACCTTCCGGCGAGTTTTCCGGTCGCCGACAGTGGGGGAGATGACCGGAGTAATCCGGTGTGATACGGCGCACTATAGTTACTGTGCGCATGGATATCCGGCCGTTAGATGAGTAACTAATCAGCAGATTGATTCGGTGTAGTCCAATACACCATAAGATGGTGCACGCGCGAACCAGGGCCCTTGGATTAGAAGAACTAAGATAGAATTATCCAGTGTAACGCACCCACAACAAGTCCATGCAACCACCGAATCAGGAGCCGCCGCGTCAGCAAGGTACCATTAGTGCGCGCGTGGCAGCGCTCCAGACGCGCGTGGGAGTGCGTGCGAGCGCGTGGCTGATGCCAGACGCGCGTGGAGGCGCGTGGGAGAGTGGGAAAGCTTGGCGGCGCGTGTGGGGAGCTCTGAGAGGCGCGTGGGGGCGCGCGAAGGGCCTCTGCAGCTGCTGGAAAAGTCCAGAATACCCCTAGGGGCTGTTTTGTCATTACCAGGACCTTCACTATACATTTTGGGGCCTCGGGTTGGCATTTTTAGAATTAACGGGACATTATATTATTATTTTATTTCCCGTCAACTATTATAATTGTCTGATTAATATTTCTAAATATTAATTATATCAGTTAAAGTGCGAATCGCTAGTAAACATATGTAATTAATTTAACGACTATTAATGGTATTATTTTATTAAACTGTAATAACCATTAATGTTAAATTAATTAGTGCTTGGTTTTATTCATATAAATAACCCATTATATATTATGGAATATTTATCCTGTTAATCGTACATAAACCATGATTAGTATGCTGTATGCATTTCAGGAAATAAATGGACTGTTTAATTATGTCACATTTATATTATATGGATGAGTTGCCATATAGAACCATGTGAGCTGGCTAATAAGTTTAGACTCATTTATACCTTATGCATTCGTTGCGATAGACAGATGTGTGGCTGTCGGGGTATGTGGTTTAATATTATTGGCATGTGTTGCCTAATTGACATACTCGGTATATTTATTAATATTGTTGGCATGTGTTGCCTAATTGTTATGCTCAGTATATTCATCAGTACTTTGAGAGGTGTTATCACTGTGTAGTTCGTTATAGTCTGTGTTGTCAGTACCGTGCACCATGTATAATAGCTGATTTCCCGGGTAGGGAAAGGCGACACTTGACCACCTAGTGTGAGTCTAAGTGATCACCGTCTATTTTGGTTGAGGTCATGTTATACATTGGATAGTTCCCTTAGGATGTATACAGATATAGTACTCATCCGATTCATAATGATTAATTTATTTGATTCTCTGATTTGGGTCATAGTAGAGAGGACTTGCTCGTGGGGTTGACCCACCATTGTTATTATTTCAGGATACGGTCAGTACCCGTTCCAAGGTTGAGGTTAGCAGTGTGGGACCACCATCCGAACTCATCTACTCTTACGATCCAGTTCAGGGTAGAAGTTTTACGTATTACTTCAGCTTCAGTTTTTATTTACTTTTGACGTTGAACTCTCAGGTTTATATTTAGGGATCCTTGACATAGGATTTCCAAGTTGTAATGGAGTACTGTATTTAAATAAAGGATGGATGGATGTTGTATTATTTAGTGTTCCTTTCCTGTCTAAATTCTTTTATTATCATCATTTTGTATTCCATGCTTGTATATTGCCAATTGTTTTTTATATCCCTCGTTTTTCGTGTATAAGCCTGATCAACTTATGCGTGGAAAATGTGGGGGTGTTACAAAAAGTGCGTATTTAAACCCCTTAAACTTAGGCATTCTAGTACCTTTATCTATTTTACTTTACCATTTTAGATTGATTTCATATTATTTCATTTTTTAGGCACTTATCCCGAAAATAAGCTAACTCAGCCAAATAAGAGCTTAATTGAAGCAATTCTGGGATTAAACAAAGAAAGGAGCAAAGTGGAGAAAGAAAGAAGCAAATGAAGCCAAAGGTGGCAAGCAGCAAAGTTCGATCGATCCAAGTTCAAGGTTCGATCGATCGAACAATGATCGATCTCAGCACTTCAAGATAGATCCAAGCCTTGACCCAAAAGTATAAAGTTCCAAAAGTTCGATCGATCCAACACCAACCTTCGATCGATCGAACACTTTTGTCCTTATTCAAATAATTAATCATATCCACAGCTGTACCACCCACTAACCACTTTTGTCCTTTTCCCATAAATATCTCCTATAAATATCTCAGATTTGTCTTTTTCTAAAAAGTTCAGCCAGTTGGATCGATCCAGCCTAAGTTCGATCGATCTCACTTACTTTCGATCGATCCAAGTTCAAGGTTCGATTGATCAAACTTCCTCCAATACGAAAAAGTTAAAATTCCATCTCATTGAAAGTTGTCCTTTATCCAATCATTAGGGAATATTGTGTGCATGACCCAGCTCATTTTGGGTGTCATTTTGACCTACCTATATAAGGATAAGGATTGCTTTTTACAAGGGGAGCCAACATTTATTTTCATATCATATCTTGGAGAACAAGCTTAGAGGAGGAGGAGGCTAGAGACACCATTGGAGTTCTTTATCAACAAGGAGCAGATTTCAACCATGGAATTAGCCCTTGAGGGTTGGAGCATCATCACCATGAGTGGCTAGACATCATTTTGGGGCTAGAGTTAGCCCCAAGTATGCTTTCTATATCTTAATCTTGTGTATTATTGAGGGATTAGTGTTGTAATTGATGTTTTGACACTTTGATATATATAAATCTTGTTTATTCAATGATTTATGTGGTTTAATGCTTCCAATTGATCATTTCATTCTATCCATATGTGTATGTATGTTAGAATATATGTTCATGTGCTTGTCTCTAGATTTTGTGTTATTGATGCATGTCTATGTGTATTGATGCTATAGATTTGGAGATTGTCAAAACATAGTGCTTAAAGGAATGCTCTTGTGATTCTCTTAATGGTTCATGCTTATCTCTTGATGGATTGTGCCTTTTCCCTAGTTTATTTTCATGCTAGTAGTGTAGATGTAGTGTAGTTGTAGTGTAGTGTTAAATGGAAGGACAATCTATGTTTGTTGTTTGATGATCCAAGCTTTTGAATGCAAGTAGCATATGTCTCTATCCTTGTATTGTATTTGGATTGTGAGCTTAATGAAAGAATTAATGACTTGTTTTGATTTATTGTGCCCTTCACATGTTGTTTAGACAATATATGCTTGATTGCTTAGATATATTGTGCCTTTCACATGATGTTTAGACAATACATGCTTAACTAGTCATCCTTACTTGTTGAATCAACCAAACACACACACACACACACCAATATTGCAACATACCATTTGCCCTCATTAATCACTTGTCAATGATATAGAAATGCATTGCTTGGTGGTGATCTCTAAACCCCAAGATTTCTCTCTTTCTTACTTACTCTTAATTGTATTTCTTTTGCTATCATTTAGCTTAATCTAGTTGCTCTTTAATCAACCAACCAACCAATTGTATGATCACTCGACCTACTAGCCCTAATTGTGATTCCATGACATTGCTCGATCCTCACAGTCCTTTGGGACGATCCTTGGTCGCCCTAGCTATATTTTTAGTGAAAAGTAGTAGTGGCTTCTATAAATGTAAAACTCTTGGCCCTCGCCTTAATGCACACTCATCAAGTTTGACGGTGGTGCGGTACAATACTGGCCAATTTCTGGCACCGTTGCTGGGGATTTGTTGATTAGATTTGGCAACGTCGGATTTGTGGAATTGATTAGGATTAATACTCTTTTGATCGTGTCTTTACTTTATCTTTATTTTTTCTTTTTGGTTACTTATTGTGTTGATTACTTAACTAGGTGCATTGTTGGAGAGGAAGCAAGCAAAGGAGCCATTGAGCATTCAATTCAAGCAAGCAAAGAAAGCAAAAAGATAAAAATTCTAAAATTGCTAAGTTAAGCTTTAAAATTTGGAGTTGAAGTGCTAAAGGACCTTTGTGAGACTTTCTTTACTCAATCCCTTAGTTAAATCTTCGGCCCGTGTGGAGGCTTATTTTTTATTGTCTTGTATCATTGTTGTTAAAGTATGGGAGTATGAATTAAATGTTTATGGAAGTAGTCTAATTGCATTGTTGTGAAGGCATAATGTTTGTCATTCTTTGTGTTTGTTGTGTTTTGTATTGTGTATGCATGGACGTCGTTCATTGAGACCAACTCGTCCCTCTTGATTTGTATCTTGAATCTATCATTAGAAATCCTAGGGGAAGAGGAAGTTCAAATAGAGCCAATCTTTCAATGGATGACCATAATGATAATCATGTTGAGGACATTGGTCACATAGACCGACAAGGTATCCTTCATCCCAATGTGCATAATGAGAACATACAAGTACCATTAGGCATGCCTAGGCCATTCATTCACCAACCACCACAACAACAAGGCCAAGTTCCATATGGAATGCCAAGGCCAATGTATACTCCACAACCTACCATCAACAATCAAGGAATTCAAAACCAAGGTGTTCATGTTGCACCTCAAGTAGCTAATCTACCTCTTGCTTTAAGAGACCATTATGTGCCTAATGAGTATAATGCACCTACATGCATCCAATTGCCTCCATTTAAAGCACATCATTATGAAATTAAGCCACAAACCATTCAAATGCTTCCTAACTATTATGGACTTCCAAGTGAAGAACCTTACAAGCATTTGAATGATTTTCTTGGAGTATGTTAAAAAATACGGACATGCTGGAAGAGGTTTTATGACTCAAACTTTTTCCATTCACCTTAAAAGATAAGGTAAAGGATTGGTTTAACAATCTTAGACCTTTTTCAATCACTTCTTGGTCAGAAATGCAACAAGAGTTCTTGAAAAAGTACTATCCAGTTTCTAAGACCAATGCTATTAGAACCTCAATTCGAGAATTGTCACATGGGGATGGAGAAATGTTTCATGAGGCATGGGAACGCTTCAATGAATTGCTTAGGAAGTGTCCACATCATGACATGCCCAAATGGCAATAAGTTCAATACTTCTTTTAGAGCTTATCGGACAACTATAAGGGTATGGTTGATACTTCCATGGGTGGCTCATACATTGATAGGCGTGAGGATGCCGTGTGGCGTCTCTATGAGAGTATGAGTGAAAATTCTTTGCATAGAACACTATCATCCAAGAATGGTAGAAATTCACAAGGTAGGAAGAGTGTTGGCTTACATCAAGTCGACCATTCAAATGAAATAGCCGCCGAAAAGAAGTCTTTATCTCAAAGGTTTGATCAATTTTTAATTAACCAAAACTCAGCGAACCAAGTATCTTCCTTCCCTAACCATTCTCGCCATGCATCAAATGAAACATGCATGACTTTTTCTAGTGTTCTTCATTCTACTTCTCATTGTCCTCACGGACAAGTGCAAAGTGAACCTAATGAACAAGTCAATGCGGCTTTTGTGAACCAAGGGAACAATCCTTATGGTACTCATTATAATCCAAGTTGGAGGAATCATCCGAATTTCTCTTGGAAAAACCAAGGAGGGGGCTCAAACCCTTCCTAAGGCGGTTTTCAAGGGAAGTACATTCCACCTCCACCTCAAAACCAAGGATCCCAAGGTTATAGACCCTATTAATCATAAGGGAATCAATTTGCTAATTCTCATTTTCCCAACTAATCTCATTCCCAAGGTAATACAAGAAGTCCCGCCTTTGAAAAGAAAGTTTTGAATGCTTTGGGCACTTTAGAGGCTAACACTCAATTGCTTTATTCTCACTCTCAATCTATTGTGAAGCTAAAAACCCAAGTAGGGCAAATAGCAAGCACTCTCAATGCGAGAGAGAAGGGAAAGATGCCTATAAATGCCCCACCTAAGCAACAATGTGTTGTGCAAACCCATTCCTCATTGGAAGTCCACACCATTGAACATGTTAATGCGGTGACTACCTTGCGGAGTGGTAGGATTATGGACAATCAAGTTGGAATGTCCAATGAAGATAGTGAACCGGTGCAACCTCAAGTTGTCACCCATCCCGTTTCACATCCCATTCCTCCTTCATTGCATGTACATAACCTTATAAATGAGAAAGTCTTGAAAGATGTGTTTGAAAAAGAAGTTTTGAAAAATGATGTTGAAAAGGTTTTATTAAAAAATGATTTGAAAACTTTTTATATTGAAGAGAGTTCAAAAGAGAATTATGAAAAGTGTTTGAACAAAAGGTTCCATTTCCGGATGCCTTAAAAGGATCCATTTCAAAAGACAAGCAAAAGGCAAAAACCAATGAAATCATGGAAATGTTTAGGCAAGTGAAAGTTAATCTTCCACTATTAGATGCAATCAAGCAAATTCCAGCTTATGCCAAATTCTTGAAAGACTTGTGCACCCAAAAACGGAAGAACAAGAGCCAAGCACCAAGAAAAGTGGTTTTGACCGAGCAAGTAAGCTCAATTTTGCAACATAACACTCTTCCAAAGTTTAAGGTCCTTGGTTCACCCACTACATCATGCATTATTGGTGATCATATCATTAATTGGGCGCTTCTTAACTTAGGAGCAAGTGTTAACCTTCTTCCATACTCGGTTTATGTCAAATTGGGCTTAGGTGAATTGAAACCGACGTCGGTAGTTTTGCAACTTGCCGACCGATCCATTAAGAAGCCTAGGGGTATAATTAAGGATGTTTTGATAAAGATTGACAAATTCTTCTTCCCGGTTGATTTCGTTGTTATAGACACGGAATCGGTTCCCAATCCTAAGAGCCAAATTCCCGTTATCCTTGGCCGTCCTTTCTTGGCAACCACTGATGCCAACATCAATTGTAGGACGGGTATAATGAAGATCTCATTTGGCCACATGAAGGTGAAGTTGAATATCTTTAATCCCACACCCAATTCATTTGACAAATATGAAGGAGAAGTTAATGTTGTAGATGAATGTCATGATCTTCAGTGTCAAGGAAATGAGCTTTTATGTAAAACCAAAACTTCCAAAGGATCATCTTCAACCTTGCATTCTAAAAGTCTTGTTCCAAACTCTTACTCTGAAAGGGCATGGAAGCTCAAAGGTTATAATTGCATAGATAAGGGACCAAAGATTTCTTTTGAGCTTAATCCAACAAGTTCTTCAAAGAACCATTTGTTGGGAGGAGTTCATAGCATCTATCACCCCAAAAAGGAGGGGATGCATTATAAGATCTTTGATCCGGGCTAAAAGAGCCCAATGTCTTGCTAGAGACGTTAAAGACTAGCAAAAACATTCGTAGGGTGTCAAAACCCTATTCCTCCCCCATTTTTATCTTTCATTTCATTTATTGCGAAGTCTAGATACTAGTTTTTGGTTCATATGCATTTCAAGGAACTTTGGTGAGGATTGCATAAGCTTTCATGTCATTATTGAGCATTCTGCATAGTTCGATCGATCGAACTCCATTCTGCATCCAACACTTAGAAAATATTTCGACCTGCAGAAACCTGCATCCAAATCACCTCTCTGTCCCATCGTTCGAACCAACTCCAAGATCGATTAAGAGACCTTTGATCGATCCAACTTTCAAGTCTGATCGATTTCATGACTCAACACTTAGAAAAATTTTGAGCCTGCATCAACCTGCATATTTCAGCTCTCTACCTGATCGTTCGAAACATTCCAAGATCGATCTGAAAGTTCTTCGATCGATCCAACTTCCCAGTTCGATCGATCTCATATTCCAACACTTAGCCAATTTTCTGAGCCAAAAACCTACATATTTTTGCTCTCTGTCTGATCGATCTCAGTCTTGTTTCGATCGATCTCAGTCTTCATTTCATTATTTTGACTTTGTTTTGACTTTTCAAATTTCCAAAAAATCCAAAAATATTTGCATTTGCATATTCATTTTATTTTATTATATTTTTCAAAAAGTTTTCAAAAATACTAAAATATCTTAATTAATTTTTAATTATTATTGTTTATTCAAAAAAAAAAAAGAAAAAAAGAAAAAAACTTTGAAGAGAGTTCATCAAAGTTCGATCAATCACAGTTGAGTTCGATCGATCGAACTCTGTCGGGAATGTTTTTAAAAATAGAACCGAGGCTTTGCACTATCGATTGCAAAGATCGATCTAACTCACCTTCATCCCCAAAACCCCAACCTCTCTTCGTCGCCGTCACTGTCCAACCACTTCACCATCTTCGGCGAAGCTTTCCGGCGAGTTTCCAAGCTTCACATCTCTCTCTCATCTCATATTCCATCTTTCCTTCTTCACATCCATTTCTCTCACTTGTTCAAGGTAAGAACCGAGATTCACTTTGAGATTTGATGTTCGATTTGATGGTTCAATGATTTACATATTCGATTTAGGTTGCTTAGATGGATGAATCCGCTATTGATGAGCCTTCGAAGCATTGTATATATATGTGTATATATGTGCGTATGTTTTATAGATATTTTGAGATTTGTTTAGATTTGTTGGAGTATAGGCCTCGATTTGTGATGGATTTGTTGATTTGTTGTGTTGTTGGGCCCAAGAATATGTTCATGTGGGCCCCATGCTTCCAAGATCACAGATCTATGACCTTTGAGTTTTCAGCGTCGCACAGTTCGATCGATCGAACTTGTATCTCAGATCGATCTTGAGAGATCGATCAAACTCATGTCTTCGATCGATCAAAGTAGTGAGATCGATCTCACTTACTTTTGATCGATCTAACTTTTGTGATCGATCTCACTCCTTTTTATGATCGATCGAACTTCACAGATCTCACACACACACTTCATTCATCATATCTTATGTTCATGCTATCATATCTATGCCAATGCCTGTGATATTCCACATTGGATGCATTTCATACTTACATTGTTTAGCATGTTTCATATTCTACCACTTGTATAGATTCATGTCATATTTGTTTTGTCTATTTTACTTGACATACCTGATTCTATTTTGTGCTTTTAAATTTCTTATTATGGCACTAACTTCCATTGCAAGTTTTTCTTTTTCTTTTTTGCAAGCCATGGTAAAGAGGAAAACCATTGTCAACAGGCAACACGGGCCCACCTAATATACTAGGCCACGGATAGAGGAGCCAGCAGAGCCCTCTTAAGCACAGCGGGAGCCAGCACAGGCTACCCCGCCTCAGTCACCATCTCATGAGCCTGAGGATGACCACATACCATCCACTTCTTTGGCTCATCCTGCTTTCACTCCATCACCATCTCCACCGCAGACTGGAGCTAAGTATTCATATATACCACCTCAGCCAGCTCAGCCTACTCAGCTAGCTCATTTGCGGTGTGATATACCCACGCCTCGATATGCGCACATGACACTCGACCATGAGTCAGAGTTTGACACGGCCTTCTTCTCTCGATCGGTGCTGACCCGATCTGCCTACCAGGATATTATTCAGAGGGGCCTAGCCGCTATTCTTGCCCCCGTTACAGAGCCGGTCTACCCACGGCTGGTTCGGTTATTCTACCAGAACCTACGACCATCGCTGCGTACTACAGCCGAGATGGTTACTTCTATTAATGGCCATCCGATCACCATTACAGTGGACACTTTCGCCCGCTCTTGCCGTTGTCCACACAGATGTCCTCTAGAGCTTTAGGACACATATCCGAGGCTATTCAGGCCTTCATATGCAGACATGGCAGTTTTCCTCACAGGTCACCATGCCAGTAACGAGACTTTCGCCACCCGGACATTCCTTCCTGACGACCTATGGTTTACTGATTCCGTTCTTTACCGGAATATATACATAGTGGGGCACAAGATTCAGAGGAGGGGCGATTATCTGACAACCCTTTACTCTTTTTACACCGGGCACTGGGTGTCCATTCCCGCGTTCATCTGGAGCGTGATGAGGAAGCTGTATGACGAGTACATTAGCAAGGAGACGCCCAGACGGGCTAAGTCTCTTCCTTTCAGCCATCTCATCACCCAAATCTTCATCGACCAGCGCTACCCCATCCATCTTTGGGTGCACCCCGAGACAGGTTCTTGTCACTACCTCAAGAAGGACTGGAACAAGACCTACCGCTCCCTTATTACCAGGTTGCAGGACTACGCAGTACTGGCTGCAGCAGAGTTGGAACTAAAGGAGGCATAGGTACAGGCCCAGGCCCAGGCACATGTATAGGCACAGGCACCGGCAGAGGTAGCAACAGCACATCCCGCAGCGGACGACGCACCAGTCGATCTAACTGCCGAGCGTTTATACATAGACTTAGAGCGCCCTGCAGACGATGCAGAGTAGGACTCTCTAGCCAGGTCGCCTATTCATGAGCAAGAGCAGACTCATGAGCTTTCTTCTTATTCATCTATGCCTGAGACTCCAGATATGACCCTCGGCTGTGGAGTACGTCTGCAGATGCTTGAGGATGCTGTTGTTTCCATCCGAGCTGACCTCACAGCTCATAGAGCTGACTTTGCTGCCTTTCGCACGGATGTCGCGACCATATTCAGAGATTTATCCAGAGAAATCCGTGGAGCCAGACCTGCCCATCTTACCTCATCCTCCTGAGCTCTTAGTTTTTCTATCTTATGATCGCTCTCTCCTTTTGATACTTTACTATTGTCACTGTATTATTTTTACAGCCGGTCTGTCGGCTTTGATATTTTTGTTGTACCTGCACTTTATCCGTTTTATATATGTCTATTTTTGCTATGGATGTCATATGATTGTATTCTCATATCTGTATGTTTGACTCCATCAAGTGCATCACAGTGACGTTAGTGAGAGAGTGCTACCCAATTTACAGAACCACCCTTATACCTCTCTTATTTCTTTATCTGTTTATCCCATTTACACTTGCATGTCCACTGTGTACTGATTATCCCATTTTGTTATCTGATAAGTTTATCCAAGTGCCAATTTTCCGGACCACAGTACATCCCAAGTTTGGGGGGGGGGGGGGGGGGGGGGCAATGCCACCAACTTCGGATACTTCAGTCCCAATTATTCTTGCTTAGTTGCACTGGTATACTCTTTTCTTTGTTCTCTTTGCACATTGAGGACATTGTGCCATTTAAGTTTGGGGGGAATGGTGCTTTATAGTGTTAGTTTTAAATTCAAATTTTGAGCATGACTTGTGTATTTGAGGAATATTTCTATGATTGGTCCATATCTAGCTATGCTTTTGATCTTTTGAGGACTATATTGCTTAAAATTTAAAAATTGCTTGACTTGAGAGTCCAATACTCCTTGTATGCCTTATGAATGCCATTTAGGAGTAAATTTTTTGAAAAATTGATATCATGCTTGCACTTGTGGTCCACATCATCTAGATTTTGTGATTGTTTTGAGATTCACTCTAGTCTTCTACACTAGCACCGGTGCACACTAGCATTCATTTGTGGGGTACATGCTTTGTTGATTATTGAATTGGTTATATCCCAATTGAGCTAGTAGTGCATTGAAAGCTTTCATTCTTGATAAAGGAGGATAACAACCCCTTTTCACTAAGTAGCCGGGATTTTAATCTCATCAAGCAGTGAACTTCTGGCGCCGAAAGGTGGAAGGCCCAAACTCTAGGTTAATAATTGAATTCAAAAAAAGAAAAAAGAAAAAGTGAGGACTTCTCCCAAAAGGTGAGAAGTAGGAAATAATTAGATGGTTGTTGTCTTGATTTGTAGCCTAGTTGATTTGAGCTTGTAAGTCCGTAGCGGTATTTGAATGCCTAATACCCTAAAGCTGTCTGGTTTGGGAGTCATTGACCTAACGCTCGACTTCGTGAATCGCTAGAAAGCTTAATAGATCAACACATTGCACTATACTTCCATCTTAGATCCTCAATAAAAAAAAAAAAAAAATCGAGTGAAATGAATAAGCGTACCTAAAACAATAAAGTTTTAATAAAAGGTTAACTTTTTGTCTTGATGATTGGTACTAGATTTGTGTGCTAGTTTGAGGGTAAGGATGTGATTAATTCTTTAGTTGGCCTAGATAGCAACACATTTGATGTCGGTTCACTCAAAAGGATTCTAAAGTTGTTTTGATTTGCATGATCATTTTCTTGATGTGTGGAGGACCATACTTACTTGCTTGATGTTGAAATTTTGAGAGATTGCTTGGAAATGTTTGAAAAATGCATACTTGAGGTAGTTTTCTCCCGATGCTTGTTTACAATATTGGTGCCTCTTTTGAAAGAATGAGCTTAATGTTTGTTGGTACTATTTCTGGAAACCCTCACGAGACTTCACTCATCCACTAGGGGTAACCTAGGGGTTTAAAAGGCTTGTTGTATGTGCTAAGTGCAATCGTGTTCCCTACAAAAGTGGCGTTATCCATTTATTGTTTTCTAGTTCATAGTTATATAGTTGTTTATTTCATTCATTTCCTTTCTAGTTCATTGCTAGTGACTAGCAATATTTAAGTTCGGGGGTGTGACGAGCGCTGAAAAGTGCGTATTTAAACCCCTTAAGCTTAGGCATTCTAGTACCTTTATCTATCTTACTTTAACATTTTAGATTGATTTCGTATTATTTCCTTTTTCAGGCACTTATCCCGAAAATAAGCTAACTCAGCCAAATAAGAGCTTAATTGAAGCAATTATGGGATTAAACAAAGAAATGAGCAAAATGGAGAAAGAGGGAAGCAAATGAAGCCAAAGGTGGCAAGCAGGAAAGTTCGATCGATCCAAGTTCAAGGTTCGATTGATCGAATAATGATCGATCTCAACAATTCAAGATACATCCAAGCCTTAACCCAAAAGCATAAAGTTCTAAAAGTTCGATCGATCCAACACCATCCTTCGATCGATCGAACACTTTTGTCCTTATTCAAATGATTGATCCTATCCACAACTGTACCACCCACTAACCACTTTTGTCCTTTTCTTATAAATATCTCCCATAAATATTTCAGATTTGTCTTTTTCCAAAAAGCTCAGCCAGTTGGATCGATCCAGCTTAAGTTCGATCGATCTGACTTACTTTCGATCAATCCAAGTTCAAGGTTCGATCGATCGAACTTCCTCTAGTGCAAAAAGGTTAAAATTCCATCTCATTGAAAGTTGTCCTTTATCCAATCATTAGGGAATATTGTGTGCACGACCCCAGCTTATTTTGGGTGTCATTTTGACCTACCTATATAAGGATAAGGATTGCTTTTTACAAGGGGAGCCAACATTTATTTTCATATCATCTCTTAGAGAGCAAGCTTAGAGGAGGAGGAGGCTAGAGATACCATTGGAGTTCTTCATCAACAAAGAACAGATTTCAACCATGGAATTAGTCCTTGAGGGTTGGAGCATCATCACCATGAGTGGCTAGACATCCTCTTGGGGCTAGAGTTAGCCCCAAGCATACTTTCTATATCTTAATCTTGTGTATTATAGAGGGATTAGTGTTGTAATTGATGTTTTGACACTTTGATATATATAGATCTTGTTTATTCAATGATTTATGTGGTTTAATGCTTCCAATTGATCATTTCATTCTATCCATATGTGTATGTATGCTAGAATAGATGTTCATGTGCTTGTCTCTAGATTTTGTGTTATTGATGCATGTCTATGTGTATTGATGCTATAGATTTGGAGATTGTCAAAACATAGTGCTTATAGGAATGCTCTTGTGATTCTCTTGATGGTTCATGCTTATCTCTTAATGGATTGTGCCTCTCCCCTAGTTTATTTTCATGCTAGTAGTGTGGATGTAGTGTTGTTGTAGTGTAGTGTTAAATGGGAGGCGAATCTACGCTTGTTGTTTGATGATCCAAGATTTTGAATGCAAGTAGCATATGTCTCTATCCTTGTGTTGTATTTGGATTATGAGCTTAATGAAATGATTAATGACTTGTATTGATTTATTGTGCCCTTCGTATGTTGTTTAGACAATATATACTTGATTGCTTAGATATATTGTGCCTTTCACATGATGTTTAGACAATACATGTTTAACTGGTCATCCCTGCTTGTTGAATCAACCAAATACACACACACACCAATATTGCAACACACCATTTGACTTCATTAATCACTTGTCAATGATATAGAAATGCATTACTTGGTGGTGATCTCTAAACCCCAAGATCTCTCTCTTTCTTACTTACTCTTAATTGCATTTCTTTTGCTATCATTTAGCTTAATCTAGTTGCTCTTTAATCAACCAACCAACTAATTATTTGATCACTCGAACTACTCGCCCTAATTGTGATTCCACGACATTGCTCGATCCTCACAGTCCCTTGGGACGATCCCTACTCGCCTTAGCTATATTTTTAGTGAAAGGTAGTAGTGGCTTCTATAAATGTAAAACTCTTGGCCCTCGCTTTAATGCACACTCATCAAGCTTGCGGTGGTGCGACACGACACCGGCCAGTTTTTGGCACCGTTGCCGGGGATTTGTTGATTTGATTTGGCAACGTCAGATTTGTGGAATTGATTAGGATTAGTACTCTTTTGATCATGTCTTTACTTTATCTTTATTTTTCTTTTTGGTTACTTATTGTGTTGATTACTTAACTAGGTGCATTGTTAGAGAGGAAGCAAGCAAAGGAGCCATTGAGCATTCAATTCAAGCAAGCAAAGAAAGCAAAAAGATAAAAATTCTAAAATTGCTAAGCTAAGCTTTAAAATTTGGAGTTGAAGTGCTAAAGGACCTTTGTGAGACTTTCTTTACTAAATCCCTTAGTTAAATCGTCGGCCCGCGTGGTGGCTTATTTTTTATTGTCTTGCATCATTGTTGTTAAAGTATGGGAGCATGAATTAAATGTTTGTGGAAGAAGTCTAATTGCATTGTTGTGAACGCATAATGTTTGTCATTCTTTGTGTTTGTTGTGTTTTGCATTGTGCATGCATGGACGTCGTTCATTGAGACCAACTCTTGTCCCTCTTGATTTGCATCTTGAATCTATCGTTAGAAATCCTAGGGGAAGAGGAAGTTCAAATAGAGCCAATCTTTCAATGGATGACCATAATGATAATCAAGTTCAGGACATTGGTCACATAGACTAACAATGTATCATTCATCCCAATGTGCACAATGAGAACATACAAGTACCATAGGCATGCCTAGGCCAGTCATTCACCAACCACCACAACAACAAGGCTAAGTTCTATATGGAATACCAAGGCCAATGTATGATCCACAACCTCCCATCAACAATCAAGGAATTCAAAACCAAGGTGTTCATGTTACACTTCAAGTAGCTAATCCACCTCTTGCTTTAAGAGACCATTATGTGTCTAATGAGTATAATGCACCTACATGCATCCAATTGCCTCCATTTAGAGCACATCATTATGAAATTAAGCCACAAACCATCCAAATGCTTCCTAAATATCATGGATTTCCAAGTAAAGAACCTTACAAGCATTTGGATGAGTTTCTTGAAGTATGTTCCATCGTAAAATATACGGACATGCCAGAAGAGGTTTTAAGACTCAAAATTTTTCCATTCACCTTAAAAGATAAGGCAAAGTATTGGTTTAACAATCTTAGGCCTTTTTAATCACTTTTTTGGCAGAAATGCAACAAGAGTTCTTGAAAAAGTACTATCCAGTTTCTAAGACCAATGCTATGAGAACCTCAATTCGAGAATTTTCACATGGGAATGGAGAAACGTTTCATGAGGCATGGGAACGCTTCAATGAATTGCTTAGGAAGTGTCCACATCATGACATGCCCAAATGGCAATTAGTTCAATACCTTTTTGAGAGCTTATCGGACAACTATAAGGGTATGGTTGATGCTTCCATGGGTGGCTCATACATTGATAGGCATGAAGATGACGTGTGGCGTCTCTATGAGAGCATGAGTGGAAATTCTTTACATAGAACACTATCATCCAAGAATGGTAGAAATTCACAAGGTAGGAAGAGTGTTGGCTTACATCAAGTCGACCATTCAAATGAAATAGCCGCCGAAATGAAGTCTTTATCTCAAAGGTTTGATCAATTTTTGATTAACCAAAACTCGGCGAACGAAGTATCTTCCTTCCTTAACCATTCTCGTCATGCATCAAATGAAACATGTATGACTTGTTCTAGTGTTCTTCATTCTACTTCTCATTGTCCTCACGGACAAGTGCATAGTAAACCTAATGAACAAGTCAATGCAGTTTTTGTGAACCAAGGGAACAATCCTTATGGTACTCATTATAATCTAAGTTGGAGGAATCATCCGAATTTCTCTTGGAAAAACCAAGGAGAGGGCTCAAACCCTTCCCAAGGCGGTTTTCAAGGGATGTACATTCTACCTCCACTTCAAAACCAAGGATCCCAATGTTATAGACCCTATCAATCACAAGGGTATTAATTTGCTAATTCTCAATTTTTCAACCAATCTTATTCCCACGGTAATACTAGAAATCCTGCATTTGAAGAGAATGTTTTGAATGCTTTGGGCAGTTTAGAGGCTAACACTTAATTGCTTCATTCTCACTCTCAATCTGTTGCGAAGCTAGAAACCCAAGTAGGGCAAATTGCAAGCACTCTCAATGTGAGAGAGAAAGGAAAGATGCCTATAAATGCCCCACCTAAGCAACAATGTGTTGTGGAAACACATTCCTCATCGGAAGGCCACACCATTGAACATGTTAATGCAGTGACTACCTTGTGGAGTGGTAGGATTGTGGACAATCAAGTTGGAATGTCCAATGAAGAGAGTGAACTAGTGCAACCTCAAGTTGTCACCCGCCCCGTTTCACATCCCATTCCTCCTTCATTGCATGTACATGACCTTGTAAATGAGAAAGTCTTGAAAGATGTGTTTGAAAAAGAAGTTTTGAAAAATGATGTTGAAAAGGTTTTATTGAAAAATGATTTGAAAACTTCTTGTGTTGAAGAGAGTTCAAAAGAGAATTTTGAAAAAGTGTTTGAACCAAAGGTTCCATTTCCGGATGCCTTAAAAGGATCAATTTCAAAAGATAAGCAAAAGGCAAAAACCAATGAAATCATGGAAATGTTTAGGCAAGTGAAAATTAATCTTCCACTATTTGATGCAATCAAGCAAATTCCGGCTTATGCCAAATTCTTGAAAGACTTGTGCACCCAAAAGCTGAAGAACAAGAGCCAAACACCAAGAAAAGTGGTTTTGACCGAGCAAGTAAGCTCAATTTTGCAATATAACACTCTTCGAAAGTTTAAGGACCCCGGTTCACCCACTACATCATGCATTATTGGTGATCATATCATTAATCGGGCGCTTCTTGACTTAGGAGCAAGTGTTAATCTTCTTCTATACTCGATTTATGTCAAATTGGGCTTAGGTGAATTGAAACCGACGTCGGTAGTTTTGCAACTTGCCGACCGATCCATTAAGAAGCCTAGGGGTATAATTGAGGATGTTTTGATAAAGATTGACAAATTCTTCTTCCCGGTTGATTTCGTTGTCATAGACACGGAACCGGTTCCCAATCCTAAGAGCCAAATTCCCATTATCCTTGGCCGTCATTTCTTGGCAACCGCTAATGCCAACATCAATTGTAGGATGGGGATAATAAAGATCTCATTTGGCCACATGAAGGTGAAGTTAAATATCTTTAATCCCACACCCAATTCATTTGACAAATATGAAGGAGAAGTTAATGTTGTAGATGAATGTCATAATCTTCAATGTCAAGGAAATGAGCTTTTGTGTAAAACCAAAACTTCTAAAGGATCATCTTCAACCTTACATTCTAAAAGTCTTGTTCCAAACTCTTGCTTTGAAAGGGCATAGAAGCCCAAAGGTTGTAATTGCATAGACAAGGGACCAAAGATTTCTTTTGAGCTTAATCCAACAAGTTCATCAAAAAACCTTTTGTTGGGAGGAGTTCAAATCATCTATCACCCTAACAAGAAGGGGATGCATTATAAGATCTTTGATCCGGGCTAAAAGAGCCCAATGTCTTGCTAGAGACGTTAAAGACTAGCAAAAGCATTCGTAGGGTGTCAAAACCCTATTCCTCCCCCATTTCTATCTTTTATTTCATTTCTTGCGAAGTCTAGATACTTGTTTTTAGTTCATATGCATTTCAAGGAACTTTGGTGAGGATTGCATAAGCTTTCATGTCATTATTGAGCATTCTGCATAGTTCGATCGATCTCAAACCTGAGTTCGATTGATCGAACTCCATTCTGCATCCAACACTTAGAAAATATTTCAACCTGCAGAAACCTGCATCCAAATCACCTCTCTGTCCCATCGTTCGAACCAACTCCAAGATCGATTAAGAGACCTTCGATCGATCCAACTTCCAAGTCCAATCAATCTCATGACTAAACACTTAGAAAAATTTTGAGCCTGCATCAACCTGCATATTTCAGCTCTCTATCTGATCGTTTGAAACATTCCAAGATCGATCTTAAAGTTTTTCGATCGATCCAACTTCCCAGTTCGATCTATCTCATGTTCCAACACTTATCCATTTTCTGAGCCAAAAACCTGCATATTTTTGCTCTCTGTCTGATCGATCGAACTCTTGTTTCGATCGATCTCAGTCTTCATTTCATTATTTTGACTTTGTTTTGACTTTTCAAATTTCCAAAAAATCCAAAAATATTTGCATTTTCATATTCATTTTGTTTTATTATATTTTTCAAAAAGTTTTCAAAAATCCCAAAATATCTTAATTAATTTTTAATTATTATTGTTTATTTAAAAAAAAAAGGAAAAAAAAAGAAACTTTGAAGAGAGTTCATCAAAGTTCAATCGATCACAGTTGAGTTCGATCGATCGAACTCTGTCGGGAATGTTTTTAAAAATAGAACCGAGGCTTTGCACTATCGATTGCAAAGATCGATCTAACTCACCCTCATCCCCAAAACCCTAACCTCTCTTCGTCGCTGTCACTGTCCAACCACTTCACCATCTCCGGCGAAGCTTTCCGGCGAGTTTCCATGCTTCACATCTCTCTCTCATCTCAGATTCCATCTTTCTTTCTTCGCATCCACTTCTCTCACTTGTTCAAGGTAAGAACCGAGATTCACTTTGAGATTTGATGTTCGATTTGATGGTTCAATGATTTACATATTTGATTTAGGTTGCTTAGATGGATGAATCCGCCATTAATGAGCCTTCGAAGCATTGTATATATATGTGTATATACGTGTGTATGTTTTATAGATATTTTGAGATTTGTTGGAGTGTGGGCCTCGATTTGTGATGGATTTGTTGATTTGTTGTGTTGTTGGGCCCACGAACACGTTCGTGTGGGCCCCATGCTACCAAGGTCACAGATCTGTGACCTTTGAGTTTTCAGCGTCGAACAGTTCGATCGATCGAACTTGTCTCTCAGATCGATCTTGAGAGATCGATCGAACTCATATCTCTGATCGATCGAAGTAGTGAGATCGATCTCACTTACTTTCGATCCATCCAACTTTTGTGATCGATCTCACTCCTTTTTATGATTGATCGAACTTCACAGATCTCACACACACACTTCATTCATCATATCTTATGTTCATGCTATCATATCTATGCCCAATGCCTGTGATATTCCACATTAGATGCATTTCATACTTACATTGTTTAGCATGTTTCATATTCTACCACTTGTATAGATTCATGTCATATTTGTTTTGTCTATTTTACTTGACATACATGATTCTATTTCGTGCTTTTAAATTTCTTATTATGGTACTAACTCCCATTGTAAGTTTTTCTTTTTCTTTTTTGCAGGCCATGGTAAAGAGGAAGACCGTTGCCATCAGGAAACACGGGCCCACCCGACATACTAGGCCACAGATAGAGGAGGTAGTAGTGCCTTCTTATGCACAGCAGGAGCCAACACAAGCTACCCTGCCTCAGTCATCATCTCATGAGCCTGAGGATGACCACATACCATCCACTTCTCCAGCTCATCCTGCTTTCACTCCATCACTATCTCCACCGCAGACTGGAGCTGAGCATTCATATATACCACCTCAGCCAGCTCAGCCTGCTCAGCCAGCTCATCTGCGGCGTGATAGGCCCACGTCTCGATATGCGTATATGACACTCGACTATGAGTCAGAGTTTGACACGGCCTTCTTCTCTCGATCAGTGCTGACCCGATCTGCCTACCAGGATATTATTTAGAGGGGCCTAGCCGCTATTCTTGCCCCCGTTATAGAGCCGGTCTACCCACGGTTGGTTCGGTTGTTCTACCAGAACCTCCGACCAACGCCGCGTACCGCAGCCGAGATGATCACTTATATCGATGGCCATCCGATCACCATTACAGTGGACACTTTCACCCACTCTTGCCGCTGTCCACACAGATGTCCCCTAGAGCTTTAGGACACATATCCGAGGCTATTCAGGCCTTCATATGCCGACATGGCAGTTTTCCTCACAGGTTACCATGCCAGTGGCGAGACTCTCGCCACCTGGACATTCCTTCCTGACAACCTATGGTTTACTGATTTCGTTCTTTACCGGAATATATACATGGCAGGGCATAAGATTCAAAGGAGGGGCGATTATCTGACAACCCTTTACTCTTTCTACACAGGGCACTGGGTGTCCATTCCCGCGCTCATCTGGAGCATGATGAGGAAGCTGTATGATGAGTACATCAGCAAAGAAACGCCGGGACGGGCTAAGTCTCTTTCTTTTAGCCACCTCATCACCCAAATCCTCATCGACCAGCACTACCCCATCCATCCTTGGGAGCACCCCGAGACAGGTTCCTGTCACTACCTCAAGAAGGACTGGAACAAGACCTACCGCTCCCTTATTACCAGGTTGCAGGACTACGCAGTACTGGCTGCAGCAGAGTTGGAGCTGGAGGAAGCACAGGTACAGGCCCAGGCCCAGGCATAGGCACAGGCACCGGCACCGGCAAAGGCAGCAGCAGCGCATCCCGCAGCGGATGACGCACCAGTCGATCAAGCTGCCGAGCATTTAGATATAGACTTAGAGCGCCCTGTAGACGATGCAGAGCTGGACTCTTCAGCCAGGTCGCCCATTCATGAGCAGGAGCAGACTTAGGAGCTTTCTTTTGATTCATCTATGCCTAAGATTCTAGATATGACCCCCGGCTTTGGAGTACGTCTGCAGACGCTTGAGGATGCTGTTGTTTCCATCCGAGTTGACCTCACTGCCCACAGAGCTGACTTTGCTGCCTTTCGCACGGATGTTGCATCCATGTTCAGAGATTTATCTAGAGACATCCACGGAGCCAGACCTGCCCGTCCTACCTCATCCTCCTGAACTCCTAGTTTTTTTATCTTATGATCCCTCTCTCCTTTTGATATTTTACTATTGTCACTGTATTATTTTTACAGCCGGTCTGTCGGCTTTAATATTTTTGTTGTACCTTCACTTTATCCATTTTATATATGACAATTTTTGCTATGGATGTCATATGATTGTATTCTCATATCTGTATGTTTGACTCCATCAGGTGCATCACAGTGACTTCAGTGAGAGAGTGCTACCTAATTTCCAGAACCACCCTTATACCTCTCTCATTTCTTTATCTGTTCATCCCATTTACACTTGCCTGTCCACTGTGCACTGATTATCCCATTTTGTTATTTGATAAGTTTATCCAAGTGTCAATTTTTAGGACCACAGTTCATCCCAAGTTTGGGGGGGCAATGCCACCCACTTCGGATACTTCAGTCCTGATCATTCTTGCTTAGTTGCACTGGTATACTCTTTTCTTTGTTCTCTTTGCACATTGAGGACATTGTGCCATTTAAGTTTGGGGGGAATGGTGCCTTATAGTGTTAGTTTTAAATTCAAATTTTGAGCATAACTTGTGTATTTGAGGGATATTTCTATGATTGGTCCATATCTAGCTATGCTTTTGATCTTTTAAGGACTATATTGCTTAAAATTTAAAAATTGTTTGACTTGAGAGTCCAATACTCCTTGTATGCCTTATGAATGCCATGTAGGAGTAAATTTTTTGAAAAATTGATATCATGCTTGCACTTGTGGTACACATCATCTAGATTTTGTGATTGTTTTGAGATTCACTCTAGTCTTCTACACTAGCACCGGTGCACACTAGTATTCATTTGTGGGGTACATGCTTTGTTGATTATTGAATTGGTTATATCCCAATTGAGCTAGTAGTGCATTGAAAACTTTCATTCTTGATAAAGGAGGATAACAACCCCTTTTCACTGAGTAGCAGGGATTCTAGCCTCATCAAGCACTGAACTTCTCGCGCCGAAAGGTGGAGGGCCCAAACTCTAGGTTAATAATTGAATTCAAAAAAAAAAAAAAAAAAAGTGACGACTTCTCCCAAAAGGTGAGAAGTAGGAAATGATTAGATGGTTGTTGTCTTGATTTGTAGCCTAGTTGATTTGAGCTTGTAAGTCCGTAGCGGTATTTGAATGCCTAATGCCCTAAAGCCGTCTGGTTTGGGAGTCATTGACCTAACGCTCGACCTCATGAAACGTTAGAAAGCTTAATAGATCAACACATTGCACTATACTTCCATCTTTGATCCTCAATAAAAAAAATAAATAAATAAATAAATAAAATCGAGTGAAAAGAATAAGCGTACCTAGAACAATAAAACTTTAATAAAATGTCCACTTTTTGTCTTGATGATCGGTACTAGATTTGTATGCTAGTTTGAGGGTAAGGATGTGATTAATTCTTTAGTTGGCTTAGATAGCAACACATTTGATGCCGATTCACTCAAAAGGATTCTAGAGTTGTTTTGATTTGCATGATCATTTTCTTGATGTGTGGAGGACCATACTTGCTTGCTTGATGTTGAAATTTTGAGAGATTGCTTCGAAATGTTTGAAAAAATGCATACTTGAGGTAGTTTTTTCCCGATGCATGTTTGCAATATTGGTGCCTCTTTTGAAAGAATGAGCTTAATGTTTGTGGGTACTATTTCTGGAAACCCTCACGAGACTTCACTCGTCCACTAGGGGTAACCTAGGGGTTTAAAAGGCTTGTTGCATGTGCTAAGTGCAATCGTGTTCCCTACGATAGTGGCATTATCTATTCATTGTTTTCTAGTTCATAGTTGTATAGTTATTCATTTAATTCTTTTACTTTCTAGTTCACTGCTAGGGACTAGCAATATTTAAGTTTGGGGGTGTGATGAGCACTGAAAAGTGCATATTTAAACCCCTTAAGCTTAGGCATTCTAGTACCTTTATCTATGTTACTTTACCGTTTTAGATTCATTTCGTATTATTTCCTTTTTCAGGCACTTATCTCGAAAATAAGCTAACTCAGCCAAATAAGAGCTTAATTGAAGCAATTACGGGATTAAATAAAGAAAGGAGCAAAGTGGAGAAAGAAGGAAGCAAAAGAAGCCAAAGGTGGCAAGCAGCAAAGTTCGATCGATCCAAGTTCAAGGTTCGATCGATCGAACAATGGTCGATCTCAGCACTTCAAGATAGATCCAAGCCTTGACCCAAATGCATAAAGTTCCAAAAGTTCGATCGATCGAACATCATCCTTCGATCGATCGAACACTTTTGTCCTTATTCAAATGATTGATCCTATCCATAGCTGTACCACCCACTAACCACTTTTGTCCTTTTCCGGTAAATATCTCCCATAAATATCTCGGATTTGTCTTTTTCCAAAAAGCTCAGCCAGTTGGATCGATCCAGCCTAAGTTCGATTGATCTCACTTACTTTCGATCGATCCAAGATCAAGGTTCGATCGATCGAACTTCCTCTAGTGCGAAAAAGTTAAAATTCCATCTCATTGAAAGTTGTCCTTTTTCCAATCATTAGGGAATATTGTGTGCACGAACCTAGGTCATTTTGGGTGTCATTTTGACCTACCTTTATAAGGATAAGGATTGCTTTTTACAAGGGGAGCCAACATTTATTTTCATATCATCTCTTGGAGAGCAAGCTTAGAGGAGGAGGAGGCTAGAGACACCATTGGAGTTCTTCATCAATAAGGAACAGATTTCAACCATGGAATTAGCCCTTGAGGGTTAGAGCATCATCACTATGAGTGGCTAGACATCCTCTTGGGGCTAGAGTTAGCCCTAAGCATGCTTTCTATATCTTAATCTTGTGTATTATTGAAGGATTAGTGTTGTAATTGATGTTTTGACACTTTGATATATATAGATCTTTTTTATTCAATGATTTATGTGGTTTAATGCTTCTAATTGATCTTTTCATTTTATCCATATGTTTATATATGCTAGAATAGATGTTCATGTGCTTGTCTCTAGATTTTGTGTTATTGATGCATGTCTAAGTGTATTGATGCTATAGATTTGGAGATTGTCAAAACATAGTGCTTAAATGAATGCTCTTGTGATTCTCTTAATGGTTCATGCTTATCTCTTGATGGATTGTGCCTCTCCCCTAGTTTATTTTCATGTTAGTAATGTAGATGTTATGTAGTTATAGTGTAGTGTTAAATGGGAGGACAATCTATGCTTCTTGTTTATTGATCCAAGCTTTTGAATGCAAGTAGCATATGTCTCTATCCTTGTATTGTATTTGGATTGTGAGCTTAATGAAATGATCAATGACTTGTTTTGATTTATTGTGCCCTTCACATGTTATTTAGACAATATATGCTTGATTGCTTAGATATATTGTGCCTTTCACATAATATTTAGATAATACATGCTTAACTAGTCATCCTTGCTTGTTGAATCAACCAAACACACACACACACACCAATATTGCTACACACCATTTGCCCTCATTAATCACTTGTCAATGATATAGAAATGCATTGCTTGGTGGTGATCTCTAAACCCCAGGATCTCTCTATTTCTTACTTACTCTTAATTGCATTTCTTTTGCTATCATTTAGCTTAATCTAGATGCTCTTTAATCAACCAACCAACCAATTGTTTGATCACTCGGCCTACTAGCCCTAATTATGATTCCACAACATTGCTCGATCCTCACAGTCCCTTGGGACAATCCCTACTCGCCCAAGCTATATTCTTAGTGAAAGGTAATAGTGGCTTCTATAAATTTAAAACCCTTAGCCCTCGTCTTAATGCACACTCATCAAGCTTGACGGTGGTGCAGCACGACACCGGCCATAGGTCGACAGGGACTATAGAATTGGGAAGAGGTTTAAACTTACCATATTTAAAGAGGTTATGAAGACAAAGTAAGAACACCATTATAGGAAGGAATATGAACAAGGTTGGACATTCTAAACTTTCCATATTGGTCTACAATTTTCGTAAAATGAACCAAGGCTAGAAGAATTCGAAATATCTAAGTTTGCCAACCTTGAACCAGTTCAGTTTCCTTGAATCGGTTTAAGATGTTCAAGTTTGAGTCACTGCTAAACTTGAACCGGTTCAAGAACTCCTGTTTGCACTACAACTACAGTTCTTCTTTCTGATTTATTTCCAAGTTGGTCTAGAATTATACCAAATCCTATGCATGAAATTTACCTTATTTTCAGAGGGCTTAGGTCATTCTATACTTTATATAAACCATATCATATTCATTGGTTTATTCACGGCTTTTACATTATTATTCAGATTTTATTCAAAGCCTTAGGAAGATTATTTTTGCGGAAAATTAGAGTTGATTTTTCTGATATATTTCTAGAACACATACACATAAACACAGAGTTTAGAGTTGTGGTGTTTGAATCCTGATCGTGATCATACGGTTGTATTAACATCGATCAGGCAAAGCAATTTTTTTACATCATTCAGACAATTGAAGAACAGAAGTAAACATAGTCACACTTTGAAAGGGTTGGAGCATTCGTGGAGTGCTGTCTGAACTACCTGCTACTCTTCTACAAGTATCAAGTATAAGTCTGAGGTCGAGTTGTTGCTGGACGGGGAGTCGCAGAGCTAGAGGATCGTCAGCGATTGGTGTGGTGTAATACGATAGGGTGTGAGCCAGAGTCAAAGTTCGATATACTTTTTTTCAAGCATAATGGATTGGTTTACTTTGGACTGCACAAGTCCACGAGGTTTTTCCCATTACAGTTGACGTATTTTATCAACTGCTCGCTAAATTCTGGTGTCATCTCTAACTTTATACTTTGCTTTATTTTACTACATGTGATTAATTGGTTAATTGCTAAAATAAGTAAAGTTAGTAACGACACAGATCTGTTTTAAACTTTTCTATATACATTCCACTGCGTACGACTCACATTCCCTCCATATTTGGAAGGATGAAAATATGTGAAAGAGGAATGATAACTCATCCATCTTATTTTATCTTCTCTCCTTGTCTCTTCTCTATCAAATGAAGAAAATTTATCTCTTCTTTCTTGTCTTCCCTCCACTGCTCGTACTTCATTCCTTTGTACCAAACAGAACATTAGGATCATATGTTTAATTTTTATTTTGGGATTTTTTTTTTGAGCTCCCTTAATAAGTTCGCCCAGAACTGACCACTAACAGAGTCAATACCTTCATTGGTCCTCTAAATTATATCATTCGGCTGCAAGCATCATTTTTCATGATCAAAATAAAATATAACCAAGCTTGTCTCCTTTATTTTACAACCCTAATTATAAACAAATTAATCATCTATTGAGCCTTTGATTTTTGATTTTTATTTTTTATTATTATTATTTTTTTTTGGCACTAAGCACAATACCTAATGTGACAATGACTCAACTAAAATTTTACACAAATGGCATGCCAAATCAATCTAATTTTTTTTGGTGAGCCTATACCACAAATGCCAATGACGGGGTATGCCTGATTCACCCTCGTAATATATAAATGCATAAGTGTGTGAGAGGCAGCCTTTCCATCAGACATTTTGGGGTTCCATTGATCACAACCAATCTGTTTAAAAAGAATTTTGTTTTTCAAGCTATTTTCGAACTCTTTTTTAAACCAAACTTTAAGAGACGTTTTATAATGTTTTTTTAATAAAAAATTCAAAAAGTTTGAGTATTCTCATATATATATACTCTCCTAATTTCATGATAAGATAGACCTGCATAATGATTTTTTTTTTTTAAGAGTTAAGAGAGACTTTATGTAACGACCCAAACCCAGGGGTCTGGATCGCTAACCGGGTCCTAACTCGACCCAGGGACACAAAATGGGAAAATGATCATTTTACACTAGGAAGGGGAAAATTTGTCATTAACCAAGTCTAATGGGGTCCATTAAATCTAATTTGATCATTTGAGAACATCCCAATGGTTTCTAGGGGCCATAGACCTAATTTTCCACAATTGCCCATTCCCAACTCAAAGATTTTTTTTTGATATTGTCTCACTAAAATGTGACCATCTCTCAATAGGATTGGAATCTGAAAATGGGATTGGTACCACTGGAAAGCAAACAAAAAATGCATAAAGTGGACTCAAGAATGACCCTATTTGGATTTAAAATGAATAAGTTATGACTGTTTAAAGTTTAGCCAATCAGGGCGATTCTAAAAACTTTAGAAGAAAATTCTAAGTCTGGAAATCCGATTAATCAGATTTGAAGTCCGATCGATTGGACTGAGAGTAAGTTTTGCAGGAAATTTCTAAAAATGCCAAAGTATAGGAATCCGACCGATCGGATTGAAGTCCGATCGATCAGACAGAGAGTAAAATTTGCAGGTTTTGGGTTTCTAGGCCTAGAATGTGTCCAGGCTCATTTGTGAGCCTAAACCTGCGGTAAACCTGTCCCAACACACAGCAGACATGCTATAATCATCCCATAACCTTAAACATTAATGTAAGCATTAAAATACTCCCTTTGTCCTAAAATAAGTGTCATGTTTGGGGAACCGTGACTCACATTTGAGTTACGGTTCTCAAAACATGACACTTATTTTGGGACGAAGGGAGTAGATTATTAAACAAAAACTTCCCAAAAGAGTAAGGTTACAAAATAAGGCCTTCATGGCCATAAATACAAGGTTTTATAAAAGTATAAAGTGTAACTAAACATTGGTTACAAAATACTACAAAAGATGCTCCTATCAAATCCAGCTATCCTTGGGAAGGTCTGTCATCAACTACGTCCTTACCATAACCTGAAAAATGTTAAAGGAAGGGGTGAGCACGGAGGCTCAGTAAGAGATGCCTAAGGCACCAATTTTGAACTCCCTTGAGCCACACTTCGCACATACAAGATAAATAGGAAACCGGGATCATACTTAGGGTTTTTATAGCATTTAATCCACAAATCAATAAACACAATAACATTTTGGCATGTCAATACAAGCATGCATAAAATGCAATGCAGTTTCCCACGTTCTCCCATCCTTGTTCTCAACTGAACCCAACTTGGCCTACACTGGACCTAGACTTAGTCTTCACCGACCCCAAACTCACATTTGAAAACCATTAACCGACTTTACCGAGGTGAGATTAATAACTATCCCTGGTTTCAAATCCGGTAACTATTTGGGGCCTAGTATCAACTTTTTCACATCCAAAACCGGTACGCGCTCCCTCTAGGTCGAATTAGCACCAGACTCGCGAAATCCAGTTCCTGTTTATAAAATCGTTTCAAAACCATTTTCCTTAGTCAAATGTCTCGAACCATGCTATGTATGCAACCATGGCATGAATGTAACAATTTCTAGAATTTGCCACATTCATGGCATTCCCATCTATATGATCATAAGCATATCATTTCCATTTAAATCAAGCACAACATGACATCTTATTATAACTATTTACAACCATACTCATCATTAAATTTCATAATATAACAAATCGTGCTAGAATTTATACATTAGGCATTTTGCACCAAAATCATGTAATTCACAAACTTAGCATGATATCAATCACATATTTATTCAAATGCTAGCATGTTTTCCACATCTTGCGCATAGTCACATCACAATCTTTATAGAACATGAATTTCTCAATTCAACATTTATAATTAGCATTCTTTCTTCACATATAAGCATGTTTGGCATAGAAATAAAAAATAATACTCAACAAAAGGCAAAGTAAAATGCATTAAACATCCCTACCTCATGTGTGCTAGCCAAACATGCCCTTAGCCAAGCCAAATAAGCCCTAAGGCTATCCCCAAATTCATAATCCTCCAAGCCCTTGCACCATTGGTCTCAAATGAAAGCTCTCACCAAGTAGAATAAAACTATATTCTTGCTCTTCATCAAAATCTCACTCAAAACCCCTAAAAAATGAGCTTAAACCATTAAAGCACAAATGGTGTATATATAAATATAAAGCGAGAAGAAGAAGACTAGAGAGAGAGGGAATTTTTGGAAATGAAGAAGAAAATGAGGAGGGTTTGGTCTTCAATTTGGGTAAAAGGCTCTCATTGAGCCAAGTGTCACACATCCATGGATTACTAATTTATGCCCAAGTTACTATATTGCCCTCATCCATCCATCACAATGCCAACCTTGTCCCACAAAATATCTCCTCTAATGTATAGATACACATATATGTATATGCATGCTAAATAACTACAATGTCCCTCATTTAAAATGAGAAAATCGGGAAAAGTTCTTAAACCTGAAAATTGCCCCGACTTTCGAAAAGTTCTAAAAATGGCACTATCACTTCTAATTGACTTAAAATAATTAAAATGAACTTCTAAAACCTTTGGCTAAAAAATGACTAAAACGGCCCTCGAGACCCACATGGCACGCAAAAAGAGGCATAAAAAATAATTAAAATAAAAATTTTAAAAAAATCCAAAAAATCTGGGACATTACAATCTACCTCTTTAAGAGATTTCGTCCCTGAAATCTACCCTCCTTAAGAAGGAGGCCCACAACAATACACCTTCCTGAGAACATCTTTTAAAACCCTCGAGACTATGGGCTCAAAGACCTTATTGCCTTTCACCTCGAATGTCAATAGGCAATCATACACCACTGCTATTGGCTTCACAATGCTCACTACCCTATATAGATACTCATCGCACGTCATCCTACCACATAAGCCATTGGATTCTATATCGAGCTTAAAACTGACATTGGTACCCTCTATACACCAACACAAAGCTCCGAAGCCCATAAGAAAACGGTCGCTAGACCTTCCATTACAACGACATCCAACCTCAACTCATCCTTTAAAGGATACACGATACTCGACCACTACCTAGTAAGTCCCAAAACCAGGTCAACATGGTCCCGATAACCACTCCCATGCTACCTAGTATGTAGCTGCACCATTACATAACCGTACAAGCGATTACCAACCGCACTATTCGGCAGTCATCTTACTTAACACCTTCAAGATGACTAGATAATAAATCTCTCAACAACTACATAAAAATGAGTCACTCAATCAGTAAGGTGTACTATTCTGTACCTAAAACACAAATCCTCAAAACAAGACCTTCAATAATCAATGGTCGTACCGCAAACCTTTATAAAAAACTTGGTCCTACCTATCACACCTTATCACCCGAGATAAACTACCTATGTCTACAATGACACAACATACAACACCATGCTCTCACTGTCACTAATAGTCAAAACAATCATTGACCTTTGACCCGACATCGTGTTAAAGAGGGACTGATTCAAGAGAAATGGTTGGGCAGGCCATTCTCACCATTGATCCAGTCTCAACACTGACGTCATTCCCATCCTCAGGTCCAAACCTTAAACGTAATCTCACACAGCTACAAAACAACTATGAGATTCACTCACTATTCATTCATTACTCTAAGTAACCTCAATAGTTACATTACTACATCATCATATACACTACTCCAAGCACCCCAGTCAAACCCTAATCACACAACTCATAATGAGCAAAGAATAATGCAACACTACGTTCCTCAATCAATGACCAGCATAGAAGCTCTCCAGTCCTCTCATAAAACCCATATCTGGTAGATAACTTCATGATATCATTCGATTCAATTCTTACTCATTATAGCATCTTATAAGAATATCCCCTGCCTAGAATCTCAAAATTAGAATCAATCATTCCTATTATTCCTCAACGGAATCCCACATTCACTTCTCTAAATGCATAATACTCAAACGATATCAACACTTGTCCTCAAGACAGTGCTTAACGTAAACATTCGTGAAAACATCCACGTACATGACTTATATCATATCACGTAATCATCACCACATTTATGATTCATTACACATCCCTTAGCTATCACTGCTAGCACTTGGGAATACACAATCTCTATTCGGTAACTCATGCCTCACACCCTACCGGTCAAGACCACTCTCAGAACAAGCATTAATAACACAAAAGACTTCACCTCCCTTTGTAGGAGGAAGTCAACCAATCCAATCAAACCTTTACTGAAGACCTCTAACAACTGAGAGAATTGCACATAGGTCCACCAATCTGCAGTGTGCGCAACTCCTAGATAGAGATACAAAATTCAAGACCAACGAAGTCCTTGCTAGGACCAGAATAAATAGAAGGGTAACGAACCACTCTCTCATAATAGACTAACGATTTGTACTTGAAAGCACTTGACACCCCGTCACACGCTACTCACCAGTCGTCCAACAATGGACACCCAATCTTACTCGAGATGAAACTAAACTATTTATTCACAAGGATAAGTGTAATACCCCTAATTTTCAAAGGATTTAATTAGATTTTATTTAATTATTTTAATTGCATTTTATTTATTTAGGTGGCTATTTGTTTATTTGCTTTTATATTTAATTATGTGTTTAATTGATTAATTGTTTTGTTAAATTATTTTATTTGAATTAATTAAATTTATTTATGTTGGCTAGTTATATGTACATTCTTATTTGATTCCATGTGATGTGTTTGTGTGATTGAATTGTTTTAAATGTTTAATTGTGTTAGTCAAATAAATTTATTTTAGTTTTATTTTATTTTAAAGAATTTGGGTTATAGCCCATGGACCACCTAGATGTGTCTTAAACTATTTGAGTGGGATCCTAAATGGGTTGGATAGTGACCCATAGGGATTAGTAATTATATATATAATGAGGTGTACATGTATATCTATATTACTTTCATTAAAAATAATATTTTATTAAATTAGTTACCCAGTTTGTTGATGCGACCGAGCGTGTGCACAAAATAATGTACAACACTTTAGGTTTAGCAATAATGTTAAGTGGGCATCATATTTTATAATTTATAAAACCACTAAACACTTATACTAAAGAGTATGAAGCGAGTAGGGATCGTCCCAAGAGATCTAAACAATTATAGGTATTTGGAATTGAATTCTACTTTAGTACTTATGTGATTGTTAAAAGGGTTTTGTTTTATGATTAGAACTAATTTTAAGCTAAATGATTACAATAAAATAATAGAGTTTAAAAGGTTGGAAAGAGACTTAGGGTATATGATTCACCACTAAGTACATTTCCTAACTCACTAACTTTCAACTAATTGGAGAAATAAAATGTGTAATCTAAATGTGGCTAACAATTGCAATGAAAAGTATGAAGCATCAATTTAAAACTTGAATCATTTACCTAATGACAATTAACTAAGTGTAAATCAATTCACTAATTCAAAGCATGGTCCATCAATTCAATTAGTAATTTCAACTCACATTAATTTAGAGGATAATGTAAATTGTGGCAACAAGCATGGAAATCAGACACAAGCATGGATTGTCTACTTACCTAAGAACGAAAGTTCAATTAAACTAATTAAGCCTGAAATTAACTAAATTCAACAAGAACTTAACCTAATTAAACTAACTGTGTAGTGCAATCTATCTAGTAGAAGCAAATTCCATCAAATTAAAATACAAATACAACAATTAATACCATGCATAGCCATCACAAGAATCAATTAACGAAGAATTCAAGTGTAGAACTTGATTACCAATCAAACACACATAAGACAACATGACATTGACATAGATAATCAAATGGACGAATTTATTCATAAACATTCAAGGCTATACACTAATTACACAAATTCATCCCCAAAAAGTGAAAAGAGAGAGAGATTAGGTTACATGCTTAGTGTTTATCCAACCCTAAGTAGAAAAATCAACCACTCATGTTTGATGGAGTCGAAAACAGGACAATCCCCATCATTTGTTTCATCTTCTCTGAGCTTCTTCTTCCAAACCTTAGCCCGTTCTTCGTTTCTCCTCTTTCGCGTGTTTTTCAGAGAGCGATATATCAATTACAGAATACAAATTAATAATAAAAACTCACTTAAGTAAAATAATAACTAACCCTAAACTAATGATTCATTGAGCCATTAAGTGACAAGCCCATTAGAGCCAAATAGGTTATAAAATAAGCCCAAAAAAGTCAATCCTGTAACTGGTCTGCTGCTAGGAGCTTGGCGTCCGAACGTGGAGGATGGCGTCCGGACGCAATGTGCTGGAAAGTCGCGTCCGGATGTGAGGAATGGCGTCCGGATGCGGCGTATGGAAGACTCGTGTCCGGATGCAAGGAATGGCGTCCGGACGCGGCATTTGGCTGCATCCTTGCTTTCTTCTAGACTTTATCCTAATGCTCTAGTTTGACTCCAAAAATGTGGTAATGGACCGATTTAGGATTAAAATACCCTAACTTAGGTGCTGAAATGTGCAATATTTAAGCACTTATCATTTGTGAATTGTTAGACGTATGTTAGGTTTAGAGAATATGTAGTATATTTTATCTATATATACCTAGAGAGTAGAGAAAAAAGAGAAAGTTAGAGAAAGAAAGAGGAAGAGAAAGAAAAAAAGAAGAAGTACCATTAGAGAAGAAGAACAAGGAAGAAGAAGTTTATAGCTTTCAATCCGAAAGTTTAAGGCATGTTCTATGTTTTACACTTCTCCCTTAGATCTGTGATCTATATGCCTCTAGTATAATTTTAGGGATGTTTAAAAGATTATTAATATTGGAATCCATGTTTAAATTAATCTAGAACATAAGTTTTTATGAGTTTATGTTCATGGTTGTTCTTGTTGTATGAATTGATAAATTCATGACTTAGATTATATTTTTAATGAATTTCTACACGTTATAATGATGTATTTTCTTGTGTGTGTGTTGATGGGACTTAATAACATGCTTTAGGACCCTTAACAATGGAGAACAATGCTTAAAACGGAGTTTTTGGGCTATTTCACTAAATAGTGCTCGAGCACCCCTTTCTGGGAGAGTGATCGATCACCCTAGGATAATAGATCACCCTCTGGGAAATTTTGACAGAAAGGTTTAAATTGACCCCGATTTTGATTATTTAAGGTCCCAAACACTAAATAAGGACTTAGGGATGATTTTATGATAATTTAAATAGGCATGAATACCATGATCCATGTAATTTGAATTATTTAAAGAATTGATAAATTTAATCTTTTAATTTTTTCTAGCAGTTGAGAATAAATGTCTAACATGAGATATATTTGGAAAATACTTACTTGGTTGTAAAATAAATTATCAGCATGTTTAAGATTCAATTCACGTGAGATACATGATGTAGGAAGCTTAAATAAATTATAAGTCATTCCTATGATTTGCTAACATGATATTTTGTTATATGTTGTTATGATATGTTATGATTACAATCAATTGCATATCTGTATTTTATAATCTTGAGACATGATATATATGTGTGTGTGTGTGTGTGTGTGTGTGTGTGTTAGGATTTGTATGGGGACAAATGTCGGGATTTGGTTCTATGTATGCCATTATTATAATATGTCTTTGTTTTGGATTATGTGGATGGGCTCACTAATAAGTTTTGTCTTATCTATTCGTGTCAGGTCATAGAACCATGTAAATGACATGCCATCGAAAGACTATGGCAAATAGTTTATTTTATTATTACGGATAGGATATGGATTTATAAATATATGGATATATGCCATGATATGAGTTTGATCTCAGGATCAATGGTTAGGATGGAGGCGTATATTGCCAATTGAGATGAGTAGTTGAATTAGGGAATGGTGTGCCCTGGTAGAAGGAGGACTCGTGACCATCTTTGTGTGCGATTTGAATGAGATACCCACTACACGGTTGAGTCTGCCTTAATTCAGTGATGGTCTTTAGTCTGTTATTTATATATACTTATTGACTATGTAGCTATTACATAAGTTAGCTATAGATGTGTAGTTTCTTCGGTCTTCGTTTGGGTTGTCGTAGAAAGGACTTATTATGGGGTTTGACACACCATTGTTATATTTTTCAGGTCCTCATTAGTAGCGAAATTAGCAGTTGTTTGTACAAATCAAAGACTTGGCATCATCACTCTTCCAGTGTTATCGACGCATGATTCTATTTTCTGATTAGTTATTTAAGTTTTTAGACATTTATTATTTTCAGTTATGGGATTTTATTGGGGGTCCATGTTTGAGGATTCCTGAGTTGTATTCTTTTGGAGATTTTATCTTTGAGGATTAAAGGATTTTATTAATGAAGGATTTATTCATTTAATTATTTTAGTTTCCTTTTAGATCTATTTATTTATTTCTTATTTATCCTTTTGTATTTTGTGTTCGATTATTACATTAATTTTTTGATATCCCTTGGTTTTGGACATGGACTTTATCAACCCATGGCTCTAAAATTAGCAGGTATCACAATAAGAACCACACGAGATACCCGTATGGGACTACAGACTCAAATCGAGGCGATCTCGCCACTAACCAACCATCTCGTACCATAAGTGCCTATTAGAATCCTATGGGAACCCGACACTAAAACCTCACAAACTAAATGGCTAACCGTCATGCTAGCCAAAAGAATCTGACACATACCACCTACCCATCAAGTGCTAGGACACAGTCTACAACACAACCATCATACAAGAGTATCAATGATCGCAATATACTATCACTAGGAAAGATAACACCCTGTCGGACACCGTGTCTCGTTCCATCTAGAACCAATCATTCCCAATCAATACCCTCTATATCATAAAATGACGATTCAATGTTTATTCCAACTCTACCTTCCTAGGCGACACTAGATCGATCACCGTATACTCAAAATACGTAGTACCAGTCACGATAACCCATTGACTCATCAGAAGAAAAACGTGCTTATATGGTAACACCGCCCTCACTGGCTTTGAAATATTAAATAGTCCACAATTGTCTCGACCGACACATAGCCACTTCACCTACCTGACAACATACGACAAACAACGCATACTCTCTAATCCACATTTGGATCATGCCATAAATTATTTTACTCATCAGCACTAAAATAATCACGCCTTAACACCCTTATCACCATTCATCCCGAATGACAACCCGAACCCTCATCCCGCTGAAACAATAGGTTCCTACTAGTCAACTTTCCTCTTAGCACCCTAGGATGACACCAACACAGTGCAAGAGTATATATTACTCTCGACACTCCCTACCATGACCACTGACTTGCTATGAGAAAGGAAATCTCTAAGAGGCAATACCATGCCACCACATCCCGAAAAGGGAGAATGAGCACAGTGATCTTGATTACTCATTACACAACAATCTATCAAGGTCAACTACCAAACCAAAATCAGACCCTGACACCTAACCGGTCACTTGAACCATTCATCACACGGCAACCTACACACTAGTCAAAGAAACTTCATACCCTAGCTTCAACATCATTACCCCTTCTCTTCATCGTCCCTTAGAACACCCTTGGCCCTGACAAAAGTCAAATGAGGTTACCAGCTAAACCTATGAGATCACCCTCGTCCCAATCATTCTAATCAATAGCCTATCCCTTTGGATCCTCAAATAACAAATACTACTTCCAAATACTCAAGACATAATTGGAATACAACTTCAGTCCATAGCTTTTAAATTCTAAAATGCAATACACACAGTAACACAGTACCTACCATATATCACCTCATCTGTAAACAACTGAACGCTTCAATGACCACATGCTACATGACCTATTATGCGATCCTGTAGTACATATCTAAAACTGACCACTATACTCAACCTTGAGACTCTCTCAACAACCTTGCCAACCTATAACTCTGCTCATTAACCAAGCCATGTAATCAACTCACCGAGAGTCAATTACCCGCAACACACTCCTATAGCTTTCCGAAATGGGAATCACCCCTTAACTAATTAGTCTTTAGAGTAGGATCTTACAAGACCGCCAAAGATTACATCCACAAGTTGGTCACCAATTACTTATTGAATCCAACAAGTCCCCTTAACAACCATAACCAATACGCCTCATTAGACTGTACTAAAATAGCCGAAACATTCATCCACAATCTATAGACCATACCCGTTACTCTGCTAATCTCTATCACACCTACCACAAGCCAGTCCGAAGAGAACCGTAATACCTAGTTGTGCACAGAAATCTTAGAACCACCAGTCCTTTATGAAAGTCTCACATCCTGAACCGGACAACCATGGTCATAAGACCTATACATCAATGCATGAAACTCACGCATACCTCGGACACCGCATTATGCAACATGCAATCATTCTTAAGTTGTGTCCCAAGCACCACACTATGAAAACAATGAGAAAACTGGAATGAACACGCACTAAATAGTTTAATCCACGAGCTAGAAATCCACGCCATTCGTTTGATAAGAACCGGCACCCAAACAACCTTGGAGCAACCAGGCTCCCCGCCTACTCAGGTCATAACCCGCACAATCATCTATATCGCAACTAGCACTTTATCGTACTAGTAACCCTCCTATACTTAACCGCATATATGCACCTATATATATATATATATATATATATATCTACATATGCCTACACAAACATCCCCTACACACCATAACTAGAACATATAACTTGACTCAACTGTGTCCCTCCATTTAAAATTTTAACATTTTACCTTCCTTCTAAACATTATCCTTTCATATATAAAACATTCTTGTCTAGGCCATGCCCGACTACCCGTCACATCACCATGCATAACATGCTTGCATAAACTGTGCCTACTGCTTGCCATTCTACCATACATCTTACACTTGTCATCACATCACATTTAACATGCTTTAAAGGACTGATTGCTTTAACTAAAAACAAAAAACCTTTCACATACTAGCATTTTTATACACATGCTTTCAATTACATACGCATTTCATTTACATGGCCATGTAATCATATTTTAGCATTTAAACACGTAAACATGTGAACACTTAGTAAGCAAGTATATCTTTCAAGACCATAAACATATAAGCAAGTAATAAGTAAGCATGCTTCTTAAAACAGTAAACACATAAACATAAAGCATGCAGTCAATGCAACTCAACCTTCAACCCTATCTAGGTAAGCCACTACCCATTGTCCGAAAGGTATTCAAAACTAAAGCTTTGAAACCAAATCTGTAATGACCCAAACCAGGGGACCGGATCGTTAACTAGGTCCTAACCCGACCCAGGGATACAAAAAGGCAAAATGGTCATTTTACACAAGGAAGGGGAAATTTTGTCATTAACCAAGTCTAATGGAATCCATTAAATATAATTCGATCATTTGGGAACATCCCAGTGGGTTCTAGGGGCTATAGACCTGATTTTCCACAATTGCCTATTCCCAGCTCAAAGATTTTTTTTGATACTATCTCACTAAAATTTGACTATCTATCAATAGGATTGAAATCTAAAAATGGGATTGGTACCATTGGAAAGCCTAAAAAAAAAATTGCATAAAATTGGGCTCAAGAATGACCCTATTTGGATTTAAAATGAATAAATTATGACTATTTAAAGTCTGGCCAATTCAGGTGATTCTAAAAACTTCAGAAAAAAATTCTACATCTGGAAATCCAATTTATCTGATTTGAAGTCTGATGAATCGGATTAAGGATAAGTTTTGCAGGAAATTTTTGAAAATGCCAAAGTATGCGAATTTGACCGATCGAATTAAAGTTCAATCGATCGGACAGAGAGTAAAATCTGCAGATTTTGGGTTTCTAGGCCTGGAATGTGTCCCGGCTCATTTTTAAGCCTAAACCTGTGGTAAACTTGTCCCAACTTACAACAAACATACTACAATCATCCTATAACCTTAAACATTAATGTAAACATTAAAAAAGTCCATTAAACAAAAACTTCCCAAAAGAGTAAAGTTACAAAATAAGGCCTCCATGGCCATAAATACAAGGTTTTACAAAAGTATAAAGTGTAACTAAACATTGTTTACAAAATACTACAAAAGATGCTCCTATCAACCCGGCTATCCTTGAGAGAAGGTCCTTCATCAAATACTGTGATACCCCTTGATTCGGAGACATGGGTTGATCAGGCCAAGCCTAAACCCGAGGGAATATCAAATAATTAAAGTATTTAATATGCATTGAGTACAAAAAGAATTAAGAAAAAATAAATAAGCTGAAAGAACTAAATAATAAATCCTCCAATAATACTCCATTAAAATAATCCAATAATCCCAAAACCTCTGATGCCAATAATCCATTTAGATTATAACTCGGGAATCCATCATGTGGATCCCTATTAATATCCCAACCGAGTACTGAAGTAAATAATATCCAACAACTGAAATAAAATGAAGAATCCTACATAAATGAGTGATGAAGACTGTCTCTGCTCTGCACGAACAATCTCTAAGCCTGGAGCTAACGAACACCTGAAAAATAATTATGGGTCAGGCCTATAAACAAGCTCTACTATATACTACAGTCTAAGCAGAGACCCGATACACATATACATCCTAATCAATTCAATAATATCTACATAGTCTGTATATATATAGATACACACTAAAGAGCTCCCACTGGACTATAGAGCGGTCTCAACCTGAATAGTAGGCAACATGCAAAACGCACCGATAGTGGGCATGAGTTCCTAGACCTACCAGGGCACACCATAATCCATTATAGTCAGCTAGCCACCCCATGCAATATATGCACCTAACCACTGATCTTGATACTCAAGCTCATATAATAGCATATATCTATACATATATAAAAATCCATCATATCCGAACATAAAGTAAACTATCCAACCATGTCATCCAACTGATTCAATGGCTTGACATGAAATAGGTAGGACTTAACTTCTTTTGGTTAATCTGGCCCTAAAATGTCCCTATCCCATAATGGTGCATTAATCCATAAAATTCATAATCCACTAATTGATGAAATAAATATAATTATACATCAAATAATCCACATCCAGCATGATATAAATCATCCCAATAATCATTGCATGAAATCAAGCAATATGACAATTTAAATAATATGTAGTTAACTTACATCCAAAGTAATTAACCTACATCTCATTTAGAGTATATTAATCCTCCCAAGCATGATTAAAACCATTTAACATCCATTATACTTATTATAATAATTAAGAATAGTATAAACATGCATTCAACAACATATAAGTCAATCAAAATCTCATACTATTCAATTCCTTTGCATATAAAGTATATTATGTATTCTGGAACATTCCAATTCCATTAAACCCATTTAAATTAATTAAAATAGATTTAACACAATTCTGGGCAATTAAAACGATGTACCCAGGTTACAGCCCAACCGAGTGGACTCGTTTCCAACCGAGTGGACTCGACGGCCAACTGAGTTGGCTCAATCTCAATTGAGTCCGCTCAGTTCATCATGAATCCCCAACTAAGTCGACTCAGTTCAAACTGAGTCGGCTTGGTTAGCAATTGAGTCTCTCAGTTACAACTGAGTTGGCTCAGTGCCTGTTGCTGCTTCTTCTTTTTTGTTTCCAGCCTCTGTAAATCTGTCCGACCTCCATTGTTAAGGGTCCTAAGCTCCAATCTAAGTCCCATATACTTTTATTAATTTATTTGAGATGATTTAACATGTAAAGATCCAACTTAAACACCAAATCATGTATCAAAAATCCAAGAACATACAAATAAAGAATATGTGAATAAAATCATAAAACCCTATGTTCTAATCCGATTCAAGCATGCATAATTATTCAATTTTATTGTTTAAGTACCCTGGAATTTCATAATCATGTATAGAACACGAAATCCAAGGGAAAGAGTTAGAAGAAGAACTTGCCTTAAGATTTCAGATTGAAACCTTAAACCTCCTTCTTCCTTTGATTTTTCGGCTACCTTGGTTGCCGTTGAACCTCCTTTACTGCTCGAACCTAGCCACGAACAGTCCCTCTTCCTTCCTTCCTTGGATCGGCCCTTGGTTCTTTGCTAAACCCTAGCTTTCTCTCTCTCAGTTTCTTTTCTCTAAACTCTCTACCTCCACTAACGTGAATGGGGTTTTTAAATCCTTTGGTAGACAATAGACTTATATATATATATATATATACTAACTATTTCTAATCCTATTCCAATTATAATTACCTTAATAACTTATAAAAAGAAAAAGGAAAAATATCAATAATATACATATACATGAATCATTTGCTCAACTAACGTAATATACAAATATATATATATATATATATATACAAATTATAACTTATATCTATATATATTATACTGACTATAAATACATTATTACAAATTATTTAATTATTATTAATAATAATATATCCTATATACATATATACCCATATATATATGTATAACTATCCATGAGTAAATATCCGAACTCATCAAGACTCTTATCTAAGCAATTCATGCGACCCAATTGGTTGGTCCATTACTACTATCCATATCCATATCCATATCCATTAAAATAAAATAACATTTAAATTAACAAATAACTACACATCATCATATAACATTTAAACAAATAATTTCATACAACATTTAATTAAAATAAACCATTTAAGTACATAATTAAAATAAATAATAATAATTCAATTAAACAATTAAATAAATAGTCAATTAATCAAATAATTAAATAAAAATGCACTTAAAACAATTAAATAAATCACGAGACTATCCTTTTAAAATTAGGAGTATTACAACTACGTCATTGCCATAACTTGAGAAATGTTAAAAAAAAAGGGTGAGCACAGAGGTTCAGTAGGAGATGCCTAAGGCACCAACTTTGGACTCCCTTGAACCACACATCATACGTACGGGATAAATAAGAAACCAGGATCATACTTGGGGGTTTTTATAACATTTAATCCACAAATCAATAAACACAATAACATTTTGGCATGTCAATACAAATATGCATAAAATGCAATGCAATGTCCCACATTCTCCCAACCTTGGTCTTAATCGACCCTAACTTGGCCTACACCGGTCCTAGACTTGGTCTCTACCAACCCTAAACTCACATTTGAAACCGCTAACCGACTTTACTGAGGCAAGATTGATAACTATCCTTGGTTCCAAATCCAGCAACCATTTGGGGCCTAGTATCAACTTTTTCACGTCCAAAACCAGCACATACTCGAATTAGCACCAGACTCGCGAAATGCGGTTCCCTTTTATAAAATCCTTTCAAAACCCTTTTCCTTTGTCAAATATACCGAACCATGCTATGCATGCAACCATGGTATGAATGTAACAATTTCTAGAATTTACCCCATTCATGGCATTCCCATCAATATGATCATAAGCATATCATTTCCATTTAAATCAAGCACAAAATGGCATCTTATCATAACTACTTACAAACATACTCATCATTAAATCTCATAATATAACAAACCATGCTAGAATTTATACATTAAGCATTTTGCACCAAAATTATGTAATTCACATACTTAGCATGATATGAGTCACATATTTATTCAAATGCTAGGATGCTTTCCATTCCTTGCGCATAGTCACATCACAATCTTTGTAGAACATGAATTTCTCAATTCAACATTTACAACTAGCATTCTTTATTCACAAATAAGCATGCTTGGCATAGAAATCAAAAGTAATACTCAACAAAAAGTAAAGTAAAATGCATTAAACATCCCTACCCCATGTGTGCTAGCCAAACATGCCCTTTGCCAAGCCAAACAAGCCCTAAGGCTATCCCCAAATTCGAAATCATCTATGCCCTTGCACCATTGGTCTCAAATGAAAGCTCTCACCAAGTAGAACAAAACTCTATTCTTGCTCTTCATCAAAATCTCACTCAAAACCCCTAAAAAATGAGCTTAAACCATTGAAGCACAAATGGTGTATATAGATATAGAGAGAGAAGAAGAAGACTAGATATAGAAAAGGAATTTTCAGAAATGAAGAAGAAAATGAGGAGGGTTTGGTCTTCAATTTGGGTGAAAGGCTCTTATTGAGCCAAGTGTCATTCATCCATGGATTACTAATTTATGCCCAAGTTACCATATTGCCCTCATCCATCCATCACAATGCCAACCTTGTCCCACAACATATCTTTTCTAATGTATAGATACTGTGACAACCCTGGATTTTTCAACCTAGTGTGTCCTGTTATAACCCGAAACGGATCCAAAATGCGGAAGCAAAAGAAGAAAGGTGACCTCTAGAGATGTACGTCACCCCTAAGGCACCAAGGTGACTCCACAAGAAGCCATGGAACTCAAATGAGCCAAGCAATGAAGCAAGAATACTAAACTCGAAAAGAAATGAACCAAGGGTAAAATGGTCATTTCACACTGAAATGAGTGCCATCGTGCACACCACTGGAAAGACAACAAAAAATCAACAAGGATAGACTCAAGAATCACTTGATTCGGAATCCGGATGACAAAGATATGAAGATTGAACAAAGCGGCGTCCTGCGACTAAGCGACACCGGGAACCTATCTCACTAAAACCATCATAACTCTCACTACGGTTGGAGTTTCAGGGTGTGGTTGGTACCATTGGAAATTTGACTTGAAGCCCTTGAGTTTAGGCTAAAAAATGACCTAATTTGGACCTCAGATGAATAAGTTATGACCATTTGAAAACAGGTCATCGCTGTAGCTAAACTTAGTCGGCTGAGTTGGGAACTTAGTTGGCTGAATTAAACCGAGGGCAACTGAGTCGGCTGAGTTGGCAATTTAGTCGGCTGAGTTAGGCCAAGAGCACCAAAAATGACCAGAATGAGGTGTGAATCAATTCAGTCGGCTCTTTTGTGAACTTAGTCGGCTGAGTTAGGCTGAGAGCACCAAAAATGACCAGAATGAGGTGCGACTCAACTCAGTCGGCTCTTTTGTGAACCCAATTGGCTGAGTTGATGAAAGAGTCAGCTCTTTTAGAACTTAGACGGCTCTTTTGGACTGAGGTATGCTGCAACCTGCTACTTTGGAAAAAAATAGCAGAAAACCAAAAATGAAATGGATTTGGGATTTTCGAGGCCGATACGACATTTTCTGAAAAAATGTCGTGATGAAACTACCCCTAAAATCACATTTTCTATGTGACGGAGTCAAGACCGAAATTTATCTCCCAAAGGAAAACCCCAAAATGCTCTTAAACCCTAATATGCAAGAAAAATGTGAAATGAATCCAAATGAGGCTCATTTCACCAAGGAAGGGGTTTTTCTCGAGAACGATCATGCACGCAGACGTATCTTACCTATTAGGATGCGCTACAATGATCCACTGCTTAAAAATACCGTTGATGCCAAATTTGACCCCTCAAATCTCAAATGCGTGAAAAATGCCTTTTAAGGACAAACCATGCAACAACCGGACTTAAATGCTTTCAAAAGGCCGTTTGGCCTTTGTCCACACTTCATGCATATCAAATAGGTCCTAGTGGATGTACCGGAATACACTTTGCACCACCCGATTTGAAAATGAACCTTTAAAGGCTCGGATTTCACTATTTTAGCCCAAAATGCAAAATATGAAACTAAAATGTGAAAATGAAAACTTAATGGTGTTTGGCCTTTGGCCACACCTCATACATGGTAAATGAATGGCAAACAATGAATTTCATACATAATACACACTCCGGTGCAAAATAGCATACTAAAATGCATAGTTCTCATGATATTCTCATTAAAGGCAATAATCCACATTTGTGAATATACATGAATTTCAAATGAAGTTCGGCCCTTGGCCTCATATCATATACACGAAATAAGCATCAAAAAGTGTGCTTAGGCACACATTACAAGTTTGAAATCAAATAATACAAGTTTTGATATATAAGGCTACAAAATGATATTTCATGCTAACATTTGCATGAAAGGGAAACTTGAAAGCTACAAGTCATCCATGGAGCAACAAGCATCACGAACCAAGTCTTCGTACCTGAAAAATGTCCCTATTACGTGGGTGAGCAACATAAAGCTACTCATAGGAGATGAGCATGCATCGACCTAGCATTTTACAATTATATCACCTTATGGTGAAACATGTTAAAGGGGCTCATGCCACCTAACATCTATGTCAAAGTGAGACTCAGGGATCATCCCAAACTACTTATGTAATTGAAATGAACAACGACATACAAGTATACATGCTCAAGTACACTAAGCCGTATTAAAAGGTGATACACGACATTTAAGTACACATGCTCACAAGTATACTAAATCATGCTAAACGGAATAAGCAATATCTAGTATACATGCACAAGTATAAGATATATGTATAGAGGACTTATAAATCAAGTGTACAACTACAAGTATACAAAGCGAACCAAATACTCACAAGACAAGTGTACATGGCACAAGTATACTAAAATGAAACATGGAGCAAGTATGCAAGTTCAAGTATACTAAATAGGATTCAAATACCCAAAGTAAGCATCAATTCTCAAGCTACAAGTAATCCATGATTAACAACTTGAAATTAAATGCGAAATCAAATAGTGGAAAGACTAGGATCCTTGACTGCAGACCAATCGAGTTATTCCGGGTTACTAGCCCGCAAGGTACTACCTAGTGCGCACGTGCATAAGTTATTCTGGGTAATTACGACCCACAAGGTACTACCTACTGCGCACTTCATATGACTTAGGAAACTCACGAATCCGTACTAGGGCCAAACCCTAGCCATCACATGAACATGATCCTTACAAGCCTTTAAAAACAATAAGTTCAAAACTTATGCAAAATCAATAAGTTAAACCAAACTTACACATCTCAAGTAATGTCTACGAATCAATTTACATGCACAAGTAAGGTTGAATCCACACAAACCATGTCCTAGAGTTCAAGTCTATAATGACATTCATAATGTCGAATCTTCAGTGTGCGATTCATTACACGCTATGACAATTTCATTTCAAAATTAAAATGCAATCTCATCCAAACGATCCCTAATTCAAATATGTTAAACAACATCGTATGGTCACTACACAAACCAACTCAAAAGCTAGATTGGATCATTGAGACAACAAAATAGAGTTTAATTGAAACATGTTAATTAAATCTCTAGATTTTCTAAAACAACCCCAAATGGCCCCAAATGGATATATACAAGTGAACAAGCCTAAGTCACTACCATTATCAAGTTAAAACTCAATCAAACTAGTGGAACCATTAATTAGATTTTTAATTAATTCATTTAATTCAAAATCTATAGATTTCTAAATTTATCCAAATGCTCTCAATTTAACATATGTTAGAGAACATGCCAATGCTTATTTTAATCTCACATTAAAAGTTGATTTCATGCTTGTTTCAACTATGTGAATTAAAATTTTATAAAAGATAAATATTAAATAAGTTTTGCAATTCTTATTCAAATACTCTAAATTTAATAGCATGCCACAATTCAATTCTACGCCACACACATCCATTAGAATTAAATCTTATACAAGAAATTAATTAAATTAAATTCTAGGATTTATAAAAAGCATGCATTCAAGTTGTATAAGTTCATAAAACAATCAATACAATACATATATAATCCTAATACATCCCCTACCTCAATTTGAGATGAAAACCTCAAAGGCCACCAAAATGAAACCGCTCTGAATCCGACGAAACTCCTAGGTTTTGTTGGGGACAACACGATCTACATGAACCCCCAAGAAGCCCCATCAAAATCACAACTTAACTTCAAATCTGAACTCAAAAAATTGCTAAAATGAAATTCTAATCGGTTGGAGTTGAAGGCCTCGACAAAGGGAACAATGAACACTAAGGCTTCACTACTTTTCATTCAAGGGAGTAGGTTCAAAAGAAGAGAGAGAAGGTGGCAGCCATGGGAGGAGCTAGGGACGGCCAAGAGAGGGGAGAGAGATAAAAAAATCTGATTTTTCATTTCAAGACCCCCTATTTATAGAAAAACTCGAAAAGTGCCCCGAACGGGCCCCGCCGGGTCCGGAAAAGTGGAATTTGAGCAGACGCGCTCAAACGGAAAAACTCCGTGAATGAAAAAGAATCAAAATGAAATAAAAAAATGAACAACAAAAGAAACAGTGTCAAAAACTGAGTTCCGTGCAAAGAGATATGCCCTAAACAAGTTTGGCGCAAACCGGGGCTGAAAACCCGAAAACTGCAAGGTTCGACTATAAGACAATGCTAAGAGTACACAACTCAACGAAATGTGAAAATGAATCCCGTACGAGGATTCAAGCCCCTAGGAGACACTTAGCAACTAACTTTCTCTTTAATTGCACAAAGGCCCCTCCAAAAAGTGAAAACTGCACTAGTGACCCCAAATGAAAATATCTTCCAAAAGATATTTTCTTAAAAACCCCTGAACTAAAATATCTCCAAAAGATATTTACGAAAAATACCCCAAGAAACAAAGATATTTTTGAAGAACCTTGCATCCACACCCCTATGGACACCGGGAGCAATCAGAGTACTTTCTTGCAAAAGTAAAGATACGTATTTCGTGAAAACCACTTAGGATGAAGATACGTGAAGTCAAAAACCAACTCCGAACACAAGAGTGAGATTATACCAACAAAGTGACAAACGGGGAAAAGACAAAATAGGGAAAATGACGAAAAGTGAATAGTGTCAAAAAACGAAAAATGTGGAAATGACTCGGTCCTCAAAGGAAGTTGTCAATCCAAGGGAAAGAGTCTCAGAAACCATTTCTGAGCACTCGAGACGACACTAAGTGACAAGAAACCGAACTCAGAAAAGAAATTTCAATGAAAAAAATTCATCCGCAAAATTTTGAAGAAAAAGGAAAGGAAGGAAAGGACCGGGTCATTACAGATACACATATATGTATATGTATGCGAAATGACTACAATGCCCCTCACTTAAAATAAGAAAACTGAAAGAAGTTCCCGAACCTGAAAATTACCCTGACTTTCGAAAAATTCTAAAAATGGCACCGTTACTTCTAATTGACTTAAAATAATTAAAATGAACTTCTAAAACCCTTAACTCAAGAAAATGACTAAAATGACCCTCGGGACCCTTGTGGCATGCAAAACAAGGCGTAAAAAATAATTAAAATTAAAATTAAAATAATCCAGGACATTACACTTTAAGAGTGCTTTTCACATAAATTTCTATTGATTTTTCTATATATTTTTATTTGAGGACACACACTATTAATGAGATTGATTTTAGGATTGTGTTCTCAATCTGATTGGCATTTAGAATTTATTGAAGTTTTAATTGCACTACGAAGATTGATAGTTTCCAACAACCCTTTTGCAATGATTAAGTAGTAAGCCTGAAGTACACAACAATTGGACAAGGACTCATAAGCCTAATGTGTTCAGTGAGTGTGAGCCTCAGACTTTGTGTAATTTCAAGATAGTAGATTGTATTGCTCGAGACCGTTAAGTTTATGTGATTTTTTCTTTGGATTTGACGTAAAAAAATTCATGGTGTATCTCTTTATTGCACTTTTATTTTTGTTTGTGTGTTTGATTGTTTTAATGGGACTAAAATTAAAATAATCTAAAAATCAAGCGATGCCTACGAGTTAAGTATATTCATTTTCTTTAAATTATATTTTGTTTAAGTTTTCACAACCTTATCACCATTGCGCAACTTATACATCGAATTCCACCGAGAGCACCCCAAGAATTATGATTGGTATTCAAATGATTAATGTTTCACCAATAATATATATTATTACTTTAAAGAAAATTCATTTTGTCCACTAATTAAAATAGTAGAATAACTGTGAGTTATACTCAACAAAGAGTAGTAATTTAGGAATTGAATTCAACAAATTACCGAATTCAAATTATGTGAGTGTACCCCTTTCGCATAATTTGAATTCAACAATTACCTAATATGACTGACGAATCATTATTTCTTCAACGACCTTGTGGGCAGGTATGCGTGAGCATGTGCAGGTGGCACCAGTAGGCTACCACACTGGGCGAGTAACAAGTTCACAATCCCATATCGGCTAGATGTGGATGGGGCAAGTGCTATATGTAGATTCAACACCTTTTTATAACAAAATGCGTTTGAAAGCCCTGATGGACGTGAGCCCACCAGAACTCTGAAGTTAAGCGTGCTTAACCTAAAGTAGTAGCAAGATGGGTGACCCCCTGGGAAGTCTCTGGTTTGAGGGAACCAAAAGCAGACAATATTGTGTCTGGCTAGAGTGAGGGTCGTTACAAATAGTATCAGAGCCTGACTCAACCAGAAGTGTGGCCAACGAGGGCATTGGCCCCCAAAGAGGGGTGATTGTGGCGACCTTGTGGGCACGTGTACGTGAGCCAGAAGTATAGCCAACAAGGACGTTGGGCCTCAAAGGGGGGTGATTGTGGCAACCTTATGGGCGGGTGTGCGTAAGCGTGTGTTATGAGATATATATATTTGTAATTGGCTAATTTCGTTGTCAAAACAAGTCCGATCGAGTTATAATTTATCCGTTCAAAATTTCGAAGATTGAAGATTAAATGTGGATTTGAAGAATGCCAAGTGTTCATGAGATACTACACTCCGAGATACTGAGAACAATACTCTAAGAAGTTTTGAGAGGTAGTGAGAACATTTAGGAAGGGTTTTGGAAGGCTCGAAAAGAGATTATACATTCTGGCCATTTTGAACTGGTTCAACAAGGCTGAACTGGTTCAACTTTTGTAGAAATTCCAAATTGTCTATCTTGAACCGGTTCAAGAATAAAAGTTGGTCACCACAGAAACATTCTGGCCTTCTTGAACTGGTTTAGCCTTGTTAGTCTTCTAGGTTTATTCACGACTTTAGGAATTATATACTTTAAGAAAGCCTTTTAGAGAGAAAATTCAGAAAATCAAATATGATTGTTCAGAATTTATTTATGAAAGCATACACATATATTCTTGAGTGATTTAGTAGTGTTGTTTTCTATCTCATCGGAATTGGAGCTATGTTGAAGATTCATAGATTCTGAATGAAGAGCAGGATTTAATTCTTCTACATCGAGTTCAGATATTGAAGAATAGAAGTAAAAGCAATCACACTTTGAAAGGGTTGGAGCATTCAAGGAGTGTTGTCTGATCTACGTGCTACTCTTCTACAAATATAAAGCATAAGCCTGAGGTCAAGTTGCTGTTAGACAAAGAGTCACAAAGCTAGAGGATTGTCAGCAATTGGTGTTTGGTAGAATGATAGGGTGTGAGCCAAAGTCAAAGTTCGGTGTACTTTGTTTTAAACATAGTAGATCAGTTTACTTTAGACTGAATAATCCACGAGGTTTTTCCCATGCAAACAGTGGACGTATTTTATCAACTACGGTTTCCTCGCTAAAAATCCTGTTGCAATCTCTCTAAACTTTTACTTACTTTACTTTACAGTATTTAATTTTGTGATTGTGGATGTTTAAATTGATCATATTGCTTAAGTAATTTAATCAATCACAAATTAGGCAAGTTGACCTAATAATCAGATCTAGGTCATTAAAGGAGTAAATCACAATTAAAATCAACTAACTGTTTCTGCACCTCGCGTAACTTTATTTTCACAATTTGGTATTAGAGCGGGATACTTGATATACAGGGTAGATCATATTTGTTGATTTAATGTTGATTTTTGCATCATGTCTGAAGATTCATCTGTTGTTGATATGTTGCCTTTAACTCCTCTTTTTGATTCTGTCACAAGCATGCAAATTGAGTGGTTCAAGTTTAAAAAAGATTTTAAAAATTTGTTAGAGAAATTGAATCTTGCAGAACTTGATAGAGATATTTATAAGTTAGAAGTTTCTGTCTTTAATAAAAATTTGGAAGAAATTGGCCATAAAATTTTGAATCTTTTTCATAAGATTGATTTTCTGGAAAAGGAACTTAAGAAGGTAAATTTGTTTAATAAATCACTGGAACTTAAAATTGATAATTTGAGTAGTGAATTTGTTAAATCAAAACAGACTTTTCTGAAAGTTGATTTTGACACTTGCAAAATTAATAAGTTGAAAGGAGTGATAGAGAATGTTATGAGTAACAAAGATTTCGCATCAACTTCAAAGGATTTGTATTTTCAGAAATTTAAAGATATTTTTGTGAAAGTTGAAACCAAACCTTGTGTTATTTTTAATTCTCCTAAACTTATTTCAACATGTCATTTTTGTAGTGAAAAAGGGCATATCAAGTATAAGTGTTAGAAAAGAAAAATTGAATTAGAAAAGAAATGGAAAAATCTAGAGAGTTCAAATTTGAGGAAGAAAAGGATTAGGACTGTTGAGCCTTGTGACACTTTGCCTAGAACAATAGGAAAATCATTGCATAATGAATCTAAAATTGTTTAGGTAAAGAAAGAGAATTTTAAATGCCTTGCTATGCACACTACACTTAGAACACTTAGTCCATGTGGTTGGTACTTTGATAGTGGTTGCTCTAGGCATATGACAGGGGATAGAACATTGTTTACCATTTTTAAGGAATGTTCAGTTGATACTGTTACTTTTGGTGATGGTAATGTTTCTATTGTAAGTGGTAAATGTAAGATCAAATTTCCAGGAATTGGGGAGTTAAAAAATGTTCTATATGTTAAATGTTAAACTGCTAATCTATTGAGTATTAGTGAAATATGTGATAAGGAGTTTCAAGTCAATTTTACTCAATTAGTGTGTTTTGTAACTAATGAAAAAGGTGAATGCATTTTGAAAGGAACTAGAACTTCTGATAATTGCCATGTTGTATTTTCAGATCCTTAATTAATGTGTTTTTCTATAGTTACTGATAAGGTTGTTTTATGGCATAAAAGACTTGGACATGTGAATTTTAATGATTTAGTAAAATTGTCTAACAATGATCTTGTTCGAGGTTTGCCTAAATTAAAAATACCTAAGAATGAAATATGTGGTCCATGTCAATTAGGAAAACAATCTAGAATGTCACATAAGAGACTTATTCATAAAGTCACTTCTCGACCTTTAGAATTGATACATATGAATTTAATGGGTTGCATAACACCTGATAGCATTGGAGGAAAAAGATATATGCTTGTTATGGTTGATGATTTTTCTAGATTTACTTTTGTTGCATATTTGAGAGAAAAATCTGATACATTTGTGAATTTCAGGTCTATTTGCCAACTTATTCAAAATGAGAAGAGATATCAAATTAATCAGATTAGAAGCAACAATGGAGGTAAATTCAAACCTAAGGAATTTATTGAATATTGTGATAAAAATGGCATTAAGCATGAATTTTCAGCACCTAAAACACCACAACAGAATGGTGTAGTAAAAAGGAAAAATAGGACAATTGCAGGTATGACACGTATTATGCTTCATAAGAATAAAATTGCAAGTCACTTATGGGCTGAATCAGTACGTATTGTTTGTCATATCCTAAATAGAGTTTATCTTAGGCTTGGAACTAAAAAGAATTCATATGAATTGTGATATGATAGAAAGCCCACTGTTAAATACTTTAGAGTCTTTGGAAGTAAATGTTATATCCTTAGAGATAGGGAACACTTGGGAAAATTTGACTCTAGAAGTGATGAAGGTGTATTTTTGGGTTATTCACAAACAAGTCGGGCTTATAGGGTTTTTAATTTTATAACCAAAGTGGTCATGGAGTCTATAAATGTTATATTTGATGATACAAAATCTAAGATAACCTCTTCTCAACTTGATGAAGAAGAAATTAATTTTGAAATTGTAGGAGAAAGGAAAAAACCTACAATTCATGAGGAAGAAAGAGTTGAGAATTTAGGTGGAGATGGTGAAGAGGTTGAAGAAGATGATGATGAGGAATTAGAGGTCACCACTGATGAACCTATAGGAATTCCTGTACCATCCTTAGATATTCCCACATCTAGCAGTTCAAGAGTTCGATGAAGTCATGCAGTTGACAAAGTGATAAGTCTATGGGATCAGCATGGTACTAGGAGTACAGTCTGTGATCATTTAGGACACTCATGCATTGTTGATGACATAGACACTAATGTCACATGGCTCAGTTTGAACCTAAGAATGTTGATGAAGCTCTTCAAAGTTCTGATTGGCTTATGGCTATGTAAAAAGTATTGCTTCAATTTGTGAAAATAATGTTTGGGAATTAGTGCCTCGACCTATTAATGTTAATATCATAGGGACCAAATGAATTTTTAAAAATAAACTTGATGAACATGGTCTTATGATGAGAAATAAAGTTAGATTGGTTGTATAAGGATACACTCAAGTTGAATGAATTGATTTTGATTAGACTTTTGCACCTATTGGTAGACTTGAGTCTATTCGACTTATTTTTGCTCTTGCATGTCACGTTAAATTCAAATTGTTTTAAATGGATGTGAAAAATGTTTTTATAAATGGTATTTTGCAGGAAGAAGTTTATGTAACACAACCAAAATGTTTCATTAATTCACATAATCCTGATTTTGTGTTTCATTTTAAAAAGGCTCTTTATAGTTTAAACCAAACACCTAGAGCATGGTATGAGAAGTTAACTTTTTATTTAATGCACAGGGGCTTCAGAAGAGGAGTAGCAGATAAAAAATTGTTTATTTTCAGGAAAGGAAGAGATTTTCTCGTTACTCAAATATATGTGGATGATATTGTTTTTGGTGCTACATGTGATAACCTTATTCATAATTTTTCTAAAGATATGAGTAATACTTTTGAAATGAGTATGGTTGGTAAACTAACTTTCTTTTTAGGTCTCCAAGTGAAACAACCTGATGATGGGATTTTCATATCTCAATCAAAATATGCAAAGGAGCTAGTTAAGAAATTTGATATGAAAGATTCAAAGTATGTTCAAACTCCTATGAGTACTTCATCCAAATTGGATAGAGACTTTGATCTTAACAAGGTTGATCATTTCTTATATAGGAGTATGATTGGTAGCTTGTTGTATTTGGCAGCAACTAGGCCAAAAAATTTCATTTAGTGTAGGTGTTTGTGCTAGGTATCAAGCTGATCCTAGAGAACAACACATTCTTGCAATCAAGTGCATTATTCGTTATGTCAATAGTACATTGAATTATGGATTGCGTTATTATTCTGAGTCTAACTCTGAGATTGCAGGCTATACTGATGCTGATTGGACTGATAACAAGGATGATAGAAAAATATGTTGGTACTAATCTTGTGTCATGATACAACAAAAAGCAAAATTACATATCTTTATCATCTCGTGAGGCTGAATACATTATTGCTGAAAATTGTTGCACACAATTGCTTTGGATGAAACAGATGCTTCTGCATGATGGAGTTGATCAAGATACTATTGCTATCTTTTGTGATAATACTAGTACAATTAATATTTCAAATAATCTAGTTTTGCATTCTAAGACTAAGCACATTGACATTCGACATCACTTTCTTAGGAAACTTGTTGAACAAAATGTCGTGTCTTTGGAAAAAGTGCATACTGATCAGAATTTGGCTGATATTCTCACTAAACCATTAGATGCTCCTAAGTTTTCTTATTTTAGGAAATCTATTGATATCTGTTGTCTTGATTAGATGCATTGCAAAAAGAAAGGATTTTCATGTATATTTTCAGTGTCTAGATTATGTTTTTAGGAAGTTAAGTAAACCATATTGATTGACTATGTTGAACACAAGGAGTTTCATGACACATGGATTATAGGTGTAAAACATACTATGGCTAAGAATTGACGAAATTGATTTTGCTTACTTATTTCGTATAGTAAATAAATCATTGATAGTACATTTACTTGATATATCATTGTTTTGGTCAAAGATAATGTTGATATGATTGATCATTATCTTAGAATTTAAACTTGATTTACGTGTTTTGGACCAAAAGAGTGAGAAGAAAAGAAAAGAAAATTGAAAAACAGCTTGGAATGAAAAGTTTTTGAAAAAGAAAGAAAAATATTTGCTGTTTTGAAAAAGGTGAGATGGAAAAGGCTACCTTTAGGATTTGTCCAAAAGCTACCTTGACTCGAAACAAATAAGAATAAAAGAAAGAGCTGGCTGCCTATTAGCATGAAAGCCGTCAATGTGCAAAAAGAAAAATGGAGCACAAAGAAAGAAATAATAGTAATAATAAAAAAAAATGTCTTTTGCATATGTTGATTGTTTGATTTCTAAGGATTTGTGATATCATTGATTTATTATCTGAAATCTGAATAATTAACAGAACATATGTTTTTGGAACTTGGTGGTGATTTTATTACACTTACTAAGTTTGTGGGACTTAAAAGAATTGATCTTGGCTATTTCCGTTGATACACATAATCTTGTGGAGTTTACATTCTCATTGGTTTCAATTTACAAGATTTATATGGTTGGTTGCTTCCTACTTCTAGGATATTTCTTCCTTGTGTTCCTTGTTAATTTGTGACAAAAAGGGGGAGAGAGTTTAAAGTCTTATCATTCGGGGGGAGTGATACTTTTTGCATTAAGAGGGAGAACTTTTTGCATTGAGGGGGAAAAGAACCATTATTATCATTGCATGTGCTTACATTACGTTGATATTCAGACATTAAAATTTGTTATTTTTATGCTTGTGTTTATATTCTTGATTAAGCTTCACGGGTAGTTGTGTTTGAGCTAATGTGCAGATTACAGGTTGTTACATGTGTTAAAGCTTCCTGAAGTTTAAGAAAAAAAATCCACGATTTATTTCCTTTAACAATTATTGTAATTTACTTTCCTACTTGGGTAGATTGCTGAATTGTTTTTAAGGTTTTGTCATGAAATTGCCAAAGGGGGAGATTGTGAGATATATATATTTGTAATTGGCTAATTTCGTTATCAAAATAAGTCCAATCGAGTTGTAATTTTTAAGTTCAAAATTTCGAAGTGTTCATGAGGTACTACGCTCCAAGATGATGAGAACAATGCTCTAAGAAGTTTTGAGAGTTAGTGAGAACATTTAGGAAGGGTTTTGGGAGGTTTGGAAAGCGATTATACATTCTGGCCATTATGAACTGGTTCAACAGGGCTGAATTGGTTCAACTTTTGCAGAAATTCCAAACTGTCCATCTAAAACTGGTTCAAGAATCAAAGTTGGTCACGGTTGAATCTTTCTGGGCTTCTTGAAGTGATTCAACCCCTCTAAACCAGTTCAAGGTCTCCTGGTAGCACTTGAATTTTAGTTTCCTTTTTGCTGTTTGTTTCCTTTTTTATCCCAACTTCTTTCCTAGTCCTATGTACTAAATTTTTCATATTTTCTGAGAGATTAAGTCTTTATAAACTCTATATAAACCTTGTTAGTCTTCTAGGTTTATTCACGACTTTAGGGAAAATCAATTCTATATTTTGGAAAGCCTTTTATAGAGAGAAAATTCAGAAAATCAAATCTGATTGTTCTGAATTTATTTATGAGAGTATATACATATATTCATGAGTGATTTAGTGGTGTTGTTTTCTATTTCATCGGAATTGGAGCTATATTGAAGATTCATAGATCCGAATGAAGAGCATGATTTAATTCTTCTACATCGAGTTCAGATCTTGAAGAACAGAAGTAAAAACGATCACACTTTGAAAGGGTTGGAGCATTTAAGGAGTGTTGTCTGATCTACCTGCTACTCTTCTATAAATATCAAGCATAAGCCTGAGGTCAAGTTGTTGTTGGACGGGGAGTCGCAAAGCCAGAGGATTATCAGCAATTGGTGTTTGGTAGAATGATAGGGTGTGAGCCAGAATAAAAGTTCGGTACACTTTGTTTCAAACATAGTGGATCGGTTTACTTTGGACTGAATAGTCCACGAGGTTTTTCCCATGCAAACAGTTAATGTATTTTATCAATTGGGATTTCCTCGCTAAAAATCCTTGTGCAATCTCTCTAAACTTTTATATGCTTTATTTTACAGTATTTAAATTTGTGATTGTGGATGTTTAAATTAATCATATTGCTTAAGAAATTTAATCAATCACAAATTAGGCAAGTTGGCCTAATAATCAGATTTATGTCATTAAAGGAATAAATCACAATTAAAATCAACTAACTGTTTTCGCACCCCACGTAACTCTCTTTTCACATGTGCAGGTAGCACCAGTAGGCTACCACACCGGGCGAGTTACAGGTGCACAATCCCACATCGCTTGGGTACCAGAACTCTGGAGTTAAGCATGCTTAGCTTAGAATAGTATCAGGATGGGTGACCCTGTGGGAAGACAGTTAAACTTGCTTACCTGAAGTAGTTAGCTTGAAGTAGTTCTAGGATGGGTGGCCCCTAGAAAGTCTCTGGTCCGAGAAAGTCAAAAGTGAATAACATTGTGTTTACTTAGGGTCAGGGTTGTTACAATTTCCTACATATAGTTTCATTTTTGGCTAGGGTGTCTTTGGGAATTGACCTTCTTCAATTCATAAATTAAATTGACGATATAAACAGAAATAGGTACTTTTCAATTGGTTTTTTAAAAAATAAATAAATAAATAAAAAATGTGTTTCAATTAAAGTTTCTCGAATAGAGTTTTAATTTGTAAAAAAATTATTAAAAATTTAATTTTATAATGTAAGAAACAAGATTTAAAACTAAATAAATAAAAAAATATAAAAACCTCAAAGACTGGTCAAATTTTACATGCAGCGTGGAACGGTAGAATGAGATAGACGTAGCATCTGCATTATATTGCCCAATTGTTAATAACAAATTTAGCCTTACATTTTTTTTTTCCAAGCAAGAAAATTTATTAATTCAATTCGTACTTTGCTAAATTATGATATCGACTGAATAAAAATTGAAAATATAATTATAGTTCTCAACTTAGATATAGTTAACTCAGTGTTCCTCTTCAATAGATATCAACTGAGTTATCAATTTAATTCAAGGAATTAGAAAATATTGATTTGCCTTGATTTTAAAAAACATTTGCTTCATACAAATCTAAGCTATCAACTACCTTCTTTGTATGAAACTTTAATATCAAAGGCCTCTCCAATATATAGTAACCGAATTTGATTATTAGAACTCAAAATTACAAAAATAAAATACAAAAACTATAATAAATAATTACAATTAAACCATAAATCTTCTCCAATATTAATTCTAGTTGCTTAGTTGGTAGAGCCCCAACTCCCTAAACGAGTGTCATATAACAGAAGAAAGAATTAGAAATCACTTAAACCTATATATATTGACCTACTAGTACCCAAATTTGATTATTATAAAACCTAAAAATTACAAAAATAAAGTAAGAAATACTAAATAAATTATGCTATGAATGTGTAGATTTGTACGTCTAATCTCGCATCAAGTGTATACTGAGTAGGTACAAGAAATTCTAGAAGTAATTATGGGTCTGTTTAGTTTGTAATTTTAAAAATAATTCTTAAGAAGTCAAAAAATAAAAAACTGTTGTAGATATCATAACAACCTTTTATATGTATTTTTATAACTGAATTTTCAGAAGAAGAAGAAGAAGAAAAAAAAAAAAAAAAACTGAACCTAGTTTTTTTGTACAATTTTCTGATAAAATTGTTTCCATATTTATAATCAGATGATATTGTTATGCCAATCTCACACACGAGACAGTATTATATATATACTTCGAGTACTTCAACTCTTATGTGAGACTCTTACATGTGATTTTTCGGTCAATGAAAAATTATAAAAACTCTGTGCAAGTTAAGTGATTGTGGGATGGGTTGAGTGGGTTAACTCGCATTAGCTTCTTGATTGTTAGATGAGAGAGTGAGTTTTACGAAGCGAATCCTCTTCGGTGGAACATGTTTCGCTTCCTCTTCGGTGGAACATGTTTCGTTCAGCTTAGAATTCTAACCTATTTTTGTAAAATGCATTTCAAACTAGACGAAAGATAACACGTGATAGGATTTTCTTTGGGAACTTTATTGTCTGCGATATGAAAGGCATGAGTGGTGAGTTGGCACGAGTTGTGTGCGGAATTAAAGGGACCCTATTAAGCTATTCTAGTACTTAACCCCACGAAAAATCATCAGCCAAACAGTCATCAACTCTCTCTCCCTTGTCATCCATAGCAAACCAAACAAGTACCTCCATTACCACCATGTTTGACCCTGGAGTGGACCCCATCAAAATCACTTTAATTTCTTCATCTCCCAAATAATCATTTTGCATATTTGCTCTAACAAATTCACTTTGTCGACTTTACAGCATTTTACATACTCTATAATGGCTTTTAGATCTCCCATTAACTTTTGCTTTATTGTGATTTACTACATAAATTATCTCATGTTTCTATTTTTCAGACATTTTCCATTTCCTTCACCTCCCAAACCACCATTTGGAATGAAAATCCATATAAATGATACTGTATAAGAATTATGTGAGTGGAAATGTGGATCCCACCACATTATCACGTGATAGAGCTCACACTCCCACCCACATTCGATATATCCAAATTAGAAAAATATACCTTTTTTCTTCTGATATTATGCATCTCAAACTCGTTTATAAATCTAATGAAACATCAAAATATAATCAATAGCTTCGACCGAGCTTAGCAAGGAATATTTACTAGTGATATAATGTTTTTTTGAAAATATAAAATTTAAAGTATATAAATATATAGTTATAAAAGTATTTCATAACTTATTAAGTGTATAAATGAGACGAATAGAAGGAGTGAAATTTGGTTTTCTATATCTTTCCCTCCAAATGTGGGCTTCTAAAAGTAAAGCCAAAGAGTTAAGATTTTATTAAAATGGGCATAAGGTAAATTATTATTTTTATTTATTTTTTTCAAGTTCATCTATTTATAGAAATGCCATATTATTAAGATTTTAAATAAATTCTTATACTCATTTTGGTAGGATGTAAGAAAATTAGATGGAAAGAAGAGAATAAGAGATGAATGAGATATCCTTTAGGGAAGAGATTGTGTACATCTTCTTTCTTCGTGTATTCCCTCCATATTTGGAAGGAAGAAAATTTGTGAATGAGGAATGATAACTCATCCATCATATTTTCTCTTCTCTCCTTGACTCTTCTCTATCAAATAAAGGAAATTTATTTCTTTTTTCCTGTCTTCCTTCCACTCTTCTTACATCCTTCCTTCCTACCAAACACAACATTAGGATCACATGTTTAATTTTTATTTTGGGAATTTTTTTTGAGCTCAATCCCTTAATAAGTTTGCCCTTAACTGACCACTAACAGAGTCAATACCTTCATTAGCCCTCTAAATTGTATCAATCGGTTGCAAGCATCATTTTTCATAATCAAAATAAAATATGACCAAGCTTGTCTCCTTTATTTTACAACCCTAATTCTAAACAAATTCATCATGGCCTTTGATTTATTTTTATTTATTTTTGGGCACTAAGCACAGTATTATTAGGGTTTTACACACACAATTGGCAAATATAACATATAAAAAATCACACACACACAAAAAAAAAAAAAAAAAAAAAAAAACGAGATTTACGTGATTTGGCAAATTACCTAGTCCACGGGCAAAGAATGACTAACTTTACTGCAAAAACTTAATTACACAATATTCTCTCTCTCGCAATCTGAACTCTCTTTTTCTCTCTACAAGTTTCTCTCTCAGACCCATATCTATTTATAGAGTTTTCAAATTCAAATCCTTGTTGGATAAGGATTAATTTGTCTACAAGCAGTTACCATATCAATCTCCAACACTTACAAAGAGTTACCGTATAGTTTCCGACTCTAAAATAGATGTACAACGTTTTCCCCAAATCTTTCGCTTTTTCCCCAAGCTTCTAGCTTCCAACCAATTAGGAAACGTACTATTTCTCACAGCTTCCAATAACTCGCTATCTAAATTGAACCGGTACAGTAGTAGTTGAACTGGTTCAACTTTGTCAGTAGCCAAAGTCCGCAAGTTTGAACACCCCAATTATTCACGTAATCAACAACGTAGATGCTCCACCTTAAACAAGGATCTCTTCATAGCTCCACCTTAACAAAAGATTTCTCCACCTCAAATAAAGTACTATAATGAAATTGAGAATCACTTTAACAATCTCCACATTTTCTCAAATTCATCATTCTTGTTCTTGTCGTTCTTCGCCGCATCACTATACTCATCTATTCTTAGCAAATTCCAAGTTCAAATAATTAGATTTGGAATCTACTTTCACATTACCAAATTGAACTCTTCTTGCTTTTGGAATAAAGGCTAGTGCTCTTGCAATTGTCAAGACTTCTTCATTCTCTTGTTGTTCTTGATTATTTATTTTAGTGGATCTCGAAACAGACTTCTATTCTGTCTTTGCAATTGTTCCACCTAGCATAGTATTTCCCAACAGAATATAGAGATTGTTGACCTTCCTTCCCAAAATCATGACACGTGGTCCTCTTCTAATCTTTATCAATCAATTTTTCACTTCACACCAGCAACCTTTGGAATCCAATGCTCCCATAGAGATCACATTCCTTCTAACACTTGGAATATGGCATACATTCGTTAGAGTTCTTACCAAACCATTTGTTGTCTTGATTTTAATTGTTCCAATTCCCATAATATCGCAAGATGCATTATTCCCTATAAATACCTTACTACCTATAGGTTTGTAGGTAGCAAACCATTCTTTATGAGGACACACATGAAAGGAACAAGCAGAATCAAGTATCAATTCCTTAGCTTCTCCTTTATTATCAATGATTGATAATGTTTCATCATTATCACTCTCTTCTTTCTTATCTTTAGGCATAACAACGGCAGCGGATGCACTCTCCTTTCTTTATGGACAATACCGCTGAATATGCCTCTTTCTTCCATACTTATAGCATCTTTTCTGTAACAATGGCACAAGGTTTCTTGAAACTCCAAATCTCTTCTTCTCTTGAGCAATAAGAACTTGAGTCTGATCATCACGACTCTCCTCATCTTTCAACTTTTCATTAAAGAACAGAGCACCCTTAACTTGTTCCACCGAGATGGTGTCTATCCCATAAAGCCAAGTATCGAATAAATGCTTATGGGTAGAGCGTACCGACGTTAACAAAATAATTGTTTTATCCTCATCACTTAGCTTAACATTAATGTTAGACAAATCATAAATAATTTTGTTGAACTAACCAAGATGTTGTTGAAGGCTTACCCCATTTTTTCTCTTGAAAGAATATAACTCTTGCTTTAAAACTAACCTGTTGGTGAGATTTTTTCCCATATACAGATTCTCCAACTTTTCCCACATGTACGTTGCTGAATCTTTTTTTATCACATCAAACACAATATCATCCGCCAATGTTAATCGAATTGCACTCATTGCCTTCAAGTTGATCTTTGCCCAATCTGTATCTTCCGTCTTTTCTGGTTGCTTACCCAAGACATCTTTTAGACCACGCTGAATCAATAAATCCCACATTCAAACTTGCCAAAGACTGAAGTTCTTTATTCTATCAAACTTCTCGACCACGTACTTTCCATCTGTAATAGTTGCCGCCATGACTCTTATACTAGTTGTTAGGGTTTCACACACACACAATTGACAAATATAATAGATAAAAAATCACACACAAGAAAAAAAAAAATAAAAAATAAAAAATGAGATTTATGTGGTTTAGCAAATTGTCTAGTCCACAGGCGAAGAATGACTAACTTTATGTAACGACTCGGATTTCTCAACTCGGTGCGTTAGTGATGAACCGGAAGTTGACCCGATAACGGACCCGAAATGCGGAAGTGAAAGAAGCCAAATGACCTCAAGAGATGTACGTCATCCCTAAGGCCCCAAAATAACTCTCCAAATTCAGCCTCTGTTTTGGATTTTTCTGGAAAAAAAAACCCACACAACAGCTTTATGGGCTGCTGCCAGCCATGGTGCACTCAGCGCGTGCGCGGCGTGCATGGGCGCGCGCATGGGCGTGCGCATGGGGCTGTCATGGCCCCTCGTCGGGCCACCGCTACGTCAATTCTTCTTTTGGGCTTTTCTCCTTTGTCCGGACTCCGATTCAAGTGATTTTTTTTTTGAACTTGACTAATTTTTCGCTGTCTTTCCAACGGTGTGCTCGGTTGCATCCGATTCTTCCTGGATAATTACCAGTTTATCCTTTTTGCCTTAAGTGCTCGTTTTTCTTCGTCATGCCGTTTCTCCTTCGTCCGAACTCCGAATCATGCCATTCTTGAGTCCATCTTGATTATTTTTTCGTTGTCCTTCCAGCGGTGTGCTCGGTGGCACCCGAATCTATAGTTTAGAAGCCAAATGACCTCAAGAGATGTACGTCATCCCTAAGGCCCTAAAATGACTCTCCATGAAGCCACGGAACTCAAATGAGCCAAGCAAATGAAGCAAGAATGCCTAACCCGAAAAGATATGAACTAAGGATAAAATGGTCATTTCTCACTGAAAAGGGTTAGGCATTCTTGCTTCATTTGCTTGGCTCATTTGAGTTCCGTGACTTCATGGAGAGTCATTTTGGGGCCTTAGGGATGACGTACATCTCTTGAGGTCATTTGGCTTCTTTCGCTTCCGCATTTCGGGTCCGTTATCGGGTTAACTTGCGGTTCATTACAGGACACGCTGGCCTAAAAACCAGGGTCGTCACACTTTACTTCAAAAACTTGATTACACACTATTCTCTCTCTCACAATCTCAACTCTCTTTTTCTTTCTACAATTTTCTCTCATACCCATATCTATTTATAGAGTTTTCAAACTCAAATCCATGTTGGACAAAAATTAATTTGTCTACAAGCAGTTACCATATCAATCTCCAACACCTACAAAGAGTTACCATATAGTTTCCAACTCTAAAATAGATGTACAACGTCTTCCCCAAATCTTTCGCTTTTTTCCCCAAACTTCTGGTTTTCAACCAATTAGGAAACGTACTGTTTATCGCTTCCAATAACTCGCTGTCCAAGTTGAACCGGTATAGCACTAGTTGAACCGGTTCAACTTTGTCAGTAACCAAAGTCCGCAAGTTTGAACACCCCAATTATTCACGTAATCAACAACGTACGTGCTTCTTCATAGCTCCACCTTAACAAAATATTTCTCTACCTCAAATAAAGCACTATGATGAAATTGAGAGACACTCTACAATTACCTAATGTGACAGTGACTCAACTAAAATTTTACACAAATGGCATGCCAAATCAATCTTCTTTTTTTTTTTTTTTCGGTGAGCCTAGTTTACCACAAATGCCAATGACGTGGTATGCCCAATTCAACCTCGTAAGATATACATGCATAAGTGTGTGAGAGGCAGTCTTCCTATCAGACATCTTGGGGTTCCATTGATCACAACCAATCTATTTAAAAAGAATTTTGTTTTTCAAGCTGTTTTCAAACTCTTTTTTAAACTGAACTTTAAGAGACGTTGTATGATGTTTTTTAATAAAAATTTCAACAAGTTTGAGTACTCTCATATATATATATATATATATACATACTCTCATAGTTTCATGATAAGATAGACCTGCATAAAGAATTTTTTTTTTTTTTTTTTTTTTTTTTTTTTTTTTTTTTTTTTTTTATAGAGTTAAGAGATCCTTTAAGAGTGCTTTTCACAAAAAATTTCTATATATTTTTCTTTGAGGGCACACACTATTCATGAGAGTGATTTTAGGATTGTGTTCTCAATCTAATTGGCATTCAGAATTTATTGAAGATTTAATTGCACTACGAAGATGATAGTTTCCAACAACCCTTTTGCAATGATTAAGTAGTAAGCCTGAAGAATGCAACAATTGGACAAGGATTCATAAGCCTAATGTGTTCAACAACTTGTTCCTGGCAAAGTAAAGTGAGTGTGAGCCTCAGATTTTGTGTAATTTGAAAATAGTAGATTGTTTTACTCGAGACCGTTAAGTTTATGTGATTTTTTGTTTGGGTTTGACGTAAAAAAATTCTTGGTGTATCTCTTTATTGCACTTTTATTTGTGTTTGTGTGTTTGATTATTTTAATTGGACTAAAATTAAAATAATTTGAAAATCAAGCGATGCTGTGAGTTAAGTCTATTCATTTTCTTTAAATTATATTTTGTTTAAGTTTTCACAACCTTATCAGCATTGCGCAACTTATACATAGAATTACACCGAGAGCACCCCAAGAATTATGATCGGTGATAGGGAAAAATATAAACCTACCCTACCCTCGATAAGATTGATTATATTTCATTATCGTGGTTCAACAGGGTAAGAATAATCCTATCATAATTAGAGGAGGTCAAAAGGATTATTCATATCCCCGACAAATCTGGTAACAAATCTCCTATGATCTCGCACAAGCGGAAGATAAGATCAACCATCGACATCGGCGGAACCAATTGGATTCCAATCGACAGCCATAAATAGGGCACCAAACCGTTAAAGAAGGTATGAGAAAAAACTCCTAAACAAAAGATACATAGTTATTATGTGATACGATTACAAGTACTAACTTGATCGTCGGAGGGTCCTTGGCTGGCACCCTACCGGTGCCATTCGAAGTGACGTCCCTTTGTTTTGCAGGTAAACGTCATCGTTCCGAGTCGTGAGGATTTACACATCAACAGTTGGCGCCGTCTGTGGGAACGATTAGTTCTCTGAAGAAATAATAATCCCGACGCGACTTGGCTCGGACGGCAAGATGAAAGTTTTTGATCATGGAAACCTTCCCAAAGTCATCAGTTGACAACGGGTTTCCATGTTCTTATATAAGGATGGGACTCTACATTTTGATTACCCGTCTATCATACTGGGGGCAAAACAGTGGGTTACGTGATACCACCCTTCAAAATTTGGCACGTCGACCCAGGCAATCCAATATAGTGTTTTCCATCTAGCGATGCTTGGTCCCTTAATTATTGAGGTTTGGTCATCTAAGACCAGACTCCATCTCATATCGGGCAGCAGCCAATTACCAAGGCCAGATCGTTAAAGACTAAGGTCTGACCTTTCTGTACCTATATAAATGGGTAGGTCTCCACCCATCAAGAAGATCACCACCAACAAGGGTGTCTCTACCTACCAGTAAAGCTTCTACTACTGAAAATGTCTCTAGCAACGAAGTTTCACTACTCCGTCCGTTCATATAATCAGGGTGGCCTTCTACACCCAAGAATGTATCGAGACCTTCAAGTCCAAGGAGGTCCAATGTCCCTCAAGATCCCATGTCCAATGAGGTCTATATTCCCAAGCAGGTTCCTAAGTTAAGGGCGATCATTGGACCCAACGAGGTACTGACCACCAGACCGTCATCTGGTACTGACCACCAGACCGTCATCTGTCAGCCGTTGGGTACCACGCCTCTATCCACCAGGCATCAAGCCAGTCGCTGGACACTAAGCCTCCACCTACCAAACGACAGTCGTCACCTCTCTTCCCTTGCAGGAATGGCTTATCGACTTCAGATTATGCAGAATTTTGGATTGATAATCCATTGCAGGTTAATTTTTAGTAATTACTTCTAACCCAATCCAATATTTTTAGACAACTGTAAATTGTTGCAGCACCAGACACCCCATCCGTTGCATAAACGTCTATAGAATGGGTCATCACCCAAGATCCCAACATGGGGGGCAAAATAGTGGATCATACGATATCAATGATCTACATATGATGACAAGGTTTAGAAGATTGATCGTACCTTAGTACATCGAGCTAGTCGAGTTTCTAGTCTCTACACGATGGGAAGGGTACAACCCTTGGTTATTATAAATCAAGGCTTGGTTATCCAAAACCAAGGCCTAGTCAACCAAGACTAAGAATTGATTGCCCAGAGTCTACAAAGGCTCGGTCATCCAAGATCAGTGCTCGGTTACCCCAAGTTTGGTCATCAGAGACCAAGACTAGGGCTAAACTGACAAAAGTATGGTCATCAGAGATCAGAACTTAACCTAAAAAGGTCAGGTCAAAAAACAATCCTCCCCCTCACGTGTTATACTTATGTGGTAATTAATTCCTTTACTAAAGGGACGAGCTGAGTAAAGCTCGTAAAGTTTATTCCCTTGCTAAACGGATGGGTTGAATGATTCCCGTAATCAAATATCCCCGTACTATAAGGGATAGTAAATAAGTGTCCTGTACTACAAGGACCCGGGCTGAATGAATCCCGTAATCAATATTCCCGTACTATAAGGGATAATAAATAAGTATCATGTACTACAAGGACCTGGGTTGAATGAATCCCGTAATCAAATATCCCCGTACTATAAGGGATAGTAAATAAATGTCCTGTACTACAAGGACCCGGGTTGAATAAATCTCGTAATTAACATCCCTGTACTATAAAGGGATAGTCAATAAAAATTCCTTATTAAAGGGGACGAGTTGGGTGAAGCTCGTAAAATTTAATTTCCTTATTAAAGGAGTAACGACCTGAGTGAAGCTCGTACAATTTATTCCTTTACCAAGGGAAAGAGTACCCAAGGGCAGAATACCCGAGGGTACTAAAAATAGTACCCAGGGGCAGACTACCCAGAGGTGAAGTACCCAAGGGTTCTAGAAATAGTACCCGAGGGAAGAATACTCAAGGGTACTAAAAATAGTATCCGGGGGCAGAATACCTAAGGATACCAAAAATAGTATCCAAGGGAACAGTACCCAAGGTATATATATATAAAAAATAAATAAATAAATAATAAAAAAAAATTAAATCCTGAGTTACTATTCGCATGAATAGTACCCGCGGGTACTGTTCACAGGGGTTAAAAAAAAAAAAAAAAAAAAAAAAAAATTTACATTCCCAAAGCTAGACGTGCAAGCTTGGGAATGGGGGGCAACTGATAGGGAAAAATATAAACCAACCCTACCCTCGATAAGATTGATTATATTTCATTATCGTGGTTCAACAGGGTAAGAATAATCATATCATAATTGGAGGAGGTCAAAAGGATTATTCATATCCCCGACAAATCTGGCAACAAATCTCCTATGATCTCGCATAAGCGGAAGATAAGATCAACCATCGACATCGGCGGAACCAATTGGATTCCATTCGACAGCCATAAATTGGACACCAAACCGTTAAAGAAGGTATGAGAAAAAACTCCTAAACAAAAGATACATAGTTATTATGTGATACGATTACAAGTACTAACTTGATCGTCGGAGGGTCCTTGGCTGGCACCCTACCGGTGCCATTCAAAGTGACGTCCCTTTGTTTTGCAGGTAAATGCCATCGTTCAGAGTCGTGAGGATTTATGTATCAACAATTGGTATTCAATGATTAACGTTTCACAAATAATATATATTATTGCTTTAAAGAATATTCATTTTGTCCACTAATTAAAATAGTAGAATAGTTGTGAATAATATTCAACAAAGAGTAGTAATTTAGGAATTGAATTTACCAATTACCGAATTCAAATTCTATGAGTGTGCCCCTTCCACATAATTTGAATTCGACAATTACTTAAAACGGCTAACGAATCATTATTCCTGTGGCAACCTTGTAGGCGGGTGTGCACAAGTGTGTGCAAGTTGTACCAGTAGGCTACCACACTGGGCGAGATACAGGTGCACAATCCCACATAGTCTACGTATAGATGGAGCAAGTGCTATATTTAGATTCAATATTCTTCTATGACACAACGCGTTTTAAAGCCCTGATGGTCGTGAATCCATTAGAATTCCGGAGTTAAACGTGTTTAACCATTTGGAAAGTCTCTGGTTCGAAAGAACCAAAAACCGATAATATTGTGTCTGGCAAGAGTTAGGGTCGTTACAATTCCTCTACAAATAGTTTCATTTTTGGCTAGCGTGTATTTGGGAATTGACCTTGTTCAATTCATAAATTTAAATGGAGGATATAAACAGATCTAGGTACTTTTCAATTGGTTTAAAAAAAAAAAGAAAAAAGAAAAAAGAAAAGTGTTTGAATTAAAGTTTCTCGACTAGAGTTTTAATTTTGTAAAAAAAAATTATTAAAAATTTAATTTTATAATGTAAGAAGAAAGATTCAAAAAAAAAAAAGAAAAACACTCTAAGACTGATCAATTTTTACATGAAGCGTGAAAGGGTAGAATGAGATAGACGTAGCATTTGCATTATATTGCCTAATTGTTAATAACAAATTTAGCCTTACAAGTTTTTTTTTTCCCAAGCAAGAAAATTTATTAATTCAATTCGTACTTTGCTAAATTATGATATCGACTGAATAAAAATTGAAAATATAATTATATTTCTCAACTTACATATAATTAACTCATTGTTCCTCTTCAATAGATACCAACTGAGTTATCAATTTAATTCAAGGAATTAGAAAATATTGATTTGCCTTGATTTTAACAACATTTGCTTCATACAAATCTAAGCTATCAACTACCTTCTTTGTATGAAACTTTAATATCAAAGGCCTCTCCAAAATATAGTAACCGAATTTGATTATTAGAACTCAAAATTACAAAAATAAAATACAAAAACTACAGTAAATAATTACAATTGATCCATAAATCTTCTCCAACATTATTGTTAGTGGCCTAATTAGTAGAGCCCCAACTTCTTAAGGGGGTCTGTAATTTATCATATAATTTGATGATATTGTGAATTTGGTTGGTGCCCTCCGTTACGGATAATTTATAAGTAGTAGGAAGCTTAAAATGCAAGTATTACTTGTTCTTCAAAAAAAAAAATAAAGAAAGAAAGAACTAGAAATCACTCCTACCTCTATATATTTACCTACTAGTACCCAAATTTGATTATTATAAAACCTAAAAATTACAAAAATAAAGTAAGAAATACTAAATAAATTATGCTATGAAAGTAGATGTGTACGTCTAATCTCGCATCAAGTGTGTACTGAGCAGGTGCAAGAGATTATAGAAGTAATTATCAGTCTGCTAGTCTGCTTGGTTTATAACTCTGAAAACAATTCTCAAGAATTTAGAAAACAAAAAATTGTTCTCAAATAACAACTTTTTATATACATTTTTATAACTGAATTTTCATAAAACAGTTTTCAGAAAATTGATCCTAATTTTTTTGTTGTTTTTTCTAAAAATTATTTCCATATTTACAATCCAACTAGGCCCTATAATTCTTTTCGAGTGCAATCGGCCTTGTAACAATAAGATTAGAGTTGGTTTAGTTTACTATCATATAATCGGATGATATTGTTATGCCAATCTCACACACGAGAAAGTATTATTTATACTTTGGGTATTCCGACTCTGACATGTGATATTTCAGTCAATGAAAAATTACAAAAACTTTGTACAAGTTAAGTGATTGTGGGATGGGATGAGTGGGTTGACTCTAGCTTCTTGACTTTCATTTACAGCTGTTAGATGAGAGATGGAGTTCTACTGACCGAATCCTCTCCGGTGAAACATGTTTCGTTCAGTCCTCTTCAGTGAAACATGTTTCGTTCAGCATGGGATTCCAACTTTTTTATAAATTGCATTTTAAACCGAACGAAACAGAACACGTGATAGAATTTTCCCTCGGAACTTTACTGTCTGCAATATGAAAGGCATGAGTTATCATTTTGCATATTTGCTTTAACAAATTCACTTTGTCGACTTTACAGCATTTTACATACTCTATAATGGGCTTTTAGATCTCCCTTCAACTTTTGCTTTATTGTGATTTACTACATAAATTATCTCATGTTTCTATTTTTCAGACATTTGCCATTTCCTTCACCTCCCAAACCACCACCTGGAATGAAAATCCATTTTATTGGATTATAAATGAACAGTCAATTTCTAGTATTGAGTAGTAATACATATTTCGAATTTCGAAGATATCGTATAGAAATTATGTGACAAATTATGTGGGTAGAAATGCGGATCATACTGTAGAACCCATACTCTCACTCATATCTCACATTCCATATTTTAGAATTCTTTCCTTTTAGTATTATGTATGTCAAATTCGTTATAAACCTGATGAAACATCAAAATATGATCTAGAGCTTCAACGGCAGCTAACAAGGAATTTTTACTTAGGGGCGAAACTAGTTATATAAATATTTTAAAAAATATATAAAAATTAAAGTGTGTATATATATAGTTATAAAAGTATTCATGACTTAAAAATTGCACAAATTAAATGAAAAGAAGGAAAAATATATATATTTGGTTTTCTATATCTTTCCCCTCCAAACGTGGGCTTCTAAAAGTAAAACCAGAGAGTTCAAATTAAGGTTTTATTGAAACGTGCACAAGATAATTTTTTACTTTTTAATTTTTAATTTTTTTTTTCAAGTTACACCTATTTATAGAAATGCCATATCATTAGGATTTTACAAAAATTCTTAGGGATCATATGTTATTTTTATTTTATTTTGGGAAAATGTTTTGACCTCCCTTTATAGGTTCGCCCAGCCCTAAGGGGTATAGCGGCGTTGACATAATTTATGAGGTAAATTCTTGAGGTCTCGCTTTCGAACTGCATTCTTGACTTGAATGGTGCGTATGTTGTGGAGCCGATACGTGTTAGAGTCAATATCTTCTTATGCAATAAATTGTATCATTCGGCTGCAAGCTAGCATCATTTTTCATTATCAAAATAAAATATAACCAAGCTTGTCTCCTTTATTTTACAACCCTAATTCTAAACAAATTAATCATCTATTGAGACTTTGATTTTTTCTTTTTTCTTTTTTTTGGACGCTAAGCACAATACCTAATGTGACAGTGACTCAACTAAAATTTTACACAAATGGCATGACAAATCAATCTATGTTTTTTTGGTGAGCTGGTATGCCACACATGCTAATGACCTGATATGCCTAATTCACTCTTGTAAGATGTACTTGCAAAAGCGGGTGAGAGAGCGTAAAAACGATAAAATTTAAGTCACACAGGATGGGAATGGGAGCGACAAAAGCGGGAGTGGGAGTGACACGAAACGTGAAAATAACACCCATTTAAAAGAATTGTATGACTTAATGGATAACCCATTGACTCAAAACTTCATTAAACCCCACTTTAATTACAGGCTATTCCTCTATGTCCTATTTAATGGCTATTGAGGATTGTCTTCAAATTGCCTCTTAATTTTCATATATTCAGTTGTTTTTCTAGAGAAATAATAATAATAATAATAATAATAATAATAATAACAATTAATAATAAAGGTACGTCAAAGATCGTTAATTTTTATCTTCGAATAAGTAACCTCTACTTCAGAATAAAGTAACTTAATTGTTGTGGGAAACTGTCTTACAACTATGTTTTGAAGTCGGGGTATCGCTCGTGGTCGCAATGTAATAGATTCGGACGAATATCGATGTAAACCGATCGGTCCATGAAGATGTGTAACGGTATCGGACTTTTAAAAAAGAGTTATGAACCGACTGATACATCGCGTATCGGCCGATATGACAAATCATGCTTACAACTTTTACCTCCTAAGATAATCGGACAAATTCCTTTTTTCTTTTTCTTTTTCCTTTTCCTTTTCATGGTGGGTAAAAATAAGAAAAAATACATATACATATACATACAATAAGGTCTAGTAGTGGCTAATACACACAATCACAACCCTAAAATGACAGTAGAAAGGAAGTAACAAGATAGCCAACAACCTATAGCACTAATAAACTAATCATAGTGAAAGCGGTATCAAGTAGTAAACTATTAACTTGACAATGATTCTTTTGTTTTTCATATTTTCTTTTTTGTAATATTTTTTTTCATAGCAATAATTAAAATACCCTATAATTCCTTTTCCTTTCCTTCCTAGTTTTTGTGTTCCAAACAAGCCTTAGGGTCCATCAAATCACACACACAAGCAAAAGTACTGGATGGGTAGAGAGTTGGCCACATCCTTTTCATCATATACATACTTGCCATAGAAATTAATCCTTACCACAAGAATATTTCATTTTCTTCGATCTTAATGATCTTAGATGGATACAACTGGATGGTCCATAGCCTCACAAGAATGAAAATGATACAAAGGAATGTATGTCTATACAATATATATATATATAACAAACATAAATAAAAAGTAAAAGCTTTGAAGAAGAAAAGGAGCATATCCAATCAATTAAGAAGGTCATGGTTGGAATGGGGCTGGTTTGATATGCCTAGTCTTGACAAGTTGCTTACCATATTAATTTCCCAATTAAATTGGGGGTTCTAAGGGGACCACTGACATACACTTTTCTTTTCATTCTTAAGATTGATGTGTTTTAATGAAGATAATGGAGTCCATTAAAGTCTACTTTGTTTTTAAGATAAATTGGGCACCACCTCTTCTACAATAGGGTTGGGGGTATTGTATGTAATGGAGTACATATATTAGTGTGACTTGACATTCCATCTGGTCCAAACTCTCAAGTGGGATTTTGAAAATGAACTTCACAGTAGAAATTAGTTAATTTCGGATTCTTAACCAATGTAAGTACTAATCATACACGTATCAACTCTAACTTAACGCACACCACTCAATTGTTATACGAGATTTGAATATCATCTGAACTTGGTCAAAATATTAGTAAGTTGTTTTTACCTGTGAGAAATTGAAAGTTCGATCTTTTACTTTGAAATGTGTGAAAGTATTATTAAATTATAATTTTTTATGACATATAATTACTATGAGTGTGTATATGGTACGGTTTTGTGGATATTTATATATATATAGAGAGAGAGAGAGAGAGATAGTGGGGTAAAATTAGTTAATTTTGGATTCTTAACCATCCTACTAATCATACACGTATCAATTCAACTCAAGTCATTTATCCTATCTTAACTTGGTTTTTGGATCCTTAACCATCCTACTAATCATACACGTATCAATTCAACTCAAGTCATTCATCCTATCTTAACTTGGTTAATATACGCTAAAAACTCTACAACTTATAATTTAATTGAATGATGAATTTTTTACTTTGAAATGTGAAAAAATACCAGTAAGTTACCGGGTATTGGCATTTTGTTGACATGAAATTATGACTTTTGTTGATATATATATATATATATAAGGGGGGGGGGGGGGGGGGGGGGGGGCGAGAGGGATTAGGGGGGATAAATGAGGATCTGCAAGTAGCATTAGTGTCATTTTCAAGCAGAAGGAAGTCTCCACTTATTCATAAAACATGGGCACTAAAAGTTCCTACTATTCCTTTGGAAAAAGGCAAAAGGCATAAAAGAAAGAAGGGTTAAAGGGTGGTCATCTCTGCCTAGCTATATATTTATAGCACAGGTGGCAAGACAAAAACTATGCAACTGGGTACCTTTAATATGTTCAACCTTCTAAAGTATGATTTTCTTTTCGTTTGGGCCATGAAATGATCTCTCTTCCATCACTTTGAGCTTTGAAAGAGTCATGGAGTTGAAAATTGATATATATATATATATATGTATTATATGTTGTTGTCACCAAGAGCATTGCATGACTCTATCATATAGGTCACGAACTCCTCTCGGCCCCCTTTTTTTTTTTTTTTTTTTTGGTTCCTTTCTTACAAATTTTAGTATTTATTAGACTACTAATTCTTCTATACCATTTTATGTTATATATATATTTATTACTTACCAGTGTTGTAGTAATTCATAGTATCTATTTTGAGAACTTGAGTATTTTAAGTTCTCAAAGAAATAAAGTAAGTGTATATATATATATATAAACAAAAATCATATTATTAAACATGATTTTTATTGTTGTTGTCTTCTTAGGATTGAAACAGAGAATAAGAATTTCCTTTAGACTATGTTTGGAATAATGGAAAAGAAAATAAATGATAACATTGGTTAGGAGAGAAAAGAAAGGAAATAAGAAGATAGTAATAAGTGTTAACCATGTATTGTGTTTGGTTGATTAATGGGAAAAAAGAAAGGATAGAGATGAAATAAAATAATACTATTTAATAATTTAATATCATACCCTTTTTCATAGGTTTTATTTTTTATAAAATTATCAAGGATAAGGACAAAATAGAAAAGTTTTATTAAACTTTATATCTCTTTTCCTTTTATTTCCTTTCATTTTTGAAAGATAACAATATCCTCTAAATTTATCTGTTTTCTTTCTTTTTCTTTAATGATTTATACCACAGACAATATAACATCCCTCTCTCCATGACCTTTCTTTTCTTTTCCTTTTTTCTCTCCAACCAAACTAGAATATACATTAGTTTTAGAGGAAATTAAGTAATATTTTCAGATTTTGTACGTTTTTTCTCACTGTATATAATTAACTTTCTAGAAGAAAATTATAGTCAATCTTGCTTAATTAAGGGAACCTTCCTTTTGGAGTAACTTAAACTTCTTCAATGATGCGTATACATATGGCAAGTCTAATTAGTACATTTAATCGGCTGCAATATATATATATATATATATATATATATATATATGTATTGAAAGGTGAGAAAGTAGACTACAACCTTTGGTCTTATATAATTGATTCGTATTAGAATATTATATATAATTTAATTTCTTGTCATCTTAAAAATCAGCGGACATTAAAATATACAATTGAAGTGGGAGAGAAGCTTAAGCTTGTTTTTGCATGTCATTGAATTTGAGTGAATGTACACACACACACATATATATGTATGTATGAGTTATATATAAACTTTTATGCATTTACATCTAGAATGAATTGGGATATATGCTTTAATTGGTACTCACAGACATGCCTCCACCGAGGATCAAATTCCTAACTTCCTTTTAAGGAATAGGAGCCTGGTACCGCTCAACCACTGACCTATTGACTTTAACATACACGTATATAACTTATATATTTGTATGCATAACGAGAGATCGATGTTTAATTTTTCTTGATGACAAATTTCAATTTTAAGCGGTGCATTTCGTGTTAGTCCTTAGAACGAGTGACTTCCATTGAAAAGGTCAACCCACTAAAGGACCAATGCACCGATTCCACCACCACTTTAGCCTCATTGTAGATTGTGTTGGGGAGAAGAGATCTCTTATGGGGAGCTCTTACATAGGGAAGGGTTAACCATACTCACACCCCATGTAGGGTGAAGAGATAGGGAAATCAAATTGAGGGTAGGACAAGTAGCATAGCCTTAAAAAAAAAAAAAAAAACTAAAAACGATAGGAGATATGCCGGACCGGTAGGTCAATCACTAATTGCGTCAATTTTATGTTAACTTTATTCAAATTTTTGCGTATATGCCAATTAATGATTACTCGGGACCAGTAATCGAATTGATCCAGAGACATACACTAATTTCTCCTTTATATGATCATGCCAATATATATATATATATATATATATATATATATATATATATATATTATTATGTTTATGGAAGTACATGGCTTATTATTTGGGAAGTATGAGTATATGCCCTATTAACCCATTACCCATATTTGACTAGTAGTGATGATGAAAGGTTTGCAGGTACCTTTTTTTGGTTGAACTAGGCAGAGGTCCACTTGAGGATTCCTTCCCACTATGGATGCCTTTTGGCACCCTCTCCACCCCTAAAAGAGGGAGCTTCCAAAATTATGGAACATATTTTGATCAAAACTCAAACCTTCACTAAAGCATTTATGGCAATCTAAGTAGTACAAAGTGGCTAGGGTTTCAATAGGGGCCAAAAGTGAACCATTAAGTGTACTTTTTCATGATTGTTCATTTTGAAATGGAATTTCCAATTTAAAAAGGGTTAGGGCCTTCTTCTTACATCACCATGTACACAAGTCTAAGCGCGCCACATGTCACGATGATAATGGCCACTTTGGCAAAATGACACATAAACATGTGTAAACATGCAGGCCATGTGAATTTTTCAGAGCAATCTTGTTTGTTGATCTTGATTAAGAAAGCTTTAAGCCAACCCAACCACTTGAAAGAACTTGTCTCCTTTCAATTTTCATTTTAAGCATTTGATGTTTAGCCCTGTGCACCTTAAACATATTTAATATTCCAAACTATAAAATTATGCAAATTTTCTTCTCTATTTATCATGCAAAATCAAGGCATGTTGGGAACATGTGTACCACTAATAACAGTGCTTGATACACTTTATTTACTCAATTCTTCTTTGGAAATCATTGTTAGTTAATAAACTATGCATATATTACCAAAGTCTCTAACTTAAAGTAACCACATATCCTTCGAATTCTTCGAATTCGAAAGATGCAGAATGATGGGCATGTGAGAAGGGAATGTGGGTCCGACAACATGATATCAGTGATGGGGCCTACACCCTCAGAATTGCTCCCTCAGAATCCTCCGAATTCAAATAATATAGGTTTATTTGTAACTTTATGGTATTTTTTTACATTTTAAGCTCGAAGGTTGAGTTTGAGTGTTCAAGTCACCGGTAAAATAAAAAATAAATTAAGGACATTATAACGAAGAGAAAGTAGTTAAAGATAGGGATGCCAGCCAGCCACCTGCAAATTATGTTTAGTAGTCTGGAAAAATGGGTTCAAAGGTATGTTTTGGCAGCCTAGGTGAGTGTTATAAATGGTTGTAGCTGAATGTGAGAGACGATGGCCCAGGGACTTGCATTTTCATCAGCTGGAACTGGTACCAATCATTGGGTCCACATAATAAATACAAAACAAACAAATTATGACCAAGAGAGTTGGCTAAGAGTTGGCAAAATGAGTACCTATGACTTCTGTTACCACTCCTATGTTGATGACTAGAATGACCAGTTACTGGTTAATAGGGCCTGGCTTTTTATAGACTCTAGGCCCAATCATTTTGCCTATAAAAAGGTTCAAACACCTTTGCGGCTCTCTTGGCCCTTTAAGGACGGCCTAATCTTTAGCCCAAAATGATACTGCAGTATAGGGGTTCTATTGTTTTAACTGTATGCAAGTCAAATCCTAACTAGTTAACAACTTAACACAGTGGTCCTCTGCTAATCCTAACTAGGTTTGGTTAAAAGTTCTCAATATCAAATCATTCCAGAAAAAGATAAAAAGATGATGCTAAAATTTTACTGTAATATATCTTTTCATAGGCCTGTAGGAGTGCCCCTCTAAGAGTGTAAAGTGGGCTGGATGACCTGGGCCAGCCCAAGAAGTTCGGGCTCGAAGAAGCCCGAAAGTTGTCACTTTCATTGCAAACATGAAATCCTACTTTTGTATCTATTATGCTGCAAAACATACAAGGTGGATGATGGTATCAACATTCAAAGTGCCAATCAGTTTTCTCATGTGTTAAGGATGTAAAATGGGCTGGATGATTTGGGCCAGCCCAAAATGTTTGGGCTCGAAGAAGCCCTAAAGATGTCACTTTCATTGTATACATGATGAAATCCTACTTTTGTAGCTATGCTGCAAGCCTGCAAACACCCAAGATGATGAGAATTTTCTTCTCATGTTCACATTCTAGACAAAATCATTACAACCAGCAAGCTTCTAAGAGCATATCAGGGTGCACAAGTCCTTGATCCTTGTTTGTGAAATGTCAGTGTAGGGGAAAATCCTGAACTTGTCAGTACCGGTACAAGTCAAAGTGAGACGACCAACGGTTGCCATGGTCTGCACATACCATACAAGTATAATTAGCATGGATATTCAAATTTATAATCACATCTCAGCTGCATAACAATGTTTATACATATAAAACATAGTATAGATAACAATAATGTGGAAATTAATGTGAGCTAGGAATAACTACCATATATGATAAGACAAAGAACTTGCCTAGAGAATCTGCTGCTAAAGATCATTTCTCATATTAAAAAAAAAAAAAGAAAAGAAAAAGGTACAGAATAGGGAATATAGCCTACTCAGTGCAACTAAAACATAAAAACAACTGTCAATTTACATAGACAGTGAAGATTAGCATTTGGTACTTAGTATAAACTTTGTTCATATGTCACAAGCTTCAGGCAAATGTCAATCTGTGTTAACCTAATGCTTTGATTGCTGACAATGAGTCAAAAAAGAAAAGTTAATATGCTACAATAGTCAGCCACCTCAACTCCAACCTGCAATAAATTTCAATTTTCTTTCATTTTAGCTACCAAATGAAGCATATAGCAATTTTCTTTTTAAAAAAATTAAATCAAGGGCTTCCTCCACCATTCTGTTAAGTGAGGACAGAAGCATATACTTTAGTCACTCTTAAACATTTGAAGCTACCGTTGGAAGTATATACTTCTGGTCACTCTTACACATTTGAAGCTACCATTGTCATGTCCAAAATAAAAAGAAGCCATTGTTGTGTACTTGTATGCCCAGAGAACTTTACCAAGAACAATAAGGTGGAAGTTCCTTTTATTCTATTTTCTCTTGCTACCTCTTTCATAACTTTTTTTTACAGAAATATTATTTTTTCTCAGATGTCAAGTTAAAGTGCCAAATCAATACATACCTCACAATGAATTGGTTTGTCATTGCAGCTCCAACATTTGGAGGGAACACAGTCAATATATTGACACCAGCGACAGTACTTGCTCACATTTATGCCATGTACAACGGCTATAATACCACCTGCAAAACTGCACAAGAGGACACTGTTAGGGACAAACTGATAAATAGCAGAAAGATTATTGTATAAACAAAACGTGAACTCACATCAGACTGAAGAGAACAAGAGAAACACTCCTCATCAAAGGCTTATCCAGCTTCTGTCTCAGTTTGACTTTGGGGGAATCTTCGACATCATAATCAAATAAACCTCCTTTGTTTTTACCCATTTGCCCAAGCTGAGGACTGAACAGGAGCACAAATCCAAGAAGGAATCCTGATATAAATCCTCCAATATTTGAAAAATTGTTGATATAAGGCATCAGACCAAGGGCAAGATTGATTGTGAAGATAAAGAAAAAAGCCAGAAGAGCTGAAAACTGCAATCAAACAAAGGAGATATTAACAGAAAAGTTAAACAGCACGGCAAATAAAGAGAGAAATCTGAGAAAATAAAAGGATGAAGGACCTTTTTGCTGTAAAAGTTCCAGTATTGGATAAGGCCTGAAACCATGGCACCAAGCAACCCAAATAGAGCACCAGAGGAAGAAACTGATGGTCGGTCTTGGACAAATAGTGCAGCCACCACACCACCGAAAGCAGCAGAGAGTATGTAGATAATTCCTATCCTTGCTGCAAACAGTGAATTAAAAACAAAGAAGGTAAACAATTGTCTGAAAAGAATTAGAGTATCTACCATTTATAATTTTTAACTCAAAATAAACTTAAAAGGAAACAAATATTACATGGTCCAAACTCTTGCTCTAAGTGAACTCCAATAAAAATAATGCTGGAGAGGTTGATGAGAAGGTGGACAACCCCAGCATGCAACCATGGATATGTAAAAACACGCCAAGTTTGGTGATGTTTTGTCAAGAGCGTTTTTCGAAGAGCCCCCATTTCATCCAGCCTGCAGCAGCAAGAATAAATTACCAATTAGTGGCAACCAAAACATATACAATTTAGAATATCTAACAAGGAATAGAAACGCTGCTTTTAGTTTTAGGGTGTTAACTGCTTGAAATATTTTCAGCACAATAAATTTTGCACTAAATCAACAGATGGCGGATAATGCCGTTCAGCTGCAGTATAAAAATGACATGATTCTGAAGAAGAAATTGTTTTGGTTTTCAAGAAATATGTCCCCATTCTGCAATCCACGTACACAATCTGTGTCTTACAAGCAGGTTCATGCATTCTCATATACATGGCAAAATTCAGATGAGAATCACCATCATAAGAGTCTATTTGATGTAGTCAATTCACACAGATGAATCCAGAGACTATATTCTTATAATTGGGAAAAGCGGCAAGAATTATGCTTTGTTTACATCAAAGGAAAAAAATACAGTAACAAAGTTTTCTACAACAAAAATCAGCATAAAAGAACTGAATTATTACAATCTGTGGTTGGCTGTGGAACTCGGAAACGTCAGTGATTAGGTTAGCAGTGGAAATGACTATAATAATATTGACAATTCTCTTAGGCTAAGTTGGAGCATATATAGGTGCAGACCCCTGATGAACTTGGAAACAATTGAAAGAAGAATTCAAAGAAATCAAGTGTGTTTAGTTTACCAAGGGGGCATCTGTTTTATGCACCAGAAATCATTCCTAGATGGCATATTCATGTTCATTGTATCATTTGGTCGTCATTAGAAAAACTTATTTTGAGTGTACATCACAGTAGCTAAGGCTTTTTTCATTGGAAAAGTCTCTCAACTATGTCATGTTCAGTGTTAGTACGGAATAAATTATTCCGTGTATAACTGAACAGAATCACAGAAGTTTTCACCTCTTTCCACTAGAATGAAAGAGAAGGAAACACTCTACTATGTCAATTTTTCTAGGAGATTTTCTATCACACACATATGGAGCCAAAAAGGAAGTTCAGAATCGATTGAATAAGTCATACGCTGACAGCCAAATCTATATCAGTAGCTCTGTTTGGTTCCTGAACATGGAGGAAAAAAAGAAAAAGAAAACGTCGAATATTACAAATTGTTTGACTTGTAGCTCAATCAAATTGAAAGGAAAAAAAAAAAATTCCAAGATTCTGTTTAAAAATTAGGAATCTAGAGTGAATCAAAATTTTGACTCTTACAGGTTGATTCAAAATATATAAAAATTCAAATAAGCAATGCGAAAGATTCCAACTTTTCTTCTCTTTTCCTTAATCTTGGAAACAGAAAGGGAAAAGAAAAAAGACAAAAAAAGAAGAAACATAAGGATTACAAGGAAATAACTACAAAACATATAAATTCTTTAGAAATTATGAAAATATTAATTGAAACACACAATTACCGGAAATGAAATAAACTTTTTAATCCTCTTCCTCAGGTTTTCCCAGCAACCAAATGATTTAAACTAAAAATCCCCAATATATCAGAGCAGCAACTAACAAAAAGGAAAAAAAAATTTGAAAAACAACAACCAAAAATCGAAGATTCACAACAGAAATTGTTGGGTTTCTGGATATAGTTGTAACCCAAAGGAAGCAGGAGAAATAAACCAAAAAGCATTTAAAAGGTAAAATTTTCAGAAACAAAATCCATAACAGTTAATATCAATTAAAGCACACAATTAACACAATCAAATAAATTTTCCTCAGTTTTTCCCAGTAACCAATGAAATGTAAGTTTGAAACCACATAAATTGTTCTGGAAGTTCTAATCAACACATTACCAAAACTGTGCAATTTCTTCCATCAAATTTTCCCAAAACAAATTAGAAATAAAATTAAACCACAAGCTTCTCAATAATCACAAGAGCAATTAATTTAATGGATCAAAACTGAAGTTTAATCAACAAATATCAATACAAATGCAAAGAAATTTGATTGAAGAAAAACTAATCTGGGTAAACTTATAGCAAGAAATGAACAAGAAATTGTTTCATGTGTACATGTCACATAAACAGGAACAATAAAATATGACAACAGCCAAATAAACCCTAATTTTAAGAAGGTTGAACTTCTGATCTTAGGTTTTCTCATTTATTGGAACACTAGCCAACAAGAACCTCCCCTTTAACAAACCCTAATTTTATATCACAGGAAGACAAAAACTATAAAATTTTATGTTCCTTTCTCATCTGTTTTCTAAGCAACCAAACAGTGGAAAATGCAAGAGACCCCCTAATTTTGTATCTCAGAGATACAAAACTATAAAATTTTATGTTCCTTCCTTTCTCCTCTGTTTTCTAAGCAGCCAAACAGTAGAAAATGTAAGAAACCCCCTAATTTTATATCACAAACAGTAAAAACTAATATTTTATGCTCCTTCCTTTCTCCTCTGTTTACTAAGCAACCAAACAGTGAAAAATGTAAGAAACCCATGTCAAATTTCATGCCAAGCTAAACAAATGCAAACAAAGATTTCTTAAGAACACCAAATCCACATAAACACAATAAAGAACTTACAGTTTCCTCTGCTTTCTCATCAACCAAACAGAGGGAAAATGCAAGAAACCCACCCAGACGTCAAACCTTACAGTTGCAACACAATTATGAGAGTGAAATATCAAATTATAAGAACAGGTAAACCAAACACAGATGGAGAAATAAAGAAAAGAAGATAAAGTGAAATCAGTGAAATATCGAAGAACTAGAACAAGAAAATTAAACCCAGATAGAGAAATCAAGTAGAGAAGAGAAAACAGACTCACGCTGAAGCAGAGGGACCGAGAAGAGGGTTCTCGGAGAGAGGCTGAAACGACAACCTTCCTAGTGGACTCAACGCGCACTCGCCGTGAGAGTTCTGCCAACAATCGTTGACGATCATGGTGGCTGCGAAAGCCAGCAGGTGAAGCATCACGAAGAGCGAGATGACCCAGGTATTCTCTCTCTTCTGCGAGAGGGGTCCGAAGAAGGGAACCCTCTGACCTTTGAGTGAATCATCGGCGCAATCGACGGAGAATCTTGGCTGTTGAGGCTTGATTTCGATCTGCGTCTGGTCTTTGGGGGTCACTGGCGCCATTGATTTTGCAAGAGAAATGCCAGTGGGAGTTGGCCAGAAAGATGAGCTTTCGCAGTAGAGAGAGAGAGTTCTAGAGAGAGAGAGAGAGAGAGGGGTCTAATGGAATGAAGCTGGCGCTTTGAGGTATATAAGGGTATCTGTGTAAGAAAATAGAGAGAGAGTCTCTCTCTAGAACAGTTGGGCTTGGGGAAGATATTTTCTCTCTCTAGAAACAGTTAGATTTGGCGGGAAAGCTGTTAACCTGTACTTCTAGTCTACTAGTACCCAATACCGATGTAGTACACGTTGTTTTAGTTGGAGGAAAAAGAAAATTTTAAAGGGATGTTAATATGTATTTGGTTAATTTGTGTAAATTTTGGAAAAATATATTGTATGATTTTTTATATTTGAGTGGAAAACAAAATTAAAAAAAAATGAGTTGGAATTAAAAATGGTGGAGGAACTTAAACCGCCGTGGGAAAATAATGCCAGAGTTGTTTGCTAATTTAACCTAGAACCGATGCCGAAAAGAGGGAGGAAAGATCCGGCCTCAAACTCACCTTGTTACGGTCTCTAAGCACAAGTACATGAGATTTTTATCGTTTCAATATCTGATTTGACCTTATGACCTCTAAATCTAAGTTGCAATGAAACAATTTTAAAGTTAGTTCTTATTGAGAAAAAATAACAAAAAAAAGAAAACATAAATGTATAAATTTACCTGAGTAAGTTAAAATTAAGATATCTCTTAATGTTATGCATGACATAGTGTTCTATGTGCCTGAATCAATCACATAAAAGTATACATAACATCCAAATCACAAATACATCATAACACATTGAATTTAACTAACAAAGCTGCTATATTATTACCATTTTATTAAGTGTGTGGAGTTCTCGCGAAGAAAAAAGAAAAAAATATTTACTTCATTCCAATTAAGACTTGACCTTTGGAAAGTTGAAAGGATTTCTTCAATTTATTTTGTTTTTTTAAAAAATCAAAATAGAACGAAAAGAAAAATCTAATTAAATCCACTCAAACATGCAAATAAACATGATGATTCTTAATGAGAAATTTTTACATCAAATAAGATACTTAATAAAATTGATACATTTATTTGCATGTCATGTTATGATTCGCCAAAACCATGTTACAATTTCTCTTCTTCGAGATGCATCCTCAGTTGTTTTCCAAAACCACAATTGTTTTAAACCTTTTTAAACTCAATTTTCAAAGAAAACTTTCAAAATATTTTGAAATTTTCTCTCTATTCTCAAGAAATTAAACCAAACTAGTGTTATCACTCTTCTGTTTGGAGCTATTATTATAGCACACAATGGTGCAATGTGTGAATGAAGTTACCTTTATGCCTTTCGGCCCTTTCCTACATGTGAAAGCTCATATAGATATATGTATATTACACCCACACACACACACACAACAACATAAAGCTTGTTCCAAGGCTGCCTTTTTCATGACCATGTTGAATAAAATTGTAGCCATTCTGTTCCAAATGATCAAACCTTCAAAACTTACTTGATTAATTTTTTATTTTATTTTTTGATAAGTATATAATTAATTATTTTGATGGGAAGGATACTTTTCCACTTTTCTAAAGAAATTAAAGCGAGGAAAGAGAGAAACATAGAAATAGAATTGCTTTACCCTCAAAGCTCAACAAAGAATCCACCTTACATATTCCCAAACTATTATAACATCACCTCATTCCAACAATGTCCTCACCTTACCCCCTCTTCTTCCCCGGGATTCCATCACTGGCCGGTTGGTGACGATGAATGACACTGTCCGTGAAGACCTGATCGAAAGCAGGGAAGATGACAACAACTACTATCTAGCAGATGATGACACCGATGGATCCCATTTCATATATGCTATCAATATGATCTTAAGCGGCACTGCACGCCTCAATGTTCTCTTACCTACTGCCACCATCCTTGCCTTCACCATTTTCGCTCCTCTGCTAACTAATGATGGCAAATGTGATACCTTGAGCCGCTGGCTGATGGGTTTCTTTCTGGTCTTTTCAGCTGCCTCTTGCGTCTTCTTTTCCGTCACTGATAGCTTTCGAACAGCCACAGGAAGGTTGTACTATGGTGTGGCGACATTCAATGGGATATGGACTTTTAATGGAGGCCGGAAGAAACCATGCGTGCCATCTGATTACAGGCTGCGATGGGCTGATCTCTTCCATACATCACTTTCGTTAATCGCTTTCCTCACTTTTGCAGCTTCTCATACTGATGTCCTGGAATGCTATTATCGGGCCGTGCCCAGAAAGGTCATCAATTCTGCTCCTCTGGTGGTTGGGTTTGTGATAAGTTTTCTCTTTGTAATGTTTCCTTCCAGGAGAAGAGGAATTGGATATCCTTTCCTGCTGCAGCGGGATGCTTTGTACTGCAGAAATTGAAAGACATTTTGTTTCCATCAAATACAAACCAGAAAATTGTTTCTTTCCCTCTTCCTGTATACGAATACTGCAGAAATTGAAAGACATTTTGTTTCCATCAAATACAAACCAGAAAATAGTTTCTTTCCCTCTTCCTTTCTACGAATGTTAAGACAAATACAACAAAAATCAGCTACTGATGACAAAGAACAGCATTATATCGTTTCAAAGTTATATCACAGGGTGTTAAACAATCAACATAACACATTTCATCATGTTTTACGGGTTTCAATTCAACACTATTATCATCTATTAGGGTGCCAATAGGATCAAAATTCTGTTGGTTTAACTTTCATATAGTTGCATATATGTATATATGTGTATGTATGTATATATGTAGCATTAACAAAACATATAAATTAGATTTATAGTAAAGGCTAAAGCAGATCACAGCAGAAACTTGGGGATTGGAAAAAAAGAAGCAAAGAAAGCTAATTTTGCATGCTATGTGAATTGTGAATCAGAAACAAACATAATAAGCACATTTGAAACCAAGTCATATGGGTGTGATACATCATTGATACACATGAACCATTCATCATGAGAGAGAGAGAGAAACAAACAAACAAACAAAAAAACACTACAGGGAATGAAAATAATACCATTATCGTACCGGTAAATGGGTTGAACCAAGGCCATAATTTGACAAAATCCATCCTTCTGCTTGTCAAAAGTAGCATCTAAAGATGAATCACTAGCCAATTTGGCTTCAAAGCATCACTAACTGCAACAAAAACAGAAAATTCTGAATAATCTACCATCCTTTCAAATGGAAGTATTCAAAGCATCACTAGCCAATTTGGCTTCAAAGCATCACTAACTGCAACAAAAACAGAAAATTCTGAATAATCTACCATCCTTTCAAATGGAAGTATACAGACACTTTAAATGGCATCGAAAGTCTGCCTGAAGTGGGTTATACCCAGCTCAGTGCAAATAGAACTTTGCCAATCACACCCCATCTATTGATAGCTCTTTCCCGGTGGCATTAAGGGAACCTTCTTTCTAATAATACCAGGTTTGTGAACCAATTAGTCCCATAATTTTTCTCGAACCAGTCCTCTCAATAGATAAATAAGTAAAATAGTTAGAAATGCTACCGAGAGAATAACTGAAGGCAGGATGACCATAAAACTCACACAAATTTCCATTTACAAGCACAAAAGAAAAGAAGTAAGTTTTACTTATTAATCTGAGATCCTTTCTAATGGAAAATAATAATTACCTCTAAAAATCGGAAAAGATGGTATAGATGAACCAGATTTTTGATATTTCAAATGCTTGATTAGCAGTGGAACTTTCTCTTCTTGTCAATATGTAGGTTGTTCTAATCAGTAGCACCAACACTGTAATCAGATGTAAGAGAAAGATACTTATAACACAATAATGACTTCTAGTTTGAATGCAGCCTATCTACAGTTGGCATATGAGACCATTTATTTCTCAAGGGTATTGAAACACTAGAATAGGTGTCCCTTCATCACTTATGATATGGGTACCCAAATTTTTGTTCTTTTAACTTATCAGGTGCCAAATCCAGGATTGGCACTTAAAATAATCAACAAACTAGTATAACAAACACCATGATATGAAAAAATCTACTTCACTATAGGCAAATTTAACTAGTTATACTACATAAAATTTCTAAGCTAACATTATGCAAAAATGTCACCCACATACAAGCTCCTTCCTGAACTCAGGGCAAGAATTCGTAAAATATTAGAGAAACATGCAGTGTTCTTAAGTGATGCAAGATTCAAACAACTGATGGGACTGAAAGCTGAAATAAACTGGCTCACACTTCATGATTAAGATCTCATGAATTAAACATGGGATTATAAATACAAAAGATCAAATAATTTATAAATTTGTGAAGTAGCAAAACGTATGTTACATGGACTCTTTAACAGTATGTGAAATACCCATGTCGGACATAGTAGTACATTTGGTTGGACATGAAACCAAAAATCATATTCAATAATTCATTTTAATCAATTATTGCCTTAAAATGAGCTAAATGCCTATTTTGAACACCTGGACACATATCTACCAAAAAAAAAAAAACCCGTGTCTAAGTAACATAGGGCATGACTCCTAATTACACAAGTCTGTCTAGCTACTAAATAAGACATACAGATACTGTCTTAAAGAATCAAGATGAGAAGAAATAATGTTATCACAAAAAAAGCTAAAAACTTCTGCAAAATAACATGATACAGCATAACTAGCTGTGTGGATAGAAAAAACAGAGGGTATCCAACAGTGGAGAAGTGACCTGGGGACAAAAATTGATAAAAGCAGGAGTGACCTTGAAGTGACACCAAATCCCCCTCCACTGAAACAGCACAGCTACAATACATATTCCATCCTTTAACAAGAACACAAGTATGCATAGAATAAAAACAATGATTGAATAAATTCCTTCTCAAAGTTAAGTTCACATGGAAGTTGTATAATAAACAAATATTGGATATCAAAACCAAGAAAATTTCATGCAGCTTCAATTAGTGAAATAATAATTATAGGCTCACAAGCAGGAGTAGTTTTGATGTTATAGATCACCAAACAGAACTATCAAGCAAAGGATCATTTAACATGGCTGAACATCAGAAATTCTGAATAGGAACATATCATTTGGGCAATTAACAGAACAGATTCAAATTAGACCCTAATTCCTTTTTGAGGTAACATAAAGAAATTGAATGCTGACTTGGTGTCTATGTTTAGCTCCTTTAAAGTAGAGAAAGGTGTGGCGATTCCCGTTTTCTGATATATTGCATCCTAGGTAGTAGATAGGTGTATGCATAATTCCATCTTTGAGTAGCAAAACTTGGGTATGCTAAATTGTATCTGATGAGTTACCGTTAGATGCTTTCGAGTCAAGCGTGTACCACCCACCAAAATCTACCACTAGGAGTACAGCTAGGGAGATCTCAGCTCTGACATGCCACATTGCAACAGGGTCTGTAAAAGAATGCTTCAAGTTTAACATAATTTGACAATCCAGATTCTAAATCATAAGCTGCCGTAGTATGCAGTAGCTTCTTTTCCTGCTAGTAGTTCAATCAAAAAGTATTGTGCCAGACGCCACATGAATTGGAACAAATATTTGACATCCAAGGAATAAGTGCTTTAAAACATGTTTCTCCATATGAATACTGATCTTATTGTCTCCTAAAGAATTGTTACAATGACAATATAACTGTCTGTCAAGAGTGGTTTTCCTTATGAAAGAGCAAAGCAAGAAGAAAACAAATTGTTATGACAAACGCAGTGAGCCCAAGAACAAATCATGAAACACGATAGAAAAATAAGCACAACACAAACAAAGAACATAAATATTTAGCGTGGTTCGACATAAGTTGTGTCTACATCCACGGTGTAGATCTGGCAAAAGATTTAACCACGCGAAAATCAGGAGATTACAAGTTTCAGGCACCCCAAACCCTAGCTCTCGCTCTCACTTTCACTCTCTATTCTGCGATTTTAAGTCTCTCAATGTCCCACTCCAAACCCTAAACGCCCTTATATATCGGGCTACAAGATATTACTAAACAGGATCCACAACCCGCAAGAAAAAAAAATGGGTCAAAAATTTCCTCAGGTCGCCAAGTCGAAAATAGGTCGCAACTCAACCCGGAACCAACTTCGGGACACAACATCACAAAAATTATTTCTCTGGTCCATGCAACAAAGAAGATGAGATAAAATAGGGTAATTAAAGTATTTCACATAAATACTCCCTGGATTGATTCGATGATATGAGTATTGTTCTTATGAATTACATGGACTTCATCAAAACATTAAATTAAACTCAACAGAATGCTGTCCCAGCTGCTAGGTTTCCGTGGTACGTTCATTTTACACTTTCTTGGTTTTCACCCCTATCATTTGGATTTAGATACTTGAAATAAATAATTAAAATCCCAGAACTTCACAAGAAATCAACATCATATGACTGACTACAACAAATTTCTAAAAGTTTGAAAAGGTAACATACTTTGCTGCAGGAAAACCATTTTAATCACAAAAGATAGCTAATAGTTAGAGCAAGCGTTCCTGAGAACACACAGTGCAAAAGGAACCTTGCGCTGCGGAAATGAATGATAAGTTCTTTGAATTTATAAATTATGAAGAATCTCCAAGAGAGTACAATACAATTTTTTTACAAAATCATATAGGCTCTTTCAGCATGTAGAGTTACAAACAAGCCTGCTTAATTGACACATTGCATGCTACTCAACCTAACAAAACTCTAAATTGTGACTATCTAGGACCACACATCCATGACATGACAAGCTAAAATTCCATTCTCTATTGCCCTTGCATAAAGATCAAGAATACAAACTGAAAGTGGCCTTCTGCATTTGTAGTTCCAGAAATTCTACCCTATCTATCATCCACTAAAGTAGCAATTCTAATATCGTTTTGAACCTGGTCACCAACCCCATGTACTATGCAACAAAGCTACAACAACATGAGTACTAGCCTATCCACCATCTAATGAAAGTTCGACACCTCTCTAAAATTTATGCAACATCTCTCTCTCTCTAGCAAATCTCTATCCTTCTAAAAATGACTCAAGGCCCCGGCACTTTTCATCACCAAGCTATCAAGATTTATCAATATGCATAACACTAGCAGCATCCAGAGATTTCGAGATTTATCACAAGCAGTTGGCATCCAGAAATTACAAGTATCCTTAGAGATGGGAAGTGGATAGATAACTGTCGCTCATTGAGGGTAACCAACTGACATTTTGCATATTTCATAGTCTCTTTTCATTGACCATTTTTAAGAACACTTCAGTCTTCAGGTATATTTCTATATTCAAGTGGTGCCCAAAATGCATGTGAAATGGGGTGAAGATGATGAGAGAGATGAGTTTCTATATCAGTTGGTCGCCAAAATGCAAGTGAAATGGGATCAAGATGGTTGACAAACGTGGTTCCAGTTCAAGGAATTTTTGGATGTCAGAATTATATTATATCAAGAACTTATTGATTCCAAGCCAATCAATCTATATGATAGTTCTCAGGCTGAAAAATTCCCCCTACCATGCTGGTGTTATTAAGACAGCTGTTGTGTAACTGTATTTATGCCTGTTTCAGTTTATGATTCTACAATGGCAAAGGCCTTAGCTTTGAGGAAAGCGCTTGACTTGGATTATCAACACAAGTTATTACCAAAAGATATTCCCCCTCAAGGAAGATGAGAAGGCCAGTAGATATCCAAAATGTGACCGTTCATGCCTTAAATACCAGAGTTTTTGGCTTATAAGTGGCTGCTCTGTTTCTGCTAGTAGTTTTGTGTTCTGGTAGATGAATTGGGTTTTGTTTTGAGCTGTGGTTGATCCCTACTACAGTTAGTTTGTTGAGTTTAGGTTTTTGGATGCTTTGGTGTTTGCCTTGTAGTGTGTTTTGTCTTTGTTCCAGGAGAGATGCCTCCTTGGCTTTTGTACATAATTTTTCCGTCTTAGCTAGTCATTTGGCTTTTGTACATTATTTATACTGTTGGGGACCAAAGAATCTGCGTAAAGTGTAACTGTATTAATCAGTAAATCAATATCTTGTTATCAGCTCTTGTTGTTTGTGTTATGAGACTTTTAATCAGGGTTCTATTTTCATTTCCACATTACTTCTTTAACCTTCATGGTCCCATTTTGCTGAAATTTTGTGGAAGGGAAGGAAAGGAAATTCATATCACATCATACAAACACAATGAACAGAATTCAAATGAACAGCTATGGAAACTCCTAATCACAAACCAACAGGGAAAAAGTTCAGCAAACTTCAATTAGAATTGATCACAGATGGTTTTGTGCTCTTCTGAGACATATTCAAGTATTCCTTATATATATATATATTATATCACTGACAGACTTGAGAGGCGAATTCCTATTTGACCTATTAAGAACCTTTTTGAGCATGCTATACCATTTGACTTTTATCTCACTGCTTTTGGCTTATTAAACCACATGAATTATAGGTCAGAGTGGTATCTGATATTCTTGAATACTTCAGCTTCAATCCTTATCTGTTTGTTTGTAATTCCAGAGTTGATACAAACTAGCAGGCAGCAAAGTCCCTGTTTATCTCAGTTTGTATTTTCATGCTTATCTCAATTTTTATACAAAGACCCACCTACCAACAAATGTCCCTGTTTATCATAATTTGTATCTTCATGCTTATCTCTGTTAAATTAAAGTCATCAATCTGCTCTCGCTGTTTAGCTGAGAACTACCTATGGTCAATTATAATTCAGAAAACAATGTCGCTCAAATGAATAACCAAACAACAATGCATTTGAACTAAGAAAATAAAAAAGAAATGACGTAATCTAAATTACCTTAGAATTTAAACACCAATTGCAAGATAAAAACAGTAGCAAGATCATGAAATTAAAGGAGTTTGTAACACATGAAAAGAGTACAATACTGCTAATTAACAAGGCAGAGAGTTCTCATTGAATTGGCCACCGCTTGAATTGTTCAGAGTAAATTTTTTTCTTCATCTCCTCCAAGTCATTAAGCAACAAAAGAGCACGCTCATTTGCATATGCATATAACAGCTCATGTTCCGATGCTAAAGATGAAATCTCACGAAAATTACGACACAAATGACTATAACGCTTTCCAGCAGACTTCTTAGGACAAACATTGGCTTCAATTCCATGATAATTAGAGATAGTCCTTGCCTTTGCATCTCTTGTCCATCGTTTCATGATATATTGGGGTGGAATCCTTTTTATATTCTTCTTATCCAGCACTTTCAACGCATGAGCACATAAAATTCCAATAAAAGTGAACTTCATGCAACTACAAGTGACTGTTTGTGTTGATGCTTCAAATTTAACCACATGCTCTTCAGATTTTCCAACACAAGATACTTTATATTCAACTTTTGTCCCCTCCTTACCCACTTTATATATATTGTAATCGCCCCACCTCATGTACTCTTTCTGAAACAATTCAAAAACTTCTGGAGTATAAATTTCTGCACCATGACGTAACATCTCCGCACTAATCAATAGCGTAGGCATAGTTTGCATCATCTTCAAATCTGCAAGTAGTTCTTCATATCGCCTATCATTCAAAACCCTCTCATAATGCTCACAGAAATGCAACAGATCATGCTTCAGCTTCAAGTAATTCTTTAACACATTGTTCATAATTTCACTACATTGGGTAGATGTCATGTCCGCGGTGAAAGTGTGTCGTCCATAAACCATTGCCCATTTTTCTCTTACTTCAAATAACTCTTTCAACCATGCATTCTCTTTGAGACTATATTTTTCTAACATACTATTCCAAGCCAATAACCACTTATCTTCATCTTCATCTTCATAATCGAACAAACAGTTGCCAAATTCATGAACAAATTGTTCTGATCCATGAAAGACATGACTTAAATTCTTAGCAGCAGTTTGATAAATATGGCAAACAGATAGTCGATGTTGAGATTCAAAAAAGACATCTGATATTGCTTTTTCCATTGCAACGGATTGGTCTGAGAGAATCGTCTTAGGCTGCTTTCCAGACATTGCACCAAGGAAAGTCTCAAACAACCACCTAAATGATTCTGTGGTTTCATCATAAAGTAAAGCTGCACCAAACACAACTCCTTTCTTATGATGATTTACCCCAACGAATGGTGCAAAAGGTCGACCATATTCATTTGTCCGATAAGTAGTGTCAAAGCACACAACATCTCCAAAGAGGCCATAGTCACTAACTGAACGTGCATCAGCCCAAAAAATATTAGTTATCATGTCATCCTCATCGAGCTGTATTGAATAAAAAAATGATGAATCATTCACTTGCATATTGTGAAAATATTCCAATATAGCTCCAGCATCTCCTTTCTCCATTGCCATCTTCCGCTTTCTATGTATGTAATTTGGGAAATCCTCATATAGAAAACCAACATGCTCGCTCCCCCCAACTTCTCTGCTCATCAACTCCATAGTTTCTCTTATTGGTAATCCCGACCGGTGTGCATCTTCAGCATGTGCTTTTTGAGCCTTAGAAATACTTCGATTAACTCTCAGCATATTTTCCGTGGGAGCTCTTCTAATTAATTCATGATTATGGCTTTTTTCCAATGACACGACCTTGAATTTACCATTCTTTTGAAGTAGGCATGTCATATGAGCCACACAACCAACTCTTGTAATAGGTTGATGATACAAAGGTTTTTTACCATTGTACCGTTTGTCCTCTCTTCTTTTACCTTCTTTTGAACAACAAAAGGTAACCCTCGAGATGAGCCCCTTTGCATTTTTTCTCTGATGATTTCTCCTTACTTTGAAGCCAAGCTTACCACCATAATTAAGGTAGAACTTATATGCCCCCTCATTGGAACTAAACTCCATCCCAAGTTCTGGTTCATCTTTTTTTTCTTGATTTTCAGCTTTTGAGGAACATTCATTAGTAGAAGAAGGGAAATGATCATCAACTTGCATATCAGCTTCACAACTATTCGGTGGCTCACTACTTAAGCTCACATAATCCATCTCCTCCATTAGTCTGCACTCTGCAGCATAATTATATATAATCAGAACTGACAATCAAAAAATAGAAATTTTTTCTAAAACAATTCAACAAAATGCCCCTACCAAAAAAGTCAAAACTAAAATTCTAAAACAAATACATTTTCTTTATTAGACAAAGAATGCATATTAAACACAATACTGACATCTAAAGACATATAAGCATTTAATTTTCTAACTTCATCAGGAATACTTAATAATGTGAGGGGAGCAAAGAGAACTATAGACTGAGAACTAATGCATGATTTTCTATTGTTTCAGCTTATTTTCAGCTCCAAAATTAAATAATCATTCATTTTTGAGCAAAGAGAATAAAACTCAAAATTCAGAGAAGGAAGAGGGGAAGAGAAAACTGCAAGATAATCCAAGAACCTGAATTCTCATTTAATTAAATCTTCAAAAGAATCAAAGAAAGCAAAACAACGATTTCATAAAATTTTACTAAAAAACATGTCTATACAGATATGAACAGTTAGAAATATGTTCGGTACTCCTAAAAAAGTATCTCTACAAATAATAAAACTGAATTAAACTCTAACCTGAAATCACAAATACATTTTCTTTATCTAATCTTGCAAGTAAAGAAACCATTTTTTAAAGGGAAAAAAACCTAAATAAGAATTGAGAAAAACAAAATGCTACTCCAGAATACAAACCCTATTCGATTAGGCACTTTGAAAACATATATATATATACAAATGTGAAAATATAATATTTGAACATACCTGCATCAAGAATATGAATCAATCCTTGCTAAATTCAGAAAATTGCAGGGTTAAGGTTGAGGATGAAGGAGGCGACCACCTAGGGTTTCGGATGGAGTTGGGTAGCAGAGTGTAGAGATTTGCTGTGGAGAGAGAGACTACGATCTCTCAGAAGGGAGTGAGAGAAACAAAATATGATCCATCTCATGGTTCGGTTAACCCGTAAAATACGGGTATGATCCAATTTTAATACATATATTTTTTCTTTTTAACTTTTTCACATACTCCGTAATATGTTAGAGTGTGAAGACTACTATAATATAATAAAATATAGGAAAGGAAATGTCATGATTTTGTATGAGAAAAGTATTACTATAAAGAATTTTATGGGAAGAAAATAAAAGAAAAGGAAAGGAAATTATGATGAAAATTATTCTTTCGTTTTTAAGAATTTCTTTGGGCCTTTTAGTAATTATTTCTATTTTGCATTTTCAATTTTATAAGTAAAAAAGTTTTCATTGCGGGGTGATTTATTTCAAAATAAAAACATGTTTGGTAACTAATATGTGTTTTTTTTTTTTTTTTGTTCAATGTTTCAAAACATAAATAAATACTAAAAATATTGTTTGGATGATTGTAAAAAAAAAAAAATATTGCATTTACATTCTATTGAAACAAACAAATAAAAAATACTATAGTTGTTAAGTTATAGTAACGAAAAAAAAAAAGTGAAACAAGAAATTTAAAAAAATTAATAATTTGTTACCCCATTATATTTTTTTTCCTTACTTTCAGAGCTTTTTTCTAAAGCAAATACAACACCATGCAAAGCATAACAAATGTTTCTCATAATTGAACTTTTTATGAAGTAAATACAACACCATGCTTATGGTAAAATGCACATAGTTTAGGAAGGTGTTTACACACACATATGCTGTAAAAAAAAATTCAGAAGTGACCAGCTGGAAGGCTATTTTGTATGATGCCATTCAGCTACAAAGTGGTACAGTATTGTTTCAATTAAATAAATAAATAAATAAATAACAAGTGGTACAGTATTGATGCAGAATAGAGGGTTGACAAAAGCAGTGCCATGAAAGCACTCGTACATAATGCAAGGATAATCCAATGGCAAAGACTTTCACCTCAAAATGTCAAGGTCGGGGATTACATGTGTCCAATGATGAATTATGGTCCGATACCACCATCGTCAACCCAAAAAAAAATAATAAATAAATAAAAATTGTGCGACCAATTAACCTCAATAATGGAACATGAATTGCACCATTGCACAAGTGTATAATTCAATACTGAGGCAAAGTATGTTGCAGCTGTAAAATCTTGCAAGACAACAATATAAAGGAGACTCTTTCATCCATTGCAAAGTTCAGGAAGTGGTAACAAATGCTGTCAATTCCAATTCCACATGGTTGCTACTTGAAGTGACTGCACAATCTCATAATTCCACCCTTACTCTAGTTTTAACTATCTCCAAATTCCACCTTGTTCTCTTTCCCTGAGAATTTTGTGTGTTAGTAATTTAAAAAACACTACCAAAAAACAAAACAAAACAAAAAAACACAAAACAAAAAACGAAGGCTATGTGCCAAAGTTGATTCAATCAAGAAATCATATGCTCAACCTGAACCATGTACTATCTAGATCTGTGGATGCAAATTTGTAAATTAAGGGCACAATGCCAGATCCACAAGGCCATGAGTACAAAAAGAAGAGAACAAATGATTCAAATTTAAATTTCCCCACATGCTCAGACCTTCATTACAGGAAAGAGTTCAACGGCACCCAAAACAGAAGAGCGCGAAGAAAATAGAATAGTTCAAAGCTCTCTTGTCTCACTCCGCCAAGCAAGAGCACAGTGCTCCTACTCTAATTTGTAGACTACCGCTCCATAAGCACTTGGTCAAAATTCCAGTCTCTCACGAGGTCCCTTCTGACAGCATGGCTCCGAACCAGTCGTGGGGTGCTCGTGACTCCATTACCTGGAATTGTTGGTTGTGGGGTCACCTTAGACGATGTAATAGAACTGTTTGCTGCAGTGTGCGGAAGAGATGCCTTCCTGGTCAAACAGTTGGCAATTGCAGAACATCTTCCCTCGTTATCTGAACTTGAAACGGAGTAACTCCTAAAAGAATGAGATGGACTTTCTACGCTATGGCATACAAGACATGCCAGGCTCATGTTTGGTCTTCCAGCAGTACTCACCACAGAAAGTCCTGCAAACTATATACCAAGATTAGAGCAAAGTAAAATAAGTGTCACAAAAGACCAAAGTAAAATAAGTGTCACAAAATAAACAAGAACTTATACTTGGTTTTGCAACAAAATCAATTTCCCCATTTTTATCTGCAAGGTAGAAAGTGCAAATATCATCTTTCAAGCAACCCACTCCAACACTTATCCAAAAAAAAAAAAAGCAACCCACTCCAACAGAAAAATCTAAATGCCAAAAAACAAAATAGAGAATGTGAGGAGAAAAGTATACAAGGCATCATTGTCACTTGCCTAGTTCAATGGTACAAAATAAGACTTACAAGCACTTTCTGTAAAATACTGTCAAATGTTAGTTTGTCTCGGGTCTTTCACTCTTTCGTATAAACCGAGTAATGCACTTTTTTTTTTTTTAAAAGAAGAAAAAAAGGATATACATAGAGAAGTAATGAAACTTCCAGAAACATGCAAATCTCAAAGGATTACAATGACTGAAGTCACTGAACAACATTAAATGCTGCCAGAGGTCAATTAGAAATGAAGCATGTAAATGCAGACCAGCTGGTTGGGCCATGAGAACTATATGTCAGGCACTCCAAAAGGTTGTCTGTGGAAAACCAGTATTTACCAGACAACTGTGCATTTTCATGATACAACCTCATTCTAACGACCATTTCATGTGATTACATCAAAATCTACATTGATTTTTATTAACTTCTTCTTTTTCAATATTGCATGTTTTTTATGTTTCGGCCTGGATGCCAACCAGACTCTGAATTAGCTTATTTGAACTGACTCCGTATCTGGAAAACAAAGGAAGTTACTCCACTTTCTTATCAGATGGAAGTGTCTTTAGATCTTCCATTCAAGTCTTTTGGTCAACTGGTTGATCTTCCATTCAAGTCTTTTGGTCAACTGGTTAGCTCAAGCGCACAATAAGTATGATCAAGCATGAATCATTAACAGGAATGAAGATCTCACAAGAAGTTCAATTTAAACCCACTCGGGATTCAATGGTTCTATTTTTTCATATTTCTTCCCGACAACCTAAGTTCCTTCTGAAAGGTGATAGAGAAAGCATTCTCAGTGTGGAATGATTCCCCTTTTGTTGCTTGGTTCCTCAAATCCATTATAAGACCTTACATTATTAGTGGAACAGTTGAGCCAGGAATCTGCAAATCATACTCCCTATGAGCACATTGTAGTAATCCATGTTTCAATCATGGTTACATTGACTCTCCTAAGGCGAGAGAAAAAACATAGTTAGTGTGGAATGACTCACCCTTTAGTTGTTTGGTTCCTCAAATCCTTTATAATACCTTACATTATTAATGGAACAGTTGAGCCAGGAATCTGCAAATCATACTTCCTATGAGCACATTGTAGTAATCCATGTTTCTTTTTCTTTTCTTTTCTTTTTTTTTTATAAATAGTAATCCATGTTTCAATTGTGGTTACGTTAACTCTCTTATTCAGCCCAAGATACATGTGTCAAGACAGCTATATGTGGGTGCGTATGGGTACGGGCATAGTTGTTAAAGGCTCAAGACACAATAAGGCACCAAAGTCTCCTAGAGCCTAAGCACAAGGTGCAACATAAGGGTTGAGCCTAATCGAAGTAAGGAGCATTTGTGATAAAAATGCATATTAAATATAAGTATAAAGAGAGTTGAAAATTAAAATATACAACACAAAATGTAGAGATCAAAATAAAGGGATTTTTTAGCATATCAAATGAATGGATTGGCTAAAGAAATATATATATATATATCTCTTTCAATTTGCATATGAATTCATTAAATCAATGTGCAATCAAAATAATTCAAGTTATGCAACACGATTAATTAAAATTTTTATAAAAGTGGAGTTCAAAATGTCAACGAAAAGGGTAAGTAAATAAATGTGAAAAATCCTTCAAATATGAAAATGCACTAACCAAATCAAATGCCATTACAAATGTGCAAAAAAAAAGGTTATATTATCATGTATATTTTAAACATATACCATATTATCATAACTATCTTGAATCAAGCGCTTGATGCAATTAATGTTGGCATAGAATCATATTCTTATGAATTTCATCAGAGATTTGATAAGATTAAACAATATGATACATTGAATATGATTATAATAAGATATAAAATATGTTAATTAACTGTCATTAATTCACATGCTTAGTGATACCAAGCCCCTACTTCTCAAAGAGAGGCTAGGGTTCATGCCTTAATGGAGGCATGGTGTATGAGTACCCAAAAAAAAATAATAATAAAAAATTAATTGTCATTAAAAGAATAGGACCGAATGAATGATTGGAAAATAAAAGGCATGCTTTTATGAGCTAGGAGCCTACTAAAAAGTGTGAGCTTGACTCAAGGGGCCTGGTGTCATAGGGTCCATCCCACATCAGATAGGAATGGGGAGGATCTTAGGCTTAAAAGAGCAGGTAGGAAACTTGAGGGTTAGATGGCAAGTGCCCGACCTGTTACAAGTGGTATCAGAGTAAGACCCAATCCCTTAACTGGTGTCATGCCAAGTGCCCACACAGTGGTACTCAAGTCATTACTAAGTCTCCTTGTCGGTAGGATGGAGGGGTAGGACCACGATTAGGGCGTCGCATGTTCACATGGGGGAGAACGTCCATGTGTCTGTCCCATATCAAATAGGGATGGGGAAGTCTTGGACTTAAAAGGGCTGGGAGGCAGCACCACCTAACAAGTAACAGCTTAAGTTTTTGGGACAGATGGCAAGCGACCGACCAGTTACACTGCCTATAATAGGTTGAGACAACCCTTGATAACAAGACGCCAAGGAGTGCCTTTTTAACGGTATTGGGTATGGATATGTAATGTTTGTTTTAATCACAAACTCAAATCAAACATGTCGACCCCACATGTGAAGATGGAGAAAGTAAAAATTCAAAATTGACAGAAGAGAAGATTATCACATGGAGATATTGATGAAAACCCTCCTTTTCTAACACCACGTCCCACTAAAATTTAAACTAATCAAGTATGTTATATAATAATATCATATAACATGTTATTTATTTATGTATAGGACGTGTCCATGAATTTGTAGCCAACATTGGCCAAATTTCAAGACAAATATTGTTTTACCACAAAACAGGACAGTGAAAATAAAGAATCATATTGATTAAGTCGGCCACTTTATGTATCTGTTATTTCCAAACACTCTTCTTTCTTTCCAATCCCAAAAATCCTATGTCATGAGGTTTAGTAAACCTTACTCACAATTATAATAGCCCATAAATGCTGGTATCTCATCCTTCTCATTCCACTTTAATCCATGCAAAAATCATATGTGGACCTCACATTAAGGACTGAATGACCCTTTCTCCCATGGAATAACATTGATGATGTTATGTAACTGAACTTATGAGTTTTAATACAAATTTATTCTAGTTCAACAACCAAGCGAAATAGGAAAGTTTCAGGGTTTTATGAAACCCATTATCTTTTTACATCATCTTGCCCAAAGTTCAATAAACTCTCATGTACAACCAAGTTTTGAGTTCATCAGCATATAAGTCATCCAAACTAACTAAAAATTCTTTTCCATAGCCTTTCACTCACTATAGTCATATATCATTTTACAAATGTAGTCTTTTCCATTACAACCCCAACCCTCCACCCAACCCCTCCCCACAACAAAAATTTTAAAAAAACAAAAAACAAATAATGGAAAAGAAATGAAAATATTTTTTTAAAAAAACTGCTATATTTATATACATGATACAAGGGCTGCAACTTGGACGGGCTAACCCAACCCAACCCAACCCCAACCCAAAAATTTTGAAATTGGGGCTTTAAATTCACAAATCGGGTTCATGTTCAAGTTGGGTTTTGTCAAAACCCAAACATATTCAGGTTGGGCTAGGCTCAACCCGAACCCAACCCAAAACTCAAATTAAAAATTTAAATTTTTTTTTTTTTTTTTTTTTTTTTTTTTTTGTTTTTTTTCTTTCTATCTCTGCCCCCGTCGCCGTCCCCTCTGCTGCCGCCGCCGTCGCCCCTCTTACAGACCAAGATTAATTGATTTGTAAAGCAAGAATTACGCTCTTACAGACCTTGATTAATTGATTTAGAAAAAAAAATTAAAACAAAACACATACATACAAGTTAGCAGTTGCCCGGGGGGGGGGGGGGGGGGGGGGGGGGGGTGAGGGGGGCAAGCTTGAGAGTTGAGAGACAGTGGCTGAAGCTTGCGAACAGCAAATCTGAACTGGAATAGCGGGCGATAGAAACTGAAAGATACGGGTTTTGATTTTATGAACAATTTGAAATGATATGCCGATATGGGTTTTGAACTTTTGATTCTTGCATACAAATAGATAAAAATGAAATATATGGGTTTTGAACTTCTGATTCTTGTAAACTTTGTAGTTTGCAATTGCCGAGAGAGACAAGGGGGCAAGTTCAGAGAGAATAGAGATGGAGGCGATTGGGAGGCTGAAATGATTTGCCCAAAAAAGTATTTTGTATTTAAAAAACAATATAATCAAATATATATAATATGCGTAGTATATGAATTCTGGAGAGAAAAAAAAAAATCTCAACCCGTCAACCCTACCCAGACCACCCGAAAATATTCGGGCTGGGTTTTGACCATAGCCCATGTTGGTTATAATTCGGGCTGGCCCAATCCAACCAGATTCAAGTTGAGGTTGGGTTGGGACTGGGCTGGGTTGGGCCAGCCCAACTTGCAGCCTTAGATATAACAATAAAAATTCAAAAAAACATGCTTTGACCGTCTGACCAATTAGCCATGCCTCAATTACAATTGCATTAAAAATATATATATATGAATGAAACAAGAAAGTCTCAATCGAACCATTTGAGACAACATGACCCTTGTTCAAGCATGACCATTATAACGGTGTGTGATGTTATGCTTTTGTTTACCAATCCTAATCTTGAGTCATAGCAGTTAAACAGTCAATTTCGACAGTGAGCATTGAAACCAATTTTTCAAAAAATTTTTTTTTTTTTTAAAACAAACTATTCACTTTAACAGCGTTGAGAGTTGAGAGACAGCGGCTGAAGCTTGCGAACAGAGAATCCGAACTAGAACAGCGGGCGATGGAAACTGAAAGATACGGGTTTTGATTTTTTGAACAATTTGAAATGATATGCCGATATGGGTTTTGAACTTTTGATTCTTGCATACAGATAGATAAAACTGAAATATATGGGTTTTGAACTTCTGATTCTTGTAAACTTTGTCGTTTGCAATTGCCGAGAGAAAGAAGGGGGCAAGTTCAGAGAGAATAGAGATGTAGTCGATTGGGAGGCTGAAATGATTTGCCCTAAAAAGTATTTTGTATTTTAATAACAATATAATCAAATATATATAATATGCGTAGCATATGAATTCTGGGAAGAAAAAAAAAATCTCAACCCGTCAACCCTACCCAGACCGCCCAAAAATATTCGGGCTGGGTTTTGACCATAACTCATGTTGAATACAATTCGGGCTGGCCCAACCCAACCAGATTCAGGTTGAGGTTGGGTTGGGATTGGGCTGGGTTGGGCCAACCCAACTTGCAGCCCTAGATATAACAATAAAAATTCAAAAAAACATGTTTTGACCATCTGACCAATTAGCCATGCCTCAATTACAATTGCATTAAAATATATATACATGAATGAAACAAGAAAGTCTCAATCGAACCATTTGAGACAACATGACCCTTGTTCAAGCATGACCATTATAACGGTGTGTGATGTTATGCTTTTGTTTACCAATCCTAATCTTGAGTCATAGCAGTTGAACAGTCAATTTCGACAGTGAGCATTGAAACCAGTTAAACAGTCAATTTCGACAGTGAGCATTGAAACCAATTTTTCAAAATTTTTTTTTTTAAACAAACTATTCACTTTAATGCCATTCCTAAAATTAAGATCCAGTAAACTTAGATAAATTTGGACTCTAGCGGTAATCCTATAGATGAAGAGTAAAAAATACTAGTTCAAATAAGTTTCCACATTGGAAATACTGAAACAATATTTTTTAAAAAAATTATGGGGGTGGGGGCGCAACGTAAGGTTTTTTTTTTTTTTTCAGAAACCACCATTAATAATTATAAAAAGGGACCTACAAATTGTGTTGAATATGTACAATTGTGTCGGTCTCCATGCAACCAAATTGTGTTGGAGTAAATTGCTTCATCAAATATTTAAAGTAGAAAAATCTCTAATGCTTAAAATTCTCACTGATCTTTGCCACATGTATGCAATTTCCCTATAAAACATACTGGCATTAGGAGAATTCAAAGGTCCAAGAGCTCGGAGCAAGAGAATTCAAAGGTCCAAGAGCTCGGAGCAATTCCTCACACTAAAATTAAAATGTGATAAAGTTAATGGACCACATTATCAAAATGAGTGTCCTATTTGTTCTACTTATAATGTGCTCATTATACCTAATCAGGCTATGATCTTTCTAACTCTGAGAAACCCTAAAAGTTCTAAAACAGAAAACAATTTTCTTGCATCCAACTAAAGTGTTATCGAATGATTACTTTGTGGTGTCCCAAATCGTAGGATATTCTTAGATTACTTATTGACCACTCCACATTCCCTGCTCTACTGCAGAAAGAGGGCATCGCCCTCTTCCTTATATCATTAATTCCATAAGACCGAAGACTAGCCCGCTAACCCTTCTGTCTCCGTAGCTGCATCTTCACACAAGACAAGACGGGTTGAGTGATCAATCAACTGGGGCTTCTACCTCTGCTCAAGAAAGCAAGCGATCTATAAGGATGACCTTTTATCATGAAATTGATCTTGATGCTTTCTTTGTTGAATAATACTGATTTTTGAAATATCCACAATGTCCAGTGAATAAATACATTGTTCCCTCCAGAACGTACCGGCATCCCCAAAACACTAAGAGCCCAAAAGCAACTCATCACATTAAAACTAGGGTGAATGGATTTACCAGGCCACAACCTGGAACAAGCACAACCCCAAAAGGGAGAAATAAAATTGAACCACAAGTTGTTCTTAAATTTGCATAATATGCCATGAAGTCCTTATTAAATACTAAATCTAAGATCACTAATTGTAAAATCCCCAAAACCGAACATAACTATTTTGCAACTCTTCAATGTAATATCAAGAAAAATAACAGATTTTGAAATCTTTACAATGAAAAAATAAATAAATAAATAAAAATAACAGATTTTGAAATCTTCAATGTAATATCAAGAAAAATAACAGATTTTGAAATCTTTACAATGAAAAAAATAATAAATAATAAATAATAATAAATAAATTTGAATCCCAGATCACAAAACAGAATTAACAGAAAAATAATTAAAGGGTTCAAAAGAAATGTGATTCATCAATGAAATACACAATTAAAGGGCACTATAATCAAAAGTACATAGTCCTCTCATTACAAAATTTCTAAACAGAAAATAAATGATTTTAATGTATGAGCATAAAATCATTCTAAATCATAATGTAAATCGAGAACAAGAAGGTAATAATGATGGATAATTACGTGTAGGAAGCGATGACGATGAAGAAACACACCCAAGACGTTGAGATCTGAGAAACGAACCTCACTTACTCCCCCACTCACTCTCTGTGCCGATGTAGTGATGACGAGATGACCGGTTTGATTCCTGGGATGCTGAAAGAAGAAGCTGGAAAGCAACCCAAAGAAAAAGAAGGATGACCCAGAAAAATAGGGATCGGATTCTACAACTGCGCGTGTAATGTGTATAGTGTGCGTTACTGTGTGTATAATATCATATACGTCACAATTGTAATAATTATGGAGTATTTGCAATATGGACAAATTCGGTTTCAAAATTTAATTGCTAATAGTAAAAATCAATAACTGATTATTTTATGATGCGAACGGCTTGGTAGCCAAAGCCCATGGTTGGGTTGTTCCCCAAAAATAAAAATAAAAAACGCTTAGGTGGAAGAGATTTTATTTGATAGAATATTTTTATTAGCTTGACATATTAATTACTCTCTTCCTTTCTAAATAGAGATATTCAATCCATTTAATATATTATTAAAAATTATTAAATTCTCTATTTTGAGACGGAATAATTAATATTAAATATTAATTTTTTTATTTTGAGATGGAATGAGTACATGATATGTTAGATCCATTCAATATATCTGCATAAAAATTTATTAGATAATGAGGATCATTTATTAGTTGATAGTCTAATTCAATTTTAAAACTAATACCTGTAAATTAAATAATAGTGTATTAAATATATTCTAATGGGTTCATTTTTTTTTTAGTCGGAGAATTTTGGATTGGATTGGAACTTGGTCCACATCTATCATAAGTCCATAATATCACACCTGTTGTGGGAGTAGACGTATGGTGCGCGGACTATGTATACCTGCAAGTAAGGCCTCTAATTTGGAAGGACTCCAATTTGAATTGCTATCCTTTTATAATTGCTACTTTAATTGGTTGAAAAATTAATAATAGACTATCATTAATATTTATTTCTATTTCCTTTTTCAATTATTAATTTTTTCGTGTATTTATTTATGTGTTTTTTTATTCAAATATTTATGTGTATATATATATATATGATTTTTTTTTTTTTAACCTTCCTGAGTGATTCAGGAAAGAAAGAAAAAAAAAATATCCTAATACATAGATAAATTCTTTTCTTTTTCTTTTCTTTCTTTCTTTTTCTTTGTTTACGTGTGTGCATGTTGTGAATGGATTACTTTCACTTTTCCACAAATTAACAAAAACTCAAATTCTGCCATTTAACTAAAAACTTAATTTCATAATTTTACTTCAATTAACACTTATTACAATTATGAAAACTTGTGTGTGTAATATATATATATATATATATATATATATATATATATATATATATCAACAATGGAAAAAAGTGCAAAGGAAAGAGTATAAAAAAAAAAAGGAAAGAATCTATTCGCATAAGTTATTATTATTATTTTATTTTCTCTTTCAAAAATCACTCAGCAAGGTTGGCCATATATATACACAAAGCAGTACTCCGTAATTGAAAAAGGGTCTTTTGTCATAAAGATTATCTTTTTAACATCTTAAAAATAGAAACACATATTAATTACAGTGGTGCTGATTGATTTCTTAAAAATAGAAACACATATTAATCACATTTGAAAGTTTGTCTAGGATTTATGTTCAAAAAATTTATCTTATTAATAAAAAGTCTCACATTTAAAGGTTTGTCTAGGGCCTCTCAAACTTTTGAGAATCTCATGTCTTGTTGAGATTTTATCTCTTAGAGTACAGTGTATGATTGAATTATTTATTCCCTGATTTAGAGCTAATTGGTAGGTAATTAGTTACCTATTTTAAGTAGGTCCTATTTTATAAATTAAATGTAATACCATTAGTGAAAATATTGAATATAATTTTAATCTCTATATTTTTTTACTGAATTTCAAAATGGTATCAGAGCCCTCCTTGAACCGTAACTGAACCATACGTTTGAATCTCTTCGAATTTATTTTTATTCATTGAACCATACACATACCCTTACACAACAGACCTATACACATACTCTTACACAGCAGATCCATACACATACACATATCCTTACACCATACCCATACCCATACAAATACAAATACGATGGACCCATCACAAGCTGCAGCCAAACTGCTGCCTGCTGCTGCCAGCGATCTGCCGTCGCATAGCCGAATCTCCAAACGACGATGCTCTCTATCGTTGCATCGCCGGATCTCCAAACGTCGACGATGTTGCCAAACCGAACCGCTGCACCTCGACTGCCGTCGCATCACCAAATCATAGCGTCGCCAGATCATCGCCGTCGCATTCGCCGGATCAGACCGCTCTCTGCCGTTGCTTCACCGGATCTGCTCCTTCCCTCACCCGCCGCCGAATCTGTTCCTTCTCCATCAGACGCATCCTCAATCAAAGCTACCATCATAGCCATTGTCGAATCGCTACTCTTCTCCATCGCAGCCGTTGCCGAATCACTACCCTCAAATTCGCTACAATGCATCATTTTCTTCTCTGCTCAAAACTCAATGGCAGTTATGAGAATTGAATTACTTATTTGAAAAAAATAAATTCAAAACCCTCTGTTTGGCCACAAGTGTAATACTATTCTAGTTTTGAATTAGTTCACAACTAAACCAGTTTTGTAACCTCATTTGAAAACTGGTTCTGTGATAAACCACTTCCCAAAACAAAACAAAAAATGAATGACAAAAATATTGAATCATTTGGAGTAGACAAGACTACCTACAAATGCACTCATTGCAACCAGATTGGTCATACTAAAAGTCGCTATTTCAAACTTGTGGGATATCCGGAATGGTGAGATCATCGTCGTTGGAAGAAGAATTCAACAAAGACCTCCACTGCAGCAGTTGTTAAGACAACAAATACTGGTGGTAAGAATTTCAATATTTCTACACATGTTGCTAATAGTGCATGGATAATTGATTTTGGTGCCACAGATCATATGACATTTGATTCTAGACAGGTCTTACCTCTTATTTCATCCTCACGCAAATTTGTTTCTACTGTCAATAGGACTTCGACCCCAGTTATTGGGGAAGAATCTTTGACACTCACTGATAATCCGCATTTTAGATTCTGTTTTAGTTGTTCCATCTTTAGATTCTAATCTTTTGTCAGTTTCCCAAATAACCACAGCTTTATCTTGTGTTGTCATTTTTTGGCCTGATTTTTGTGTGTTTAAGGACATCTAAACAAAGCAGATGATTGATTGTGGTATTAGGCGAGGGAAACTGTATTACTTAGACTTAATGTCCAAAAGTTCTAACAAGCTACGACAAGCATTGACAGTGGATGGTTCTGAGGGGGAGAAAAAAAATCTGAAATTTGGCTGTGGCATCGATGTTTGGGGCATGCTTCCTTTGGTTATCTGAAAAAAATTATTTCCTAGTTTGTTTGCCAAATGTGATGTTTCTAGTTTCCACTGTAATGTTTGTGAACTAGCAAAAAGCCACCGTGTTTCGTATCCATTATGTTTGCATAAAAGTCCACATCCTTTTATGCTTATACATTCTGATGTTTGGGGTCCGTCCAAAGTCATTACTTTAGGTGTATCCCATTAGTTTGTTGCTTTTATTGATGACTGTACCAGGATGACCTGGTTGTGCTTGATGAAGTCCAAAGGTGAAGTGAATTTATTGTTTCAGAAGTTTCATAAAATGGTTGAAACTCAATACAATGCACATGTTCAGGTTCTCCGTAGTGACAATGATGGAAAATATCAGAGTTTTGCCCTTCAGCAGTTTTTGGAAGCACGTAAAACTATTCATCAAACCACTTGTTCCAATATACCCTAGCAGAACGGGGTTGCAGAGTAAAAAAATCGACACTTGTTAGAGTTAGGTCGTGTTTCATTGATAAAAGCGCAAATGCCATTATCGTATTGGGGAGAAGTACTTACCTCTGCAGCATATCTCATCCATCGAGTACCTTCCAAATCTATTGCCTTCCAGACACCATTACAGGCTCTCACTAACGCAGTTGTTGCCCCAACCGTCCCAAATCTACCTCATCATGTCTTTAGTTGTGTAGCATTTGTACACCTCCATAAGCATCAACGCAACAAGCTAACTCCTCGAGCATTGCGATGTGTTTTTCTCGGATATGCTCCTCATCAAAAGGGGTATCGCTGTTATCACCCTCCCACTCGACGAATGTTTATCACACTGGATGTTGTCTTCCATGAAGACTCGATGTATTTTTCCTCTGCATCTGAACTTCAGGGGGCATACCAGAACGAAATTCAGACTCTAGATTATGATTATCACATTTTTGAGGATGATGATTCTAATGTTAATGACTCATAAGTTGGACCAACCAATCAGGAATCAGGCAAATTGGATTCGAGTGGTATCAGTTTAGATCAAAATGGTGATGAACGCCCAGAAATGGAAAATGAACGCCTAGAAATGGAAAGTATGGTGCTAACCCCATCATCATCTGAGTTCGAGTCCCTCGCAACTGATATCTCAAACCAATCGCCTACTGAGGATGTTCTTGATTTAGTGCCTGAGCCACTCAGAAAAAAATTATCACAATGTCACACTAGAGGTATTCCTAAACCCACATATGAACCCGAACTTTCTTGGTAAAGTTAAGTATCCTAGGAGTCATTATGTGTCGAACCATCATTTGTTAGAATCAAATTTGTCATTTGTAAATCAATTATCTACTGTATCTATTCCTAACAGTGTGCAGGAAGCCTTAGCTGACCCTAGATGGAAAACAGCAATGAACGAGGAGATGAAATCCTATGGAACTAATAAACTTAGTTAACAGTATTTTTATGAGTATATAGGACTAATAAACTTGAATGGTGCAATTTGATTGATTTATATGGTATGTCCGGCGTACCCAATATCTGTTAGGAATATTTTAATAAAAAAACATAAATAATATTTAATATAATTATTTATTATAAATATTATTATACGGGTTATATAATATTTATATTAACTACATGAGTTAAATAATAGTTATGGGGTATATTATTTCAATCATTATAGACGTTACATATTTGACGGGATGAAAGCCGTTCCTATACGCCAAAATAATGTAGTGAATGTGCGGTTCAAGAAAAGCCTTTTGGGTTAAGATTAAATTTATAAAAACTACTACCAACACTACTACTAACGTAGCAAGAGTGAGTAGGGATCGTCCCAAGGGATTATACGTGTTGGAATTTAACTTTGACTCTAATGTATCACAAGATTGCAAAGAGAGAGATTGATTTGATTAAACTAAGGTGTAATGAAATTAAAATGCAAGTAAAGTAAACTAGTTAGAGATAGGGATTTAAGAGATATAAAGAGAGCTCTTAGGGTGTTGGAATCACCACTAAGCTCATGTAATTAACCACTTGCTTTCCATTAATGGGGAATACATTGTTGTGAATAAAATGCGACTACCAATTGCAATATTAAGCATGGACCATCTAATTTATGTATGAATTGTCTACCTAAACTAAGTGTAGCACAACCCATCAATTTTAAGCATGACCCATCTAAGTAGCAACAATTATAGCACACATCAATCTAGAGAATCATGGAATTTGCAATATTAAGCATGGATCATCTAATTTATGTATGAATTGTCTACCTAAACTAAGTGTAGCACAACCCACCAATTTTAAGCATGACCCATCTAAGTAGCAACAATTATAGCACACATCAATCTAGAGAATCATGGAATTTGCAATAATAAGCCATGGAATATCTAAGCAAGCATAGATTGTCTACCTACCTACAAGCATGAATTAAATTGTAGAACAACCCATCAAACATAAGTATAAACCATCAAATTAATTGACAAACCCATTCAATGAAAACCCATGCTTAGTATGATGGCCTAAGTTTTGTAAACCCGGTGCGTCAGTGATGACCAAAAGATGACCCGATAATGGATCCGAAATGCGGAAGCGAAAGGTAAAACAACAGTCTCTAGAGATACAATGCATCTCTAAGACACCAATGTGACCCTCAATGAGGTCACGGAACCCAAAGGAAACAAATGCAGAAGTGTCGTTTCAAAAACAGACAAAAAGAACCTAGGGGCAAAATGGTCATTTTGTAAAAAGTGGATTCAGGTGCTATCGAGTATACCACTGGAAAGACAATGACAAATTAGTCAAGTTCAAAAAAAAGTTTACTCAATTTGGAGTCCAGACGGGGGAGAAAGGTCAAAAACAAAAATGATGTCGTGGCGGCCCGACGAGGACAACCCACCACTGCTGCAACTGAGAGTAAAAACGGGCATCTAAACGGACTTTTTTGGAAAAACTCAAAGAATAAACCCCCCCTAAAATCAAGTTTCCTATCCTAAATAGGGACGAAAACAAAAAAAAATGTATTGTAAAATGCCCAGAATACCCCCAAGAAAATCAGGTCAAGAGAAAAAAAACTAATCCGAGCTACTGCCCAAGTTTTGGAAATAGGGCTTCGGGAGGTTTTTAAATTGCCTAAATTGAAAATGCAATCTTAAAATGCACCCACAAGAACTCCAGAAGTTTCGGATCGGTCGTGACGATTTTAAAAAAAAAGTCGATGAATAGTACCAACTACATTTGTACTAAAAATTTGCAAAACTTGGCAGTAAAGATTTTTTGGAAAAATATTGATTTTTGAGGGCCAAGATAATGTTTTCTGGAAAAATACAAAGAAGAAAACCCCCTCAAAATTGAGTTTTCTACGTGACTTACTAGGAAAAATGAAAAAAATGCATTGTGAAATATCCGAAATGCCCCTGGAACAGAATAGGATAAAACTCCCTAAAAATGCTACTTAGAGTTTTTGTTTCATCAAGGAAGGTATTGTTTGCCAAAGTGAGCATGCAAGTGTATGTAATATGATAAAATAGATGTGCTACAATGGCCTATGGCCTCATTACAATACATTTGCAACATTTGACATGTCAAACCTCCAAGTTAGAAAAATTACATTTCATAGACAAATCATGAACATGCTAACACTTGCATGTGAACAAGATTGCTTCTAAAGAAGCTCAACTTAGCAAATCACCCAAGCAATTGCAATCTCCAATCTTGTATCCTGTACCTGAAATATGCCCCAGTATCATAGGGGTGAGTAACATAAAGTTACTCGTAGGAAATGAGCATGCATCGACCTAAAGTTTTACAAGTTGCATGATTTAATTATTGTGGTTCATTCCACCTATCGTCTATGTCAAGGTGAGACTCAGGGAGCATCCTACCTAAGATCATTTCGAGCATCAATCACCTCATTCATGCAATTTTAACAACATAGGGTTATGCTTACACAAAGCAACAACATAGGAGCATGCTTACACAAAGCAACAACATAGTGGTTCTCAAGGTTATCAACTTGAAGTCTAAAATACAACATCAACTAAATATAACAATTTAGCATAATTAGAATATCTAATACCACACATCAAGACATAGATTCTCTAAGTTATCAACTAGCAATCTAAAAGTGTGAAATCAATTAAATATATCAATTTAGTATGGATGTACTTAACAACATCAAATCGCCAATTACCAAAACCACAAATCACAATTAAACATTGGTTGTCAACTTGGAATTGAATGCGAAATCAAATAGCGGAAGAGTTGGACATCACAACTCGGATTTCCACCGAGACAAGGCAAATTTGGAGCTATTAACCCCCAGGCAGCCTACCCAATGCGCGAACTTTATAGGGCTAATTTGGAGCTACTAACCCCCAGGCAGCCTACCCAACGCGCGAACTTTTGACTTAGAGGATTTTTGTCCCCGTACTAGAGCCAAACCCTAACCATCACAGCTTAACAATGTCCCAAGCAACTCCAAAATAAATAAGTTAACAACTTATATATGTATTAAACAGTACACGAAACTACCTTCATGCACAAGTAGGTTATAACCACACAACACATGCTCTAAATCCACAACAACTATATGATGACAATGTCGAATCTTTAGAGCGCGATTCGTTACGCGCTATAATAACATCACATGTCGAATCTTCAGTGTGTGATTCGCTACACGCTATAACAATATAATCCAATATTGAAAACATAATTTATGAATCTATTACAAGTCTAAAATCATGCTTCAAACATACTATCAATGCCAATTTCAGGATTTAATCATTAAAGCAATAGAAACGGAATTTTAGGTTAGGGTTTTGAAGAACAAGTGTAATGAAAAAGATGAAATGAAAATGGTGAGTGGAGGATCTAGTATTTCTCCACTCACTATGTGCTCTTACACTACTTCTCTCACACACACAATGCAAGACTAAATGGTGAGCTTACACTTGTCACAAATCAATGGTTCCTTCCTAAGCTTAATCTTAAGCCTACACTTGTCAACCATCGAAGCCAACAAGTGCACCAATCCTAAGCCAACAAGTGGGTGAATTTCCACCCTCCAAATGTCAAGAGATTATGCATCCAAGTCACTCCACCCCATTGCCAACAAGTGGCGCCACGAGAGTGTGACACTTGTCACACTTTTAAAAAATTGCAAAAAAGTTATTTTTTAAAATATCTTCCAAATTAAATTACAAAAATGTCTCTAAGACGAAAAATAATTATTTTACATAATTACACTAAAACCCCAAAAATCAAGAATGTTTACAAGAAAATATGCATTCATACCCTTTATGAAAAAGTAAGTAACTAAAATGTATTTTCTACAAAAGTAAAAATACAAATATCATGGAAATCAAATATCATGGATGCATGCAAAACCGGAATCAAATCCGAGCTCAAAAAGTGAGGTTATGCAAGGAAAAATGATAAACGGGAAAAAAACGAAATAAGGAAAAGACAAAATAGGAAAAAAGACGAAAAAAAAAATCACTGAAAAAGGAAAGGGTGAAAATGACCGGATATTTACAACCTACCTTCCTTAAAAGGATTTCGTTCCCGAAATCGAGTCGTACCTGAAAGAGAGAGCAAATTAGGATACCGAGAGCGAACCTCCTGTTCGAGCTCCCATGTAGCCTTTTCAACACCGTGATGCCTCCACAAGACCTTAACCAATGGAATGGTCTTGGTCCGCAAAACCTGCTCCCGTGAATCAAGAATCTGAACTAGACCCTCCTCGTAGGTCACGTCCTCATCAACAACAACATCTGTCCATCGTAAAACATGCGATGGATCCGGCTAGTACTTTCTCAACATAGGGACATGAAAGACGTTATGAACCTTATCCAAGTCTAGCGGCAACGCCAAACGATAAACAACTTCACCGGCGAGCTCTAAAATCCGAAATGGTCCAATGAACCTAGGAGACAACTTACCCGTCTGCCAAAATCTCAGAAGTCCCTTCCGTGGAGAAATCTTGAGAAAAACGTGGTCCCCTACATCACCTACCTCGGTCCAACAAACTGGAGATCTGCAAGGTCTGCCATACAACGCCTAAAAAGGTGATACTGGTCTGGTAACTATTGTTGTAGGCAAACTCAACCAAGGGTAAGTAGTCTTCCCAACTACCCCCAAAATCCAAAATACAAGCCCATAACATATCCTCCAATATCTGAATGGTACGCTCCGACTGACCATCAGTTTGAGGATGGAATGCCGTGCTGAAATGAAGCCCCGTGTCAAGAGCCTCTTGAAAACTCTGCCAAAAGTGAGACGTGAACCTAGGATCCTTATCCGAAACAATGGATACCGAGACCCCATGAAGTCTGACAATCTGCCCCACATACAGTCCACTAAGTCTCTCTATGTCATCTATCAATACCATAGGCAAAAAGTGAGTCATCTTAGTTAATCGACCCAAACAACATCATTCCCTGCCTTGGATCTCGGAAGTCCCGTCACGAAATCTATAGTGATGTGCTCCCACTTCCACTCTACCACTGGTAGTGGTTGCAACAAACCCACCGGTCTCTGATGCTTTGCCTTCACTTGCTGGCAAGTAAGGCATTTAGCCAAGAACTGAGAAACATCCCGTTTCGTGCCTTTCCACTAAATTGTCTCCGCAACTTGTGATACATCTTCGTACCACCAGGATGAACTGCGAGTCAAGAATGGTGAAAATCCCAAAAAACAATGTCACGATAAGACAAAGGAACAAACATCCCCCCTCTGTACCTGAGACCACTATCTGAATGCAAGATCCAACCATCTACATTCTTACTGCCTGAAATCCAATTGTGGATGGACTTCATCTCCCCATCCTCCTGCTGTGCCTCAATAACTCTGCTAACAGGAGCCGGTTGAGCCACAAGGCTAAATAAGATAGCCGGTGAAACATCCTCATACAATTGTAAACCAAGATCAGCAAGCTCTTCTAGCATCTTTCATCTGTGGACAGAAATGCTAGCAAGAGTACTTCGTGACTTCCTACTCAATGCATCGGCCATCACATTGGCCTTTCCCGGATGATACTGCAACTCAAAGTCGTAGTCCTCCATGAACTCAACCCATCTGCACTGTCTCAAATTCAAATCCTTCTGAGAGAAGAGATATTTGAGACTCTTGTGATTGGAGAAAACCTCAAACTTCTCCCCGTACAAATAATGTTTCCACCCTTTCAGGGAAAAGATAACTACTGCCAACTCCAAATCATGTGTCGGATAGTTCAACTCGTGAGTCTTTAACTGTCGAGACCCATAAGCTACCACCCGTTTAGTTTGCAGCAAGACACAACCCAATCCTTCCCGCAAAGCATCGCAATAGACCACGTAACCCAAACCACATTTAGGTATGATCAAAACTGGAGCCGATGTCAACCTGATCTTCAACTCCTGAAAAGCAAAATTACAAGCCTTATTCCATATGAACTTGACTCCTTTGCGAGTAAGTCGAGTCATAGGTGCCGCTAAATGAGAAAAATCCAGAATAAATCTCCTGTAATAGCCAGCTAGGCCAAGAAAGCTCCGAACCTCAAACACGGTCTTCGGACGCTCCCAATCCATCACAGACTCAATCTTCGATGGATCCACTGCAACACCGCCCCCTGACACAACATGTCCAAGGAATTTCACCTCCGGTAGCCAAAATTCGTATTTCTCGAACTTGGCATACAATCGGTTATCCCTAAAGATCTGCAAAACTATTCTCAAGTGATACTCATACTCTTCCCTCAAAGCTGAGTACATGAGAATGTCGTCAACGAACACCACCACAAATATGTCAAGATAGTCACTGAATACACGGTTCATTAAATCCATGAAAGCTGCTAGAGCATTGGTTAAACCAAATGGTATCACCAGAAACTCATAATGGCCATACCGTGTACGAAAAGCGGTCTTGGATATATCCTCATCCTTAACCCTTAACTGATAGTAACCCAATCTCAAATCGATCTTCGAAAAGCATGTTGCTCCCTTTAATTGATCAAACGAGTCATCAATCCTAGGCAAAGGATACCTGTTCTTGATCATAGCGTGATTTAACTTGCGATAATCGATGCAAAGCCTCAAAGACCCATCCTTCTTCTACGCAAAAAAAAACCGGTGCTCCCCATGGTGAAACACTAGGACGAATAAACCTTAGCTTTCAAATCATCCAACTGACCTTAGCTTTCAAATCATCTAACTGACCTTTTAGCTCATCAAGCTCTACCAGTGCCATACGGTACGGTGCCATAGAGATGGGTGCTGTACCAGGAATGACATCAATGGCAAAAACAACTTCCCTTAAAGGAGGTAACTCTGTCAGTTCCTCTGGAAAGACATCAACAAAATCCTCAACAACTGCCGGAAGAACACAACCCAAACTGTTATCCTCGTCAACTAGCAAACTAGCCAAGTAGGATCTGTGGTGACTTCAGTCACCTATGCTAAAAACCATCGCCTGGTGGGAATCGCCCTGATCTCCCACAAAATGGAAACAATCTCCCTTGGGAGTGCAAACGGACACCCTCCCGCAGAAGCAATTAATCGTAGCCAGAAATAATGACAACCAATCCATCCCGAGAATGACGTCAAAGCCCGTCATGTTGAGAATAACGAAATTGAACTCTAAGGTCCGCCCAACTATCTTAATAGCACAACCCCGACAAACACGATCCAAAGACACTAGACCTCCAACTGGTGTGTCAACACAGAGAAGACTATCCCAAAGTGTGACTTCCAGACCCAATGAATGTGCAAATGATGCAAAAATGAAATAATGTGATGCACCAGTGTCAATAAGAACCCGTGCCCAAGAACTGAAAACTGGAAAGATACCTCGAACTGAAAAGGTCCCTGCGGAAGTATCCGCCTGTGGAAGAGCGTAGGCTAGAACCTGAGTCCTTGAGCCCTGTTGTGAATTGCCATGATAGCCTGACTGATATGTAAAAGTAGTAGGTGTAAAACCCTTGGCTGAATAAGTGCCAACTGGCGCCATTGGCTGTGGTACCTGAGGAACTCTGAAACCAGATTGAACCACTGCAAACTGTGCCGGTACCATCTGTGAATCTGTGCTACTATGCGACTCATTCAACAACCTTAGACAATCCTTCTTGAGGTGACCTGGTCACTTCCAATAGAAGCAAGTTCCCTGCTCTGTTTTTGTAGAAACTGAAGTTTGACTGGCCTTTGTCAAGCTGTGGGCAGCGAGGCTTGATGTGCCCTGGCTGCTGACAATGGTAACAAACCACACTATGGGCTGATCCCGTAGATACAGGAACTGTGGGTGCAGGACAAATCTGCTGTGGTGCCCCCTGTAAGTGAGTATTGTTCCCTGCCCTGGCCTTCTTCCATTGACTCTCGGAGGATGATGGATTATCTCCACGAGGCTATTTGTGTGAACCCCTGATCCGTGACTGATCCCGTTCCTCTGCCTCAGCTAGTAAAGCCCTCTGGACCACCTCTCTGTAAGTCCTTAAATCAAGAATTGAGACCCGTAGCCTGATGTTCAAATGTAGCCCATCATGAAACTTCATTACCCTGGCCTCATCTATCACCACCATATCCTCGGCATAATAAGAGAGAGAAGTAAATTATGTCTCATACTCAATGACACTCATAGGGCCCTGATAAAGACTTATGAACTGTATCCTCATCTCCGGCCTCATAGCCCTAGGAAAGAAGCGCTTGAAGAACAAATCTCTGAACTCATTCCAAGTCATCAACTCAACATTGTGGACATTGGTCATAGACCTCCACCAGATATCTGTATCTCCTATGAACATAGAAGCAATTAAGGAAATCCTGAACCTGTCCGTGGGTACCACCATACTGTCCAACTTGCGAACCATAAGGTCTAACCAAGCTTTTAAGACTAGCGGATCCGAACTCCCCGCAAATGGATCAATCTTAACCCTCTGTAGTCGCATAAAGTACTCCATCGCCTCATTGACTATCGGTGCTGGTGCCGGTGCCGGAATCTGTATCCTTGCCACCTGCCTGTGTATCAACTCCTGTATGGATTCAATGATCCCCTGATTGATTCCCTGAGCAACCCGCTCCACATAAGTCGGTGCCTGCGGCGGATTAACATTCGTGCCACGAACTGGAATCCTAGGCCTCCCCGGACCCCTCATAAACTCGGTGTCAGCCACCTGCTCCTCAGTGCCCTGATGTGAAGACTCTCCACGCGTGACAACCATGATGCTAAACGTATGAAAGGAGAGAGGTCAACAATAACACAAGTTATTATGACCGAATGCAACTCATACTATGAATGCATGAAACACTAAGTGAGACAAGGTATGCAACATACGGTCATGCTAAAGCAATCAAAGAAAGCCCTTAAAACAGTTAAGCACTTAAGCAAATAAGCATACATGTCAAACAAAGATGCTCTTAACCACATAGGCATATAAGCATAAAGACATGTTATACTACCAAGCGTGTTATCAAGAAACACATAAACATGTTATAATGCCGAAACATGTTATCAAAAGCATATGAATATATCAAATTAGATCAATAAAATCATGATATACACCCAAAAACCAACGTCCTAAGGTATTCAAACCTAGGAGCTCTGATACCACTTGTGACGGCCCAAGTTTTTCAACCTGGTGCGTCAGTGATGACTAGAAAGTTGACCTGATAACGGATTCGAAATACGGAAGCAAAAGATGAAACCAAATTCCTTTGATATATAAATCATCTCCAAGACACCAATGTGACATTCCGTGAAGTCACGGAACTCAAGAAAAGCGAATGAGCAAACGAGAGTCAAAACGAGCTAAATCCGTCAATTTAGGGTAAAATGGTTAATTCACAAATAAAAAGAGAAAATTGACTCTAAACAAGTCAAACAAGGTGAATACAACCTAATCTAATCATTTCACAACATTCAAGAGGTTTTAAGAACTTTCGCCAAGAATCCCACAAAATTGCCCTTTCCCGGTTTAAGCGAAGACTGACACTACCTCACTAAAATATAAATAACTCTCATTGTGATTTTAATCTAAGAATGACATTGGTGCCATTAGAAATCTGACTCAAAATCCTTGGGTTTAGGCTCAAGAATCACCCCATTTGGGTTAGAAATGAAGAAGTTATGACTCCTTAAAGTTGGAACATCAAAGCTGAAACAAAATCTAGAAGGCTGGCATATGAGGGCTATTTCGGACAACCGAACTGGAGTTTCAGACGATTAAATTGGACAAATTTTTTCCTGAAAGCATGTTTTTGAGGGGAGGTTGTTTCAGTAGACTGAAATGACCTTGAACAGTGAAAAAGGCTGCCGGAAATGAGTTTTTACTGTGCAATGAATTTCCTAAAAGCCATCGGTCGACCGAACTAACATTTTAGATGACCAAAATGGCTTGAAAAGCTACTGTAGGACCTGTTATGCTCCAAAAATGTTGAGGTTTAACCCAAGCCTCAAATCTCATCATGAATTGGTTCGAAAACAAAGGTTTAAAACTAATTTTCAAGGAGATGTGAATATGTGAACATGTCAACAACCTTAATATGAATAACTGAATGTAAAACAATGGTTCATGGCCTCATACATGTCAATTATAATAATTTCATATGCTAAACCTCCAAAGTAGGTTAAAATACATTTTTGAAACCAATTAAGGTATCAATTGTGTACAAGTACTAAAGTGAACATGCTTGGCCCTTGGCCTCATTACATACATGCTTATAGTGTCAAAAGTAAGTACTTAAGTATCATTACACATCAAGGAAGCTACATTAGCTTTTAAAATACCATACACCCATGGTATACAAAAATATATCATTAAAAGTAAGGCATGGTAAACATTTGCATGTCAATAAACAAAAATGCTTTAAATTGCTCATAAGCCCCTAAGGATGATGAACATCCAAGAACATAGTCTTTTTACCTGTAAAACAACCCAAACCACTAGGGTGAGTAATCAAGTTACTCTTTGGAAGAAGCATCTGCATATACCCTAAAGTTTCAATATCATTGCAAGATCAATATAGACGAATACAAGGGATCATTCCACTTAATGTCTATGTTCAAGGTGTTCTAAGGGATCATCTTAAGCTAACTTAAATGATTCTTTAACAACACATATCAATATCAATGTACTTAACAACATCAATTCGCCAATAGCAAAAATTACAAGTTACAATTAAGCATTGGTTGTCAACTTGGAATTGAATACGAAATCAATTAGTGAAAGGTTTGGACATCACGTGCCGGGGTAAACCAAGATCAAAATGGTTATTCCGAGCATTAACCCGCTGGGAAGACCACCCTACTACGCACTATCTCAATTGGAGAAAACTCATACCTCCTGCAGTAGAACCAAATTCTAGCCATATCACTTGTAATAATGCCCCAAAAGAATCCAAAATCATAATCAAGTTCAAAATTCATACACTATAATTAAGGCATATAAACCACCTTCCATGCACAAGTATTTTGAAACCATACAAACCATGTCTTAGGGTTCCAAGTCTAAAATGGCATACTAAATGACAAGTCCTCATCATGATATTATGCATAATACAATACCACCAACTTATCAATTTAATCATGCCTCAACAATAAGCTTTATACACTAATTCTTAACATTTTAGCAATAAGCTTCTAAAATAAATCACAGTTGTCATCAACAAGATTATAGAATTATTACCACCATAAATGTAACAATTCAAATCATTAGGAATTGTATATAACATTGATAATTCAACAAGAGTTCTATATCACTACCACATGAAAAAATGCTAGAATTTAGCATACTACTATATTATATAATCCTTCTACACATGGTATATACATATTATACATGCTTAAATCAATAAACCCTAAGTCAAGAAGTGAGGGTTTCCTATAATATGCAAGACTATCATATTAAATGTCTGTACACAATATATATTAAACCCCAAAGGATTATAAAACACTTAAAGTATAAACATACTACCACCTCTACCTTAATAGAGAATTGAATCTCTATAATCCAAAGCAACCAAGCAAAAAAATGGATAAATAGTCTAGGGTTTATGAAGAGGAGAGTGAGAGGAAACTTTTATCTCTTAAGGTTTTTGGTCTAAGGTGAGTGGAAGGAGGCCAAAAATGAAGTCAAAGCTCTAAGCCAAACTTTTCTTTCAATGGTGGCTAGGTTAGGGTTTTGAAGAACAAGTGTAATGAAAAAGATGAAATGAATATGGTGAGTGGAGGATCTAGTATTCCTCCACTCACTATGTGCTCTTATACTACCTCTCACACACACATAATGCAAGACTAAATGGTGAACCTACATTTGTCGCAAATCAATGGTTCCTTCCTAAGCTTAATCTTAAGCCTACACTTGTTAATTATTGAAGCCAACAAGTGCACCAATTCTAGGCCAACAAGTGGGTGAATCTCCACCCTCCAAATATCAAGAGATTATGCATCCAAGTCACTCCACCCCATTGCCAACAAGTGGCACCATGAGAGTGTGACACTTGTCACACTTTTCAAAAATTGCAAAACAGTCATTTTTCAAAATATCTTCCAAATTAAATTGCAAAAAGGTCCCTAAGACAAAAAATAATTATTTTACATAATTACACTAAAACTGCAAAAATTAAGAATGTTTACAAGAAAGTATGCATCCATGCCCTTTACAAAAAAGTAAGCAACTAAAATGTATTTTCTTCAAAAGTAAAAATACAAATATTATGGAAATCAAATATCATGGATACATGCAAAAGTGGAATCAAATCCGAGCATAAAAAGTGAGGTTATGCAAGGAAAAATGATAAACGGGAAAAAGACGAAATAAGGAAAAGACAAAATAGGAAAAAAGATAAAAAATGAAAATTACCAAAAAAGGAAAGGGAGAAAAATGACCGGTTCATTACAAGTAAGTTGCAGCACAATAAATATTTAGCTGTTGTATGGGGAAGCAAAGAAACTTTTTGTTGCCCAAGTATAGACTCTAGAGGGGGGGAGGGAGGGTGATTAGAGTCTAAGCAAACTAAGGTCAATTTTTAATATTGATTTACCAACTAGAGTTAAACTCAACTTCTTTGACAACTATTGAATGGTGCAATCTGAATTTTAAGTTTTAATTGTTAGCATTTATGAAGAGGCATATCAAGACATACATGAAGCAATAAATATAAGAGATAGAGATAGAAGTTGTAAACGTGTACTCAACGATTTTTAGCGAGGTTCGGAAATTCCTACTCCTCAGCTCAAGACCTCTCTTGAGACTTCCCAATTCACTATGGCTTCTCCTTGCGGGTAGAGAGCAAACCTTTTACAGGAAGCTCTTCATTGCTTCTAAATGCTAAGAGAAACACCTTCTCTTAGACTTTCTTGGGCCACACCAGCCCTTACAAGATTTGAACAAGATTGATGAAGTACAAAGTGATCTCTCTTAGATCTAAAGTACAAGATTCAGCTCACTCTAGAGTATATATGAATAGCTTGAAGCTCAACTCTCTTTTATGATAAGAGATATGTGTAAATGATGATGAAAGGCTTTTTGATTGCTAGTAAAACTTTCTCAATAAATGCAATAGCTTTTATAAAGGCTACAAGTCATTATATAGACTTTCAGAATTGTCTGATATAGATTCTAGCTGCTGGACATGCACTTCAAGAAAAAAATGCTCGTTTGAATTTTGAAATACGCAGTTTCGGTCGACCGAAATAAAACACCCTTGTGTTTCGGTCATCCGAAATGGTTTTAAGCTTGGTCATCATCCTCTCAATACTCTTGGTTCGGTAGACCGAAGTAAAACCCTTTTCTGTTTCAGTCAACCAAAATGGTTTCATCATTCTCAGCATCCTTGTTTCGGTAGACCAAAGTAAAACTCACAGTTATTTCGATCGACCGAAATAGCTTTGAGATTGGTCCATTCTTAGTATCTTTGTTTCGGTAAACCGATTCATTAAGCACTTTCATTTCGGTAGACCGAAATGGACCTTCATTTTCAGGAACATGTTTAGATGATGTTTTACATTTTGGTCCTTTGTTCCTTGGACATTGTGAATGAAATGATATGCATGGTTTTGGAAAATTTGAGCTTCAAGATGTTCATATGTACTTTAACAAGGTTTCCTAAAACGCTCACCATCCTAGCTAACCCCATTTTGATGAGATGTTGAAGGCTTGACTTTAACTCTTGATTCCTTAGTCCTTTTCTTATGCCTTGGGTTGCATCTTCAGTTTTGCTCTTCTATTGCAATGTTTTGTTTGATGAAAGCTTTGATCTGTAATTTCACTCAAGAAGATATTAGTGAACATAGAACATCATTAATGAATTATGATTATCAAAATCCTTAGATTCAAGGTCAATAATCTCCCCATTTTTAAAGATGACAATTCGTTGATGTGTTCGTCAAATGAGAATAAGAGTGTGACTAGTTCTCCCCCTATCAATGTGCATAGTTTTGAAGTTTTGAAATTTAGGGCAAATTAAGAGATTTACAAATCTCCCCCTTTCCTTATGCAATCATTTAATCATTATTAGAATAGAGAGCATAACATAAAGGAATTGAAAGCATGCAAATCACAAGTGCCAAAAACATGTATTTCTATTGATTCAAGAATTCAAATTCAAGGTACATCATCATCATCACTAGTCTATTTCTAATGTGTCAACTACGGCCAATGTTCCAACTACAACTGCAATCAACATTAACATCCATAACCTACATCAGCATCTAACGTCCACAACATCTAACATCAACCTACATCAACATCAATTCTCCCCCTTTGTCATGCATCAAAAAGATAGGGGAGGGGTCTTGAGAGCATCAGAAATGAGGAAGTCCCGTGACTCGGAGATTTGCAAGGTCGCATTTTACAAGATCGACTTCATTGGCTACTTCTTAAAGGCGTTCACGTATCTCGAGAATATGTTCCTTGTTCTCTTTGCCAAAGGCAATTTGCTCCTTAGAAAGAGCAATGTTTTCTAAGAGAAGTGCACGATTTGATCGGTATGACAATTATACATCAACCTTTGCAATAACACAAATCATTGTAAAATAGGGCTATTGGTCAGGTAATTCAAACCACTGGGACTACAAGGTTATGGCAACTAAGATACTTAGAACCACTTTTAGAATGATGAAAGGGGTGTAGAGAGGTTTGTTGGTTTGTCACGAAAACTAAGAATGGAACAATGCATAAAACAATATTGTGCTAGGAAGTAAGAGATAGAAAAATAAAGAGAGAGGACTAGGGAGATGAATCCACTTCCAACCCTATTCATATGCTAGATTAAAACTAATTTGGGGAAAAACTGTTGAGATTTATATGCCCTGGCATAGCAAATTCCTATTTGGATTAAAGTGACATATATTCCTGACGTTTCTGAAATATTTATGTTTTATACAATTGGTGAATTCAATGTATTATATTTCGATTCATTATAGAATTGATAGTGTCCTCTTGATTACAAGAGATATTTATATATGTATGTGATGGTGATCAATACATGAATATAAATAGTAATCATAAATTGTTCATAGTCGGTAATTATAGATGGAATCATAATTAATTAAAACTTGAACTGGATTCGCGTTAGGTTGAGATATATTGCGAGAGCCGTCGTATGCAATTGCTCTCTATCACCGTCATGGCATTTGACTCTTAAGCATGAGAAAAGTATAGACTCTTTTATTAATTAATAATTACTTTGATTTGTTCGGCATATTCTTCGGGATCCTTAGACCGATACTTTGGGTAGTTATGTAATTAATAGTTAGAGGGTTATATTTTCAATATTTGCATCATTACCACTTGTATTTATTTTGTATTGATTATGGTTGATCACAAAGTAAATTCGAAGGCCTTCGTGTGTTTTTAAACAAAATGATTTATTATATATTTATTTATTTAAATTATTATTTTTGTCAAATAAATGTTTTATTGTGATCGAGCTAGAAATTATCAAAGGTACCAAAATAAATATATTAATTAAGTAGTCAGATTGATGGCTTTATTTATCCGATAACTAATTATGTATAGAGGGGTCAAAGTGTAATATTGACTTAGAGGTTATTATTATTTAATTGGAGTTTAATTAATTTCTTTTAGTGGAATAGAAATTAATTTATGAATTAATTGAATTGGGTCCATGGACCGGGCCAATTATTAATTCATTGTAGCCAATAAAATAATAGGCCCAATGGATTCTCACTTATAGCCCAACTTGATATTGGAATTATATTAGATTTGAGATATGTGAATTAGAGATTGAGAAGGATTTGTTATTTCCTTTTCTTTATCTTTATGTTGCCTATAATTATACATGGTCTATGTATATTTTGAGGGTGATTTTTGGAAGAAGGAATCTATTTTCTCTCTCTAGAAAATTAGGGTTTATGTTCTCATCTAATGGAGGCTCCCATAAGCCTAGTTTTCCAAGGTCATTCATGAAGGCTTATGAGTGATTCCTAAAGGCAAAACAATTACCAAGAAGATGGAGATCCAATGAGAAGGCATCTTACTAAGGGATCTACAATAAGTGAGAACATTCACTTTAGAGGAAAAATTTAAAGGTTTACTCAGACCTTTGATGTAAGTATTCAATCTGTTTAATTGAATGATACATCATAGATTGAATACTTACATCAAAGGTCTAAGTAAACCTTTAAATCTTTCATCTAAAGTGAATGTTCTCACTTATTGTAGATCCCTTAGTAAGATGCCTTCTCCTTGAATCTCCATCTTCTTGGTAATTGTTTTGCCTTTAGGAATCACTCATAAGCCTCTATGAATAACCTTGGAAAACTATGCTTGTGGGAGCCTCCATTGGATGAGAACATAAACCTTAATTTTCTAGAGAGAGAAAATAGATTCCTTCTTCCAAAAATCACCCTCAAAATATACATAGACCATGTATATTTATAGGCAACATAAAGATAAAGAAAATGAAACAACAAATCCTTCTCAATCTCTAATTCACATGTCTCAAATCTAATATGATTCCAATATCAAGTTGGGCTATGAGTGAGAATCCATTGGGCCTATTATTTTATTGGCTACAATGAATTAATTATTGGCCCGGTCCATGGACCCAATTCAATTAATTCATAAATTAATTTCTACTCCACTAAAAAAAATTAATTAAACTCCAATTAAATAATAAATAACCTCTAAGTCAATATTACACTTTGACCCCTCTATGCATAATTAGTTATCGGATAAATAAAGTCATCAATTTGACTACTTAATTAATATATTTATTTTGGTACCTTTGATTATTTCTGGCTCGATCACAATAAAACATTTGTTTAACAAAAATAATAATTTAAATACATAAATATATAATAAATCATTTTGTTTAAAAACACACGAAGGCCTTCGAATTTACTTTGTGATCAACCATAATCAATACAAAATAAATACAAGTAGCAATGATGTAAATATTGAAAATATAACCCTCTAACTATTAATTACATAACTACCCAAAGTGTCGGTCTAAGGATCCCGAAGAATCCGCCGAACAAATCAAAATAATTATTAATTAATAAAAGAGTCTATACTTTTCTCATGCTTAAGAGTCAAATGCCATGACGGTGATAGGGAGCAATTGCATACGACGGCTCTCGCAATATATATCAACCTAACGCGGATCCAGTTTAAGTCTTAATTAATTATGATTCCATCAATAATTACCGACTATGAACAATTTATGATTACTATTTATATTTATGTATTGATCGCCATCACATACATATATAAATATCTCTTGTAATCAAGAGGATACTATCAATTCTATAATGAATCGAAACATAATACATTGAATTCACCAATTGTATAAAACATAAATATTTTAGAAACGTCAGGAATATATGTCACTTTAATCTAAACAGGAATTTGCTATGCCAGGATATATAAATCCCAACAACTTCCACTTGCCCTCATAGCCAATTCAAATTGCACTTAACTCCAATATTATCCAGATGATGATCAAAATTATTGATCAATGACACCTTTGATAATGGATCAACAAAGTTATGTTCCAATGCAATGTTCTAGCTACAAGTACATTTTCTTATCGGACAATATCATGTAGAACATGATACTTCCTCTCAGTGTATCTTATTCATCTATAGAACCTTGGGTCATTGGTTTGGACTACTTCTGCACTATTGTCGCAACATAGCTCAATAGGCAGGCTAGTATACTCCACAACCTTTAAATCAGTGAGATGAAACCAATAGGCTTCCTTTGCCTTTCAGGTTTGAGTCAGCAGTTGAAATCTACTTAACAATCTACTAACTGATTTCCCTTCCATTGAGTGAACATACACTAAATCATGAACCTCATAGTATCTACTTCTGATTAAAAATCAGAACTAGCATACTTGACTAGGACCATATCATCACATCCAAAATTGAGTATGAGATTATTGGTTCTTTTAAGATACTTTATTATATTTTTCACAACAAACCAGATATCAAGTCCGAGTTCGGACTGATATTTACTGACAATCCTTACCTTGTAGCGGATGTCCTGTTTGGTATAGACCATGGCATATATGAGACTCCCATATGCCGAAGCATATTGTTACAGTCTCATTTGCTCAATCTCCTCTGCTAGTCTTGGAAAACTACTTACTAGAGAGCAATCCACATCAATAACGCAAGAACTCATTCTTTGAGTTTTGCATACCAAACCTGGTCAACACTTTATCAATTTAGGATTATTAAGATAAGCCTATTTTCCTTTTAACCTGATCTTGCAAAAGCTTGATCCTAGGAATATAGCATACATCTTAAAAATCTTTCATTTCAAAATAATTGAACAATTACCTCTTTACTGATGACAAAATTTTCCTTATCATTCTAAATGAATAGGATGTCGTAAATAAATATAGAATTAGAAAAATAATGACATTCCCTTGTACACTCATGATTTAATCACTAAGAAATCTTTTGGTATCCTGTTGTAGATTAACTTGCCTTCCATAGGTATCACCCTACTAAAAAGTTCTACAAGATCCCAGATTTTATTAGAATATATAGATTCTAACTCTAATTTCATAGTAACTCACCAAAACGATCTATATCTATATCGGTTCACACTTCCGTGTAGCTTACCGGGTCCAACTCATGTTTAACAGGGATGTCCATAATGGTCTCACCTAAAAACATGATTTTGTCGGATTGGATGATAATCCTCCCACTATATCAATGTACCGATGCAGGAATTTGTGTACTAGATGATGCTGACGCATCAATAGGGAATTCATATATTATTCTCAATCTCTATAATAAGTGTGTTCACATGTGGTACATCTGGTACTCATACCATATTCTCTAACGTTATGCTATTAGGTATGTGATTCATAATATGATTCTCTTATAGATAAACAGTGAGTGTAAATAATCAACTTTTATCTTTGAGATCATAAAATAATCCATCCTAGTGACTTTAGAGTAGCTATCAAATCTAGCATACCTATGATCTGCTTCCAACTTACTTGTCCATATCAAGCGCACATGTGCAAGACTACCCCATATGTGCATGTGATTTAAACTAATATTTAGTTAAAAACACAGCTCAAACGGTATCCTTGAGATAGACTAAGATGGAATGTAGTTCATAATGCGCATCGATATCATTAACGCTAAACTTTTAAATGAAAGAGATAATGTAGCATAACTGTTCATAGATCTAACCATGTTAAGCATAAATTCTGTTATTCCTATTTGACACCTCAATCCATTGAGCGTCAATTGTTGAAAACTGGTATACAATACCCTTATTGACTATATAGTCTTTGCACTATCCCAAGAAATACTCATATCCACGATCAGATTGAAGTGTTTTGATAAGTTTACCTAATCTGTGCTCCACGCCAGTCTTGACACTTTCGAAATATACCAAAAATTTAAGACTTGTGTCACATTAGATAAATTTATCCAAAACGTGAGTAATCTTGCTTGGATATTCATAAGACCACACGTGTCTATGTGTACCGACTCCAATTGTCCTTTATGTCTATTTCATCTGGCTGATTAAGCCTTTAGAGTTATCTATCCTTCAAAACAGGATTCACAAGTTTGGATTAGGCTCCTCTGCCTCACTAGGTAATAAACCTTCTTTGACCAATCTTTGAATCTCATTTTGATTGATTACAACCCAAGAATAGACACTAAAAATACAATGAGTCAGGAATAACAATTTTTCTTTTAACATTCAATCTAGAAGATGCAACATTAGTTTATACATCCTGCAAATCTTAAGAGTTTGTGATTATAGTAAATTAACCATCTTTCAATGCACCAGAAGCAATCGCATATCTATTCAATTTTATAAAACCAGTTTTACTAAATAACAATCCAGTTTTTATATACCACAAGTGAAACAAGAATGAGATAGCGTCTTACTTCTGTGCATAAAGATAGTTCTGTAATACTAATATCCTTGTACTCTCTAATTTCAGATGTAATACTCCCACTGACTTAGCTACAACCTTGTCTTCGGGTCAAGTACAAATATATTCCATATCATCGAGGCTTCTGGATTCCTGAAATCCTTGCAATGAATTGCAAACATGTTTAGTGACTCCAGAATCTATCTATCAGGAATTAATAGATACAACCTCATAACATGGCTCAATGATTAAATATATATTTTCTTATGCCACGTCATTACTTAGATAGTTCGTCCTTGAGTGTCATAGTTAGCGGCAAAAGAAACAATATCCTTCGCCCTCAACATACACTGCCTTATTCCTTTTAACCTTTTAGATACCCATGTTTTGTGCTAGCCTAGTCCTATTATCATCCTTCTTCTTTGCTTTGCCCGTCCACTTGGGCCTAGAAGAAGATGGTATAGACTAGGTTAGATTGATAGGAATGCCCATACTCTTGATTATCCCTTCATCTGTTACCAATTCTACAAGAATATCAGCGAGTGTGAACTCAAACTGATTCCTTATTTAGTTCAATCTAACAGAGTCGAACGAGTTTGGTAACAAGGCAATAATCATGTCAACTTGAAACTTACCACCCAAGTCAGCCCTATTGATCTCCAACTAATTTTTAAATAATAAACAATCATTTTTCAAAATTCGATTTCATATTGGAGTTCCTTTGGCTATCTTGATGGTATTCAAGTCTGACATAGTACTCTGGCATACTCTCTATCTAATCTCACCAAAACATCTTATTGACATTTAACATGACGCTTGAAGAAAATAAAATAATGTAAATGTTAGTTTTGGAGCGTATTCGAGGTAAACTCTAGAATATTGCACCAAGTCATATCATTTGCCTTATTTCACTTATTCAAAGCATTAAAGTTGTCTTAGGTATCTTAAAGTAAAAGGATTAGGTTTAGGAGTAGTAAATACATTTGTACCCTTACGTTGTGAATAAAATATCTAAGTCCTTTCCCAGTCAATATTAATGAGGTCCAGTTACATTGAATATGTAAGCAAGCAGATAAACTGGATTAGACATAATTAATCTGAATATAAATGCATTCATATAATATACAAGGTGAATTATTAATACTGTCATGCATATTTAAAATTAAAATGAGTTTGTTAACCACATAATATAATAAATCTCAATCGAACAAGAGATCATTATCATTATTGGTGAACAATCTCTTTTAATTAATGCGGGTCCCTCAACTCTATAGCGTAATAAATCAACCAATCAATATGTCAATAACTTATCCTATTAGAGGAGTTCATTATTACTATTGTTGCGATTCATTTACTATTAGGCGAGCACTTCCATTAAAATAGTATGTGGGTCCCTTAGCCATTGCATGAAAAATCGAATAACCAATACGCCAAAAACTTATTCGGTTGGCGAAATTCATTATTGCTATTGGCGGGCAAATCCCATCATCTCCATATCTCTTAAGACAATGCCTTGTCTATCATATGAAATGATTCCCGATTTATATTTAGCCTTTCTAAAATCACCTAGTGTATACCACTCCATTGGGGAGCTAACACTATTGATTTTAGATTGAGTGCATAACGTTATTAAAGCTCTAATGAAAAATAAAACATTAAATATCTTGTCATCATAATCTAGACTCTTTAAATCATGCGTAGGGCCTTATTTTTAAAGATATAATTACAATGAACATTTAATATTATTATTTTCATGAGACAACCATTCTTGTAATATTAAGACACTTCAAATCATGTGTGGGGCCTTATTTTTGAAGATCTAATTATAATGGTTTTAATAACGAAGGCCATGGGGTAATGTATAAAAATCCCCATTCCCACTCAATTTTTAATCATTCATAATTAGGGTTTTTTATTTTATTTTATTTTATTCATTTACATGATATAATGCATGCAAAACGTTTTGATTTTAATCCAATTAAATTTAGAAAATATTTGGATTTTAAATAATTCACTAATATTTAATTTGAGGCAAACTTTAAAAATAATTTACAAAAATAATTTTTCGTTTCCCAATAAGTGCCCTCTAATTAATTAGTAATCAAATCCAATTAATTTTCATAATTTAATTAATATAAATCAAGTCATTTAGATAAAATATCATGGATCCAATGTTAACAAGTATCTATTCTATGCATCACATAAATAAATAAACAACTGATAAAGCAAATTAAATGGCCAATGGAATCAGCTTTTAACATTTAAATACTATTCTAGCTGTACGGGCGTCCTTCAACAGTCTGTAAACACCCATAGGAAGCTTGTATGCGTTATGAGAAGGAAAACGCTGCTTGGAACAAGCCCGAAGGATCCCACACGCGCTCCTACGCGCCTAGGGAAGCTGGCAGGTCAAGGCACGCGCTCCCATGTGCCCCCATGCGCTGGCATGCACTTGGGGAGCATGTGACGCGATCCCACGAGCTGGCACGCACCTGGGGCGCGTTGTGGCGTGTGAAACAGCCCTGGATGCGCCTCCACGCGCGTGGAGCGCACATGCATTGTGCTAGCACGTGTATCTCACGCGCCAGCATGTCCCAGCCTTCTCTATCTCCTGGCGCGTGCTCCTCACGCGCCAGGCTCACCACAACTCAAATGCACTTGATTCCTACCTCCTTCGATGCCTTTTCTCGCCGCCGGTGAACCTTCGGTACCGGAAAAAAGGCCGAAAATTCCCAGAAAAATACGAAAAATTCCAGAAAATTAAATTAAGCCTTAAAAAATTCTAGAAAAATTCTAAAAAAATTTAGAAAATTCCTGAAAATTACTGAAGCATAATTTAACTCTTTCAGACCTTCTTGAAGCTTCATAATATCCTTTGATGAAGATTACATGGCTTTAATAAATATTTACAATTTGAAATACAATGGAAAAAAATTAAATTACATCATTGAACTTTCAAACGGCTAAAACAAAGCCTTAATTACATTCATCCAAAGATAAAATTACATTTATTTAACCTATAAGTTTCATCCATGGCCCAACCATACATTATCATTCATTCACAATTATTCATACATTATCATGTATCAATATATATCAATATATTAATTCATACAGCAACATACATCAATAAATAAATATATGCATATCAAAATTGGATCCATGAATGATGAATTTTGATAAAAACATGATCTTTAGTAATGAATTAAACCATGCTCTGATACCACTGTTGGGAAACGTGCTAGTTTTAAAAACTTTTCGAGGGATTTTGATTTATAGATCTTGATTCATCACATAGAGACAAGTTTTATGCAACATATATGATGGTCATGATATGTAGCAACACTTGGTTACTATAATATCTTCAAGAAGTTCATTAAATCAAAAGGGTAAGAATAACCTATCAAAGGTCCACATGATTAAACTACCTAAACTAAGGTATAGCCTTAAACATGCTTACTAAGTCAAAGATTATCAAGCCATTAATTTAATAATGAATGCACATAAAGCTAGGAATCAAGCATAAACCATCAAAGGGGGAACCTAAGCCATGGACTATCAAGGTTCTCCATCTTCATACCAATAAAACGATTCCATGATCTCATTTCCATTGTCACTATGAAAGTGCAAGCAATATGATTAAGAGAAGAAACCATCTAAGACAAGATAATCAACTCAAAATAATCATTTATATTCATTAAAATCCATTACAAGAAGTAAGGTGCTCTAGATCATGGAAAAACCAAAACTATATATCATTACCCCAAAATAAAATCAAAACTAAAACATGCTTACAAGGGAGGGCTTCATCACCTCCCTAGAGAAGGATTTATTTACCCATAAGAATAAGGAATAAAGAGATTGATGAAGAATCCCTCTCCATTTTCACACCTTAAGCTCAAGAACACCCAAAACCCTCTAAACTCACTCATTTTCTCTCTAGAACCTAGCCAAATATGAGATATGGATCTATACAAGCCTTCTCCCTCTTATCTAGGGAAAAACCTACTTCCATCCACTTCATCACGAGCTCCAACCACCCTAGAGGTCATTTGGACCACACAAAATGCAGAGGGAACAAGGATTAGCACAAAAGCAGGAGCAGGAAGCTATTCTCTGCAGATCGGTGGGCGCCCGCTGGTGCTTGCATCCAGAAGTGGTGTACTGGGGGTTTTGGCGGGTGCTCGTGATGGGGCGGCGAGTGCTCACAGGAGCGCGAGGCGGGGGCCTGCGAGAGCTGCGGGGCCCCGCGGAGGAGGGCTTGCTACTGTGGGATTTGGCTGGCGCCCACAGTGGGGCGGCGGGAGCCCGCGGAGGTTTGACTTCCAAAAGCTCTCAGCCTTTTTTTTAGCCTCCTTGGATGGTCCAGTGATGCGGTCGCCCTTTTGAATACAGTGCCGCAACATTTATACATATAATGGCTCAAGGAACTTGGCTCACGTAACAGTCCCAGCAACGATTTACTTTGATTCTTCAAAAGATTGTCAAAACCGTTCCTTTAGCTACATTAGGGGGAACTGACTTGAAAATAAACGAAAACAAACAAATAAAGCTAAACTATACATTATTATCAACTAATGGAATTAACTAATGCAAATAAGGGCGCTTGAATATGCAATATTCGGAGCTTATCACACGAAGGGATTGCTCTTCTGAGGGGGGGGGGGGGGGGGACTGCAGTGGTTTCTTATTCCCCTTCAGCTTCCTCTTCTTCTTCTTCTTCTTCCTCAACCTCTGTTTCCTCTTCTCTATCTCCACCACCACCCTCTTCAACATCTCCCACTTGTTGCTCATCCATGGCTATATCTTGGCCTTTATTTTAAGGAATACCGAACTTAAGATCATACCAAATGTTGGCTTCGGATTTTTTCAGACCCATTCGAGTAAGCAAGTCTCGGTCAAATCTGTAGAGGTTAGTAAGCTCCTTTTTATCCTCGCCCTCTATTCGCACTTTGTATGCTCTGAAGATTAAGGTGAGAGGCATGGCATAGAAGAGGTGAGTTTTTTCTTTCTTAGCGCAATCAATCATGTGATGAAAGATAAAAAAAGCTAAATCGAATTTCTTTCCGTTTAGTATGCACCAGATAAGAAAAGCTTCCATGAATGAGACATCCGAGCGACCACTGGATTTTGGAAGGATGTTGTGAATGATGACATGGTAAATGAGACGAGCTTGTATTGTTAATTGGCTTGCATAGATTTTGTCAATGTTGTTGGTAGGGAATTGACTCATTTGTTGAACGACTTGGTAAGGGTTAACTTCCCCATCATACCAGTCATAGGCCGTGTAATAGGTGATATTGCCATTGGGAATGTTGAGAATACGACGAATACTTAACAGAGGGAGAGTAATTTGAGTGCCTATAACGAAGGAAAGGAAAGTGTTATGCCCTACTATCCTTTCAAGATGAGTGTTGAATAACCTAACTACCTTGGGGTAGATAGGAACCTTAATGGATAAGAATTCACCCAAGCCTATTGCTTCAAAAAGAGAGAAAGTGTGTGTGATGAGTTCCTCAGTTTTAAATCTATCAAAGAACTTGCCTTTTTTAACAATTTTGTGAAGGATTTTGTTTCATAAACCTCTTTAAACTCAGTTGATCGAAATAGGCGCATAGCTGGGCAGGATATGGGTTGTAAGTATCAGGAATTGGGAGATTAGACCCTCCAGCTTTAGTATCATGTGAGTGCCTAGACCTCTTCTAGGCACTCACATGATCCAACAACGATAGAAAGCAAAATAGATGAACTTTGACGAAGAGATAAGGGATTCGAAGTGCAATTTACCTTAAAGATAGAGTGAAAGATTCGCAAGGGATTCGCACGATACACAGTCGCCTTAGAGAATAAGAGAGATAGGGTTTTAAGATTTAAAGTTAAAATGAGATTCGTGGTTCTTTAAAGCTAGATATGGGCCTTACGTGATGGGGCCTCGAAGATTTGGTTGACCGAAATGGCTTCATCGGTCGACCGAAATGGCTTATAAAGAGAATCATCAATCCTTATTTCGGTCGACCGAACCATTGTTTTGGTCTACCGAAATGCTGATCCTGTGGGGTTGATTCTGAAGGTTCAGCAGATGTTATGAATTTCTCTCTCTATTGCCATTCCAATTTCTCGATAGAGTGTATAAAACCTATTTTCTTGAAGTGGCTTCGTGAGAATATCAGCCAATTGATTCTCGGTGTTAATGAACATTAATTCAATATCGCCTTTAGATACATGATCCCTTAAGAAGTGATATCGAATTTCTATGTGCTTTGTTTTAGAAAGCTGAATGGGATTCTTTGATATGCAAATGGCGCTGGTGTTATCACATTTGATAGGGATTTGTCAAAGAATAAACCAAAGTCTTCTAGCTGTTGTTTGATATAAAGAATTTGTGCATAGCAACTACCAGCAGCAACATATTCAGCTTCAGCGGTGGGTAATGCGACTGAATTTTGTTTCTTGCATGGCCAAGAAATAAGTGATTAACCTATAAAGTGACACGCGCCGTTTGTACTTTTTCTTTTAACTTTACAACCAGCAAAATCAGCATTTGTAAATCCTACGAGTTCAAAGTATGTATGCCTAGGATACCACAAACCTAAGTCAATAGTACCATTTAAGTATTTAAAGATGCGTTTGACGGCATTCAAGTGAGATTCCTTGGGACAAGACTGAAACCTAGCACATAAGCACACACTAAACATTATGTCCAGCCTACTAGCTGTTAAATATAGAAGACTTTTGATCATTCCTCTATATTTCTTAATATCAACTTCCTTACCTTTCTCATTCTTATCAAGTTTTAAGGAAGGACTCATGGGAGTTTTAGTTTGTTTGGCGTCATCCGAGCCAAATTTCTTTATCAAATCTTTAGTATACTTTGATTGGGAAATGAAAATTCCATCAAGAGTTTGTTTGATTTGCAGCCCTAAGAAGAAGTTGAGTTCACCCATCATGCTCATTTCAAACTCGTTTTGCATGGAGGTGGCAAACTCTTTACTTAAAGTGTCATTTGTTGATCCAAAAATAATATCATCAACGTAAATTTGAATGATTAACAAATTACCATTAATGATTTTAGTAAAGAGTGTGTTATCAATCTTACCTCTACAAAACCCATTTGAAAGTAGAAACCCACCGAGTCTTTCATACCAAGCTCTAGGAGCTTGCTTCAAACCATATAAAGCTTTAGTTAATTTAAAAACATGGTTTGGATAATCATAGCTTTCAAAGCCCGGTGGTTGTTCTACATATACTTCTTCATCAATAAAACCATTTAAGAAAGCACTCTTTACATCCATTTGAAATAATTTGAAATTTTTGTGAGATGCAAATGCAAGTAACATTCTTATGACCTCAAGCCTAGCAACCGGAGCAAAAGTCTCTTCATAATCTATACCTTCTTCTTAGTTATATCCTTTTACAACAAGTCTAGCTTTGTTCCTAATAATAGTTCCTGACTCATCATTTTTTGTTTCTAAAAACCCATTTTGTGCCGATAATTGTTTTATTTTGAGGTCTAGGGACAAGATTCCAAACTTTATTCCTTTTGAATTGAATGAGTTCTTCTTGCATTGCCAAAAGCCAAGATTTATCATTTTCAGCCTCATGTATATTTTTAGGTTCGAATTAAGAAACGAATGCCACAAAATTACATACATTTCTTAATTGTGACCTTTGATGAGCGCTGAAAAGTGAGTATTTAAACCCCTTAAGCTTAGGCATTCTAGTACCTTTATCTATCTTACTTTACCGTTTTAGATTAATTTCATATTATTTTCATTTCAGGCACTTATCCCGAAAATAAGCTAACTCAGCCAAATAAGAGCTTAATGGAAGTAATTATGGGATTAAACAAAGAAAAGAGCAAAGTGGAGAAAGAAAGAAGCAAATGAAGCCAAAGGTGACAAGCAGCAAAAAGTTCAATTGATCGAACAATGATCGATCTCAGCACTTGAAGATAGATCCAAGCCTAGAACCAAAAGCATAAAATCCAAAAGTTCGATCGATCTAACACCATCCTTCGATCGATAGAACACTTTTGTCCATATTGAAATGATTGATCCTATCCATAGCTATACCACCCACTAACCATTTTTGTCCTTTTCCAATAAATATCTCTCCAAAATATCTCAGATTTGTCTTTTCCCAAAAAGCTCATCCAATTGGATTGATCCAGCCTAAGTTCGATAGATCTCAGCCAGTTTGATCAATCCAAGTCCAAGGTTCGATCGATCGAACTTCCTCTAGTGCGAAAAAGTTAAAATTCCATCATTGAAAGTTGTCCTTTATCCAATCATTAGGGAATATTGTGTGCACGACCCCAGCTCATTTTGGGTGTCATTTTGACCTACCTATACAAGGATAAGGATTGCTTTCTACAAAGGAGCTAACATTATTTTCATATCATCTCTTAGAGAGGAAGTTTAGAGGAAGAGGAGGCTAGAGACACCATTGGAGTTCTTCATCAACAAGGAGCAGATTTCAACCATGAAATTAGCCCTTGAGGGTTGGAGCATCATCCCCATGAGTGGCTAGACATCCTCTTGGGGCTAGAGTTAGCCCCAAGCATGCTCTCTATATCTTAATCTTGTGTATTATTGAGGGATTAGTGTTGTAATTGATGTTTTGACACCTTGATATATTTAGATCTTGTTTATTCAATGTTTTATGTGGTTTAATGCTTCCAATTGATCATTTCATTCTATCCATATGTCTATATATGCTAGAATAGATGTTCATGTGCTTGTCTCTAGATTTTGTGTTATTGATGCATGTCTATGCGTATTGATGCTATAGATTTGGAGATTGTCAAAACATAGTGCTTAAAGGAATGCTTTTGTGATTCTCTTGATGGTTCATACTTATGCCTTGATGGATTATGCCTCTCCCCTAGTTTATTTTCATGCTAGTAGAGTAGATATAGTGTAGTTGTAGTGTAGTATTAAATGAGAGGACAATCTATGCTTGTTGTTTGATGATCCAAGCTTTTGAATGCAAGTAACATATATCTCTATCCTTGTGTTGTATTTAGATTATGAGCTTAATGAAAGGATTAATGACTTGTTTTGATTTATTGTGCCCTTCACATGTTGTTTAGACAATATATGCTTCATTGTTTAGATATATTGTGCTTTTCACATGATGTTTAGACAATACAAGCTTAACTAGTCATCCTTGCTTGTTGAATTAACCAAACATACACACATCAATATTGCAACACACCATTTTACCCTCATTAATCACTTGTCAATGATATAGAAATGCATTGCTTGGTGGTGATCTCTAAACCCTAAGATCTCTCTCTTACTTACTCTTAATTGCATTCTTTTGCTATCACTTAGTTTAATTTAGTTGTTCCTTAATCAACCAACCAACCTATTGTTTGATTACTCGACCTACTAGCCCTAATAACGATTCCACGACATTGCTTGATCCTCACAATCCCTTGGGATGATCCCTACTCACCCTAGCTATATTTTTAGTGAAAGGTAGTAGTGGCTTCTATAAATGTAAAACTCTTGGCCCTCGCCTTATAATGCACACACTCTTCAAGCTTAGCGGTGGTGCGGCATACACCGGCCAGTTTTTGGCGCCGTTGCCGGGGATTTGTTAATTAGATTAGGCAACGTCGGATTTATGGAATTGATTAGGATTAATACTTTTTTGATCGTGTCTTTACTTTACTTCTATTTTTCTTTTTGGTTACTTATTGTGTTGTTCTTACTTAACTAGGTGCATTGTTAGAGAGGAAACAAGCAAAGGAGCCATCGAGCATTCAATTCAAGCAAGCAAAGGAAGCAAAATGCTAAAAAATTCTAAAAATTTACTAAGCTAAGCTTTAAATTTGGAGTTGAAGTGCCAAAGGACCTTTGTGAGACTTTCTTTACTCAATCCCTTAGTTAAATCGTCGGCCCGCGTGGAGGCTTATTTTTAATTGTCTTGCATCATTGTTGTTAAAGCATGGGAGTTTGAATTAAGTGTTTATGGAGGAAGTCTAATTGCATTGTTGTGAAGGCATAGTATTTGTCATTCTTTGTGTTTGTTGTGTTTTGCATTGTGCATGCATGGACATCGTTCATTGAGACCAACTCTTGTCCCTCTTGATTTGCATCTTGAATCTATCGTTAGAAATCCTAAGGGAAGAGGAAGTTCAAATAGAGCCAATCTATCAATGGATGGCCATAATGATAATCATGTTGAGGACCTTAGTCACATAGACCAACAAGGTGTCCTTCATCCTAATGTACACAATGAGAACATACAAGTACCATTAGGCATGCCTAGGCCATTCATTCACCAACCACCACAACAACAAGGCCAAGTTCCATATGGAATGCCAAGGCCAATGTATGCTCCACAACCTCCCATCAATAATCAAGGAATTCAAAACCAAGGTGTTCATGTTGCACCTCAAGTAGCTAATCCACCTCTTACTTTAAGAGACCACTATGTGCCTAATGAGTATAATGCACCTACATGCATCCAATTGCCTCCATTTAGAGCACATCATTATGAAATTAAGCCACAAACCATTCAAATGCTTCATAACTATCATGGACTTCCAAGTCAAGAACTTTACAAGCATTTAGATGAGTTTATTGAAGTATGTTCTACCTTAAAATATACGGACATGCCGGAAGAGGTTTTAAGACTTAAACTTTTTCCATTCACCTTAAAAGACAAGGCAAAGTATTGGTTTAACAATCTTAGGCCTTTTTCAATCACTTCTTCGGCAGAAATGTAACAAGAATTCTTGAAGAAGTACTATCCGGTTTCTAAGACCAATGCCATGAGAACCTCAATTCGAGAATTTTCACATGGGGATGGAGAAACGTTTCATGAGGCATGGGAACGCTTTAATGAATTGCTTATGAAGTGTGTACATCATGACATGCCCAAATGGCAATTAGTTCAATACTTCTTTTAGAGCTTATTGGACAACTATAAGGTATGATTGATGCTTCCATGGGTGGCTCATACATTGATAGGAATGAGGATGACATGTGGCGTCTCTATGAGAGCATGAGTGAAAATTCTTTGCATAGAACACTATCATCCAAGAATGGTAGAAATTCACAAGGTAAGAAGAGTGTTAGCTTACATCAAGTCGACCATTCAAATGAAATAGCCGCCGAAATGAAGTCTTTATCTCAAAGGTTTGATCAATTTTTGATTAACCAAAACTCGGTGAACCAAGTATCATCCTTCCCTAACCATTCTCATCGTGCATCAAATGAAACATGTATGACTTGTTCTAGTGTTCTTCATTCTATTTCTCATTGTCCTCACGGACAAGTGCAAGGTGAACCTAATGAACAAGTCAATGCAGCTTTTGTGAACCAAGGGAACAATCCTTATGGTACTCATTATAATCCAAGTTGGAGGAATCATCCAAATTTCTCTTGGAAAAACTAAGGAGAGGGCTCAAACCCTTCCCAAGGCGGTTTTCAAGGGAAGTACATTCCACCTCCACTTCAAAACCAAGGATCCCAAGGTTGTAGACCTTATCAATCATAAGGGAATCAATTTGCTAATTCTCATTTTCCTAACCAATCTTATTCCCAAGGTAATACTAGAAGTCCCGCCTTTGAAGAGAATGTTTTGAATGCTTTGGGCATTTTAGAGGCTAACACTCAATTGCTTCATTCTCACTCTTAATCTATTGCGAAGCTAGAAACCCAAGTAGGGCAAATAGTAAGCATTCTCAATGTAAGAGAGAAGGGAAAGATGCCTATAAATGCCCCACTTAAGCAACAATGTGTTGTGGAAACCCATTCCTCATCGGAAGGTCACACCATTGAACATGTTAATGTGGTGACTACCTTGCGGAGTGGTAGGATTGTGGACAATCAAGTTGGAATGTCCAATGAAGAGAGTGAACCAGTGCAACCTCAAGTTGTCACCCGTCCCGTTTCACATCCCATTCCTCCTTCATTGCATGTACATAATCTTGTAAATGAGAAAGTTTTAAAAGATGTGTTTGAAAAAGAAGTTTTGAAAAATGATGTTGAAAATGTTTTATTGAAAAATGATTTAAAAACTTCTTGTGTTGAAGAGAGTTCAAAAGAAAATTTTAAAAAAGTGTTTGGACCAAAGGTTCCATTTTCGGATGCCTTAAAAGGATCCATTTCAAAAGACAAGCAAAAGGCAAAAACCAATGAAATCATGGAAATGTTTAGGCAAGTGAAAGTTAATCTTCCACTATTGGATGCAATCAAGCAAATTCCAGCTTATGCCAAATTCTTAAAGGACTTGTGCACCCAAACGAGGAAGAACAAGAGCCAAGCACCAAGAAAAGTGGTTTTGACCGAGCAAATAAGCTCAATTTTGCAACATAACACTCTTTCAAAGTTTAAGGACCCCGGTTCACCCACTACATCATGCATTATTGGTGATCATATCATTAATCGGGCGCTTCTTGACTTAGGAGCAAGTGTTAACCTTTTTTCATACTTGGTTTATGTCAAATTGGGCCTAGGTGAATTGAAACTGACATCAGTAGTTTTGCAACTTACCAACCGATCCATTAAGAAGCCTAGGGGTATAATTGAGGATGTTTTGATAAAGATTGATAAATTCTTCTTCCCGGTTGATTTCGTTGTCATAGACACGGAACCGGTTCCCAATCCTAAGAGCCAAATTCCCGTTATCCTTGGCCGTCCTTTCTTGGCAACCGCTAATGCCAACATCAATTGTAGGACGGGGATAATGAAGATTTCATTTGGCCACATGAAGGTGAAGTTGAATATCTTTAATCCCACACCCAATTCATTTGACAAATATGAAGGAGAAGTTAATGTTATAGATAAATGTCATGATCTTCAATGTCAAGGAAATGAGCTTTTGTGTAAAACCAAAACTTCCAAAGGATCATCTTCAACCTTGCATTCTCAAAATCTTGTTTCAAATTCTTGCTTTGAAAGGGCATGGAAGCCCAAAGGTTGTAATTGCAAAGACAAGGGACCAAAGATTTCTTTTGAGCTTAATCCAACAAGTTCTTCAAAGAACCATTTGTTGGGAGGAGTTCAAAGCATCTATCACCCCAACAAGGAGGGGATGCATTATAAGATATTTGATCAGGGCTAAAAGAGCCCAATGTCTTGCTAGAGGCGTTAAAGACTAGCAAAGGCATTCGTAGGTTGTTAAAACCCTATTCCTCCCCCATTTCTATCTTTCATTTCATCTCTTGCAAAGTCTAGATACTTATTTTTGGTTCATATGCATTTCAAGGAACTTTAGTGAGGATTGCATAAGCTTTCATGACATTATTGAGCATTCTGCATAGTTCGATCGATCTCAAACTTGAGTTTGATCGATCGAACTCCATTCTGCATCCAACACTTAGAAAATTTTTCGACCTGCAGAAACCTGCAGCTAAATCACCTCTCTGTTCCATCGTTCAAACTAACTCTTAGATCGATCAAGAGATCTTCGATCGATCCAACTTCTAAGTTCGATCGATCTCATGACTCGACACTTAGAAAAATTTTGAGCCTGCATCAACCTGCATATTTCAGCTCTCTGTCTGATCGTTCGAAACCTTCCAAGATCGATCAAGAAGTTCTTCGATCGATCCAACTTCCAAGTTCGATCGATCTCATGTTCCAACACTTAGCCAATTTTTTGAGCCAAAAACTTGCATATTTTTGCTCTCTGTCTGATCAATCGAACTTTTGTCTTAATCGATCTCAGTCTTCATTTCATTATTTTGACTTTATTTTGACTTTTCAAATTTTTAAAAATCTAAAAATATTTTCACTTTTATTTTATTTTATTTTCATTTTATTTTATTCTATTTTTCAAAAATTCAAAAATATTCTATTTTAATTAATTTTTAATTATTAATGTTTATTCAATTAAATCTAAAAAAAAAAAAAATACTTTGAAGAGAGTTCATCAAAGTTCGATCGATCACAGTTAAGTTCAATCGATCGAACTTTGTCGGGAATGTTTTTAAAAATAGAACCGAGGGTTTGCAAGATCAATTACGAAGATCGATCTAACTCACCCTCATTCTTAAGCCCTAACCCCTCTTCGTCGCCGTCACTGTCCAATCACTTCACCATCTCCAGCGAAGCTTTCCGGCGAGTTTCCAAGCTTCGCATCTCTCTCTCATCTCGGATTCCATCTTTCCCTCTTCGCATCCACTTCTCTCCTCCGGTTGAGGTAAGACCCGAGCATCTCATGTTCATTTAAGCTTCAATCTTATCCATACATGTTCTATGTGTTGAATCCAAGCCATTTTTATGATGAATCTGCCATTGATGAGCCTTCGAAGCATTGTATATATATATGTATATACGTGTATATGTTTTGTAGATATTTTGAGATTTGTTTTGATTTGTTGAAGTTTGGGCCTCGATTTGTGATGTATACTTGTTGATTTGATGTGTTGTTAGGCCTACGAACACGTTCATGTGGGCCCCATGCTTCCAAAGTCACAGATTTGTGACCTTTGAGTTTTCAACGTCGCACAGTTCGATCAATTGAACTAGTATCTCCGATCGATCTTGAGAGATCGATCGAACTCATGTCTTCGATCGATCGAAGTAGTGAGACCGATCTCACTTACTTTCAATCAATCCAACTTTTGTGATCGATCTCACTTCTTTTTATGATCTATCGAACTTCACAGATCTCACACACACACTTCATTCATCATATCTTATGTTCATGCTATCATATCTATGCCCAATGCCTGTGATATTCCACATTGGATGCATTTCATACTTACATTGTTTAGCATGTTTCATATTCTACGACTTGCATAGATTCATGTCATATTTGTTTTGTCTATTTTACTTGACATGCATGATTCTATTTCGTGCTTAAAAATTTCTTATTCTGGCACTAACTCCCATTGCAAGTTTTTCTTTTTCTTTTTGCAGGCCATGGTTAAGAGGAAGACCATTGCCAATAGGCAACACGGGCCCACCCGACATGCTAGGCCATGGACAGAGGAGCTAGCAGAGCCCTTTTATGCATAGCTGGAGCCAGCACAGGCTACCCCGCCTCAGTCACCATCTCATGAGTCTGAGGATGACCACATACCATTCACTTCTGCGGCTCATCCTGCTTTCACTCCATCACCATCTCCACCGCATCATGGAGTTGAGCATTCACATATACCAGCTCAGCCAACACAGCTTGCTCAGCAAGCTCATCTGGAACGTGATAGGCCCACGTCTCGATATGCGCGCATGACACTCGACCATGAGTCAGAGTTTGACACAGCCTTCTTTTCTCGATCGGTGCTGACCCGATCCGCCTACCATGATATTATTCAGAGGGGCCTGGCCGTTATTCTTGCCCCTATCACAGAGCCGGTCTACCCACGGCTGGTTCGGTTGTTCTACCAGAACCTTCGACCATCACCGCGTACCACAGCCGAGATGGTCACTTCTATCAATAGCCATCCGATCACCATTACAGTAGACTCTTTAGCCCGCTCTTGCCGCTGTCCACACAAATGTCCTCCAGAGCTTCAAGACACATATCCAAGGTTATTCAGGCTTTCATATGCTGACATGGCAGTTTTTCTCACAGGTCACCATGCTAGTGGCGAGACCTTCGCCACCCAGACATTCCTTCCCGACGACCTTTGGTTTATTGATTCCGTTCTCTATCGGAATATATATATGGCGGGGCACAAGATTCAGAGGAGGGGCGATTATCTGACATCCCTTTACTCTTTCTACACCGGGCACTAGGTGTCAATTCCCACGCTCATCTGGAGTATGATGAGGAAGTTGTATGACGAGTACATCAGCAAAGAGACGCCCGGACGGGCTAAGTCTCTTCCCTTCAGCCACCTTACCACCTAGATCCTCATCGATCAGCGCTACCCCATCCATCCTCGGGAGCACCCCGAGACAGGTTCCTGTCACTTCCTCAGGAAGGACTGGAACATGACTTACAGCTCCATTATTACTAGGCTGCAGGACCACGCAGTACTGGCTGCAGTAGAGTTGGAGCTGGAGGAGGCACAGGCCCAGGCCTAGGACTAGACACCGGTACCAGCAGAGACAGCAGCAGCACATCCCGCAGCGGACGATGCACCAGTCGATCCAGCTGCTGAGCACTTAGACATAGACTTAGAGCGCCTTGCCGACGATGCAGAGCAGGACTCTCCAGCCAGGTCGCCCATTCATGAGCAGGAGTAGACTCATGAGCTTTCTTCTGATTCATCTATGCCTGAGACTCCAGATATGACCCTTGGCTTTGGAGTACATCTGCAGACGCTTGAGGATGCTGTTGTTGCCATCCGAGCCGATCTCACAGCCCACATAGCTGATTTTGCCGCCTTCAACACAGATGTCGCAACCATGTTCAGAGATCTATCCAGAGATACCCGCGGAGCCAGACCTGCACGTCCTATCTCATCCTCCTGAGCTCCCAGTCCTTTCTATCTTATGATCCCTCTCTCCTTTTGATACTTTACTATTGTCACTGTACATTATTATTTTTACAGCCGGTCTGTCGGCTTTGCTATTTTTGTTGTACCTGCACTTTCTTTATTTTATATATCTATTTTTGCTATGGATGTCATATGATTATATTCTCATATCTGTATGTTTGACTCCATCAAGTGCATCACAGTGACTTCAGTGAGAGAGTGCTACCTAATTTGCAGGACCACCCTTATACCTCTCTCATTTCTTTATCTGTTTATCCCATTTACACTTACATGTCCACTGTGCACTGATTATCCCATTTTGTTATCTGATAAGTTTATCCAAGTGCCAATTTTCAAGACCACAGTTTATCCCAAGTTTGGGGGGGCCATGCCATCCACTTCGGATACTTCAGTGCCCATCATTCTTGCTTAGTTGCACTGGTATACTCTTTCCTTTGTTCTCTTGCACATTGAGGACATTGTGCAATTTAAGTTTGGGGGGAATAGTGCTTTACAGTGTTAGTTTTAAATTTAAATTTTGAGCATGACTTGTGTATTTGAGGGATATTTCTATGATTGGTCCATATCTAACTATGATTTTGATCTTTTGAGGACTATATTGCTTAAAATTATAAAATTACTTGACTTGAGAGTCCAATACTCCTTGTATGCCTTATGAATGCCATTTAGGAGTAAATTTTTCGAAAGATTGATATCTTGCTTGCACTTGTGGTCCACATTATCTTGATTTTGTGATTGTTTTGAGATTCATTCTAAAATTCTACACTAGCACAGACGCACACTAGCATTCATTTGTGGGGTACATGCTTTGTTGATTATTGAATTGGTTATATCCCAATTGAGCTAGTAGTACATTGAAAGCTTTCATTGTTGATAAAGGTGGATAATAACCCCTTTTCACTAAGTAGCCAGGATTCTAGCCTCATCAAGCACTGAACTTCTCGCGCCAAAAGGTAGAGGGCCGAAACTCTAGGTTAATAATTGAACTTGTTTATTCAAAAAAAAAAAAAAAAAAAAATGTTGCAAAAGTAATAAAAAAGTGAGAACTTCTCCCAAAAAGGTGAGAAGTAGGAAATTATTAGATGGTTGTTGTCTTAATTTGTAGCCTAGTTGATTTGACTTGTAAGTCCGTAGGGGTATTTGAATGCATAATGCCCTAAAGCCGTCTGGTTTGGGAGTCATTGACCTAACGCTCGACCTCATGAATCACTAGAAAGCTTAATAGATCAACACATTGCACCATACTTCCATCTTTGATCCTATAAAAAAAAAAAAAATCGAGTGAATAGAATAAGCGCACCTAGAATAATAAAGCTTTAATAAAAGGTCCACTTTTTGTCTTGATGATTGGTACTAGATTTGTGTGCTAGTTTGAGAGTAAGAATGTGATCATTCCTCTAGTTGGCTAAGATAGCAACACATTTGATGCGGGTCCACTCAAAAAGGATTCTAGAGTTGTTTTGATTTGCATGATCATTTTCTTGATGTGTGGAGGACCATATTTGTTTGCTTGATGTTGAGATTTTAGGAGATTGCTTGGAAAGGGTTGAAAAATTGCATACTTGAGGTAATTTTCTCCCAATGCTTGTTTGCAATATTGGTGCCTCTTTTGAAAGAATGAGCTTAATGTTTGTGGGTACCATTTTTGGAAACCTTCACGAGACTTCACTCGTCCATTAGGGGTAACCTAAGGGTTTAAAAGGCTTGTGGCATATGCTAAGTGCAATCGTGTTCCCTACGAAAGTGGCGTTATCCATTTATTGTTTTCTAGATTCATACTTGTATAGTTGTTTATTTCATTCCTTTACTTTCTAGTTCATTGCTAGGGACTAGCAATATTTAAGTTTGGAGGTGTGATGAGCGCTGAAAAGTGCATATTTAAACCCCTTAAGCTTAGGAATTCTAGTACCTTTATCTATCTTACTTTACTGTTTTAGATTAATTTCATATTATTTTCATTTTCAGGCGCTTATCTTGAAAATAAGCTAACTTAGCCAAATAAGAGCTTAATGGAAGCAATTCTGTGATTAAACAAAGAAAAGAGCAAAGTGGAGAAAGAAAGAAGCAAATGAAGCCAAAGGTGACAAGCAGCAAAAGTTCGATCGATCGAACAATGATCGATCTTTGCATTTCAAGATAGATCCAAGCCTAGACCCAAAAGCATAAAGTCCAAAAGTTCGATCGATCCAACACCATCCTTCGATCGATTAAACACTTTTGTCCTTATTGAAATGATTGATCATATCCACAGCTGTACCACCCACTAACCACTTTTGTCCTTTTCCCATAAATATCTCTCCAAAATATCTCAGATTTGTCTTTTCCCAAAAAGCTCATCCAGTTGGATCGATCCAGCAGCCTAAGTTCGATAGATCTCAACCAGTTCGATCTATCTAAGTCCAAGGTTCGATCGATCAAACTTCCTCCAGTGCGAAAAAGTTAAAATTCCATCTCATTAAAAGTTATCCTTTATCCAATCATTAGGGAATATTATGTGCACGACCCCAGCTCATTTTAGGTGTCATTTTGACTTACCTATATAAGGATAAGGATTGCTTTCTACAAAGTAGCGAACATTATTTTCATATCATCTCTTGGAGAGGAAGTTTAGAGGAAGAGGAGGCTAGAGACACCATTGGAGTTCTTCATCAACAAGGAGCAGATTTCAACCATGGAATTAGCCCTTGAGGGTTGGAGCATCATCCCCATGAGTGGCTAAACATCCTCTTGGGGCTAGAGTTAGCCCTAAACATGCTCTCTATATCTTAATCTTGTGTATTATTGAGGGATTAGTGTTGTAATTGATGTTTTGACACTTTGATATATTTATATCTTGTTTATTCAATGAGTTATATGGTTTAATGCTTCCAATTAATCATTTCATTCTATCTATATGTCTATGTGTGCTAGAATAGATGTTCATGTGCTTGTCTTTAGATTTTGTGTTATTGATGCATGTCTATGTGTATTGATGCTATAAATTTGGAGATTGTCAAAACATAGTGCTTAAAGGAATGCTCTTGTGATTCTCTTGATGGTTCATGCTTATGCCTTGATGGATTGTGCCTCTCTCCTAGTTTATTTTCATGCTAGTAGAGTAGATGTAGTGTACATGTAGTGTGGTTATAGTGTAATGTTAAATGAGAGGACAATCTATGCTTGTTGTTTGATGATCCAAGCTTTTGAATGCAAGTAGCATATGTCTCTATCCTTGTGTTGTATTTGGATTGTGAGCTTAATGAAAGGATTAATGACTTGTTTTGATTTATTGTGCCCTTTAGATGTTGTTTAGACAATATATGCTTCATTGCTTAGATATATTGTGCCTTTCACATGATATTTAGACAATACATGCTTAACTAGTCATCCTTGCTTGTTGAATCAACCAAACACACACACATCAATATTGCAACACACCATTTACCCTCATTAATCACTTGTCAATGATATAGAAATGTATTGCTTGGTGGTGATCTGTAAACCCCAAGATCTCTCTCTCTCTTACTTACTCTTAATTGCATTCTTTTGCTATCACTTAGTTTAATTTAGTTGTTCCTTAATCAACCAACCAACCTATTATTTGATCACTCGACCTACTAGCCCTAATAATGATTCCACAACATTGCTCGATCCTCACAATTCCTTGGGATGATCCCTACTCACCTAGCTATATTTTTAGTGAAAGATAGTAGTGGCTTCTATAAATGTAAAACTCTTGGCCCTCGCCTTATAATGCACACACTCCTCAAGCTTGGCGGTGGTGCGGCATACACCGACCAACCTTGTGCTAACACCTTTGGATGGATGACCAATAACTTGGTCAATGGGATGATTATGAACTAACTTCCATTCATTTGGAGTAGTTTTATTTTGAGAGGTATCATCACTTGAATTGGAACTTTGATAGATATCAATAGGAGACTCATTTATGTTGAGATCATTGATACTCTTCTCAAGCTCTATAGGGGACCTATTTGTATCAAGTTCATTGGTACCCTTTTCAAGTTCAACTTCTTCATCATTGTCCATTACACTTTTTGTGGGAGAGGTTGGGGATTCATCAAACATAACATGTATGGATTCAACCACAACTAAGGTCCTCTTGTTATAAACTCTATATGCTTTACTTCTAGAGGAATATCCAAGAAAAATGCCTTCATCGGATTTGGCATCAAACTTTCCTAGATTATCCTTGTCATTGAGGACAAAGCATTTACACCTAAAAACTTTGAAATAACCTATATTAGGTTTTCTTTTGTTCCATAACTCATAGGGTGTATTGTTGAGAATCTTTCTAATAACAACTCTATTTATAACATAGCATGAAGTATTTACGGCTTCGACCAATAGAGATCTAGGTGATTTGTGCTCATTTAGCATGGTTTTAGCCATTTCTTGATGAGATCTATTTTTCATTTCAACAATACTGTTTTGTTGGGGAGTCCTAGGTGCCGAAAGATTGTGATTGTAGCCATTTTTGTTGCAAAATCTTTCAACGTCTTGATTGTCAAACTCTCTACCCCTATCACTTCTAATGGTCTTAATCTTACATTCCTTTTCGTTTTTGACTTTTTTGTAAAATTTTGAAAGAATTGAATGAGCCTCATTTTTGCTTGAAAGAAAGAATACCCAAGTGAATCTAGAGTAGTCATCTACGATCACAAAGGCATAGAGTTTACCACTAAGACTAGCAATATTCTCCGGTCCAAAGAGATCCATGTGGATTAATTCAAGTGGTTTTGAAGTGGTTATATCCTTTTTCCTTTTGAAGGAGGACTTGATTTGCTTACCAATTTGGCAAGCACTACACGGTTTGTCTTTTGAAAAATTTGTCTTGGGCAGACCTTTGACTAGTTCATTTTTAGACAATCTTGAGATTAAATCCATGCTAGCATGACCTAACCTTCTATGCCACAACCAACTATATTCATTGGATGACATGAAACATTTAACATCTTGTTCTTGAAGTTCACCTAAGAGCAAGGTATATACATTACACTTCTAGGAGCACAAAATATTTGAGATTCATTTATTTTAACAATGCATTTATCCAATTTAAAAGTCACATTAAATCCATTATCATAAAGTTTACTAACACTAAAAAGATTATGCTTTAAACCCTCAACAAGTAAGACATGTTCAATTGATAAAGAAGGAGAAATACCTATGATCCCAATGCCAATTACATTGCCTTTAGAATTATCTCCAAATGTTACGCTTCCTCCGTTGTATGCTTCTAGAGAGGAGAATTTTGCGCGGTCACCCGTCATATGTCTTGAACATCCGCTATCTAGAAACCATTTGTCCTTAGAAGATGTGGAGACTTTGAGACCATCCTATAAAAAAGATTTCAAATATTTTCACTTGGTACCCAAATCTTGTTTGGTCCATGGGAGTTAGCTAAGAGCATATACGTTCCTTTAAGAACCCACTTCTTTATGAATTTAGGCTTTCTCTTTGAGCACTCTTGAATAAAATGACATATCCTTTTACACTAATTGCATTTAGAATTTTTGTTCTTGCTTTCAACAAAGTAGTTAGCCAAAGACTCTCTCTTATTCAATAGACATGCTTTCTTGTCAAAAAGGTCATATCCTAATCCATTTTTATTAAAGACACTTCTTTGAGCACCTAGCATAAGTTCTAGATTTTTGGTACCTTGAGTGAACTTTGCTAGACTATCAATTTGGCCTTCAATGATTAACTTCAAGGATTCATTTTCAGAGATGAGTTCAGGTGGTCCTGTTTCTCTAAGTGAAATACATTCCTTTTTCAAGCACTCATTTTCATTTAAAAGAGTTTGAAGTTTGTTTTCAAGGATAAGTTGTTCTCTTCTTTGAGAAGCACATTTTTTGACCATTTTATCTAGTTCATCATGCAATTCTTTAAAGCCATCAAGTAATCCATTATATGTATCAACTAATTCATCATAAGCAATTTCATTTTCGAAAGAAGAGTCAGAATTAGAGTTTACCTCATCCCTACTTGCCATGAGACAAAGAATGGCTTTTTCCTCATCGCTTTCGGATCCAATTGAGCCGTTATCTTCCCAAGTGGCTAGCATTGCTCTTCTCTTTTTCTTTTCCTCTTTGTAGGCATGGCAATTAGCTTTAAAGTGTCCCGGTTTTCCACAATGAAAACAAGTAGGGGACTCACGTTTGCCTTGCTCATTAGATGATTCTCCTTTTTTGAACCTTCCCTTGTTGAATTTCTTCTTATGAAGAAATCTTTTGAAGGATTGAGTGATAAGAGCTAGATCATCATTTTCACTTTCGTGTTTCGATGATGATCTCCTTCTCTATCTTTTAGAGTGATCTCCCATGTGAGAAGAGAACTGAGAAGTTCATCCAACTCAAGTGTATTGAGGTTATGAGCTTCCTTAATTGCAGTTGCTTTAGCATCCCATTTTTCAGGTAAGCTTCTAAGAATTTTCCTTGCAAGATCAGAATTAGTCATAGTTCTGCCAAGGTGATTTAAGCCATTAATAATGTCAGTAAATCTCACAAACATTATACTAATAGACTCATTTTCATTCATGCGAAACAGTTCATATTGATGCTTCAGGATTTTGGATTCCTTAACTTGTGATGTCCCTTCATAAGTAATCTGGAGTTTATCCCAGATTTCTTTAGCTGTGGTACAAGTAGAGACTCTATTATATTCATTAGGACTTATAGCACAGTTAAGATTGACTTTGGCTTTGGCATTTATGGAGATAAGTTTATAATCCTTGGTGTTCCATTCAGCTTCAGTCTTAGGGACTCTTTTAGCACCAAATCCTTTCATTAGAACAAAAGGTCCATTAACAATAACAAACCAGATTTGGTAGTCTACGGATTGAAGGAAATCTATCATTCTATTTTTCCAATAACCATAACTTGTCCCATCGAACCAAGGAGGTCTAGTATTGGACTGACTTTCTTGAAGAAGGTGACTATTTAAGTTTGCCATGATCGATCTCTAAAACATTTAAGCTTTTTCAATAGAGACCTTGCTCTGATACCAATTGTTGCCCAAGTATAGACTCTAGAGGGGGGGGGGGGTGAATAGAGTCTAAACAAACTAAGGTCAATTTTTAATATTGATTTACCAACGCGAGTTAAACTCAACTTCTTTGACAAATATTAAAGGATGCAATCTAAATTTTAAGCTTTAATTGTCAGCATTTATGAAGAGGCATATCAAGACATACATGAAGCAATAAATATAAGAGATAGAGATAGAAGTTGCAAATGTGTATGGTGCGTGCCGTCATCGCAAACCCAAAAGTTTATATGCAATGTGGCTAAGTTTTACATTTAGAAATTGCCATTACTACCTTTCACTAAAAATATAACTAGGGTGAGTAGGGATCGTCCCAAGGGATTGAGTGTCGTACTATGTTGAGGGATCAAAATTAGGGTTAGTAGATCGAGTGATCAAAATAGTGGTTGGTTGGTTGAATTAAACTAGATGCAAATGAAACTAAGGTAAACAATAATGCAATAGAGAGAATAAAAGAGAAAGAGAGATCTTGGGGTTTAGAGATCACCACTAAGCATAACTTTTCTACACCTTTAATGAATGATTAATGAGGGGAAGAACATGTATTGGAACAAAGTGTGTGTGTGTGGTTGTTTCAACAAGCATGGATGACAAATTAAGCATACATTGTCTAAACAACATGGTGGATAGCACAACATATCAAATTAAGCCATTAATCCTTTCTTTAAGCTTATAATCCAAACACATTACAAGGTTAGAGATACATGTTACTTGCTTTTCATAAGTATGGAACATCAACAACAAGCATGGATTGTCCTCCCATTTAACAACTACTCTACAACTAAGCTAATGATATAAAATTAAAGTAATTAAACTAAGGAAAAGGTACAATTCACCAAGCAATGAGTATGAACCATCAAATAAACCACAAGAACATGACATTAAGCATTATGTCTTGATAATATCTAGATATATAGCATCAATACACATAGACATGCATCAATAACACAAGAAATAGAGATAAACACATGAACATCTATTCTAGCATACATAGACATATGGATAGAATGAAATGATCAATTAGAAGCATTAAACCACATAAATCATTGAATAAACAAGATCTATATATATATAAGTGTTAAGACATGAATCACAATACAAATCCCCTAAAAAATACATAAATCAAGAAGTAGAAAGCATGCTTAGGGCTAACTCTAGCCCCAAGAGGATGTCTAGCCACTCATGGATGATGTCCTTTAACCCTCAAGGGCAGCTCCATGGAAGAAATCTGCTCCTTGGTTGATGAAGAGCTTCCAATGGTGTCTTTAGCCTCCTCCTCTTCTTTGCTTCCTCTCTAAGAGTTCTACAAGGTATGATATGATATGATGTGATATGATACAAAAAGTAATCCTTATCCTTATATAGGTATGTCAAATGACACCCAAAATGAGCTGGGGTCGTACAACAAATATTCCCCAATGATTGGATAAAGGATAACTTTTGTGAGCTGGAAATTTAACTTTTTCGCACTGGAGGGAGTTCGATTGATCGAACCTTGGACTTAGATCGATCGAACATGGCTGAGATCTATCGAACTGAAGCTGGATCGATCCTCAATGGCGGCGCCTTTTTGGATAAAAACAAATCTGAGATATTTGAAGATATTTTTGGGAAAAGGACATAAGTGGTTGGTAGGGTGGTATAACTGGATAAGATCAATCATTTGGATAAGGACAAGAATGTTTGATCGATCGGACAAGGAAGTTGGATCGATTGAACTTTTGAGATCTTTGAACAGAGACAAACATGGCTCAGATCCATCTAGAAGTGCTAAGATCGATGAAAGTTGGATCGATCGAACTTTTCTTGAGATCGATCGAAGTTGCTAAAATTCCACCATTTGCTTCCTTTTGCTCTACTTTGCTCCTTTCTTTGATTCATCCTAGAATTGCTTCAATTATGCTCTTATTTAGCTGAGTTAGATTGTTTTGGGGATAAGTACCTGAAAATGGAAATAACACGAAATCAATACAAAACGATAAAATAAGATAGATAAATGTTCTAGAATACCTAAGCTTAAAGGGTTTAAATACGCACTTTTCAGCGTTCATCACACCCCCAAACTTAAATATTGCTAGAGCGTATTTAAACCCTTTAAGCTTAGGTATTCTAAAACCTATATCTATCTTCCTAGCAATGAACTACAAGTAAAGGAATGAAATGAACAACTAATTAACTACGAACTAGAAAGTAATAAATGGATAACAACACTTTCGTAGGGAACACGATTGCACTTAGCATATGCAACAAGCCTTTTAAACCCCTAGTTACCCCTAGTGGACGAGTGAAGTCTCGTGAGGGTTTCTAGAAATGATACCCACAAACATTGAGCTCATTCTTTCAAAAGAGGCTCCAATATTACAAACAAGCACTGGGAGAAAACTACCTCAAGTATGCAATGTTTCAAACATTTCTAAGCAATCTTCCAAAATTTCAACATCAAGCAAGCAAGTATGGTCTTTCACACATCAAGAAAATGATCATGAAAATCAAAACAACTCTAGAATCCTTTTTGAGTGGACCGGCATCAAGTGTGTTGCTATCTTAGCCAACTAAAGAATTAATCACATCCTTACCCTCAAACTAGCACACAAATCTAGTACCGATCATTAAGACAAAAAGTAGACCTTTTATTAAAGCTTTATTGTTCTAGGTGTGCTTATTCTTTTCACTCTTCATTTTTTTTTTTTTTTTTTTTTTTTTTGGAATCAAAGATGGAAGCATGGTGCAATATGTTGATCTATTAAGCTTTCTAATGATCCATGAGGTCGAGTGTTAGGTCAATGACTCCCAAACCAAACGGCTTTAGGGCATTAGGTGTTTAAATACCTCTACAGACTTACAAGCTCAAATCAACTAGGCTACTAATTAAGACAACCTCCATCTGATAAGCGCCGAATATTGCATATTCAAGCGCCCTTAGCTGCATTAGTTAAATCCATTATTTGATTATTCTTTATAAATTATCTTTATTTGCACACTTTTATTTATTTTCAGGTTCATTGGCCAAAAAGGAGCAAAAATGGTGTTTTATTCAATCTTTGAATAGCAATGTGCTCAAGGCTAAGTTCTGGTAGCAGCGGAATTTGACTTTGCTTGCCATTTTTGACCGATCAAACTCGAGAACTGGACTTCTATTTAAACATGACATATTTGGAGCTTCGATTTAACTTTCAAAATCTTCAAATGGTTCATCATTTGGAGTTCGGAGCAGAAAGTTATGGCTGTTCTACTAAAGTTGTGCAAAGCAGGTCAAGAGGAAGGAGCTCACTGGACTAACTTCGAGCGCTCGAACTCCGGGAAGATTCCTCTCGGGAACCATCACTTCAGCCCACTTGCACCTTGTTTTTTTCACCTCTGATTTCCATCTTTATGGGTTGGTTGGAGATGTCTTTTGGTGGTTTTCTGTGCCTTGTTTGGTGGAGAGAGATGTCTACACAAAGGAGGGGAACCACACAAACAATATCATATCTCATCTTTGCAAGATTTTTGGAGAGAGAAAGAGGAGGAGAAGATAGAGTTCTTGAAGCCAAGGAAAGGGAGCTCAAAAATGGAGGTTCCAACCAAGCTTCTTCCTTCTTCTAAGGCTCCTATGGGTAACTAAACCTCCTTCTAGGGAGGTGATGAAGCCCCTCCCTTGTAAGCATGTCCTAGTATAGTTCTATTTTGGGGATTACAATGTATAATCTTTGGTCTTTTCATGGTCTAGAGTATCTTGCCTCTTGAAATGGATCTTTATGTATTTAAATGATTAATGTTGAGTCAATTATCTATCTTTGATGGTTTATTCTTTTAATCATGTTGCTTGCACTCTCATGGTGACAATGGTAGTGAGATCATGAAATGGTTTAATGGCATGTTGATAAGGACTTTGATAGATCATTGCTTAGGTGAAACCTTTGATGATTTATGCTTATTTCTTACCTTCATGTGCTTCATCATTTTATCTAGGGCTTGATAGTCTTTCATTCAAGTAAATGTGGTTAAGCTACACCTTAGTTAGGTAGTCTAAACATGTTAACCTTTGATGGATTATGCTTGCTTCAGATTTAATGAACTTCTTGAGGATATTATAGCAACCAAGTGTTGCTATGTATCATGACCATAGTATATATATATATATTTTTCCCCCAATTTAGCTCTAATCTAGCATGTGTATAGGGATGGAGGCGGATTCACTTCCCTAGTCGTCTTTACTTGTATTTCATCTCCTTTAAATTCTTGCAAGCTTTTATTTGATGCACTTTAATTTCATAGCTTAAGTGACAACCAACAAATCCTCTATGAACACCTCTATCATTCTAAAAAGACTCTAGACATTTAGGTTGCCATAGATTAGTGCAGTCCCAGTGGTTCGACATACCCGACCAATAGCCCTATTTTACAATGATTCGTGCTATTGCGAAGGTTGATTTATAATTGTAATCGACTCAACCGATCAATTTTTGGCGCTGTTGCTGGGGACTGCAAACGGTTTAGCAACCGAAGTTCTAGGGATAATTTTAGTTTGATTGTTAATATTGTGTTTTGTGAATATTTCCTTGTGTGGTTTTGACAACTCTGTTGTTGTAAGTGTGTGAGATTCTAAGAACTCGGGGCTCACTGAGGGAACACTAGCAAATTTGTAAGTCTAGGGGACTCCAGGTAAGTTTCTTGACCTTCTAGTTTCGAATTTGTAATATATTGTGCATGTGTTAACCCTAGTAATAATTTAGTTTTAAAGCCCTGGTTGAGGCTCTTATCTTGTTTAAATTTCGTGTACAAGCATCGGTCCTTGTCGTGGCCATTTAAATTCTGTCTTGATAATTGAGGAGAATTGGAACATCGTATGTGGAGTTGGGAATGATGAATAGTAGCATTGATAGCGTTATATATTGTTGATGTTTGGCCGTAGATCGCTCTCCCTACCAACTCTTGACTCGCCAGTTGACATAAATTCACTTGAAAGAACACTTAGACGAAACCTTAGGGAATCTTCTAGCGTAAGAGAGCTTGAAACTGAATTTTACACAATGGTTGAAAATGTAGGAGATGTTAGAAATGAGGGAATTAGGGCCGAAATTCCAAATAAAGAGCCAATGACTCTCAGGGACCATTTAATCCCTACTACATATGCTTCACCTTCATGCATAGTGATGCCAAACATTGATGCGGCTCAATATGAGATCAAATCAAGTACCATTCAAATGCTTCCATCTTTCCATGGCCTTGATAATGAAGATCCGTATAAGCATCTTGATGAATTCCTTGAAATATGTTCGACCATCCGGTTGAGAGGTTTTCCTGAGAATGCACTCCATCTGCATCTTTTCCCATTTTCTTTAAAAGATAGGGCAAAGTATTGGTTAAACTCACTCACTCCAAATTCTATCACTTCTTGGGCTCAATTATAGCAAGAATTCCTTAAGAAGTATTATCCGGTGAGTAAAACCAACCAAATGAGGCGTTCCATTCTTAGCTTTTCTCAAACGGATGGAGAACAACTCTACGAGACTTGGGAAAGGCTACAAGACCTTCTTAGAAAATGTCCACATCATTTGATTCCAAAATGGCAATTAGTGCAAGCTTTCTATGCTGGTTTAACCGAACCCCATAGATTCATGGTTTGACTCTTCTTATGGCGGGATGTTCATGTCCAAGAATGCAGATGAGGTATGGACCCTACTAGAGAATTTAAGCGAAAATTCACTTTAACATAATTCTCGTAGGGCTCTAACCTCAACCAATGCAAAGAACACCAACCCGTGTCAACTAAAATCAATAAGGGAGGAATCATCCCAAGTGGATGCCATAGCTCATAAATTCTATCAATTGATGGCACCACATCTCTCTCCTTCATTATCTCAAAATTCGGCAAGTTCGGTATGCTCATCATGTACTAGTCCATTCCATCTCACGGAAGATTGCCCCACACCGGAGCAATATTCCAATCCAAATGAAGAGCAAGCTAATGCCATGTTCTCAAGATCCGGGAATAATCCCTATTCCAATACCTACAATCCGGGATGGCGAGATCACCCTAATTTTTCGTGGCGACAACAAGCCCCATAAAATTCCCAATTCCAAAATCAAGGGCATCAAAATCAGCCCCCTTCTCAATTTCAAAATAGGCAATTTCCAGCCTCCTCAAGCTACCGTCCTCCGTATAATCCAAATGTCTCTAATCAACCTCCGGCCTACCCAATTGATGAAATTGTGGCTACAAACAAGCAAATGATGGAGTCATTAAACAAGCAAATCATGGACTCCAACAAGCAACTCTTAACATCTTTGCAACCTACTCTTCAAATGGTTCACTCTCATACTCAATCCATAGCTAAGCTCGAAAATCAAGTGGGCCAAATAGCTAACTCTGTGAACCAATTGCTTCAAAAGGACAAGGGTAAGCTTCCCACTCAACCATTTGAAAATCCTAGAGGGATGCATGCGATTGATGAAACCCTTCCATCGAGTGGGCCGAGTCATGAGCATGTTCAAGCGATTACCACCCTTAGGAGTGGTAGAGTGGTTGACAACAAGGTTGATGGAGACAAAAATGGAAAAGAACCTCCTTTGAGAAATCCAAATTCAAGCTCTTCCAATCAAATTCCAAGCTCTTCTTGTCCAAATACCATTCACGGAAATCCCACACATGTTAACCCAAATGTGGAAACTACTTATGAGCCAAAAGCTCCGTTTCCTCAACGTCTTCAAGAGTCAACACACATTGGGAACAAGAATTGTAAAATTCAAGACATGTGGGAAGTTTTCAAGCAAGTAAAGATTAACTTGCCCCTCTTGGATGCCATCAAGCAAATTCCTCCCTATGCGAAATTTCTCAAAGACTTGTGTACTCAAAAGCGCACTTCTAAAAGTCATTTGCCAAAGAAAGTGAGGTTAACTGAAAATGTTAGTGCTATCATTCAGCACAGCACTCCTCCAAAGTATAAGGATCCGGGTGCCCCCACAATCTCTTGTGTCATTGGTGACAACAAAATCGAGAGGGCCCTCCTTGACTTAGGAGCTAGTGTGAATTTAATTCCATACTCAGTTTACTTACAGCTTGGCCTGGAAGATTTAAAGCCGACTTCCGTGGTTTTGCAACTTATCGATAGATCGGTCAAGCATCCACGAGGCATTCTTGAGGATGTTATCATCCAAGTGGACAAATTCTACTTCCCGGTAGACTTTGTGGTTCTTAACATAGAACTAGTCCACGATCCAAAAAAGCATATTCCAGTGATCCTTGGTAGGCCATTCTTAGCTATGGCTAATGCATCAATTAATTGCCGAACCGGGGTGATGGACATTGCTTTTGGAAATATGCAAGTCAAACTCCATATCTTTCATGTAATTCAACATCCTTCCAATGAGGATGATTGTTTTCTTGTTGATGTCATTGATGAAGTGGTTGAAGAATCTCTCCCCTTCATTCTAAGCAAGGACCCCCTTGAGACTTGCATATCTCATTTTGACTTCTTAAACTTTGATATTGACCAATCCATCCAAGAAGTTAATTCTCTGCTTGATGTCAACGCTATCATGGATTTTTCCCCTTGGAAAATTCCAAGAGAGCCGCTTCCTCAGCTTTCCACTACTCCTCCGGTTTCGTCTTTGAAATCTCCACCGCTACTTGAGCTTAAGCCGCTCCCGGCCTATCCCAAGTATGTATTCCTTGGTTTAAATCAAACTCTCCTGGTCATCATTGCATCAGATCTTCTAAAGGACCAAGAAACCAACCTTTTAATGGTGCTACAAGAGCACAAAGAAGCTATTGGTTGGGCAGTGGCTGACTTGAAGGGAATTGACCCCTCCATCTGTATGCACCGCATTCATATGGAGGATGACGCAAAGCCTACTAGAGAGGTTCAGCGCCGGTTAAATCCTAACATGAAGGAAGTAATAAAATTGTTAGATGCGGGAATCATCTACCCCATCTCTGATAGCAAGTGGGTAAGCCCCACACAAGTTGTTCCCAAGAAATCCGGTCTCACCATTGTTGAAAATTTAGCGGGTGAGCTCATGCCACAACGAACCACCACCGGGTGGCGTGTGTGTATTGATTACCAAAAGCTCAACTCGTCAACTAGGAAAGATCATTTTCCATTACCATTTATTGATCAAATCCTAGAAAGGCTAGCCGGACAAAGTTACTATTGTTTTCTCGATGGTTATTTCGGCTATAACCAAGTGGCAATTGCCCCTTAAGATCAAGAGAAAACAACATTCACATGTCCCTTTAGAACTTTTGCATATCGACGCATGCCTTTTGGGCTATGCAATGCTCCTGCAACGTTTCAAAGATATATGATGTCCATATTTTCTGATATGGTTGAAAAATTCTTGGAAGTTTTCATGGACGATTTTTCTGTCTTTGGCTCCTCCTTTGATTCTTGTCTCAACAACTTATCTCTTGTACTCCAAAGATGTAAGGAGACAAATCTAATTCTAAGCTAGGAGAAAAGCCATTTCATGGTCCAAGAAGGCATTGTTTTAGGTCATGTCATCTCTAAACGGGGAATCAAGGTAGACAAGGCAAAAGTTGAGTTAATTTCTAATATTCCTCCTCCGAATTCCGTCCGTCAAATCCGTTCTTTTCTTGGCCATGCTGGTTTTTATCGCCGCTTCATCAAAGACTTTAGCAAAGTCTCACGGCCCTTGTGCAATCTCTTAGCCAAGGATGTTCCATTCGATTTTGATGAAGCTTGTATGGAAGCTTTCATTAAACTTCGCACTCTCCTCTCATCTGCCCCAATAATGAAACCGCCTAATTGGTCTTTTCGTTTTGAGATCATATGTGATGCATCCGACTATGCATTAGGCGTGGTTTTGGGCCAACGTATGGATAAGCTCCCATACGTCATTTATTACGCTAGTCAAACTCTTTCTGATGCTCAATTAAATTACACAACTACTGAAAAAGAGTTGCTAGCTGTAGTTTATGCCTTGGACAAATTCCGCTCCTATCTTCTAGGTTCCAAGGTCATAGTTTTCTCGGATCATGCCGCCCTTCGGCATTTGCTATCAAAAAAAGAGACCAATCCCCGTTTGATTCGATGGATACTCTTACTTCAAGAGTTCGACATTGAAATTCGGGATAAAAAAGGGGCAGACAATGTTGTCGCCGATCATCTCTCTCGCTTACTCATTGAAAAATCGTCCGATTTCGCTGTTGCCCGTGATTCTTTTCCGGATGAGCAACTCTTCCAGATTTCCCATGCAAATCTTCCATGGTTTGTGGATATTGTTAACTACCTTGCGGTAGGTAAAATTCCAACTTATTGGTCCAAGCAAGAGAAGGACCGGTTCTTTTCCCAAGTCAAGTATTTCTTTTGGGAAGATCCGGAGCTATTCAAATACTGCCCAGACCAAATCATCCGGCGATGTATTCCCGAAGTTGAGACTATAAGCATTCTCAATTTCTCTCATACTCTTGCTTGTGGAGGCCATTTCAGTGCCAAAAAGACCGCTCACAAAGTTCTTCAAAGCGGATTCTATTGGCCCTCCTTGTTCCGAGATGCATACAATTTCTGTAAATCATGTGAAAGATGCCAAAGGCTCGGATCCATGTCCCAAAGAGACATGATGCCCCTGAATTCCATATTAATAATTGAAATTTTTAATGTGTGGGGAATCGACTTCATGGGACCATTTCCATCTTCTTATGGCTACGAGTACATCCTTGTAACGGTGGATTATGTTTCCAAATGGGTAGAAGCCGCGGCCACCAGAACCAGTGATCATAAAGTTGTGATCGAGTTCATCAATCTAACATCTTTAGTCATTTTGGTACGCCCCGAGCAATCATCAGCGATGGCGGATCACATTTCAGAAATCGTTATTTTAAATCCGTCCTTTCTAAGTATTCCATCATCCATAAGGTTGCTACACCTTACCATCCTCAAACGAGTGGTTAAGTAGAGGTGTCTAACTGGCAGATAAAGCACATTTTGGAAAAAATGGTTCGACCGGACCGCAAAGATTGGTCACTAAGACTAGACGATGCACTTTGGGCTTACCGGACGGTTTATAAGACACCCATTGGCATGTCGCCATATCGACTTATCTTTGGCAAAGCGTGTCATCTTCCAGTAGAATTAGAGCACCGTGCTTTTTGGGCCATAAAAGGCTAAATTTTGATCTCAAACAGGCCGGCTTTAATCGTGCTTTGCAACTGAATGAACTTGAGGAAATCCGAAATGATGCATACGAAAATGCCAAAATCTATAAGGCAAAGACTAAAGCTTTTCATGACAAGCACATTGTTAGCAAGTCTTTCGCCCCGGGACAAAAGGTTTGGCTTTTCAATTCCCGCTTGAAACTCTTTCCCGGTAAACTCTGGTCAAGATGGGATGGTCCATACATCGTCACTATTGTCTTCCCTCATGGAGCAATCGAACTCCAAGATCTGGCAAGAGGATCGCTCTTTAAAGTTAATGGCCAACGGCTTAAGCCTTGCATTGACGGCATAGTCCCAACCTGAAAAATTGAGGAAGTCCTCTTGATAGACCTAATTTACGAGGATTGATGCCTGTTCTAGCTTCGTCTAGCTATCGACTTTAAATTTAGCACAGCAAGAGAAGCACTTCTTTCTATTTCCAGGCTTTTCTACATTTTCATTGCCTGGGCTTTGAAATTTTCTGGGAAATTGCTAAGGAAAGCCAAAATTTAACCTTATCTGGAATTATCTTAAATTGTGTCCAACAATTCAAACTGGTTCTCTTAGGCCTTCTACAACCCTTGTTTTCATACTAGGAAATTTTCAGCTCCATCCGACAATTTTATTGGATCATTGGAATGCTTCACATGTGTATGACCTCTATTTTTTTTAATGCATTATTGGAAAATTTTCTCCAAATTCCATTCATGCATTGAAGAGATGTTGGCAAATTGGCAATTTCAGTCATTTCACCCAAGCTTTGCTCACTGGTCAAATTTCGAGCACTCAAAGTCCAAGCTTCGAGCACTTGAAACTTTCATTTTTCAGTTAAGAGCCTACTGTCTCAAGTTCGAGCGCTCGAAGTGCACACTTCGAGCGCTCGAAAGTCGCTCGAAACTCACTGCCTCAAGTTCGAGCACTCGAAGGCCTAACTTCGAGCGCTCGAACCCCCCTTCCCCAGTTTTTAAATCTGATCTCTCTCTCTCCCGCGTCTTTCCAGCTCCTCAACCCACGACCTCCTCCCTCCATTTCCACATTTTCTCTCTCCCATTACTTCTCTCCTACCTCCCCCACTCCCTCCATCACCCACATCCTCAACCTTTCCACCTTCCTCTCTTCCTCCATTAACTCCTACCCACATCCCACTCCTCTCCTGCTTCTTCATCCATCCCTTTATATATGACCATCACCTCCACTATTCCTCCTCATTCCACCCGTGCCTTTCTCTACTCTTCTTCCAAGGTATGTCTCTTCCCTCTTTCTCTTCAATCTTTGTGTTTTTTTTTATTACATTTGAGGAGTATGGGCATCAAATCTTTGGAGTTTAATTGTGCTTGTTGCTATGCTCTATCATAGAAAGCATTGTGTTTAAAATTTTTTGGGTTTCTTCATAGATTCCTCTCATTCTCACATCCTTTCTTTTTTTATGCATACCAGGTGCTCGCTGAAATTCCCCAACCAAGTTTGCCTCTCCACATGTCTCGTGCTGGCCCTTCCCGTTGTCCTAGACCCTCTGAGGATGTTCCCGTCGTTCCTTATGAACAGCCCCGAGCCCCTTGGCTCGACAAAGAGCTCAATTATGAGCTTCTCTTCCCGCTCACGGGTGTCTTTGACACTCTTCCCACCACTTCATGGGCTGTCGTGGAGCTAGTTAACCGGCGTCTTCAGCACATTTGCCAACCCGTTTCCAAGGTCACCTGCCCCCGTGTGGTGCGGCTCTTCTTCTAGAATCTTAATTGCCCCGAAGAGCCGCCGGTCACTCTCACCACATCCATTGATGGCATCCCTTTTTCCTTCACTCTTGCGGACATGGTGGCAGTCTCTGGCTGTCCTCTGGAGTGCCCCGATGACATTGTCAATCGTGAGAATCTCCCTTTATATGAGGAGTCGGATACTTTAATTGTGGAGCAGGTTGTCGTTGCCATTTGCAACGTGGATGACCCTCATCGCCCTCGGAGCTTTACCCTCAAATCCACCCTTCCGGAGCGAGTTTGGTTCCTTAACTCCGTTCTCAAGCATAATGTTTACCCTTTGGCGCACAGCACCGAGCGTCGAGGCATGATGTTGCAAGCCTTGTATGCCATGGACCAAGGCAAATGGTTCTCTGTCCCAGAACTCATTTGGGATACATTTATGCGGTTTTGGGACGAGTGTATCAACGCACGGCAGTAACGTCTTAAAAATTGGCCTTTGCCATTACCATTCTTTGTTATCAAGCTCTTGAAGTACAAGGGCTTCATGGTTCCTCCTCATGAACTAAGGGGAAAAAAGATTCAAACTTTTACTCTCCGCCGGTGGACCAATGTTCTAAGCCATTCTCGAAACCCTCGGCTCGCTGCTCCTCCTTTGCCCCACTCTCCATCTCCTCCTTTTTCTGAGGATGACCCCATGGTGGAGGACGCTGAAAGAGACGAGCCTCCTATTGATCTTCCGCCTGACCAAGCCTTCTTCTAGGCTAGTCTTGCCCGTCTTCATGAGCGGATGGATCGTTTTGAGATTTCTTTAGCCGATTACACTCGGACTGTGCGTGAGGACTACTTCCGTGCCGAAGAAGACCGTCGCCTTGCTGCCGACGACCACCGTGTTGCGGTGGAGGACCGTCGTATGGCACAGGAGGACCGGCGTGAGACTCAATCCCTCCTCAATGCCATCCTCGCCCGTTTTCCCCCAGCCCTGTAGATAGTTGCCAGTGTTGGACTTTTTCATTTTGTTTCGTAATTGTGTATGTTTCCTTTCTGTTTTTCTTTTACTTTTCAACTTTAGGATTGTGCTATGCACAAGTTGCTCTGGTTCAACATGATTGACTCTCAGTTCCTTTTGTAATCATGTTTTTATGAATAAAAATCCTTTAGCATTTCTATTATCTTCTTTTCTGAAATTTTCCGTCCATATTTTATTGTTTGTTACTATTTTTGTCGTTGTTCTGCTTTTTCTTCATGTCCCATTACAGGTGGCACATTTCAAGTTTGGGGGACGCATTTTGCGCTTTTATATAGCTGGAAACCTTTGCCTTCGTCGCTCCACTGGGTATTTTTGTTCCTTTTATCCCCTTTGCCCTTTATTTTTCCATCTTTGTCTCCCACATTGAGGACAATGTGTCCTTCCAGTTTGGGGGTGCAACTTGCATTGTTGGTTCCATATTTTTGCTAAGCAATGACAGTATAATTTGAAACTTGGCGGAGATAAAGCATATGTTTAATACCGTGGATATAGAAGCAATTGTGAATTTTTGAAAATAAAGAAAAATGTGATTTTAAAATGATCATGTGGATTCAAATTAGTCTATATATCTCAATTAGATTCTCGTTGGATTTTCCACTCTTTTATGCTTCACAATGCACAGATGCACATTGGAAACTTAACCGTGAGGCATGTAACTTGATTAACCGTGATCTTGACCTAGTCAATCTGAATTGATGAACCTAATAGATGGATACCTTTGGTGTGAAAAAAAAAAAAAAAAAAATTTTTTTGACCAGTTTGAGTTTATAGCCTTTCCAACTTGAGTTATTAAGCCCTAGGAGTGTCTCTACACTCAACACCCTAAAGCCATCTGGTTTGGGAGTTGTTGGCCTAACGCTTGCTATATGGGTTGGTCAGAAAGCTTAAAAGACTTAGACATTGCACGGTCATTCAAAAATATTTTTATTAAACATGGTTCGTTGGAGTTCGTAGCCTTGCCAATTCGAGCTATTAAGCCCTAGGAGTGTCTCTACACTTAGCACCCTAAAGCCATCTGGTTTGGGAGTTGTTGGCCTAACGCTTGCTATACGGGTTGGTTAGAAAGCTTAAAGGATTTCAGCATTGCACAACCATTTTATATATCATTTTTGAGTTAAAATAAACTGTCAACAACCAACAAAGTTGTTTGTAATTTAATTCATGCCTTAGGGACTTCATTTAAAATGGAATTCAACAATTTGAAGACTTGTGTCTTGAAACTGGAAAAAGAAAGTAAAAGCCGCATGTTGTGAATCCAATCCACTTTCACTGAAGCTAGAGTTGATTTCTAGTCAAGAGATGACAATTGAGTTATTTATATAGACTAGGATGTTGATGCGTGTTTATTGAAATGTGTTTAACCAATTTTTTTTGTATCAATGCTTCATATATGCATGGTAGTCTCCTCAATGACCCCGTCTGCAGTCCTGTGTCTGTTTCGAGTTATATTCGAACTATGTATATATTTCATTTTGCCATAGTTGATTTTGTGGTAGCATTTCCATTGTTGTCATTTCATTGAGTTTTTCATTTTAGTTTTGCTAAGGGACTAGCAAAATGTAAGTTTGGGGGTGTGATAAGCGCCGAATATCGCATATTCAAGCGCCCTTAGCTGCATTAGTTAAATCCATTATTTGATTATTCTTTATAAATTATCTTTATTTGCACGCTTTTATTTATTTTCAGGTTCATTGGCCAAAAAGGAGCAAAAATGGTGTTTTATTCAATCTTTGAATAGTAATGTGCTCAAGGCTAAGTTCTGGCAGCAGCGGAATTTGAATTTGCTTGCCATTTTTGACCAATCAAACTTGAGAATTGGACTTCCATTTAAACATGACATATTTAGAGCTTCGATTTAACTTTCAAAATCTTCAAACGCTTCATCATTTGGAGTTTGGAGCAGAAAGTTATGGCTGCTCTACCAAAGTTGTGCAAAGCAAGTCAAGAGGAAGGAGCTTACTGGACTAACTTCGAGCACTCGAAGTGCTAGTTCGAGCGCTCGAAGTGCTTAGTTCGAGCGCTCGAACTCCGGGTAGATTCCTCTCCGGGAACCATCACTTCAGCCCACTTGCACCTTGTTTCTCTCACCTTTGATTTCCATCTTTATGGGTTGGTTGGTTGGAGATGTCTTTTGGTGGTTTTCTGTGCCTTGTTTGGTGGAGAGAGATGTCTACACAAAGGAGGGGAACCACACAAACAATATCATATCTCATCTTTGCAAGATTTTTGGAGAGAGAAAGAGAAGGAGAAGATAGAGTTCTTGAAGCCAAGGAAAGGGAGCTCGAAAATGGAGATTCCAACCAAGCTTCTTCCTTCTTCTAAGGCTCCCATGGGTAACTAAACCTCCTTCTAGGGAGGTGATGAAGCCCCTCCCTTGTAAGCATGTCCTAGTATAGTTCTATTTTGGGGATTGCAATGTATAATCTTTGTTCTTTTCATGGTCTAGAGCATCTTGCCTCTTGAAATGGATCTTCATGTATTTATATGATTAATGTTGAGTCAATTATCTATCTTTGATGGTTTATTCTTTTAATCATGTTGCTTGCACTCTCATGGTGACAATGGTAGTGAGATCATGAAATGGTTTAATGGCATGTTGATAAGGACTTTGATAGATCATTGCTTAGGTGAAACCTTTGATGATTTATGCTTATTTCTTACCTTCATGTGCTTCATCATTTTATCTAGGGCTTGATAGTCTTTCATTCAAGTAAATGTGGTTAAGCTACACCTTAGTTAGGTAGTCTAAACATGTTAACCTTTTATGGATTATGCTTGCTTCAGATTTAATGAACTTCTTGAGGATATTATAGCAACCAAGTGTTGCTATGTATCATGACCATAGTATATATATATATTTTTCCCCCAATTTAGCTCTAATCTAGCATGTGTATAGGGATGGAGGCGGATTCACTTCCCTAGTCCTCTTTACTTGTATTTCATCTCCTTTAAATTCTTGCAAGCTTTTATTTGATGCACTTTAATTTCATAGCTTAAGTGACAACCAACAAATCCTCTATGAGCACCTCTATCATTCTAAAAAGACTCTAGACATTTAGGTTGCCATAAATTAGCGCAGTCCCAGTGGTTCGACTTACCCGACCAATAGCCCTATTTTACAATGATTCGTGCTATTGCGAAGGTTGATTTATAATTGTAATCGACTCAACCAATCACCATCTAATTATTTCCCACTTCTCACTTTTTGGGAGAAGTCCTCACTTTTTTTTTTTTTTTTTTGAATCGGATTCAATTATTAACCTAGAGTTTAGGCCCTCCACCTTTCGGCGTGAGAAGTTCAGTGTTTTATGAGGCTAGAATCTCGGCTACTTAGTGAAAAGGGGTTGTTATCCACCTTTATCAAGAATGAAAGCTTTCAATGCACTACTAGCCCAATTGGGATATAACCAATTCAATAATCAACAAAGCATATACCCCACAAATGAATGCTAGTGTGTGCCTTTGCTAGTGTAGAATCCTAGAGTGAATCTCAAAACAATCACAAAATCAGGATGATTTGGACCACAAATGTAAGCAAGATATTAATTTTTCGAAAAATTTACTCTTAAATGGCGTCCACAAGGCATACAATGAGTATTGAACTGTTAAGTCATGCAATTTTTAAATTTTAAGTAATATAGTCCTCAAAAGATCAAAATCATAGCTTATCATGGACCAATCATAGAAAATCTCTCAAATACACAAGACATGCTCAAAATTTTGAATTTAAAAATAAACATTGCAAAGCACCATTACCCCCAAACTTAAATGGCACAGTGTCCTCAATGTACAAAGAGAACAAAAGGAAAGAGTAGACCAGTGCAATGAAGGCAAAGAATGGCTGGGACAGAAGTATCCAAAGTGGGTGGCATAGCCCCCCCAAACTTGGGATTAACTATGGTCCTGAAATTTGGCACTTAGATAAAACTCATCAGATAACAAAAAGGATAATAACAGTGCACAGTGGTCATGCAAGTGTAAATGGGATAGCAACTAAAAATAGAGAGAGGTATAAGGGTGGTCCTGAAAATTTTGGGCAGTACTCTCTCTCACTGAAGTCACTGAGAAACACCTGATGGAGTCAAACAGACAGATATAAGAATATAAGAATATGACATCCATAAAGAAATCATATATATAAAGCAGGATAAAGTGCATAATACATCATAAAATCAAAGCCGACAGACCGGCTGCAAAAATAGTATATAGTGACAAAAATGTAGCAAGTATCACAAATATCAAAGATAATAAGGAAGAGGGACTGGGAATCTCAGGTGGATGAGGCAGGATGGGCAGGGCGCGCTCCGCGGATGTCTCGGGATAGATCACGAAATGCGGCCATGACATCCGTGCGGAGGGTAGCAATGCAAGCTCTGAGGGCGACAGTCTTTACGTGGATAGACACCACTGTGTCCTCTAGAGTCTGAAGACGCTCTCCAAAACCGGGTGTCTGAGTTGGAGCCTTAGGTGTGGCTAGATCGGAATAATGATAATCCTGAGCAATCTCCGCATCGTGAATGGGTGACCTAGCTAGAGAGTGCTGCTCTACGTCCTCGGCAGGCTGCTCTAAATCAATGTCCATGTGTACGGCAGTCAGATTGACTACTGCTGCTGCTTCTTCAGCCTCTAGCTCATCTACCGCCTCTGCTGCATCCTTCTATAGTCTCTTGATAATAGCGTTGTAACTCTTATCCCAGTCCTTCTTCAGGAAGTGACAGGATCCTCTCTCAGGGTGCTCCCGTGGATGGAAATGATAGCGCTGGTCTAGCAAGATCTGGGTGATGAGGTGGCCAAATGGGAGAGACTTAGCCCTTTTAGGCCTCTCCTTGCTAATGTGCTCATCATAGAGCTTCCTCATCACGCTCCAGATGAGCGCAGGGATAGACAACCAATGCCCTATATAGAAAGCATACAGAGTTGTCAAGTAATCGCCTCTCCGCTGAATCTTATGGCCGACCATGAAGACGTTGCGGAACAAGATTGAGTCAAAGAACCATAAGTCATCTGGCAAATAGGTATGAGTGGCGAAGGTCTCTCCATCGGCATAATGACCTGTGAGAAGAACGGCCATATCTGCATATGAAGGTCTGTATAACCTGCGATATGTCTCCTGTAGCTCTAGAGGGCAGTCATGTAGACAATGGCACAATCTGGATAATGTGTCCACAGTGATAGAAATCAGATGGCCATTAATGGAGGTCCTTAGCTTCGCCGTGTTACGCGGGGCAGGCCGAAGGTTCTGGAAGAACAGCCGTACTAGCCTCGGGTACACCGGGTATGCGATAGGGGCAGGAATGGCTGCAAGGCCCCTCCGTAGTAGATCATCATAAGCTGATTGGGTAAGCACCGATCGGGAGAAGAAATCTATATCGAAGACTGACTCGTGCGCCACTGGAAGGCGTGAGTATCCACGTAATGGCTGGTCTAACTCCTGGGCTGGCTGAGTTGGCTGTGGTGGTGGAGATGGTATGTGCTCAGCCTCAGCGTCACCGTGTGAAGGAGATGTGCCAGCATCAGAATGTAATCTGCTATCAGAATGGGGAGACTGTGTGGGCTCAGTCGGCTCCTCCTATATAGGGTCCTGGGCATGAGATGGACCGGCCTCATCATCTAAACTCGGCCTGCCTCGGCGGTGATAGTGTCCATGGGCTACAGTCTTGACCCAAGCCATGGCCAATAAAATAATTGAAAACTTGCAAAGGAAGTCAGTGCCAGAATAAAGGATTTAAGGCACAAAATAGAATCATGTATGTCAAGTAAGACAGACAAAATAGATAAATGACATGAATCTATGGAAGTGACAGGATGTGAACATGCTAAGCAGTATAAGTGTAAAATGCATCTAATGTGGAAAATCACAGGCATTGGGCGTGAATAAGATAGTATGGACACAAATAAGATGCATGGAATGTGTATATGCAATCTGTGAAATTCGATCGATCACAAAAAATGTGAGATCGATCTCTCATGATCGATCTGAGAAATTAAGTAACTAAGTTCGATCGATCTCACTTAATCGATCTGAGAAATATGTTCGATCGATCAAACTCTGCGAAGAACGTAGACAATCACAGATCTGTGACGTGGATGGCACGGGGCCTTTACGAACATAGTCGTGGGCCCAACAACACACAAAACATCAATCCTAATCACCTAAGAAGGCCCATACTCCCAAAATCAAATCGAAACTTAGAAATCTAACAAAATATATATACACATATATACAAAGTGAGTCAAAGCTTCATCAATGGAGATTTTCATCATCAAAATAGCATGGATCTAACATTTAAAGCATGTATGAAGTAAATCGAAGCTTGAATACAAGATGAAGTCTCGGATCTTACCAAAATCGTAGGATGAGATGAGATGGAGATCTGAGAGGAGAGAGAGAGAGAGAATCGACGTTTGGATCTCGCCGGAGATGGGGAAGGTGGGTGCAGCGGTGATGAGAGGAATAGGATTTTGAGAGGGTTAGATCAATCTGTGAAATTGATCTTGAAAACCTCGGTTTCATTTTTAAAAACTCCCCCGAACCAGTTCGATCGATCGAACTGCAACCTCAGATCGATCGAATTGAAATGATCTCTCTTTGATTTTTTTTTTTTTTTAAATTTTTGATTTTTGTTTCTTTAAAATTAAAATTAAATTAAAAATAAAAAATTAAAACTAAAAATTAAAAATTGAAAATAAAAATTTTAGAATTTTTGAAGAATTAAAATAAAATAATATCTTTTTGGAATTTTTGGAAAATAAAATAAAAATATTTTTGGAATTTTAAAATTAAAAAGTCAAACAAAGTCAAAGATAGTGAGATGAAGAACAGAGATCGATTTGAACAACATGTTCGATCGATCTGATAGAGAGCTAAAAATATGCAGGTTTTGGGTTCAGAAATTTTTCTAAGTGTTGGAACTCAAGATCAATCGAACTTAAAGTTTGGATCGATCTAAGGACGTATGATCGATCTGAGAACAAGTTTGAACGATGGGACAGAGAGGTGATTTGGATGCAGGTGAATGCAGGTCGAAAATTTTCTAAGTGTTAGATGCAGGCATGATGTTCGATCGATCGAACTCTCATTTGAGATCGATCAAACTTATGCAAAATGCTCAATTTCAACATAAAAGTGTATGCAGTCCTAATCACAGTTCCTAGCAATGCATATGAACCAAAAACAAGTATCTAGGCTTCACAAGAATTGAAATTAAAGATAGAAATGAGGGGGGAATAGGGTTTTGAGACCCTACAAAATGTCATGGTAGTCTTTAACGTCTCTAGCAATACGTTCGGCTCTTTTAGCCCGGATCAAACATCTTGTAGTGCATCCCCTCCTCAATGGGGTGATAAATGCTTTGAACTTCACCCAACAAATGGTTCTTTAAGGAACTTGTTGGATTAAACTTAAAAGACGTTTTCGGTCCTTGGTCAATGCAATCTTTGGGCTTCCACGCCCTTTCAAAATAGGATTTTGAAATAACTTTCTTTGGTTTCAAGGTTGAAGATGGACTTTTTGAATCTTTGGTCTCACACAAAAGGTCAATTCCTTCACTTTTAAGGTCATGACATTTTTCTACAACATTAATCTCTTCATGCTTGTCAAATGAATTGGGGGTTGGATTAAAAACATTCAACTTTACCTTCATGTGGCCAAATGAGATCTTCATTATCCCCGTCCTACAATTGATGTTGGCATTTGCGATTACCAAGAAAGGATGGCCAAGGATAACGGGAATTTGGCCCTTAGGATTTGGGACCGGTTCTGTATCATGACAGCGAAATCAACGGGAAAGAAGAATTTATCAATTTTAATCAATACATCCTCGATGATACCCTTAGGCTTTTTGATTGATCGGTCGGCAAGTTGTAAAACTACCGACGTTGGTTTTAAGTCTCCTAAGCCTAATTTGACATAAAGTGAGTATGGAAGAAGATTAACACTTGCTCCTAGGTCAAGAAGAGCCCGATCAATGATATGATCACCAATGATGCATGAAGTAGTAGGTGAACCGGGGTCCTTAAACTTGGGGAGAGTGTTATGTTGCAAAATTGAGCTCACTAGCTCAGTTAAGACCACTTTTCTAGGTGCTTGGCTTTTATTCTTCCTTTTTTGGGTGCACAAGTCTTTCAAGAATTTGGCATAAGCCGAAATTTGCTTGATTGCATCCAAAAGTGGAAAATTGACTTTCAGTTGCCTAAACACGTCCATGATTTCACTGACTTTGGCCTTTTGCTTGTCATTTGAAATGGATCATTTTAAGGCATCTGGAAATGGAGCTTTTGGTTCAAAAACCTTTTCAGTATTTTTCTTTGAAGTCTCTTCAACATAAGAAGTTTTCCAATCATTTTGCAAATCTTTCTTTTCAAAATCACTTTTCAACACATTCTCATTTATATGGTCATGCACATGCAATGAAGGAGGAATATGATATGAAATGGGATGGGTGTTAACTTATGGTTGTACCGGTTCACTCTCTTCATTGGACACACCTACTTGGTTGTCCACAATCCTTCCACTTCTCAAGGTAGTCACCGTATTGACATACTCTATTGTGTGACTTTCCGATGAGGAATGAGTCTCCACAACACATTGTTGCTTTTGTGGGGCATTCAAAGGCATTTTTCCCTTCTCTCTTGCATTCAAAGTGCTAGCTATTTGTCCTACTTGGGTTTCTAGCTTTGCAATAGATTGAGAGTGAGAATGAAGTAATTGTGTGTTTGCCTCTAAAGTGCCCAAAGCGGTCAAAACTTTCTCTTAAAAAATGGGACTTCTAACATTTCCATGGGAATATGATTGATTAGGGAAATGAGAATTTGAAAATTGGTTTCCTTGTGATTGGTATGATGATCTAAAACCTTGGGAACCTTGGCTTTGCATTGGAGGTGGAATGTATGTTCCTTGAAAACCGCCTTGGGAAGGGTTCGAGCCCTCCTCTTGGTTTTTCCAAGAGAAATTCGGGTGATTCCTCCAACTAGGATTGTAATGATTTCCATAAGGATTGTTCTCTTGATTAGTAAAAACAGCATTTGCTTGTTCATGATGCTCACTTTGCACATGTCCATGGGGACAGTTGGAAGTAGAATGTAAAGCACTTGAACAAGTCATACATATCTGATTCGATGCATGATGAGAATGGTTAGGGAAGGAAGATACTTGATTCGCCGAGTTTTGGTTGATCAAAAATTGATCAAACCTTTGAGATAATGATTTCATTTCGGCGGCAATTTCATTGGAGTGGTCGACTTGATATAAGCCAACACTCTTCCTACTACTAGAATTTCTACCATTCTTTGAAGATAAAGTACGATGCAAAGAATTTTCACTCATGCTCTCATAAAGACGCCACACGTCATCCTCATGCCTATCAATGTAAGAGCCACCCATGGAAACATCAACCATGCCTTTGTAATTGTCCAGTAAGCTCTCAAAGAAATATTGAACTAATTGCCATTTAGGCATGTCATGATGTGGACACTTCCTAAGCAATTCATTAAAGCGTTCCCATGCCTCATGAAATGTTTCTCCATCCCCATGTGAAAATTCTCGAATTGAGGTTCTCATGGCATTGGTCTTAGAAACCGGATAGTACTTCTTCAAGAACTCTTGTTGCATTTCTGCCCAAGAAGTTATTGAAAAAGGCCTAAGATTGTTAAACCTATATTTTGCCTTATCTTTAAGGGTGAATGGAAAAAGTTTAAGCCTTAAGACCTCTTTCGGCATGTCCGTGTATTTTACGGTGGAACATACTTCAAGAAACTCATCCAAATGCTTATAAGGTTCTTCACTTGGAAGTCCATGATAGTTAGGAAGCATTTGAATGGTTTGTGGCTTGATTTCATAGTGGTGTGCTCTAAATGGTGGCAATTGAATGCATGTGGGTGCATTATATTTATTAGGCACATAGTGATCTCTTAAAATAAGGGGAGGATTAGCAATTGGAGGTGCAACATGGGCACCTTGGTTGCCTTGAATGATGGGAGGTGGTGGAGCATAGATTGGGCTTGTCATTCCCAATGGAACTTGGTCTTGTTGTTATGGTGGATGAACATATGGTCTTGGCATACCTAATAGAACTTGCATGTTATCATGATGCATATTGGGGTGAAGGATGCCTTGTTGGTCTATGTAACCAAGGTCCTCCACATGGTCCTCATTGTGTCCTTCCATTGATGAAATGGATTGACTAGCACTACCTCTTCCCCTAGGGTTTCGAATAATGGATTCAAGATGAAAATTTAAAGGGACAAGAGTGAGTCTCAATAATCTACGACCATGCATGCACAATGCAACACAACAAGCAATAACAACAAACACTTCACCTTCACAACAAATCAACAATCAACAAACTTCCTCCACATACAATGTTCATACTCCCATGCTTTAACAATAATATGCAAGAAAAGTAAATTGCCTCTACGCGGGCTTACGATTTATCTAAGAATTGAAATACTAGCCTCCACGCGGGCTGACGATTTAACTAAGAGTTTGAGTACGAAAAAGCCCACAAAGGTCCTTTAGCACTACAACTCCAAATTTATAGCTTAGCTTAGCAAATTTTTAGATTTTTAGCATTTTTCCTTGCTTGCTTAGCTCCTTTACTTGAATGCTCCTTTGTTTGTTTTCTTAGCCCAATGCTCTTTGTTAATCAAGAACAAACACAATAAGTAAAAAAAATTGAAAACAAAGTAAAGACACGATCAAAAGAGTACTAATTCCTAATTGATTCCACAAATACGACGTTGCCAATCAATCAATCCCCGACAACGGCGCCAAAAACTTGGTGCGTGCTGTCGTCGCAAACCCAAAAGTTTATATGCAATGTGCCAAGTTTTACATTTAGAAATTGCCACTACTACCCTTCACTAAAAATAAAGCTAGGGTGAGTAGGGATCGTCCCAAGGGATTGAGTGTCATACTAGGTTGAGGGATCAAAATTAGGGTTAGTAGGTCGAGTGATCAAAATATTGGTTGGTTGGTTGAGTTAAACTAGATGCAAATGAAACTAAGGTAAACAATAATGCAATAGAGAGAATAAAAGAGAGAGAGATCTTAGGGTTTAGAGATCACCACTAAGCATAGCTTTTCTACACCTTGAATGAATGATTAATGAGGGGAAGAACATGTATTGCAATAAAGTGTGTGTGTGTGGTTGTTTCAACAAGCATGGGTGACAAATTAAGCATATATTGTCTAAACAACATGGAGGATAGCGCAACATATCAAATTAAGCCATTAATCCTTTCTTTAAGCTCACAATCCAAACACATCACAAGGTTAAAGATATATGTTACTTGCTTTCCATAAGTATGGAACATCAACAACAAGCATGAATTGTCCTCCCATTTGACAACTACTCTACAACTAAGCTAATGATATAAAATTAAACTAATTAAACTAAGGAAGAGGTACAATCCACCAAGCAATGAGTATGAACCATCAAATAAACCACAAGAACATGACATTAAGCACTATGTCTTGACAATCTCTAGATCTATAGCATCAACACACAGACACGCATCAATAACACAAGAAATAGAGACAAACACATGAACATCTATTCTAGCATACATAGACATATGGATATGGAAGTATTAAACCACATAAATCATTGAATAAACAAAATCTATATATATAAAAGTGTCAAGACATGAATCACAATAAAAATCCCCTAAAAAATACATAAATCAAGAAGTAGAAAGCATGCTTAGGGCTAACTCTAGCCCTAAGAGGATGTCTAGCCACTCATGGATGATGTCCTCCAAACCTCAAGGGCAGCTCCATGGAAGAAATCTGCTCCTTGGTTGATGAAGAGCCTCCAATGGTGTCTCTAGCCTCCTTCTCTTCTTTGCTTCCTCTCTAAGAGTTCTACAATGTATGATATGATATGATGTGATATGATACAAAAGTAATCCTTATCCTTATATAGGTAGGTCAAATGACACCCAAAATGAGCTGGGGTCGTACAACAAAAATTCCCCAATGATTCGATAAAGGACAACTTTTGTGAGCTGGAAATTTAACTTTTTCGCACTGGAGGAAGTTCGATCGATCGAACCTTGGACTTGGATCGATCGAACATGGTTGAGATCTATCGAACTAAAGCTGGATCGATCCTTAATGGCGGCACCTTTTTGGATAAAAACAAATCTGAGATATTTTAAAGATATTTTTGGGAAAAGGACAAAAGTGGTTGGTAGGGTAGGTACAACTGGATAAGATCAATCATTTGGATAAGGACAAGAATAGTTGATCGATCAGAGAAGGAAGTTGGATCGATCGAACTTTTGAGGTCTTTGAACAGGGATAAACATGGCTCAGATCCATCTTGAAGTGTTGAGATCGATGAAAGTTGGATCGATCAAACTTTTCTTGAGATTGATCGAAGTTGCTAAAAATTCCACCATTTGCTTCCTTTTGCTCTACTTTACTCCTTTCTTCGATTCACCCAGAATTGCTTCAATTATGCTCTTATTTGGCTGAGTTAGCTTGTTTTGGGGATAAGTACCTGAAAATGGAATAACACGAAATTAATACAAAATGGTAAAATAAGATAAATAAAGGTTTTAGAATACCTAAACTTAAGGGGTTTAAATACGCACTTTTCAGCGCTCATCAGTGTACTCAGCGATTTTTAGCGAGGTTCGGAAACTCCTACTCCTCGGCTTAAGACCCCTCTTGAGACTTCCCAATTCACTATGGCTTCTCCTTGTGGGTGGAGAGCAAACCTTTTACAAGAAGCTCTTCCTTGCTTCTAAGTGCTAAGAGAAACACCTTCTCTTAGACTTTCTTGGGCCACACCAGCCCTTACAAGATTTAAACAAGATTGATGAAGTACAAAGTGATCTCTCTTAGATCTAAAGTACAAGATTCAGCTCACTCTAGAGTATATATGAATAGCTTAAAGCTCAACTCTCTTTTATGATATGAGATATGTGTAAATGATGATGAAAGGCTTTTTGATTGCTAGTAAAACTTTCTCAATAAATGCAACAGCTTTTATGAAGGCTACAAGTCATTATATAGACTTTCAAAACTGTTTGATATAGATTCTAGCTGTTGGACATGCACTTCAAGAAAAAAATGCCCGTTTGAATTTTAAAATACACAGTTTCAGTCGACTGAAATGAAACACCCTTGTGTTTCGGTCATCTGAAATATTTTTAAGCTTGGTCATCATCTTCTCAATACTGTTGGTTCAGTAGACCGAAGTAAAACCCTTTTCTGTTTCAGTCGACCGAAATGGTTTCATCATTCTCAGCATCCTTGTTTCGGTAGATTGAAGTAAAACTCACAGTTATTTTGGTCGACCGAAATAGTTTTGAGATTGGTCCATTCTCAGTATCTTTGTTTCGGTAGACCGATTCATTAAGCACTTTCATTTTGGTAAACCGAAATGGACCTTCATTTTCAGGAACATGTTTAGATGTTGTTTTACATTTTGGTCCTTTGTTCCTTGGACATTGTGAATGAAATGATATGCATGGTTTTGGAAAATTTGAGCTTCAAGATGTTCATATATACTTTAACAAGGTTTCCTAAAACGCTCACCATCCTAGCTAACCCCATTTTGATGAGATATTGAAGGCTTGAATTTGGCTTTTGATTCCTTAGTCTTTTTCTCATGCCTTGGGTTGCATCTTCAGTTTTGCTCTTCTATTGCAATGTCTTGTTTGATGGAAGCTTTGATCTGTAATTTCACTCAAGAAGACATTAGTGGACATAGAACATCATTAATGAATTATGGTCATCAAAATCCTTAGATTCAAGGTCAACAGTTTCCATATTCTCTTTTCTAAATTTTTATTTTATTTGTTTATTTTTTCTTATTCCTAATCCTCACGTTTATCCTGATTTCTCTCCTCTCTCTGCAATCTTAACAAGTTACAAGTCATCTCCCTTCTCAGTCCTCTCTCATTACAAATTTACAATTTTCTTTCTTCTCTACTGAATATTCATCAGTCTCAAATCTCAATTTGAATGCACTTTTCTTTTATTGAAGAATTTGCAGCAGCATTGAATTGGGGCTTTCTAGATCAGGTTATATTGTTCTTTTTTCTTTAATTATTTTTAGTTTTACTAACTTTTATTATTATAAATTTGTATATATCTATATTTTTCATATATTTGTATATCTGTTTGTGAGTTGTGAGTATCGTGACTATTTTTACCTATATTTTTCAATATGTATGCTAGAAAGTATGAATCCGGATTTGAAAATTTTAAAAAAATGAAAATAATAGATAAACTAATTCAATCTCTAAAGGGAGCTATTGATAAATTTGTTACAACTAATAATCAAAACTTAATGAAAAATTTAGATGAAAGTTCAGCAAATGAACAATCAAATCATCTAAAAGAATTAGACGATTATACAATAGTGAAAGAAAAAAATACTAGTGACTTAATTTACAATAAAATCATATCTACGATCAACTATTTCACAAGAAAGATTAAATGGATTGGCTATATTGTCTATTGAAAAAGATATTTTAACCACACTTGAATATAAGAATTTAATTAGTAAGTTTGCATCTTAAAAAGCAAAAAAGAATGATATTTAATTAATTATTTATTTAATAATTAATATATTGCACATTATGATATAAAAAGGCCACTTTTTAATTTTCGCCTAACGCCCTGAGTTACATCGAGCCACCGCTGGATGTGGGACCATTTATTAGTTGATAGTCCAATTCAATCAAAACTAATATGGAGTATTAATGGCATATTAAATATATTCTTGTGGGTTCATTTTCTTTAGTTGGAGATGTGACGGCCCTGGTTTTTCAAGCCAATGCGTCATGTGATGAATCGAAGTTTGACTCGATAACGAATCTGAATGCGGAAGGAAAAATAGAAACCAAGTCTCTAGACATGCAATGCATCTCTAAGACGCCAAAGTGACTTTCCATGAGGCCACAGAACTCAACGAGAACAACACGGAAGAAAAAGATCAGAAAAAGACCAAATAAGCCCTCAAGGGCAAAATGGTCCTTTTACATGGAAACAATGTCTCTAGAAATGTACATCATCCCTAAGACACATCCGTGACTTCCCATGAAGTCACGGAACACAAAAGAAAGTATAGCGGAAGCAATATAAAAAAAAAACAAAGGAAAACAGGACAAGTTTAGCTCCAAAGGCAAAATGGTATTTTTCAGTAAGATCTGGGTACTACCGAGCATACCATTGGATAGACAGCAAATAAGCCCTCAAGGGCAAAATGGTCCTTTTACATAGAAATAACGTCCCTAGAAATATACATCATTCCTAATACACATCCGTGACTTCCCATGAAGTCACGGAACTCAAAAGAAAGTATAGCAGAAGCAATATAAAAAAAAAAAGGAAAACTGGACAAGTTTAGCCCCAAGGGCAAAATGATAATTTTCATAAAGATCTGGGTGCTACCGAGCACACCATTGGATAGACAGTGAAAAATTAATGAACTTAGACTCAAGAATCACTTGATTTGGAGTCCAGATAGGAAAAAAAAAGTCAAAACAAAGTTTTAACGTCGTTGCAGCTGTGAACAGTGGTTTGATAGCAGTGAATAGTAACTTAGGCATAAATGCTGAAAAACGTGTGCGGTTTTGAGGCACTAAACGACGTTTATTGGAAAAACATGAAGAAGAAACCCGCCTTAAAACAATTTTTCCAAGCTGGTCATATCAAAAGAAAATTTTATTTTTGACGTGAAATCCCCAAAATGCCCTTATAATGGATTTTTTTCTGAAAATGCTTGCGCGCACCAGAAAATCAGATTTGACGCGGGGTTTTTGAGACTGAGACGACATTTTCTAGAAAAATATTATGAAGAAACCCCCCCTAAATCACGTTTTCTATGTTACTATGTCAAGACCGGAATTTATTTTTTAAAAAAAATTCCCAAAATGCCCCTAGATCAGTTTAGGTCAAAAACGATGAAAATACAACTTCGCACCAAGTGTTCATTTGACCCTAAATGGTGTTGTGTCCTAAAAAAATCATGCATGCAAACGTAAATAGTGATTTGAAGCACGCAGGAATGGTCCGCGGCTCCCAAAAATGCCCAATGCAAAATACGACCTATTCGAACCTCAAAATGCAATGAAAATACTTTAAATGGAAAACTTGAGACCAACAAGCATATATTTCATACAAATGTAATATTTTGTACAAGAAGAGCATTCACGCAAATGTAATATATATATTTACACGCGTTCCAATGGCCTACGGCCTCAATGGTCGGTAAATACAAAATATCACCTACTAAACCTCAAATTTTGCCTAAAATGGCTTTTAAAAAAGAAACTTGAAACTAAAAATTATCAAATGGTTTCAAAGAACCGTTTGGCCCTTAGCCACACTTCATGCATAAATCAAGAGACCCTATGGAAGTGTTAAATCCCATTTCCTACCACCCACGCAAATATAGTAAAGTTAAAGCATGCTATTTTTTTATTTTTCAATAAAATCACTTGAAAATAAAAGTACTTAAAATACAAAATAAAAATACTTGGCCCATAGCCTCATTACATACATGTCAAATACATCTCAAAAGGTGTACTTACGTACACATTACATATTTAGAACCAAATATATAAGTTTTGACATTTTGAATCAAAAATAGCATTTCATGCTAACAATTGCATGAATCAAATACTTCAAGTCTACAAAACATCCATGACATAATGTGCATCCCAAATCATGGTTCTTGTACCTAAAAAATATCCCCACTATGTGGGTGAGTAACATAAAGCTACTCGTAGGAGATGAGCATGCATAGACCTAATGTTTTACAGGTTTATCACATTAATGTGAAACAATTCATAAGGTTCATGCCACCTAACGCCTATGTCAAAAGTGTGACCCAGGGATCATCATAAGCTACTTTAAAGCATTTCTAGCATAAGCTATAATATTTATACAAGTAAACAACATAGGAGCATACGGTATAACGTAACAAGATATAGGTTATCAAAGTTATCAACTTGAAACCTAAAATGCAAAAATGACTAAATGATACAACTTAACATAATTGGAACTTCCAACACAACGTATTAAGACATAAGTACACAAAGTTATTATCTTGGAATTTAAAATACGCAATCGAACAAATGTGGATCATGCCACATAATGTCTACGTTCCAAGGTGAACTAAGGGACCATCTCAATTACACAAGTTATTGAAATGATAAATCCAAAGCATACAAGTATACAAGCACTAGTATACAAAACTGTAAAGAGGCTTTGTGCATCAATTCACAAATGACAAATAAGTCATGAATAACAACTTGGAATTGAATACGAAATCAAATAGTAGAAAACTTGGACATCACATCGGATTAGACCGACAACAATAGCTATTTTGGGTTACTAGCCCGCTGGGAACTACCCTAGTGCGCACGTGTGGGAAGAGCTAACTTCCACCCTAGAGCCTTACTCTAGTCATATCGAACAAACGATATCCCAAGTTTCCAAATAAACAAATTGTGCAACAAAGTATATATCATTATGTATATACAAGGTAATAAACTACCTACCATGCACAAACCAATTTTGGAAACACACAATACATGCTCTAAGTCCATAACTACTATGGCATGAAAAATGTCGAATCTTCAGTGTGCGATTCGCTACACGCTATAATAATATCATTCAATATTGAAAACGTAATCTCATGAATCTAATAAAAGTCCAAAATCATGATTTAAACATACAATCAACGTCAAATACACGATTAAATCATTCACGCAATAAAAATGAAAATTAATTAAATAAAATAATTAATTTCTCTAAATTTTAAATTTCATCAAAATATTCCCTAATTAATGTGTCAAAGATCATTGTATGGTCATTACATATACTAAATTAAAAACTTAATTAGCTCCTAGGAACAACAAGGTAGAATTTAATTTAAACATGATAATTAAATCTCTAGATTCTAAAGCAACTCCAAATGGTCCCAAATTAATACATGCTAGTAAACAAGTCATAGTCATTACAAATATCAAGTTAAAAACTTAATCAAGTCAATGGAACCATTAAATAGATTTTAATTAATTCATTTAATTAAAATCTCTAGATTTTTAAATTCATCCAAATGCTCTCAAATTATAGTATGTTAAAGAATATGCCAAGTCCTAATTATATAGCATATCACAAGTTAATTCCATGCTAGATACAACGAGGTGAATTAAACTTTCATACAAGAAAATTATTAAATAAAGTTTTCAATACTCATTTAAATATTCACAATTTCATATATGTTAATGAACATATCAAGGCCTAATTTAATATCACATTACAAGTTCATTCCATGCTAGATACAACCATGTGAATTAAATTTCATACAAAGAAAATAATTAAATAAAAGTCTCAAAACTTATTCAAATATTCTATATTTAATATATGTTAATGAACATATCAAGGTCTAATTTAATTGCATGCCACAAGTTAATTTCACACTATATATAACCATGTGAATTAAACCTTATACAAAGAATATAATTAATTTAAATTGTAGATAATAAACCTAGGCATGCATTGTGACGACCCTGGTTTTTTGGCCAGCGTATCCTGTGATGAACCGTAAGGATGATCCGATAACGGATCCGAATGTGGAAGCGAAAACAGAAAATAAGACTCTAAGAAGTCAAAGTGACCTTCCATGAGCTCGTGGAACTCAACAAGAACTGATGCGGAAGCAAAAGATTGAAAATATGACAAATAAGCCCCCAGGGGCAAAATAGTCCTTTATAAAAACTATAGATTCGGGTGCCACCGACCACACCATTGGAAGGACAATGAAAAACTAATCAAGATGGACTCAAGAATCGCATGATTCGGAGTTCGGACGAAGGAGAAACGGCATGACGAAGAAAAACGAGCACTTAAGGCAAAAAGAATAAACTGGTAATTATCTAGGAAGAACCGGGTGCAACTGAGCACACCATTGGAAAGATAGCGAAAAATTAGTCAAGTTCAAAAAAAAATTCACTTGAATCAGAGTCCGGACGAAGGAGAAAAGCCCAAAAGAAGAATTGACGTCGCGGCGGCCCGATGAGGGGCCATGATAGCCCCATGCGCATGCCCATGCGCGCGCTGAGTGCACCATGGTTGGCATTAGCCCATAAAGCTGCTGTGTGGGTTTTTTTTTTCAGAAAAATCTAGAATAGAGGCTGAATTTGAAGGCCTAGATGAATTTTTTTGCAAAAGCACAAAGAAGAAACCCCCCTCAAAATTGAGTTTCCTATGTAAATTGTAAGAGAATTAAAAAAAAAAAAATGCAATGTAGAATACCCGAAATGTCCCTCTATGAAATCTGGTTATGGAGATCCAAAAAGCTGCTAAATTGAAAAACTGAGAGCTGAACTTCGTAAGCGATTTCCGATATCAAGATGACATTTTCTGGAAAAACACGGAAAAGAAACCTCCCCTAAAATCATGTTTTCTATTCAACTATGTTGAAAGAAGAAAATAAAACCACCGTGAAAAGTCTATAATGCCCCTAGATCAGAATATGCAAAAAAAAGTGCGAAATGAATTCACAAGAGGCTCAAAACACAAACGATAAGGTTTTGCCCGGAAACGACCATGCACACAAACGTAACTTACCTATTTGGATGTGCTACAATGGTCCATGACTTAAAAATATAGCCGATGCAAAATCTGACCCCCCAACGGGCAGAAAGGCAAAAATGGAACTCGGAATGAAAACTTGGAATCCAAAAATACAAAACGGGTAAATAACCGTTTAGCCGTTGGCCACACTTCATACAAGATTAATGAGACCCTATGAAAGAATTAAAATGGAATTCCCACACCCGATGCAACTATGGTGAAACAATGACTTGCGATTTTTCAAGAGTTTCACAATATTTCATGAAGTTAAAAAGTACATAGAATACAATATAATGGTCATTGGCCTCCGACCTCATCTCATATATATCAAATACATTGAAAGAAGTGTACTTAAGTACACATTACATACATGGAATCAAATATACATATTTTGACGTATAAGTCTACAAAATGACATTTCATGCTAACATTCGAATGATATGGAAACTTGAAAGCTATACGACATCCAAGGAATGCTAGGCGTCACGAACCAAGTCTTCATACCTGAAATATGCCCCAGTATTGTAGGGGTGAGTAATATAAAGCTACTTGTAGGAGATGAGCATGCATCGACCTAGCATTTTACAAATTTATCACCTTAAGGTGAAACATGTTAAAAGGATTCATACCACCTAACGTCTATATCGAAATGAGACTCAGGGAGCATCCTCAGCTACCTTAGAGTGTTTCTAGCATAAATCACATCATCTATGCCATTTAAACAATATGGAAGCACGTTATACAAAGCAACAAGATATAGGTTCTTAAAGGTATTAACTTGCAATCTCGAATACAGAAACAACTAAAGTGATCATGTCACCTAACGTCTATGTTCTAAATAAGTCTAAGGAATCATCCTAGGCCATGCTGAACAATCAAAACGCAATTTACAACTTCAATGCAATCTAACTACAAAAAAGCATATTATAAAAGGCAACAAAATACAATTTCTTAAAGCTATCAGCTTGAAATCTAAAGCACAAAAACAACAGAAGTGGGTCATGCCACCTAACGTCTAAGTTATAAATGAATCAATAGGATCAATCCTAAGCTCTGTTAGAACGTCAAAACACAATTTTCAATATCGATGCAATTTAACCAAAATTGGAACTTCCAATATAACGCATAAAGCACAATTTCGCAAAGTTAACATCATGTAACTTACAATGGAACGACAAATAAGAAACAACAAGTTACAACATCATCTAGTTATCAACTTGAAAATGAAATGCGAAATCAAACAAAGTGGATACTCGGATGTCACGCCGGATTAGACCGACAACATAGTTACTTTAGTGTTACTAGTCCATGGGTAACCTCCTTATGTGCGCACTAGACTACATAGAGGGACTATCTGCCGTACTAGAACCACGTCCTAGCCATAGTCAAACAACGACATCCCCAAGTTTCCAAAATCAACAAGTTGTGCAACAACGTATATATCAACAGGAATATGCAAGATAATCAACTATCTACCAAGCACAACCAAATTTGGAAACCTATACAATACATGCTCTAAATCCACAACTAATATGATATAATGAATGTCGAATCTTCACTGTGTGATTCGTTACACGCTATGCATGAAAGATATTAAATACGAAGTGTGCAAATCATTACACAAGGCAATAATATATTCAATAAGGAAAACATATTCTCATGAGTACAAACATATCGACTATGTTATCCAATGTTCAAAACATAACCAAATGAATATACAACAAGTCTAAGTCCATGATTTGAATATAGAAACCACTTCTAAAACACAACTAGATCATGGAGCAAATTGATAGAATTTAAATAAATAAACACAATTAAATTCTCTAGATTCTGATTCAATTCCAATTAACCTCAATTTAATACATGTTAAAGGATATGGCAAGGTCATCACCTATATCCATTCTAAAACTCAATTAGGTTGTTAGAACAACAAAGTAGAATTTTTATTAAATCATGTTAATTTAAATCCCAAGGTTCTAAAACAACTTCAGATAGTTCCAATTTAATATATACTACTAAACAAGTCATCGCCAATACAAATATCAAGTTAAAACCTTAATTAGGTTAATGGGACCACGAAATAGATTTTAATTAATTCTTTTAATTAAAATCTCTAGATTTTCAAACTTAACCAAATGCTCTCAATTTAACATATCTTAGAGAACATGCCAAGGACTATTGTAATATCACATTACAAGTTTATTTCATTCAATTTAAGACCATGTGAATTAAACTTTCACTAAAGTTAAATATAAATTAAAAGTTGCAATTCTCATGCAATTAATCCAAATTTAATATATATGAACAATTATACCTAAACTTAATTTTCTAGCATGCCACAATTCAATTCCAAGTTGTATATCACCATGAGGATTAAATCTTAAACAAGGAATTTAATTAAATGAAAGGTTTGAAAACCTAACCGAATATTCTAAATCAAATATATGTGAAGCTATATGGCATGTAAGTCAAGAATATCAAGTCAGAATTCAAATAGAGTGAATAGTGCACTCGGGGCAAATTAATTAATTAAATTAATTAATAATTACTAATTTTCAAAACACCTCCAATCACTTGCAAATTCAACTATATTGGAGCGCATGCTATGGCCTAATTTAATATGCTAACACATATTGATTTCAAGCATGTGAATTAATCTTTCACCTAAGATAAATATTAAATAAAATCTTTAATACTTATTCAAATGTTCCAAATTTAATACACAATAATGAGCATGTCAAGGGGCAATATAAAATTAAGCTGTATGTTTAAACTAAGTCATGAGCAATCGGAAAAATTAGATCCCGTATAAGAAAAATAAATAATAAAATCTCTAGATTTTATATTTAATCATGCAAACAAGTAGTATAAGCATCACAAGTATGCTATATAACAAGAATTTAAACCTAGAACATCCCCTACCTCAATTTGAGATGAAAATCGTCGGAAATGAATTATAATAAGGGCATAAGATAGAGCACGTCGAGGGAAGCAATAAATGCTAGGGCCGAAGGATTTCTATCAAGGAAAAGTGGACCAAAGGAGGAGAGAGAAAGTGGCAGCCATGGCTACTACGAGATCCGGCCAAGAGAGGTGGGAAGATGACCAAAATCTGATTTTTCACTTTAGGGCATCCTATTTATAGTAAGTCTCAAAAACTGCCCCGAAAAGGCCCACCGGGTTCGGAAAAGTGGATTTTGAGCAAACGCGTTCAAACGGCAAAACTCCGTGAACAAAAAAGATTCAAAATGAGAAAATATAAATAATGGAAGAAACAGCATTGAAAACTGAGTCCCGAGCAGAAAGTTATGCCCCGAACAAGTTCAGCGGCAACCGGGTCCAGAAACTCTGAAACTGGAGAAAAATGACCAGAATGAAATTCTATGAATTTACGAGTCAACGAAAAGTGAAAATGAATCCCGTACGAGGATCCAGGCTCCAGACGAGACATTTTGCAATAACTTTTGTTAATTGCACAATGACCCCTACAAAAATGGTTAACTGCGAAACTGCCCTAGATTAAAAATATCTTCCAAAAGATATTTTCTTAGATACCCCTGAAATAAAATATCTTCAAAATATATTTACGAAAAACACCCCAATAAATGAAAGAGATTCTAAAGAATTGTGCGTCCATGCCCCTATAGGCACCGGGAGCAACCAGAGTACTTTCTTGCAAAAGTAAAGATACGTATTTCGAGGAAACCACTCAAGATGAAGGCACGTGAAGTCAAAAACCAACTCTGAGCATGAGAAGTGAGGTTGTGCCAAAAACTGACAAACGGAGTTAAGACAGAATAGGGAAAAGGACGAAGTAGCGCATAGTGTCGAAAAACAAAAAATGTGAAAATGACTCGGTCCTCAAAGGAAGTTGTCAATCCACATAAAAGAGTCTCTGGAACCAATTCCGAGCACTCGAGATGACACTAAGCGACACGAAACAGAGCTCAGAAAAGAAAATTAAACGAAAAAAATTTATTCGTAAAATTTCAGGAAAAAGGAAAGGAAGGCAAATGACTGGGTCGTTACAACATACCCTCCTTAAAGGAATTTCGTCCCCAAAATTAGGAACATACCAGAGAGAACAGAATAATGACCGAACAAAAGGTCAAATCAAAGGACAGCTCACAACGCACTGAAGGACAAATCCTGAAGTCTAAAGATCAATTGAAGGAACGCGAAACCATGAACTGAGACAACACCTTATACGAACAGGCATGTTAACTCAACGTCAACTACCAAGAGAATCCCAAGAAAATGAAACGTCAAAATGCGATGAAAGAAAGGAGTGATAAGACAGTACGAACAGCGACCAGAACCCGCCCATACTTACTCGTCAGTAAGGTAGCATGACGGTATAAGGCACTAGTTCATATCCTACCCCAGAAGGGAACTTTTTGATACAAATAACATCAATGTCAGAAATGATCATTACCAAAAACACTGCGGGAACCAGGCACTTGCGAGAGTTGGGGTAGCTAATTCCAAAACTCTGACAACAATGACACTGGCACCATTACGCTTAAGGCCTTAGATCTAGAAGCCACGAAGGAAAAGGAAATGAAACGGTGCTTCCCTGGCCCACGTCTCACTCCACCAGACAAGAACTGCGATTTTACACTCACATGAGCCTTACTCGCATCAATTGACAGAACAGATAAGAAGGTTCTCGACATGGGTCTTTACAAAATGAATTTCCCCTATCCAAAGAGGAAACTCGTGAAACAAGAATGCATCCAAGGGATACGACAAATCCTAAGAGACAATGCCAAAACCAGACATAAAAGTAAACAGCTAGCATGCATCATAGCATAACTATCTACTCACACAAGTAGTAAACAAGTTGCCACATAAGCAAATAGGCATGTTATCAAATCAAACATGTTATCAAGAAGCACGCAGACATGTTATCACACCAGAACATGATAGTGACACAGAACATGTTATCAGGAAACATATATACACAAAAGCATGCTCAACCAATGATAGATGTCTCAAAACACCTGAACATGTGAACATGTTTTCATACAAGACATGTTATCAAGATACAAATGACAAATCAAAGCAAAACAACATGAGCATGATATGCACCCAAAACCCGTCGTCCAAGGTATTCGAACCCGGACGCTCTAATACCACCTGTGACGACCCTGGTTTTTAGGCCAGCGTGTCCTGTGATGAACCGTAAGGATGATCCGATAACGGATCCGAATGCAGAAGCAAAAACAGAAAACAAGACTCTAAAAAGTCAAAGTGACCTTCCATGAGGTCGTGGAACTCAACAAGAACTGATGCGGAAGCAAAAGATCAAAAATATGACAAATAAGCCCCTAGGGGTAAAATAGTCATTTATGAAAATTGTAGATTCGGGTGCCACAGAGCACACCGCTGGAAGGACAACGAAAAACTAATTAAGATGGACTCAAGAATCTCATGATTCGGAGTTCGGACGAAGGAGAAACGGCATGACGAAGAAAAACGAGCACTTAAGGCAAAAAAGGTAAACTGGTAATTATCCAGGAAGAATCTGGTGCAACCGAGCACACCGTTGGAAAGACAGCGAAAAATTAGTCAAGTTCAAAAAAGAATTCACTTGAATCGGAGTCCGGACAAAGGAGAAAAGCCTAAAAGAAGAATTGAAGTCGCGGCGGCCCGATGAGGGGCCATGACAGCCCCATGCGCACGCCCATGTGCGCGCCCATGCACGCCGCGCGCGCGCTGAGTGCACCATGGCTGGCAGCAGCCCATAAAGCTGCTGTGTGGGTTTTTTTTTTCCAGAAAAATCCAAAACAGAGGCTGAATTTGGAGGCCTAGATGAATTTTTTTGCAAAAACACAAAGAAGAAACCCCCTTCAAAATTGAGTTTTCTATGTGAATTGTGAGAAAATTAAAAAAAAAAATGCAATGTAGGATACCCGAAATGCCCCTCCATGAAATATGGTCATGGAGGTCCAAAAAGCTGCTAAATTGAAAAACTGAGAGCTGAACTTCGTAAGCGATTTTCGATATCAAGACGACATTTCTGGAAAAACACGAAAAAGAAACCCCCCCTAAAATCATGTTTTCTATTCAACCGTGTTGAAAGAAGAAAATAAAACCACCGTGAAAAGTCTATAATGCCCCTAGATCAGAATATGCAAAAAAAGTGCGAAATGAATTCACAAGAGGCTCAAAACACAAACGATAAGGTTTTGCCCGGAAACGACCATGCACACAAACGTAACTTACCTATTTGGATGTGCTACAATGGTCCATGACTTAAAAATATAACCGATGCAAAATCCAACCCCCCAACGGGCAGAAAGTCAAAAATGGAACTTGGAATGAAAACTCGGAATCCAAAAATACAAAACGGGGTCAAATGACCGTTTAGCCCTTGGCTACACTTCATACAAGATTAATGAGACCCTATGAAAGAATGAAAATGGAATTCCCACACCCGATGCAACTATGGTGAAGCAATGACTTGCGATTTTTCAAGAGTTTCACAATATTTCATGAAGTTAAAAAGTACATAGAATACAATATAATGGTCATTGGCCTCCGGCCTCATCTCATACATATAAAATACATTGAAAGAAGTGTACTTAAGTAGACATTACATACATGGAATCAAATATACATATTTTGACATATAAGTCTACAAAATGACATGTCATGCTAACATTCGAATGATATGGAAACTTGAAAGCTACACGACATCCAAGGAATGCTAGGCATCATGAAGCAAGTCTTCGTACCTGAAATATACCCCAGTATCGTAGGGGTGAGTAACATAAAGCTACTCGTAAGAGATGAGCATGCATCGACAAAGCATTTTACAAATTTATCACCTTAAGGTAAAACATGTTAAAAGGGTTCATGCCACCTAACGTCTATATCGAAATGAGACTCAGGGAGTATCCTAAGCTACCTTAGAGTGTTTCTAGCATAAATCACATCATCTATGCCATTTAAACAATATGGAAGCACGTTATACAAAGCAACAAGATATAGGTTCTTAAAGGTATTAACTTGCAATCTCGAATACAGAAACAACTAAAGTGATCATGTCACCTAACGTCTATGTTCTAAATAAGTCTAAGGAATCATCCTAGGCCATGCTGAATAATCAAAACACAATTTACAACTTTAATGCAATCTAACCACATAAAAGCATATTATACATGGCAACAAAATACAATTTCTTAAAGCTATCAGCTTGAAATCTAAAGCACAAAAACAACAGAAGTGGGTCATGCCACCTAACGTCTAAGTTATAAATGAATCAATAGGATCAATCCTAAGCTTTGTTAGAACGTCAAAACACAATTTTCAATATCGATGCAATTTAACCAACATTGGAACTTCCAATATAACGCATAAAGCACAATTTCGCAAAGTTAACATCATGTTACTTAAAATGAAACGACAAATAAGAAACAACAAGTTACAACATCATCTAGTTATCAACTTGAAAATGAAATGCGAAATCAAACAAAGTGGATACTCAGATGTCACGCCGGATCTGACCGACAACATAGTTACTTTAGGGTTACTAGCCTATGGGTAACCTCCCTATGTGTGTACTAGAATACATAGAGGGACTATCCCCCGTACTAGAACCACGTCCTAGCCATAGTCAAACAACGACATCCCCAAGTTTCCAAAATCAACAAATTATGCAACAACGCATATATCAACAGGAATATGCAAGATAATCAACTATCTACCAAGCACAACCAAATTTGGAAACTTATACAATACATGCTCTAAATCCGCAACTAATATGATATGATGAATGTCGAATCTTCAGTGTGCGATTCATTACACGCTATGCATGAAAGATGTTAAATACGAAGTGCGCAAATCATTATATAAGGCAACAATATATTCAATAAGGAAAACATATTCTCATGAGTACAAACATAGCGACTATGTTATCCAATGTTCAAGACATAACCAAATGAATATACAACAAGTCTAAGTCCATGATTTGAATATAGAAACCACTTCTAAAACACAACTAGATCATGGAGCAAATTGATAGAATTTAAATTGAAAAACACAATTAAATTCTCTAGATTCCGATTCAATTCCAATTAACCTCAATTTAATACATGTTAAAGGACATGGCAAGGTCATCACCTATATCCATTCTAAAACTCAATTAGGTTGTTAGAACAACAGAGTAGAACTTTAATTAAATCATGCTAATTTAAATCCCAAGGTTCTAAAACAACTTCAGACAGTCCCAATTTAATATATACTAGTAAACAAGTCATCGCCAATACAAATATCAAGTTAAAACCTTAATTAAGCTAATGGGACCACGAAATAGAAATTAATTCTTTTAATTAAAATCTCTAGATTTTCAAACTTAACCAAATGCTCTCAATTTAACATATCATAGAGAACATGCCAAGGACTAATGTAATATCACATTACAAGTTTATTTCATTCAATTTAAGACCATGTGAATTAAACTTTCACTAAATTTAAATATAAATTAAAAGTTACAATTCTCATACAATTAATCCTAATTTAATATATGTGAACAACTATACCAAAGCTTAATTTTCTAGCATGTCACAATTCAATTCCAAGTTGTATATCACCATGAGGGTTAAATCTTAAACAAGGAATTTAATTAAATGAAAGGTTTGAAAACCTAACCAAATATTCTAAATCAAATATATGTGAAGGTATATGGCATGTAAGTCAAGAATATCAAGTCGGAATTCAAATAGAGTGAATAGTGCACTCGGGGAAAATTAATTAATTAAATTAATTAATAATTACAAACTTTCAAAACACCTCCAATCACTTTCAAATTCAACTATGTTGGATAGCATGCTAAGGCCTAATTTAATATGCTAACACATATTGATTTCAAGCTAGTTAAGGCCATGTGAATTAATCTTTCACCTAAAATAAATATTAAATAAAATCTTTAATACTTATTCAAATGTTCCAATTTTAGTACACGACAATGAGCATATCAAGGGGCAATATAAAATCATGCTACATGTTTAAACCAAGTCATGAGCAACCGGGAAAATTAGATCCCGTACAAGAAAAATAAATAATAAAATCTCTAGATTTTATATTTAATCATGCAAACTAGTATAAGCATCACAAGCATGCTATATAACAAGAATTTAAACCTAGAACATCCCCTACCTCAATTTGAGATGAAAATCTCAAAGGCCCACCAAAATAAAAGTGCTCCGAATTTGACGATACCGAGAGGTTTTGTCGGGGCCAACACCGTGAACAAGAATCCGCAAGAAGCCCCATGAAAATCTCAACTTGACTCCAAACTCGAACTCGAAAAATCGTCGAAAATGGATTCTAATAAGGGCATAAGATAGAGCACGTCGAGGGAAACAATAAATGCTAAGGCTGAAGGATTTCTACCAAGGAAAAGTGGACCAAAAGAGGTGAGAGAAAGTGGAAGCCATGGCTGCTAGGAGATCTGGCCAAGAGAGGTGGGGAAGATGACCAAAATCTGATTTTTCACTTTAGGGCATCCTATTTATAGTAAGTCTCAAAAAATGCCCCGAAAGGGCCCCGCTAGGTCCGGAAAAGTGGATTTTGAGCAAACGTGCTCAAACAACAAAAATTCGTGAACAAAAAAGATTTAAAATGAGAAAATATGAATAACGGAAGAAACGGCGTTGAAAACTAAGTCCCGACCAGAAAGTTATGCCTCGAACAAGTTCGGCGGCAACTAGGTCCAGAAATTCTGAAACTGGAGAAAAATGACCAGAAGGAAATTCTATGAATTTACAAGTCAAAGAAAAGTAAAAATGAATCCCGTACGAGGATCCAGGCTCCAGATGAGACATTTTGCAATAACTTTTGTTAATTGCACAATGACCTCTATAAAAAGGGTTAACTGCGAAATTATCCCAAAATGAAAATGTCTTCCAAAAGATATTTTCTTAGATACCCCTAAAATAAAATATCTTCAAAAGATATTTACGAAAAACACCCCAAGAAATGAAAAAGATTCTAAAGAATTGTGCATCCATGCCCCTATGGGCACCGGGAGCAACCAGAGTACTTTCTTGCAAAAGTAAAGATACGTATTTCGAGAAAACCACTCAAGATGAAGGCACGTGAAGTCAAAAACCAACTCCGAGCATGAGAAGTGAGGTTGTGCCAAAAACTGACAAACAGAGATAAGACAGAATAGGGAAAAGGACGAAATAGCGCATAGTGTAAAAAAATGAAAAATGTGAAAATGACTCGGTCCTCAAAGGAAGTTGTCAATCCACGGAAAAGAGTCTTAAGAACCAATTATGAGCACTTGAGATGACACTAAGTGACATGAAACAGAGCTCGAAAAGAAAAAGGAAAAAGGAACTACTGGCGTAATGTTTCTGAAGAATCCCTTCGTCCACGCCCCTACCGGAAAAAGGAACAACTGGCGAACTTTTCTCCAAAAGTAAAATTACGCGTTTCGAGAAAATCAATTGAAATGAAAACTTGTGAAGCCAAAAATTAACTCCAAACACGAAAAGTGAGGTTGTGCAAAAAAAGTGATAAACGGGGAAAAAGACAAAAAGTGAACAGTATCGAAAAAAGAAAATGTGGAAATGGCGCGGTCCTTAAAAGGAAGGAGACTCGAAAACCATTTCTGAGCACTCGAGATGACACCAAGTGATGAGAATTCGAACTCGAAAAGAAAAATCAACTGAAAAAAAGTATCCGTAAAATTTGAGAAAAAGGAAAGGAAGGAAAATGACCGGGTCATTACAGGAGAATTTTGGATTGGATTGGACCACCAAGTGTTATTGGTCTACAATCTTTTATTATAAGTTCATAACATTATATTAGTCTTGGGAGTAGATATAGGGTGGGCCGAGTATACCAAACATACCAATAACAAGTTAGTTGAGAGTAGTTTTATGAGTAATATGGGACTAATCAACTTGAATGGTGCATTTTGATTGATTGGGCATAGTAATGACATGGTATGCCCGACATACCTAATATCTACTCTTGTTGTGGAAGATTATGCCATGGAGGTGCATGATAGATTGATATGGATAGTCGAGAAATTATTGTATAGTTTTAAGATCGACTACAAGCAAAAAGTTGACACAAAGTCACACATTTACTTACTTGTGTAAAACAATTGGTCTCGGGACTATATAATAATAATTTCTCATTGAAAGCCTGCATGCTAAGACATTCCAGAATCTGCACTTGGAGAAAAACTTAATTGAGCGGGTTGTAGTGATAATATAATAATACCAATTTATTAAATACTGTCATGTAGTGATAAGACTCACTAAAATAAAGTATTTTACTGATGTAACATAATACAATGAATTAATGGCACATATAACAAAATATTAAAAGTAGAATTAAGTTTTTATCATGCACTTGTGTAGGGTTGTATAGATTTGTGCAAATATTCTCTAGAATTATCTAATACTTGTACGAGATATCTTCTAGAACTCTACACGTGTATATAATTGTGTAACATTTTGTAGAATACTCTACATAATAGCTTAGGTAATATCGTATATATACTTTTGTTTGGAGTATTTTAGAATCACAATACCGAGTGTTTGGACAGATAATATGTGTACATATCATATCTATTCATTGCAAGACTCTTTACCTATAAATATAGTAATGGTTCATTTCTCCCGCAACAGAAGTACAGTATAGTAAAATATGATAAGATGTAAGTTGATTATGGATTACAATAAGATGTAGGTTTATTATGGATTTATTGAAACCATCAAAACGGTTGAAGGAAAATACAGCTATTAGTAATTATTAAAAGAACAAATTTTCTATCATAGTTTTGTTTTGATGTATTATTAATTGATTTTGATTTATGAGCATAAAATTATTCTAAATCATAATGTAAATCGAGAACAAGAAGGTAATAATGATTAAAAAAGTGAAGAAACACACGGAAGACGTTGAGATCTAAGAAACGAACCTCACTAACTCCCACTCACTCGCTCTCTATGCGATGTAGTGACGACGAAATAACCAGTTTGATTCCTGGATGTTGAAAGAAGAAGCTGGAAAGCAGACTACTTCTATTTATGATCCAAGAAAAAGATGGATGACCCAGAAAAATAAGGATTGAATTCTACAACTGCATGTCTGTAATGTGTATAGTGTGTGTAACTGTGTGTATAATATCATATACGTCACAATTGTAATAAATATGAAGTATTTCTATATGGACAAATTTGGTTTCAAAATTTATTTGCTAATAGTAAAAATCAATAAGTTGCTTGTTAATAGTAAAAATCAATAACTGGTTATTTTATGATGCGAACGCCTTTGGTAGCCACGTTGCCAAAGTTTAGTGGTTGAGTTATTCCCTAAAAATAAAAAGAAAAATGCTTATTAGGTGGGAGAGATTTTATTAGATGGATAGGTTGTTCTCTTCATTTTAAGAGTTAGAGAAATAAAAAGAAAAACACTTAGGTGGGTGAGATTTTACTAGATAAAATATTTGAGATGGAGGGAGTACATGGTGTGTTAGATTCATTTAATATAACCACATAAGAAATTATTAGATACTAGGAACCATTTATTAGTAGATAGTCCAATACAATCAAATCTAATACTTGTATATTAAATAATAGTGGAGTATTAAATATATTCTTGTGGGTCCATTTTTTTTAGTGGGAGAATTTTGGATTGGATTGAAACTTAGTCCACAACCATCTATCATAAGTCCATAACATTATACCTGTTATAGGAGTAGACATATGGTGTGCGGAGTATACCTGTAACGCCTTTAATTTGGAAGGGCGTCCAATTTGAACTGCTATCCTTTTATAATTGCTAGGGTTAATTTCACTGATACTCCCTCGTGTTTGTCCAAATATCATATTGAAACACCTTTCAAAAATTACTATTACTCAGATCCCAAATCACTTTTTTGTCAAGTTTACTATCAAAAAATGATAAATGACAATTTTACCCCTATTATTTTAATTCATTTTAAATCAAAATATTAACTAACTTAAAAGACAATTTTACCCCTCATTAATTACCTCTGACACCCACCCACCCCACTCCTGTCAATATCATTCTCTCTCTAGACCATTTGGCTAAGGACCTCTCTCTCTACGTTACACTAAGCTTACGTGTTCCTCTTCTCCTCCTCTCAATATGATCATCAGAGAATCATTCCAATCAAATCTCCTTTCTGGGTGTAAGAATTGATAAATCCAAAGAGAGAACAATTGAAGGTGCAATAGCTTCATAGGATCGACTCTATCAAATTTCAATGCCGATAACCCCATCAAATCGTCGATGACTATCTTCTAGCTCTCACCATGAAATCGTTGACAACCATCTTGGAAATTTCTGTAATACTTCTTATATCTCTCTATCTGGTTCCAACTTTCCTTTAATTTCTTATTATTTCTTTGCACAAAACCCACAATCAAAATCTCTTAGTATTAGAGAACTAGTTGATTTCTTTGAAATTAAACTTTATTCCCTTTCCAAATTATTAGAGAATTGGTTGATTTCCTTGAAATACGAGTTGGAAATGATAGAAATAAGTCTCTCTATGCTTGAACCTTACCAATTCATTCTCTACCAAGGCTTGTTTTATATTCACATTAGAAGGAAATTTATAATTCAATTATTACGTCTACATGTTGTTTAGCCTGTAAAAATGGTCAGTTCCGATGGAACTGGATGGGCGTGCCAGGAACTGTTGTAGTTCCAAAGAGAGATCCAAACAATATTCTAGATGGAAGATTGCGAGACCAGGCGACTATGATGAGGTCTAGAATGAACACCTCAGGGTTCTTCTTGCCTTTGAAAAAGGACTTCGGGATTGTTAACTGGCTAAGAAGGAACAAACTACTTGAGAAAGTAATTGACTAGAAAGTAAAATTATCTAATGTAAAGTAAAGTATTGGACTTAGGCTAAACATATTGAAGTGCATTGCAATGAAAATAGAGATTGTATTGAAATGTTGTTGTAATTTGAGTTGTGTGTTGAACAGGCCTTTTATGTTACAACATAATGACCTATTTATAGAATGAAAAATGACAGTTAACAGAGCAGTTCTAGGTAGTTCCATTAATGCCTTCAAATGCTTTTAAGTGGACTGGACAATCTTGCGCCATGTGTCCCATTATCCTCTTCAATTCTTCTGAAGCTTCCATGTGTCCAAACCATGTAGTCGTGCCTCTTCGATATCATATTATCTGAATAACCTTGTATCGATTTCTTTCTGAGCAATGGCCATTACCCATTCTTTTCTGGATGGTGGTAATAATGGCCAGCATATGTGATTGATAATGATTGTATCGTGGCTTTCAAAAAAACCATCTTGCATGTTTTTAGGAGTTTTAAACTACATGTGATAAAACTCCCCCATTGGCTAACACGTTATTTTGACTGGGTTAAAACCCTCTTACATACGTGGTTTCCCTCTTTGTCTTCAATTTTGTGGTGGACTCTCAATGATCTTTTACTTCTCAAAGTCCCATATGACACACGTCTCAATATAATTGGTTTAGTTACTTTCAATGTAACCAACAACCACTTCTAATTGAAATTCTCTAGAATTTGGCCTTGATGCAAACTTTTTCCATGTGTTTGAACTTCAGAGTCCCTTTCATCATGGACTCCTCTTAATCAGCTATTTGATATTTCCTTATAACAGATCTTTTATAATAATGTGCCACATTTCTTCACCTGACTGGGTTAGTTACTTTTAACATAAAAAAACGGCCGCTTCTAAGTGAATTGCCCACGCCTGGAATTGCTTGAGATGAGACTCCTTCCATGTGTCAAATTATCATTGGGGAAAAATATGGGTGTAAACACGTGTAAGTAACTCTGATAAGTAACAACAATGTCAGCAAGTATATTAATCAATAACATTGTTTTCAGGCATGGCTGGTTATGGAACATTCCAAAAAAGTAAAATCATTCCTAAAGTTCCTCTTAATGACCAAGTGAAATATATTTTTTTTTTTTTTTTTTTTTGACACCAACAAATAAATTAACCATTAAAAGAAAAGGAAGAACATTCGGGAAGGAGAGCATTTAATAGCCACTGGGGCCAAATGTTCCACTCAACATCGCCACATTCGGCTAAAAGAGTTTTCTTTCTCAAAACATGAGCTACAACATTTCCTCGACGAGGAACCCAAGCAAAGGAAAAACCCTCACAAACCTTAAGAAGAGACTTAACATCATTAAAAATAACCATTAAGGCCTCAACAGATGCATGAAAGTTTATAACTGATTTACAATCGCCCTCCACAAGTACATCTTTATACCCCCAGTATTTAACAAGAAGCAAAGATTCACGAAGAATTAGTCCTTCAGCCATATAAGGGCAACTAACATTCACAAGAAAAACTAAAGCCACCTTAATGGGATACTCGAGATGGTTTCTGAGAATCATACCTCCCCCACAAGTCTTTTTAACCGAGTTGAAGGCCACATCAAAGTTAAGTTTGAAAAATCCAGTCGTTGGCGCCGTCTAAAGCTGAGGCGAAACAATAGAAGGAGAGGATGGAGGTGACAACAGTTGATTCTGCCGAGAAATCTCTTGGAACTCTTGGAAAGCAATCTAAACTTTTTGAGCAGCGTCAAAGAAATCCCATCGTTTTTGCTTAAAAATGAGATCATTTCCATATTTCCAAATGGTCCAACAGAGAAAGGCTGCTAAGCTTATACAATCATCTGGAGCTTCAGTCAAGTTCCAATTCGAACAAAGATCAAACCACCTTTTAGGCCAAAAAGAAGGAAAATCAGCACTAAAATCAATTCTGAACGGGCTAAGTTTCCAAACCATGCAAACGAAGGGACAGGTGCATAGAAGGTGATCAACTGCCTCAACCTCCAATTCACAAAATGGGCAACAAGACCTGTTAGAGACGCCACGTAAGAAAAGCAGATTATTCACAGGAATGCGCTCATGAATGCACTACAATAGGAACAGTTTTATTTTCTAATGAGCACGAATTTTCCACACCTGATTCCATAAACCACTGCGGATGGGATCAAAACTACAACCATCAGGAAGAACAAAATGAGGCTTAGGAGAAAGGACAGATAATGTAATAAAGTAGGCACTTTTAACCGAGAACTTGCCATCCTTGGAGGGACCCCAAATCTTGCAATCAGCTTCCCCTATTGAACTGAGGGGAATTTGTAAAATGAAATATTGATCCCGAAGATTAAAATATTGAGAAACTAAATTGGACTTCCATTTGTGAGAGGAATGATTAATAAGGTCTGCAATAGAAGAAAAATTGGCAACCAAATTCTTGGAAGTAACAGAGAAGTTTGAAGCGGTAGGAAACTAGTTGTCCTTCCAACAATTGACCTTGGATCCATCCCTAATACGCCATTGCATACCTTTTCAAATAATCTCTCTTGCCGAAATAATGCTTTTTCAAACCTAAAAAGCACCTGATTTTTGAGGAGCATCAACAAAGTTGTAATTTTTAAAATATTTCGTTTAAAAGGATTTAAAGAGCAAAGTATCATCACCGGTTTCCATTTGCCATATAAGTTTCGCTAGAAGGGCCAAATTGAAGGACTCCACATTCTTAAAACCAAGTCCACCCTCATTCTTGGATTTAAAAGGGTGTCCCAACTGATCCATTTAATTTTATTGGATTTTTCTTCACCACTACACCAGAAGTTGAGGGGATTACCAGTCAACTTTTTGCAATTTTGCTTTGGAAGTTTAAAACATTGCATAGAGAAGGTTGGGAGAGCCGAGAGAACCAATTTCACCATCACTTCTCCGCCGGCCTTCGAACAATAATGGACCTTTAAGCAGCCTAGTTTTTGAAGTAACCCTATCTGAGATAAAGTTGAGAGTTGTGACCTTGGACCTGCCCATAAAAGAAGGCAACCCAAGGTATTTATGGCACCAATTAACATTCTGGAAACCCAAGGTTTGTCTACATGTATCTTTAAGGGCTAAAAGAGAATTAGGAGAAAAGTATAAATAAGATTTGTCCAGATTTACTAACTAACCTGTTAAAGCTTTATAGCGGTTGAGGACCGATTTAATACACTGCACTTCAGAATTTGCAGCTTTACAGAATAGAAGGACGTCATTGGCGAATAGTAAGTGAGAAATTGGAGGGCAACCCCAACCCATTTTCAGCCCCAAAATTTTTTTCCTTCTCGAACATTCATGAAAGAGTAGGGATAAACCTTCAGTACAAAAAAGGAACAAAATTGGTGAAAGGGGATCTCCTTGTCGTAAGCCTTTGAAAGGGGTAAAGTAATCTCCTTTTTCTCCATTTAAAAGCACTAAATATGAAACAGTGCTAATGCATTCCATAATTAAGTTAACCCATCTTTGATGAAACCCCAATAAACTCATGAACTTGCATAAGAAAGACCAATTCACTCGATCATAAACCTTTGCCATATCTAATTTAACAATCATAAAACAAGAATCACTACGTTTTTTCGATTTGAGAACATGTAAAAGGTTATGAGCAATCACAATGTTTTCATGAATTAGGCGGTTAGGGACGAAAATGCTCTGGGATTTGCTAATAAGGAGAGGAAGAAAAGGTTTGAGTCGATTTGCAAGGGCTTTCGAAAAAATCTTATAAGCAACATTGCATAGTGCAATTGGACAAAAATTCATCATTGAAGTAGGGTGAGAAACTTTTGGGATCAAAACTAGGTTGGTGGAGTTTAGACTTGTGGGAAGGAAAGTGCCTTCTAAAAAGGCATTAAAACCTTTAACCAGATCCATCTCAAGCACATCCCAGTTTGTTTGAAAAAAATAGAGGAGTGAACCTGTCTGGGCCTGGGGCTTTATAAGGCCCCATGCTTGCCACTGCCAACCAAAGCTCATCACTGGTCCCCTCGCGCAGCAGCTCGCAATTCATTACTGGAGTCACCTTGGGCGTCACCAAATTCCAAAATGGTAAATCATCAAAACATCGACTGGCAGCAAAAAGATTTTGGAAATAGGCTTCAGCAACCTTACTGATATCATCTTTGGAATCCCTCCACTGACCACATTGATCTTCAATCCCAAAAATCTCATTTTTCCTTCTACGGATTTGTGTTTTTATGTGAAATTTTTTTGTATTCTTGTCCCCATGATTTAACCATCTAATCTGTGATTTCTGCAGCCAAAAAAGTTCTTCTTCCCTCTAAGCGTTGCCCAACTCTTGTTCCACCTGAAAGCACAGACCTTTGTCAAAATCAGCCTCTTGTTCTTTAAGACGCTTTAGCTTCTACTCAAGATCATTTATCTTGACCTTAGCATTATTGCATTTTCCTCTTTGCCAATATTTAAGATTGGCCTTGCATAGAGTTAATTTGTGCTGGATACCCTGAAGTGGAGGGCCAGGAAAATGGATATCCCACGACTTTGTGATTAAATGCTTAAACTCCTCTTCTTTAACCCATCGAGCATCAAAATGAAAAGATTGTGGAATGTGAGAGATAGAATCATTTAGACACAACAGTATAACATTATAATCTTATCCTTGGATGGTGAGATTGTGAAGCATACATTGGGGGAAAAACTGAGACCATTCAGGTGTGCAAAGGGCTCTATCAAGTCTAGCAAGAATGAGTTTATTTGATTCCCTTTTGTTTCGCCAGGTGAAAGGAAACCCCTTAAAGTGAATATCCAGCAATATACAATCCTTAAGAAATTATTTAAATTCTTTAAGCATATAGCCTTGCTTGAGACGACCCCTACGTTTCTCATCACGGTGAAGCACTGCATTAAAGTCACCCATCAGTAGCCATTGAGGGCCAAGTTGAAACATAAGACTGTGAATATATCTTCATTCATAAGCCATTTCCTTTTCTGTAAAAGATCCGTACACCCCTGTGAAAAACCAAGGGCAATCACCTTTACCGCCAATTACTTTACAAGTGATCTGAAATGCCAAGAAGTTGAGAATCGAAATTTGCCATTCTTTAGAGTATAAAAAAGCCACACCACCGGACCTTCACACCGACGAAACCTCGAAAACATCATATGAACCCAATAAAAGTTAGACTTTTTCCACTTGATCACGTGCATTCTTCGTTTCAGATAGAAAAATTAAAGGTGGAGAATGAAGGTTAATGTAATGACCCGAACCCGTGGGTCTGAACCGTTAACCAGGTCCTTACCCAAACTCGAGGTCACTTAAGTCAATCCCCTCAAATGTAGGGTCAAAAACAATAGTCTTAGGTCATTAACATACTTCATGGAGGTTCTATGTAACTTCCCAAGGCTTAAGATGAATCATACCTGAAGCAGGAACAAAGCTTACAAGGCTTGTGTATTTCGGTCGACCGAAGTGGGACTTCGGTTGGCCGAAACAACCCCCTTGTACAGGTCGGCCGAAGTAACCATTTTGGTCGGCCGGTTGTGGCTCAAATAGTGGCTAAAGCCACTAGAAGATTCGGTCGGCTGAAACAGGCATTTCGGTCTACCGAAATGACCCTGCGAGTTGTGGTTTGGCTACTGGAATGTTGAAATTGAGAAAATGAGCAATGACTTGGGTGGAAGTCTTGAAAACTAATCCAAACAAATTCAAAGACACTGCAATTGATGAAACTACATGTTATGATTAAATACCTCAACAATGAGATACAAAGCAACTTCACTTACTCCATTTAACTAAGAAATAACAATAGTCTTTACATTTTCTCCAAGTTTGCATCAAAATATGATCAAAGACTCATAATTAATTTACAAGGCCATGCTAAGAAAACTTAATACATTTCAAGATATTGCTTTACAAAATATGGTTTAAGTCTACAAAATGGTTACAAAACACACTTCAAGCTCCCTCATGCTTGTGGAGGATTGTCACCCGTCACCTCCTTCCCATGACCTAAAAAATGTTAATATAAGGGGTGAGCAAGTTATTTAGTAGGTGGTGCCTAAGACACACCTCTTGTGACCCCGTGAATCCAAACAAGGAATAGATATAAAGAGAACGGGATCATGCTATGCCGGGAGAAAATACAACAATTTCGAGACCAAAATAAATAATATGATGCAATGGAGTGCTATGCCATGCTATATCACTCCCCATTTTCAAAATCACTTCCATTCTTCACTTTTCAAACTATTAACATAACCCATCCCATAGTGACCACATGACGACACGAGAGAAAGATTGGCTATTGTCCCTGACCCTTTGTAACCCCGCAGCGTCATTTGGGCCTAGATAGCTCAACCACGCTAGGGTAATCTCCCTAGTTCCCTCTAAGTTACATTAACGCCATGGATCCTCGGTACCCCCTTGGCATCTAGGTTTTCACAAAACCCCTTATCAAAACTTTTCCCAAAGCCCATTTCTCTTTCATTTCAAATCAATTTCCCTTTTTCATGCCCAATGTTATGCATGAATGTACCATGCTTTTCCAATAATATACCAACTGTGGAATTCATGCTTCACAAGAAATTCCAAAAATATAACATACTTCCATTCAACAGTAAATTAGCATGGTAAGCATACGAAACATAAAATTATTTCATAAAAAACATGTTTAATCATAATATCATCAACTAACACATAGTTACACATTCCATACACAACATCCAAGTAATCTTATAAGAATTTTGAACACGTTAAGCATGCTTGATAACAAATTAAAAGAAATTAATTCACAAAATCACAAGAAAATGTATATTAGAGACCCCTACCTCACTTATATGCAAAAACCCGCAAATGGGTCCAAAAATTCGAACTCCCTAGATGATTTTCTCCTATCAACGCGTAGATCTCGACAAGGTCTCCATTTTGCCGTAAATGACACCCAAAAATTTCAAAAGATGAGAAAGTAATTGAAGATTGAAATTTTGATTGAAAAAAAAAAAAAGAAAAATGAAGAAATGTGTGGGGCGGGGGGAGAGAGAGAGAGCTTACGGGAGAGGTAGAAATGAGGCTAAACATGGCCTCTTGGCCACTAAACAAGGTAAGTGGTGGGTTCCACCACTTAAAATATCTTTTTCTTTTAATTTTCTACCACAAATTCATATACATGCTCCAATTATAATACACCACCCAATTAAGCATTTAAACAATTTACTTAGGCACAAAAATAATTATGCATGGTATAAAAATGACCCGAGACACCACTCTTGTACACAACAATTTTGATAGTGGGTCCCACCCATTGGCAACCATTGCATTTCTAAGAGTCCTGAACTCAAAGAAATTTGCCAACCAACCCTTGCTGAAAATGAAAATGCCCTTGCTGAAAACGAAAAATTCTAGAAAATAAAAAATGGTGAAAAACAGAAATATTATAATTAACAAGCCTTCTCAACTGGGAAAACAAGCCTTCTCAACTGGGAAAGGGGTTCCCCAAACCCTGACAATTCCACACCAGAACCTTCATTGGGGGGTTGGGGCCACTTTAGACTGGCAACCGCCTCTGAATTGGATAAATGGGAGGAGACTATACCATCTGAAATCATGAAATCTGAGTGGGTGATCGTTACTCTGGAACGTTTTAGGTCCAACTCTGCAAATACTTATTGAGTTTCAATTTTCATTTTTCTCGGTGATGGAGGGTCAACTGAACCATGCTCTGTCCGCATCTTTGCTTTTCACTTCCATGAACGGTGACTAGGAATTTCAACGGTGAAAGAAGCTGAACAAGAGGGCTTGCTAATAGGAGAAACAAAGCCTGGAGCATGTGAATTAGCTGTGACAGACTCCTATAGGTTAAGAATGGAGTTCGTGAAACAAGGTTGAATAGATGGATCCATGAGAGAATTGCTGTGAGAGAATGGGCTTGCATTATGGACTAGCAAAGCATCATTTAGTATTGAGCTAGGAATAGATGGCCTGACCGCTTTATTTCAGATTAATAGAGTCTCGGGTAGGGACCTGTCCACACAAGATGGATCCTGGGCCCCACTCGTTGCAAAGGACATCCTGACCACAGAAGAATTAACAGTGTCAGAGAGGATAAGATTCATACTTGGACTACTCGAAACCAAGTTTTGGATAGGGGGAAAGATTTTGTTGACATGGCAGTCACTATGGCCATTCGTTGTATGATGCGTAGGGGTTTGGAATTAAGACAGGTAACTAGGTTGTAATAACCACTTCTAACCTCACTGACTAGACTGCTGATTATCGGCGATGACGGGATCATGGATTAGGAGCTCAGAGACGGTGAGATGCTACTTGAAGCGGGCTCAAATCCCCTGCTGTGAGTTACCCTACAGTCCCCTGCTGTGAGCTGATGAAAGGCCTTAGTTTGGCCACGTATGCTTCAGTTTGTAATATGTCTGTGGGCTCCACTAAAATGGTGCAAAACGCATTATTCCGTTAAATCTGCCTTCCGTTAACTTATATGGTAAACATCCATCTCTCGGCATCTCTGAAAAAGCCCAAAAGAGCTGGCTCTACAAATTAATTGAGCCGTCTCCAAAAAATTGGGTTGAGCCGTCTCCACATTTCTTCTTGAGCTGGCTGTCCATTATTTTTTTTTTCTTTTATTTTTAGTTTTTTTTGCTTGGCAAGGAGCCGGCTCTAAAAATTCTGAGAGCCGGCTCCATATTTATTATGAGCCGGCTCAACAACTTAGAGCCGGCTCCATTGAACTTCAAGAGCAAAACATTTGGATAACGCATTGGTATCTAATGAAGCCAACTCAGTTAAAAAAAACAATTAGGGAAGATTTTACAGTCAATGGTTATTGAAGATTATCGAAGAAAATCCTATAATTATCCAAGATTTCAAATACGCTAGAATGCTTAACCAATGCCAATTTCAAGTAAAAAAAATCATAATTTACACTAACGGATGACAAATGAAAGAATTAAAAAATGTTAAATTTAGGTGTGAAATTAGTTTTGTAGAACTGTGTGAATAGCTTATTTTGAAGGTGAAGGTGATCAGTGTCCCTACTTATTAAACTTCACAATGTATTTTTTCTCAGAAATGTGACATAATAACCTGTGAAATGTGTAATTGCCGCATACATGAGAAAACAAAATATTTGGATAACACATTGGTATCTAATGAAGCCAACTCAGTTAAAAAAAAACAATTATGGAAGATTTTACATTCACTAGAATGGCTATTGAAGATTATAGAAGAAAATCCTATAATTATTCAAGATATCAAATACGCTAGAATGCTTAACCGATGCCAATTTCAAGTAAAAAGAATCATAATTTACACTAACGGATGACAAATGAAAGAATTAAAAAATGTTAAATTTAGGTGTGAAATTAGTTTTGCAGAGGTGTGAAATTAGTTTTACAGAACTATGTGAATAGCTTATTTTGATGGTGAAGGTGATCAGTGTCCCTACTTATTAAACTTCACAATGTATTTTTTCTCATAAATGTGACATAATAACCTATGAAATGTGTAATTGCCGCATACATGATAAGACAAAATATTTAGATAACACATTGGTATCTAATGAAGCCAACTCAGTTAAAAAAAAAACAATTATGGAAGATTTTACATTCACTAGAATGGTTATTGAAGATTATAGAAGAAAATCCTATAATTATCCAAGATTTCAAATACGCTAGAATGCTTAACCAATGCCAATTTCAAGTAAAAAGAATCATAATTTACACTAACGGATGACGAATGAAAGAATTAAAAAATGTTAAATTTAGGTGTGAAATTAGTTTTGCAGAGGTGTGAAATTAGTTTTACAGAACTGTGTGAATAGCTTATTTTGATGGTGAAGGTGATTAGTGTCCCTACTTATTAAACTTCACAATGTATTTTTTCTCATAAATGTGACATAATAACCTGTGAAATGTGTAATTGCCGCATACATGAGAAAACAAAATATTTGGATAGCACATTGGTATCTAATGAAGCCAACTCAGTTAAAAAAAAAAAACAATTATGGAAGATTTTACACTCACTAGAATGGTTATTGAAGATTATAGAAGAAAATCTTACAATTAACCAAGATTTCAAATACGCTAGAATGCTTAACTAATGTCAATTTCAAGTAAAAAAAATCATAATTTACACTAATGGATGACAAATGAAAGAATTAAAAAATGTTAAATTTAGGTGTGAAATTAGTTTTGCAGAGGTGTGAAATTAGTTTTACAGAACTGTGTGAATAGCTTAGTTTGATGGTGAAGGTGATTAGTGTCCCTCCTTATTAAACTTCACAATGTATTTTTTCTCATAAATGTGACATAATAACCTGTGAAATGTGTAATTGCCGCATACATGAGAAGACAAAATATTTGGATAACACATTGGTATCTAATGAAGCCAACTCAGTTAAAAAAAATAATTATGTAAGATTTTACATTCACTACAATGGTTATTAAAGATTATATAAGAAAATCCTACAATTAATCAAGATTTCAAATACGCTAGAATGCTTAACTAATGTCAATTTCAAGAAAAAAAATTCATAATTTACACTAACGGATGACAAATGAAAGAATTAAAAAATGTTAAATTTAGGTGTCAAATTAGTTTTGCAGAGCTGTGTAAATAGTTTATTTTGATGGTGAAGGTGATTAGTGTCCCTACTTGTTAAACTTCACAATGTATTTTTTCTCAGAAATGTGACATAATAACCTGTGAAATGTGTAATTGCCGCATACATGAGAAGACAAAATATTTGGATAACACATTGGTACATAATGAAGCCAACTCAGTTAAAAAAAAAAAAGAAAACAATTATGCAAGATTTTACATTCACTAGAATGATTATTGAAGATTATAAAAGAAAATCCTACAATTATCGAAGATTTTAAATATGCTAGAATGCTTAACCAATGTCAATTTCAAGTAAAAAAAAAATAATAATTTACACTAACAGATGACAATTGAAAGAATTAAAAAATATTATATTTAGGTGTGAAATTAGTTTTGCAGAGGTGTGAAATTAGTTTTACAGAATTGTGTGAATAGCTTATTTTGATGGTGAAGGTGATCAGTGTCCTTACTTATTAAACTTCACAATGTTTTTTTCCTCATAAATATCACATAATAACCTGTGAAATGTGTAATTGCCGCATACATGAGAAGACAAAATATTTGGATAACACATTGGTACCTAATGAAGCCAACTCAGTTAAAAAATAATAATTATGGAAGATTTTACATTCATTAGAATGGTTATTGAAGATTATAGAAGAAAATCCTACAGTTATCCAATATTTTAAATACACTATAATGCTTAACCAATGTCAATTTCAAGTAAATAAATATTATAATTTACACTAACGGATGACAAATGAAAGAATTAAAAAATGTTAAATTTAGGTGTGAAATTAGTTTTGCACAGGTGTGAAATTAGTTTTGTAGAACTGTGTGAATAGCTTATTTTGATGGTGAAGGTGATCAGTATCTCTACTTATTAAACTTCACAATGTATTTTTTCTCAGAAATGTGACATAATAACCTGTGAAATGTGTAATTGCCGCATACATGAGAAGACAAAATATTTGGATAACACATTGGTACGTAATGAAGCCAACTCAGTTAAAAAAAACAATTATGTAAGATTTTACATTCACTAGAATGGTTATTGAAGATTATAGAAAAAAATCCTACAATTATCCAACATTTCAAATATGCTAGAATGCTTAACCAATGTCAATTTCAAGTAGAAAAATATCATAATTTACACTAACAGATGACAAATGAAAGAATTAAAAAATGTTAAATTTAGGTGTCAAATTAGTTTTACAGAGGTGTGAAATTAGTTTTACAGAACTGTGTCAATAGCTTATTTTGATGGTGAAGGTGATCAGAGTTCCTATTTGTTAAACTTCGCAATTTTTTTTTCTCATAAATATCAAATATTAACCTCTGAAATGTCTAATAAATCATCTAGAGTAGGCTCCAATATTTATTGGAGCCTGCTCTAGGTGATTTAGAGCCTTCTCTAAATAGAGCAGCCTCAATTACAAAGTGGAGCAGGCTCTACTTTGTAGTAGAGCCGGCTCTACTTGGTAGTGGAGGCGGCTCCTTTATGCATTTTTTCATTTTTTCGTTTCCAGCCCGATTTGGTTGCCGCATGCATTTAATACCAATTTTTTTAATAACACATTCATACCTACTGAAGCCAATTCAGTTCTAAAAATCAATTATGGAAGATTTTACGTTAATTACAATGACAGATTGATGACAAATAAAAGAATCATAATTTTTCTAAATCTACATTGTTCCGTTCAAAACAAAAATTTCACTGTAAATGAACAATATATTAAATGCACAATATTAATAAGACTTACCAACAATCAAGCATTAATTAGGTCAATTGTAGATACCACATCAGGTCCATTGTAGATTTCCTTCCTGTAGATGAATAGTTGACATTGCATTGAGAAATTAGCACACTCCAATTTTTTAGAGCCGGCTCCTTGCCAAGCAAAAAAAATAAATAAATAAAAGAAAAAAAAAATAATGGACAGCCGGCTCAAGAAGAAATGTGGAGACGGCTCAACCCAATTTTTTGGAGACGGCTCAATTAATTTGTAGAGCCGGCTCTTTTGGGCTTTTTCAGAGCTGCCGAGAGATGGATGTTTACCATATAAGTTAACGGAAGACAAATTTAGCGGAATAATGCGTTTTGCACCATTTTAGTGGAGCCCACAAATATATTACAAAGTGAAGCATACGTGGCCAAACTAAAGCCTTTCATCAGCTCACAGCAGGGACTGTAGGGTAACTCACAGCAGGGATTTGAGCCCACTTGAAGCTGAGGATTTTTGGCTTTTCTTTAGTTTACCTGCAGTTTTGGATGCCTTTAACCAGAGACTAAACTGCTTCTCATCAACTGGCTCAACAATATTCCAAGGACAAGACTTGAATTTATGTCCGATCCGACCACAATTGTAACAAAGAGAGGGCAAATATTCATATCAAAATTTTGTCCATTGCCCTTTGTTGTCATGCCAAATTTTAAGCCCCCGTCGGAATGGCTTAGAAATGTCAACATCGACTTGAATTCGGAGATACCGACCTCCAGTGAGCCTCAGATCACGCACTTCCACCGTTTCACAAAAACGAAAGGATGAAGCAATATCACAGGCCACCTCTTCCGTTGTAAGTTGCAAAGGAACATTGGTAACCCTCCTAGAACAGAACTGTGAGGAGCGAGGAATCGCAAAAATCAAACTCGGGTGACCATTTTTAAATAGAAATAAGATCTCCATCAAAACTTGGACGATATCAAGATGCGCTCGCTATCATCTCACTGGGAATGATAAACTGGAACATTAGATCTTTGATTTGGTACATTTGAACCCCTTCACAGGCCCACGCCTCACTTATGGCTTTACGCATACCAAAAAGTTTCAACGGCTTCTTGGTAAAAAATTTCCCTACCAGACTATGTTAACAGAGCGCTAAGCTGTCTAAAGCCACGTCTTGGTGATGACAAACTCTTGCTCTTTTTCTGCAGAGAGTTTGTAGAATTGAGAGACCAAATCATCCTCCATATTCAGGAGAGGAAAAAAAGAAAAGGAAGAAATATGAGGCGTGAACCCTCAAGAAAAAAGAAAAACCAGAGCGAATTGAAGAATTAAGAGCAATGTTTTGAAACCCCTCTCGTTAACCAGACAGCGAACGAAGGAGAGAAACCCTCCAGCGCAGCAAAGGGTAGGATGTGAAACAATTGAATAGATATCATTTAGGTTTCAAAAATAAAAAATAAATTATTTTTCCAGTAAATGTTTAGGTTTGCTTCAATTGAATGTTACATTTAAATAAATAAATATATATATAAAAAAAAATCCTTAATTGCAATAAGGACGTGGTTGTGTTGAGACTCTGGGTTGACTCCATTCGGTCACTGTCCAACCTTCTATAAGCACTAATAAAGTGATAAGTTGATTATTATTATTATTATTATTATTATTATTATTTTATTTTATTTTTTTTCTCTCTCTCTCTAGTCAGTACTCACACACACGTTTTTTTTAGACTGAACCCCTGACCTCCCTTTGAGAAATAAGAGGATGATACCGTTAGGCCACTTGTCCGTTAGTATGTACATATACATGTGTATGTGTATATATTATATGTTATACATATGTATGTGTGTTTACTATATCTGATTTATAATTGTCTACCAATATATTTTCTCTCTGATTTACGTATATGTATATATGTGTGACTGGTGGTGGTGCTAGCCGTGGTGGTGATGGTGATAGTGGTGATTGATGAGTGTGTGTGACTAGCGGCAATGGGTATTTTGGGTACTTAACATGGTTTTTATGGGTAGTTAAGTTATTTTATACATTAAACAATTTTGTAATAAGTCAATACAAAGTCAAAGGGGACAACAATGTCTTTTTATATGTAAAAAGTAATCAGACACATCTAAAAAGTAACTTTTAGGGTGTAAGTGAAAAACGAACCAAACTTTTGTAACGTGAGTGATAGCAATTTTCGAAAAGTGTTTCTATCTAATATTTTACGAACTTGAGGGGGTGTCAGTGAAATTAACCCTAATTGCTACTTTAATTTATTGAAAAATCAATAATAATAACTATCATTAATATTTACTTTTTCTATTTCCTTTTTCAATTATTAATTTTTTCTTTCTTCTCTTGCGTGTATTTATTTATGTGTTTATATATATATATATATATTTACTATTTCTATTTCCTTTTTCAATTATTAATTTTTTCTTTCTTCTCTTGCGTGTATTTATTTATGAGTTTATATCTATATATATATATATATATATATATATATATATATATAGATAGATATAGATATATATTTAACCTTCCTAAGTGATTCAGGAAAGAAAGAAAAAAATTATCTTAATACATATATAAATTCTTTCATTTTCCTTTTTCTTTTTCTTCTTTCTTTTTCTTTGTTTACGTGTTTTCATATTGTGAATGGATTACTTTCTCTCTTTCACAAATTAACCAAAACTCAAATTCTGCAATTTAACTAAAACTCAATTTCAAAATTTTACTTCAGTTAACACTTATTACAATCATAAAAACTTGTGTGTGTATGTGTATATATATATATTGTGAATGAAAATTTTCGGAATAAAATAAAAGTTATAATGGTTTTTTTTTTTTTTTTTTTTTATTCCGAAAATTTTCATTCACAATATATATATATACACGTAAAAAAAAGAAGAAAGAATCTATTGACATAAGGTTTTTTATTTTTATTTTTATTTTTATTATTATTATTTTTTTTCCTTCGTAAATCACTAGGTTGGCCATTTATATACAGTTATACACATGTATCCATAGCACTTTAAGCTAAGCAAGAAAAAAAAGAAAAAGTAGTACTCCGTAATTGAACATGGGTCTTTTGTCATAAAAGATTATCTTTGTAACTTCTTAAAAATAGAAGCACATATTAATTACAGTTGTAGTGATTAATTTTTTAACCAATCAAAATAGTGAGTACTCTTTTATTCTCTTTCGATAACGAGCCTGGACATTTGAATTCTCATTTTAATGACAAAATATGGCTCCTATAATTTTTTTGCACATGGTGTAATATTTATCACATTTGAAAGTTTGCCCAGGATCTACGTGCAAAAAATTTATTATTATTATTATTATTATTATTTTAGTTAACTCAAGGTGTTCAAGAAGGCACAAACCTTTAAAACCCTTTAACAACTTATTTTATTAATAAAATGTTTCACATTTAAAAGTTTGCTTAGGACCTCTCAAACTTTTGAGAATCTCAGGACAACCGTAACCAAGGCATACCAATGACAAGCTAGTTAAGAGTATTTTTATGAGTATATGGGACCAATCAACTTGAATGGTGCATTTTGATTGATTTACATGGTACGCCGTACGTCTAGCGTGCCCAATATCTATTCATGTTATTAGATGATGTGGGACCATTTATTAGTTATAGTCTAATTCAATCAAAACTAGTATGGAGTCCTAATAGTAAATTAAATATATTCATGTGGGTTCATTTTCTTTAGTGGGAGAATTTTAGATTGGATTGGATTGGAATACCAAGTGTTATTGGTCTACAATCTTCTATCATAAGTTCATAACATTATATCTGTTGTGGGAGTAGATATAGGGTGGCCAAGTATACCAAGGCATACCAATGACAAGTTAGTTTAGAGTAGTTTTTATGAGTAATATGTGACTAATCAACAATTGAATGGTGCATTTTGATTGATTGGGCATACTAATGACATGGTATGCTCGACGTACCCAATATCTACTCCTGTTGTGAAAGCTTATGTGAGATATATTTTTGTAATGGCAATTTTTGTAAACAAAACAAGTCCAAGTCGAGTTATAATTAAAGTTATTATATCGGGATTGACAGCGATTGCGGAGTTGGAAGGTTGTTCAAAGTTACCATAATTGAGATTATTAAAAAAAAAAGGTATGAACAACACTTTAAGAAGAAATCTATAAAGGTTAGGACACATTCCATACTTGGTATATTTTCAGATATTTCTAAAACAGGGTTTTTGCAAATTTTAGCCTGAAAATTCAAGTATGCAAGACTTAAACCCATTCAAGCTTTTTCTGAACCGGTTCAAGACCTTTCAAGGTTGGCTCGAAATCATTCTGCCATCCTTGAACTGGTTCCCACTTTCCTGAACCGGTTCATGAGTCCTGACAGTTTATAGAAACTTCAGTTTCCTATTTTAGATTTCTTTCCTAGTTGGTTTAGGATTATACCAAGTCCTATGCATGAATTTTTTCATATTTTCAGATGGATTAGGTTATTCTAAACTCTATATAAACCTAGTCATTTATCTTGGTTTATGTGTGTCTTTTGCACTATCAATTTATTATTCTTAAAAGCCTTTGGAAGATTATTTTTACAGAAAATCTAAGAGATTTCTCTGTCATCTTTCTAGAACATATACATATAAACACATAGTGAGTTTAAAGTTGTGTTGTTCAAATCCTATCGTGATCATATAGTTGCATTTACATCGATCAAGGAAAAACAGATCTACTTCTACATCGAATTCAGAGATTGAAGAACAGAAGTAAAAGTGATCACACTTTGAAAGGGTTGGAGCATTCGTGGAGTGTTATCTGATCTACCTGCTACTCTTCTATAAAGATCAAGCATAAGCATGAGGTCAAGTTGTTGTTGGACGAGACGTTGCAAGGCCGGAGGATTGTCAGCTATTGGTATTTAGTAGAATGATAGAGTGTGAGCCAGAGTCAAAGTTCAATGTACTTTGTTTCAAACAAAGTGGATCAGTTTACTTTGGATTGCACAGTTCATGAGGTTTTTCCTACACAAATAGTTGACGTATTTTATCAACTTGGATTTCCTCGCTAAAAATCCAGTGTCATCTCTAACTTTTACTTTACTTAGTCTTATCTACATGCGATTAATTGTTTAATTGCTAAAATAAGGAAAGTTAAAAAAAACACAAATTGGTATCAAAACCAATCCCTACACATTGAGTTGATCCTTGTGGAAAGTTTTGTTTGATTTCAAAATTTTGTTTTTATCATGTCTTATGCGTTGAAATAAGGTGGTTCTAATCAACGTGGTTCTTTGTTTGAAGGAGATAATTACAATTTTTTGAAATAAAAAATGAGAGCCTATTTGCAAAATTCAGGTAGTCAAACTTGGGCTATAGTTGAATCTGGATATACACCACCTACAGAAGATAAAACTGTAGAGGGTAAGGAAGTCAAGGTTTTAAAAGATACTTTTGCTTTTACTGCTATTGAAACTGAGCATAATGATGCTAATGGAAAAGCTTTATATGCAATTATTAATTCTGTTGTTCCATCTGAATATGCTAGAATTTCTGATTGTAAAACTTTTAAAGAAGCTTGGTATATTTTGCAGGTTACTCATAAAGGGACTTCAAAAGTGAAGTTATCCAAAATTCAGATATTTTCTCATAGCTTTGGGAACATCATGATTAAAGAAGATGAATCATTTTCTGATTTTTATTCTAGTCTTCTTGAAATAATTTCTGAACTGCGTCACTTAGGAAAAAGGGTTAGTGATAAGAAAATCTATGAGAAAATCTTAAGGTCTTTACCTAAAAGATTTCAAATTAGGGTAGAAACTATCACTGACCATTAAGATTTGACTTCCTGTGAAGTTGACGAGGTTGTAGGTTCATTGAAAACTTTTGAGATGCAAAATTTTGATTTAAATCAGAAGGAGAAGAATCTTGCTTTAAAATATACATAGGTTGAGAATTCTGTTGATGATATCTCTGAGGATGATTTTGCTTTTATGTCAAGGCAATTTAATTAGATCTTGAAAAAGAAGGATGACCCAGAAAAATAGGGATCGGATTCTACAACTGCGTGTGTGTAATGTGTATAGTGTGTAATTGTGTGTATAATATCATATACGTTACAATTGTAATAAGGGTAAATTACACTCAGACCTTCTGTGGTTAGGTCATATTTCATCTAGATTAACATTTTGGTTTTAGATTTCACTTATATTTGAATGTGGTTTAACATTTCACTAACACCCTAAAGGTCAATTTTTGACCGAGTCAGAGTACTTTTAAAGTGTTAAATGACTATACTACCCTTTGAACTCATATTGACTTTTTGTGTGACCAAACTACCCTCATCATAATCACCACCACCCTTGCCTCTCTATCATGATGTGACGATTCTGGATTTTCAAGCCAGTGCGTCCTGTGATAAACCGAAGATTGACCCGATAATGGATCTAGATGCGGAAGCAAGAAATAAAAAAATGGTCTCCTAAGGCACAACACGCCTTTAAGACACTTTGATGACCTTCCATAAGGTCGTAGAACTCAATGGGAACTGACGCGAAATCAAAAGATCGAAAATATGACAAATAAGCCCCCAGGGGCAAAATAGTCATTTGTAAAAAAATGGATTCAAGTGCTATTGAGCACATCGCTAGAAAGACAATGAAAAATTAATCATGATGGACTCAAGAATCGCATTATTCGGAGTCCGGACGAAGGAGAAATGGCAAAACAAAGAAAAATGGACATATAAAGAAAAAAGGGTAAATTGGTAATTATTCAAAAATATCTGAGTGTAACCGAGTACACCGTTGGATAGACGATGATAAATTAGTCAAGTTCAAAAATTTTTTTACTCAATTTGGAGTCCGGACGGGGGAGGAATGTCAAAAACAAAAACGATGTCGCGGCGGCCCGACGAGGGCAGCCCACTGCTGCTGCAATTGAGAGTAAAAACGGGCATCTAAACGGATTTTTTTGGAAAACTCAAAGAAGAAACCCCCCCTAAAATCTGGTTTTCTACTCGGAAACATAGACAGAAACAAAAAAAAATACATTACGAAATTCCCAGAATGCCCCCAAGAAAATCAGGTCAAGAGGGTAAAAATCATTCCGAGCTACTGCCCGAGGAAAGGAAATGGGGCTTCGGGAGGTTTTTAAATTGCCTAAATTAAAAAATGCAATCTTAAAATACACCCACAAGACCCCTGGAAGTTTCAGATCGGTCGACACATTTTTTTTTAAAAAGTCGATGAATAGTACCAAGTACACTTGTATTAAAAATCAGCAAAAACCTAGCAGTAAGAATTTTTCGGAAAAATATGGGTTTTTGAGGGCCAAGATGACGTTTTCTGGAAAAACACAAAGAAGAAACCCTGTCTTGAAATTGAGTTTTCTACCCGACCTCGCGGATGAAAATTAAAAAAACATACTATGAAATACCCGAAATGCCCCTGGAACAGAAAAGGGTAAAAACTAAAAAAAATGCAACTTTAAGTTTTTGTTTCACCAATAATGGTATTGTGTGCCAAAGTGAACATGTAAGCATATGTAATATTATAAAGTAGACATACTATAATGGCCTACGGCCTCATTACAATCCATTTACAAGTTTTGGCATACCAAACCTCGAATTCTCACAAATAGGCTATAGTGACAATACTTTAGTTTTAAAGAAAGCATACTTGTAATCATTAAAGTTAATGGCTCTTGGCCTCATGTCATACATACAAACTAGGCATCAAAAAGAGGACTTAGATATACATTACAAGAAGGAAGCCATCTTAACTTCTAAAATACCATATATCCATGGTATACAAAAGTATAACATCCAAAAGATAAAGCATGCTAAACAAGTGCATGTCCATATACAAAAATGCTTCAAATTGCTTATGAACCCCTAAGGATGATGAGCATCCAAGGGCATTGTCTCCTTACCTATAAAATAACTCACACAACTAGGGTGAGTAATCAAGTTACTCGTAGGAAGAAGCATATGTGTATACCCTAAAGTTTCAATATCATTGCAAGATTAATATAGACAAATACAAGGGAGCATTCCACTTAATGTCTATGTTCAAGGTATTCTAAGGGATCATCTTAAGCTAATGCAATGATTCCATCATAACACAATAACAATATCAATGTACTTAACAACATGAATTCGCAAATAATCAAAATCACAAGTCACAATTAAACATTAGTTGTCAACTTGAAAAAAAATGCAAAATCAATTAATAGAATACTTGGACATCAAATCTAAGATAAAGCCAAGACCTAAACGGTTATTCCGGGCATTAACCCGCTGGGAATACCACCCTAGTGCGTACTAAAAATGGGGAGAACTCATACGTCCCGCACTAGAGCCAAACTCTAGCCTTGTCACTTGTAACGATGTCCCAAGAGAATCCAAAATCATAATTAAGTTCAAAACTTGTACACAAATATTAAGACATATATACCACATTCCATGCACAAGTATTTTAAAACCACACAAACCGTATCTTAGGGTTCCAAGTCTAGAATGACATAATAAATGACAAGTCCTCCTCATGATATAATGTGCAATACAATACCACTAACTTATCAATTCCAATCATGCCTCATTAATAAGCTTTATATACTAAATCTTAACATTATAGTAAAAAGCCTCCAAAATAATTGTAAATAGCAACCAACAAGTATATATAATTATCATTACAATAATTATAGCAATTCAACTTAACAAGACTTGCATATAACATCAATAATTCTACAAGAGTCTTATATCACTACCACATGTGAAAATACTAGTATCTAGCATACCACTAAATCATATACTCTTTCTACACAAAATATATACATATCATACATGCTTAAATCAATAAACCCTAAGTCAAGATGTGAGGGTTTCCTATAATATGCAAGACTATCATATTAAAAACATGTACACAATATATATTAAACCTCAAAGGAATTAAAACACTTGAAGTATAAACATACTACCACCCCTACCTTAATAGAGAATTGAATCTCTATAATCCTAAGCAACCAAACTCAAAAATGGAAAACAAAAGAGGAGAGTGAGAGAAAACTTTTGTCTCCCAAGGTTAATGGTCTAAGGTGAGTGGAAGGAGGCCAAAATGAAGAAATAAGTTATTAACCAAGCTTTTCTCCAATGGTGGCTAGTTAGAGTTTTGAAGAACAAAGAAATGAAAAAGATGAAAGTGAAAATGGTGAGTGGAGGATCTAGTATTCCTCCACTCACTATGTGCTCTTACACTACCTCTCTCACACACACAATGTAAGACTAATTTGTGAGCTTACACTTGTCACAAATCAAGGCTCCTTCCTAGGCTTAATCTTAAGCCTACACTTGTCAACCATCCAAGCCAACAAGTACATCAATCCTAGGCCAACAAGTGAGTGAATCTCCACCCTCTAAATGTCACAAGATTATACTTCTAAGTCTCCGCAGCCAAATGTCAACAAGTGGCTCCATGAGAGTGTGACGCTTGTCACACTTTCCAAAAATTACAAAATAGTCTTTTTCCATAATATCTTCCAAATAAAATTGCAAGATGGTCCCCAAGACGAAAAATAATTATTTTACATAATTACACTAAAATCCCAAAATCAAGAATAATTACAATAAAGATTGCATCCATGTCCTTTTACGAAAAAGTAAGCAACTAGAATGTATTTTCTACAAAAGTAAAAATACAATTATCATGGAAATCAAATATCATGGATGCATGCAAAGCCGAAATCAAATCCGAGCACAAAAAATGAGGTTATGTAAGGAAAAACAATAAATGGGAAAAAGACAAAATAGGGAAAAGACGAAAAAAAAGAAATTACCAAAAAAAAAGAAAGGAAGAAAAATGACCGGGTCATTACACATGAACCTTCTTCTTTCTCTCTCTGCCTCTCTATTATGATTGTTGATTTTTTCCTAAACAAGAAAAGAGTTTTAGAGAGAGGGGAAATTGCAGAAAAGGGCGGCAAAGATCTTTGGTGCCTAAAATTGCTAAATTTGTCTTATTTTTCTCTCTCCTCAATCCTTTTATTCCTTCTTCGATTTAGGCTTCTTTTCCCACCACCGACACTCTATTTTTTCGACCAAATCTCTCTCACACACACATATATATATCACCACCACCATATACTGCCGCTGCCGGCCCGCCACATTACAACTCCACCATATATCGCTACTGGCCAGTCACATCACAACTCCACCACCCAAACCCAAACCCACATCCATCATCACCCCCCACAACTACCACCAAATTGACACCAAATCAAACTAAATAATTACCTTTCGAAAAACAAATTGACACCACCCACAACCACCACCAAGCCTTCACTTTCGTCCCCGTCACAACATAGCTTTCACCACAGAGAACCCAAGACCTAAAACGGAGCTCCGATGCCATCATTACTGATTGTTCTGACTAGACACTGACACTAGGAGCTCGCCGTTGCTTTGTCATCACTTGGGAACACGCCGATATGAATTGGGTTTACTACTTGGAGCTCGTCGGAATTGAGTTTGGTTACGCCGACGCTAGGAGCTCGCCAGAACTAGGTCAGTTCAGTTCTGTCGTTCGTCACTGGAGATAAATTGCGTTTCGTTACTTGGGGCTTCACTAAGATCATGAGAAGTAGATTTCGCACGCCAGAAAGTCACGGTCAAGGGTTCTAGCGCTAACGGTGGTGATCAACAGCGCAATGTTAGAGAGCTTACAAGGGCTGGGTCCAGCCCTCCCATCGGAGCACGAGACACAGATTTTAGCCGCCGATTATGACGCCGCCAAGGTTGTAAGCCTGTAATCTATTCCCCCACCCCTACTCCCCAATCCAGTCAAGATGCTGACTTGCCCTTTACTAGTGTAGTGGGGTGAGGGTCTACTAAAACTTGAGCTTTTACTCGATAAACCTATTCATAGCTGCCTCCGTATAATATAGATGATAAAGATGACTACTTACATTCAAAAATAAGGGCTTCAATTTGTGATGCCACAGCAGATGTTGAAGTTTCAGTTGCCACAGCAATTGGCTAATGCTTCCGTTAAACCCTTTAACATTGATCTTATTGGGCAAGGGCTAGAACAGGCTGAACTGAAGAAGTGAAGGGATGAGGTGTCGACTAGAATGATTGGGAAAGCTTGTACACATTTACAGCTTCATAGCTACTTGGAACTTAAAGAAAAAGAAAGGGCCAGCAAGAAGACAAGACTGTTTGGGGGGTACCGAAGAGGGTATGTAGTGGTGGATGTGGAGTTGGGAATGGTAGTGGTTATGGTGGGGGAACCAGAGATGTGGTGGTGGTGCGGGGTAGGGATAGGGATAGGGGATCCTTTGTCATTTAAGATTATATTTTTTGTATTAAAAATTGAGGGTAAGAGGGTCTATTCTTATTTTTGGGGGTGTAAATAAAAGTTAAAACCAAAATCTTCATCTAGTTGAAATATGACCTAATCTCATGAGGTGTCTGTGTAATTTATCCTAATAATAATTATAGAGTATTTGTATATGGACAAATTTGGTTTCAAAATTTAATTGCTAATAGTAAAAATCAATTAGTTGCTTGGTAATAGAAAAAATCAATAACTGGTTATTTTATGATGCGAACACCCTTAGTAGCCGAGCTGCGCGTAGCGAAAACTTAGTGGTTGAGTTATTCCCCAACAATAAAAAGAAAAACGCTTATTAGGTGGGAGAGATTTTATTAGATGGATGGTTGTTCTCTTTATTTTAGGAGTTAGAGAAATAAAAAGAAAAACGCTTAGGTGGGCGAGATTTTATTAGATAAAATATTTGAGACGAAGGGAGTACATGGTGTGTTAGATCCATTCAATATAATCACATAAGAAATTATTAGATGATAGGAACCATTTATTAGTTGATAGTCCAATACAATCAAAACAAATACTTGTATATTAAATAATAGTGGAGTATTAAATATATTCTTGTGGGTCCATTTTTTTTTAGTGGGAGAATTTTGGATTGGATTGACACTTGGTCCACAACCATCTATCATAAGTCCATAACATTATACCTGTTGTGGGAGTTGATAAGCGCCGAATACTGTATATTCAAGCACCCTAAATTACATTAACAAAGTCCATTAATTGATTATTTTATGTAGATTAACTCGATCTGCATGTTTTTGTACATTTTTAGGTTAAAGTGCAAAAAGGAAGCAAAAATGATGCCTTGTGGAATTTTGAACAAAAAGGGTGCCAATTCTGAATTTCTGGCAGCAGTAGAACCTGACTTTTGTCACCATTTTCAACCTAGTAAACTCAAGAACTGGACTTCCATCATAACATGAAAGATTTAGAGCTCTGAATCATCTTTCCAAATCTTCAAGCGTTTCATCATTCGGAGTTCGGAGCAGAGAGTTATGATCTTCTTAACAGAGGTGCGCAGAACTGCCTGGCAGCACTGAAGTACTGCCTTTCTCCCCATTTTCTACCAACCAGAATTGAGAATTGGGTCTTCATCAAAACATGAAGTTTTTAAATCACTGAATCAGCTCTCCAAATCTTCAAACAGATCATCATTCCGAGTTCGGGGCACAAAGTTATAGCCGTTTTACCAAAGTAGGTCAGTGCTGAGCAAGAAGAGCATGTTGCACATTACACTAATTTAGAGTGCTCGAGACCACCCTTTGAGTGCTCGAAATTCTGGCAGATTGCACTCGGAAATGGCTCAATTTTAGCCACTTGCGCATTGGTTTCCTCAATGCCATCTTCCTTCTTTATAAAGTGGTTGGAGGTGTTCCTTGGAGGAGAGAGAGCCTTGACTTGAGCTTGATAAGAGAGAGGGAGGACCACACAATAGGAGGATCCTATATTCTAGTAAGATAGAGGAGAGAGAAGAGAGCAAGGAGGAGGGTGTTCTTGAGTGCTACAGTAGGAGCACGAAAATGGAGTCTTGGATGGAGCTTCTTCCTTCTTCTAGCTTAGCAATGGGTAACTAACTCTTTCTCTAGGGAGGTGATGAAGTCCCTCCCTTGTAAGCATGTCCTAGGATAGTCTATTTTGGGGATTTGCCATGTATATTTTATGGTCTTTTCATAACCAAGAGCACCTCATTTGTTGTAATGAATGTTGATACATGTATAGATGATTCCTTTAAGTTGATTATCTTGTTTTAGATGATGTCTTAGAGTAATCATATTGCTTGAGTTTTCATGGTGAGAGTGGAAGTAAGGTTATGAAATGGTTTCATGGCATGTTGATAGGTGACTTTGATAGACCATTGCTTAGGAAATCCTTTGATGGTGTATGCTTAATCTCTAACTCCATGTGCTTTATCATTTTGTCAAGAACTTGATAGTCTCTCATTTAAGTAAATGTGTATAAGCTACACCTTAGTTAGGTAGTCTAAGCATATTTGTCTTTTGATGGATTATACTTGTTTGAGACCTAATGTACCTCTTGATTACTTACATGGCAACCATGTGTTACTATGTAAGTCTTGACCATCATATGTTGTTTTTCCCCCAATTTAGGTCTAATCTAGCATATGTATAGGAATAGAGGCGGATTCACTTCCCTAGTCTCCTCTTCTTAATCTTTTCATCCTAAATTCCTTGCAAATTATTGTTTTATGCATTCTGAATTTGTAGTTCAGTGACAAACAAAACAAACCCTCTATGAACACCCCTTATCACTCTAAAATGACTCGAGACACTTAGGTTGCCATAGATTAGCGCAGTCCCAGTGGTTCGACTTACCCGACCAATAGCCCTATTTTACAATGATTCGTGCTATTGTGAAGGTTGATGTTTAATTGACCAACCGATCAGGAGTAGACATATGGTGTGCGGAGTATACATGTAACACCTTTAATTGGAATGGCCTCCAAACTGCTATCCTTTTATAATTGCTAGGGTTAATTTCACTGACACTCCCTCATGTTTGGCCAAATATCATATTGAAACTCCTTTCAAAAATTACTATTACTCAGATCCCAAATCACTTTTTCGTCAAGTTTACCGTGATAAATGACAATTTTACCCCTATTATTTAATTCATTTTAAATCAAAATATCAACTAACTTAAAAGATAATTTTACTCCTCATTAATTACCTCTGACACCCACCCACCCCACTCCTGTCAATATCACTATCTTTCTTGACCATTTGGCTAAGGACCTCTCTCTCTACGTTGCACTAAGCTTGCATGTTCCTCTTCTCCTCCTCTCAATATGATCATCAAAGAATCATTCCAATCAACTCTCCTTTCTGGGTATAAGAATTGATAAATCCAAAGAGAGAACGATCAAAGGTGCAACAGCTTCATAAAGAACTGGTATTTCTTAACACAATCAAAATCTCCCAGTATTAGAGAACTAGTTGATTTCCTTGAAATTAAACTTTATTCCCTTTCCAAATTATTAGAGAACTGGTTGATTTCTATGAAATGCGAGTTGGAAATGATAGAAATACGTCTCTCTAGGCTTGAACCTTACCAATTCATTCTCTATCGAGGCTTGTTCTATATTCATATTAGAAGGAAATTTATATTTCAATTTTTAAGTCTACATGTAAGTAACTTTGATAAAGTAACAACAATGTCAGCAAGTATATTAATCAATAACATTGTTTTCAGGCATGTCTGGCTATAGAATATTCCAAAAATGTAAAATCATTCCTAATGTTCCTCTTAATTGTAATGTTTATGATTTGTTTATATATATATATATATTTTTTTGTGGTGGAAAATTTAAAAGGTAGGATTTTTGTTTTGTGGTGGAACCCACCACTAAGTCTTTAGTGGCCAATAGGCTATTTTTGGCCTCATTCTCTCCCTCTCTCCTTGACAGTCTCTCTCCCTCTTCTTTTTTCTTTTTCTATTTCCTTTCAATCAAGCTTTCATAGCTTGATTTTTCCCACACCTTTGGGAATTTGGTAGTATCACTTGAAGCAAAGTCGGAGAGCTCGTCGAGGCCGTTGATTTGATAGGAGCCAAACACCATTTATCCCAACCTTGGTAGTTTAAAATTAGGGCCTGGATTTGGGGATTTTGAAGTTTTTCTTCAATTGAGAGGTAGTGGTCTCTAATCCACAATTTCTTAGACTATTGTGAGTTAATTCTTCATTATGTGTTGTCAAGCATGCTTAACTTAAAATGATTTAATTATTGTGTATAAAACCCATGACTATGTGTATTAGTTGATTCGTATGAAAAAAGCATACTTAAGTGGTAGTATTCCATGCCTATTGTGCTTAACTTACTAGAATTTGCTATATGGAAGCATATTGAATTGTGAATTATGAAATTCCTTATTGTCATAGCATTAGAAAGCATAAGAAATTCATGCATGTCATTGGGCATGGAATGGGAAAAGTTAATTTGAAATGAAAAGTAAAAAGTTTTGGGGAAAAGTTTTGATGAAAAGTTTGCGAAAAACCAGATGCCTAGGAGGCGCCTAGTGGTCTGTGATCTAGAGGGAACTAGAGAGAGACTCTAGTATGGTTGAGCTACCTAGGCCCAGACGACGCAATGGAGGTGTCATGTGGTCGGGGATAGCTAGCCAATCCTTCCCTCGTGGCACCATAGAGGTGCTATGGGTCGGGTTGTATTATCAATTTAGAACGGTGAAAAGGAATTGTTTTGGAAAATGGGGAGTGACATTGGCATGACATTGCACCTCATTAGCATACATGGTGTATTTGTGATTAGATGACATTTATTTATATGCTTGTTGTTGTGGCTATTGATATGCATTCCCTATGGCATGATCCTGCATATGTTTTTCCTATTCTTTATGTGGATTCACGGGTTCATAAGAGTTATGTCTTAGACACCTCCTACTGAGCTTATGCTCACCTCTTTATTATTAACATTTTTCAGGTTCGGGAAAAGAAGTAGCGAACGACGATCCACCACAAGTTTAGATGGGATTGGAGATCTATTTATTTTGCTATCTTTTGTATTAGAACTTTAATATTTTGTAAATGTAATCTTAACTATTTTGTGAAACTTTAGTTTAATTAGTATAGTGTTGTAAGTTATGGACTTTTAAATTTTAGCTAAATTTTCATGGACTGTAACTTGATGTAATTAAAGTGCATTCCTTATAGAGGGACTTTTTTTGCGGAGGACATGTCGAAATTTTATATATTTATTATTATTATTATTATTATTGGTATTTTTTTTTGGGTTGTCATAAATTTGGTATCAGAGCAATGGTTTGAATACCATTAGGACGACGGGTAGAGGCCTACCTAGGATTGCATAGGAAGTTGAGTTATTTGTTTACATGCTTAATTGCATACTTGATTGCATGCTTATATGCTTACGTGTTAAGGTGTTTAATTGTTTGAAAAGCATGCTTAATTGCTTAACTGCTTACGTGATTACGTGCTAAGTGTTTAAAGTTGATGTATACTGTTAGCATGATCATGCTCATTATCTGTTGGGTTTTTCTGGGAGTATGGGAAGTGTTTAAGTGTTGTCATTTCTTATCGAGTCATTTGTGTGAGGACTCCATTCTCGTGTGCATATAAGTGTCATTGTTTTGATCCATTCTCTTGTTTTATAGTGTTATACCACCAAGAAGGGATCCCGGGGAAGTTCTAGCTCCAATCCCATAAAAAAAGGATCAGGAGCAAGTTGAAGAAGATGTCTTGTTGCGTGATTTGGTCCCACTAAGAGAGGGACAAATGAGGGGGACCATTGATCCATCTCTTCAGATAAGTGAGGAGCAGCTTAAGTTGGCTATTCAAGCAGTCTTTTATGACGTATTTCGGATGATAGTGGCATCATCGTCATAGGTTGTGCCACCACCGGCACCACCAGCACCATCTCAAGAGAAAAGTGAGTTAGATGATACTCTTTATCACATTGTAAAGTTTGTGAAGTTGACGCCGACTTTGTTTGAGGGCGGTCCAGATCCGCTCGTTGCAGATAGTTTTATGGATAGGGTGGAGAAGCATCTTAACGCTATGAATTTGGCGTCGGACAAGTTGAAGATTACACTGGCGACTTATAATTTTATTGGGGATGTTGAGATTTGATGGAAGATCGTTTCTCACACCCACAATCTAGACACAATGACCTATGATACATTCAAGAAGCTATAGTATGAGAAATACTTTCCGGCACCTAAGCGGAGGAGTTAAAGAAAGAGTTTGATGGTTTGAAGCAAGGAAGTATTACTGTTACTGAGTACGAGAACAAGTTTACGCCGGCGTCGGTTTTGAAGTTTGCACCAGGGATTGCTAATGATGAGGAAAGAAAGATAGAGAAATTTGTTGATGGCCTTGATCTTACCATCAGGCCAATTGTGGCTGCCTTAGAACCGACAGTATGCAAAAGAAGTATGAAAAACTTTAGTGGTTGAGGCCGAAAACAATGACAACAAAGCTATCAGAGAGTCCTATAAGCACAGAAGGAATATGAGTGCTATCTTCGAGGGTCAATCATATAAGAAGCAGAGGAATGAACAGTCAGGGTTCAGGGGACAACAGTCAGCCAGATCCGCACCCACAACTTCAGTGTCTATGGGGTCTTCTAGACCGAATATTACCTGTTTCAAATATGGGCAGTTGGGACATTACAAGTCCCAGTGTGTGATACCCCTCCACTCCGAGACATGGGTTGATCAGGCCCAAGCCCAAACCCGAGAGAGTACCAAACAATTAATACTTAAATGAATATAGAATACGAAAAGATTTAAGAAATAAATAATAAAGCTGAAAGAATTCTAAATATAAAATCCTCAAACGTTAAAGATTAATATAAGCCCAAACTTCCAAAACCTTCAAGAGTATAACTCAGGAATCCATCTAGTGAACCCCTAAATAAAATCCCAACTGAAGATAAACACTGCAGATAAAAATCCAAATCTAAAACATGGAATGAAATCCTACATCATCGGTAGAGTGAATGACTGTTTCTGCTTAGCCTAAACAAGCCCTAAGACTGGAACCATATGATACCTAAAAAATGATAGTGGGTCAGGCTCACGAACAAGTTCTATTCTAACTACAATCCAATCAGAGACCCGATACGCAGATACATCCTAGATATCTCAATAATATCTATGTAGTCCATACATATATATATATATATCCACACTACGGGACTCTCACTAGACTACAAAGGGGTCTCAACCTGAATAGAAGGCAATATGCAAAACGCACCAGAGGTGGGCATGTAATGACCGGTCATTTTTCTCCCTTTCATTTTTCTCAAATTTTACGGATAAATTTTTTTCGTTTAATTTTCTTTTCCGAGTTCTATTTCTCGACGCTTAATGTTGTCTAGAGTGCTCAGAAATGGTTTCTGAGACTCTTTCCCTTGGATTGACAACTTCCTTTAAAGACCGAGTCATTTCCACATTTTCACTTTTTGGACACTATTCACTTTTCGTCCTTTTCCCTATTTTGTCTTTTCCCCGTTTGTCACTTTTTGGCACAACCTCACTTTCCGTACTTGGAGTTGGTTTTTGACTTCACGTGTCTTCATTCTAAGTGATTTCCACGAAATACGTATCTTTACTTTTGCAGTAAAGTACTCTGGTTGCTCTGGGTGTTCATAAGGGTATGGATGCATAGTCTTTCAGAAACTTTTTCTTTTCTAGGAGTGTTTTTCATAAATATCTTTTGAAGATATTTTATTTTAGGGGTTCTTAAGAAAATATTTTTGGAAGATATTTTCATTCTGGGTCATTAGTGTAGTTTTCACTTTTTAGAGGGGCCATTGTGCAATTAATGAAAGTTATTACAAAAATGCCTCGTTTTGAGCTTGGATCCTCGTACAGGATTCATTTTCACATTTTGTCAAGTTGTGTGCTCTTAGAATTTCCTTTTAGTCATTTTTCTCCAGTTTGAGGGTTTTTGGCCCCGGTTGCTGCCGAACTTGTTTGGGGCATATCTCTCTGCTCGGGACTCAGTTTTCGATGCCATTTCTTCTGTTGTTTATATTTTCTCATTTCGGTTCTTTTTTGTTCACGGAGTTTCGCCGTTTGAGTGCGTCTACTCAAATACCACTTTTCCGGACCCGGTAGGGCCCTTTCGGGGCACTTTTAGGGTTTTCCTATAAATAGGGGATTATAAAATTAAAAAGTCATCTTCCTCTCTCTTCATGCAAGACCAGAAGCTTTCATAGCAGCCCAAGGGGGGCTGCCACCCTTCTTCTCTCAATTAAACCTCCTTCCCTTTATTAAAAAGTTGTAGTGCCTTTGTGTTTTGTGTTTGTCTTGACTACGCGCATCTTTCCCCCTTATTAGAACCCGTTTTTGGCCAATTTTTGAGTTCAGGTTTGAGGTCAAGTTAGGATTTTGGTAGGTCCTCTTTGGAGTTTAATGTTCAAGGTGTTGTCCCCAACAAAATCCCGAAGTATTGTCGGATTCGGAGCTATTTCATTTTGGTGGCTTTTGAGATTTTCATCTCAAATTGAGGTAGGCGATGTCTCAGGCTTTTATTAATGTTGTATTGATGATTTTATAAGCTTATACCACTTGCATGCATGTTTTGTATTAATCGTAGAATTTAATTTAATTATTTTCCTTGTATGTGTATAACTTAGAATTAAAGTATAGCATGCTAGTAAATTTGGCCTTGGTATGGTTGTTGACATATACTAAATTTGGGTCATTTGAATAAGAATTGTAATTTTTATTTAATATTTTTCTTTTGTGAAAGATAAATTCCCATGGCTGTACTTTGCATGAAATTAACTTGTGATAGGCTATTAAATTAAGTCTTGGCATGCTCTTTAACATACTTTAATTTTGGAGCATTTGGATGAGTATGAAAATCTAGAGATTTTAATTAAAATAATTAATTAAAATCAATTTAAGGGTTTGGTGTAGTCGCCGTACCAACGTCTAAAAATATGCTATGCAATGTGAATGTGCAATGTGGTCAAGTTTTAAATTTATAAATTCCACTACAACCTCTAACTAAAAATATAGTTAGGGTGAACAGGGATCGTCCCAAGGGATTATGGGCGTGTTTACAATGGAAACAATATATAGGGTTAGTTGGTCGAGTGATCAAAAAATGGTTTGTTTGGTTGATTAAACTACAATGCAATTGAAATTAAAGCAAGTAAAATGTAACAATTTAGAAAGTAGGAAAAAGATATAGAGGAGAGGACTTGGGGTACTAGAGCTCACCATTAAGCTTGACTTCACTAGACACTAGTAATTGTATATTAATAGGGAAATTGAATTGTAACTTGTGTGTATGTGTGACATTAATTGAAACTAGGCATGGATGGCAAATAAGTATAGATTGTCTACCCAATTCAAATGGAAAGCATAACCTATCAAATGAGACCAAAATCTATTCAATGAAACCAAAATTTATGCACCCACAACTATCTAGAAACATACACCCTTTGCATTCATAAGTATGGAACACCAAGGAACAAGAATAGATTGTCCACCTATTTATGAATCTAAAGCAATTATATTACATCTATATTAAAGACATGGAAATTAAACTAAGTAAGCTAAATGTGTGGCACAATCCATCAAGAAATAAGTGTGAACCATCAAATAAATTACAAGAGTATTCAATTAAGCACTATGTTTTGATCATCACTAGATTAACTTCATCCATACACATAGACATGCATAAATTCCATTAAATCTAGAGAACAACACATGAATAATCCATTCTAGCATACATAGACATATGATTAGAAATAGATAATCAATTGAATGCATTAATCCATACACATCAAGTAGAAACCACAAGATATATATATAAATCCAAGATCAAAACATTTATTACAAGTAAATCCCCAAAAATATACAAAGCACTAGGTCTAGGAAGCAAACTTAGGGGCTACTCTAGCCCCAAGTAGATGTCTAGCCACTCATTGAAGTAGTCATCCAACCCTCAAGGGCTATCTCCATGGTAGGAATGACCTCCTTCTTGATGGAAACCCTAGGAGAATGGAAGAACTCACAAAATGTGTAAAGCTCTCTCTAGTCTCTAGCCTCCTCTCTATGAGTAAGTATATTGAATGTTGAATGTTGCTCTTAAAATGACTCCAAATCCTTATATAGGAGGCTCAAGTGTCCCACCCAATGGTCTGGATTCTTGCACTCGGGCCTTTCCAATGATTGCACCACGAGCCAACTTTTAGTGAGTTGAAATTTGTTTTAATTCGGACTTGAGGAGGTTCAATTGATCGAACTGTGGTTTGATCGATCGAACTTAGGTGAGATCCATCGAATGCTGCAGAGATCAATAATCCTTGGTGGCATCTTTTTGAATAAAGACAAATCTCTGAGATATTTTGGGAAAAAGACAAAAGTGGTAGGTGGGGTGGTAGGTGTGGATAAGATCAAATAATTTCGATCGATTTGAGGAAAGTTGGATTGATCAAAGGTGGTGGAATCTTTTAGATAAGGACAAAGGCTTGGATCTATCTTGAAATTTCTAGATTAATCACCTCCAGATCGATCGAAGAATTGTTAACATCGATCGAGCTTGCTGTTTTTCCACACTTGTTTCCACTTTACTCCTTTCTTCCATTCAGCTTGAGATTGCTTATTTTAATGCTCTTATTTGAATGAATTAACTTATTTTTGGGATAAGTGCTTGAAAAGGGCAATAACACAAAATTAGTCTACGTCGGGAAAATAAGATTGATAAAGGTCTTAGAATACCTAAGCTTAAGGGGTTTAAATGTGCACTTTTCAGCACTCATTACACCCCCAAACTTAAATATTGTTAGTCTCTAACAGTGAACTACAAAGTAAATGAATGAAATGAACAACTATACAACTATGAACTAGAAAGCAATAAATGGATAACTCCACTTTCGTAGGGAACACGATTGCATTTAGCATATGCAACAAGCCTTTTAAACCACCTCGGTTACCTCAAGTGGACGAGTGAAGTCTCGTGAGGGTTTCCAGAAATGATGCCCACAAACATTAAGCTCATTCTCACTAAAGGAGAAACTACCTCAAGTATGCAGTTTTTCAACCATTTCTAAGCAATCTCCCAAAATCCCAACATCAAGCAAGCAAGTATGGTCCTCCACACATCAAGAAAATGATCATGCAAATCAAAATAACTCTAGAATCCTTTTTGAGTGGATCGACATCAAGTATGTTGTTATCTAAGCTAACTAAAGAAATGATCATATCCTTACCCTCAAACTAGCACACAAATCTAGTACCGATCATCAAGATAAAGAGTGGACCTTTTATTAAAGCTTTATTGATCTAGGTGCGCTTATTCTTTTCACTCATTTTTTTTTAATCCTAAGGATCAAAGATGGAAGTATAGTGTAATGTGTTGATCTATTAAGCTTTCTAGTGATCCATGAGATCGAGCGTTAGGTCAATGACTCCCAAACCGGACGGCTTTAGGGCATTAGGTGTTCAAACACCCCTAAGGACTTACAAGCTCAAATCAACTAGGCTACAAATCAAAACAACCTCTATCTAATCATTTCCCACTTCTCACTTTTTGGGAGAAGTCCTGACTTTTTTTATTGCTTTTGCAATTTTTTTTTTTTTTTTTTTTTTTTTTTTTTTTTTTTTTTTTTTTAAGTTCAATTTATTAACCTAGACTTTGGGCCCTCTACCTTTTGGAGCAAGAAATTCAGTGCTTGATGAGGCTAGAATCTCGGTTACTCAATGAAAATGGTTTGTTATCCACTTTTATCAAGATGAAAGCTTTCAATGCACTACTAGCCCAATTGGGATATAACTAATTCAATAGTCAACAAAGCATGTACCCTAAAAATGAATGCTAGTGTGCGCCTGTGCTAGTGTAGAATTTTAGAGTGAATCTCAAAACAATCACAAAATCAGGATGATGTGGACCACATGTGCAAGCATGATATCAATCTTTCAAAAAATTTACTCCTAAATGGCATCCACAAAGCATAGAAGGAGTATTGGACTCTCAAGTTAAGTAATTTTTAAATTTTAAGCAATATAGTCCTCAAAAGATTAAAATCACCACTAGTTATGGATCTCAAATCTCAATCATGCATTTAAAGTTCAACTTAAATAGAATGCAACAAAGACACCTTATCCCCAAACTTAAACCGCACATTATCCTCAATGTGCAATAAGAATAATGGAAAAGATGGAAATAGTATACCGTGGTGGTAGAGACATGAAGCCCGGTGGTGATCCAATGTGAAAGACGTTTCCCCCAAACTTGGAATTAACAACCTTCTTAAATAACCACACTAGCAAACTCACATCAAATATCAAATGGGATAAGAATAATCAAATCAGGTATTTTAAGGCCATATAACATAAGATGAAAGGGAGATATAAGATCAAGCCCAAAATAAATTATACTATGCAGGACTATACAAAAGGGCATAATGGTGAATTTTTTTTTTTATTTTTAAAGAAGGATGTACAATGAAACAAATATGCAAGAAAAATATGGATAAGAATTGCTAAGTTTAACGTCTCTAGCTAAATGGAATGCTGCTTTAAAAGATTGAAATTATATATATATATATATATATATATATATAAATATATTTATTTTATTTTTTATATAAACAATCATAAAGGATCAGATCGATCGAACTTAGATCGATCAAATCTCGATCGATCGAACAGGTGAAATCTTGTAAACAAGTTCGATCGATACACAGAGAGGTGAAATATACAGAGATCCAAAAAATTTCTAAGTATGGAACTGAGATCGATCGAAGGGAAATTTTGATCGATCTTGGAGAACTCAGATTGATCGGAGTTGAAGTTCGCACGATATACAGAGAGCTGAAATATGTAGGGAATTCTCGCTCGATGGAACTGAGAGATGATTGGATGCAGAGATGATGTTTGATCGATCGAGCCTATTCCGAGATCGATCGAACAACCAAAAATAAGCAAGAATTTGAACATCTCATTGAAAACTTTAAGTGCGTCACTATATCTCTTCATAGATTGGATCTACCAAAAGGGCAGCTTCCATATGCCTTTAAAAAACCTGTCCCTCAATGTAGGGTTTCAACCTTTGCCCATTTACCTTGAATGTGTTGCCATTCTTTAAACTTTGGATTTCAACCACCCCATGCAGCGCAACAGAGATGATCTCATACGGACCTTCTCATTTGGTTCGCAACTTTCCGAGAAAGAGTTTTAACCTAGAGTTGAAAAGCCAAGCTTTTTGACTCGGCTCAAAAAATTTCTTCACAATGTGTTTGTTATGAAAAGCTTTAGTTTTCTCTTTGTAAAGTTTGGCATTATCATAGGTATTGTGTCTTAACTCTTCCAACTCATTTAATTGGAGTAATCGGTTCTCTCTGTCTTTGTCAAGGTCAAGATTGAGCTTTTAATTGCCCACATAGCTTTATGTTCTAGCTCAACTGGGAGATGGCAAGGCTTTTCATACACAAGTCTATAAGGAGACATGCCAATGGGAGTCTTATATGCCATTCGGTAAGCCTACAAAGCGTCATTCAATTTGCATGACCAATCCTTCCAAGTTGTGTTAACCGTTTTCTCAAGAATATGTTTAATTTCCTGGTTTAACACTTCTACTTGCCCACTTATTTGAGGATGGTAGGGAGTGGCGACTTTATGAGTAACGGGGTACTTAAGAAATAATTTTGTTAAGAATTGATTACAAAATGCTTTCCTCCATCACTAATCATTGCTCTTGGCATACCGAAACGAGTAAAGATATTGGATTTAATGAACTGGACAACCACGGAGTGGTCATTGGTTTTGGTAGCACAAGCCTCCACCCACTTAGAAATATACTCAACGGCAAGCAAAATGTATTGATATCCATAAGACATAGGGAAAGGACCCATGAAACCAATGCCCCAAATATCAAAGATTTTAACAACAAGAATATTTGTCAAGGGCATCATATCTCTTCTTGATATTGACCCCTTTTTTTGACATCGCTCACACTCCTTGCAAAAATTGTAGGCATCTCTATGTATGGTGGGCCAAAATAACCCACTTTGAAGTACCTTCAAGGCGGTCTTCTTTGCACTAAAATGCCCACCACATGCAAAGGTATGGCAAAACACAAGCACACTTGGAATTTCACTCTCTGGAATGAACCTTCTCATAATTTGATCTGGACAATATTGAAACAAAACAGGATCTTCCCAATAGTAATCCGGATGTTAGTAAAGAAACGCTTTTTTGCTTGCTTTGACCAATTGGTCGGAAGTTTGCCAATTGCCAGAAAATTCACAATGTCTGCAAACCAAGGCATTTGTCTATTAGAAATTTGGAATAGTTGTTCATCCGGAAATGAATCATGAATTGGTGGGCTCGAGAAAGATTCTACCATTAATCTTGAAAGATGATCAGCAACCATATTTTCAGTGCCTTTCTTATCTTTGATTTTAAAATCAAATTCCTGAAGAAGCAAAATCCATCTTATCAAATGAGACTTTGTTTCTCTCTTTGTCAAAAGATGCCTTAAAGCAGCATGATCATAATAGACAATGACTTTTGACCCTAAGAGATAAGACCGAAATTTATCGAGACCATGCACTACAGCAAGTAATTCCTTCTCGGTAGTGGAGTAATTCAATTGAGCTCCCGAGAGGGTCTTGCTTGCATAGTATACGGCGCATGGAAGTTTTCCTACCCTTTGCCCCAAAACTGCTCCCATGGCATAGTCAGAGGCATCACACATGATTTCAAATGGTAAGGACCAATTGGGAGGTTGCATAATAGGAGCAGATGACAATAAGTCGCGCAACTTATGAAAGCATCAAGGCATGCTTGATTAAAGACAAATGGTGTTTCCTTGGCAAGAAGATTGCACAAGGGTCTAGCAATTTTAGTAAAATCTTTGATAAAATGGCGATAGAAGCAAGCATGACCTAAAAAAGAGCGAACCTCTCGCACCGTAGAAGGTGGAGGCAATTCAAAAATAAGCTTAACTTTTGCTTTATCAACCTCAATTCCCCTTTTTGAGATGACATGACCCAAAATAATACCTTCTTGAACCATAAAATGGCTCTTTTCCCAACTAAGAACAAGGTTTGTTTCACGACATCTTTTAAGCACCAAATTTAGATTTTTGAGGCATGCATCAAATGAAGACCCAAAGATAGAAAAATCATCCATAAAGACCTCTAGATACTCTTCCACCATGTCCGAGAAAGCTGACATCATACACTTTTGGAATGTTGCGGGAGCATTGCACAAACTGTAATACCACTAGTTTTCAAAAGGATAGAATTGGAAATTTAATTTAATTTTTCATTGATTAATTGATTTAGTTATGTGACTTAGTTGTTTTTTTTTTTTTTAAGTGATTAATTGTGTTTACTTAATTGATTTAATTAATATTTGTGTGTATTTAATTTACATGTTAATTGAGATTGTTTTAATTATATTATTTGAATTTATTTAAATTAATTGCCTTAGTAATATGTAACTTGGATTTATTACCTGTTTAATTACTACACTTATTTAATTGTTTTATTTAGTTAATGTAATGTTTATTTATTTTCTGTATGGTAACTTAGGGTTACAGTTATAATTTTTGGCTTATAATTCACGTATAGGTGAGCCGCCGTAGGTTAGAACTGAGATAGTTTCATGGGCCGATTAGGATGGGGATTAGGGCTTAGTCTCTGATTATTCGTGGACTAGGGTATTAATAGACACCTATAAATATAAAGAAATACATGGTTTTGGGTTTGGAGAATAGAATAAACGTACGTTCTGTAAACCACAAACAGAGCCCTAAATTGGTAGTGAAAACCAAAGAGATACAGAGAGAACCGGAGTTGGAGTTTGGGTGGTTCACAAAACAGAATCAAGGAGGGAAGTTTGGTGTGTGTTACTAGACTGCAGTAGGAGCAGCAAGGGTGGTTTAACACTCAAAGACATAGAATTAGCTTTGCAAGTTTGAGTTTCAAAGGAAAGTTTCTGATCTTCTCTTTCCTAGGAATTTGTGTTCTGTGCATGCTTAGATAGCCTCCAGGGATTAAATTAAGTTTTAAATACAACATTTATGCATGTTTAATCTGTGTTTAAAATCAGTGAATTAATCTGTTCCTCAGTTGGTTATAAGTTCAGTTTTAAACTTACTGCCGATGCTTAACAACTTGTGTTGCAACTTAGGTTTTGCTTGTATATTCCTGTCTCACAAACAATCTGGAACATAAATTGAGCCTTAGAATAGGTATTAAAAAAGCTATAGAGACCTGGGTATCACCGGATGTGAGGAGGATGGTGTAGGTAAATTGCAGAGAGCCTCAGAGTAAGAGAGAGAAGGCTCCCTCATCAAGGAGCCAGCTCCAAGGAGCATGGAGCCAGCTCCATGCAGCAGAGCAGGCTCCCTAGTTTAGGGAGCCATCTCTCACATTAAAAGAGCAGGCTCTCAATTTTGAGAGAGCCTGCTCTCACCCAGAATGTTCGTTTTCTTGTTTTTAGGCTGTGTTTGGGGCTGTACAGAGTTTTAATGTTTTGTTTAAATGGTTTTAAATAATGTATGGTATTATTTTAGGCCTGTAAGAACATGTTTAAAAGAGAATTCATAAAGGGATTAAGGAGGAGGCAGTGTACAGTTAGGGAAAGAACTTACAGGTTACGTTTTGAATGTTGGTCAGTGTAGTCTCTGGAACTTGGAGGATTGTTTATATGTGATTTAATTTTGATTAATCATGTTTAAATATGATTATAAGTAACATGGAGTACTTGAATTTAGCCATGCTTGTGTTGGACTAAATTAATATTCATCTGGTTAATCAACTGCATCAGTTTAGGGACAAGTTGGAGGATGTAAATGCTTCTGTTACTTACTGTTTTTGAAGTTTTGATGTCTCAAAAAAATCTTAAATTGAGAATCATATTTTCAGCTGTGTTTTAAGCATATAGTAATTTAAATATGTGTATGCCTAAATGGAATTAACTGGTGTTTAAATCTGTTATATATTGTATCAGTATGGTACTGTTTGGAGAAGTAGATGGTGTAATCTTATTTTACAAATTTAAAGGATTGGGATTTGGATTCTAACTCTGTTAGTGGATGCATAATTTAGTTTTACACATGTGAAATTATATTTGTGCTTATTTTGGAATGTAGTTGATAACTATTTATACTGTTTTTGGTCAACTATGGTAAATGGAGGATTTAAATGTTATGACTCATATTAGCAATTTAAAAGGTTGGAATGTGATGTTTAGGTTCTGTAATGAATGCCTAATGTCATGTTATATATACTAAATTGTATTTATGCATATCCTGGATAATGGTTGATAGATAACAATTATGGTCTTTACAATTATGTTGTTTGGAGGATTGTGTGCACCGGTATGGGACGGTGGCATACTAGGGATGGATTAGTAAAATACTAAATCCTACCTATTTTGGAATGAGTTGGATTAACTATAAAATGTTAAGTCCTACTTATATGGATGTCTATGTACCGGTATGGGATGGTGGCATATTAGAAACGGCTCAGTTCAAAACACTGAGACCTACCTATATTGGGGATGGATTAGTTCAAACACTAAGTCCTACCTATATTGAAATAGGATAGATTAACTACAAAAGTTAAGTCCTACTTATAACTATGTGTCAGGTCAATAAAATTTTTGAATGACACACCTTGAACGGACTTTATATATTTATGTTATGGTGCCATGGTATGAGCTTGAGTCTCAGGACCATGGTTAGGGTGCGTATATCGCCTAGGATGGATAAATGGACAGTGGTTTTGTTCCCTGGTAGGTCTAGATACACATGACCACATTACGTGCGATTTGCATGGTATATCTACTTAGGCTGAGACATACTTATTGGACTAGTGAGCGTCCTATAGTGTGTAATATATATATATATATATATGGACTACTCTAGATATTGTTGAGTCTATCGAAGATGTATCTGTGTATCGGATTCCTGTTTGGATCGTAGTAGATCAGGACTTGCATGTGGGCCTGACCCACTCTATTATTTTTCAGGTGTTCGATAGTACCAGGCTTAGAGCTTGATCGTGTTGATGTAGATACAGACACTTACTCTTCCGATTACATCGGATTTCCTTTCTATTTTAATTTTGGATTTTAATTCTGTAAATTTATTCAAGGATTTGGGATTAGGGGTCCACTAGGTGGATTCCCGAGTTATACGGTTTTAAATTATACTTAATTTATTATTTCAAGTTTGAGGATTCTTATTTTAGATTTCTTTCACCGTATTATTAATTTATTCTTAATTCAGTTTTTATTTTCTGCTTGTTTACATATTAATTGTTTGGTATCCCTCGGATCTGTGCTTAGACTTGATCACCCATGGCTCTAGAATCGAGGGGTATTACACAAACCAAAAGGCATCCGTCTATAAGCAAATGTGCTAAAAGGACAAGTAAAGGTGGTTTTCTCTTGGTCTAGAGGGTCAAGGGCTACTTGATTGTAACCCAAATAGCCATCAAGAAAGCAATAATATTGTTGCCCCGGCTAATCTCTCTAGAATTTGATCAATGAATGGCAAAGGGAAGTGATCTTTTCTAGTGGTGGCATTTAATTTGTGGTAATGAATGCATACACGCCATGAATTGGCAGTACGCTTAGAAATTGCCTCACCTTTTGAATTTTCAACCACCGTAATCCCCAATTTCTTGGGCACTACTTGAGTTGGACTCATCCATTTGCTATCAGAGATTGGATAAATGATACTGGCATCTAAGAGCTTAACAACTTCTTGATCGGGTCTCGTCGACTATCAATTATAAATCAACCCTTTTGCAATAGCACAAATCATTGTAAAATAGGGCTATTGTTCAGGTAAGTCGAACCACAGGGATTGCTAGTTTATGGCAACCAAGGTCTTTAAATTCACTTTTAGTTTAATAAAAGGGGGTATAAGAGTTGTGTTTGATTTGTCACTTAGAAACTAGGAATTAGAGATTGTATAAAATAATACTTGCAAGGAATTGAAGAGATAAAAATAATGTAGAGGGAACTAGGGAAGTGAATCCATTTCCTACCCTATTAACATGCTAGTTTGTGGTTAACTTAGGAAATAAATTAGATATATGGCAATGATATGTAGCAACACAAAATTGCTACATTATCTTCAAGAATTTCATAGAATCAAGAATTAAACATAATCCCTCAAAGTTCCACATGCTTGACTACCTAAATTAGAGTGTAGCTTCACATCTTTACTAAGCTAGGGACTATCAAACCCCTTAATAACTATGGTGATAGCACATGGAGCCAAGAATCAAGAAAAGTCCATCAAAAGGGGGACCCTAAGCCATGGACTAACAAGGTTCTCAAATACATGCCAATAAAAACACTTCCGTAATCTCATTTCCATTGTCACTATGAAAATGAAAGCAATATAATCATGAGAGGTAACAATCTAAGACAAGATAATTAACTCAAAATGATCATTTATAAGCATTTAGGTTCATTACATCAAGTGCAAAGCTCTAGATCATGAAACTACCATATATATACATATTTCCCAAAATTAAACCCAAAACTAAGACATGCTTACAAGGGAGAGCTTCATCACCTCCCTAGAAATGGAGTTAGTTACCCATAGAAGCAATGGAGGAAGGAGTTGTGATGGCCCAACCTTTCATTTTCGCACCCAGAGGGAAGCTTCAACCCAAAACTCTCAAGAACACCTTTTTCTCTCACTAACACCTTACAAATTGTGAGATGTATTATATATTACACAAGCCACCAAATATATCCTAAAAATATTATCTAGCTCCCCCAATTCGTGGCTCAGAAATCGCTAAAAGGAAGCCACGCCATTCATTTAGTCAAAGGGGACAACTTTTAGCAAAATCATAAAGTGGGTGAGCAGATCTCTACAAATCGGCGGGCACCCGCAGCACTGGGCGGGCGCCCGCGCTATGATGAAGCTACTGCCAAAATTGGCAGGCACCCGTAGCTTCTTGGCGGGCGCCCACAGCTTCACCAGCTCGCTGCCCATTTTGGCGGGCACACGTAGCTTTCTTGCGGGTGCTCGCAGCTTGTCCTCAACTCTGCGTACTTTTGGTAAAAAGGCCATAACTCTTTGCTCCAAACTCCAAATGATGAACCATTTGATGATTTGGAAAACTCAAAGATCTAAGTACATCTTGTTTTAATGGGAGTCCAATTCTTAAGTGTGGTGGGTTAAAAATGAAGAACAATGTTTAACTTCACTGCCGCCAGGCTACTTTGGGTAAAAAGGCCATAACTTTCTGCTCCAAACTCTAAATGGTGAACCGTTTGATGATTTGGAAAGCTAACTTAAAGATATAAGTATGTCATGTTTTAATGGGAGTCCAATTCTTAAGTGTGGTAGGTCAAAAATGAAGAACAAAGTTAAACTTCACTGCTGCCAGGCTGATTTTGGCGCGGTCCGTTGACGCACTGATCGTGGCTAGTGCTTTTTACAGGGATAACCAGGAGTTTAATGGGACACTGGCTTGGGCAAAAATGAAGGTTCCTGGCAACGGCGTGCTTTGATTCTTCACAAACTCAATAAAGCCGCACTTTTAACTATCTTTGGGGAACCAACCAGAAAGTAAACAAAAACACGCATATGAAGCTAATATGTACAATATGATCAACTAATGGACCTAACTAATGAAAATAAGGGTGCTTGAATATGAAATATTCCGCGCTTATCACACCCCCAAACTTACATTTTGCTAGTCCCATAGCAAAACCAAAATGAAGACACTTAATGAAATGACAACAAATCTCTTCTTTCATGGGAGTGACGGTTACATTTAGCATATGCAACAAGCCTTATAAAACCCCTAGGCATCCCTAGAGGATGAGTGAAGTCTTGTGAGGGTTTAACAGAAATGTTACCCACAAACATCAATATGGTGCATGAAGATGCACAAAGCTCATTTAATAACCTAGAACATAGAGTACATTGGAGATGAAATCATTATGAAGACTACCTTGTAATGACCCGGTCTTTTTCCTTCCTTTCTTTTTTCAGACATTTCTTTTTTTGTCCTTTTCCCTTTTTCGTCTTTTTCCCGTTTATTATTTTTCTTTGCATAACCTCACTTTTTGTGCTCGGATTTGATTCCGGCTTTGCATGCATCCACGATATTTGATTTCTATGACATTTGTATTTTTACTTTTGTAGAAAATATATTCTAGTTGCTTACTTTTTCATAAAGGGCATGGATGCATACTTTCTTATAAATATTTTTGATTTTTGGGGTTTTAGTGTAATTATGAAAAATAATTATTTTTCGTCTTCGAGACTATTTTGTAATTTAATTTGGAAGATATTTTTGAAAAGGACCTTTTTGCAATTTTCAAAAAGTGTGACTAGTGTCACACTCTCATGGTGCCATTTGTTGGCATTAGGGTGGAGTAACTTGGAAGCTTAAATTCTTGACACATGGAGGGTGAAGGTTCACCCATTTGTTGGCCTAGGATTGGAGCACTTGTTGGCTTAGATGGTTGACAAGTGTAGGCTTAAGATTAGGCCTAGGAAGGATCCATTGAGTTGTGACAAGTGTAGGTACCAAAATAAGTCTTGTATTGTGTGTGTGTGTGCGGTAGTGTAAGAACACATAGTGAGTGGAGGAATACTAGACCCTCCACTCACCATTTTCACTTCTTCTTTATCATTTACACTTGTTCTTCAAAATCCCTAATCTAGCCACCATTGGAGAAAAGCTTGGTTAATAGCTTTCTTCTTCATTTTGGCTTCCTTCCACTCACCTTAGACATAAAACCTTGGGAGAGAAAAGTTTCTTCTTGCTCTCCTCTTCATTAACCCTAAACTTGTTTTCTATTTTGAGCTTGATTGCTTGGATTATAGAGATTCAATTCTCTATTGAGGTAGGGGTGGTAGTATTTTTATATTTTAAGTGTTTTAAAATCCTTTGGGGTTTAATATATATTGTGTACATGCGTTTAATATGATAGTTTTGCATATTATAGGAAACCCTCACTTTTGACTTAGGGTTTATTGATATAAGCATGTATGATATGTATATACCTTGTGTAAAAGGATTACATGACGTTGTAGTGTGTTAAATTATAGTATCTTCACATGTGGTAGTGATATAGAACTGTAGTAGAATTATTGATGTTATATGCAAGTCTTGTTAACTTGAATTGCTATAAATATTGTGATGATAATTCTATACTCTTATTGATTACCATTTATAATTATTTTAGAAGCTGATTGCTAAAATGTTAAGATTTAGAAGATAAAGCTTATTGTTGAGGCATGATTTAAATTGATAAGTTAGTGATATTGTTTTGTGCATTATATCATGTTAAGAACTTGTCATTTATTATGCCATTCTAGACTTGGAACCCTAAAACATGGTTTGTGTGGTTTCAAAATACTTGTGCATGGAAGGTGGTTTACATGCCTTAAATTATGGTATATAAGTTTTGAACTTAATATATTTTGGATTCTCTTGGGACATTGTTAGTGCGGGAGGTATGAGTTCTCTTCAATTGAGATAATGTGCACTAGGGTGGTCTTCCTAGCGGGTTAGTGCCCGGAATAACCGTATTCATCTTGGTTTACCCCGAGACGTGATGTCCAAGTCCTCCACTAATTGTTCGCATTCAATTCCAAGTTGACAACCAATGCTTAATTGTAACTTGTAATTTTTGCTATTGGCGAATTGATGTTGTTAAGTACATTGATGTTGATATGTGTTGTTAAAAAGAATCATTTAAGTTAGTTTAAGATGATCACATAGAACACCTTGAACATAGACATTAAATGGAATGCTCCCTTGTATTCGTCTATATTAATCTTGCAATGATATTGAAACTTTAGGGTATACGCATATGCTTCTTCCTACGAATAACTTGATTACTCACCCTAGTGGTTTGGGTTATTTTACAGGTAAGGAGACAATGTTTCTGGATGCTCATCATCCTTAGAGGCTCTTGAGCCATTTGAAGCATTTGTGTATAAGGACATGCACTTGTTTAGCATATTTTTCTTTTGGATGTCATATTTTGATTTACCATGGATGTATGTTAATTTAAAAGCTAAGATGGCTTCCATCATATAATGTGTATCTAAATACATTTGGAAGTGTTCATTTTGCATGTTTGACATGAGGCCAAGGGCCATTAACTGGAAAGGTTACAAGTATGCTTTCCTTAAAACTCAAGTGTTGCCATTGTAACTTATTTGTGAGAATTAGAGGCTTAGTATGCCAAAACTTATAAATGTACTGTAATGAGGCCATAGGCCATTATAGCACGTCTATTTTATCACATTGCATACACTTGCATGCTCACTTTGGCAAACAATACCCTTCTTGATGAAACAAAAACTTAAGGTTGCATTTTTTTTGAGTTTTTACCCTATTCTGTTCTAGGGGCATTAAGGGTATTTCACAATGTATTTTTTTTTATTTTTGCCTACATTTTCGAGTAGAAAACTTGATTTTGGGGAGGGGTTTCTTTTTTGTGTTTTTCCAAAAAATGTCATATTGGCCCTCAAAATTCCAATTTTTGCCAAAAACCCCTACTGCCAGTTTTCTTTGCTGAACCATCTATTTTTGCTTCCTAACTAGTTAGAAGGGGTCTCATAACCGGTTAAATGAGTGTGGGCAGTGGTGTGGTCTTCATTTTTGGCCTCCTAACCGGTTAGATGACCTAGGGTCGACCATTTTGACCTTTTTTTGTCCTTTTTCTTCCGTTAGCCATATCTTCTTCATCCGGACTCCGAATCAAGTGATTCTTGAGTCTAAATTTATTAATTTTTCATTGTCTTTCCAATGGTGTGCTTGGTAGTACCTAATTTTACCTTGAAAATGACCATTTTTCCCCTAGGTTCCTTTTTGTCCATTTTTGAAACGTCACTTCCACATTTGTTTTTCTTTGGGTTCCGTGACCTCATTGAGAGTCACATTGGTGTCTTAGAGATGCATTGTATCTCTAGAGACCATTGTTTCACCTTTTACTTTCGCATTTCGGATCCATTATCGGGTCATCTTTTGGTCATCATTGACGCACCGGGTTTACAAAACTTGGGCCGTCACATACCTTGTGTATATGAAGCCTTGATATAACACAATGGCTAAACACATTTCAATTCTCATGCATCAACATCATAGTTTATATAAATACTTCAATTGTCATCTCTTTAATAGAAATCAACTCTAACTTCAATGAAAGTGAACTGGATTCCCAATATGTGGTTTTTACCTTCTTTTTCCAATTTCAAAACACAAGCTTCAAATCATTGAATTTCCCTTTTGAATGAGGTCTCTAACGTATGAATTTATTCAGAAAACAACTTTTGTTGCTCTTATTATTATTATTATTTTTATTTTATTTTATTTCTTTTATATATGATACATATTATGGTCATGCAATGCCGAAATCCCTTAAGCTTTCTAATCGACCCATGTTGCAAGTGTTAGGCTAGCAACTCTCAAACCGGATGGCTTTAGGGTGCTAAGTGTAAAGACACTCCAAGGGCTTAATAACTCGAGTTGGCAAGGCTACGAACTCCAATGAACCATATTTATTTATTTTTATTTTTGTGAATGACCGTGCAATGCCTAAGTCCCTTAAGCTTTCTAACTAACCTATGTAGAGCAAGTGCTAGGCCAGTAACTCCCAAACCGGATGGCTTTAGGGTGCTAAGTGTAAGGACATTCCAAGGGCTTAATAACTCGAGTTAGCAAGGCTACAAACTCAAACTAGTCATTATCCTTATTCATTTTTTTTTTTTTTTAATTTTTTAATTTTTAAGACAATGCCAAAGATATCCATTCATTAGGGTCATCAATTCAAATCAACTGAGTCAAGGTCAAGGTTAATCAGATTACATGCCTCATAATTGAGTTTCCGGTGTACATATGTGAAGTGTGATGCATAGAAGAGAGTGATACTCGAAGATAATTAAATTGAAGCATTTATACAAACCATTTTGAATCCACATGTTTATTTTAGATTTTTCTCATTTCAAAACTATCATTTGCCTCTATACACAGAGTATTCAACACATGCTTCAATCTTCAACAAGTTCCAAGACTATAAAATCTCCAAGACTACAACATAATTTTTTTTTTTTATAATTATTTTCAGTTTTATACCACTCTACTTGAACAAAATAGCAAATACAAACACTATATAATACACAATACCCCCAAACTTGAATGACACATTATCCTCAATGTGTGAAGACAAAGATGTATAAATAAAGGGCATAGGGGGGTAAAAAGAACAAAAATACCAAGTGAGTGAGGCAACTTTGGCATTGTAGCCGCATGTAATCCTGTGAAGAGATGCCAAAATGATCTTCCCCTAAACTTGGACATAAGAACCTATGAAAACAACATTCAAGCACACAAGTATAAAAGCATAGGCACACAAAAACAAACTGAAAATGTGCAAAGGAAACTAAACTAAGCATATCCACAAATTCATGAAATCAAATCTAAAATTGTCTACTAAAATAAAAACATCTAAAAATTAAAATCTAACTACGATTCTCAAAGTAGGGTTTACCCTATACCAAGTCTCTCTAGAGAGTTATACTTCCCCAAATAAGAAAGTTCCTATAGAAGTGGAGGAAAAAGAGCTTGAAGAAAAAAACATGAAAAGAGGTAAAGGAAAGACCTCAACCCACTCTTCATCCTCAATGAAGAACTTTGGATTAGGGGGCTGTTTTGGATTATGGGAAGGTGGATCAAGTGAGGGCACATCAAACAAAGACTTGTGAAGGGTCATATTTAGTGTGGGAATTTATGAAAAAATATCCTTCAAACTTTCAACATCTTCCTCACACTTATCAGGTGGTTTGGGCTCAACATCTTGAGATAACTCAAGTGAAGGAATGGGAGGAGGTGCAAGCACCCAAGAGAGAGATACATTTGATGCTTCCCAATGAGGAGAGTGAATGAGTGGAGGAATATCAAGCAAAGAATTCACCTCTCAAATAGAATTGTCAACATCAAAACCCTCACAATTGAAATGAGCTAAACAAACTTTTAGAGGATCCTCCATTGAAAGAAGTATATCAAGCAAAGGATTATTTAGGGGTTGTTTTGGAGTATCAAGGGAGACAATCTCTTCATCATTATTTTCCTCATTTTGAACCACAAATTCTTCAAATTTTTGTGTGGCAACAATTTGATCTTCAACCACAATTTCTTTATTTTCACATGTGGTAACCATTTGATTATTCTCGTGACGAAAGTTACTAGGAGTAATCTCATCATTCATAGAATTTTCTTTTGGATTGGCTACAAGTTCAATTGGAAATTCTTCCTCCTCTTCATGATTTAGAACATTAACTCTGTGTTGAATTTGGGCTATTTGGTCATCTAGCTCAACTCTAGATTGGGAATGAGAATAGGTGGTGGATTGCATGTTAACCATGTCACCAACATTTGTTTGTTGGAATCCATCATTTTATTTGTTGATAGACTCCACCATTTGTTTGTTGTCAGTAATTAACTCATCCAATTGAGATGGGGGAAAAGGAGAAGAGGGCTGGAAATAATGTCATTGGGCTGAAAATTGGCTTAAAAGTGTTACCTATGAGATTGTGGGGCTGAATTTCCCATGTCATGCCTGACGGTGGCCGTTCCTATACGCCAAAATAATATAGTGAATTGGGTCAAGTTTAAATTTATAAAAACCACTACTACCATTATTACTAACGTAGCAAGGGTGAGTAGGGATCGTCCCAAGGGATTAGAGGGCTACTAGTAATGGAAACAATGCTTAGGGTTAGTAGGTCGAGTGATCAAAGGTATATTGTTTGGTTGATTAAACTACAATTAAGATTAAACAAGCTCAATATAAAACAAGTAATTAAAGGATAGAGAAAACAAGAGAGAGAGGTCTTGGGACTTAGAGATCACCACTAAGCATTACCTTTCTATACACTCAATTCATAATTAATGAGGGGGAAAACATATGTTGCAACAATAGTGAGTGAGTGTGGTTGTTTCAATAAGCATGGATGACCAATTAAGTATATATTATCTAAACAACACAATGAATAGCACAATATATCAAACTAAGCCATTAATCCTTCTTTAAGCTCACAATCCAAACACATCACATAATTAGAGAAATATACTACTTGCATTCATAAGTATGGAACATCAAACAATAAGCATGGATTGTCTTCCCATTTAACAACGAAGGTAATTACCCTACATCTAAGCTAATGACATGAAATTTAAACTAATTAAATTAAGGGAGAGGCACAATTCATCAAGAAATGAGTATGAACCATCAAATAAACCCCAAGAGCATTCTATTAAGCACTATGTCTTAACAATCTCTAGATCTATAGCATCAACACACATAGACATGCATCAACAACACAAGAGATAGAGATAAACACATGAACATCTATTCTAGCATATATAGATATATGGATAGAATGAAATGATCAATTGGAAGAATTAAACCACACAAATCATTGAATAAACAAGATCTATGTATATAAAGATGTTAAAACATGTATTACAACACAAATCCCCTCAAAAATACATAAATCAAGGTAAAGAAAGCATGCTTAGGGCTAACTCTAGCCCCAAGAGGATATCTAGCCACTCATAGATGGTGTCCTCCAACTCTCAAGGGCTATCTCCATGGTAGAAATGCTCTTCTTCCTGAGTTAGATGGAAAACCTCCCAAGAATGTGTCTCTAACCTCTTCTTCTCTTTTCTTCCTTTCTAAGAAGAATCAAATATTGTCGCTATCAACTCCTCCAAACATATGTATAAAAGTGGCTCATAATCCTTATATAGGTAGCTTAAATGTCACACCCAATGGTTTAGGCTCGTACACAAGGGCTCCTCCAATGATTGCACCATGAGACAACTTTTAATGAGCTAGAAATTGATTTAATTTGCACTTGAGAGGGTTCGATCGATTAAACCTATGCTAAGATTTATTGAACTAGGCTGAGATCTATCAAACTTTGGCTGGATCGATCCTCCCATGGCGGCGCCTTTTTGGATAAGGACAGATCTGAGATATTTTGGGGAAAGAGACAAAAGTGGTAGGTGGGGTGGTACAAAAGGATAGGATGGAATCTTTTCAATCGATCTGAGAATTGTTAGATCGATCGAACTTTGTAGGATCTTTGGATAAGGACAAAAGAGCTTGGATCCATCTTGGAGAGTCTAGATCGATGAACTTTCGATCGATCGAAGTATTCTTGAGATCGATCAAACATGCTAATTTTCACACTTTGCTTCATTCTGCTTCCACTTTGCTCCTTTTTTCCATCCAGCTTGAGTAAGTTTCTTTTAAGCTCTTATTTGGCTGAATTAACTTATTTTTGGGATAAGCACCTAAAAAGGACAATAACATGAAATTAGTCTAAAATGGGAAAGTAAGATAGATAAAGGTCCTATAATACCTAAGCTTAGGTTTAAATACGCACTTTTCAGCGCTCATCATACCCCCAAACTTAAATATTGCTAGTCCCTAGCAATAAACTATAAGGTAAAGGAATGAAATGAACAACTATACAAGTATGAATCTAGAATGCAATAAATAGATAACGCCACTTTCGTAGGGAACACGATTGCATTTAGCATATGCAACAAGCCTTTTAAACCCGTAGGTTACCCCTAGTGGACGAGTGAAGTCTCGTAAGGGTTTCCAGATGTAATACCCACAAACATTAAGCTCATTCTCACTAAAGAGGCACCAATATTGCAAACAAGAATTGGGAGAAAATTACCTCAAGTATGCAATTTTTCAATCATTTCTAAGCAACCTCCCAAAATCTCAACACCAAACAAGCAAGTATGGTCCTCCACACATCAAGAAAATGATCATGTAAATCAAAACAACTCTAGAATCCTTTTTGAATGAACCGGCATCAAATATGTTGCTATCTTAGCCAACTAAAGAAATAATCACATCCTTACCCTTACACTAGCACACAAATCTAGTACCGATCATCAAGACAAAGAGTGGTCCTTTTGTTAAAGTTTTATTGATCTAGGTGCGCTTATTCTTTTCACTCAGTTTTTTTTTTTATTTTTATTTTTTTATTTTATTTTATTTAAACTAACCTAGAGTATCAAAGATGGAAGTATGGTGCAATGTGTTGATCTACTAAGCTTTCTAGCGATCTATGAGGTTAAGTGTTAGGTCAATGGCTCCCAAACCGGACGGCTTTAGGGCATTAGGTGTTCAAACACCCCTAAGAACTTACAAGCTCACATTAAGTAAGTTACAAATCAAAACAACCTATCTAATCATTTCCCACTTCTCACCTTTTGGGAGAAGTCCTCATTTCTTTTTTTTTTTTTTTTTTTTTTTTTTTAACCTAGAGTTTGGGCCCTCCACCTTTCGGCGCGAGAAGTTCAGTGCTTGATGAGGCTAGAATCCCGGCTACTCAGTGAAAAGGGATTGTTATCCACCTTTATCAAGAATGAAAGCTTTCAATGCATTACTAGCTCAATTGGGATATAATCAAATCAATAATCAACAAAGCATGTATCCCACAAATGATTGCTAGTGTACGCCTGTGCTAGTGTGGAATTCTAGAGTGAATCTCAAAACAATCACAAAATCAAGATGATGTGGACCACAGATGTAAGCAAGATAACAATCTTTCAAAAAATTTACTCCTAAATGGCATCCACAAGGCATACAAGGAGTATTGGACTCTCAAGTCAAGTAATTTTTAAATTCTAAGCAATATAGTCCTCAAAATATCAAAATAATAGCTAGTCATAGACCAATCATAAAAATCCCTTAAATACACAAGTCATGCTCAAAATTTTGAATTAAAAGCAAATAGTGTAAACAACATCCATTACCCCCAGACTTAAATGGCACAGTGTCTTCAATGTGCAAAGAGAACAAAGGAAAGAGTATACAAGTATAGCTATGGTGAATAATGGCTGGGACACAAGTATCCAAAGTGGGTGGTATAACCACCCCTAAACTTGGGATTAACTGTAGTCTTGAAAAGATGGCACTTGGATAAAACTCATTAGATAACAAAAGGGATAATAATATTGTACAGTGATATGCAAGTGTAAATGGGATAAGAATTGAAGTAAAGAGAGAGGAAAAAGGGTGGTCTTAAAAATTTGGGCAGCACTCTCTCTCACTGAAGTCATTGGGATGCACCTGATAGAGTCAATCAGAGACAGATATATCAATACAAAAATATGACATCCAAAATATAGCATGTATAGAAAGATAAAAATAATATACATCACAATATCTGGGCCAATAGACTGGCCGCAAAAATATCATAACAGTAGCAATGTATCACAGATATATGAAATGAAGGTTTAGAGATAGAGAGATCAGGAATATCATGCTGAGGAGGTAGGACAGGCAGGGCGCGCTTCGCGCGAATCTCGGGATATGTCTCGCAGCACAGTCATGACATTCGTATGAAGAGATGAAATGTTAGCTCGAATAGAGACAGTGTCCGCTCGGATAGAGACTACGACATCCTCCAAAGCTTGGATACGCTCTCCAAAGCCGGGGATCTGTACTAGAACCTCAGGTACCATTTGATTAGGAAAATGATGTGCATCTTGAGCCTTCTCCAGGAAATGTAATGGTGACCCTGCTGGAGAGTGATGTGGGATCTCTTCTGCTGGAGGCTCCTGCTCCAAGTCAATGTCCATATGTATTGCAGCCGCCGGTGAAACTGCTGGATCGTCTGCTGCTGGCTCTGCTGCTGCTGCTGCTGCTGCCATTTTCTCCTCCTCAGCTGCTATCACAGCGTCCTCCAGAAGACTCTTGATAAGAGCATTGTAGCTCTTATTCCAGTCCTTCTTACCAAAGTGGCAAGCTCTTGTCTCTGGGCGCTCATCTGAACGGAATGGATAGTGCTGATCTCGCAAGATCTGAGTAATAAGGTGGCCAAAAGGAAGGTATTTAGCCCTCTTGGGCTTGGCCTTGCTGATGTAGTCAGCGTATAGTTTCATTATAATGCTCCAATATAAGGCTAGAATAGAAACCCAGTACCCTGTGTAGAAAGCATACAGGACAGTCAAATAGTCGCCTCGCATCTGATTCTTGTGGCTGGCCATAAACACGTTTTGGTACAAGACCGAATCAAAGAACCACAGATCATAGGGCAAATAGGTCCGAGTAGCAAATGTCTCACCCTCACTATAATGGCCTGTAAGTGCCATAGCTATATCTGCATAAGAAGGCTTCCTCTCCAGAATAGGATAATCGAGCTCAAGATCAGGAGGGCAAACATGTGGGCATCAGCAAGACCTGGCCAGCGTCTCCACTGTAATGCTGATAGGATGGCCATCGACCATAGTGGGCAGCTTCGCCAGATTACTCAGGGCAGGCTGGAGGTTCTGGAAGAACATCTGAGCAAGCCTCGGGTAAACTGGGTATGTGACAGGGGCTAGAATAGCTAAAATGCCCCTCCGGTCTATATCCTCGTAGGTTACCCGGGTCAGAATGTACCGGGAGAAGAAAGAGATGTCGATAATTGACTCATGCGCCACTGTAAGGTGTGAGTATCTCCCCCAGAGGTCTGTCTAAGGCTTGGCCTGGCTGTACATAAGGCAGAGATGGAGAAGGTGATGGTGTATGCTCAGCCTCATCATGGGATGATGAAGATGCAGAGGCTGAAGACTGTAGTCTAGAGTTAGCTGAGGGGGACTGAGCTGGATCTGCCTCGATATAATCCTCTAACTGCTCCGGCTACTCAGTGTAACGGCCCACTTCACCACATGGTATGATATTGTCTGCTTTAGGCCTGAGCCCGCACGGTTTTGCTATTGGGCTTCACCCCAAAAGGCCTCATACCAATTGGAGGTGACACACTTACATATAAGCACTTCACCTTTCCTCTACCCTGGCAATATGGGATTGTGCACCCGTAACTCGCCAGTGTGGTAGCCTGACAGTGTCTCTCGCACCTGCCAAAAACATGATTTTAGGGGGGGTTTCTTCTTTGTGTTTTTACAAAAAAAATCGTTTTGATGTCGAAAACAACTCGCAGATTTGAAAAATTTGGGCGTTTTAGGTTTTTTCGGAAAAAGTTTTGATCTAAGGAGAATTTTGGGTATTTCACTTGAAAAATAAAACCTTCTCTTGACATGGTCATGTAGAAAACAAAATTTTGGGTGGGGTTTCTTCACAATTTTTTGCCAACAATTGTCGTTTAAGCCCTCAAAACCCCATTTGAATTTCAAAAATCTATGCAGGCATTGCCCAGATTTGAACCCGGAAAGTTGATTTTTTTGAAACTTTGAGGCTTCATATCTTCTTCGTCCGGACTCCAATTCAAGTGATTTTTGAGTCTAAGTTTATTAGTTTTTGCTTGTCTATCCAACGATATGCATGGTTGCATCCAATTCTATTTGAAAAGACCATTTTACCCCTTGCAAAGTACCCTTGCCGCACTGATAATAAACCCAAAAGTTGGTTTTTTTGAAACTTTAACGTTTCATATCTTTTTCGTCTGGACTCCGAATCAAGTGATTCTTAAGTCTAGATTCATTAATATTTCCTGTTCTATCTAATGGTATGCATAGTTGCATCTAGTTTTGTCTAAAAAGACCATTCTAACCCTTATAAAGTACCCTTGCCGCACTGATTTTTAACCCGGAAAGTTTGATTTTTTTGGAACTTTGGAGTTTCATATCTTCTTCATCTGGACTCCAAATCAAGTGATTCTTGTGTATAACTTGATTAATTTTTTACTGTCTTTGAAGTGGTGTGCTCGGTAGCCCCTGATTTTATGTTTTCAAAAATAACTATTTTGCCCTTAGGGCTGAATTTGTCCGATTTTTCTTTTAATTTGTTTCCGCTACTTTCTTTTGAGTTCTGTTATCTCATGGGAAGTCATGGATGTGTCTTAGGAATGATGTACATTCCCAAGGACATTGCTTCCATGTGAAAAGACTATTTTGCCCTTGGGGGCCTGTTCGGTCTTTTTCTGATAATTCGTTTCTGCATTGTTCTCGTTGAGATCCGTGGCCTCATGGAAGGTCACTCTAGCTTCTTAGAGATGCATTGCATCTCCATGGTCTTGTTTTCTATTTTCGCTTCTGCATTTGGATCCGTTATCGGGTCAATCTTCGATTCATCACAGGACGCACTGGCTTGAAAAACCAGGGTTGTACACAATGTGAATGTGCAATGTGGCCAAGTTTTAAATTTATAAATGCCACTACTACCTCTAACTAAAAATATAGCTAGGGTGAGTAGGGATTGTCCCAAGGGATTGTGGGCGTGTTTGCAATGGATACAATATATAGGGTTAGTAGGTCGAGTGATCGAAAGATGGTTTGTTTGGTTGATTAAACTACAATGCAATTGAAATTAAAACAAGTAAAATGTAACAATTTAGAAAGTAGGAAAAAGATATAGAGGAGAAGACTTGGGTAACTAGAGCTCACCACTAAGCTTGACTTCACTAGATGCTAGCAATTGTATATTAATGGGGAAATTGAATTGTAACTTGTGTGTGTGTGTGACATTAATTGAAATTAGGCATAGATGGCAAATAAGTATAGATTGTCTACCCAATTCAAATGGAAAGCATAACTTATCAAATGAGACCAAAATCCATTCAATGAAACCACAATTTATGCACCCACAACTATTTAGAAATATACACCATTTGCATTCATAAGTATGGAACACCAAGGAACAAGAATTGATTGTCCACGTATCTATGAATCTAAAGCAACTACACTACATCTACACTAAAGACATTGAAATTAAACTAAGTAAGGTAAAGGTGTGGCACAATCCATTAAGAAACAAGTGTGAACCATCAAATAAATTGTAAGAGTGTTCAATTAAGCACTATGTTTTGATCATCACTAGATTAACTTTATCCATACACATACACATGCATAAATGCCATTAAATCTAGAGAAAAATACATGAATCATCCATTCTAGCATACATAGACATATGATTAGAAATAGATAATCAATTGAATACATTAATCCATACACATCAAGTAAAAACCATAAGATATATATATATATATATATATATATATATATATAAATCCAAGATCAAAACATTTATTACAAGTAAATCCCCAAAAATATACAAAGCACTAGGTCTAGGAAGCAAACTTAGGGGCTACTCTAGCCCCAAGTAGATGTCTAGCCATTCATTGAAGTAGTCATCCAACCTTTAAGGGCTATCTCTATAGTAGGAATGACCTCCTTCTTGATAGAAACCCTAGAAGAATGGAAGAACTCCCAAAATGTGTAAAGCTCTCTCTAGTCTCTAGCCTCCTCTCCAAGATATGAGATGAGTAAGTATATTGAATGTTGAATATTGCTTTTAAAATGGCTCCAAATCCTTATATAGGAGGGTCAAGTGTCATACCCAATGGTCTGGATTCGTGCACTAGGGCCCTTGCAATGATTGCACCACGAGCCAACTTTTAGTGAGCTAGAATTTGTTTTAATTCGGACTTAAGGAGGTTCGATCGATCAAACTGTGGTGAGATTGATCGAACTTAGGTGAGATCTATCAAATGCTACAGAGATCGATCATCCTTGGCAGCGCCTTTTTGAATAAGACAAATCTCTGAAATATTTTGAGATATTTTTGGAAAAAGACAAAAGTGGTAGGTGGGGTGGTAGGTGTGGATAAGATCAAATAATTTCGATCGATCTGAGGAAAGTTGGATCAATCGACGGTGGTGGAATCTTTTGGATAATGACAAAGTCTTGGATCCATCTTGAAATGTCTAGATCGATCACCTCCAGATCGATCGAAGAATTGTTGAGATCGATCGAACTTGCTGTTTTTCCACACTTTGCTTCCACCTTGCTCCTTTCTTCCATTCAGCTTGAGATTGCTTCTTTTGATGCTCGTATTTGGTTGAATTAACTTATTTTTGGGATAAGTGGCTGAAAAGGGCAATAACACGAAATTAGTCTAAGACATAGAATACCTAAGCTTAAGGGGTTTAAATGCACACTTTTCAACACTCATCACACCTCCAAACTTAAATATTGTTAGTCCCTAGCAATGAACTACAAAGTAAAAGAATGGAATGAACAACTATACAACTACGAACTAGAAAGCAACAAATGGATAACGCCACTTTCGTAGGAAACACGATTGCATTTAGCATATGCAAAAAGCCTTTTAAACCCCTAGGTACTCCTAGTGGACGAGTGAAGTCTCGTGAGGGTTTTCAGAAATGATACCCACAAACATTAAGCTCATTCTCAATAAAGAGGCACCAATATTGCAAACAAGCATTGGGAGAAAACTAACTTAAGTATGAAATTTTTCAACCATTTCTAAGCAATCTCCCAAAATCTCAACATCAAGCAAGCAAGTATGGTCCTCTACACATCAAGAAAATGATTATGCAAATCAAAACAACTCTAGAATCCTTTTTGAGTGGATCGGTATCAAGTATGTTGCTATCTAAGCCAACTAAAGAAATGATCACATCCTTACCCTCAAACTAGCACACAAATCTAGTACCAATCATTAAGACAAAGAGTAGACCTTTTATTAAAGCTTTATTGATCTAGGTGCGCTTATTCTTTTCTCTCATTTTTATTTTTATTATTATTAATTTTTTTAATCCTAAGGATCAAAGATGGAAGCATAGTGCAATGTGTTGATCTATTAAGCTTTCTAGCGATCCATGAGGTCGAGCGTTAGGTCAATGACTCCCAAACCAGACGACTTTAGGGCATTAGGTGTTTAAATACCCCTAAGGACTTACAAGCTCAAATCAACTAGGCTACAAATCAAAACAACCTCCATCTAATCATTTCCCAATTCTCACCTTTTGGGAGAAGTCCTCACTTTTTTATTACTTTTGCAACTTTTTTTTTTTTTTCAAGTTCAATTTATTAACCTAGAGTTTGGGCCCTCCACCTTTCGACGCGAGAATCTCTAAAAATGTCATCATGGCTCTGATCCATCTTGAAGTGCTGAGATCGATCATGTTGGATCGATCGAACCTTGATCTGAGATCGATTGAAGATGTTGATTTCCACCTTTTTCTTCCTTTTGCTTCCACTTGGCTCAGTTCTTTGATTTATCCCACAATTGCTTCATTTCTGCTCTTATTTGGCTGACTTAGCTTATTTTCGGGATAAGTGCCTGAAAATGGAAATAATACAAAATCAATTTAAAACGATAAAGTAAGATAGATAAAGGTACTAGAATGCTTAAGCTTAAAGGGTTTAAATACGCACTTTTCAACGCTCATCACACCCCCAAACTTAAATATTGCTAGTCCCTAGCAATGAAATAGAAAGTAAAGGAAAGAAATGAACAACTATACAACTATGAACTAGAGAACAATAAATGGATAACGCCACTTTCGTAGGGAACACGATTGCACTTAGCACATGCAACAAGCCTTTTAAATCCTTAGGTTACCCCTAGTGGACGAGTAAAGTCTCGTGAGGGTTTCTAGAAATGATACCCACAAACATTAAGCTCATTCTCACAAAAGAGACACCAATATTGCAAACAAGTATTGGGAGGAAACTACCTCAAGTATGCAATGTTTCAAACATTTCTAAGCAGTTTCCCAAAATCTCAACATCAAGCAAGCAAGTATGGTCCTCCACACATCAAGAAAATGATTATGCAAATCAAAACAACTCTAGAATCCTTTTTGAGTGGACCGGCATCAAATATGTTGCTATCTAAGCCAACTAAAGAATTAATCACATCCTTACCCTTACACTAGCACACAAATCTGGTACCGATCATCAAGACAAAAAGTAGACCTTTTATTAAAGCTTTATTGTTCTAGGTGCGCTTATTCTTTTCACTCGATTTTTTATTTTTTATAGGATCAAAGATGGAAGCATGGTGCAATGTGTTGATCTATTAAGATTTCTAGTGATCCATAAGGTCGAGCGTTAGGTCAATGACTCCCAAACCAGACAGCTTTAGGGCATTAGGTGTTCAAACACCCCTAAGGACTTACAAGCTCAAATCAACTAGGCTACAAATAAAGACAACCTCCATCTAATCATTTCCCACTTCTCATCTTTTAGGAGAAGTCATCACTTTTTTTTTTTTTTTTTTTTTTTTTTTTTTGTTTTTTTGTAAGCAAGTTCAATTATTAACCTAGAGTTTAGGCCTTCCACCTTTCGGCGTGAGAAGTTCAGTGCTTGATGAGGCTAGAATCCCGGCTACTTAGTGAAAAGGGGTTGTTATCCACCTTTATCAAGAATGAAAGCTTTCAATGCACTACTAGCTCAATTGGGATATAGCCAATTCAATAATCAACAAAGCATGTACCCCATAAGTGAATGCTAGTGTGCGCCTGTGCTAGTGTAGAATTCTAAAGTGAATCTCAAAATAATCACAAAATTAGGATGATGTGGACCACAAATGCAAGCAAGATATCAATCTTTTGAAAAATTTACTCTTAAATGGCATCCATAAGGCATACAAGGAGTATTGGACTCTCAAGTCAAGCAATTTTTAAATTTTAAGCAATATAGTCCTTAAAAGATCAAAATCATAGCTAGATATGGACCAATCATAGAAAATCTCTCAAATACATAAGTCATGCTCAAATTTTGAATTTAAAAGTAAATATTGTAACCTACACCGTTACCCCCAAACTTAAACGGCACAATGTCCTCAATGTGCAAAGAGAATAAAAGGAAAGAGTATATCGGTGCAATTAAGGCAAAGAATGGCTGGGACTGAAGTATCCAAAGTGGGTGGCATGGCCCCCCCAAACTTAGGATTAACTGTGGTCCTAAAATTTGGCACTGGGATAAACTTATCAGATAACAAAAATGGATAATCAGTGCACAGTGAACATGTATGTGTAAATGAAATAAAGTAGTGAGAGGGATATAAGGGTGGTCCTAAAAATCTGGTAGCACTCTCTCACTGAAGTCACTGTGATGTACCTGATGGAGTCAAACATATAGAGATAGGAATATAACACATGACATCCATAACAAAAGCATATATAAGGAAAATAGAGTACTGGATACATCAGAAGATCAAAGCCAATAGACCGGCTGTAAATAATATACAGTTATAAAAATGAAGTATAGAGCACAGAGGTGTAGTATAAAAAGATAGAAGAAACTAGAAATCTCAGGTGGACGAGGTAGGACTGGCAGGGCGAGCTTCGCGGATATCGCAAGATAAGTCTCGGAGTACAGTCATGACATCTGTGCGAAATGTAGCAAAATCAACTCGGTGGGCTATAGCATCGGCTCGAATGGTAGCAGTATCAGCTCTGATAGCAACCATTGCATCCTCAAGAGCCTGAAGACGCTCTCCAAAGCCGGGGGTCTGACTAGGAGCCTCAAGTATGGATGAATCAGAAGAAAGATCCTGAGTCTGCTCCTCCTTATGTACGGGCGACCCAGCTAGAGAGTGCTGCTCTGCATCATCTGCAGGTCACTCTAAATCAATGTCTATGTGCTCGGCAGCTAGACCTACTGGTACATCGTCTGCTGCGAGATCTGCTGTTGCTGCTTCAGTTGCTGCCTCTGCCTCCTTAGCCTCGAGCTCCTCTGCAGCCACTACTGCGTGGTCATGTAGTCTAGTGATGATAGCATTGTAGCTCTTGTCCCAGTCCTTTTTCAAGAAGTGGCAGGAACCTCTCTCAGGGTGCTCCCGAGGATGAAAAGGGTAGCACTGGTCGATCAATATCTGGGTGATGAGGTGGCCGAATAGAAGAGACTTAGCCCTTCCGGGCTTTTCTTTGCTGATATACTCGTCGAAAAGCTTCCTCATCATGCTCCAGATGAGCGTGGGGATAGATACCCAATGGCCTGTATAAAATGCGTAAAGGGCTGTTAGATAGTCTCCTCGTCGCTAAATCTCGTGCCCAACCATATATATATTCCGAAAGAGAATGGAATCAAAGATCTATAGGTCATCTAAAAGAAAAGTGCGGGTGGCGAAAGTCTAGCCATCGGCATGGTGACCTATAAAAAATACTATCATGTCGGCATAAGAAGGCCTGTATAGCCGCGGATATAGCTTCTGTAGCTCCGGAGGGCATCGGTGTGGACAATGGCATGATCGGGCTAGCGAGTCCACAGTAATAGTAATTTGATGGCCATCTATAGTAGTGACCAGCTCTGTTGTGGTACGCGGGGACGGTCGGAGGTTCTGGAAGAACATCCATACCAGCCACGGGTAGACTGGCTCAGTAACTGGGGCAAGAATAGCTGCAAGGCCCCTCTGGATAATATCATGATAAGCTGATCGGGTCAGCACCGATCTAGAGAAGAAATCTGTGTCGAAAGCTAACTCATGGTCCACAGTCATGTGTGCATATCTAGGCGCGGGCCTATCACGCTCTCGAGCTGGCTGAGCTAGCTAGTGTGGTGGAGATGGTAAAGGTGAATGCTCAGCTCCAGCATGTGATGGAGATGGTGATGGTGTAAACACAGGCTGAGCCGCAGAAGTAGATGGAATATGATCATCCTCAGCCTCATGAGCAGGTGACTGAGGTGGAGTAGGCTGCAATGGCTCCTCTTATGCATGAGAGGGCTCTGTTGGCTCCTCTATCCTCGGTCTGATATGTCTCTTAGGCCCGTGTTGCCTTTTGGCAACAGTCTTGTGCTTAGTTATGGCCTCAAAAATAATTTAAAAACTTGCAAGAGAAGTCAGTGCCAGAATAAAGAATTGAAAGCACAAAATAGAAACATGTATGTCAAATAAGATAAACAAATCATATAGATGACATGAATCTATGCAAGTGATAGGATATGAAGCCTGCTAAACAATGTAAGTATGAAATGCATCCAATGTGGAATGTCACAGGCATTGGGCATATATGAGATAGCATGAACATAATACATGATGAATGAAGTGTATATATGAGATCTGTGAAGTTCGATCGATCACAAAAAGGTTTGAGATCGATCTTAAAACTTCGATCGATCTGAGAAATTTGAAAAACTGAGTTCGATCGATCTCTCAAGATCGATCTGAGATAGAAGTTCGATCGATCGAACTATGCGAAGGTGAAAACTGAAAGGTCACAGATCTGTGACTTTGGAAGCACGGGGGCCACACGAACAAGGTCGTGGGCCCATCAACACAACAAATCCTCATTCCTAGTCACATAGCATAGCCCATACTCCTACAAATCGAATCAAAACTCAAAAATATATAACCATATATACATATATATACACATATATACAAACATGCTTCAAGCTCATCAATGGTGGATTTCATCAATAATACATCCTAGATCTAGTATGTAGGCAACATGCATTGTCAAGTTAAAGCTTGAAATGACAAGGTGTGGCTCAGATCTTACCCAATGTCGTAAGAGAAGATGAGAAGAGGATGGAGATGAGAATCCAAGAGGAAAGAGAGAGAATCAAAGTTTGGATCTCGCCGGAGGTTCGCCGGAGAAGATGATGAAGGTGGGTGAGTGCAGTGGTGATGGGAATGAGGGACAAGGGTATGGAGGGTTGGATCGATCTAATGAATCGATCTTGAGAGATTAGTTCGATCGATCGAACTGAGATTTCAAATCGATTGAACTTTGATGATCTCTCTTCAAAGTGTTTTTTGGAATTTTTGAAAATCAAAAACTAAAATTAAAAATTAAAAATTAAAAATTAAAAATTAAAAATAGAAAATATTTTTTTGGATTTTTAAAAAATAAGAATAAAATAAAATCTTTTTTTTTTATATATATATATTTTAATTTTTTATTTTTTTGGAAAATAAAATAAAATAAAAATATTTTTGGATTTTTTGAAAATTAAAAAGTCGAATGAAGTCAAACCAAAGTCAAAATAGAGATTTGAAGAACTGAGATCGATCTAAACAAAATGTTCGATCGATCAGATAGAGAGCAAAAATATGCAGGTTTTTGGTTCAAAAATTTGGTTAAGTGTTGGAACTTGCAGATCGATCGAACTTTGTAGTTGGATCGATCGAAGATCTTCAGATTGATCTTAAAATGTTTTCGATCGATGAGACAGAGAGCTGTAATATGCAGGTTTATGCAGGCTCAAAATTTTTCTAAGTGTTGGATCTCAAGATCGATCGAACTTTGAAGTTGGATCAATCTAAGGTCTCCTGATCGATCTGAGAATAAGTTCGAACGATGGGACAGAGAGGTGATTTGGATGCAGGTGGATGTAGGTCAAAATTTTTTCTAAGTGTTGGATGCAGATGGAAGTTCGATTGATCGAACTCTCATTTGAGATCGATCAAACTTATACAAAATGCTCAATCACAACACAAAATTTCATGCACTCCTAATCACAGTTCCTAGTAATGCATATAAACCAAAAACAAGTATCTAGACTTCGCAAGAAATGAAATTCAAGATAGAAATGAAGGAGGAATAGGGTTTTGACACCCTACGAAATGTTTTGCTAGTCTTTAACGTCTCTAGCAAGATATTGGGCTCTTTTAGCTCGGATCAAAGATCTTGTAATGCATCCCCTCCTTGTTGGGGTGATAGATGCTTTGAACTCCACCCAACAAATAGTTCTTTGAAGAACTTGTTAGATTAAGCTCAAAAGACACTTTTAATCCCTTGTCAATGCAGTCACAACCTTTAGGCTTCCATGCCCTTTCAAAGCAAGAATTTGAAATAAGATTTTGAGAATACAAGGTTGAAGATGGTCCCTTTGAAGTTTTGGTCTTACACAAAAGCTCACTTCCTTGACATTGAAGATCATAACATTTGTCTACAACATTAACCTCTCCTTCATATTTTTCAAATGAATTTGGTGTGGGGTTGAAGATATTTAACTTCACCTTCATGTGGCCAAATGAGATCTTCATTATCCCCATCTTACAATTGATGTTGGCATTAGCGGTTGCCAAGAAAGGATGACCAAGGATAACGGGAATTTGGCTTTTAGGATTGGGGACCAGTTCCGTATCAATGACAACAAAATCAACGGGGAAGAAGAATTTGTTAATCTTAATCAATACATCCTTAATTATACCCATAGGCTTCTTAATGGATCGGTCGGCAAGTTGTAAAACTACCGACGTCAGTTTCAATTCACCTAGGCCCAATTTGACATAAACCGAGTATGGAAGAAGGTTAACACTTGCTCCTAAGTCAAGAAGCGCCCGATTAATGATATGATCACCAATAATGCATGAAGTAGTAGGCGAACCGGGGTCCTTAAACTTTGGTAAAGTGTTATGTTGAAAAATTAAGCTTACTTCCTCGGTCAAAACCACTTTTCTTGGTGCTTGGCTCTTGTTCTTCCGCTTTTGCGTGCACAAGTCTTTCAAGAATTTAGCATAAGCCAGAATTTGCTTGATTGCATCCAAAAGTGGAAGATTGACTTTTACTTGCCTAAATATTTCCATGATTTCATTGGTTTTTGCCTTTTGCTTGTCTTTTGAAATGGATCATTTTAAGGCATCCGAAAATGGAACTTTTGGTTCAAACACTTTTTCAGCATTTTCTTTTGAAGTCTCTTCAACACAAGAAGTTTTTAAATCACTTTGTTTTAAATCATTTTTCAACAAAATTTGTTCAAACTCATTTTTCGGCAAATCTTTCTTCAAATCATTTTCAAAATCACTCTTCAAATCACATTTTGAAACTTTCTCATTCACAAGATCATGTATATGCAATGAATGAGGAATGGGATGTGAAACGGGATAGGTGACAACTTGAGGTTGCACCGGTTCACTCTCTTCATTGGACATTTCAACTTGATTGTCCACAATCCTACCACTCCGCAAGGTAGTCACCGCATTAACATGTTCAATGGTGTGGCCTTCCGATAAGGAATGGGTTTCCACAACACATTGTTGCTTAAGTGGGGCATTCATAGGCATATTTCCCTTCCCTCTAGCATTAAGAGTGCTTGCTATTTGCCCTACTTGGGTTTCTAGCTTCGCAATGGATTGAGAGTGAGAATGAAGCAATTGAGTGTTAGCTTCAAAAGTGGCCAAAGCATTCAAAACTTTTTCTTCAAAGGCGGGACTTCTAGCATTTCCTTGGGAATTAGATTGGTTGGGAAAATGAGAGTTTGCAAATTGATTCCCTTGTGATTGATAAGGTTTATAACCTTGAGGTCCTTGGTTTTGAAGTAGAGGTGGAATGTACTTCCCTTGAAAACCGCCTTAGGAAGGGTTTGAGCCCTCTCCTTGGTTTTTCCAAGAGAAATTCGGATGATCTCTCCAACTTGGATTATAATGAGTGCCATAAGGATTGTTCCCTTGGTTCACAAAAGCTGCATTGACTTGTTCATTAGATTCATTTTGCACTTGTCCATGAGGACAATGAGAAGTAGAATGAAGAACACTAGAATAAGTTATACATGTTTCATTTGATGCACGATGAGAATGGTTAGGGAAGGAAGATACTTGGTTCGCCGAGTTTTGGTTAATCAAAAATTGATTGAACCTTTGAGATAAAGACTTCATTTCGGCGGCTATTTCATTTGAATGGTCGACTTGATGTAAGCCAACACTCTTCCTACCTTGTGAATTTTTACCATTCTTGGATGATAATGTTCTATGCAAAGAATTTTCACTCACGCTCTCATAAAGACGCCACACGTCATCCTCATGCCTATCAATGTATGAGCCACCCATGGAAGCATTAACTATGCCTTTGTAATTGTCCGATAAGCTCTCAAAGAAATATTAAACTAATTTCCATTTGGGCATGTCATGATGTAGACACTTCCTAAGCAATTCATTAAAGTGTTCCCATGCCTCATAAAATGTTTCTCCATCCCCATGTGAAAATTCTCGAATTGAGGTTCTCATGGTATTGGTCTTAGAAACCGGATAGTACTTCTTCAAGAACTCTTGTTGCATTTCTGCCCAAGAAGTGATTGAAAAAGGCCTAAGATTGTTAAACCAATACTTTGCCTTGTCTTTTAAGGTGAATGGAAAATTTTTGAGTCTTAAGACCTCTTCCGGCATGCCCGTATATTTTACGGTGGAACATATTTCTAGAAACTCATCCAAATGCTTGTAAGGTTCTTCACTTGGAAGTCCATGATAGTTCAGAAGCATTTGAATGGTTTGTGGCTTAATTTCATAGTGATGTGCTCTAAATGGTGGCAATTGAATGTATGTGGGTACATTGTATTCATTAGGCACATAGTGATCTCTTAAAGCAAGTGGAGGATTAGCAATTTGAGGTGCAACGTGGGCAACTTGATTTTGATTTCCTTGAATGATAGGAGGTTGTGGAGCATACATTGGCCTTGGCATTCCAAATGGAACTTGGCCTTGTTGTTGTTGTAGTTGGTGAAAGAATGGCCTAGGCATGTCTAATAGTGCTTGCATGTTCTCATAATGCACATTTGGATGAGGGATATCTTGTTGGTCTATGTGACCAAGGTCCTCTACATGCTCTTCATTATGGCCTTCCGTTGATGTAATGGATCGGGTAGAACTAGAACTTCCTCTTCCCCTAGGATTTCTAACTACGGATTCAAGATGCAAATCAAGAGCGACAAGAGTTGGTCTTAGTGATCTACGACCATGCATGCACAATGTAAAAACACATAAACACAATGAATGAACAAACATTTCAACTTCACAACAATTCAATGAATCTTCCTCCACAAACACTTAACCCATACTCTTATGCTTTAACAACAATGATGCAAAGAACAATTAAAAATGCCTCCACGTGGGCTCACGATTTATCTAAGAAATTAAAAACAAGCCTCCACGCGGGCCGACGATTTAACTAAGGGATTGAGTAAAAAAAAACTCACAAAGGTCCTATAGCACTTCAACTCCAAATTTGTAGCTTAGCTTAGCAATTTTAAAACTTTTAGCATTTTCCTTGCTTGCTTAGCTCCTTTGCTTGCTGGCTGCTTTGCTTACCTCCTAGCTCAATGCTCCTTGTCAAAGATAAACAAACACAATAAGTAATCAAAAGAAAAATAAAAACAAAATAAAGACACGATCAAAAGAGTACTAATTCCTAATTGATTCCACAAATACGACGTTGCCTAATCCCCGGCAACGGCGCTAAAAACTTGGTGGGTGTCTACGTCGTCCTACACCAAAAGCTTAAGAGTGTGCATTAAGGCGAGGGCCAAGTTTTACATTTATAGAAGCCACTACTACTTTCACTAAAAATATAGTTAGGGCGAGTAGGGATCGTCCTAAGGGATAGGAGTCGTACTAGCTTGTGGAATCACAATTAGGGTTAGTAGGTCGAGTGATAAAACAAATAGTTGGTTGGTTGATTAAACTAGAGAACAAATTAAACTAAATAATTGAATGTAATAAAGAGTAAGTAAGAGAGAGAGAGATCTTGGGGTTTAGAGATCACCACCAAGCAATGCATTTCTACACCCTTAACAAGTGACTAATGAGGGAAATGAATATTGATGTGTGTGCGTGTTTGGTTGATTCAATTAGCAAGGGTGACCAATTAAGCATACATTATCTAATCAACATGTGAAAAGCATAATATATCTAACAATTAAGTATATATTGTCTAAATAGTATGTGAAAAGCATAATATATCTAGCAAGTCATTAATCCTTTCATTAAGCTCACAAGCCAAATACACCACAAGGTTAGAAACATATGCTACTTGCATTCAAAAGTATGGAACATCAAACAACAAGTATGGATTGTCCTCCCATCTAACAACTATGCTACCACTACACTACAATTAAGCTAATGACATGAAATTAAACTAATTAAGCTAAGGGAGAGGCACAATCCATCAAGAAATGAGCATGAACCATCTAGAAAATTACAAGATCATTCCATTAAGCATAATGTTTTGACAATCTCTAGATCTATGGCATTAATACACATAGACATGCATCAATAACACAAGAAATAGAGGCAAACACATGAACATCTATTCTAGCATACATAGACACATGGATAGAATGAAATGATCATTTGGAAGCATTAAACCACATAAATCATTGAATAAACAAGATATATATATATAAAAGTGCCAAAACATGTATTACAACACTAATCCCTCACTCAATAATACGCAAAATCAAGATGTAGAAAGCATGCTTGGGGCTAACTCTAGCCCCAAGAGGATGTCTAGCCACTTATGGTAGTGCTTCTCCAACCCTCAAGGGCTAACTCCACGGTAAAGATTTTCTCCTTGGTTGATGAAGAGTCTCCAATGGTGTCTCTAGTCTCCTCCTCCTCTAAGCTTTCTCTCCAAGAGTTGATATGATGTGATATGGTATCCTATGGTATAAAAAGTAATCCTTTTCCTTATATAGGTAGGTCAAATGACACCCAAAATGAGCTGGGGTCGTGCACAAAATATTCCCCAATGATTGAATAAAGGATAACTTTCAATGAGCTAGAATTTAACTTTTTCGCACTGGAGGAAGTTCGATCGATCGAACCTTGGACTTGGATCGATCGAACATGGCTGAGATCTATCGAACTGAAGTTGGATCGATCCTCAATGGTGGCGCTTTTTAGATAAAGACAAATCTAAGATATTTTGAAGATATTTTTGGGAAAAGGACAAAAGTGGTTGGTAAGGTGGTACAACTGGATAAGATCAATCATTTGGATAACGACAAAGCAGTTTGATCGATCGAAGAATGATGTTGGATCGATCAAACTTTTGAGATCTCTGAAAATGTCATCATGGCTCTGATCCATCTTGAAGTACTGAGATCGATCATGTTGGATCGATCGAACCTTGATTTGAGATTGATCGAAGATGTTGATTTCCACCTTTTTCTTCTTTGTGCTTCCACTTGGCTCCTTTCTTTGATTTATCCTAGAATTGCTTCATTTCTGCTCTTATTTGGCTGAGTTAGCTTATTTTTAGGATAAGAGCCTGAAAATGGAAATAATACGAAATCAATCTAAAACGGTAAAGTAAGATAGATAAAGGTGCTAGAATGGTCAAGTTTAAGGGGTTTAAATACGCACTTTTCAGCGCTCATCATAAATAAACATGTTAAAATCCCAGGAATTTATTAATCTATGCTATTATGCTAAGATATTTGACATCATGAAATTTAAATACTGATTTGCATGCTGTCGAGGATTATGAAAGATTTAATTGCTTGTAGTAAATCTAACAAGTTAAATAGACTAGTATGATTATACTCTTGTATATTTCAATATAATGTGCTCAGTTATCTATCTGATTTTCATTATATTAATCTTTGGATTTTAATTGATGAACTACTTATTTCTGTTTTATCAATTATTGGATTGGTTTGTGAATTATATGTACCGGTATGGGATGGTGGCATATTAGGAATGGATTAGTTCAAAACACTAAGTCCTACCTACTCTGGAATAAGGGAATGGATTAACTACAAAAGTTAAGTCCTATTTATATTTATGTCAGGTCAACGAATAGTTGAATGACATTACTTTGGTTTTGGATGGATTTTTATATATATAATTATGATACCTCAATATAAGCTTGAGTCTCAGGATCGACGGTAGGATACATAGCTGGCTATGATGGTTAGAGGTGTACCCTGTTAAGTCTAGGTACTCATGCCTACTTCAGGTGCATTTTCTATGTTGCCTACTAGTCAGGTTGAGACTGCCTTGTAGTCCAATGGGAGTCCCTTAGTGTGGATATATATATTTATGAACTATATAGTTATTGTTGAGTTGTTTAGGAAGTACATGCGTATCGGGTCTCTGTTTGGATTGTAATAGAGTAGAACTTGCTCGTAGGCCTGACCCACTATCATTTTTCAGGTGTTCAACAGTTCTAGGCTAAGAGCTTTGTTCGTGCTGAGCAGAGACAGTCACTCACTCCTCCGACTACGTAGGACTATTATTTATGTTTTAGTTTTGGTTTTCCTTTTTGGTTCTGTTATTTATTTTTCTAGTTGGGATTTGATTAGAGGTCCACTAGATGGATTCTCGAGTTGTAAGAATATTGAAGGTTTCGGAATTATGAGATTATTTTATTAATACTTTGAGGATTTATTATTTAGATTTCTTTCAGTTTATTTAATCTTATTTCTTTAAATTTTTCTTGTATTCTATGCTTGTTTATATACTTAACTGCTTGGTATCCTTCGGATCCGTGCTTGGACTTGATCACCCGTGGCTCTAGAATCGAGGGGTATGACATTAAGCTAAGCAGGTAGCACAATCCATTAAGAAATAAGCATAATTCATCAAACAAACCACAAGAGCAATAAATTAAGCACCATGCTTTAACTATCATTATATTTTCAATTCCAACACACATAGACATGCATCAAACTCATAAAATCTAGTGTAAGCACATGGCCTTTCATTCCAACATACGTAGACATATGAATAGAAATAAAAGATCAATTGGAAGAATTCATTAACGCAAATCATGTAAAAAACTCAAGATCTATATATAAGCATGGTCAAAACATTATTTACAACATAAATCCCTAAAAAACTACCAAATATTAAGTTTAGAAAGCAAGCTTAGGGGCTATCTCTAGCCCCAAGAGAGGGATTTAGCCATTCATGGTAGGTGTCATCCAACCCTCAAAGGCTATCTTCAATATAGGCACCATCTTCTTCCTCTTTGCTTTGCTCCAAAAACCTGAGTTCTAGAGAGAAGAAAATATCTAATAGCTATGTCTAAAATTATAACAAGTGGAGGAACAAAAATTGGAACTCTATACAAATTGGTTCATTTGATTTAAATACACGCCTCTTTGATTAGGCAATAAGTCAGAAAATAGGCCTTTGATTGGTGTAATCTCATAGCTACAAAAGTTGGTGGAGTTCATACGCGCTCGGGAATAAAACAGCTCACTACCAACAGGGGCTTCGATCGATCAGAACTTACTTCGATTGTTCGAAGATGACGTGGCACAAATATTTTGACAACTGGCAACCTTATCCACTGAGCTGGCACCGCCTTTATCTCGATCGATTATAAAAATCCCCTATCGATTAGGACATCCGTCGATCCATTGAAGCTTGATTAGTGCAGTTTTTCTGACTTTTTTGGATTTTCTTCATAACTCCAAAATTGAGCTAATAGGCTCTTTTTAGCCTGTTTGAACCTTATTGACCTGAAATCAACAAAAACACAAATTAGAACTAAAACGGGAAAGTAAGATAGATGAATGGACTAAAATACCCTAACTTAGGTGCTAAAATGCATCACATTTGAGTACTTATCATTATGGTTGGAGTTTGGTCCCACATTGACTAAATGAGAAATATTATTTCAGAAGAAAGTATTATAATAGATAGGTCATTATATATATATATATATATATATATATATATATATATATATGGAACTTACACTGACTTGTTCATGGAGGAACTTGATGTATTCAAACAATAACATGCTTGAAAAGTTGCCCTTTCCCAACAAATTTTATTTTTGTGCAAAGTACTGAGTAGCTGACTCTACCTCTTCCAAATTAAACCTAAAGTCCTGCAAAACCTCTTATGGGAACCCACCAAACTTCAACCATCAACCAAAGGTCGCCATCCTTTGGAGTACTCAAGGCTGATGCGAAAAGAGGGGAAGTTTAACAACATGATAGGAGTGGATTATGTGGTGAATTTTATGCTTCTAATAAACATGGTATGAGTGGGGGAGAGAAAAAAGATATGTTAATAAAAATTTAAGCAATTTTTTTTTTTTTTTTTAGGATGAATCTCTTAATTAGTAAGTTTGCAACAATTAAACTTACACTTTCCTTACATCAAAATATCAAGTTACTTTAATAAATTTTTAGAACTACCATATATATTCAAGTGGACTATACTGAGGCTCCTATCTTGGTTTCATTTTGGCAATTTTACAACTTACTTTACATTCTCTTACTTCAACTATTACATCATTGTCGGTTATAGCCAGGATGGTTATTTGGTATTGCGGTTGCCGTTACTTTTTTTGTTTCTGCTATATATTATCTTGTAATGACACGGTCATTTTTATTCCTTTTCGTTTTGCTCAAATTTTATGGATAAATTTTTTCTGTTGTTTTTTCTCTTCTATGTTTGGTTTCCCGTCACTTAGTGTCATATCGAGTGCTCGGAAATAGTTTCTGAGACTCTTTTCTTGGGATTGACAACTTCCTTTAAGGACCGAGTCATTTTCACATTTTTCATTTTTTGTCAATATTCACTTTTTGTCTTTTCCCGGTTTCCTTTTTCATTGCATAACTTCACTTTTTGCCCTCGGATTTGACTCCGGCTTTACATGCATACATGATATTTAATTTCTATGATATCTACATTTTTACTTTTGTATAAAAGCATGCTAAATGTTTACTTTTCTTGTAAAGGGTATGGATGCATAACTTTTGGTAATTTTCTTAAACTTTTGGGGTTTTAGTGTAATTATGCAAGGTAATTATTTTTCGTCTAAGGGACTATTTTGTAATTTAATTTGGAGGATATTTTCAAAAAGGAACTTTTTGCAATTTACGAAAAATGTGACAAGTGTCACATTCTCATGGTGCCACTTGTTGACATTTTGGTGGAACTACTTGGAAGCTTAATCTCTTAACACATGGAGGGTGGAAATTCACCCATTTGTTGGCCTAGGATTGGACCACTTGTTAGCTTGGATGAGTGACAAGTGTATGCTCCAAATTAAGTCTTGCAATTATTTTTGGGCCACTTTGGGATTATGGTTTTAAAGAAGAGTTTTTGTGCAATTGACCAAGACTTGTGTGTGTTGACTATGGTGTAGGATCAAATAGTGAGTGAAGGATTTCTATTTCCTCCACTCACACTTTATCATATTGTATCATCATCTTCCTCACCACAAAACCTAGCCACTATTAGAGAAGCTTGATGCTTAGGCTTTGAAAGTGATTTTTGAGGCTCTTCCACTCACCTTAGACCATAAAGTTTGGAATACTTTTTGTTCTCCTCATCCTCCTCTACATAACCCTTGAAAGGTTTGCCATTTTGTGTTGATTTGCCTTGGATTCTAGAGAGACACTTATCTAGTGAGGTAGGGAATGATTTATTATTATTATTTTTGATATGTATACCATGTTTTGTATGAAATCTAAGATTTAATTTAATTATTCATTTGTTAAAAATTAATTCACATGGTTGTATATGATGAAGAATTAATTAAGGACTTGATATTTGATTAGGCCTTGTCTTAATCTATGTAATATATTAATTTGAGAAATTTTGGAGTTGTTTTGAAATCTAGAGATTTATTTAAATTTTATGTAATTAAATTCTATTTAATTACTCCGTTGATGTAATTAAGTTTTGACTTGATATTTGTGATTATCATGATTGAATCTTTGTTATATATTAAATTGGAAGGATTTGAAGATGTCTTGAAATCTAGAAATTTGATTATTTTTATTTAATTAAATTCTATTCAACTATTCCAATGATATAATTAAATTTTTGAGTTGATATTAGTGATTATCTTGACATGTTGTTTAACATATATTAAATTTGGAATATTTGGATGAATGTTGAAATCTAGAGAATTTAATTATTTTTATTTAATTAAATTCTATTTAATTGCTCCATGGATTTAATTGTGTTTTGGAAGTTGTTTCTACGTTTAAATCATGAACTTGGACTTGTTGTATATTCACTTGGTTACATTTTGAGCATTTGATAACATAGTTGTTATATTTATATTCATGAGAATATGTTTTCCTTATTGAATATATTATTGTCTTGTGTAATGAGTTGCACATTTTGTATTTGACATCTTTCATGCTATAGTAGTTGTGGACTTAGAGAATGTATTGTATGTGTTTTCAAATTTGGTTGTGCGTAGTAAATAGTTGATTATCTTGTATATACGTGTTGATATATATGTTGTTGCACAACTTGTTGATTTTGGAAACTTGGGAATATCGTTATTTGACTAAGGCTAGGACATGGTTCTAGTACGAGGGATTGTCCCTCTACAAGTCTAGTCCGCACATAGGGAGGTTACCTGTGGGCTAGTAACCCTAAAGTAACTATGGTGTCGGTCTGATCCGACATGACGTTCAAGTATCCACTTTGTTTGATTTCGTTCTTCATTTCAAGTTGATAACTAGATGATATTGTAGCTTGTTATTCCTTATTTGATTTCCTATTTTAAGTTTCAAGATGTTTACTTTGAGAAATCATGCTTCATGCATTGTATTAGAAGTTCCAATGTTGGTTAAATTGCATTGATATTGTGATTCGTGCTTCATTGTTCTAATGTAGCCTAGGACGATTCCTTAGACTCATTTGGAACCTAGGCGTTAGGTGCTATGAACCCACTTTTGTTGTTTTTTTGTATTTTAGATTTCAAGTTGATGGCTTTGAGAATCTATATCTTGTTGTTTCGTTTAACATGCTTCTACGTTGTTTGAATTGTATATATGACATGATTTATGCTAGGAATGATTTAAGGTAGCTTAGGATGCTCCCTCAGTCTCACTTTAACATAGACGTTTGGTGGCATGATCCTTTTGAATTGTTTCAAAGTAAATGTAAAAATCTGTGAAGAAATCGAGTTTATGCATGCTCATTCCTTACGACTAAACTTGTTTACTCACCTCGAAGTTACTGGGGGTTTTGTTCAGGTACGAAGACTTGGTTCGTGATGTTCATCATTGCTTGGATGATTGTAGACTTGAAGGTTTTAATTCTTGTAAATGTTGGTTTGAAATGCCACTAATAGCCTTATTTGTCAAAATGTGTGTATTTGATTCCATTTACGTAATGTGTACATAAGTATACTCTATGTAATGTATTTGACTTGTATGTAATAAGGCCAAGGGCCAAAGACACTTATGTGATATGTATGCAAATTTTTAACTTCATTGTTGCTTATGGAAGTTAGGAGATTTCATGCATTGAAGGGTCATATTTTACATACAACATACCATGAGGCCATAGGCCATTGTAGTACATCTACTTTATTATATTACGTATGCTTGCATGTTCACTTTGGCACACAATACCCTTCTTGATGAAACAAAAACTTAAGGTTGCATTTTTTTGAGTTTTATCCCTATTCTGTTCCAGGGGCATTTCGGATATTTCACAATGTGTTTTTTTCATTTTAGCTTGCGTTGTCAGGTAGAAAACTCGATTTCAGAGGGGATTTCTTCTTTGTGTTTTTCCAGAAAATGTCATCTTGATTCTCAAAAACCCTTTTTTTTCTAAAAAATCCTTGCTGCCAAGTTTTTACTGTTTTTTAATACAAGTATACTTGGTACTATTCATCGACTTTTTTTTGAAAAGTGTGACGACCGATCTAAAACTTCCGGGGGTCTTGTGGGTGTATTTTAAGATTGTATTTTCAATTTAGGCAATTTAAAAACCTCCCAAAGCCCCATGTCCTTTCCTTGGGCAGCAGCTTGGAAGGATTTTTACCCTCTTGACCTGATTTTCTTGGGGGCATTTTGGGCATTTTACAATATATATATATATTTTTTGTTTCCGTCCACGCTGCCGGCAGAAAACTTGATTTTAGGAGTGGTTTCTACTTTGAGTTTTTCCAAAAAAGTCTGTTTAGATGCCCATTTTTACTCTCAGTTCCAGCAGTAGTGGGTCGACAGCATTGTAGCTATCATGACCCTCTTTTTGTTTTTAACCTTTCTCCCTCGTCCGGACTCCAAATTGAGTAAAAAAATTGTTCAACTTGACTATTTTTTTGTTGTCTTTCCAACGGTGTGCTCGGTTGCACCCAGATATTCCTAGATAATTACTAGTTTACCCTTTTTGCTTTGTATGTTCATTTTTCTTTGTTTTGCCGTTTCTCCTTTGTCCGAATTCCGAACCATGCGATTCTTGAGTCCATCTTGATTAGTTTTTCATTGTCTTTCCAGCGGTGTGCTTGGTGGCACCCGAATCAATAGTTTCTAAAATGACTATTTTGCCCCTAGGGGCCTTAATTGTTATTTTTTTGTGATCTTTTGTTTCCGCGTCAGTTCTCATTGAGTTCTACGACCTCATGGAAGGTCACTTTGACTTCTTAGAGGCTTATTTTTAGTTTTCACTTCCGCATTCGGATCCGTTATCGGGTCAATCTTCGGTTCATCACATGACGCACTAGCTTGAAAAACCAGGGCCGTCACATATCTTACCACTGTATATGGGTCATGAAGAATTTGCATGGAAGAGAGAGACTAAAACAGAGCAAGAAGATATGACGATTTTTTGTTTTATTTTGGTTAAGTAAAGAAATAAGGTGTGGATCATGTATTTCTTTGAAATTTGTATATGATTAATTTTTGTATAAAACCATGATTTGGAATTGGTTATATATATAATGTTATTGGCCATTGTAAGTTATTTTGATTATAATGCTATTTTTTATTTATTTACAGTTTACTTTTGTTAGGTCCTTGCAAGGCTATATTGTAGTAGTAGTATTAAAAAAACATAAAAATAAAAAATAAAAAAAAAGCCTCCCTAATTAGATAGGGGATGCCAGCACCGTTGTAAATAGTTTTTTTTTTTTTTTTTTTTTTCTACCACAGTCCAACATAGTGGTAGAAAACTCACTTTCTTTCACAGTGTAGAACCATGATAGAAAGTCATTAATTTACTACCACGGCCACTACCACTATAGTTCAAAACCGAAAGCGTTTTTCACCGTGCTAAAAAACTGTTTTTCTTGTAGTATAACTTTAACAAGAAGTACCCAACGACATTATCTCATTAATTGCACCATAAGATAGATGTCAATAAGCTTAATAAGATCAAGAAAAATAATCATAAGATGTATCCCAGGCCTAACTTTATCAGTTGATATCTACTCAACAATCTTAATGCTTTATGCTTACATTTTAACTAAAAAAAACAATCTAAGTGCTTTTCTAACATAATCAAATTGATGATAGGATAATAGTATAATATATATATTAAAAATAAATAAATAAATAAATAAACTCTCCTTCAGGGACTTATATGTTCGAAATATATGTATAATGAGGAATCCAAAAAAAGGTGATTTCTAGTTTGTCATCCAATAAAAAATGCTAACCAGTCCTCTTATATATTCGACAAACAGCAATCACTTCAATTAGTGGATTCTGACATTATGAAAATTGTCTTACAGCTCATGATATATAGTACGGAGTATATGCTTAGTGGGGAGAGAAATGATACATAACTTGGCCATTTTTTTAAAAGAAAAAAATCTTATTAGTTCAACTTCTGGGTAAGAGAATCCATGTCAAAACCCACTTTGACATCTGAAGATTGAAAAAAATGGCATATCTGATTGTTTAATTTTAAGTGCTAGCTAGCTACGTAGCTTCCCTACTTCTTGTTAAGGAAGCCAAATTAATTAAGATAGAGCAACATGAATTGTTCACTTGGCTTTCCAAGTTTTGTAGAGAGAAATAAGGCTTATATTGGAATTATCCTTTCACAATGTATGTATGCAGGCATGGCCTTGTTCCCCAAGGCTGCAATTGATAAAGGAATGAATTCTTATGTGTTTGTTGTTTACCGGCAAGTTATAGCCACGATTGTGTTAGCGCCATTCGCTTTTTTCCTTGAAAGGTTGCACAAACAATTCTAATAAACTCTACTGTGTGTATGTTATTTATGATATATTTCGTTAACTGCTTGTTTTTTTCTTCCTAATGCGCAGTAACAACTCAGCCCCTCTATCATACAACTTACTCTCTCAAATTTTCTTTGCTGCTTTAGTTGGGTATGCAACTCCCTTTCATTTCCATCTCATGATTTACATTGGGGCTACTTTAATGATTGTTTAGTGTGCTAATACAACAACGATTATTTTCACAATTTCAGATTCACCCTCTCTTTTAATCTCTTTGCTCTCGCTTTAAGATACACCACTGCAACATACGCTTCTGCCAGCAGAAACACAGTTCCAGCCATTACATTTATCTTGGCTGTTTTCTTAAGGTAAAGGCCAAAAAATAAAATAAATAAAATAAATATATATATATATATATATATATATATATAGGAGTGAAAAATAACATATCAATCATCAAATATTAAGGAAAAAAAATCAGCTTTTTATTTATTTAAGTTACAACTTAAAGTCTGCAAGATTTGAATATTTCAGGATGGAAATCGTTTCTGTAAGGCAATGCCATGGAAGAGCCAAAGTGTTGGGTACTATGATGGTTCTTTCTGGGGCTATAGTGTTAATACTTTATAAGGGACCACCTCTTTATTCAGGCACCCAAAAGGGAGCTCCAATCGCATCAATAAACCATATTTCCAGAGCAGATTGGATAAAAGGTGCTCTAATCATGCTCTCAAACAACATCATGTCGTCTATGTCGCTTATTATGCAGGTTTATCTCTTCTCCCTCTTTCATATTTCTATATATATATGCGTTTGTGCATTTCCGTGCACGTGAAGTTGTCACCTAAATTTTGTTTTGGTCCACTCGCATCCCGATTTCCCCAATTTTTTTTGTCTCGGTCATGGGTTTGGAATCTAATCTCTTTTATAACCCCGTATGTTAGGGGTGCAAATCCTCTATTGTGCGATTTCCATACTATCTCTTGCCGTGCGCGTTAAGTAGTCATGGTTTGACCACGTTTTACTCTACTTAATATACACCATAACCATTTATTAATAACATTTCACCACCATTTATAAGTATCTTTACCCTCAAAATAAGGTATGCAAATAATGCAGACTAAGTAATGTCACATACATACATAACTCATTTTACCACAATTTATAAGTAACATTTCACCACAATTTATAAGTATCTTCAACCTCAAAATAAGATATGCACATAATGCAAATTAAGTAATGTCACATACAAACGTAACTCAATTCAACATATCATTTATGTTACAATTTGAAATTCAAGTATTTTAAAAGCAGTTTAACATGTTAATTTAAAGAATTTAAACCAAAATTAAAATCCCTTGGATTAACTTTAGACAACAAACAAAACACTCGTTGTTTCCAAAAATAACGAAAAGAGCCACATATATATATATTTTTTTTTCTTCAAAATATTAAAAAAACATGCAGTTAGTTTTAAATTATTTAACATATCTTTGAATTTTTTTTAGCAAAGTTTAATATTAATTGTCACACTCACCACCTTCACCATCAAAAAAATGTATTCACATGGTGCTGAAAAACTAATAGTCACACATAAATCTAACTCAATTCAACATATTATTTATATATTTTTTAAGTTAAATTTTATCTTAAAAATAGAATATCCAAAAAAATAGTCACATATTAATTTAAAGAGGATTTTGAAGGGGATCATGAGGTATTTGACTGTCAGCAATCTTTACTTTTTAAGTGTTGATGTTACCCTCTTACAAATGGTGATGTTACTTTTTAAACTCCTGTGATATTATGTTTTAGACTTCTGTGATGTTACTTATAAATGGTGGTGAAATGTTACTTATAAATAGTGGTGTAATTGCCAAATACAGTCTTAGTGTCTATTAAGTGGAGTAAAAGGTGGCTAAACCAATACCACTTAATGCTCATAATAGGAGACATTATAGAAATCGCACAGTAGAGGATTTGCGCCCGTATGTTAGTATGTTGGGCACAAGTCATCTGTAGTGTGATTCCCATGCTGTGTCCTGCAGTGAGTGTTAAGTGGTCTATATTTGGCCACGTTTTACTTCAATTAATAGATACTAAGACTCTGTTTGACAATTACACCACCATTTATAAGTATCTTTACCCTCAAAATAAGGTATACACATAATGCAGACTAAGTAATGTCACATACAAACGTAACTCAATTCAACATATCATTTATGTTATAATTTGAAATTAAAGTATTTTAAAAAATACTTTAACATGTTAATTTAAAGAATTTAAACCAAAATTAAAATCATTTGTATTAACTTTAGACAACAAACAAAACACTTGTTGTTTCAAAAAATAATGAAAAGATAGCCACATCTTTTATTTATTTATTTTTTTCTTCCAAATATTAAAAAAAACATATACTTAGGTATAAATTATTTAACATATCTTTGAAAAAAATTTGGCAAAGTATAATATTAATTACCACACTCACGACCTTCATCATCAAAAGAAAAAATTTGGTTAAATTTAATATTAATTGCCACACTCACCACCTTCACCGTCAAAAAGGTATTCACATAGTACTGAAAAACTAATAGTCACACATAAATCTAACTCAATTCAACATATTATTTATATATTTTTTAAATTAAATTTTTTCATGAAAAATAGAGCATCTAAAAATATAGGTACATGTTAATTTAAAGGGGATTTTAAAGGGGATTATGTGGTATTTGGCTGTTAAAAACCTTTACTTTTTAAGTGATGATATTACCCTCTTATAAATGATGATGTTACTTTTTAGACAACTGTGATGTTATTTTTTAGACTCCTCTGATGTTACTTATAAATGGTGGTGAAATGTTATTTATAAATGGTGGTGTAATTACCAAACACTGTCTTAGTGTCTATTAATTGAAGCAAAATGTGGCCAAACCAAGGCCTCAAGTCAGTGGACAGTAGGGGACTGCAGGGATAATCACATTAGAGGATTTGTGTCTGTGTTTGTAGCGTGGGTACACGGAATCATAGAAAGCCCGAGAAAGAGAAAGACGAAGGATTGGGGTTTGAGAACTTTTAATCTCCAATTTTCTTTGCAAAGTGAAAACTTCTTACATATCTTCATTATTATTATTTCTCATTGACAAGAAATCACCATACTATCATAGTACACAATAGGACTCGTAACACTATTAGGACAGTTGCCCCTAATCGGACTCGAACCCTCACCTCCCACAATAAAAAATAAAAGATATACCACCGTACCACATCTTTAATTTGGTCCGTTTTTATCATAGAAGTGGTACATATTATGAACTATGTAAATCTATTTGTATTATATGTTGTATGGTTTACATAGATTTGACATGGCTAGTTGATCATGTATGTGATTTGTCAGTGTTTGTCATAATAATATAAAATAGATTGATGCAAGTTTTCAACATAGTTTTTATTTTTGCTTTTAGGGACACATTTGAAAACAAACATATCATCTTGGAAGCTTGGATGGGATGTGAATCTTATCTCCGTGGTTTATTGTGTAAGTTTTTCCATCCTTTATTGCAACAAATCACATCTCTAGATAGTGCACTTTAGTATTTGAATTTTTTTTTTTTCTAAACTACAAAATTTGTTAATGTTGCCTTTGCATAGAAGTTATTACAATTTTAAACAAACTAATATACTCCAATTTTAATTTCAAAATATGAATTCAGTGTTTCTAAATGCAACATAAGCATAATTCTTAATTATCATACAAATTGACTTTATATAATAATTAACACCGAGTTCATAAAATTAAAGTGATTCTATACCATACCCCATAGTTTTTTTCATGAGCAACACTTAATATTATGAGATAAAAAATTTTTATGTTGGCATATTTCAGTGTCAAAATAAGTCCAATCGAGTTGTAATTTTCTTGTTTAACTTTGAGTCTCGAGTACGGAAGCGGAATTGAAGTATCAGGGAACATGTCAACATACTCTGGTTTCGATGAGAACAACATATTAGACAAGGTAAGTATGTGAGGACACCTATTGTTCATCTTTGGTAAGTTTTTAAGGTTAGACACTTATGAGAGTGTTTGCAAAAATATTTTTTTCACAAAATGCACTGTCGTGCATGTACAAGATTTTTAAAATCCATTTTGAAAGGTTTAAAACTGCCAAAATGGACCAGTCGCATTTTCCCTGACCAGTCCAAGTTCCCTGGAACCATAATGGAAATTGCTTTCCAACTCCAACTTGCTTTCCTTTTCAATCAGATTTTTGTGGGACAATTGTGCACGAATTAAACTTGTTTTCCAACTTATTTTAGGTCTCTAAAAATCTATATAAGTACCTTTTCTCACCTAGGGTTTTCTACGGCTATTGAATACAATTTTCAGCAATCTTAGAGAGTTAATTTGTGAGATTTTTCTAAGAGTTTATTTTTCATATTGAAAGCATAGATACTATACACACAGGTTATTTAGGATGTTGTTCTCTATCTGGTCGTAGTCTGAATTATTGAAGATCCATTGATACTGTTTATAAAAGCAGAGCTTCTATTTATCTTCATCAATTAAGATTTGAAGAAAAGGAGGGAGAATCACACTTTGAAGGGGTAAAAGGATTCACGGAGTGTTGTTAAATTACCAACAATCCTTCTACAGGGATCAAGGGAGTAAGTCGAGAGCGTTTGGATGGGGAAGTTGCAAAGCTAGAGGCATTCAACAAGTTGGTTCTTGGTAGAGATAAGGAGTGTGAAACTAAGTTGAAGTCCATTGTATTTTGCTTCATATATAGTGGATTGTTTTGCTCAAAACCGTGTGACAGTCTCCGAGATTTTTATGATTGTTGGATGATTTTCTCCCACTAGGATTCCTCACTAAAAACTCAGTGTCACTCTAACTTTACTTTACTTTACTTGCATTTATTTTTGCCTTGGGTAAACGAGCAAGTTACACTTATTCACCCCCCTTTAAGTGTTCTTAAACTAAATTACACAACCTATTCCGCATTGTGCAACTCATAACTATACTTCTATAAACTTTTCTTTTCATTTTTATTTATTTTGTAATTTGGCACGAACTTTTCTTGTTAATATGGTTTTTTAATTTTAGGAACATGAATATGTAATAATAATTTCGTTTATACTCCTATAAATTTATAGTAAAAGAATTATTTGCTTTGGTATTTAATGTTAATTTGTTAGAAATCTATAGTTAAGATTTCCTTGTATAACATGTGTAATAGAGCTGCACAAAAAATTAGTGGAACCGAAAAAGCAAATTGAACCATACCAGATCAGTCAGTTCAACCCAGTTTTCTAATAGTTTGGTGTGTGTGGCATGGAGTCCTTTGGAACTAGACCCGACCGAGCCGAACTAAACCGTTATATTTATATGTTATAAAAATATAATATATATATATATATATATATATATTTATTTATTTATTTATATACACATTCCTAGCCCTAACTTCAGTAACATTTCACACACGTCATTGCCCTTCTCTCCCTATCTCTCTCGCTCTCTCTCTCTATCTCAATTTAGTCATCCCTCAGGACCCTTTCCTTGTCATCACGTGCACCAACATGCCGTCCAAATCTGATACCTAACAATGTATATATGTCCATGAAGCTTAGATACGCTTTTCCGTACCACAATCATAAATAATCGGGAATAAGCGACTGCCTTTTGAAGCGTTTTATATTGTGCGCTACCAATGAAGTTGGCAATTTAATTTCCTTCCTGAGTTATATTTGGATTGTGATTTGAAGTCCTTATTGAGCTTCTCCATTAAACTACACTATTTTTTTATTTGTTAAAGGGATAAACTTGTATATATAAGAAGAAGAATGTACAATGAGACCCCCAATTAAATGAGGGGAAACAAAAAAGAACAGCCAATAGCATGCTTCATCCAAATTCCAAACTACAACAACAAAATGGTAGGAATAAGCATTAAATTCTAGAAAAGACTCTCCCAGAGGTTAAACAACAGTTAAACAAAATGTAAGTCGCAATTCGACCTCCCTTAGCAGCAGCAAGTAAGTCCACAGCAGTCTTGAGATCCCCAGCCATATAGTTACTCATGATAGAAGTTAGTTGTGTCCAAATGTAGTGGAACAACCTTGATGGAAGAGGTTTTGCAATTGTTATAATGATGTGATCTTTCTCAAGTCTGAATAGTTCCTAAGTTTGATGGTTACAAGTCTTGCGCTAACACAATTCTTGATTTGGGCAATGATGCTGTTACCAGAAGATGATTGGTTTCTAAAGGCTCTAGTATTCCTTTCAATCCAAATGAAGTACACTGCTACAACCCATAAAAGTTTGTGAACTAAGAACTCTGATGAACTCCAATGTGAAAAATACCAGTGAATCAAATCATTCTAGTAGTTTGGCATAATGTAAAATCCTACCACAACTTGAATAAACCTCCAAATGTGAGAAGTGTATTCGCACTTGAAAAACAAATGATCAATGGATTCCCATTTTGCATTGCTATAACGGCCCACGTTTTACAAGCCTGGTGCATCAATGATGACTTGTAAGTTGACCCGATAACGGATCCAGAATAAAAAAGTGAAAAAGAAACAAGGTCTCTAGAGATGTACGTCATTCCTAAGATGCCTAAGTCACTTCCCATAAAACCACGGAACCCAAAAGAAAACAATATGCGAAAGTGAAGTTTTTAAAACGGGCAAGTACAACCTTATGAGTCAAATGGTCTTTTTAAATTAGAAGTTGGTGCCACCGTGCACACCATTAGAAAGACAATGAAAAATTAATAAAATTAGATTCAAGAATCGCGTCAGAGAGCGGATGAAGGAGATATGGAACCTCGAAGTTTTTAAATAAAAATAGAAAATTAACGCTCCTAGGGCAATCGATCCATCGCCAAAAATCGGCGATCGGTCGATCGCCATCTGCAGAAATGCACAAGATTTTCCAGATCTGCGAGAATTTTTTGGCACCAAAATAGACCTTTTTTGAAAAAAAAGTTGTGAAGAAAATCCCCTTAAAATGTGATTTTCTATATGACCATGTCAAAGCCAAATCTTATTTCTGAAAGAAAATTCCCATAATGCCCTTATGCACAAACTTTGTAAAAAAGACATTAAAATGCTTGAAATAGAAATCATACATTGCAAGCATAAAATGTTTTTGGCCCTTGGCCTCATTACATATATACCAAATAAGTCTTAGCTAGCGTATTTAAGTGCACTTTACATGCCCCAAATGAAAGATACAAGTTTTGACATATTAAACCAAAAGAAGGCAAAACATGTTAACACATGCTTGTAAGCAAAATACATCAAAAATACTCCAATCAACTAAGCAAACCTAGGGATGTTGTGCATCCCAAAACAAGGTCTCCTTTCCTGAAAAATATCCCAAACAATTAGGGTGAGTAAACAAATTACTCGTAGGAAGTAGTGCATACATATACCTTAAAGTTTCAAGTGTCATCCAAGTCCAATATAAGTCAATACAAGGGATCATTCCACCTAACATCTATATTACAAGGTGAAATAAGGGATCATCTCAAGCTACACAAGCAATTGAATGATAAAATACAATGCACAAGCATACAAGGCACAAGTATACTAAACGTTTGAAGCAAAATATAAACCATTCACTACAAGTGAACACGACAAGCTACAACTTCAAAAGTAATGTCAACTTGTAAACGAAAATGAAATCAAACAATGGAATACTTGGACACCTTCATGGATCAAACCATGTAATGCAGCTATTTTGGGTACTAACCCGCTAGGAACCACCTAAGTGCGCACTATATGGGAAGAACTCGTATGTTCTGCACTAGAGCCGTGCTCTAGCCAATTCAAGGTCGACGCCCCAAGTTTCTAAAATAACCAAGAAATGCATAACTTAAACACTTTAATAAAAATGCATTTAAACACCTTCCATGCACAACCATATATAGATTCACACAAGTCATGAACTATAGTCTCCAACTACCATGGCATTCAAAATATCGAATCTTCAATGTGCGATTCGTTACACATACAAGGTACATAAATATCGAATCTTCAATGTATGATTCATTACACCTACAATAATATCACACACAACTAAATCAATTTACCAAAGTAGTTTAAATACTAAATTAACAACAAGATAGTAATAAGCTTGCAAGGTAAACAATAATAGTAATCCAAAAGAATTTCCACATTACAACAACATGACAATCTAGAATTTAGTAATCTACTAAATTAATTAACATCTCTAAACAAGATATATAAACTATACATGCTTTAAATCATAAAACCTTAAGTCAAGCATATGTAATCTCAATTAATATGCAATTCAAAAATTCATAAGCATGTAATCAACATATATTAAACCCCAAAAACACTAAAACACTTAAAATATAAACATACAACAACTCACTACCTCACTAGAGAATAGAATCTCTAAAGTCCAAGGCAACTAAAGGTAAAATGAGAAAACGAGCAAGGGTGTTTTATAGGAGGATGAGGGGAAGTTTTTATCTTCTAAGGGTTAAGCCAAAAGGTGAGGGGAAAGGGCTTGAAATCAAGGATTAAGGTCTAGGGTTTCAAGAACATCAATGGAGGCAAGGTGAAAGGTAATAGAAGACTTAGTGGAATTTCTTTAGAAATTTCACTAACTAAAATATTTGATAGCTAAACACACACACACCTACACTACCTCTCTATGACACAAAGGTAAGACCTAATACAAGGCCCACACTTGTCACCATCTTAGGTCTCCTCCCAAGGCCTAATCCAAGCCCCACACTTGTCAACATCCTAAACCTCCTCACAAGGCTCAATCTAGGCCTTACACTTGTCCACATCTTAAGCTAACAAGTAGACCAATCTTAGGTCACCAAGTGGGTGAATCCTCACCCTCCACATTTAATCATCCAAGGCATCCAAGTGTCACCACTACAACCCCTACAAGTGGACCAATGAGAGTATGACACTTGTCACACTTTTTCAGAAATTGCAAAAAGGTCCCTCCCCAAAATATCTCACAAAATAAATTATAGAATGGTACCTAGGACAAATATCCGAAAATAATTTAATTACCAAAAACACCACGTAAAACGAAAATATTTTCAAAGAAACTATGCATCCATACCCCTATAAAAAAGGTAAACAAGTAGCATGCTTTTCTACAAAAGTAAGACTACGCATTTCAAGGGAATCAAATGGAATGCATGCATGTGAAGCCGAAAATCAAATCCGAACTCGAAACCAACTCAAAAACTCACCTCGGGTCTTAAAACCCTAAAATTACGCAAAAATAAAAAAAAATAAAAAAAGAAAAAGAAAAAAGAAAGAAAGATGACACGGTCCTCACAAAGACAATATCAATCTTTAAATGAAAGAGTGTCGGGAACTATTCCCAGGCACTCAAGATGACCTGAAGGTACAAAACCCAAACTCAGAAAAGAAACATCAATGGAAAAAAAAAAAAAAATTTCCATAAAAAAAGGAAAAAGAATCGATCATTACAACCTACCATCTTTAAAGAGATTTCGTCCCTGAAATTAGGAATATCCCAAGGAGGACCAAACTAGGACCAGACGTAAGGTCATACCAAGGAACAGATCATAAAACGCTAAATGACAACTCTAAAAGCCTTAAGATCAAGCGAAAAAACATGAAATTACGAATCGTGAGACACCTCTCCAATGAGTCAACATACAACGCAATGCCAATCACCAAAAGAATCTAAGATAACCACACATCAAAACAAGCTACCTTACTAGAAGCAACATGGCAGTATGAATAGTGATTAGAAACTGCCTACAACGTACTTAAATGTGTGGTACCCTCAACAGCATATAACGCCCACCCACACTTACTCATTAGTAAAGTAGCTTCGATAACAACTAGTACTCGCCCATGACACACAACTTTACACGGTAGCATGATAGCACAAGACACTAATTTATAACATGCCCCCCACCAGGTCTACCCACGAAATTTCTCGAACGTCACAATAACCATTGCCAAAAGTACTACAGTAACTAGACTTTCTGTGAGAGTTGGGATATAGTCCAAAGACATATGGCTAGACCATCTCAGCCAATCTCAAACTCTGATAATAATGTTATAGGCCCCTTTACGTTTATGGTCCCAATCCTCAATATAAGCAACACCAATTACCTCAAAAACAGAACGTAGACAAACCCGTTTAAAAGACTGGACCTCAACTGGTGTGTCAACACAAAAGGAACTATCACTAAATGTGACCTCAAAACCCAATAAATGAGCAGAAAATGATGAAATAGAGAATGGAAAGCATGTGGGAAAAGGAAAAACTCAAACAAAAAGACTGAATAGAAAAAGGTACCTCGATCAGTCGAAGTCCCTACGGAAACGCCTGCCTGCAGCTACGCATAAACCCGTCTTTGAGCTCCAGAATGCTAAAAACTGCCTTGCTAACCCATCTGGTGTCCTGAAGTAGTAAGCATAGAGCCTTTGCCCAGATAAGAATCAACTGGCGCCACTGGCTGTGGTGCCTGAGGAACCCTAAAACCTGACTGAACAACTATAGACTATGCCGGTGTGGCCTGTGAACCTGTGCCACTCTATGCCTATTTTGAAGCCGTGGACACTCTCTCCTGATGTGGCCTAACTTCTTACAGTAGTGGTAATCCCTTGGAACTCCCTTTGTGGAAGCTGAAGACTGACTGTGCTGAGGCTAAAGCTGAGGATAGTGAGGCCTAATATGCCCCGACTACTGGCAGTGATGACAAACCAATCCCTTGGCTTCTTCAGAAGATAGAGGAACCATGGGTGTAGAACAAGTTTGCTGCCGCGGTCCCAGGGAATGATCACTGTCCCCGGCTTTAGCCTTCTTCCACTGACACCCAGTAGATGAAGAAGCCTCTCTACAAGACTGTTTAAGTGAACCCTTGATCCTAAGTTGATCTCTGTCTTCTGCCTCAACCAACGTAGATCTCTGAACTACCTCCTCATAAGTCCACAAATTAAGCAATGAAACCCTCGGCCTGATGTCAACATGCAAGCCATCCTAAAACTTCGTGGCCTTGATCTCCTCTATCGCTACAATCTCCGGGGCATAGTGAGAAAGAGAAGTGAAGCGTGTCTCGTACTCAATGACACTCATTGTGCCCTAATAGAGACCCATGAACTGAATCCTCATATCTTGCCTCATAGCCTGAGGAAAGAAGTGCTCGAAGAACAAATCCCTGAACTTTCCCTAAGTTATCATCTCCACATCGTGAGTGTTGGTCATAAACCTCCACCAAATGTCAGTATCCCCCTACCTCGTTTTACGTGTCATGCAGGCGCCGAGGGGCATTTTAGTCATTTTCTCGAGCCGAGGGTTCTAGTGATATTTTTTTAAAAATCATTTTAATTCATTTAGAGGTGGTGGTGTCATTCTTAAAAAATTTCGAGGGTCAGAACGATTTTTGGGTTCGGGAACTTCTCCCGATTTTCTCATTTTAAGAGAGGGGCATTATGGACATTTCACTCATATATTCATATGCATATATCTATATTTTTGGGATGATATTTTGGAGGATAGAGGATGCATTAAATTAAATGAGCAAGGGTAAGATTGAAACTTCACCAAAAGTAGAAACCATCCTATGCTTGACAAGTGGCACTATTGGGACTACTTGACCAATGCAAGACCAACCTTTTTCCCCTTTCTCTTTCATTTTCGGGCATCCCTCTTCCTCCTCTTTGTCTTTCACTTTCCTTTCTTTATGTTCCATATCTATACATCACATATATGTCTATATTAATTCAAGCCTTGATTTGAGGTGTTTGGAGTGACTTCTAAGGAAGATTAAGAGGAGATAGTTGAGGAGACCACAATTTATGCACACACAACTACCTAGAATCATACACCCTTTGCATTTATAAGTATGGAACACCAAGGAACAAGAATAGATTGTCCACCTATCTATGAATCTAAAGCAACTACACTACATTTACACTAAAGACGTGGAAATTAAACTAAGTAAGCTAAAGGTGTGGCACAATCCATCAAGAAACAAGTGTGAACCATCAAATAAATTACAAGAGTGTTCAATTAAGCACTATGTTTTGACCATCTCTAGATTAACTTCATCCATACACATAGACATACATAAACTCCTCTAAATCTAGAGAAAAACACATGAATCATCCACTCTAGCATACATAGACATATGGTTAGAAATAAATAATCAATTGAAAGCATTAATCCATACACATCTAGTAGAAACCACAAGATATATATATAAATCCAAGATCAAAATATTTATTACAAGCAAATCCCCAAAAATTTACAAAGCACTAGGTCTAGGAAGCAAACTTAGGGGCTACTCTAACCCTAAGCAGATGTCTAGCCACTCATTGAAGTAGTCATCCAACCCTCAAAGGCTATCTCCATGGTAGGGATGACCTCCTTCTTGATGGAAACCCTAAAAGAATGGAAGAACTCCCAAAGATGTGTAAAGCTTTCTAGTCTCTAGCCTCCTCTCCAAGATATGAGATGTGTAAGTTATGATGAATGTTTTTCTTAAAATGGCTCTAAATCCTTATATAAGAGGTTCAAGTGTCACATCTAATGGTCTAGATTCATGCACTAGGGCCCTTGCAATGATTGCACCACGAGCCAACTTTTAATGAGCTGGAATTTGTTTTAATTCGGACTTGAGGAGGTTCGATCGATCGAACTTTTGTGAGATCGATTGAACTTAGGTGAGATCCATCGAATACAACAGAGATCGATCATCCTTGGTGGCGCCTTTTTGAATAAAGACAAATCTCTGAGATATTTTGGGATATTTTGGGAAAAAGACAAGAGTGGTAGATGGGGTGATAGGTGTGGATAAGATCGAATAATTTTGATCAATTTGAGAATGGTTGGATCGATCGAAGATGGTGAGATCTTTTAGATAAGGACAATTGCTTGGATCCATCTTGATGAGGCTAGATCAATCTTGCTCTGATCGATCGAAGGAATGTTGAGATCGATCGAACTTGCTGTTTTTCCACACTTTGCTTCCACTTTGCTCCTTTCTTCCATTTAGCTAGAGATAGCTTCTTTAAAGCTCTTATTTGGCTAAATTAACTTATTTTTGGGATAAGTGCCTGAAAAGGGCAATGATAGGAAATTAGTCTAAGACGGAAAAATAAGATAGATAAAAGTCCTAGAATGCTCAAGCTTAAAGGGTTTAAATGCGCACTTTTCAGCACTCTTCACACCCCCAAACTTAAGTGTTGCTAGTCCCTAGCAATGAACTATAAAGTAAAGGAATGAAATGAACAACTAAACAACTACAACTAGAAAGCAGTGAAAGGATAACGCCACTTTTGTAGGGAACACGATTGCATTTAGCACATGCAACAAGCCTTTTAAACCCCTAGGTTACCCCTAGTGGACGAGTAAAGTCTTGTGAGGGTTTTCAGAAATGATACCCATAAACATTAAGCTCATTATCACAAAGAGGCACCAATATTGCAAACAAGCATTGGGAGAGAACTACCTCAAGTATGCAATTTTTCAACCCTTTCCAAGCAATCTCCCAAAATCTCAACATCAAGCAAGCAAGTATAGTCTTCCACACATCAATAAAATGATCATGCAAATCAAAACAACTCTAGAATCCTTTTTGAGTGGACCGGCATCAAATATGTTGCTATCTAAGCCAACTAAAGAAATGATCACATCCTTACCCTCAAACTAGCAGACAAATCTAGTACCGATCATCAAGATAAAGAGTGGACCTTTTATTAAAGCTTTATTGATCTAGGTGCACTTATTCTTTTCACTCATTTTTTTTTTTTTTTTTACCATCCTAAATGATCAAAGATGGAAGCATAGTGCAGTGTCCATGAGGTCGAGCGTTAGGTCAATGACTCCCAAACCGGACGGCTTTAGGGCATTAGGTGTTAAAACACCCCTAAGGACTTACAAGCTCAAATCAACTAAGCTACAAATCAAGACAACCTCCATCTAATCATTTCCCACTTCTCACCTTTTGGGAGAAGTTCTAACTTTTTATTGCTTTTGTAACTTTATTTTTTATTTATTTATTTTTTTTTTTCAAGTTCAATTATTAACCTAGAGTTTGGGCCCTCCACCTTTCGGCGCATGAAATTCAATACTTGATGAGGCTAGAATCCCGGCTATTCAATGAAAAAGGGTTTGTTATCCATTTTTGTCAAGAATGAAAGCTTTCAATGCACTACTAGCTCAATTGGGATATAACCATTTCAATAATTAACAAAGCATGTACCCCACAAATGAATGCTAGTGGGCGCTTGTGCTAGTGTAGAATCCTAGAGTGAATCTCAAAACAATCACAAAATTAGGATGATGTGGACCACAAATGCAAGCAAGATATCAATCTTTCAAAAAATTTACTCTTAAATGGCATCCACAAGGCATACAAGGAGTATTGGACTCTTAAGTTAAGCAATTTTTAAATTTTAAGCAATATAGTCCTCAAAAAATCAAAATCATAGCTAACATGGATTTCTAAACTCAATCATGCATTTAAAGTTCAACTTTAAGTAAAATGCAACAAGACACCTTACCCCCAAACTTAAACCGCACATTGTCCTCAATGCGCAATGAGAACAATGGAAAAGATGAAAAGAATATACCGTGGTGGAAAAGATATGAAGCTCGACAATGATCCAATTTGAAAGACGTCTCCCCCAAACTTAAAATCAACAACCTACTTGGATAACCACACTAGTAAACGCACATCAAATGTCAAATGGGATAAGATTAATCAAATTATGCATTCTAAGGCAATATGGTATAAGATGGTAAAGATAAAAGAGTAAGCCCTACACCAAACATGAAAGCATGAAAACCCTTGTTTTTTTTTATTTTTTTATTTTTATAGAAGGATGTACAACGAAACAAATATGTAAGAAAAATATGGACAATGATTGTTACGTTTAACGTCTTTAGCTAGACGGAATACTACTTTGAAAGATTGATATATATATATTTTTTTTAATCATGAAGCATCAGATCGATCAAATCTCGATCGATCGAACAGGTGAAATCCTGCAGACAAGTTCACTCGATACACAGAGAGATGAAATATGCAGAGATCCAAAATTTTTCTAAGTATGGAATGAAGATCGATCTGAGGAAATCTCGATCGATCTTCGAACACTCAGATCAATCTGAACTGAAGTTCGCTCAATACACAGAGAGCTGAAATATGCAGAGAATTCTTGCTCAATGGAACTGAGAGATGATTGGATGCAGAGATGATGTTCGATCGATCGAGCCTATTCCGAGATCGATCGAATAAGTAAGAATTTGAATATCTCATTAAAAACTTTTAGCGCATCACTATATCTCTTCATAGATCAGATCTACCAAAAGGGCAGCTTCCATATGCCTTTGAAAAACCTGTCCCTCAATGTAGGGTTTCAACCTTTGCCCATTTACCTTGAATATGTTGCCATTCTTTAAACTTTGGATTTCAACCACCCTATGCAGCGCAACAGAGATGATCTCATACGGACCTTCTTATTTGGTTCGCAACTTTCCGGGAAAGATTTTTAACCTAGAGTTGAAAAGCCAAGCTTTTTGACTCGGCTCAAAAAATTTCTTCACAATGTGTTTGTTATGAAAAGCTTTAGTTTTCTCTTTGTAGAGTTTGGCATTATCATAGGTATTGTGTCTCAACTCTTCTAACTCATTCAATTAGAGTAATCGGTTCTCTGCGGCTTTGTCAATGTCAAGATTGAGCTTTTTAATTGCCCACATAGCTTTGTATTCTAGCTCAACCGGGAGATGTTAAGGCTTTTCATACATAAGTCTATAAGGAGACATGCCAATGGGAGTCTTATATGCCATTTGGTAAGCCCATAAAGCGTCATTCAATTTGCGTAACCAATCCTTTCGGGTTGTGTTAACCGTTTCTCAAGAAAATGTTCAATTTCCTGGTTTGACACTTCTACTTGCCTACTTGTTTGAGGATGGTAGGGAGTGGCGAATTTATGAGTAACGAAGTACTTAAGAAATAATTTCCTTAAGAAGTGATTGCAAAAATGCTTTCCTCTATAACTAATTATTGCTCTTGGCATACCAAAATGAGTGAAGATGTTTGATTTAATGAATTGGATAACCACGGAGTGGTCATTGGTTTTGGTAGCACAAGCCTCCACCCACTTAGAAACATAGTTAACGCCAAGCAAAATGTATTGATATCCATAAGAAATAGGGAAATGACCTATGAAATCAATGCCCCAAATATCAAAGATTTCAACAACAAGAATATTTGTCAAGGGCATCATATCTCTTCTCGACATTGAACCCATTTTTTGACATCTCTCACACTCCTTGAAAAAATTGTAGGCATCTCTATGGATGGTGGGCCAAAATAACCCACTTTGAAACACCTTTAAAGCGGTCTTTTTCACACTAAAATGCCTACCACATGCAAGGGTATGGTAAAACACAAGAACACTTGGAATTTCACTCTTTAGAATACATCTTCTCATAATTTGATCTGGACAATATCAAAACACGACAGGATCTTCCCAATAGTAATTCCGGATGTTAGCAAAGAAATGCTTCTTCGCTTACTTTGACCAATTGGGCGGAAGTTTGCCAATTGCCAGAAAATTCACAATGTCAGCAAACCAAGGCATTTGTCCATTAGAAACTTGGAATAGTTGTTCATCCAGAAATGAATAATGAATTGGTGGGCTCGAGGAAGATTCTACCACTAATCTTGAAAGATGATCGGCAACCACATTTTCGGTGCCTTTCTTATCTTTGATTTTAAAATCAAATTCCTGAAGAAGCAAAATCCATCTTATCAAACAAGGCTTTGTTTCTTTCTTTGTCAAAAGGTGCCTCAAAGCAGCATGATCAGAATAGACAATGACTTTTAACCCTAAGAGGTAAGACCAAAATTTATCAAGAGCATATACTACGGCAAGTAATTCCTTCTCGGTAGTGGAGTAATTCAATTGAGCTCCCGAGAGGGTCTTGCTTGCATAGTATATAGCGCACGGAAGTTTTCCTACCCTTTGCCCCAAAACTGCTCCCATGGCATAGTTAGAGGCATCACACATGATTTCAAATGCTAAGGACCAATTGGGAGGTTGCATAATAGGAGCAGATGACAATAAGTCGCGTAACTTATGAAAAGCATTAAGGCATGCTTGATCAAAGACAAATAGAGTTTCCTTGGCAAGAAGATTACACAAGGGTTTAGCAATTTTGCTAAAGTCTTTGATGAAATGGCGGTAGAAGCCAGCATGACCTAAAAAGGAGCGAACCTCTCGTGCCGTAGAAGGTGGAGGCAATTCAGAAATAAGCTTAATTTTTGCTTTATCAACCTCAATTCCCCTTTTTGAGATGACATGACCCAAAACAATAACTTCTTGAACCATGAAATGGCTCTTTTCCCAACTAAGAATAAGGTTTGTTTCACGACATCTTTTAAGCACCAAATTTAGATTTTTTAGGCATGCATCAAATGAAGACCCAAAGACAGAAAAATCATCCATAAAGACCTCTAGATACTCTTCCACCATGTCCGAGAAAATTGACATCATACACCTTTGGAACGTTGCGGGAGCATTGCACAAACCAAAGGGCATCCGTCTATAAGCAAATGTTCCAAAAGGACAAGTAAATGTGGTTTTCTCTTGGTCCAAAAGGTTTAGGGCTACTTGATTATAGCCCGAATAGCCATCAAGGAAACAATAATATTGTTGCCCGGCTAATCTCTCTAGAATTTGATCAATGAATGGCAAAGGGAAATGATATTTTCTAGTGGCGGCATTTAATTTGTGGTAATCAATGCATACACGCCATGAATTGGTGGTACGCTTAAAAATTACCTCTCCTTTTGAATTTTCAACCACCATAATCCCCGATTTCTTGGGAACTACTTGAGTTGGACTCACCTATTTGCTATCAGATATTGGATAAATTATACCGGCATCTAAAAGTTTAACAACTTCCTTTTTAACCACTTCTTTCATGTTGGGATTCAATCTCCTTTGGGTGTCTCTAAAAGGTTTTGCATCCTCTTCCATAAGAATGCAATGCATGCAAATAGAAGGGTCAATTCCCTTTAGATCCGCCATACTCCATCCAATAGCTTCCTTATTTTCTTTAAGCACATTTAAAAGAGCATTTTCTTGATCTTTTTCAAGATTTGAAGAGATGATGACCAGAAGAGTCTTTTTTGGGCCTAGAAAGGCGTACTTAAGATCAGGAGGAAAAGTTTTAAGCTCAAGAGTGAGTGAAGAGACTAAAGATGGGACCGGTGGAGTGCTAGAGAGTGGAGGAAGAGGCTCTTTTGGAGCTTTCCAAGGTGGAAAATCCAAGCTTGCACCGGATTCCATTAATTCATTAATCTCACTCATTGACCCTTCATTATCAAATCCACAATTTTCATACATTTCAAGAAGACAAGATACAAGAGGATCCTCAGTTAAAAGAGATGAAAGATTGTCCTTGATTGGTTTTTTTTATAACCATGGAAGGGATGGACTCCTCCACAATCTCATCTAAGACATCTATGAGACAACACTCGTCTTCATCTATGGGATATCAACTTGCATTGAAAACATTAAGCTTAACCATCATGTTACCAAATGAAAGGTCCATAACCCCAGATCTACAATTAATGTTAGCATTTGCGGTAGCAAGAAATGGCCTTCCTAAGATGATTGGAGTGTGGTTGGTAGGATTAACAACCAGTTTGGTATTAAGGGCCACAAAATCAACCAAGAGGTAAAACTTGTCAACCTTGATAAGAATGTTCTTAACCATGCCCCTAGGAGTTTTTATGGATCTATCGGCCAATTGAAGCACCATTGAGGTTGGCTTTAACTCATTCAAACCTAGTTGGACATACACGGAGTAAGGAATCAAATTGACACTTGCCCCTAAGTCAAGAAGAGCTTTACGAACTTCATGGGTTCCAATTACACATGAGATGGACGGAGCACTGGGATCTTTGAACTTCTGTGGAGTGTTATGTTGAATGATGGAGCTCACTTGCTCCGTTAGGAACACTTTTTTAGGGCTTTGTCCTTTGCTTTTTCTCTTTTGTGTGCAAAGATCTTTCAAATTTTTTGCATAAGGTGGAATTTGCCTAATTGCATCCAAGAGAGGAAGATTTATGTTGACTTGTTTGAAGACTTCCATCATATCATGGATTTTTCCTTCTTGCCTCCCAAAAGGTAAAGTTTCTCTCAATGCATATGGAAATAGAGCTTTTGGCTTATAAAACCTTGCAACTTGGGGAGATGATGAAGAGGTTTGTGAGTTCTTAATGGTGACATTTTCATCTAAGGAAGTAGGAATAGAATTGGGTACTGGACGGGTGTCAAATTTTGGTGGCACCGGTTCACTAACTTTACTTGGTTGTTCAACTCTATTGTCAACTTGCCTACCACTTTTCAAAGTAGTAATGGCTTACACTTGTTCTTGGGCAGGACACCCCGATGTAGAGTTTGTTTCCACAAAATGTTGGGCTTCTGGGTTCTTTTTAGGTTGGCTAGGCAATTTACCCATTTCTCTCGCATTCAATGCATTAGCTATTATCCCTATTTGGGATTCAAGCTTTGATATCGATTAAGAATGAGAATGCAACAATTTCCAAACTACCCAAAGCCATTCAGACCTTATCTTCAAATGTGGAGTTCCTAGAGAGTGCATAAAGAGATTAGAGCTACTTTGAGAATTATAAGCTTGAGGATGAGAGAAATGATTCATTCTTTGATGATAAGAAGAAAAAGATGTAACAAACCCTTTTGAACCTCTATTTCTTTGATGAGGAGGAATATATCAGTTTTAAAAAATTTTAGCTTGAAAAGGATTTTAATGTTCATTCCACACTAGTACATAAGCATTTTGAAGAGGATGAACAAATGCGGTATTGACTTGTTCATAGTCCTCATCAAGCATATGTCCATGGGGACAATTGGAAGTAGTATACAGTACACTTGAACAAGTCATGTATGGCTCACAAGAATGATGAATATGATGATTAAGAAGAGGAGATGATTGGTTTACCGATTTTTGACTCAACAAAAATTGATCAAGTTTCTAAGTGAGAGTTTTGACCTTGGCAACAATCTCCATTGGACTCTCAATTTGACATACTTTCACATTTCTCTTTTTGTTATTAGAATCAGGACTCAACCGAGAAGTGAGACTTATGTAATGAATTTTCACTTATTTTCTTAAAAAGGTGCCAAACATCATCTTCATGTTTTCCGAAATATGAACCTCCAAATGATGTATCAACAATGTCATTATGAATGTCGGATTGACTTTCATAGAAATATTGAACCACTTGCCATTTAGGAATGCCATAGTGTGGACATTTCCTTAGCAAGTCATTCAATCTTTCCCAAGCATCATGTAAAAGTTCTCCTTCCCCTTGAGAAAATTCACGAATAAAAGTTCGCATAACATTGGTTAAACTCACGGGGTAAAATTTCTTTAAAAATTCATTTTGTATTTGTACCCAAGAAGTTATTGAATTTGCCCCTAAGTTGTTGAACCAATGTTTAGCCTTATTTTTTAGAGTGAAAGGCAAGAGAAGTAACCTAAGAACTTCCTCCAGGACATTCATGTATTTCACAGTGGAGCATATCTCAAGAAATTCATCAAGATGTTTGTAAAGTTCCTCATCATTTAAGCCATAGAAAAATGGACACAATTGAATTGTCTCGGGCTTGATTTCATAATGATTTGCCTCAAAATTAGGAAGCAAGATGCAAGATGGTGAATGATATTCATGAAGATTGTAATGATAACGAAGGATCATTAGAGGAATTGGAGCTTGAATTCTGGGAGGAAATTGGTTGAAAGGCGGATGTTCCATGAAATTTGGGTCTAAATAACCAAGATGACCCTCTAGATTTTCCATTAGAATGATGAAGGGTTGATTATGACCGCACAAAGATCAAGTAACGCAATAATGAAATTAACTAAGCAAACACTTTGCCCCCACAACAAACAATCAACAAACATTCTTCACATACATTGATCCCATACTCCCATGCTTTAAACAACATGCAAAGAAAAGTAAATTGCCTCCACGTGGGCTGACGATTTATCTAGAGATTGAATTAGAATGATCTCACAAAGGATCCTTAAGCAACTTTAATTCATTTTCAATTTTCAAGCCTTACTATGCTTTGCAAATTTTTAGACTTTATCCCCTTTTTGTGCTTAGCTTAGCTCCTTGCTTTCAATTTTTCTTTGCTCAACTTCCTTGCTCAATTCACCTAGCCAAATAAGAAGAAACACAATAAGTAACAAAAATAAAGTAAAGTAAAGTAAAAACACGATCAAAAGGGTACTAATTCCTATTTGTTTCCAAAGAAATACGGCGTTGCCAATTCAATCCCCGGTAACGGCACCAAAAACTTGGTGTGTCGCAGGACCAAAGCCTAAAAATGTGCTAAAAATGTGAGTGTGCAATGTGGCCAAGTTTTAAATTTATAAAAGCCACTACTCCATCTAACTAAAAATATAGCTAGGGTGAGTAGGGATCGTCCCAATGGATTGTGGGTGTGTTTGCAATGGAAATAATATATAGGGTTAGTAGGTCGAGTGATCAAAAGATGGTTTGTTTGGTTGATTAAGCTACAATGCAATTGAAATTAAAGCAAGTAAAAGGTAACAATTTAGAAAGTAGGGGAAAAGATATAGAGGAGAGGACTTGGGGTACTAGAGCTCACCCCTAAGCTTGACTTCACTAGACACTAGCAATTGTATATCAATGGGGAAATTGAATTATAAATTTTGTGTGTGTGTGACATTAATTGAAACTAGGCATGGATGGTGAATAAGTATAAATTGTCTAGCCAATTCAAATGAAAAGCACAACCTATCAAATGAGAGCAAAATCCATTCAATGAAACCACAATTTATGCACACACAACTATCTAGACACATACACCTTTTGCATTCATAAGTATGGAACACCAAGGAACAAGAATAGATTGTCCACCTATCTATGAATCTAAAGGAACTACACTACATCTACACTAAAGACATGGAAATTAAACTAAGTATGCTAAAGGTGTGGTACAATCCATTAAGAAACAAGTGTGAACCATCAAATAAATTATAAGAGTGTTTGATTAAGCACTATGTTTTGACCATCTCTAGATTAACTTCATCCATACACAGACATGCATAAACTCCACTAAATCTAGAGAAAAACACATGAATCATTCATTCTAGCATACATAGACGTATGGTTAGAAATAGATAATCAATTGAAAGCATTAATCCATACACATCAAGTAGAAACCACAAGATATATATATAAATCCAAGATCAAAACATTTATTACAAGCAAATCCCCAAAAATATACAAAGCACTAGGTCTAGGAAGCAAACTTAGGGGCTACTCTAGCCCCAAGTAGATGTCTAGCCACTAATTAAAGTAGTCATCTAACCCTTAAGGGCTATCTCCATGGTAGGAATGACCTCCTTCTGGATGGAAACCCTAGAAGAATGGAAGAACTCCCAAAGATGTGTAAAGCTTTCTAGTCTCTAGCCTCCTCTTCAAGATATGAGATGTGTAAGTTATGATGAATGTTTTTCTTAAAATGGCTCAAAATCCTTATATAGGAGGCTCAAGTGTCATACCCAATGGTCTGGATTCATGCACTAGGGCCCTTGCAATGATTGCACCACGAGCCAACTTTTAATGAGCTGGAATTTGTTTTAATTCAGACTTGAGGAGGTTCAATCGATCAAACTGTTGTGAAATCGATCGAACTTAGATGAGATCCATCAAATGCTGCAGAGATCGATCATCATTGGTGGCACCTTTTTGAATAAAGACAAATCTCTGAGATATTTTGGGATATTTTGGGAAAAAGACAAGAGTGGTAGGTGGGATAGTAGGTGTGGATAAGATTGAATAATTTTGATCGATTTGAGAAAGGTTGGATCGATCGAAGATGGTGAGATCTTTTGGATAAGGACAATTGCTTGGATCCATCTTGATGAGGCTAGATCAATCTTGCTCTGATCGATTGAAGGAATGTTGAGATCGATCGAACTTGCTATTTCTCCACACTTTGCTTCCACTTTGCTCCTTTCTTCCATTCAGCTTGAGATAGCTTCTTTAAAGTTCTTATTTGGCTGAATTAACTTATTTTTTGGATAAGTGCCTGAAAAGGGCAATAACACGAAATTAGTCTAAGGTAAAAAATAAGATACATAAAAGTCCTAGAATGCTGAAGCTTAAGGGGTTTAAATGCGCACTTTGTAGTGCTCATCAGTACACAAACACATATATCACTCTCTTGATGTCACCTTTCATATGCATAACCCCTTTTATGGTTCTAACACTATCTTTTAGGAGACTTCTACTATCAATCAAGAGGCTTCTCCTCTGACTCATCCTCTTCCTATTTTCAAGAAGAGTCTTCTCTTTTGGTTTCCTTACCCCCTTTGCAGGCCTACTCATGCTGCCCTTGTGCTTTACCTCCACTGCCTTCATCCTCCTTAGATTTAAGTTCAGATAGATTTCTCTCTTATTTACATTACCCTGACCTTGTTCCTGTTCCTAAGTCTCAATATCCTACTCTGGACCGCAAACTTTCTGCTCGATTTGGATTCGCTTGTAGTACTGATCATCCTATTTTGCAGTATATCTCTTATGATGGTCTTTCAGGGTCTTACCGAGCCTTTCTAGGAAAACTTGATTCCATTTTTATTCCTAAAAAGTTGTCTAAGGCTTTCCGAAATCCGAATTGGATGTCTGCTACGAAGGTAGAAATAGATGTTTCGCAACATAGTGAAACATGGGAACTTGTATCTCTCTCTCCTAGTGAAAAAACTATTGGTTTCAAATGGCTATTCAGTGTTAAATATCTGGCTAATGGCTTTCTTGATCAGTATAAAGCCCATTTGGTGGGCAAAGGGTTTACTCAAATTCCTAGTAAAGACTTTAATGATACCTTTGCTCTAATGGTTAAATTGACCTCAGTTCGTTTGCTTATCTCCCTAGTTGCCTCCCATAATTGACCTCTTCATCAGCTTGATGTGAAGAATACTTTCCTTAAGTGATCTTCTTAAGACTATATACATGGATCCTCCATTGGGTTTTTGGGCTGAGGGGAGTATGGTTGAAAGGTTTGTCGATTGCAGAAGTCTTTGTAGGGATTAAAACAATTTCCCAGAGATTGGTTCAGCTGCTTCAGTGATGTAATTATATCTATAGAGTTTGTTAGATGCCATTCTAACCAGACATGGTTTATCTACCGTTCCTCTACTGGTCGATGTATTATTCTATTTGTTTATGTTGATGATATCATCATTACTGGCAATGACATCCCTGGGATTGCTAAAGTAAAGCTTGAATTGGCTAAAAAATTTGATGTGAAAGACCATGAGCAGCTAAGATATTTCTTGGGAATTAAGGTTGCTAGATCTGAGTAGGGTATCTCTTTATCACAAAGGAAGTATGTCTTCAATCTTTTTCGAGACACGGGCATGCTTGGGTATAAAACTGCTTCCACTCCTTTGGATCCTAATCTGAAGATCTCGGCTGAGTTTGGAGATTTCCTTTCTGACCCCTCGCAGTATCAGCGCTTGCTAGAAAGATTGATTTATCTTACCAACACCCGTCCTGATTTGGCTTTTGTGGTTAGTGTTGTGAGCCAGTTTATGCATGCTCCTCGTACAGCTCATATGGATGCGGTAAATCATATTCTTCGATATCTTAAGTCATGTCTTGGACTTAGATTATTCTATTCTTCTAGCAAACAAGTTGGGCTATCCTATTTTAGTGATACAGACTATGCTGTCCAAGACTGACAGACGTTCCACATCTGGTTTCTATACTTTTTATGGAGACCATCTTATATCCTGGAAACATAAAAAATAACTTGTAGTTTCGAGATTTACAACAGAGGCTGAGTATCGTGCCATGGCTTAAGGTTATTGTGAGATTCTCTAGCTTCGATCTTTCTTAGAGGAACTAGGGCAACACAATAAACTGTCCTCAGACTTGTTTTGTGATAATAAGTTAGCCATCATGCTTGCTTCAGATTCTATTCTTCATGAGAGGACTAAACATATCGAGGTGGACATTCATTTTATCAGAGAGAAAGTTCGTTCAGGAATTATCAAGCCGTGCTTTGTTTGTTCCTCTAATCAGTCGGCCAATGTGTTCACCAAATCTGTTGGTCCATCTTTGTTTCATTCCTCGATTACCAAGCTGGGCTTGATTGATATCTTCATTCCATCTAGAAGGGGAGTGTTAAAATACCTTTTTTATTTTTATTTTTATTTTTATTAGCTATTTTTAGCCTTTTATTAGGTATTTTATGTAAGATTCCTATAATCATGGAATCACGTAGATAAGACCCCCATAATAATGGGATCCTGTACATAAAATCCCCATCTTTCTTTGATTTGGTTTCCTTTCTTTGTACCTTATTCTTGTATATAAATATAGATCTTGGCTCTTGGTTTGAGTAAGCCAAAACCCAAACCTTCTTCTTTTGTCTCTATTCTCGTTCCTTGACAGTAATTTGTTTCCCTTGGCAAGAAGCACGCACCCATTTACTCCTATGGGGACTTGAACCCTCACCATCCACTTTGGGAGATAGATGAGATACCACTAGGCGACATTTACCCCTATGGGGACTTAAACCCTCACCATCCACTTTGGGAGGTAGATGAGATACCACTAGGCTACAAGATCGTTGGTTGTCTAATAGTAATTTATGAATTAAATTTAGTAGTAATAAACCTAAAGACTAAAACAGTAAATATAAAACAATTCCCATGTTCTTTTATTAAAATTATTCTATTAGTAACTAGTTGTTTTGGATAGTAAGGCAAATAAACGGAGTTAATCTAATCTATAAGTTCTTAAACTTATTTCTTTGTGGGCTTAGTTCAAGCTTGTGGTTTGGCTTAACATATTTGCTTATGAAAAATATTAATTTTATAGTAATTCTTCTTTCATCAACAATAACGAGTATGTAACTTTTAAAATAACAAAAAGAAAAACTATTAGGAATTTTCATATTAACCTAATGAGCTTTCATATTAACCTAATGAGTTTAACTTACCATTGTTCAACCTCAAGTTCATAATTAATACTTAATACTCAAATTCGACTATCTCACATGATGAACAAACAATATTCAAGTTTTAGAAAAGCTAAGTCCAAAATAATAATGTTCATGAATAACTCGAGTCATATCCATGGATGACATTTATATATTGTTATTCTTATTGTTATGATCATGATTGATTGTTATATTGCATAGTTAATACTTGCTAAAGGTAGATTGTAAAAGTTGTTATAGCATCAGCATAGAGAAGTGCAGCATGCATGCTTACTTGCATATTATTTCCACCGCTACTTTCATATATATATATATATATATATGAATATCTAAAACTCAAAATTTATTGAATGTCAGGGGATAATTGTCACTGGAGTTGGATTCTGGTTGCGAGTTTGGATCATAGGCAAGCAAGGCCCTGTTTTTGTTGCTATGTTCACTCCATTAGCATTTATCATAATAGCCATCTTTTCAGCATTCTTGTGGAATGAGATCCTTCATTGGGGAAGGTTTAAATGCTTTCTCTTATGCTATTATATATGTGTTTGTGTGTGTGTGTGTGTGTGTGTGCATACTTACATTCTTTAACATTGATGAAAATTATTATTATATTGGTAACAGTGTTGGTGGGATTATATTGCTAATTGGAGGCCTCTACATCGTTTTGTGGGGAAAGAACAAAGAAGGGAAAAATAAAACAAATGAACAAAGATCAATTGTCAAAGAGGAAACCACACTAGAGAGCATTACTCGTCAATGATTAGTCGTGCACTGGCTAAATGGGTTTAATGATAATATGAACATAATACTAATGTATTCAAAAAGACAAAAGACATCTCCTAACAATGTGGCTTGTAGTTAAGAAACATTTAGCTTGTAACAGTTTAATAGTTGTTTTTTTTTTTTTTTTTTTTTCTTCCCATTTTTGATTTCATACAAAAGCAGAAGCAATGTTTCTATTATGTTATAATTTATCCAAAATATAAAATTATTTGGTTAAATTTATTGCACAATGTTTTAAAGTAAATGAGGAAAAAAAACCAATAAAATTGTATGGATGATTGTAAAAAAAGATCGACTTTACATTATATTGGGTTTTTTTTTAACAAGGATCAATTTCTAATTGTTCAACTATAATAGCAATAATAAGCAAAAATATATTTTCTTACTTAAACATTTAACTCTTTTTCTGAAGCAGGTCTATTACTATGGTTTGTATTTAGTGAAGTTAGATTTGATCGACACGATTTAAGAAATTTGATGTTTTTCGCTTCAAATAGGCATGTGGTTGAATCGTGTTGCTTCTAGTTCTACTGATTAATTGATGTTCTAACCAAAAAGCTTGTCCAAAAGTTAAATTAGGTTGGAAACTAGGGACAAAATAAAACAAATGTTATCAAATATGTTTTTCATATTTGTTTGTGTTTTTCTATCAATTTGAAAATAAATATAAAAAGCAAAAGTAGTTACCAAACAAACCCAAATCTATTGCATTTTTCTTTAAATTTAACCAGTGTTGTGTTTTGATGGAAAAATAATGGAGAAGGAACGAAAAACTTATGCTTCGTTCATTAGGGAGGAAGGAAGAGGGGTGTAGAGAAGATTAGAAGGAAGGAACAAACTTCTTTCATTCAGTCTTGTGTTTTGATGGAAAAATAATGGAGAAGGAATGGAAAACTTATGCTTCATTCATTAGAGAAGAAGGAAAAGGGGTGTAGGGAAGATTAGAAGGAAGGAACAAGCTTCTTTCATTTAGTAGCGATGAGATAAGGAGAAAAATGATAATAAAATGGATGAGTCATACTTCCTTTTTCATAACTTTTCATCCTTCAAATATGGATGAAATGTGAAAACTGTTTAAATGCGAGATGCGAAAGTTTTTAGTTAATTTTAATTGTGATTAAATCCTTTAATGACCTAAATGAGATTAATTACCCAATTTATGATTGATTAAATTATCTGATCAATTAACCATCCACAACACAAATATAAGTACTATAAAGTAAAGCAAGTAGGGTTAGAGAGATTGCACTAGTATTTTTTGTGAGGAAACCTCAGTTGATAAAATAGATCAGTTGTTTGTGTGGGAAAAGAACTTCGTGGACTATGCAGTCCAAAGTAAACCGATCCACAATGTTTGAAACAAAGTACACTGAACTTTGACTCTGGCTCACACCCTATCATTCTACCAAATACCAATAGTTGAAAATCCTCTGGCTTTACGACGTCCTGTCCAACAGCTCTTGACCTCAAGTTTATGCTTAATCTTTATGAAGGGTTGCAGGTAGATCAAAAAACACTTCTCAAATGCTTTAACCCTTTCAGAGTGCGATCACTTTTACTTCTGTTCTTTAAGATCTGAAATCAAAGTAGAAGTAGATCTGCTCTTATCGAAATCTCTGAATCATCAATTAAGCTCAAATTCTGATGAGATAGAGAACAACACTACTAAATCACTCATAAATATATATGTGTGCTCTCAAAAAAAAATTCAGAATAATCATATTTGATTTTTTGAATAATATCTCTCCAAAGGCTTTCTCAAAATATTAAACTGATGTTCCTTAAAGCCGTGCCTCAATAATGAATGAAAGAGGCATTATATAAAAGTTTTGAAAACCTAAACACACTTGTAAAACAAGTAGAATTCATGCATAGGTTAAGGAAAGAAGTCTGGACTAAAAAGGATTCAAATCAGAATAGGAAATCAAGTTACCAAAAACTGACTTAGACTCTTCAACTGGTACAAGATTGTGGCTACTGGTTTAAGAAAGGCAGAATGGTTTTCGATGCACTTTAGCTATCGGTTCAGAAGTGACAGTGACTAATTCCTCCTCGAACCATAGTTAGCTACCGATACAAGGATCTTCTTACCGGTTCCCAACAAACAGAAGAATATCCTTTGTTTCCTTCAACCTTCTAAAACTTCCTAAGTGTTCTCACTCACTCACATACCTTCCTAAAGCTTTGCTCTCACCATCTCGGGATGTTGTATACCTTGAACACTTGAACTTATTTAAATCTACATCCGATCTTTAATCTAGAAATCCTGAATTGAAAAATTACAACTCGATCGGACTTTTTTTGACAACAAAATTAGCCAATTACAAAATATATATCTCACAATCTCCCCTTTGGCAATTTCATGACAAAACCCTAAAAATAACATGTAATCTACCCAAGAAGAAACAACAAATTACAGTTATTGTTAAAGGAAATAACCTACGAAAATTTTCTTGAACCTTCAGCATATGTAGTAACCTATAATCTGCACATTATTTCAAACACAACTACCCATGAAACTTAATCAAGATTTTGGAATGTAATTCCTAAAATCTCTAACTCTGTTATTTAGAAGGCTATTATGGATACAAGAGAGGTACTGTTGCAGAATCTCACTTTTCAGATTGGGAGTGGTCAAGTGATTAGGTTGTTTCAAGACCATTGGTGTGAGGGATTAATAGTTGCACAAAAATTTGGTCATAGACTTGCTAGAAGGTTACCATTTCATAGAGAAGCTTTGTTACATTCTCTTATTCAGACCGGAGGATGGAATATTACTGTATTACAGGATGAAATTTTCACTCCTTTTAGAAATTTTCTGCATACAGTTCCAATTTCCGCTAAACCAGATAAATTTTTATGGGATAGGGGTGATTTCTCCTTTAAGAGAGCATATGAATGTTGTAAAAGTTCTAAAGTTGAAGTGCAGTGGCATAAAATGGTTTGGGGCAAGGCCAGGCCTCAGTGGTCTCTAATAGTAGTGCATGCAAAATAAGCTCCCTACAATGCTGAATTTGCATAAATGAAAGATTACATTGGTTGCCAGATATGCTCTTTGTTTACATGATCTGGACACTATGGATCATACTTTCATTACCTGTTCTTTTACTAAGAATTTTTGGCAATGGATTGGTGATGTTTTGAATTGGAATATGTCACTTTTTACAGAAATCTCTACAATTTGGGATCTTTTCATCTGGTGTGATAATCAATTTCAGAATTCAAAGGTGCTTTGAAGTTTATTTGCTGCTGCTTTGTGGGCTATATGGAAGGAAAGAAATACTAGATTTCATACTGGAGTTAGTACTTCTACTGTTTCAGTGGCTAGACAAATAATGTTTGAAGTTCTTATAGTTCAGAGTGCTAATCTTCAAGATATTGTCTGTTAACTTTCTGGTACTATCATGGCTGATTTGGTCGTTGATTTTGCTGTTGGAGGTTTTGATATTGCAGACAGTTCTTGGTAACTGTTTTATTTTGTTTTCTTTATGTTATGGTAATGCCACTAATCCAATGTTTTTGTATTATGGGAGTGGATAATTGTATCCAATCTTTCTTGAGAGTTTATTCTTTCTAAGGGGATGCCCTCTGTGCACCTGTATAGATTTTTTCTTTTCTTTTTATACAACCACAATTAAGAAAAAAAATAGCAATGCTAATAATGCCTGAATGCTTAATGCAATGATTAAAGTGTTCTCCCCCTCAATGCAAAAACATCTCTCCCCCTAAATGATATCAATCTCAACTCCCTCCTCTTTTTTGTCACAAATTAACAAGGGTCTAAAGGAAGAAATATTCTAGAAGTAGGAAGCAACCAACCATATAGAACTTGTAAACTGAATCCAATGAGAAAATAGACTCCATGAGACTATATGTATTGACACAAATAACCAAGATCAATTCAATGATGTTTCACAAACTTAGTAAGTGTAGTAAAATCACCTCCAAGTTCCAAACACATATGATTTGTAAACTATTTAGATTCCAGACTATAAATCAATGATGTCACGTATCCTTAAAAATCAAACAATCAACATCTGCAAAATACTTTTTTTTTTTTTTTCCCCTCTTTGTGCTCCATTTTTTTTTTTTGCACATTGGTGGCTTTCACGCTTATGGGCAGCCAGCACTTTCCCTTATTCCCATTTGTTTCGAGTCAAGGTAGCTTCGGACAATTTCCAAATGTAGCCTTTTTTTTTTTTTTTTGTTCTCCAAAACAACAAATATTTTTCATTCTTTTTCAAACACTTTTTATCCCAAGCTATTTTTCAATTTCTTTTATTTATTTTCACTCTTTTTGTTTTAAACACATAAATCAAGTTTAAATTTCAAGACAATGATCAATCATGTCAATATTTTCCTTGACCAAAACAATGACATAGAACACAAGTAAACGTATTATCAATGATCTATTTTCTGTACGAAACAAGTAAGCAAAACCAATTTCATCAATTTATAGCCATAGTATGTTTTATACAGATAATCTATGTGTCATTAAACTCCTTGTGTTTAACATACTCAATCAATATGGTTTACTTAACTTCCCAAAAGACATAATCTAGACACTCAAGATATACATGAAAATCCTTTCTAGACCATGTCTTTGCAATGCATCTAATCAAGGCAACAAACGCTTATAGATTTCCTAAGATGTGAAAACTTAGGTGCATCTAATGGCTTAGTGAGAATATAAGCCAAATTATGATCAGTATGCACTTTTTCCAAACACACGACATTTTATTCAACAAGTTCCCTAAGAAAGTGATGTTGAATGTCAATGTGCTTAGTCCTAGAATGCAAAACTGGATTATTTGAAATATTAATTGTACAAGTATTATCACAAAAGACAGCAATAGTTTCTTAATCAATTCCATAATCAAGAAGCATTTGTTTTATCTAAAGCAATTGTGCGTAACAACTTCCAACAGTAATGTACTCAACCTCATAAGATGATAAAGATATTTAATTTTGCTTTTTGTTGTACCATGAAACAAGATTAGTACCAACATAGAAATAACCACCTAAAGTACTCTTTCTATCATCCTTGTTACTAGCACAATCAACATCAGTATAGCCTACAATCTCAGAGTTAAATTAAGAAGAATAACATAATCCATAATTCAATGTACTATTGACATAACAAATAATGCGCTTGACTACAAGAACATATTGTTCTTTAGGATCAGCTTGATACGTTGCACAAACATCTACATTAAATGAAATATATGGTCTACTTGCTGCCAAATATAACAAGCTACCAATCATACTCCTATACAAGAAAGGATTAAGCTTGTTAGGATTAGAGTCTCTATCCAATTTGGATGAAGTACTCATAAGAGTTTGCATATACGTTGAATCTTCAATACCAAATTTCTTAGCTAGCTCCTTTGTATATTTTGATTGAGATATGAAAATCCCATCATCAAGTTGTTTCACTTGGAGACCTAGAGAGTCATTTTACCAACCATGCTCATTTTAAAATTATTACTAATATCCTTAGCAAAATTATGAACAAGGTTATTACAAGTAGCACCAAAAATAATATCATCCACATATATTTAAGCAACAAGAAAATCTTTTCCTTTCTTTAAAATAAATAATGTTTTATCTGCTCCTCCTCTGAAGCCCTTATGCAATAGATAAGAAGTTAACTTCTCATACCATGCTCTAGGTGCTTGCTTTAATCTATAAAGAGCCTTTTTAAGATGAAAAACATATTCAGGATTATGTGAATCAATAAAAACTTTTGATTTGTGCTACATAAACTTCTTCCTGCAAAATACCATTGAGAAAAGCACTTTTTACATCCATTTGAAATAATTTGAATTTAAAGTGACATGTAAGAGCAAAAAGAAGTCGAATAAACTCAAGTCTAGAAACTGGTGCAAAAATTTCATCAAAATCAATTCCTTCAACTTGAGTATATCCTTGTGCAACCAACCTACCTTTATTTCTCTTCACAAGACTATGTTCATCAAAATTATTTTTAAAGATCCATTTGGTCCTATGATATTAACATCACTAGGTCAAAATATTAATTCTCAAACATCATTTTTGACAAATTGAAGCAATTATTCTTTCATACCATAAGCCAATCAGAGCTTTAAAAAGCTTCATCAACATTCTTTAGTTCTAATTGAGCTGAATGTCCTATGCATGAGTGTCCTAAATGATTATAGACTATACTCCTAGTACCTAGTTTATCACATAGATCTATCACATTGTCAACTGGATGACTCGATCGAATCCTAGAACTACTAAATGTGGGAATGTGTAAAGAAGGGGTAAGAATCCCAATAGGTTCATCAGTGGTGACCTCTAATTCCTCATTATCATTCTCTTCAATCGCTTCACCTTCTCTACCTAAACTCTTAACTCTTTCTTACTCATGAATTGTATGTTTTTTTCTTTCTCCTGTAATTTCAAAATTAATTTCTTCTTCATCAAGTTCGGAAGAGGTTATCTTAGATTTTGTATCATCAAACACAACATTAATAGACCCCATAACAACTCTGGTTCTTAGATTAAAACCCTATAAGCCCGACTTGTTTGTGAATACCCCAAAAAGACACCTTCATCACTTCTAGAGTCAAATTTTCCCAAGTGTTCCCTATCTCTAAGAATATAACATTTACTTCCAAAGACTCTAAAGCAATTAACCATGGGCTTTCTATCATACCACAATTCACATGAAGTCCTTTTAGTTTTAGGCCTAATATAAACTCTATTTGGGATATGACAAGCAATACATACTGATTAAGCCAAAAAATGAGTGGCCATTTTATTCTCATGAAGCATAGTACGAGCCATACCTGCTATTGTCCTATTTTTCCTTTCTAGCACACCATTTTGTTGTGGTATTTTAGCTGTTAAAAATTCATGTTTAATGCCAAACTTATCATAATATTCAATAAGCTCTTTAGGTTCAAATTCACCTCCATTTGTCACTCATAATCTGAGTAATTTGATATCCTTTCTCATTTTGAATAAGTTGGCAAATAGACCTAAAATTTATAAAAGGATAAGATTTTTTATGCAAAATGTAACCATAGTAAATTTAAAAAATCATCAACCATAGCCAATAAATATCTTTTTCCTCTAATGCTATTAGGTGTTATGTGACCCATCAAATCCATATGAATCAATTTTAAAGGTTAAAAAGTGGCTTTATGAATAAGTCTCTTGCGTGACACTCTAGTTTGTTTCCCTAATTGACATGGACCACATATTTCATTCTTAGGCATTGTTAATTTAGGCAAACCTTGAACAAGATCATTATTAGACAAATTCACCAAATCATTAAAATTCATATGTCCAAGTCTTTTATGCTATAAAATTGCCTCATCAGTAACTTGTAAAAATCGAGTCTTCTTTTTCCTTTTTTAGTTTTCCAGCATTCATTTTTTTTATTATTTATTATTTTATTTTATTTTATTTATTTAATTTGTTTTATTCTTTTTCTGTGTTGCCTCAGGGTTTTGTTGAGGCCGAGGTGGGGTTCCGTGCCCGAAACCGATTTCCGGCACCACTCGCATTGCATTATTTTATCTTTTACTATCAAAGCATGATTTAATTTCATAGAAAAGCAAGCTTGTTAAATTTTATTTTCTGGGGGTATGGATGCATAGTTGCTTTGGAAACATTTTCATTTTTTGGGGTTATTTGTGTAATTAAGTTTTTGAAATATTTTTGCTTAAGGACCATTTTGTAATTATTTTTGCTAGATATTTAGAAGAGGGAATTTTGAGAAAGAGTGACAAGTGTCACACTTTCATAGGCCCATTTGTTGACTTTCCATTGGAACACTTGTTAGCCTAGGATTTTGACAAGTATAAGGTTGTGATTTAACCTTGTGAGGAGGCCAAGGATCATGACAAGTGGATGGTGGATGTGTGTATGAGAGAGGTAGTATTGGAATAGTTTATGTGACTATCAATTGCATTTGGTTAGTGGAAAAGTTAGAGAATTGTTGTCTTCCTCACCTTAACCACCATTGTTGATATCAAAGCCCTAGCCTCCATTGCTCACTTTCAAGCCCCTTCCCTTTAGCTTTTGGTCTTCCACCTTGAAAACAAAAGCTTCCTCACATCCATCTCTACCACACCTTTGCTCAGTTTCCCCTTTTTCTTTCATTTCTTGAGGATTCTAGAGATTCAATTCTCTAGTGAGGTAGAGAATGCTTTATATTTATACCCTTAGTGATTTAATGTGTTCTTGAGGTTAATATACATTGTATGCATGTTTTTCAAATTCTAGGGTTGGATATAGATGTATGTTGCATAAAATCAACTTAGGGCTTTATATTGTTTAAGTCATGTGGAAACTTGTATTAATCTTCTCTCATTTGATGATGATTTGAAATCTAGAGATTTTAATTTGTGTAACTATAGAAATTCTATATTATTGTTGCCAATGATTTAATTTTGTATTTGACATTGTATTAATGTTTAAATCATGGATTTTAAACTCTTTGTGTACTTGTATGAAAGGATATCATATGTTGACAATATTGTAGTAGCTTAATGATAATCATATTATGAACTTGTTGTTGAAAATGCCATTGTAGTTGAGGACTTAGGGCATGATTTATGTGGTTTTTAACTTGGTTGTGCATGGAAGGTGGTTAAGTGCATTGTCTACTTAGTATACGCTGTCCATAATTTGTAGATTTTGGATTCTTGGGGTGTCGTTGTTGTGATATGGCTAGAGTATGGCTCTAATGCAGGAGGTACGAGTCCTCCCCAATTTAGTGTGTACTTAAGGAAGTTATCCATAGGTGAGTAACCCAAAAGTAACTAATTTCGATGGTTTACATCCGGCGTGATGTCCAAGTATATCCATATTGTTCGATTTCGCATTTTCTTTCCAAGTTCATAACATTAAGTAGTTGTAACTTGTTGTTTTATATTAGATATTCCAATGTAGTTTAAGTGTATCACTTATTGTGGATTGTGTTTAAATTGTTTCAAAGGTAGCTTTAGGATGATCCCTTAGCCCCACATTGAACTTAGACATTAGGTGGCATGATCCATGTGTATCCATTTATATTACACTTTCAAAAACCGTTAAAACTTTAGGTTATACGCATACACATTATCCTATGGAGTAACTCGTTTACTTACCCTAGTTGATATATTTTTTTTAGGCAATGATACTCTCTTTTTGGATGCTCAACATCCCTAGCTTGGCCTGTGTAGCATTTAGTATTTTTGACGTGCAAGTGTTGGAATGATTTTGCTCTTTTGATGTTGTTAATCTATAACTTGTTTAGAAGCATGATTTGCTTCCTTTTAGTTGTGTAATATGAACTTAAGTATTTCATTTTGATGTTACTTTAGCTTATATGTAATGAGGCCAAGGGCCAAACTCTTTTGATGTGTGGAATGTATGTCAATTTTTAGCATGTTTCTATCTCTTGACGTAGTTTAATCTTGGGGGCATTTTGGTCATTTTTTTATTTCATTTCATATTTGGTTTGGACCATGGTTGATAAGACGACTCATTTTTAGGTGGGGATTCTTCACAAACTTTTTACAAAAAACCCCGTTTTAGCCCTGAAAATGAAGTGTTTTCGAAAATGCCTGCTCGCAGCAAATTGTTTTTTCTTCTTGACATTCCTTGTACTCGAGGGCATTTTGGTCATTTTATGTTACTTTTTATTCTTGGTTTGGTCCATGGTTGATCAGAAGGATCATTTTTAGGTGGGTTTCTTCACAAAATTTTTCCAAAAAACCCCTGTTTTAGCCTTGAAAATCACATGTTTTAGAAAATAAAACTGGTCACAACATATCGATCTTACTTGGCACATTTTGGCAACCTTTTGGTAAAATTTCAGAAATTCATATCTTTTTTGTTCTAACTCCAAATCAAGTGATTTTCTTTGTCTATCCATGGTATGCACGGTTGCATCCATTTCTATTTGAAATAACCATTTTACCCCAAGTGGCATCTTTGACCGTTTTAAACCTTAGCTTCTGCATTTGTTTCCTTTAGAGTCTCATAACTTCTAGGGAAGTCACTTTGGCATCTTAGAGATGGTCTTCGTGTCTAGAGACTTCTTCTCTTCATTACTTCCGCATTTGGGATTCATTATTGAAATAGTTTTCAAGTTACTCATTTGCACACTAGGTTCTTCGAAATTCGGACCGTCACAAGTGGTATTAGAGCTTGAGGTTCGAAAACCTTAGGACGATGGGTTTAGGTTCATTTCATACTTCTTATTGACATACTTTGATGTGTTCACATGTTTACGTGCTTATTTGCTTAAGTGTTTAAAGCCTGCATAACTTAATATGATTTAAGTGCTTATGTGCTAACTTGTTTAGAATGCTTATGTGTTTAAAGCATTGATTATGTGATATTGTATGATTTATGCGCCCTTGTGTGCATTTTCATATTTCATTCATCATTTCATTTAATGGGGTTGTATTAGGTTGGATTTTGGTCATCATGCATTATTAAGTGTATTTTGTAAAAGAGCATACTAGTTGTAGCTTGCATGTGCTCTATGCGTATGCTAATTGTCTCGCATTTTTCAATTTTAAAGTATTAAGCATGACATATGATGTATGTTAAATTAGACCCGTATATATGATGAGCGCTGAATATATGCATATTCGAGCCCCTAAATACATATCTGTTAAGGCCTAAAGTGATACTTCTATCCATAGTTAGACTAATTTATGATTAATGTGTGTTTGTAGGTACTTTCCCAGAAAGATGGTTTAAATCGGGAATTTATGATGATATCGAAGCTTACAGAGTCGTTACCGGTCATTTAAAGCAAACCGGGAGCTAAACAGGTGAAGTTTGAAGCAATTGAAGCCTTAGAGCCCGAGTTGCGGTTCGAGTATTACAGCAAAGAAAAGAAGAAAAGTCAACAAGGCCCAAATGCTCGAACATCAGTACCTTAATGCTCGAGCCTTACCATAAGGGTACTCGAGACTTGACCCTCAAGCTCGAACATGAGGTGTCGAAAATTAATGAGTTGATTTTAATAGAAGGCTACGCTCCCAGGTCTCGTGCATCACATCCATGATCGAGCACTATCCACAGGGGATCGAGCATCATCTATTGATGCTCAAGCATTGAGCCCCTGTTACTCAAGCATGGTACCTAGTGCTCGAACCCATGAAGCTTGGATCGAGCAATGTTAAAGGAGTTCAGCCCCATAAAATATTCTAAGTGTTAAAGAAAAAGACGCTTCGGAAAATAGTTCAAGAAAATTGGCTAAGTGTCAATGTAATGATAGAGCACTATTCATTGATGCTCGAGCATCTATCTAGAGAAGCTTGAGCAATTGTTCTTGAGCTCGAGCATGAAACCTAAACCTCGAGCATCCATTCCTGAAGCTCAAGGATTGCATAACATATCAGATTAAAAGCTGCGGGATTGTTATCTTTTTAGCCGTATCTCATCCCAGTTGGGCTAGGAAACCTAAAAGCCAACAATATATATATTTTCTTTTATACAAGAAGGCGTAAGCCCTGAGAGAAGAGGTCCAGAATTTCAATCTCGTTTACTGTGTTATTTAGAAGGCTGAAGGTGTGGTGACTTTTAGGGTTCCTACAACCTTGAAAGTGAAGATCCTGAGAAAAGAGGTGTCGTCTGTGACGATGGAGATGAACTTAACACAGATGATATCCAACCTTGTCATGAGTAGCTAAACCCTTTCTTAGGGCACTGATGTAACCCAACGTTATATTATGGTTTGATTTTTTTGATTCTGGATTTATTTTAATATATGATGTTTTCTTGATTATATGACTAGGAGCACTTAAGACAACTCAAGTGGTTTTTCATGCTGTAGTAGAATATAAATTGTTATTACTTTGTTTTAGATATAATAATTTATGTTATATTCTTAACCTAACTCGTTGTATGGTATCCGGCGAAGCCCTGCTGGACACGAGAGTAGAGGTCATATAATAGTGTTCCAACATATTTTACAGAAGAATGTTTTCATAATCTATGCTTAGGAAAGGTGGTTCATTCGCAAAGTAGTTAAAGTAGGAAGAATAAGTAGGCGAATAGTCCACGCTAACCGCAGATAGGTTATAGTTAGCTAATTTTGTAAAGCATCTTTCTTTAAACTCCGAATTGAATGAATGTTATTAAGTTCAGTTCATTTGAAACAAAATTGGTTAAAGTCCTAGAGTTGATTCAATTGACCATAGTATAATGATTGTGGTGAAGTCAAAGCCCTAAGACTTTCCCTCTCTGATCGTTTAATTTATTTTAATTTGTTTTAGTTGATTATTTTATAGTTTAAGTTTGTTAAATCATGACAACCAATAAACTTCCCAATTGAGTTACTTGTAAACCATAGAACAAAGTTAAAAACTAGACTACAAATCTCTTCTCCCTGTGGGTTCGACATCTTCTTTGCATAGAGTTATATCTACACGGTATCGTACGATTGCGAGAGGCACATCAATTTTTGGCGCCGTTACTGGGGAGATTGTTTTTGTTTTAGTTTTCAATTAGTTATTTTGGTTTACCAGTTTTTGAACTTTCTGATATCTCATCTTAATTATTTTTCTTTCCAGGTACAAATTAGTAGTGAGAATAAAAACACTTAAGGGAGAAAAGCTTTGGTTTATTAAACCTTTTGTACAAATTAGCAGTGAGGATAAAGACGCTTAAGGGAGAAAACCTTCGATTTATTAAACCTTTTATGAGTTCTTATCATTTTTCTTGTTACTTGGAATATTTTCTTTTTATTACTATTAGGTTTAGTGGAACCAGTGCATGTTAACTCGCCAAACTAAGTCTAAACCTTTAGTGCATGATCTTGAAATAGAGAGAACTTTGAGTCAGTTAAGAAAGCTTAAAAAACACTTGAATAATATTGATATTTCCTCAGAAAGTAAGGCTGAGCAACATAATGCACCTGGTAATAATGGTAATGGTAATGGAGAATGGGTTCCACCTGTTCCTCCACAACAATAATTGTGGGACCATTTCATACCAACCACATACACTTCCCCTTCGTGCTTTGTTTTTCCGGATGCTGAGGCAACCTATTTTGAGATCAAGCCTGCTATGATCCAAATGCTTCCTACTTTTTATGGGTATGCAATAAATGATCCTTATAAGCACTTGGATGTGTTTTTGGAATTGAGTTTGACTACCAAGTTGAAAACTCTATCCAACGATTCATTTAGGATGCGTCTTTTCCAAATTTCTCTTAAGGATAAAGCAAGAACCTGGTTGCAATCCCTTCTAACAAATTCCATATCTACATGGGACATGCTGCAACAGGAGTTCTTGAAGAAATACTATATTGTGGGTAAAACCACACAAATGAGGAGAGAAATCATGGCATTTTCTCAAATCCTGGGAGAACAGCTTCATGGTGCATGAAAGAGATATAATGACCTTCTGAGAAAGTGTCCACACCATGATATTGCTCAGTGGCACTTAATACAGATTTTCTATGATGGTCTTACTGATTCATATAGAAACATGGTTGATACTTCTAGCAATGGAGCTTTTCTGCGTAAGAGTCCGGCCGATGCTTGGGAACTGTTCGAGGCCCTAAGTGAAAACTCTGTGCAACATGCTTCTTCCTCTAGGTCTAGGTCTTCACCTAAAATGCATAAACTTGAAAAAGTTTTTGAGGTAGATAAATCTAATGAGTTAGTCGCTTAAACAGAAGCCTTGAACCGTAGGTTTGATCAAATTTTATCATTTGGCTTTGCTCCTGTTGTTAATCCACAAACTGCCTTGCCAAAAGAAGTTTGTTCAATTTGTGTTAATCCTAACCATTTTGCTGACACTTGCCCTATGTTGGGACAATCATCTGAGATCCCACAGGAGCAAGTGAATGCTGTATTCTCTAGACCAGCTTATAATTGATATTCTGCTACATATAATTCTGGCTGGAGAGATCATCCCAATCTGTCATGGCGTAATCCAAACCAAGGAAATACTGCTCCCCAATCTCAGGGGCAGTACCAAAATTCATCTAATCCTATGCCACAAAATAATTCTTTCAACTAGTCTGGTATTTACCGTCCACCACAGTTTAGGAATCAATCCACTTAAGCTTCAAATCTTCCGCCTCCTCCTAGAAATTCTACTTTTGAGGAATAAGTACTCAATACTCTAAGTGAAATTAAAGCCAATACATAACTCTTGAATTCTCATTCTCAAGCCATAGCAAAGCTAGAGGCACAAGTTGGGCAAATAGCGAGTACTCTCTCGAAGAGTGGATGGAAAGTTGCCTAGTCAGCTAATAGCCAACCCGAAAGGGCAGACTTACATGATTAATGAAACCAATTCCTCAGGTATTCATTATGAGCAAGTTCAGGCTATCACTACATTGAGGAGTGGTAGAGTGGTTGATAACCAAGTTGAGAAAGGATAGGAGGAAAAAGAAAGGCTTAAGATTCTACTTATTCTTATCATTCAAAATCCACATCCCAAGGATGTTTCCTCAAGTGCTATTCCACAATCTATAAGAGGAGTTGAAGATGGAGTCACTTCTTCATCTACTCCTAACCGTGAGACAGCTTATGAGCCAAAAACGCCTTATGCTGAATATCTCAAGGAACCCTCCCACTTTGGTAAACAAGGGGAGAAAATTCAAGATATGATGGAGGTCTTTAAACAGGTCAAACTCAATCTTCCTCTGCTTGATGCTATATAGCAAATTCCAGCCTATTCCAAATTTCTAAAGGACTTGTGCACTCTTAAAAGAAAATCCAAAAGCCAAATTCCTAAGAAAGTTTGTCTCACTGAGCATGTTAGTGTTATTCTTAAGTATAACACTCCTCTAAAGGTTAAAGATCCTGGTTCCCTTATAATTTCTTGCACCATTGGAAACAATTTGATAGAGCAAGCACTTCTTGACCTTGGAGTAAGTGTTAATCTTATTCCTTACTCGGTGTATGAGAAGTTAGGCTTGGGAGAGTTAAAACCTACGTCGGTTGTTTTACAGCTTACTGATGAGCGTTGAAAAGTACGCATTTAAACCCCTTCAGCTTAGGTATTCTAGGACCTTTATCTATCTTACTTTCCCATTTTAAACTAATTTCGTGTTATTACCCTTTTTAGGTACTTATCCCCAAAATAAGCTAATTCAGCCAAATTAGAGCTTAAAAGAATATTGGTGTACGAGCCCAGGTTATTGGGGGGGACATTTTAACCTACCTATATAAGGAATATGAGCCATTCTTGACAGCATACTTGAAAAAATACTTTTGACACAATTTCCATATCATATTTTTAGTGAGGAAGAAAAGAAGAGAGGAAGCTAGAGACACAAACTTGGAGTTCTTCCATCAACTAAGAAGAGGAGCAATTTCTACCATGGAGTTAGCCCTTGAGGGTTGGAGGACACCATTCATGAGTGGCTAGACATCCTCTTGGGGCTAAAGTTAGCTCTAAGCATGCTTTCTACATCTTGATTTATGTATTTTTGAGGGGATTTGTATTGTGATATATGTTTTAACATTTTTATATACATAGATCTTGTTTATTCAATGAGTTGTGTGGTTTAATGCTTCCAATTGATTATTTCATTCTATCAATATGCCTATGTATGCTAGAATAGATGTTCATGTGTTTGTCTTTAGATTTTGTGTTATTGATGCATGTCTATGTGTATTGATGCTATAAATCTAGAGATTGTCAAGACATAGTGCTTAATAGAATGCTCTTGTGGCTTATTTAATGGTTCATACTTATTTCTTGATGGATTGTGCCTCTCCCTTAGTTTAATTAGTTTAATTTTATATCATTAGCTTAATTGTAGTGTAGTTGTAGTTTAGATGTTAAATGGGAGGACAATCCAAGCTACTTGTTAAATGTTCCATACTTATGAAAACAATTAGCATATGTCTCTAACCTTGTGATGTGTTTGGATTGTAAGCTTAAAGAAAGGATTAATGGCTTAGTTTGATATATTGTACTATCCACTATGTTGCTTAGACAATATATACTTAATTAGTCATCCATGCTTCTTGAAACAACCACACACATAACACTATTGTTGCAATACATGTTTTCCCCCTCATTAATCATTCATTAAGGGTGTAGAAAAGCTATGCTAAGTGGTGATCTCTAAACCCTAAGATCTCTCTCTATATTATTTTCTCTCTATTGCATTTAATTGTTTTCTTTAGTTTAAATTGTAACTTAGTATAATTCAATCACCAGCCAATCTTTTGATCACTCAACCTACTAACCCTAATCTCGATTCCACAACCTAATACGACCCACTAATCCCTTGGGACGATCCCTACTCGCCCTAACTATATTTTTCGTGAAAGGTAGTAGTAGCAAATTATAAATGTAAAACTTGGCCACACTCATCTTAGTCTATCTCTTTGCAAACTTTGGGTGAACCGCGGCTTAATCAACACCACTTGCTGACCGTTCTATTAGACAACCATGAGGTATTGTTGAAGATGTACTCATAAAACTGGAAAAGTTCTATTTTTCGGTCGATTTTCTAGTTCTTGATATAGAACAGGTCTATGATTTCAAAAAGTATATTCCAGTCATTCTTGGGCAACTTTTTTTAGCCATAGCAAATGCTTGCATTAACTGTAGGACTGGAGCTATGGATCTATCTTTTGGAAATATGAAAGTCAAGCTAAACATCTTCAATGCTATTCATTATCTCCACGATGATAGTGACTGCTTCTTCCTTGATGTTATTGATGAGTTGGTTGAGGAATCACTCCCAACTATTTTATCCAAGGATCTTTTAGAAGCTTGTCTGAATCATTTCAACTATGAAGATTTTGATATCGATGCTTCAATAGAGAAGTGAATTCTTTGCTAGATTCTACTGCTATCACAGATTTTCCTCCATAGAAATCTAGGTTAGAGCCGCTTCCACTACTTTCTAGTACTCCGCCAATTCCTTCTTTAGAGTCTCCACCTAAGCTTGAGCTTAAGCCATTACCTGAAAAGCTCAAGTGTGCCTTCTTGGGTTTAAATGATACCCTTCCGGTGATCATTGCTTCCAATCTTACAAGTTCCTAAGAAAGAAGTCTCTTAATAGTTCTTGAGCAAAATAAAGAGGCTATTGGGTAGAGTGTGGCTGATTTGAAAGGAATTAGCCCCATAGTTTGCATGCATCAGATTCATTTGGAGGAGGATTCTCGAACATCTTGGGAACTCCAATGAAGATTGAATCCAAATATGAAGGAGGTGGTGTTGAAGGAAGTTGTGAAGTTGCTAGATGCGGGAATAATCTACCCCATCTCAGATAGTAAGTGGGTGAGTCCTACTCAAGTAGTACCTAAAAAGACAGGTATTACAATAGTTGAGAATTCTGAGGGAGAATTAGTTCCACAGTACACCAGTACTGGATGGCGTGCGTGTATTGGTTATCGGAAACTTAACTCTGCTACTAGAAAAGATCATTTTCCACTTCCATTCATTGATCAGATTCTAGAGCGATTGGCTGGCCAGAGCTATTATAGCTTTTTAGATGGATATTCCAGTTATAATCAAATGGCCATTGATCCTAAGGATCAAAAGAAAACTACATTCACTTGTCCATTTGGTACATTTGCATATAGACGGATGCCTTTTGGATTATGTAATGCACCAGCAACATTCCAGAGTTGTATGATGTTTATGTTTTCGGACATGGTTAAAAAATTTCTCGAAGTCTTTATGGATGACTTCTTTGTTTTCGGGTCCACATTTGAAAACTGTTTTTAAAATCTTTCCCTAGTGCTTCAGTGTTGTAGGGAAACGAATCTTATTCTTAGTTGGGAGAAGAGCTATTTTATGGTTCAAGAGGGTATTGTGTTAGGAGATATCATTTCAGAGAGAGGTATTGAAGTTGATAAAGCAAAAGTTGATTTGATTTCCAAATTGCCTCCTCCTACCTTCGTAAGGGAAGTGCGATCATTTCTTGGGTACGCCAGCTTCTATTAACGCTTCATTAAAGATTTTAGCAAAATTTTTCGTCTTTTGTGTAATCTACTTGCAAAGGATGTTCCGTTTGTTTTTGATGACTCATGCCTTGAAGCTTTTCTAAAGCTTCACTCTCTTCTTTATTTAGCTCCTATTATGAATCCTCCGAATTGATCTCTTCCATTAAGATTATGTGTAATGCATCTGACTATGCTATGGGTGTTGTCTTGGGATAATGAGTGGAAAAGCTTCCTCATATTATCTGCTATGCTAGAAAAACTCTTTCAGATGCATAGTTGAATTACACCACTACTGAAAAAGAGTTGCTTGCAGTTGTCTTTGCTTTGGAAAAATTCAGATCATATCTATTAGGTTCCAAATTCGTAGTCTATTCTGATCATTCTGCTTTGAAACATCTTATTTCAAAAAAGGAAACCACATTTGATTCGATGGATCTTCTTGCTTTAAGAGTTTAATTATGAAATCTGGGATAAGAAAGGGTCAGAGAATGTTGTAGCTACTATCTTTCTAGAATTTTGATTAAGGATACCTCAACTTTACTTCTAGTTTGTGATTCCTTCCTCGATGAACAACTATTTGAGGTTTCTTATAAGGATTTGCCTCGCAATAGGCAAAATTCCTTTGTCTTGGTCAACGCAGGAAAATGATCGATTTTTCTCCCAAATTAGGATGTATTATTGGGAAGACCCTCAGCTATTAAAATACTGTGCTGATTAAATAATTCGTAGATGTGTTCTTGAGAGTGAGTTTCATAGTATTCTGACCTTTTGTCACAGTTTGGCATGTGGAGGTCATTTTAGTGCAAAGAAAACTATAGCTAAAATTCTTCAGTGCAGTTTCTTTTGGCCTTCACTCTTTCGGGATGCTTACTTATTCTATAAGTCATACCTTAGATGTCAGCAACTAGGATCAATCTCCAGAAGAAACATGATGCCCTTGACTCCAATCCCAATTATAGAGGTTTTTGATGTTTGGGGTATTGATTTCATGGGTCTTTTTGTTCTGTCTAATAAATATGAGTACATTATTGTGGCTGTTGATTATGTATCTAAATGGGTTGAAGTAGTAACTACCAAAACCGCTGATCATGCAGTTGTGGTTGAGTTCATTCAAACGAATATTTTTAGTCGGTTTAGTATGCCACGAGCTATCATCAGTGATGGAGGTGCTCATTTCTGTAATAGGTATTTTCGTACCTTAATGCAAAGATACTGTGTCACCCATAAAGTCGCTTCTACCTATCATCCCCAAACAAGTGGCCAAGTAGAAATATCTAATCATGAAATTAAGAGAATTCTTGAGAAAACGGTTAAGCCAGATTGTAAAGATTGGTCTTATAGGATGAACGATGTTTTGTGGGCTTACCAGACTACATATAAGACTCTAATTGGTATGTCACCTTACCGTCTTGTTTATGGTAAATGATGCCATCTTTCTTTAGAGTTAGAACATAGAGATTTCTGGGCTATTAAAAAGCTTAACTTTGATATGACATCTGATGGTTCTAACAGGAAGCTTCAATTAATTGAGCTTGAGGAATTGCGTAATGATGCTTATGAAAGTGCTAAAGTTTACAAAGCAAAGACTAAGGCATTTCATGACAAGCATGTCTTGCGTAACACTTTTGAGCTTGGGACGAAGGTTTGGTTGTTTAATACATGACTGAAACTTTTTCCTGGAAAGTTAAAGTCACGTTGGGAAGGTCCATACATGGTTATTTCTGTTACATCTTATGGTGCAATAGGAATACAAGATTGCAAGACTGGACAACTGTCCAAGGTCAATGGACAGAGACTTAAACCTTACATAGAGGGTAGTGTGCAGAGAGGCATAGTTGAGGCAGTAGAACTTCGCGATCCTATTTATTTGGACTAAAGAGGTCAAGTTTTCATCGAGCTATCAATGTTAAACTTAGCATGCTGTCGAGCTATCAACGTTAAACTTAGCATTTGTATATTGTATCATAGTTTATTTTGATTGCTATTTCATTATTTTTAATTTTTAATTTATTTCTTTATTTTTCTAGATTTTAGGTTAGTTAGGTTTGAATAAAATAGGAAAAATAAAATAGAAATTGAAAAATTCTAAAAATAAAAAAATTTGTAACAATGCTCGAGCATGTAAGTTACGGCTTGAGCATCAGTGGTTATAGGCTTGAAGATCTGTACCTTAAGCTCGAGCCTTTCCTCATTGTAAGATCTAGGGTTTTCAACGGCCATACTCGAGCATCCCACTTGATGCTCGAACATCTGTACTTTAAAATAAAAGAAACCCTCGAGCCATAGATGCACACCCTCATGCATTTGATTCTCTTTGCCTCTATTCATTCCCAATCTCCCTAATCTCTCTATATTCAACATCAACACCATTCTAGGCTTCGAATCTACATCCAAAAAGGTATGAATTTCTCCATTCCTCTCGGGTTTTTCGTTTTATATATAGGTATATATATATGTATATATATGTATATAGTTTATATATAAACTGATTTCATGCCCAAATCTCTTCACAAACTCATCCTTGATCCTTTATAAATCTTATCTAATCATCATCTTTCCCCAAATTCGCAGAAATTTTGAATCCAACTAAGGTTTGGAGAACACTATTTTGGGGGTGTTTTGAGGTGTTCTGAGCAATTTTGAGAAGTTTGGGGGTTTGTGAGCAATCACACAGGAGGTTGAGGGTCATTTGGGGAAGATTTGGAGTTATTTTTGGGAGGATTTGAGGTGATTTGGCTTCGGTTGGAAACCCAGAAGCTCGAGCCTCTAGATTGAGGCTCGAGCATTTGCTTGCAGCAGGCTCGACCATTAGGACATAAAGCTCGAGCATTAGTTAGTACCATGCTCGAGCATCAGGACATAAAGCTTGAGCATTAGCTAGTACCAAGCTCGAGCATCAGTACCTTAGGCTCAAGCATTAGAGCACAGAGTTGGAGGTTTAGCTGGGATATTTTTATTGGATTATAGAAATGCCGAGACAGTTGAGGGAAATAGTTGTTAGGATACCGGCGATGGCGTTAGATGATTCATGGTGGTATAACAAGATCTGTAATGAGATAGATTTTGTTATAGAGGATTTTTAGCGCCATTAGGATACCTTCTGGGTAGTAGAGGCCCTGTAGGCTCGCCAGCTTTCTGGGTTTTTGAGCCATCTAGCACAGATTTCCTACTCCAGGTTGGTGTAAGCTTTTTACCACTCTTTGTAGTTCCATGCAAGAGATGATGAGGATGATGAGGAGGACCACTTCACAGCCACTGTCAAGGGTGTTCAGCTGATAGTGAGCTGTGATACTATTGCTGCAGCTATGGGTTGCCATCACAGGTGCCCAGCTGCTCTTATGGACAGACTTCCACCGATTTCCCCAGGCATGGCCCGGGAGAATATGGTTCGTGCTTTAGGCCAGGGGCGTCGGTTTACCACCATTGAGACGATCAGGAAGTCACAACTTCCGTGATGTTTCTGGTTTCTCGACACGGTCCTAGTGGCCAACACTCGCCCTCTCGGACACAAGATAGTCCGATGTCTTGAGTTGGTGGATGCGATATACGCATTCCACTCCGACTACTGGGTGTCTATCCCCTAGTTAGTTCTGCTACAGCTCTATCGGCTATACGACTAGATGGGAGAGGCCAAACACCCTCCTATTCATCATATTCACTTTCCCAGGCTAGTCACATGCCTGATAGAGAAGGCGGGGGTTCCAATACCCCCGAACGAGGCTACTGTGACTATTTTCCCCCAGTACCGTTTCACGCAGTGGAACAACGTCTTGGAGCATATGCCAGGGGGAGGAAGCTAGAGTGAGGTGTTGACGATGAGATCTAAGAGGATCGACGACGTAAAGACTCCTAGGCGAGGGGTGTGCAGTATGTGCTGTACTTTCCACCTTATCCACCCCTACCTACTATTCTTTCTACCGACCTTGCTGACATGGTGATGGCAGCAGCAGATGAGGATGAGGTCGACAATGATGATAAGGACGCTACGGATGAGGAGGTGTATCTCTCCGTTTCTAGGCCTCAGGTTAGGAAGAGACCCGTTCCTGCAGCCCAGCCTGAGAGTTATTCTCAGGCTGAGATTAGAGATTTACAGGCCGGGTGGCTGAGCTGTACGATGGATAGACAGTGCTGAGGTAGATGCTGGCTGCACAATAGAGTATTCTTGAGGAGTTATTGCGTTGCACTCCATCTGATACTTCTATTTCTTATGTTCCACCACCACCACCACCTACGGATTAGTTCTTAGGACTTTTCTGTATTTTTGTTGACTAAGGCAGTTCTTTTTAGCTGTATTTATTTTCTATATGATGTATAGCTACCCTAAGCCTTTTTATTTAAAAGTATTGAACTGATTTCAGATATATACACATGTTTTTTGCTTATAGTAGCCTTGCGTTGATGTTTTTGTGCATTATGATATTGCTCTATTCTTACTCCATATGCTTGATACTCTGATGTATGTTGGAGTTTATTAATTTTGCTAGATACTACAGATTAAGTTTGGGGGTGATTTGACTTAAAGCACCATTGGCTGGTTTTGAGGAACCACTATGTCGAAGGAGAAGAAGCTGAAAATTCAATTTTACTCACCTGTTCATTATTTTTTCCTATCTTTGCTGGTTTACTTATTTGGTAATATCTTTCTATCTCTCTTTTGTTCTCCCACATTGAAGACAATGTGCAACTTAAGTTTGGGGGTAAGGTAAGGGGGTATTTTAAATTTTGGCTAACATGAGGATATGATTTGCTAATACAAGCATGTGTTTGAGTCTGTTGATGGTGATATACTCTATTTGCAGTCTATTGATGGTGATATACTCTATTTGCAGTCTGTAGTTGGTTAGGAATGGTTTGTATGCTAAATTACTGTGAAAAAGGGGTCCTTGAAATTTTTTGAAATCAATTAGTGGCCTGTGGTTTACTCTGTTTGGATAATTATTGTTTAATGATGCTGATCTCTGAGATGTTACACCTTGCACAAAATTCACACTTGCATGAAGTCTGTGGGGGTAAAAATTGGAAGTCTTGTTTTTTTTTGAGTTAGACTAAGATGATTAGATAGATTTGATAGTTTTGATGACCGAGGCATAAAAGAAAAAAATAGACAAATATTTGGTATGTATGCAGCAAAGAAAGAAAAAAATCTTCACCAATGTGAATGAAAAATAAAAGATAAAAAATAAAAATAAAAAAGAGAAGAAAAGGAAAGAAAATTAGAAAAAGATCAAGTTCAGGTTTGTACTTAGATTGCTTGAGTGATTAAGTCCTTAGGGGTGTGTTCTGACACCTAATGCCCTAAGATCATCTGGTCTAGGAGTCATTGGCTGAAAGCTTGTTACATAAGGGGTTTAGGTTGCCAAGATTACTTGAAGAATTAAGTCCTTAGGGGTGTTTTAACACTTAATACACTAAGATCGTCTGGTTTGGGAGTCATTGGCTGAAAGTTCGCCACAAGGGTAATTCAGAAAGCTTAATAAACCTAGACATTGCACAAGTATCCTTTTAAAAAAATGCATACCTGAAAGAAAATGAAAAAAAAAAAACAATACAAATGCCTTGGGAGTTGGAATTTGAAGAGTCTGCTTGTGAATTAAGGAATGACAAGGAATAAATACAAGTATGGACAGTAAGCCACACGATGAATTGCAGGATCACTTTCAAAAAACATCTTCAGAGATTAAAATTGTTGAATAAATGATTGAACTGATATGTAGGGACTATGGTTACTTAATTGAAATTGAAAGTTGAAAGTGGTTCTGATTACATGATTGGTATACTTGCTGTATTTAACTGATTAATGAACTGCATGGATGATGTGACTTGAGAACAGGTTTGAATAAGCACTGTGCATTTAAGGCACTGATTTAAGAAGTTTGTGGGTATCTTCACTAGAAACTTTCACGAGACTACAACTTATCCACTAGGGGTAACCTAGGGGTTTAAAGGCTTGTTGCATAGGTTAAATGCAACTGTGATTCCCACAAAAATGTCTTTTTAGTTCTGTATTGCTAAGGGACTAGCAATATGTAAGTTTGGGGGTGTGATGAGCGCTGAATATATGCATATTCGAGCCCCTAAATACATATCTGTTAAGGCCTACAGTGATACTTCTATCCATTATTAGACTAATTTATGATTAATGTGTGTTTGTAGGTACTTTCCCAAAAGATGGTTAAAACCAGGACTTTATGATGATATCGAAGCTTACAGAGTCGATGTCGGTCATTTAGAGTAGGCCGGGAGCTAAACTGGTGAAGTTTAAAGCAATTGAAGCCTTAGAGCCCGAGCCCAAGTGTTGCGGTTCAAGCATTACAACAAAGAAAAGAAGAAAAGTTAACAAGGCCCAAATGCTCAAGCATCAGTACCTTAATGCTCGAGCCTTACCACAAGGGTGCTTGAGCCTAAACCAAGGGTGCTCGAGTCTTAACCCTCAAGCTCGAGCATGAGGCAACGAAAATTAATGAGTTGATTTTAATAAAAGGCTACGCTCCCAGGTCTCCTGCATCACATCCATGATCGAGCACGATCCACAGAGGATCGAGTATAATCCATAGATGCTCGAGCATTGAGCCCCTGATGCTCGAGCATGGTACTTAGTGCTCGAACCCATGAAGCTTGGATTGAGCAATGTTAAAGGAGTTCAACCCCAAAAATATTCTAAGTGCTGAAGAAAAAGATGCTTTGGAAAATAGTTGAAGAAAATTAGCTAAGTGTTAATGTGATGATTGAGCACCATTCACTGATACTCGAGCATCTATCCAGAAAAGCTCGAGCAATTGTTCCTGAAACTCGAGCATGAGCCCTAAACCTCGAGCATCTATTCCTGAAGATCAAGCATTGCATAACATGTCAAATTAAAAGCTGCGGAATTGCTATCTTTTCAGCCGTATCTCATCCTAGTTGGGCCAGGAGACCTAAAAGCCCACCGAATATATATTTTCTTCTATAAAAGAAGGTGTAAGCCTTAAGAGAAGGGGTCCAGAAATTCAATCTTGTTTACGGTGTTATTCAGAAGGCTGAAGGTGTGGTGACTTTTAGGGTTCCTACAACCTTGAAAGTGAAGATCCTGAGAAGAGAGGTGTTGTCCGTGACGATGGGGATGAACTCAACATAGATGATATCCAACCTTGTCATGAGTAGCTAAACCCTTTCTTAGGGCATTGATGTAACCCAACGTTATATTATGGTTTGATTGTTTTGACTCTCGGTTTATTTTAATATATGATATTTTCTTGATTATATGACTATGAGCACTTGAGACAACTCAAGTGGTTTGTCATGCTGTAGTAGAATATAAATTGTTATTACCTTGTCTTAGATATAATAATTTATATTCTATTCTTAACCTAACTCGTTGTATGGTATCTGGAGGAGCCCTGCTGGACACGAGAGTAGAGGTCATATAATAGTGTTCCAATGTATTTTACAGAAGAATGTTTTCATAATCTATGCTTAGGAAACGTGGTTCATTCACAAAGTAGTTAAAGTAGGTAGAGTAGGTAAGCAAATAGTCTACGCTAACCGCATATAGGTTATAGTTAGCTAATTTTGTAAGGCATCTTTCTTTAAACTCCGAACTGAATCAATGTTATTGAGTTCAGTTCATTTGAAAATAGAATTAGTTAACATCCCAGAGTTGATTCAATTGACCATAGTATAACGATTGTAGTGAAGTCAAAGCCCTAAGACTTTCTCTCTCTGATCATTTAATTTAGTTTAATTTATTTTAGTTGATTATTTTATAGTTTAAGTTTGTTAAATCGTGGCAACCAACGAACTTCCCGATTGAGTTACTTGTAAACCATAGAACAAAGTTAAAAACTAAACTACAAATCTCTTCTCCCTGTGGGTTCGACATCCTCTTTGCATAGAGCTATATCCTACATAGTATTGTACGATTGCGAGAGACACGTCAATATACATGACTGTTGTTGTATGTTTGGCATGACATGGGATTGGTCATAGAAGTTGATAAGTGCTTAAATGTGATGCATTTTAGCACCTAAGTTAGGGCATTTTAGTTCATTCGTCTATCTTACTTTCATGTTTTAGTACTTATTTGTGTTTTTGCCTATTTCAGGTCAATAAAGTTCAATCAGGCTAATAAAAGCCATTTAACTCAATTTTTGAGCTAAGGAGCAAATCTAGAAAGAAGCCAAGAAAATTGCATTAGTGGATCTTCAACTAATCGAAGGAAATCCCGATCGATCGAAGAAGGCTACAATCGATCAAAATTAAAGCGATGCCAGCTTAGCAATCCGGATAAGGCTAAAAAGATATTTTCATGACACGTCATCTTCAATCGATCGAAGTTAAGTGTTGGATTGATTGAAAACCCTTCAATCGATCGAAATGACTGCTGGCAGTGTGCTGTCTAATTCCCGAGCGCGCCCGGATTCTACTTACTTTTGTCGCTGCAAATTTCCACCAATCAGAGGCATTATTTCTGACTTGTCGCCTACTTAAAGAGGCTTGTAATAGATTAATTGAAAAAAATTTGTAAAAAGTTTCCTCTAGTAGATATTTTTACTAATTATAGAAATAGTTTCTCTCTCTAGAACTAGAGTTTTGGTGAAGAAAGCAAGCATAAAGATAATGATGCCAACCTCTAAGCTAGCCCTTGAGGGTTCCATGGCCACTACAATGAGTGGCTAAATCCTTCTCTTGGGGCTAGAGATAGCCCCTAGGCTTACTTCCCAAAAGTAGCTTTTGTATATTTTTTGGGATTTTAGTTGTAATTGATATTTTGACCATGAATAAATATGGTTATTGTGATTTTTACATGATTTGTATAGATTAATGTTTTCAATAGATCATTTAATTCTATCCATATATCTATGTATACTAAAATGAATGTTCATGTGCTTTTCTCTAGATTTAATGAAATTGATTCATGTCTATGTATGTTGATGTTATAAATCTAGTTATGGTCAAGGCATGGTGCTTAATTGATTACTCTTGTGGTTTATTTAATGGTTCATACTTATTTCTTGATGAATTGTGCCACATCCTTAGTTAATTAGTTTAATTTTCATGCCATTAGCTTATTTCTAGTGTACTTGTTTTAATTTCTTAGATAGGTGGACAATTCATTCTTGTTATTTGATGTTCCATACTTATGAGAGCAAGAAGTACATTTCTCTAGATTATTGTGTGTGCACTAATTGTGGTATAATTGAATGGTTAATGGTCTCATCTGATAGGTTGTGCTACTCACTAGATTGATTAGACAATCTATGCTTATTTGCCATCCATGCTTAGTTTTCAATTGGTGACACACACACACATTTTACAACATGAATTTCCCCATTAATTTACAATTGCTAGTGTTTGGTGAAGTGAAGCTTAGTGGTGAACTCTAAACTCCAAGACCTTTCTCTCATATTAATTCCATTGTTTTAATTGAACCATTGGTTTAATCAAATTAAACCCTTCTTTTGATCATTCGACATACTAATCCAACATTGTTTCCAAAGTACCTTGCATTTCCCTTGGGATGATCCCTACTCACTCTTGCTACATTATTAGTTAGTAGTGGTAGTGGTATTCTATAAATTTAAACTTGGCCACACTTTATCACACTTTGTGCACTTTGGTTGTCATCGACGACATGACACCAAGTTTTGGCATCGTTGCCGGGGATTTGGTAACGACATATTTTGGAATTAATTAGGAATTATTACTCCTTTGATCTTGTTTTTATTTTATTTTACTTTCTTTATTATTGTGTTTGTTCTTGATTGGCTAGGTACTTGGAGCCAAGGAAGTGAAGCAAAGGAACTTCATATCAAATAAGCAAGCTAAGCTAAGCAAAAGCATAAAAAGCTAAAAATAAAAAAATTGCAAGGCAAAGTAAGACAAAAATTAAAAACATTTCGAAGTCTCTGTGAGCTTTTCTAACTCTCTTGCTTAGTTAAATTATCGGCCCGTATGGTGGCAAGTTTTATTTTCTTAGTTAAATTGTCGGCTGGCGTGGTGGCAATTTATTTTCTTGCATTTGTTGAAAGCATGGGAGTATGGGATCAATGTATGTGGAGGCTTGTTGTTGATTGTTTTTTGTTGCGAAGGAGGAGTGCTTGATTTTGTTGTTTTTGTTAGTGTGTTGCTTCAGTTTTGTGCGGTCCTTTCCCCACCCTTCCTCTTAGCCACTATAAAGGAAAATCTAAAGGGTACTCTTGGTTATCTAAATCTGAATTTCATGGAACATCCTCCTTTTGACCTTTTTGTTCCTAGAGTTCAAGCTCTAATTCCTCCAATGATCCTTCCTGATTATTACAATTTCCATGAGTACCATGCACGAAATTGTATCATGCTCCTTAATTTTGGGGCCAATCAATATGAAATTAAGCCTGAGACAATTCAAATGCGTCCACTTTTCTATGGCTTAGATGATGAGGAACCATATAAACATCTTAATGAATTTCTTGAAATATGTTCCACCGTAAAATACATGAATGTTCTCGACGAAGTTCTTAGGTTACTTCTCTTCCCTTTCACTCTTAAAAATAAGATAAAACATTGGTTCAACAATTTGGGGGCAAATTCAATAACTTCTTGGATACAAATGCAAAATAAAAATTTTTGAAAATTTTTTACCCTGTGAGCTTGACCAATTCAATGAGAACCGCCATTAGAGAATTTTCTCACGGGGAGGGAGAACTTTTGTATGAGGCTTGGGAAAGATTGAATGACTTGCTGCGGAAATGTCCATACCATGGCATTCCAAAATGGCAAGTGGTTCAATATTTCTATGAAAGCATATCCGACACTCACAAGGACATAGTTGATACCTCATGTGGAGGTTCATATTTTGGGAAACATGAAGATGATGTTTGGCACCTTTTTGAAAAAATGAGTGAAAATTCAATACATAAATCTCACATTTCTCGGGTGAGTCATCATTCTATTGAGAGAAGGAAAATTTTAAAGGTGTGTCAAATTGAAAGTCCAATGGAGATTGTAGCCGAGGTCAAAACTCTCAAAACTCTCACTAAAAGAATTGATCAATTTTTATTGAGTCAAAAGCCAGCTACTCAATCATCTCCTTTTCATAATCATCCTTATCATTCTTGTGAGTTGATAAGCACTGAAAAGTGCGCATTTAAACCCCTTAAGCTTGAACGTTCTAGGACCTTATTCTATCTTATTTTCCTGTTTTAGTCCAATTTTGTGTTATTTCCCTTTTCAGGCACTTATCCCCAAAATAAGTCAATTCAGCTGAATTAGAGCATAAAAGATGCAATGTCAAGCTTAGTAGAAGAAAGAAGCAAAGTGGTGGAAAACAGCATTCTTCGATTGATCGAACCAAGCTCCAATCGATCTCACAGTGATCATTCCAACCATGCCAAGATGGATTGAGCCTCTTGTCTTTATCCTCATAAAATTTCCCTCTTCGATCGATCCAACATTACTTCGATCGATCGAACATTTTTGATCTTATCCCCACCTAACATTTTTGTCCTTTTCATAAAATATCCTGAAAATATCTCAGATTTGTCATTATTCATAAAAGACGCCGCCATAGTTCGATCGATCTAACCACCCTTGTGATTGATTGAACCTCCTCAAGTGCGAGAAAAATAGAGTTCCAGCCAATTAAAAGGTGTGCTCGTGGTGCAATCATTTGGAGGTCCTAATACACGAGGTCTGACCATTGGGATTGACATTTGAGCTAACTATATAAGGATTTTGGGCCACTGATACATATATAGAATCTTAGAGAGGAACCATACATAAGAGAGGTTAGGGGAGTCTAATTAGAGAGACAGACACCATTTGGGAGTTCTTCCACTCATCTAGGGTTTCCATCAAGGAGAAGAAGATCATTCTTACTATAAAGATAGCCCTTAAGGGTCGGATAACTACATCAATGAGTGGCTAAACCATTCTCTTGGGGCTAAAGATAGCCTTAAGCATGCCTCCTAGACTTTAATGTTTTGTAATTTAAGGGGATTTGTGTTATAGTTCTTGTCTTAACATTTGATATATATATATATGAATCTTGTTTCTACAATGATTTATGTAGTTTAATACTTCCAATTGATCATTTCATTCTATTAATATGTTTATGTATGCTAGAATAGATATTCATGTGTTTGTCTCTAGGTTTTGTGATATTGATGCATGTCTATGTGTGTTGATACTATAAATCTAGTGATGGTCAAGGCATAGTGCTTAAATGGAATACACTTGATGTTTACTTGATAGTTCATACTTATTTCTTGATAGATTGTGCCTCTTCCTTAGTTTAAGTAGTTTAATCTTCATGTCATTAGGTTAGTTGTAATTTAGTTGCCTTACTTTCTTAGATGGGAGGATAATCCATGCTTGTTGTTTGATGTTCTATGCTTATGAATGCAAGTAGTATATTTCTCTAATTTGATGGTGTGCATTGATTGTGGACTTAAAGGAAGGAATAATGGTTTAACTTGATATGTTGTACTATTTACTAGTTTGGCTAGACAATGTATACTTATTTAGTTATACATGCTTGTTGATTTAATCATTGACACACACTAGTATTGCAACATATAATCCCTCTTATCCATTACATATTGAGTGTCTATGAAGGTGATGTTTAGTGGTGACCTCTAAGTCCCAAGATCATTCTCTTATATTCTCTACATTTCATTCTACTTCAATTGTTTTACCTTGCATCCATTTAGTTGATATTATAGTTTAATTAACCAATCAAAACATTTTTGATCACTCGACCTACTAATCCAACATTGATTTCTAAGCTAAAGACACTCAATTTCCCTTTGGACGATCCTTACTCACCCTAGCTATATTTATAGTTAGAAATGGTAGTGGTAATCTCTAAATTTAAACTTGGCCACTCTTTTGCATACTTTGGTGCATCGGCACGACATACACCAAGTTTTGGCGCCGTTACCGGGGATTTGGCACCGTCGTATTTTGGAAATCAATTAGGAATTAGTAGTCTTTTGATCTTGTCTTTATTTTTATTTTATTTTGGTTACTTATTGTGTTTGTTCTTGATTGGCTAGGTGAATTGAGTCAAGAGGGTGAAGCAAAGGGAAATTGAAAAGCAAAAGAAGCAAAGAAGCCAAGCATGCTAAGCTAAGCATAAAAAGCTAAAAATCTAAAAAATTGCAAAACAAAACAAGGCAAAAATTGAAAAATCATTTGAAGTTGCTTAAGGACCCTTTGTGAGCTTTTCTTAACTCTATCTCTAGTTAAATCATCGGCCCACATGGAGGTAAGTTTTTATTTTCTTAGATAGATTATAAGCCCGCATGGAGGCAATTTATTTTTCTTGCATATTGTTAAAAGCATGGGAGTATGGGATCATTGTATGTGGAGGTTTGTTGATTGATTTGTTGTGAAGGAAAAGTGCTTGACTTTATTGTTTTTGTTGGTGTCTTGTTTGAAGTGTTGTGCGGTCCTTTCCCTAGCCTTAACTTTAGGCATTCTAATGGAAATTTTAGAGGGTAATCTGAAAAGCGCTGAATATTGCATATTCAAGAGCCCTTATTTGCATTAGTTAAGTCCATTATTTGATCATTTTAGATAGATTATCTTTAGTTTTGTGTTTTTGTGTATTTTCAGGTTTGTTTCCCAAAAAGAAATAAAAATGATGTTTTACGGGTTCTTGAAGAACAAGGCATGCTAGGCCGGGATCTACATGGATACTAGGAAATTTTGGTCCAATAAACTCATGGACACATTCTGCAGAGCCCAAGAAGGAAGATGGAGTCATGGGCCAAGCCCAAGGTCAATTTAAGAGAAGAAGTTTTGAGCCCAGGTTACACCATTGCGGGCACCCACCAGCCTCATGCACAAATCCTGCGGGTGCCCGCCAAGTTATGCTCGAGGCGTTGAATTCCAAAGAATGAAAGAAATTCATTCTAATAGCCTACAGATTCCGCGGGGCCCCGCCAGTTCCTGCGGGCGCCCGCCGGTTGCCACAGTAGCCCTAGGATGCCCCTTGGTTGCACGCAAAAGATAGCATCATGGCACCTAGCGGGGGCCCACCAATCTCTGCGGGCGTCTGCTAACTTGCAGACTGTAATACCCCTAGTTTTCAAAAGGATGAAATGGGAATGGGAATTAAATTTTGGTTTTTATTGCATTTTTTTTTTTTTTTATGACTTATGTGTTTTGTTTTCTTAATTGAGTAATGGTGATTTTCTTTTACTATTTGCTTAATTAATTAAGGGTGTATTTATTTTAGTTTAATTGTTTAAATTGAGTTTGTTCTAAGTTAATTGTTAATTGATTATTGATATTTTATTTGACGTGTATTTGGTAGCTTATATTTGGTAGTTTTTAATTGGTAGCTATAAAATTTGTTTATTTATTTTCTTTGTTTTATTTACCTCTTTGAATTAGGGTTTTATGTTTTATGTATTCACGTTGGGTTAAGAAGTTAGGTTTAGCCGACTTTTAAGTCATATTGGAATTAGACGTAGGTTTGAATAAAAGTCTATATATATGTGTCTGCAAGGGTTTGAGAAAACCCTATTCAGATAGTGTCTGGAGAGAGGAAAAATAGAGAGCTTGAGGGGAAAACATGAAGGGAACTAGGAAAGGGCTTTGAATTGAAGCTCATGTCAAGGAGGAAGGTATGGTTACTGTGAGACAGAACTGAGCAGTAGGAGTTCGTCAGAAACTCCATAAATGGCGTTGTAAGGTTTCAAATCGAAACCTAAAGGCAAGTTTCATTCTATCTCCTTCCTATAAACTTGTGTTCTATGCATTCTATATAGACTCCAGGGATTAATTAAATTTTTAAAAGTGATAGTTGATGCATGTTATAATGGACTGTAACTTGTTACGTTTAAATATCTGAAATCGTTTCTTGTATAAATGGGGTTGTTTTTGATTTAAACTTCTGTCAATAAATTCACGATAAAATTTGAGGATTTTCTAGGATTATTGAGACTTATATTGAACCTTAAGAACTTTAAGAATATTTGGAATAGAGGATTGAACTTCGCCGGAAGGGAAGAAGAAGATAAACAGATGAAGCATAAATTGTTTCGTTCATGGTTTAAGCCTGTGTCAAGTAATTTATTCTGGAGTTGGAGAAGTTTCTAGGATTGTTAGGACTTAATATGAACCTTAGAAATCTTTAACAAAAGGTGGGACAAAGGGCTAAGGCTTTGCCGGACACGAAGAAGGCAACACAGAGGAGCAGAGAAGGAAAAACGGAGGCTGGGGAAGTGGAGGTGGCTTCACACTTCAATGGAGGTGGCTCCATTGAAGTGGAGCTGGCTCCACAAAGTGTTGAGGTGGCTCCAATGTGGGTGGAGCTGGCTCAACTTAAAATTGGAGGCGGCTCCAACTTTGTAAGTGCCCAGTACGTGGATTTTTTGGGATTTTTGTTACTCCAGGGGCTAAAAGGTAGTGCTGAACTTTGATGGGGGTTCTTAAATGATGTTTATAACACATTAAAGACCTAGGCTTATTGGTGTAGGCTACGGGAATGGACATCAAGAAATATAGAAAAAATAATATTCATGCTGTCAAAGAAGGTGGAAGATTTAATTGCTAGTTGTTTAGCAAATTAAATAGACTGAATTGAAAGGTAATTTTGGGATTTTATATCAATGATTTATATAACATTATTAAGTCCCAGAAATGTTGGTTTCTACTATAGTTATAGACATCATGAAATTTAGATACTAAATTATATGCTGTCAAGAGTAGTTGAAGTTGTAATTGCTAGTCTCGCTTTAGAAAACTAAATGGACTAGTATGGAGGTAGTTTTGGCATTCAAATATAATATGTTTAGTTTATGCTTCTGTGTCTCAATATATTATGCTCTGGATTTATATTTGAGAATTAAATGACGTTATAAAATTTGAATATTAATTTGCATATCGTCAAGGATTGAGGAGGATTTAATTGCTAGGGTTGCTTTAGCAAAGTACATGGACTAATATGGACGTATTGTTTTTGGCATTCTGGTATAATGTGTTTAGTTACAATTCTATTTAGCATTATATCATGCTATGGTTGTTAATTGTTGAACTGTTACAATTTTTGTTCTGTCAATTATATGGAAATGGATGGTTTAAATTGTTTGCCATTACTTTAACAATTTAAAATGAGGATTTATGATTATAATCATATACTGAATGCATAATAGGATCTTGCCTATAATTTATTGCTATTATGTTTGTCTCTGGATGTATTTGATGTTCAACTGACTGTGCATCATTTATGGATCATTTGCATTGTATGCACCGGTATGGGACGGTGGCATAGGAGGGACGGATTAGATCAAAACGCTAATCCTTACCCATTCATACATAAGGAATGGATCAACTAAAATAGTTAAATCCTACATGGATGCATATCCTGTCAACTAAGACAGTTGAATGACATAACGGATGTTTGCTTTACTTTTCAGTATTAGGAAGGAATTTATATATATACTTATGGTACCGTGGTACGAGCTTGAGTCTCCTGATCACGGTTAGGGTGCGTATATCGCATGGAGGGAGAACTGGACCTAATGATGTTCCTTGGTAGGTCTGGGTGTGCATGACTACGCTACGGCGTTTTGCTTGTTACCTTCTACTCAAGTGTGATGACTATAGGTTATTGAGTATCCTATAGTGTGTATATATATATAAATGGACTATGTTTAGATATTATCGAGCTATCTAGGATGTATCGGCGTATTGGGTTTGTGTACGAATTGTAGTAGATTGAAACTTGCATGTGGGCCTGATCCGCTCCTATTTTTCAGGTGTTCGCTAGTACCAGGCTTAGAGCTTAATCGTGTTGATGCAGATACAGACACTCACTCTTCCGCTTACATAGGAATTCCTTTCTATTTTGGTTTTGGATTTTTAATTCTGTAAATTTATTTCAGATTTGGGATTAGGGTCCACTAGGTGGATTCCCGAGTTGTATGGATTTTAATTATATTAATTTATAATTTTAGGGTTGAGGATTTTCATTTTAGCTTTCTTTCAGCGCATTATTCTTTTATTCTTAATTCAGTTTTATTCTTACTTGTTTACATATTGATTGTCTGGTGTCCCTCGGATCTGTGCTCGGACTTGATCACCCGTGGCTCTAGAATCGAGGGCTATCACACAGATAGCAGATCGTAGTCTTCTTTGTTTTAAATAATGTTGTCCCCTTGATTGAATGGATGGGTCTTCCTTCTTTTAGGGAGTTCTGACCACGAAATTAAGGGGGTTTAGTAAGATATTTTGCCTATTTTTGTGAGAGGGATGATTGGAAAACATGATTGGGTTGTTAGAGGATAATTCTAGAGAGAGAAATATTTTATTTTTGAGAGCTTTTGAGTTGTATTTTCTGAAAGTGGCGAAAATAGAAGGGCTGAGTTCTTCAACCTCTTCCTCCCTTACTGCTACGGGTAACTAACTCCCTTCCTTGGGAGGTGATGAAGCCCTTCCTTGTAAGCATGCTCTAGTTATATTTTAATTTGGGGAATGAAGTATGTATATGATAGTTTCATAGTCTAGAGATTCCCACAAGTTGTAATGACTCTTCATTCAATAAATGATTGTGTTGAACTTATTATCTTGTCTTAGATTGTATTTTCTCATGATCATATTGCTTACATCTTCATAGTGAGAATGGAGATGAGATTATGAAATGGTTTTTAAAGGCATGTTGTATGGAAATTTTGATAGTCCATAGCTTAGGCTCCCCCTTTGATAGATTATGCTTAGTTTTTGACTTCATGTGCTCTCATCATATTTATTGAGGAATTTAATAGTCCATAGCTTAGTGAACATGTCATAAGCTACACCATAATCTAGGTAGTTAAAGCATGTAAAACTTTGATGGATTATACTTAATTCTTAATTTTTTGAAATTCTTGAAGATAATGTAGTAATCATGTATTTCTACATATCATGGTCACATATATAATTTATTCCCCAACTTAATTGCAAGCAAGCATGTTTATATGGTTGGTGGTGGATTCATTTCCCTAACTCTCTCTACATAAGTTTAATTCATCTTAAATTCATTCCATTTACTGTTTTATGCAAATTTTAATTCCTAGTTCTAAGTGACAAACAAATAAAACCTTATACACCTCTTTCATCAAACAAAGTGATTTTACAACCTTGGTTGCCATAAACTAGCAATCCTTGTGGTTCAGCTTACCCTTATGGTAGCCCTATTTTACAATGATTTGTGCTATTGCAAGTGTTAATTATTATTGGTAAACATATTTCAACCACCAATTTTTGGAGCCGTTGCCGGGGATTGCAAATGCTTTTTGTAAACGAGGTTTAAAGATTACCTTTGGTTTGATTATGAATATTGTGTTTTGTGGATATTTTTCAGTTTGGTTTTGGTGATTTTTGTGTTTAAGTATTATTGTGAGATTCTAGGAACTCAAGGCTTGCCAAGGAAAAATTGAAAATTGTAAGTCTAAAAGACTTCGGGTAAGTTTTTCAAAGTTCTAGTTTTAAAATTTATGAATATTTTGCTTGTGGATAAATTAGTGATTTTTTTATTATGAAGCCCTTGTTAAGGATATTTTTGTTGTTCTATTTTGCAAAGCATTGGTCCTTGTCGCGGCCATTTATTTTCTTTTTTGTTGATAATTGAGGAGAAAGGGATCATTGTATGTGGATGTTATGGTGAAGGGGTGTTGTACTGGTTGTGTGAATTTTGTTGTTGATGTTAGGTCGTAGATCATTATCTTTGCCAACTCTTGAAGAACCAATTGAAATAAATTCACTTGAAAGGACTCTTCGAAGCAACCTTAGGGAATCCAAAAATATAAGAGGAATTGAACTTGAATTTAATACCATGGCAAGAAATGATGGAAATTTGCGGGATGAGGAAATAAATCTTGATAGTGCTGAAATTCCAAATGTAGTACCTATGACTCTTAGGGACCATTTCATCCCTACAACTTACGCCTCTCCTACTTGCATAGTGATGCCAAACATCGATGCAACCCAATATAAGATTAAATCTAGCACAACTCAAATGCTTCCATCCCTTCATGGCTTTGAAAATGAAGATCCTTATAAGCATCTTGATGAGTTCCATGAAATCTACTCTACCATCAAGATGGGGGACTTCTTTGAAAATGCACTCTATTTGCGTCTTTTCCCATTCACCTTAAAAGATAGGGCAAAATATTGGTTGAACTGCCTGTTGGACCAAGAACGGGGGGTTGAATTGGTCCTGGGTACTTTCTCTTTTTTTTCACTTAAGAACAAACATACATAACATGCAAGGTAGAACTAGTGCAATCAAGCCAATCAAATTGACACACGATATACAAGGAAACCCTACCAATAGGGAAAAATCTTGGTTCTTGGCCTCAGCCAATAAATGCCTCCACTAGTAGTATGAACCTTGTTACACATTTAGCTATCTCACTCACTGCACACACCCTTGTATAAGAATAGATACTAGTTTTCACAACCAATTCACACTTACTAGCTCACCATCTTCACTTGCTGCATGTAAGTAGTTACTCACTCAGCTGCCCCACTTTTCAACCACCTTGTACTCATTAGGACACTGACTTTCACAGCCTCTACACACACACAAGATCGAATAATGTGCACACAGGCACTCCCCTAGTCCGTAGCCCCTATGCTTGGACACATAAAGTTCTCAATAGCTTAATTAATAATGAATAGAGGTGTCAACATACCAAGTACAATATACTTAAGTTGGAACACAAAATAAGAGTGAAAACACACAGCCTTAAGTACCATACTACAAGAAACCCTATCTTCACTTGTCAGCAACAAGAAGGATAGCACTGTCAACTCACAATGTAGCTTCACTTAATGGTCAAACTAGGTTCCCATAGCCTTAAATTAGTTGAATACACTTGCTTGTAAGGATAAAACAAGTAGATAAGCAAGGTAGAACAAAAATAGCTCCCTCAAGGTAAATACCCTATATTCAAGGGTATAAAGATAAATTCACAATGCAGCTCCAAGAATGGCCTGAAATTTAGTTCCATAGCTATCAATAGCTAAGATATACTTGTTCAAGAGATAAACTCAGTGAGACCAGCAAGGTATAATAAAGATAGCTCACAACAACCTTGAAGTCCCCAAAACCCTAGCTTTAAGCTTTCAAAGGGTAAAACTGTAAACTAGCTTCAGAACCTACTCAAACTTCATTCCCCCATTCTTCAATAGGCCAAATAAACTTGCTCAGTTGATTAGAAAAAATTAAACAGCAAGGTATGACATAATGCATGCTTCAATAGTCACTTTAGAGATAAAAACCTAATTTGCAACCTTTTCAAAACACTGCCTTAATGTAGCTCAAACTCTTAACAACCAGAGGCTCCCTTAGCTTGAATATGATGTATTATACTTGTTATATAGCAGTGAAAAGATGTATGAATAGGGGCATATTAATATAGTACAAACAGTAGCAAAATAATAGCTCACAGTAGATATTTATATTAGCTACTGTATTTTTCAGGTTTGAGGGGCAAAAGAGTCATTTCGAGGCTGGACCTTCATGAGTATAGTTCCCACAAATTTATTTCATCATAGTACACTTGATCAAATCATCATTTCTCATTTTGAAGTAAGTTAATATCAATTTTCAGTTCAAAGAAAGCTTCACAAGTCTGTTTCTGTAATAGCACTGTTTTTAGAGTATATCTAGTATTTCACAGCTACAAAATTCTGGATTTTGGTTCTCTCAAGTGCATATTGACTGTATAGATATGATTAATAGAGTAATACAATAAGCACAACCATATATTGCAATTTTAGTACCCAAACCAAACCTACTTTATACTGAAACTAAGGTGGTTCATAGTACTAACATAGAACAGGTCATTCCTCAAACCAATCCTTAACTTGGACAGCCTCAAATCAACATACTAGGCATGCTCAAATGATAAACAATCATGATATAGCATGGTAAAAACATATTAAGCTCAGTTTCACAGGCTTAGACTAGAAAATCAAACAAAACTAGAGGTATGAGATATGAAATTCAATACCAGCTCCAAGATGTAGTTTTAAGCACCTTCAGTAGATGTATACCATAAAGTTATGTATGCTCAGCCCTTGTTCAAGCCCCAGAAATGACCGCAACCATTTTAAACCACCTTGAACTCTCTTTGCACTAGGAAATCAACTCAAAACAGCCTCCTTAATCTTCACTGCAACTGTGATGTCTTTTGGTAATTTTCTATGAATCATTGAAGCTCGAATATCATGTAATATCACAGAAAATGTTCGTCATTCTCAGCTCTCGAATAGAACTCTCTTTTAGCTACTGCAGCCTTACTTTTTCACTCTTAAAGGTACACCTTGCTGAATTCTATAACAACATATTTATAGGGTCCCCATTTCAGCCCTACTATGGATAAGACCTTCTTGAATTAGCCAATGAATTCACTATACATGTTTCTCTCTGCAGGACCACTATGCCATGTGGCAGTGGTATATTCTTAGCACATTCACAGCACACTTTGTACACAAGCCTTTCACAAATGCCCCTTGTTGAATGTAATAAAATGATAACTTCTAGTATGAATATAAAGGCTATTTTTGCAATGCACCTTCACTACAGGGTTTCAAATTGTCTTAATATACTGGAGTGACCAAGATACCCTTGAGTCTCTTGATAGAATTACATAAATGCCCTTCAATGAATATACTAATAATTATTTGCTGCAGCTTGTATATCAATATGCAATTCATAAAAATAAGGCCTGTTATGCAATGTACTATTCCCAGCAAGTGTAATTAAAGGTTACACACATGTAGAAAGACTAGAATACCCCTGTAACACATTGAACCTTTAGTATCCCTTGGCAGCCCTTTGAAATGGTAATGCTGAGAATGTATGGTATACTTTTGACATTGAAAGTGCAAAACCTCTTGATCAAACAAGGGACCAATAATGTCCTCCTTTTGCACTTTCAAATGTTAAAACCTATTCATCCATTCCCCTTTTTGACATTAGAAGTCAAAAGGTGGATGAGATTAGCAATGAAGGATAGTATGTCCCAATTGAATATTATCAGAGCTGATAGAGTATAAAATTTGAGGTGAGAGATAGGATAAATCTAAGTAAGGGGCGATCGAAATGATCGTCATATCTGAGGGATTAATTTTTAGATCATTCTCTCTGAGAGGAGGAGGCCTAAGATTAACCCTTAAAAGGACACAATGAATTGATTGAGCTGTTACATTGATTACCACACCTGCAATATGAATTTGCAGGTCTTTGTCTCTAAGAGGAGGAGGCTTTGAAGTGTTTATTAAACTTGGTGCTCTTTGAATTAGAGGCTTTATGTTTGACATTGTCTTCTTGATAAAACCATGCTATAAAATAGCTTCTGAAGGAGCACAAAGAATTGAATGAGTTGCCAAGTTGATCAACACACCTTTAGTATCAATTTGCAGGTTCTTATCCCTTAGTGGATGTGGTCTTGAAGAGATATGTGAACTAAATAAGCTTTGAGATTGAGACTCTGTGTCTGATATTTTCATCTTCATCAAACTATGTTGAAAACAAGCTTGTGAAGGAACAGAAATCTTGATTGTAGAAGTGATTGAGGAGTAAAATGAATCAAAACAATTTGCACAATCCTTAGTTTCACACTGAGTTTTGGATTCATTGGAGAATGGTATTACAGAATAGCCTTATTCTTCATCATTTCCTTCTTTAAAGGACCTTGACTCCTTTTATTTATGAATTTTAACTTTAATAGGCCTATAGACGCTTTGAGATCATGTATATTTGAAAATTCAGTACTTTTCACTTGACTTGGTATTCTGAAATCTACATCACTTTCATTTTTTAATGGATTGATGACTGAAGCTATAGAGGCTTTAAGTTATTGAACTTTTGAGAATTCAACTAGTTTTCATTTTCTTAAAGAGCTTGTAGCTGTGAGAACTATCATCTATGAGGCTTAAAATTCACTTGCTTTGAAGAGGTAACCAGTTATTGATCCTGAAGGAAGTGTGTTGATCCTGACACTTGAATGCTTAGACTTTCTCATTGAGCATGGCTGCTTTTATTTGCTGAAAGGATTAGTTGAAGAGGGATTATGAACCTCTATGTATTCAACATCAGGTGGTCTTCTCTTTAGAGGCTTAAAAACTGAATTGATTAAGTTTAGGATTGTTAAAAGATCTTTATGCACAAAAACTGCTTCATCTTTAGAAGCTACTGACTGAGCCTATTTAAAACATCTTGTAACATCACTCTTGTGAACACTGTCAATTTCTTGAGTCAATTTAGGAACATTCTTCCAATCTTCTTGAGGTTTCAATAAGCCTTTTATAGAAACATAAGAGGTGGTACACCACAGATGCAATTTTCTAAATTTTCCAAGTCTTCTCAAGGAATCTTTTGATCTGAAATCAGTTAGATAGTGGGATGTAAATGAGAAGGAGCTTGTAACAAATAGATTAGCTCTAGGTGAACCAAAAGGTACACTTCTTGAAAGCTGTGAATTAGAGTTCAATTTGTCACCAATATCTTCAAGTGTAACTCTTTCTTCTTTAGATACATCTTTACTTTCCATTTCAGTTCACTACTTCAATGATCCTTCAGTTTTAGAAATCCATGCACATGTTAAAGCTTTCTTTGGACAATTTAAACTGGAGTTCTTTTATATTTTCACTGAGAGAGTCTCCTTCTTATAACTTTGCAGCATTGAACCATTCTTCTCATTGTTAAATTTATATAGACAACTCATTTCAAACCTCCATCTTCTAGGTCTATATAGCACCTCAATCTCAGCTTGACATTTCTTCTTTAGAATAAGGATGTAGAGATCCTTTGGATTACAGTCAACCTCAATAGTTGAACCATGTTTAGCCTTGCTTCCATCTGTCAAAAGTGTTGAAGAACTTTCTTTAACAATGCTATTCTTTGATTTAAGCTTCACCATGTTACAAACAACAAGTGAAAAAGAAATTAAGACTGAGAACTTAGACTTGAAGTCTTCAACACAAGTATCCTCTTCAGCGTCCTCTTCTTGAATAAGAGCTTTTGTAGACTGACTAGTTATATCCTTGGTTTTCTCTAATGCTTCATAATCTTCTTGACAAGCATATTTTGTCCCAAGTAAATCCCATATGATTTACAACTCGTGACCTTTATAAGGTCACGGGATGATTTACAACCCGTGACCTTTATAAGATCCTGATGGTTTAGACCACTAAGTATAGACTGTTTTGCCCTTGAATCATTTAACACATCATCTCCATTAAGCACAAATAATCCCTTAGTGGCAGCATACCACATATCATATGACTGCGACATAAGGTAAACCTCTATTCTAACTTTTAAGTATTCAAAGTTCATACTATCAAGATAAGGTGCATTGACAAAATCATAGACCTTCCATTATGTTCCAAGAATCTTTACTGTAGGCTTGTTAATTCCTTGGTTGAGCAAACCAAGGCTCTGATACCAATTGTTGGACCAAGAAGGGGGGTTGAATTGGTCCTAGGTACTTTATCTCTTATTCACTTAAAAACAAACATACATAATATGCAAGATAGAACCAGTGCAATCAAGCAAATCAAATGGACACAAGATATACAAGGAAACCCTATCAATAGGGAAAAACCCTGGTTCTTGGCCTCAGCCAATAAATGCCTCCACTAGTAGTATGAATCTTGTTACACACTCAACTATCTCACTCACTACACACACCCTTGTACAAGAATAGATACTAGCTTTCACAACCAATTCACACTCACTAGCTCACCATCTTCACTTACTGCATACAAGTAGTTACTCACTTAGATGCCCTACTTTCCAACCACCTTGTACTCACTAGGACATTGGCTTTCACAGCCTCTACACACACACAAGATCGAACAATGTGCATGCAGGCACTCCCCCAGTCCACAGCCCTATGCTTGGACATATAAAGCTCTCAATAGCTTAATCAACAATGAATAGAGGTGTTAACACACCAAGTACAATATACTTAGGCTGGAACACAAAATAAGAGTGAAAACACATTGCCTTAAGTACCACACTACAAGAAACCCTAGCTTCACTTGTCTGCAACAAGAAGGATAACACTATTAACTCACAACATAGCTTCACTTGATGATCAAACTAGGTTCCCACAGCCTTGAATTAGTTGAATACACTTACTTGTAAGGATAGCACAAGTAGATAAGTACGGTAGAACAAAAACAGTTCCCTCAAGGTAAAAATCCCCAAATTCAAGCATATAAAGATAACTTCACAATGCAGCTCTAAGAATGGCCTAAAATTTTCTTCCACAGCTCTCAATAACTAAGATATAATTGCTTAAGAGATAAACTCAGTAAGACCAGCAAGGTATAATAAAGATAGCTCACAACAACCTTAAAGTCCCTAAAACCCTAGCTTTAAGCTTTCAAAGGGTAAAACTGTAAACTAGCTTCAGAACCTACTCAAACTTCACTCCCCCATTCTCCAATAGGCCAAATAAACTTGCTTAGTTGATTAAAACAAATTAAATAGCAAGGTATGACATAATGCAAGCTTCAGTAGTCACTTTAGAGATAAAAACCTGATTTGCAGCCTTTTCAAAACACTGCCTTAATGTAGCTCAAATTCCCAACAACCAGAGGCTTCCTCAGCTTGAATATGATGTATTATACTTGTTATATAGCAGTGATAAGATGTACACTGATAAGCATCAAATATTTCATATTTAAGTGCCCTTAATTGTATAAGTTAAGCCTATTATTTGATCTGCCTATATAGATTAACTACATTTTTAGGTTTTTGTGTTTTTGCAGGTCTTATTGCTAAAAAGGAATAAGAATAAGGTTTTAAATGGTTTTGAATCATAAGTCATATCGGGCCTATATTTCAAGTGATCGTCAAAGAGAAATGGCATGAAGAGGTGATGGATGTAACCAAAGCTACAGAGAGAATTATGTGCTAGAGTAGTATGCCTGGCATCTAGATGCAAGAACTGGCATCTGGACACCACCTTCCAATAGCTCATGTCAGAACACACGCATTGGCGTCCGGACACCAAACCATTAGGGCCTCACATCCGGAGTCAAGTCTTCACGTCTAGACACGAGACCGCGGGCCCCCATTTTATTTAAGTCCGATTTTGTTCTATCTTGTGTGGGGACTCAAATTTTAAACAAGGATTTTGTAATTTGAACTCACAGAAGGATAAAAGAGGGGGAAAGGCTGAAAAGGAGGATTCCTAGTTTTCTTTTTGAAAAAGATACAGAGAGAGGGAGGATTTTTAGGGTTTTTGGAGGTTAAGCTTGCAACAATGGTAAGAGAGGGGATTCTTTTCTCTTCTTCAATCTTGGAGGTTGCTACCATATTCATGAGGGGTTAAATCCCTTTTCTAGGGAGTTAATGTAACCTAGACCAAGTAAACAAGTTTTGATTTGTATTTCTATATATATTTAGTTTCATAAATTAGAAGTTTACATTGACTTGATGTACTTTACATTGAATTGATGTATGTGTTTATCATATGAATATATATTTATGTTGATTTGTTATGTTGTCTTAGAAATCATATTGATACAAATATTACACTTGATTTCCTATAGTGACAATGGGAAAGAGTTTATGAAATGGTTATATTTGCATAAAATTGAGCATTTATATAGGTTATACCTAAGGAAGATGGACCATGCTACACCCTTAGATTAATGTAGTTAGGTAGATGGTCCATACCAACTAAAGATAATCTATGACATTTAATTGATTTCATGTGTTGCAACATACTATTGAAGGACATTCATAGGCCATGCCTAGGGAAGATGGTTCATACCACAATCTAGTTTAGGTGGATGAACCAAGCTAACCAAAGATGGGTTATGCTTAGTCCTGAATGTATGATCTTCTTGACGATGTTGTGGTAGTTTTATGCTTTTACATATCATTTTATGTATATAATTGTTAATCCCCAAGTTGAGTGCAAGTTTAACATGCTTATGAGGTTAAGGTGAAGTCAATTCCCTAACCTTCTCTTTATAAGTTCAATCCATTCTATTCACGTTATTTACTGTTTTATGAAAGTTAAATTTGTAGGTTAAGTGACAAACCAATCAATTTTTCATCTCTATTATCAAATTGAGGAAGTAGTTTTATAATTTGGTTTGCCATAAACTAACAATCCTTGTGGTTCGACAACCCCCTTGTGAAGGCCAAAGTTTTATAAACCCGGTGCGTCAGTGATGACCAACAGATGATTCGATAACTGATCTGAAATACGGAAGCAAAATATGAAAAGTGACCTCTAGAGATGTACATCATCCCTAAGGCACCAAGATAAATCCCCATGAAACCATGGAACTCGAATAAGTTAAGCAAAGAAAGCAAGAATGCCTAACCTGAAAAGAAGTGAACCAAGGGTAAAACTAAAATGAATGCTACCGGGCATACCATTGGAATGACAACTAAAAATGAATGAAGTTGGACTCAAGAATCGCTTGATTTGGAGTCCAAACGGAAAAGATATAAAGAGAACAAAATGACACCCTCCGTTTAAGAGATGTCATGCACCTATCTCACTAAAATAGAAATAACTCTACTATAGGTGGAGTTTTGAAGTATGGTTGGTACCATTGGAAAGCCAACTTCAAGCTCTTAAACTTAGACTCAAGAACAAACCAATTTGGATTAAGAATGGAAGAGTTATGGCACCCTGAAATAGATGCAAGGAAACTGCCCAAGGAAAATGAAATGAGATGCTCCTAGGGAGGATCGGTCGACTAAAGGGCTCTCATTGGCCGGCTGAACCCCCATCATCGGTCGACTGAACCCTAATCGTCAGCCGACCGAAACGATGAAAATCCTAAATTGGCTACTGGAGTGCTCATCGAGCATGTGGCAGTCGGCTGATGGGCTTCATCAGCCGACTGACGCCTCTGCTGTTGCAATTTAAAAGCTGTTGCAGAGTGTGTAAAGCTTATCCTATCCAACTTTGATGCTATGCAAGTATTCCATTTGATTTAAAATGAGTTTAAACATGATTCCTAGTCTCAATGAAGTATAAACAACATGCAAAACCAAAGAGAAACTTGAAACTTACTCCCATGCATGAATTTTTGCATAAAATCCATAAATCTTTCCATAAATAGTTCAAAAGTTGCAACTTGAGAGTTTCATTAAATGTGAGCATGCCCGTAAGTGTAAAATGATGTTTAATACACGTTACAATGGCCTACTATCTCATTGCAATCCATTTACAAAAATTGACCTTCCAAACCTCAATTCCACAATTACACTATTAAGGCAAAACTTGTATTTTTTAAAAAATCATACATATAACTTGAAGTTTAATGGCCCTTGGCCTCATGTTATACATATAAAATAAGCTCCAAAAATATACTTACATACACATTACATGTCAAAAAAGCCATCTTAGCTTACAAAATACCATACATCCATGGTATACAATATATATATATCATTTGAAAGTAAGTATGCTAAACAAGTGTATGTCCATAAGCAAAAATGTTCCAAAGTGCTCATAAGCCTCTAAGGATGATGAGCATCCAAGAACATTGTTTCCTTACCTGTAAAATAACCTACACAACTAGGGTGAGTAATCAAGTTACTCGTAGGAAAAAGCATATGCGTATACCCTAAAGTTTCAATGTCATTGCAAGATCAATATAGACGAATACAAGGGAGCATTCCACTTAACGTCTATGTTCAAGGTGTTCTAAGGAATCATCTTAAGCTAATTTAAATGATTCTATAACAATGCAACAACATTATCAATGCACTTAACAACATCAATTCGCCATTAACCAAAATCACAAGTCACAATTAAACATTAGTTGTCAACTTAGAATTTAATGTGAAATCAAATAGTGGAATACTTGGACATCATGCCTTGGATAAAGCCAAGACCTAAATGGTTATTCCTGGGTATTAACCCACTGGGAATACCACCCTAATGCGCACTATAAACGGGGATAACTCATACCTCCTGCACTAGAGCCAAAATGTCACTTGTAACAATGTCCCAAGAGAATCGAAAATGTATGAAGTTCAACACTTATACACAATATTAAGGCATATATATCACCTTCCATGCACAAGTATTTTGGAACCACACATATTATGTCTTAGGTTTCCAAGTCTAGAATGGCATAATAAATGACAAGTTTTCATCATGATATAAGGTATACGACAATATCACCAACTCATCAATTTAAATCATGCCTCTACAATAATATAGAATTATCACCACCATAATATAACAATTCAAGTCAATAGAAATTGTATATAGCATTTATAATTCTACAAGAGTTCTATATCACTACCACATGTGAAAATACTAGAAATTAGTATACTACTAAATTGTATAATCCTTCTACACAAGGGAAATACATATAATACATGCTTAAATCAATAAACCCTAAGTCAAAAGTAAGGGTTTCCTATAATATGCAAGATTATCATATTAAAAGCATGTACACAATATATATTAAACCCCAAAGGACTTAAAACACTCAAAATATAAACATACTACCACCCCTACCTCAATAGAGAATTGAATCTCTATAATCCAAGCAACCAAGCTTAAAAATGGAAAACAATTATATGGTTTTGAAGAGGAGAGTAAGAGGAAACTTTTGTCTTCCAAGGTTTTTGGTCTAAGGTGAGTGGAAGGAGGCCAAAATGAAGAAGAAAGCTATTAACTAAGCTTTTCTCCAATGGTGGCCAGGTTCGGGTTTTGAAGAACAAAGAAATGAAAAAGATAAAGTGTAAAATGGTCAGTGAAAGGTCTAGAAATCCTCCACTCACTATGTGTTCTTACACTACCTCTCTCACACACACAATGCAAGACTAAATGGTGAGCTTACACTTGTCACAAATCTAAGGCTCCTTCCTAGGCTTAATCCTAAGCGTACACTTGTCAACCATCTAAGCCAATAAGTGCACCAATCCTAGGCCAATAAGTGAGTGAATTTCCACCCTCCAAATGTCAATAGGTTATGCTTCCAAGTCTCCCCACCCAAATGCCAACAAGTGGCTCCATGAGAATGTGACACTTGTCACATTTTCCAAAAATTACAAAAAAGTCCTTTTTCAAAACATCTTCCAAATTAAATTGCAAAAAGGTCCCTAAGACGAAAAATAATTATTTTACATAATTACACTAAAACCCCAAAAATCAATAATAATTACAATAAAGTATGCATCCATACCCTTTACGAAAAGTAAGCAACTGGAATGTATTTTCTACGAAAGTAAAAATACAATGATCATAGAGATCAAATATCATGAATGCATACAAAACTGGAATCAAATCCGAGCACAAAAAGTGAGGTTATGCAAGGAAAAATGATAAACGCGAAGAAGACGACATAAGGAAAAGACAAAATAGGAAAAAGACGAAAAAAGAAAATCACCAAAAAATGAAAGGAAGGAAAATGACAGGGTCATTACACCCCTACTATAGCATTTATCTGCAATGATGAATATGCTATTGTTATAAGTGGTATTTTTAAGTGGTATACATTTATGCGCATCAACTTTTTGGCGCCGGTGCCGGGGATTGCATACGGTTTTGTAATCAGAATTTAAAAATTTCTTCATTGTTTAATTGTATATATATTTTCATGTTTTTGATGTTTTTGTGTTGTTAGGGACTAAAGACTTTCCAGGAGATTTAATTGAGATATTTGAAGTCTTAAGGACTTTGAATAAGTTTTTGAAGTTCCTAGTTAAATTATGTTTGGCCCTTGTCGAGGCTATTGCAAATTTCTTGTTTTATTCAGAGCATAGGTCCTTGTCATGGCTAATTTATTTTGTTTTCATTATTGTTGAATTAAGGAGAAAGGGATCAATGTATATGGACGTATTGGTGAAGGGTTGTTGTGATTGTTGTGTTTAGTTGTTGATGGTAGGTCGTAGATCATCCTCTTTACCGCATCTTGAGGAACCAATTGATATTGCTTTACTTGAAATAACTCTTAGGTAGCAAAGAAGGAACCTTAGGGATCCTAAAATTTTAAGAGAACTTGAAATTGAAGTAGATAAAATGGCTAATTAACATGATAATCTCAGAAATTTTAATTCTAAAAATGAAAATTTAGCACCAATGACTCTTAGGGACCATTTTGTACCCTCTACATACATATCTCCATCATGCATTGTCATGCCCAATGTTAAGGCACATCATTATGAGATCAAATCTTCCATAATTCAAATGCTTCCAACATATTATAAGTTTGATAATGAGGATCCCAATAAACATCTTGATGAGTTTTTGGAAATCTGCTCCACCATTAAGATGAGGGATTTCCCCCAAGATGCACTTCATATGCTTCTCTTCCCATTTTCTTTGACAGATAGAACAAAATATTGGTTGAACTCTATTGTTGCTAATTCCATCACTTCATAGGTCGAATTGCAACAGGAATTTCGTAAAAAGTACTATCCTGTGAGTAAAACCAATCAAATGCGTCGTTCCATTCTTAGTTTTTCCCAAATTAATGGCGAAATATTCTATGAGGCGTGGGAGAGACTTTAAGATTTTATGAGGAAGTGTCCGCACCACCAAATTCCAAAGTGGCAATTGGTGCAAACCTTCTATGATGGTTTGGCAGAACCACATAGACAATTAATTGATTCTTCGTGTGGGGGCATGTTTATGTCCAAAAATCCAGATGATGCATGGACTCTACTTGAGAATATAAGTGAAAATTCTATGCAACATAGTTCTCGTAAAGCTTCAACATCTAATGTGGTTCAACCCTTAAATCCGTGTCAACCACGGACTCTTAGGGAAGAATCTTCTCAAGTGGATGCCATAGCCCACAAAGTTTTTTAGCTTATGGCACCACATCTCTCATCTTCTCAGAATTCTTCAGCAAGTGCTATGTGTGCACGTTGCACAAGTACTTTTCATAATGCAGAAGATTGCCCCACATCGGAGCAATTTTCTGAAGGTATGCCAGAACAGGTTAATGCCATGTTCTCTTGCCCTGGAAATAATCCTTGTTCCAATACATATAATCCAGGTTAAAGAGATTATCCAAATTTCTTGTGAAGGCAATAAGCCCCACAAAATTCGTCATTTCATAGTCATAGGCAATCAAATCAATCTAATTCAAAGTCCATGAACCGACCATTTCAAGTTTTTTTAAGCTATCATCCTCCTTCCTATAATGCAAATTTTCCTAATCAGAATCATGTTCCTTCTTAATAGTCCTAACTAGATAAGCTAGTAAACTCTAACAAGCAGATAATGGCTGCCATTAGTGGTATGCAATCAACTGTGCAATTGGTTAGTACTCATTCTCAACCAATAGCTAATATTGAAACTCAACTGGGATAATTGGCTAATTTAATAAATCAGCTTCACAAGAAGGACACAGGAAAACTTCCAACTCAACTTGTGGTGAACCCGAAAGGGCAATATATGATTGATAAGATCATTCCTCCAAGTGGATCAAATCTTGAGCAAGTTCAAGCAATCAACAGACTTCGGAGTGGAAGAGTTGTGGACAACAAGGTTAATGAAAAGTTGAAACTCTTACTCCTAAGGATTTAATTTCTTCATTCAAAAATCTAAAAGTTAGTCTTGAAATTCCAAATCTGCCAATCCAAAATGTTGAGACATCTTATGAGCCTAAAGCTCCTTTTCCTCAATGCCACATAGAGTCCACACATTTTGGAAAAAAATGAGATAAAATTCAGGACATGTTTGGAGTCTTTAAGCAAGTAAAGATCAACATTCTTCTCCTTGATGCCATTACCAAATTCCACCTTATACAAAATTTCTTAAAGATTTGTGTACTCAAAAACAGATTTCTAAGAGCAATATTCCAAGGAAGGTGAGGTTAACTTACCAAGCAAGTGCTATCATTCAGCATAATACACCTCCAAAGTTTAAGGATCTGGGTGCCCCGACAATCTCGTGTGTCATTGGAGACAATGAGATAGACTAGACCCTCTTTGACTTAGGATCAAGTGTAAATCTGATTCCTTACTTAGTATACTTGCAACTTAGGTTAGGAGAACTCAAATCCACTTCGGTTGCCTTACAACTTGTGGATAGATCTGTAAAGCAACCTCGTGGTATCATTGAAGATGTACTCATCAAGGTGGACAATTTCTTCATCCCGGTAGACTTTGTGGTTCTAGATATTGAACCAATACATAATCTAATAAAACATATTCATGTGATCCGTGGTCAGCCTTTCTTAGGTAAGACTAATGCTTCAATTAATTGCCGAACTGGGGTGATGGATATTTCTTTTGGAAATATAAAGGTGAAGCTTAACATCTTTAGTGCTTCTCAACATCCTCAAGGGGAATATAAATGTTTCTCTCTTGACATCATTGGTTGAAGAATCTCTTCCATTTATTTTAAGTCAAGATCCTCTGGAAACTTGTTTGGCTCATTTTGACTTTGAAAATTATGACATTGATCAATCCATTTGTAAAGTCAATTCTTTGCTTGAAGCCAATGCAATCTCGGACTTTCCTTCTTAGAAAATGCCAAAAGAACCTCTTCCATTAATTTCCAGCACTCCTTCTGTCCCTTTATTGAAATCACCACCTCAACTTGAGTTAAAGCCGCTTCTGGTTAATCTCAAGTATGTATTTCTTGGTGTAAACAAAACTCTTCTAGTCATTATTGCATCGACTCTTTCTCAAGACCAAGAAAACAGCTTTTTAGTGGTGTTACAAGAGCATAAAGAAGCTATTGGTTGGTCAGTGGCTGATTTAAAAGGAATTGACCATTCCATTTGCATGCACTACATTCTCTTGGAAGAAGAAACTAGACCTTCCCGAGAGGTGCAGCGTCGGTTGAATCCTAACATGAAGGAGGTTGTCATGAAAGAGGTAATCAAGCTATTAGATGCGGGAATCATCTACCCCATCTCGGATAGTAAGTGGGTAAGTCCTACTTAAGTTGTTCCAAAGAAGTCTAGCCTTACCGTTGTTGAAAATTCAGGGGGAGAACTTGTGCCACAACGTACCACAAGTGGTTGGCATGTGTGCATTGATTACAGGAAACTAAACTTTGCAACTAGGAAAGATCATTTTCCACTTCCATTCATTTATCAAATCCTAGAAAGGTTAGCTGGCCAAAGTTACTATTATTTTCTCGATGATTATTCTGGCTATAACCAAGTGGCTATAAATCCTCAAGATTATGAGAATACTACATTCACTTGTCCTTTTAGAACTTTCGCTTATCGTCGCATGCCCTTTGGGTTATGTAATGCGCCGCCCACTTCTCAGAGATGCATAATGTCTATATTTTCTGATATGGTTGAAATATTTCTTGAGGTATTCATGGATGATTTTTCTATCTTTAGATTTTTTTTTAGTCTTGTCTCTATAATCTATCACTCGTGCTACAAAGATGCAAAGATACCAATCTGATTTTAAGTTGGGAAAAGAGTCACTTCATGGTACAAGAAGGGATTGTCTTGGGACACATTATCTCCAAAAGAGGGATTGAGGTTGGTAAGGCAAAAGTTAAAATAATTCATAGCCTTCCTCCTCCCTCTTTGGTGAGACAAATCTGATCTTTTCTTAGCTATGCTGGCTTTTATCTTCGTTTCATTAAGGATTTTAACAAGATATCTCGGCCTTTATGCCATCTTCTTGAAAATGACACTAATTTCAACTTTGATGAAACATGTTTGGAAGATTTTAGAAAGCTCTGTTCACTACTCTCTTTTGCCCCAATCATAAAACCACCTAATTGGTCTCTACCCTTTGAAATCATATGTGATGCATCCGACTATGCATTAGGTGCTGTTTTGGGCCAGCGTGTGGATAAAACTCCTCATGCTATTTACTACACTAACAAGAGTTTGTCAGATGCTCAAATGAATTATACAACAATTGAGAAAGAATTGTTAGCGGTTGTCTATGCCTTGGATAAATTCTGTTCATATCTTCTTGGATCCAAGGTCATCATTTTCATGGATCATGTCGCGTTAAGACATCTACTTGCGAAGAAAGAGACCAAACCTCGTCTCATTCGTTGGATACTTTTACTCCAAGAGTTCAACATCGAGATTAAGGACAAGAAAGGAACTGATAATGTAGTTGTAGACCATCTTTTTGGGCTTCTTATTGAGAACACTTTTGATTTTTATCTAATTCATGACTCTTTTCCGGATAAGCAACTGTTCTAGATTTCTCATGAGTCGTTTCCTTAGTTTGCTGACATTGTTAACTATCTTGTGATTGGAAAAATTCCATCAAAATTGTCTAAGCAAGAGAAAGACCGGTTCTTCGCTCAAATCAAAAATTTCTTTTGGGAAGACCCGGAATTGTTCAAGTATTGTCCGGATCCAATAATTCGGAGATGTATTCCTGAATCTAAAGTCCAAAACATCTTGAAATTCTGCCACACTCTTGAATGTGGAGGACATTTTAGTTCCAAAAAGACTTCATCTAAAGTCCTTTAGAATGGATTTTATTGGCTTTCATTATTTAGGGATGCTTACAATTTTTGCAAGTCTTGTTCGCGATATCAAAAGCTTGGGGCCACGTTTAAAAAGGGACATGATGCCATTGAACTCCATTTTAATTATTGAAATCTTTGATGTTTGGGGAATAGATTTTATGGGACCATTTCAATCTTCATATGGTTATTTTTACATTCTCCTAGCAGTGGATTATGTATCTAAATGGATAGAAGCTGAGGCAACCATAACCAATGACCATATTGCAGTGGTCCAGCTAATTTAAAAGAACATATTTAGTCGGTTTAGCACACCTCGAGCACTCTTGAGTGATGGAGGATCTCATTTCTGCAATGGTTATCTTCGATCTGTGCTCTTTAAAGACTTTGTCAGTCATAAGGTTGCCACGCTTTACCATCCTCATTCGAGTAGTTAAGTGGATGTTTCTAATCGGGAAATCAAGCATATTCTTGAAAAGACGGTTCAACCGGACAGCAAAGATTGGTCATTACAACTGAACGATGCGCTTTGGGCCTACCGAGCTACGTTCAAAACGCTAATTGGCATGTCACCATACCAGATTGTTTATGGTAAAACATGTCACCTTTCGGCTGAATTAGAGCATCAAGCTTTTTGGGCCATTGACCGGGTCCTCTTTTACAAGGGTCGCGATATCAAGTCAAGCTTGAAGAGTTGTGTGTGAATTTAGGAGGTGGCCAAGTTTTACATTTATAGAAAGCCACTACTACCTTTCTCTATATAAAATATAGATAGGGCGAGTAGGGATCGTCCCAAGGGATTTGATGGTGTATTGAATTGTGAAACTATGGTAATTAGGGTTAGTAGGTCGAATGATCACAAAATTGTTGATTGATTGGTTGATTATACTAAATTAAATTCAACTAAATAAAATAATATGAGGTAAACAAGAGAGAGAGAGGTCTTGGGGTGTAGAGATCACCACCAAGCAATACTTTTCTATACTACTAACAAGTGATCAATTGAGGGTAATGGATGTGTTGCAATATGATAAGGGGGTGTGTGTATTAGGTTGATTCAATTGGCAAGGATGACAAATCAAGTAAGTATTGTCTAAACATCATGTGAAGAGCACAATATATCTAAATAATAGAGCATATATTGTCTAGACAACATGGGGGTAGCACAATAGATCAAAACAAGTCATTAATCCTTTATTAAGCTCACAATCCACATGCAACACAATATTAGATGAATATGCCATTTGGACTCACAAGCATGTAACATCAAACATCAAGAGTAGATTGTCCTCCCATCTAACATTATACTACCACTACACTAAATCTACACTACTAGCATGAAAATAAAGCTATCTAGACTAGGGAAGAGGCACAAACCATCAAGAATAGGCATAAACCATCAAATGAACCAAAATAGCATTCATTAAGCATATCATCTTGATAATCTCTAGATCTATAGCATCAATACACATAGACATGTATCAAAAACACTAAATCTAGAGATAAGCACATGAATATCCTACTCTAGCATACATAGACATATGGGTAGAATAGAATAGTCAATTGGAAGCATTAAACCATACAAACCATGAAATAATCAAGATTTATATATACATGAATATCAAGATGTATCATACAACACTAATCACTCAATAATACACAAGATTAGAGTATAGAAAGCATGCTTGGGGCTAACTCTAACCCCAAGAAGATGTCTAGCCACTCATGGTAGTGATGATCCAACCCTCAAGGGCTAACTCCATGGCTGCTCCTTGTTGGTGAAGATCTCCTCCAATGGTTGTTCTAGCTTCCTCCCTTCTTCCTCTCCAAGAATAGCCTCCAAAAAATGATTTTCAATGTGTGACAAGAGACTTTAGACTCCTCTCCAAAAAGTGTATCATATTCCTTATATAGGTAGGTCAAATACACCCTATGATGAGCTGTGGTCGTGCAAGGCATAATCTCCAATGATTGGGTGAAGGACAGAATAAATGAGCTGGACTTTAACTTTTTTCTCGCTGGAGGAAGTTTGATCGATCGAACCTTAACTTGGATCGATTAAAGATGGGTTCGATTGATCGAACTGCATCTTGGATGGATCGAAGTGGTTTGACTCCTCCGGATAAGGACAAGGCTGAGATATTTCGAAGATATTTATGGGGAAAAGGACAAAAGTGGTTGGTAGGCGTACAACTGTGGATAAGATCAATCATTTGAATAGGACAAAATAGGGTTCGATCGATCGAACTTGGAATTTCAGCAAAGGCAAAGGTTGGATCTATCGAGAAGTACTGTGATCGATCATAGATGTTCGATCGATAGAACTCTAAGTTGGATCGATTGAACTTTTCAGTTGCACAACTTTGATTCCTTTTTGCTCCTTTCTTTCTCCACTTTGCTCCCTCTTTTGGTTTATCTCTGGATTGCTTCAATTAAGCTCTTATTTGGCTGAGTTAGCTGAAATTTGGATTAGTGCCTGAAAATATAAATAACACGTAATAAGTCTAAAATGGCAAAGTAATATAGATAAAGGTACTAGAATGCTTAAGCTTAACGAGTTTAAATGCGCACTTTTCGATGCTTATCACACCCCCAAACTTAAATATTGCTAGTCCCTAGCAATGAACTAAGAAGTAAAAGAATGAAATGAACAACTAAACAAGTAAAATGATAACACCATTTTCACAGGGAACACGATTGCATTTAGCATATGCAACAAGCCTTTTAAACCCCTAGGTTACCTCTAGTGGACGAGTGAAGTCTCGTGAGGGTTTCCAGAAATGATACCCACAAACATTAAGCTCATTCTTGCAAAAGAGGCACCAATATTGCAAACAAGCATTGGGAGAAAACTACCTCAAGTATGCAATTTTTCAACCGTTTCTAAGCAATCTCCTAAAATTTCAATATCAAGCAAGCAAGTATGGTCCTCCACATATCAAGAAAATGATCATGAAAATCGAAACAAGTCTAGAATCCATGTGAGAGGTTCAGCATCAAGTGTACTGCTATCTTAGCCAACTAGAGAAGTAATCACATCCTTACCCTCAAACTAGCACACAAATCTAGTACCGATCATCAAGATAAGAGAGTGGACCTTTTATTAAAGCTTTATTCTTCTAGGTGCGCTTATTCTTTTCACTCTATTTTTTTCTTTTTTTTATTGAGGATCAAAGATGGAAGTATTGTGCAATGTGTTGATCTCTTAAGCTTTCTAGAAGATTCATGTAGCGAGCTTTAGGTCAATGACTCCCAAACCAGATGGCTTTAGGGCATTAGGTGTTAAGACACCCCAACGGACTTACAAACTCAAATCAACTAGGCTACAAATGAAGACAACAACCATCTAATCATTTCCTACTTCTCACCTTTTGGGAGAAGTCCTCACTTTTATTACTTTTACAACTTTTATTTATTTATTTATTTTTTTTTTGAAATAATCAATTATTAACCTAGAGTTTGGGCCTTCCACTTTTCGGCGCGAGAAGTTCACTGCTTAATGAGGCAAGAATCCCGGCTACTCAATGAAAAGGGGTTGTTATCCACCTTTATCAAGAATGAAAGCTTTCAATGCACTACTAGCCCAATTGGGATATAACCAATTCAATAATCAACAAAGCATGTACCCCACAATTGAATGCTAGCGTGCGCCGGTGCTAGTGTAGAATCCTAGAATGAATCTCAAAATAATCACAAATTCAGGATGATGTGGACCACAAATGCAAGCAAGATATCAATCTTTTGAAAAATTTACTCCTAAATGGCATCCTCAAGGCATACAAGGAGTATTGGACTCTTAAGTCAAACAATTTTTAAATTTTAAGCAATATAGTCCTCAAAAGATCAAAATCATAGCTAGAAATGGACCAAGTATAGAAATATCCCTCAAATACACAAGACATGCTCAAAATTTGAATTTTAAAGTAACACTGAAAAATACACCAATACCCCCAAACTTAAACTGCACATTGTCCTCAATGTGTGAAAAGAACAAAGGAAAGAGTATACCAGTGCTTTAGACATGAATGATCGGGATAGAAGTATCCAAAGTGGGTGGCATAGCCCCCTCCCCCCCCCCCCCCCCCCAAACTTGGGATAAACTGTGGTCCTGAAAAGTTTGCACTTGGATAAACTCATTAGATAACAAGATAGGATAATCAGTGCACAGTGGACATGCAAGTGTAAAATGGGATAAATAGAGAATAGAAGAGAGGTGTAAGAGTGGTCCTGAAAAATTGGGCAGCACTCTCTCACTGAAGTCACTGTGGTGTACCTGATGGAGTCAAATATACAAATATAAGATACTAAGAGACATCCATAATAAAAAAGCAATATATAGAGAATATAAAGTGTAGGTACATCAATAAAATAATAAAGCCGACAGACCGGCCGCAAAGTATAATACAGTAACAGTGACAGTATAATACAGATCCAGAATAAAAGAAATAAAAGCATAAAACAACTGGAAGTGGAGTCTCAGGAGGCCTGATCGTGAAGATCTGCAGTGGCTGGAGGTGCAGGTGCGGGTGCAGGTGTAGGGAGTCGGCTGAAGAGATCGGCAAAGCAAGCCATGACATCCGCCCTGAAAGAGGTGAACTCAGCTCGATGGGCAGTGATGTCAGCTCGCATGGCTGCTACGTCCTCCTCCAGTGCCTGTAAGCTTGCTCCGAATCCGGGAGTGGGAACTGGAGACTCAGGCAGAGATGCCTCTGAAGAAGACTCCCGAACTCGCTCCTGAGCAGCGGCTCGATCACTGGTATCATCGGCATCAGCATCATCTGCAGCATCGGCATACTCCTCCGCAGGTCGCTCCAGGTCAATGTCCATGCGATCAGTAGCCAGACCGACTGGTGCGTCGTCCGTTGCGATATCTGCTGCTGTTGGAGGTGCCGGCTGTGCCTGGGCTGCCTCCTCCTCCTCTAGTTCAGCTGCTGCCTCTACAGCTGGCTCCTGAAGACTCCGAATAAGAGCATTGTAGCTTTTATTCCAGTCGTTCCTCCTATAGAAGCTGGACCGTGCAAGAGGCTCCTCATCTGGGGGCACTCTGTAGTGCTGGTCAAGAAGGATCTGCGTGATGAGGTGTCCGAAGGGCAGGACCTTGGACCGCTAAGGGTCTTTCCTAGAAATGAAAGAATCATACAGCAACCTCATCACACTCCAGATGAGGACTGGGATAGATACCCAGCAGCCCGTGTAAAAAGCGTAAAGAGTTGTCAAGTAGTCATGACGCCTCTGGATCTTGTGGCCCGCCATGTAAATATTCTGGAAGAGAACTGTGTCGATGAACCAGAGGTCGTCAGGCAAGAAGGTCCTGGTGGCGAATGTCTGACCACCGGCATGATGGCCTGTCAAGGAGACAGCCATGTCAGAAAATGAAGGCCTATGCAGCCTCGGGTATGTCTCTGCAAGCTCAGGTGGACACCGGTGTGGGCACCAGCAAGCACGGGCCAGAGTGTCAACTGTGATGACAATCTCGTGGCCGTCCAGTGTAGTGATCATCTCCGTGGTAGATCGTGGCGAGGGCCGGAGATGCTGAAAGAATAACCGCACCAGTCGCGGGTATACAAGGCCGGTGACTGGGGCAAAGATGGCTGAGAGGCCCCGCTGCATGATATCCTGATAGCCAGATCGGGTCAGGATAGACTCAGAGAAGTACTCAGTATCGAAGTACGACTCCTGAGCCACGGTCATAGCTGCATATCTCAGCAGCAACTGGTCACGGCACTGAGCCGGTAGAGGTGGCTGCGGTGATGGCATGGCGGCTGCATCTGCCTGATGGCGCACAGGAGAAGGTGATGGTGTGAAGGCTGGAGGAGCCTGGGATGTAGATGGAATGTGGTCAGCTCCCTCCTCAGCCTCGTGGGATGGGGACTGAGGGGAAGTAGCCTGTGCGGGCTCCTCCTGAGCATGAGATGGCTCTGCAAGCATCTCTATCCTAGGCCGTATATGTCTGCGGGGTCGCTGTGGCCCCGAAGATCTCCTGGCTGTACTCTTGTACAGCGGAGGCATGATCTACAAAAAGTCAAGAAAATTTGAATATAAGTCAGTGCCAGATATAAGAATTTAAGTGCATAATAGAACATGTATGTCAAATAAGATAGACAAAATATGGATGACATGAATCTATGATAATAATGAAATGTGAGTCATGCTAAGCAATGTAGGTATGAAATGCATCCAATGTGGAATATCACAGGCATTGTGCATATAAAGATAGCATAAAGACGACATAAGATGAATGGAGTGTGTATGTGTGATCTTTGAAAGTTCGATTGATCGAACTTTAAGTTCGATCGATCACAGAAATTTTCGATCGATCGAAGTGCAAAATGTTCAAAAGTTGGATCGATCGAAGTGAATTGGATCAATCCAACACTTGGATCGATCGAAGCATGAAAGTGCACAAGATTGGATCGATCGAAGGTAGTGAAATGAAGTTCACTACTTCGATCGATCGAAGAACAAGTTCGATCGATCGAACTGTGTGAATGCCGAATCTGAAAAGTCACAGATCTGTGAGATCTAGAGCACGAGGCCCACACAAACGTGTTTGTGGGCCCATCTACACACCAAACATCCAATCCTCAACACCCAAACACTCCCCAAATTCCACAAATCACATCACAATCCCCAATTTGGTTCGGCCGAATGGATATGTATATGTATATCATGTAACAGGAAATTCAAGCTTCAATAATGGACGATTTACACATTTATAACATGATTCGACATAAAAAATCAATAACATGCATTAATTTAAGCTTGGAATCAAGAAAATTGCATTCGGTTTACCTCTAAACCGAGAGAGATGAAATGAGAGAAAGGTGTGAAGTTGCGGGGAAAATGAGACTTGAGTTGGCCAGAATTTGCTCACCGGAGATGGGGAAGATGATTAGGAATTGGGTTTTTGCCGGATTAGGATGAGATTGAGAGAAGAGGGAGACTAGGGTTTGGTTTCCTTCTGAAGTTGGATCGATCCAAAGTGATCGATCCAACTCAGTTATATTTTAAAAACACGATATGCAGAGTTCGATCGATCGAACTTAGGTCTCCACTCTTAATGGCATTTTGTTGAAATTTTGAATTTTTTTTTTTTTTTTGAAAAAAAATCAAAGGAAATTAAATTAATGAGATGCAAATTTCGATCGATCAAAGAAAGATTTCGATCGATCGAAGAGGATAAAGAATGTACAAGTTTAAGGGTTCAAGAGTTGACACGTGTTGGAACCTTGGATCGATCGAACTTGGAATTCGATCGATCGAACATGAAAAATTTTGAAAAGTCTCGAGAGCATGCATTTTGGAATTTGGATGCAGGTCCAAAATTTTTCTAAGTGTTGGGACTCATGATCGATCGAACCACATGTTGGATCGATCGAAAGGTAGTTCGATCGATCGAAATGGTTTACGATCGATCGAACTTTTGAAAATTTGGAGATCCCGAGAGCATGCATTTTGGAATTTGGATGCAGGTCCAAAAATTTTCTAAGTGTTGGGTGCAAAATGAGATCTGGATCGATCGAGTCCATAGTTGGATCGATCGAACCAAAGTTCGATCGATCGAACCAAAACTTGGATCGATCGAAATTATGCCTAAATGTTCAAAATGACTTGAATGCTCATGCAATCCCTTACTCAGTTCCTTCCAATGTATGTGAACCATAAAAATAGTATCTAGACTTCGCAAGAATCAAAATGCAAGATAGAAATGAGGGAGGAATAGGGTTTTGACATCCTACGAATTTCGGTGCTAGTCTTTAACTTCTCTAGCAAGACCTAGGGTTCTTTTAACCCAGATCAAAGATCTTGCAATGCATCCCCTTCTTTTTGGGATGAGAGATGTTTCGAGTCACTCCCAACAAATGGTTCTTAGAAGAACTTGTTGGGGTAAACTCAAAAGACGTCTTGAGTTCCTTGTCAAAACTTTCCTTGGGTTCCACGCCCTTTCACAACAAGAGTTCGAAATCACTTTTCTTGCATGCAATGCTGAAGATGAAGATGAAGGCTTTGAAACATTGTTCATACACAAAAGCTCATTCCTTTCACAAGCAAGATCATGATATTCCTCTGCCACATTAACCTCTTCCTCATATTTGTCAAATGGATTGGGTGTGGGGTTAAAGATGTTCAACTTCACTCTCATGTGCCCAAAAGAAATCTTCATTATCCCCGTCCTACAATTTATGTTGGCATTTGAGGTTGCCAAGAAAGGACGGCCAAGGATAACCAGAATTTGGTTCTTTGGATTGGGCACCGGTTCCATGTCAATGACGACAAAGTCAACTGGGAAGAAGAACTTATCAATCTTAATCAACACATCCTCAATTATCCCCCTAGGCTTCTTAATGGATCGGTCGGCAAGTTGTAAAACCACCGACGTCGGTTTCAATTCACTTAGGCCTAATTTGACATAAACCGAATAGGGAAGAAGGTTAACACTAGCCCCTAAGTCAAGAAGTGCCCGGTTGATGACATGTTCACCAATGACACAAGATGTTGTAGGTGCACCGGGGTCCTTAAACTTTGGCAAAGTGTTGTGTTGTAGAATGGAACTCACTTGTTCGGTTAAGACCACCTTTTTTATGTTTGGCTCTTGTTCTTCCGCTTTTGGGTGCATAAGTCCTTCAAGAATTTGGCATAAGCCGGAATTTGCTTAATTGCATCCAAAAGTGGAAGATTAACTGTGACTTGCCTAAACATATCCATTATCTCATTGTTCTTGGTCTTTTGCCTTTCTTTTGAAATGGACCCTTTCAAGGCGTCCGGAAATGGAGCTTTTTCAAAAACTATTTCAGCATTTTCTTTCAAAGAATTTTCAGCATTGGACTTGTTCGATTCATTGGATTTCAAATCACTTTTCAAAGAAGAATCATGAATAACATTTTTCAAAGAACTTTTCTCAAACACATTTTTCAACACTGTTTTCAATGAATCTCTTTGGAAATCATCTTTCAACTCATAATTTAAGGGCTTCTCATTCTCAAGATCATGTACATGCAATGAAGGAGGAATAGTGTGTGGAACGGGACGGGTGACAACTTAAGGTTGTACCGGTTCACTCTCTTCATTAGGCATTCTAACTTGATTGTCTACTACCCTACCACTTCTCAAGGTTGTTACCGCATTGACATGCTCAACATTATGCCCTTCCAATGAGGATTTGGTTTCTACAACACATTGTTGTTTGATTGGGGCATTCATGTGCATCTTTCCCTTCTCTCTAGCATTAAGTGTTTCAGCTATTTGCCCTACTTGGGTTTCTAGCTTGGCAATTGATTGAGAATGAGAATGCAACAATTGAGTTTTTGCTTCTAGAGTGCCCAAAGCATTTAAAACCTTTTCCTCAAAAGCGGAACCTCTAGAATTTCCTTGAGAATATGATTGGTTAGGAAAATGAGAATTAGCAAATTGATTTCCTTGTGAGTTATATGGTCTTGAACCTTGGGATCCTTGGTTTTGAAGTGGAGGTGGAATGTATTTCCCTTGAAAACCGCCTTGGGAAGAGTTCAAGCCCTCCCCTTGGTTTTTCCAAGAAAAATTAGGATGATTCCTCCAACCGGGATTGTAATGGTTACCATAAGGATTGTTCCCTTGGTTCACAAATGTTGCATTAACTTGCTCAATGGGTTCATTTTGAATTTGTCCATGAGGACAATTAGAAGTAGAATGAAGAACACTAGAACAAGTCATACATGATTCATTTTGAGCTCTAGGAGAATGGTTAGGAAAGGAAGACACTTGATTCGCTAAGTTTTGATTGATCAATTGATCAAACTTTTGAGATAAAGACTTCATCTCGGCGGTTATATCATTTGAGTGGTCAACTTGATGCAAGCCAACACTCTTCCTACCTTGAGAATTTCTACCATTCCTAGATGACAATGTTCTATGCAAAGAGTTTTCACTCATGCTCTCATAAAGACGCCACACGTCTTCCTCTTGCCGGTCTATATAAGAACCTCCCATTGAAGCATCAACCATGCCTTTATAATTGTCCGATAAGCTTTCAAAGAAGAATTGGACCAATTGCCATTTAGGCATGTCATGGTGAGGACACTTCCTAAGCAATTCATTGAAGCGTTCCCATGCCTCATGGAAAGTTTCTCCCTCCCCATGTGTGAATTCTCTAATGGCGGTTCTCATAGCATTGGTCTTCGAAACCGGATAGTACTTTTTCAAAAATTCTTGTTGCATTTCTGCCCAAGAAGTTATAGAAAAAGGCCTAAGGTTGTTAAACCAATACTTCGCCTTATCTTTAAGGGTGAATGGAAAAAGTTTCAGCCTTAAAACTTCTTCCGGCATGTCCGTGTATCGAACGGTAGAACAAACTTCAAGAAACTCATCCAAATGCTTGTAAGGTTCTTCACTAGGAAGTCCATGAAAGTTAGGTAGCATTTGGACAGTTTGTGCTTTAATCTCATAATGGTGTGCTCTAAATGGTGGCAATTGAATACATGTGGGTGCATTATACTCATTAGGCACATAGTGATCTCTCAATGCGAGTGGTGGATTAGCAACTTGAGGTGCAACATGGACACCTTGGTTATATTGAGCTTGATTAATGATGGGGGTTTGTGGTGTATACATTGGCCTTGGAATTCCCATTGGAATTTGGCCTTGTTGTTGAGGAGGTTGATGAATGTATGGCCTAGGCATGCCTAATGGAACTTGCATATTATCATTTTGCACATTAGGGTGAAGGATGCCTTGTTGGTCTATGTGACCAAGGTCTTCAACATGATCATCATTGAGAGCGTCCATTGGTAGATTGGTTCTATGTGAACTTCCTCTTCCCCTTAGATTCCTAATAGTGGATTCTAAATGCAAATCAAGAGGGACAAGAGTAGGTCTCAATGAACGATGACCATGCATGCACAATGCAACATGAATAAGCAACTTTTTCAACAATGCAATTAAACTTCACAACCACAATTTTCAAATGCAATGTATGTCAAATAAATGCCTCCACGTGGGCCCCTGATTTAACTAAGGAGATTTAGTAAGAAGGTCTCACAATAGTCCTTTAGCACTTCAACTCCAAATTTAAAAGCTTAGCTTAGCAAAAAAAATTTTTAGCAACTCTTCATTTTCAGCATTTTTTTTTTTCCTTTTTGCTTGCTTTGCTCCTTAGCTTTGAAGTTCTTTGCTAGCTCCTTGCTCAATGCACCTTGTTAATGAAGAACAAACTTAATAAGTAATCAAAAACAGAAAATAAAAAGAAAGTAAAGACACGATCAAAAGAGTACTAATCCTAATTGAATTTCACAATTCGACGTTGCCAATTTAAAATCCCCGGCAACGGCGCCAAAAACTGACCGGGTCCTCTTTTACAAGGGTCGCGATACCAAGTCAAGGTTGAAGAGTTGTGTGTGAATTTAGGAGGTGGCCAAGTTTTACATTTATAGAAAGCCACTACTACCTTTCTCTATATAAAATATAGATAGGGCGAGTAGGGATCGTCCCAAGGGATTTGATGGTGTATCGAATTGTGAAACTATGGTAATTAGGGTTAGTAGGTCGAATGATCACACAATTGTTGATTGATTGGTTAATTATACTAAATTGAATTCAACTAAATAAAATAATATGAGGTAAACAAGAGAGAGAGAGGTCTTGGGGTGTAGAGATCACCACCAAGCAATACTTTTCTATACTACTAACAAGTGATCAATTGAGGGTAATGGATGTGTTGCAATATGATAAGGGTGTGTGTGCATTAGGTTGATTCAATTGGCAAGGATGACAAATCAAGCAAGTATTGTCTAAACATCATGTGAAGAGCACAATATATCTAAATAATAGAGCATATATTGTCTAGACAACATGGGGGTAGCACAATAGATTAAAACAAGTCATTAATCCTTCATTAAGCTCACAATCCACATGCAACACAATATTAGAGGAATATGCCATTTGGACTCACAAGCATGGAACATCAAGAGTAGATTGTCCTCCCATCTAACATTATACTACCACTACACTAAATCTACACTACTAGCATGAAAATAAAGCTATCTAGACTAGGGGAGAGGCACAAACCATCAAGAATAGGCATAAACCATCAAATGAACCAAAATAGCATTCATTAAGCATATCATCTTGATAATCTCTAGATCTATAGCATCAATACACATAGACATGCATCAAAAACACTAAATCTAGAGATAAGCACATGAATATCCTACTCTAGCATACATAGACATATGGGTAAAATAGAATAGTCAATTGGAAGCATTAAACCATACAAACCATGAAATAATCAAGATTTATATATACATGAATATCAAGATGTATCATACAACACTAATCCCTCAATAATACACAAGATTAGAGTATAGAAAGCATGCTTGGGGCTAACTCTAGCCCCAAGAAGATGTCTAGCCACTCATGGTAGTGATGATCCAACCCTCAAGGGCTAACTCCATAGCTGCTCCTTGTTGGTGAAGATCTCCTCCAATGGTTGCTCTAGCTTCTTCCCTTCTTCCTCTCCAAGAATAGCCTCCAAAAAATGATTTTCAATGTGTGACAAGAGACTCTAGACTCCTCTCCAAAAAGTGTATCATATTCCTTATATAGGTAGGTCAGATACACCCTATGATGAGCTGTGGTCGTGCAAGGCATATTCTCCAATGATTGGGTGAAGGACGGAATAAATGAGCTGGACTTTAACTTTTTCTCGCTGGAGGAAGTTCGATCGATCGAACCTTAACTTGGATCGATCGAAGATGGGCTCGATCGATCGAACTGCATCTTGGATCGATCAAAGTGGTTTGACTCCTCCGGATAAGGACAAGGCTGAGATATTTCGAAGATATTTATGGGGAAAAGGACAAAAGTGGTTGGTAGGCGTACAGCTGTGGATAAGATAAATCATTTGAATAGGACAAAATAGGGTTCAATCGATCGAAGGTGATGTTGGATCGATCGAACTTGGAATTTCAACAGAGGCCAAGGTTGGATCTATCGAGAAGTACTGTGATCGATCATAGATGTTCGATCGATCGAGCTCTAAGTTGGATCGATCGAACTTTTCAGTTGCACAACTTTAATTCCTTTTTGCTCCTTTCTTTCTCCACTTTGCTCCCTCCTTTTGGTTTATCTCAGGATTGCTTCAATTAAGCTCTTATTTGGCTGAGTTAGCTCAATTTTGGGATTAGTGCCTGAAAATATAAATAACATGTAATAAGTCTAAAACGGCAAAGTAAGATAGATAAAGGTACTAGAATGCTTAAACTTAACGGGTTTAAATGCGCACTTTTCGGTGCTCATTAGCCATAAAGCAGTTTAATTTTAATGTTGATCAGGCCAGCTCTAACAGAAAATTGTAGCTTAATGAGCTAGAAGAAATCCGGAATAAGGTTTATGAAAATGCAAAAATTTATAAAGCAAAGACTAAAGCATTCCATGATAAGCATATCATGAATAAGTCTTTTGCTTCAAGTCAAAAGGTTTGGCTTTTCAATTCCAGATTGCAACTCTTCCCAGGGAAGCTTCGATCACACTAGGAAGGTCCTTTTCTAATCACTTTGTTATTCTCTTATGGTGTAGTTAAGTTGTAAGCCCCGAAGAATGGGAATCTTTTTAAGGTCAATGGTCAGCGACTTAAGCCTTACATTGATAACCTAGTCCCGGTCGGATATATGGATTCCATTATCTTAACGGATCCAATTTATGAGGACTAAAAGGATTCCCATAACGTCTAGCTATCGACGTTAAATTTAGCACTTCAAGGAAGCAAATTCTTTCCATTCCAAGCTTCCTTATTAACTTGTTACTGTAAACCAAAAATCTTTAAAAATGCCTATGTAGAAACTCCACTTTGCATTCTTCAAGAATAATTTAGATTTCCATTCCAGTGGTCATCGTGGGTTGTAATAATCATAAAAAGGTTTTTGGTAACATTTTTGGGAGTCTTTAAGCAATAATCAATCAAAGGAACTGGGCACATTTGCATCTGGACGCCAATCCCTAAAGCAACTCGCGTAAGGACGGTAACCCCTGGAGCTCCCATGTCCGGACGCCACTTCCGGCGTCCGAACGCCATTTTACATATGTCAAATCCCGAGCCTAATTGTTGCTAAAATCACGCCCCGCTACAGTTCGCGTCCGAACGCGAAGGCGAGAACCTGAGCCCAGCCTTGTGTTTATATATTGCTACCCTCCTTATACAATTGTATCTCCTCCTTTCCATCCTCAAATCATACGTATCCAACCTTCTAACCCTACCTTCCCCACTTTCTCCAATTTAATTTTAACCGTCTCAACTCCATTAATCACCAAATCTTCCTCTCCCATTATCATCAATCCATCAAAGAAGGCAAGATTTCAATCTCCAAATTGAGGTAAGTTCTTTCATCTTCCATCTTTCAATTCTTGAATACTCCATGAAGATTAGAACTTCATTTTGTGGGAAATTGATTCTTTTTAAGTGAGGAATGGTTGAATTTTGATTCTAGGTCCTGATAAGCGCCGAATATTGTATATTCAAGCGCCCTAAATTGCATTAGTAAAGTCCGTTGTATGTTAATTTATGTAGATTATCTTCATTTCTATGTTTTTATGCATTTTCAGGTTCATTGGCCAAAATGGAACAAGAATAAGGCCTTGTGGAATCTTGAGCAACAAAAGGTGCCAATGCTGAATTCTGGCAGCAGTAGAACCTGGACTTTGCTCGCCATTTTGACCTTCCAAACTCGAGAACTGGACTTCCCTCATAACATGAAAGATTTAGATCTCTGAATTAGCTTTCTAAATCTTCAAACGGTTTGTCATTCGGAGCTCGGAGGAGAGAGTTATGGCCTTGTTACCAGAGGTGCGCAGAACTGCCTGGCAGCAATGAAATTCTGCCTTGATCTTCATTTTCGACCAACCATCCTTGAGAATTGGATCTCCACCAAAACATGAAATATTTAGAGCTCTGAATTAGCTTTCTAAATCTTCAAACGGTTCATCATTCGGAGTTCGGAGTACAAAGTTATGGCTGTTTAACCAAAGTAGGTCTGGGCGGAGCAAGTGAAGCATGGAGCTTTTTACACTAAATTCGAGTGCTCGAGGCCTTGCTTAGAGTGCTCGAATTTTGGGCAGAATGCTCTTCGGAAATGGCTCATTTCAGCCCACTTGCACCTTGGTTTCTTCATTTTGTTTTCCTCTTTAATGAAGTGGTTGGAGATGTTGGTTGGTGGCCTTTTGGTGGTAGATAAGAGGGATAAGAGCCACACAATAGAAAAGCTTGAATTTTTGCAAGATAGAGGAGAGAGAAGAGAGCAAGAAGGAGGAGTTCTTGAAGCTTCAAGGAGGGTGCACGAAAATGGAGATGAGGATCAAGCTTCTTCTTCAATCTAGGGCCACCATGGGTAACTAAACCCTCTTCTAGGGAGGTGATGAAGCCCTCTCTAGTAAGCATGTTCTAGCCTTAGTTTATTTTGGGGAAAATGATGTATATATGTGATTATTTCACAATCTAGAGTTACACTTGATGTAATGAACCTAATTTCTTATAAATGATTATGATGAATGTATTATCTTGTCTTAGATCATATTTTCTCATGATTGTATGCCTTGCATTTCTATAGTGACATTGGAAATGAGATTGTGAAATGGGTTTCTTGGCATGTTGTATGAGAATCTTGATATTCCATAGCTTAGGACCCTCCTTTGATGGACTATTCTTGACTCTTGACTTCATGTGCTCCTATCATGTGATTAAAGGCTTGATAATCTCTAACTTAGTAAGCATGTCCAAGGCTACACACTAGTTTAGGTAGTTCAAACATGTGCATCTTTGATAGGTTATACTTGCCAATGATTTCATGAATTTCTTGAAGGAATGTAGCAATTTTGGTTGTAGCATTCCATGGTCACATATTTATGTTGTTTCCCCAATTTAGCTCTAATCTAGCATGTGTTTAGGGATGGAGCGGATTCGTTTCCTTAGGCTTCTCTACTTGTATTATATCTCTTTACTTCCTAGCACATTACTATTTTATGCATTCTAATTTCTAAGTTTAAGTGACAAACAAACAAAACACTCTATAAACCCCTTATCATTCTAAGAACAATTCTAGACACTTAGGTTGCCATAGACTAGCGCAGTCCCAGTGGTTCGACTTACCCGACCAATAGCCCTATTTTACAATGATTCGTGCTATTGCGAAGGTTGATGTTTAGTTGATCAACCGATCAGGTCCATGCTTGTTAGACCCAAATAATCTAATCTTCACAAGTGTTCTTTACTTTTCAGTCTTGCACACCACGTGTTCGATAAAAGTTCTGAACCAACTTTCTTTACTCAAATGGCTTCTTCTTCTGATTCTAAGTGCCTTCGCAAATCTAAAGGTTCTTCTGAGGAAAATACTGATTTGGATTGGTGTAAATGGCCTCTTCAATTTGAAACTAAATTTGATGTTAGGAATGTCTTTCGTAGACGTGCTGACACAGACTAGGCAGTCAAAAATCTCAGAAAACGTGGACTGGCATCCAATTTTCAACCATGTCATAATGTGGTTCATCTTCGCTTAGTTCTTCAGTTTAACCAGAATCATTCATACAGACCTCAAGAACCCAACAAGCTTTTCACTGAAATTGATGGCACCATGTTTTTGGTTACATTAGAGGATATTGTAGTTGCATGTGGATGTCCAATCAACTCCTCAATTGATGTGGACGGTTAGCCTCTCTTTACTCCCCTATAGGATATTCTTGATTTATTAGATGACCTAACCAATGTTTTGAAAGAAGTAGCACATAACAATCTCAAAAGTTTAGATAGCATTTCACCTAAAAGATCTTTTGTTCCACCCCAGATTTGGTTCATTGAGATTTTGCTGGTTACGAATGTTCTTTCAATTAGGAAACCTACAGCAAATAATAGTGTTCTTTTGGATTGTCTCTTTTTAGCAGAGAATGAATTTTGGTTTTTAGTTCTCACTTTGATTATGAATCAAATCTTGAAGGTTTATAACAAATTGATTGTCCGCAAAAAAAAAAAACTCTTTGACTTGGTCATTTCTATTTCCTTATCTAATTACGAAGATGATTAAGAACTAAGGGTTGGTGATTCCATGTAATGAGAAACGAGAAATTGCAAAGAAGGTTTACAATTTTAAAGATTGGAAAAAGCAACTTTCTTGCTCGCACTGGTGCAATCAATGAATGATCATGCTCCTAAAGGAACAGAAACTTCACCCTCTATTTTGTAGGGTGAACTGATTTTATCTTTAGTTTTTTAACTTTATCTAGTTCATGCTATTTATTTCTATTTGGTGTGTTTTGAATAATTTTAGGATTTGGGCCATGTTTGGCATGACAATTATGGGTGTACTTTTTGATGTGCACATATTTTGGTTTTCTTTCCTAGCATGACATATTACTTCATATTTATATCTTCAGATATGTCTCTGCTTTTATGCTTGGTATATAGTTTTTGTGAACAGATTATCAGGTCCATGTTTGGGGGAAGAAATTTCACTTTTTCAGTACGACTGGTTGCACTGAAGTTATTGTCTCGCACTCGGTAGCTTTTGTCCTTTTACATCTCTTGGCATGCATAATTTCTATACATGTTTCTATACATTGAGGACAATGTATCATTCAAGTTTAGGAGTGTTGAGAGTTAGATATTCACAGGCAAATTGCCATTGTTGAACATGGTTGAATTGTTTATTTATAGTTGAATTGGTTTAAAAATAAAAAATAAAAAATTTTGTATGTTTAGGCAAATGATTTTTGGCGTTGTTGGAACTAAGTTTGGGGGAGGGATTTATGTGATTAATACAGCTTGTATGCATGTATAGGATATTAATGAATGATTGAAAGTTGCTAGCATGAGTGTTCAAATGAAAAAAGGTCCAATGCATGATTTAAATGTTTTATTTTGGAGTCTTTCATCTCTAAGTGACTTCACAATGCACATTGAGCACACTGGAAATTGCATTCCCTTCCTTGTGGTTTTACTTAACTGGCTCCCTGAATTAGTAAGTCGAATGAATGAAATAATCCTTGGCATTAAAAAGAAAAAAAATAAAAATAAAACTGCATTTTTTTAATATGTCAACTGATTAAAAAGGTAGACAAGGAAAGAATGTAAGATGTATGATTAGTTTGAGTTGTAGCCTAGCCATTCTGAGTCATTACGCCCTTAGGAGTGTGTTTACACTTAACGCCCTAAAACCATCTGGTTTAGGAGTCGTTGGCTCAACGCTTGTTACATGGGGTGGTTAGAGAGCTTAAGGAACTTAGACATTGCACATGGTCATACATAAAAATGAAAAATAAAAAATAAAACACACAAAAAATGTGTTCAAATAAATGCATGCCTTGGATTATGATTTCAAAAGATAGATTAAGGATGGGAAAACGTTGAATGAGCCATAAAAAGGGTTAAAAGTGCCTTTTAAAAGGAAATGAAATTTTGCTTCACTTCTAAGGAACTTGAGATGAAATTCTATTATAAATGAGATGTTGAAGATCATGTATATGGATTAGTTTGTTGATGCATGAATGCTGGGAATTGAATATTGTTTTGAGATGTCATTGTATGCATACTTGTTATAGTCTTTTTGATAGAGTCTTTCCCCAAAGTCATATGTTTCAATGTACACTAGAATGAGCCTTGCTGCTTAGTGTTTGTGGGTATCATTTCTGGTAAACCCTCGTGAGACTTCACTCGTCCTCTAAGGATACCTAGGGGTTTAAAAGGCTTGTTGCATATGCTAAATGGAATCGTCACTTCTACGAAATAGGAGAAGTTTGTGTTTTAATTTTGTTTTGCTAAGGGACTAGCAAAATGTAAGTTTGGGGGTCTGATAAGCATCAAATATTACATATTTAAGCGCCCTTAATTGCATTAGTTAAGCCTATTATTTGATTTGTTTATATAGATTGAACTACATTTTTAGGTTTTTGTGTTTTTGCAGGTCTTATTGCTAAAAAGGAATAAGAATAAGGTTTTAAAGAACAAGTCATATCTTTCAAGTGATCATCAAAGAGAAATGACATGAAGAAGTGATGGATGCAACCGAAGCTAAAGAAAGAATTCTGTGTCAGAGTTGTATGCCTGGCGTCCAGACGCAAGAACTGGTGTCCAGACGCCACCTTCCAGTAGCTCACATCCGGATGCACGCTTCGGCGTCCGGATGCCAAACCATCAGGGCCTCGCGTCCGGACGTAAGTCTTCACGTCCGGACGTGAGACCGTGGGCCCCCATTTTATTTAAGTCCAATTTTATTCTATCTTAAGTGGGGATTCAAATTTTAAACGAGGATTTTGTATTTTGAACTCACGGAAGGATAAAAAAGGGGGAAAGGCTAAAAAGGAGGAGTCTTAGTACTGTTTTTGAAAAAGATATAGAGAGAGGGAGGATTTTTAGGGTTTTGGGAGGTGAAGCTTGCAACAATGGTGAGAGAGGGGATTCTCTTCTCTTCTTCAATCCTGGAGGTTGCTCCCATATTCATAAGAGGCTAAATCCCTTTTTTAGGGAGTTGATGTAACCTAGGCCACGTAAACATATTTTGATTTGTATTTCAATTTGGGGATTCTTATTGTATATATTCAGTTTCATAAATTAAAAGTATTTACATTGACTTGATGTACTTTACATTGAATTGATGTATATGTTTATCATATGAATATATATTTGTGTTGATTTGTTATCTTGTCTTATAAATCATATCGATACAAATATTACACTTGATTTCCTATAGTGACAATGGGAAATAGTTTATGGAATGGTTATATTGGCATAAAATTGAGCATTTATATAGGTTATACCTAAGGAAGATGGACCACGCTACGCCCTTAGATTAATGTAGTTAGGTAGATGGTCTATACCAATTGAAGATAATCTATGATATTTAATTGATTTTATGTGCTGCAACATACCTTTGAAGAACCTTGATAGGCTATGCCGAGGGAAGATGGTTCATACCACAATCTAGTTTAAGTGGATGAACCATGCTAACCAAAGATGGGTTATACTTAGTCCTGAATGTATGATCTTCTTAAGGATCTTGTGGTAGTTTTATGCTTCTACACATCATTATATATATATAATTGTCAATCCCCAAATTAAGTGCAAGTTTAGCATGTTTATGAGGTTGAGGTGAAGTCAATTCCCTAGCCTTCTCTTTATAAGTTCAATCCATTCTATTCATATTATTTACTATTTTATGAAAGTTAAATTCGTAGGTTAAGTGACAAACCAATCAATTTTTCATCTCTATTATCAAATTGAGGAAGTAGTTTTATAATTCTGTTTGCCATAAACTAGCAATCATTGTGGTTTGACAACCCCCTACTATAGCATTTAACTGCAATGATGAATGTGCTATTATTATAAGTGGTATTTTTAAGTGCTACACATTTATGCACATTATACGCGCAGTGGCATATTAATATAGTACAAACAACAGCAAAATAAAAGCTCACAGCAGATATATATATCAACTACTATATTTTTCTGGTTTGAGGGGCAAAAGAGTCAATTCAAGGCTGGACCTTCTTGAGTATAGTTCCCACAGATTTCTTTCATCATAGTACACTTACTTAAATCACCATTTCTCATTTTTAAGTAAGTTAATATCAACATTCAGTTCAAAGAAAGCTTCACAAGTCTGTTTCTGCAGCAGCACTGTTTTTAGAGTATATCTGGTATTTCACAGCTACAAAATTGTGGATTTTGGTTCTCTCAAGTGTATATTGACTGTATAGATATGATCAATAGAGTAATACAACAAGCACAACTATATATTGCAATTTTAGTACCCAAACCAGCCTTGAAAAAGCTATTTTACGCTGAAACTAAGGTGGTTCACAGTACTAACATAGAACAGGTCATTCCTCAAACCAAACCTTAACTTATAAAGCCTCAAATCAACATACTAGGCATGCTCAAATGATAAACAATCATGATATAGCATGGTAAAAACATATTAAGCTCAGTTTCACAAGCTTAGACCAAAAAAATCAAACAAAACTAGATGTACGAGATATCAAATTCAATACCAGCTCCAAGATGTAGTTTTAAGCATCTTCAATAGATGTATATCATCAAGTTATGTATGGTCAGCCCTTGTTCAAGCTCCAGAAATGACCATAGCCATTTTGAACCACCTTGACCTCCATTTGCACCAACTCAAAATAGCCTCATTGATCTTCACTGCAACTATGATGTCTTTTGGCAATTTTCTCTAAATCATTGAAGCTCAAATACCATGTAATATCATTCAAAATGTTTTCCATTCTCAGCTCTCGAATAGAACTCTCTTTTAACTACTGTAGCCTTACTTTTTCACTCTTAGAGGCACACCTTGCTGAATTCTATAATAGCATATTTATAGGGTCCTCATTTCAGCCCTAATATGGATAAAACCTTCATGAATTAGCGAATGAATTCACTATACATGTTTCTTTCTACAGGACCACTATGCCACTTGGTAGTGATATATTCTAAGCACATTCACAGCACACTTTGTACACAAGCCTTCCATAAATGCCCTTTGTTGAATGTAATAAAGTGATAACTTCCAGTATGAATATAAAGGCTATTTTTACAAGGCACCTTCACTATAGGGTTTTAAATTGTCTCAATATACTGGAGTGACCAAGATACCCTCGAGTCTCTTGACGGAATTAGATAAATGCCCTTTAAGGAATATACTAATAATCATTTGCTGTAGCTTGTATCTCAATATGCAATTCATGAAAATAAGGTCTGTGATGCAATGTACTATTCCCAACAAGTGTAATTAAAGGTTACACACATGTAAAAAGACTAGAATACCCCTGTAACACATTGAACCTTTAGTATCCCTTGGCAACCCTCTGAAATGTTAATGTTGAGAATGTATGGTATACTCTTGATATTGAAAGTGAAAAACCTCATGATCAACACATGGGATCAACACTCCCTTGCTGCAAATTCCAACACTACATAGGCACAATTGGAACAAGAATTCCTAAAAAAATACTATCCGGTGAGTAAGACCAATTAAATAAGGCATTCCATTCTTAGTTTTTCACAAATCGTTGGCAAATAACTCTATAAGACTTGGGAAAGACTTCAAGAGCTTCTTAGGAAGTGTCCGCACCACCAAATTCCAAAATGGCAATTGGTGCAAGCTTTCTATGATGGTTTAACCGGACCAGATAGACTTATAGTTGACTCATCATGTAGAGGAATGCTCATGTCTAAAAATGTGGATGATGCTTGGACCTTACTCAAGAATTTGAGTGAAAACTCTTTGTAACATAATTCTCGTAGGGCTCTACCGTTAAACAATGTAAAGAACACCAATCCATGTCAACCAATGGCAATGAGGGAAGAATCTTCCCAAGTGGATGCCATAGCTCATAAATTCTACCAATTAATGGCACCACATCTCTCTCATTCTCTATCTTAAAATTCAGCAAGTGCGGTGTGTGCATTATGCACTAGCCCATTCCATCTCTTGGAAGATTGCCCCACACCGGAGTAAGTTTCCAGTAACAATCAAGAGTAGGCAAATGCTATATTTTCTAAGCCTGGAAATAATCCTTACTTCAATACCTACAATCTAGGATAGAGAGATCATCCGAATTTTTCAAGCAGGCAACCAGCCCCATAAAATTCGACATTTTAGAATCAAGGGTAGCAAAATCAGCCCTCTTATGAATTTCCAAATCGGTAATTTCAGGCCTCTTCAAGCTACCATCCTCCCTATAATCCAAATGTTTCTACTTCACCTCCTGTGTCTCTAACTGATGAGATTCTTGTTGCAAATAAGCAAATGATGAAATCATTTAACAAGCAAATGTTAGATTCCAACAAGCAACTCTTGGCATCATTGCAGCCCACTTTCCAAATGGTTCATTCACATACTCAGTTAATAGATAAACTTGAGAATCAAGTGGAACAAAAAACTAATTCAATGAACCAACTTCTGCAAAAGGATACAGGCAAACTTCCCGCTCAACCATCTGTGAATCCTAGAGGGATCTATGTGATTAATGAAGTCCCTCATATGAGTGGACCTACTCATAAACATGTCCAAGCAATCACCACACTTTGGAGTGGTCGAATTATGGACAATAAGGTTGATAGAGGAAAAGATGAAAAAGTTCTTCCTCCTAAAAATCCAAATCTCAGCTCCTTTAATCCAAATCTCACTCCTGAAAATCCAAAATCCAGCACTAAAAATTCTAAGCTTTTGACCCCAAATATGTAGACCTCTTATAAGCCTAAGGCTCATTTTCCTCAATGTCTCCAAGATTCAATACATTTTGGGAGCAAAGGCTGTAAAATTCAGGATATGTGGGAGGTCTTTAAGCATGTAAAGATCAACCTACCTCTCTTGGACGCTATTAAGCAAATTCCGCCCTATGCGAAATTTCTCAAGGATTTGTGTACTCAAAAACGCACTTCCAAAAGCCATTTACCAAAGAAGGTAAGACTAACTAAACAAGTGAGTGCGATAATTCAACACAACACTCCTCCAAATTATAAGGATCTGGGTGCCACGACAATCTCGTGTGTCATTGGTGACAATGAGATAGAAAGGGCCCTCCTTGACTTAGGAGCGAGTGTGAACTTGATTCCTTATTCAGTTTACTTACAACTTGGGTTGGGAGACGTTAAACCAACCAATGTGGTCTTACAACTTACAGACAGATCGGTCAAGCACCCACGGGGCATTCTTGATGACGTGATTATCAAAGTGGACAACTTCTACTTCCTAGTAGACTTTGTGGTTCTTGACACAGAACCGGTCCATGATCCAAAGAAACATATTCTCGTGATACTCGGTAGGTCTTTCTTAGCTATGGCTAATGCTTTAATAAATTGCCAAACCAGAGTAATGGATATCGCCTTTGGAAATATACAAGTCAAGCTCCACATCTTCAATGCAACTCAGCATCCTCCCGATGAGGATGATTGTTTTCTCATTGATGTGTTAGATGAAGTGGTTGAATAATCTCTCCCCTTCATTCTAAGCAAGGATCCTCTTAAAACTTGCATGTCTCATTTTGACTTCAAAAAATTTGATATCGACCAATCCATCCAAGAAGTAAATTCATTGCTCAAAGTTAGTGCTATCTTGGACTTTCCCTCTTGGAAGGTGCCAAGAGAACCACTTCCTCAACTCTCCAGCACTTCTCTAGTACCTTTATTGAAATCTCCACCATAACTTGAGTTATAGCTGCTCCCGGTCCACCTCAAGTATGTTTTTTTTGGTGCAAATAAAATTCTTTCAGTCATCATTGCATCGAATCTTTCAAAGGACTAAGAAAATAGCCTTTCAGAGGTGCTACAAGAGCACAAAAAAGCTATTGGTTGGGTAGTGGCTGATTTAAAACGAATTGATCCCTCTATTTGTATGCACCACATTCATATAGAGGACGACGCCAAACCTTCTAGAGAGGTGCAGCATAGGTTGAATCCAAACATGAAGGAGGTAGTCATGAAAGAAGTGATCAAGCTACTAGATGCAAGAATCATCTACCTTATCTCATATAGCAAGTGGGTAAGCCCCACTCAAGTTGTTCCCAAGAAATCTGGCCTCACCATTGTTGAAAATTCAGCGAGAGAGCTCGTGCCACAATGCACCACCACCGGGTGGCGTATGTGCATTGATTACCGGAAACTCAACTCTACCACTAGGAAAGATCATTTTTCACTCTCATTCATTGATCAAATCCAAGAGAGGCTAGCTGACCAAAGCTTAGTACTATTTTCTTAATGGTTATTCTGGCTATAAGCAAGTGGCAATTGATCCTCAAGATCAAGAGAAGACCACATTCACATGTCCCTTTGGAACTTTTGCCTCTAGACGCATGCCCTTCGGGTTATGCAATGCACTGGCAACTTTCCAAAGATGTATGATGTCCATATTTTATGATATGGTCGAAAAGTTTTTGAAAGTGTTCATGGATGATTTTTTCGTCTTTGGATCTTCCTTTTACTAATGTCTCCATAATCTATCCTTTATGCTTCAAAGATGCAAAGAGACAAATCTGATTCTAAGTTTGGAAAAGAGTCATTTCATGGTCCAAGAAGGCATTATCTTAGGGCACGTTATTTCTAAAAGGGAAATTGAGGTCGACAAAGTAAAAGTTGAATTGATTTCTAACCTTCATCCTCCAAATTCTGTCCAACAAATCCATTCCTTTCTTGGTCATACCGGCTTCTATCACCGCTTCATCAAAGGCTTTAACAAAATATCCCGGCCCTTGTGTAATCTTCTTGCCAAGGATATTCACTTCAATTTTGATGAAGCATGTTTGGAAGCTTTCAAGAAGATTCATACTCTTCTCTCCTCAGCCCCAATCATGAAACCACCTAACTGGTCTCTTCCATTTGAGATCATGTGTGATGCATCCGATTATGCATTAGGTGCGAATTTGAGCCAGCGTGTGGACAAACTACCACATGCTATCTATTATGCTAGTAAAACTCTTTCTGATGCTCAATTGAATTACACCACCACTGAAAAACTAGCTGTGGTATATGCCTTGGACAAATTCTGCTCTTACCTTCTTGGGTCTAAGGTTATTGTCTTTTCAGACCATGCTGCTTTAAGGCATTTGCTCGCAAAGAAAGAAACCAAACCCTAGCTAATTCGATAGATACTCTTACACCAAGAGTTTGATATTGAAATTTGGGATTAAAAAAGGACAGACAATGTCATCGCCGACCATCTCTCTAGTCTACTTATTGAGAAATCTTCTGAATTTTCTACAGTTCGTGATTCCTTCCCGGATGAGCAACTATTTTAGATTTCTCATACAAATCTTCCTTGGTTTGCGAATATTGTCAACTAACTTACGGTAGGAAAAATTCTGTCCCATTGGTCCAAACAAGAGAGTGACCGGTTCTTCTCCCAAGTTAAAAATTTCTTTTGGGAAGATCCAGAATTGTTCAAGTATTACCTGGATCAAATCATTCGATGATGCACTCCTGAAACTGAACTCTCAAGTGTCCGAAATTTTTGCCACACTCTTACATGTGGAGGACACTTCAGCGCCAAGAAAACTTCTAACAAAGTCCTTCAAAGCGGATTTTATTGGCCCTCTCTGTTTCAGGATGCTTACAATTTCTGCAAGTCTTGTGAGCATTGCCAAAAGCTCGGAGTCATGTCCAGAAGAGACTTGATGCCCTTGACCCCCATCTTAATCATAGAAAATTTTAATGCACACAATGAGTATATTCTCGTAGCGGTGGATTAAGTGTGTAAATGGGTTGAGGCTAAGGCTACCAAAACCAATGATTATAAAGTTGTGGTCAAGTTTGTTCAATTGAATATCTTCAGCCGATTTGGTACGCCTAGAGCCCTCATCAGTGACGGAGGTTCTCATTTTTGTAATCGCTATGTGAAATCCGTCCTTCTTAAGTACTCTGTCACTCACAAAGTTGCCACACCTTACCACCCTCAAATGAGTGGTCAAGTGGAAGTATCTAATCGTGAGATCAAGCATATTCTGGAAAAACGGTTCGACCGGACCGCAAAGATTGGTCATTATAAGTAAATGATGCGTTTTGGGCCTCCTCAACAGTGTATAAGATGCCCATTGGCATGTCCCCATATCAACTTGTATTTGGCAAAGCTTGTCATCTCCTGGTTGAGTTAGAGCATCATGCTTTTTAGGCCATAAAATGGTTCAACTTTGATCTAAAGCAAGCCGGATCTGCTCAAAAATTACAGCTCAATGAGCTTGAGTAAATTCAAAATGATGCGTATGAAAGTGCCAAAATCTACAAGGCAAAGACTAAAGAATTCCATGACAAATACATTGTCAATAAGTCTTTTGCCCCTGGACAGAAAGTTTGGCTTTTCAACTCTCGGTTGCGACTCTTTCCCAGTAAACTCCGTTCATAGTGGGATGGTCCGTATGTTATCTCATCTGTCTTTCCTCATGGTGCCATTGAACTTTATAATTCCACAAATGGATCTCTCTTTAAGGTTAATGGCCAAAGGCTCAAACCTTATGTCGATGGCATAGTCCCGACTCGAAAAGTGGAGAAAGTCCTATTAACGGACCCAATTTACGAAGACTAATGCAAAATCATGGTTCGTCCAGCTATCGACGTTAAATTTAGCACTCTTGGGAAGTAATTCTTTCAATTCCAAAGCTTCCATTTTCCAAAATTGCCTTGGCCAATTTCCAAAAAAATTAGCTAAGTGTAGCCAAAATTTGAACTTTTTCGGAACTGTCTCGATTTGCATTCCAAAAAGTCTCTTTAGGCTTACTTAGTCATTTTAAGGTCTCGGTATCATATTCGAAAATTTTCAAGGTTGTTTTGGCCATTTTCTCGAAAAATCCAAAAATCACGAGAAATTCAGACCCCATAATTAGTGCTTTTGCAAATGAGCTCCGATTCCCGTTCTGAGGGTTATACCAGGTGTCTAAGGTCCACAGGAGCTTAAGTTTCTAATTAGACAATTTTTAGATCCCAGCACGACCTCCCGTTCAGCCAAAAAGAAAAAACAGTACCTGTTAAAATTCGCCGGCGCCCGCCGCTTCTTACAGGGGCCCGCCAAGTGCCACTGGGTGCCTCAGCTACACGACGGGTTTGCCTTGCACCTTGCCATGGCATTCCATGGGCACCCACCTATTCTTGTGGGCGCCCACTAAACTTCAACATCTCATTTAAATCACCCATTTTCAAGGCCCAGTTCAAACTTTATAAATTCCCTCTCTTATTCTAGCATCCAGACCCTCCATTTCCCTAATCCTTCTTCCTCCTAATCTTCTTTCCTCCCTTCCATCTCCCCCTTATCCATCTCCATCACTCTCTCTCCCCCTCATCCCTCATCCTCTTCACCATTTCGAACCAAGTAAGGGGCAATTTGGGTTTTCTATTTTTGGGTAAGTCTTCCTTATCCTTGCCTCTTTCCAATTCTGTATTTTGATGGAGGCTGGGAAATATGTAGTGGAGGTTTGGTGATTGTTTGGGGATATTGTGTGTCATTTTTAGGACCAAACTTTTTGGGTTTGTACCATTCTAATCCCTTCTTTGGTCTTTGAAATTTAGTCTTGCACACCAAGTGTTTGACGAATTGCCTGAACCAAATCCCTCTTCCAAATGGCTCCCAAAACTGCCTCTAAGCATGCTCGCACCTCAGAAGGACCATCTGAATAGGCTCCTACTCTGGATTGGGCTAATTAGCCAATTGAAAGTGAAGCCAAATTTGTCATTAAGCATGAGTTCAAAGACAATCCGGAAATAGCATGGCCGGTCAAAGAATTGAAGGACCGCGGCTTAAAGCTTTGTTCAAACCATGCACTATGGCTTTCTATCCGCGTGTGGTCCAGCATTTCTACTCTAATGTACTCTACTCATGTACGGAGCCGGATGTTATTAAGATGACCATTGGTGGCACGCCTTATACTTTCACCATTAATAACCTTGCTGTGGCCTTGAGTGCCCTTTGACATCTCCTTCGGATAAGGAGGACTAGCCTCTTATGGTGTTTTCCCAAGTGATGTGACACTGCTGGACATTGTCTATGACTTATGCCACAATAATTTTACTGGCACTCTCAAAATGAGCACAAACAAGTCACATCTTCCGTGCCGACTTTGGTTCTTGGACTCATCCCTAGCCAAGAATATTCTTCCCATCCCCAAGCACTATGAACATAAGGGAGTTTTTCCAAACACCCTTTATGCGGCTAAAAAGGGGTATTAGTTTTGTGTTCCACAACTCATTTCGGACCAGCTTCTCAAAGTGTACAATGATCTCTTTGTGGAGTAAATGGATAACGCTTTGACTTGGGCACTTCCTTTCCCATATTTGGTTAACAAACTGCTCAAGAGCAAAAAATTCAAGGCACCTTATAATGAGGAGCGGAATAGAGAGTTATTTCTTTATGACCTCACTGTATGGAAGACAAGCACCGTACAGCTCAAGACAGCTCGGCAAGGACGCATCGGAGGTGCGCTGAATTAGGGGGCTGCAAATGTCCCTATTGCTACTACAGAGGCTACTCCTGTACCTATTGTGCCACCACCACCTACCACGTCTCGTGCCGATTGCGACTCCCTTAGCACTCGTATTGACACCCTTCAGCTGAGCGTCGAGACCATAGAGGGCACCCTTATGGTGTGTTTCTTTCTCAAGGTCATATCAACACCCAAATTTGCAATAAAAGTGTGGCTAAGTTTAAATTTCTAAAGAGCCACTACTACCTCTAACTACTAATATAGTTAAGGTGAGTAGGGATCGTCCCAAGAGATTGGGAGCTATGTTAATATGGAAACAAGGTCAAATTAGTAGGTCGAGTGATCAAAAGATTGTTTGTTTGGTTAATTAAACTACAATGTAAATGAATTCAGTACTAAGCAATTGAAGAAAATAAAAGGGTAGAGAACAAGAGAGTGAGGTCTTGGGATTTAGAGGTCACCACTAAACATCACCATTCTAGACATTCGTTGTGTAATGAATGAGGGGAAACATGTGTTACAATACAAAGAGGTGTGATTGATTAAATCAACAAGCATGGATTGACTAATTAAGCATACATTGTCTAGATAACCCAGTGAATAGCACAATATATCAAACTAAGCCATTAATCCTTCCTTTAAGCTCACAATCAACACACTAACAAGTTAGAGAACTATACTACTTGCATTTATAAGTATAGAACATCAAACAACAAGCATGAATTGTCCTCACATTTAAGAAAGTAAAACAACTACACTACATCTAAGCTAAGGACATGAAAATTAAACTAATTAAACTACGGTGGAGGCACAATCCATCAAGAAATGAGTATAAACCATCAAATAGACCATAGGAGTATTCTATTTAAGCACTATGCCTTGACAATCTCAAGATTCATAGCATCAATACACATAGACATGTATCAATATTACAAAACCAAGAGATAAACACATGAACATCTCCTCTAGCATACATAGACATATGGATAGAATGAAATGATCAATTAGAAGTATTAATCAACATAAATCATTGTAAGAACAAGATTTGTATATAAATCAAGTGTCAAGACAACATTACAACACAAATCCCCTCAAAATATAAAAAATTTAGGTCTAGAAGGCATGCTTAGGGCTAACTCTAGCCCCAAGAAGATGTTTAGAAACTCATTGATGTAGTCATCCAACCCTCAAGGGCCATTTCTATGGCAGAAATGCTCTTTTTCTTGATAGAAACCCTAGAAGAATGGAAGAATTCCCCAAAATAGTGTATTTCTCTCTAAGCTCTAGCCTCCTCTCCAAGATATGTGGTATGAGATATATGAGTTATGGTGATTTGATGAGATATGTGAGTTATGGTGATTTGATGAGATATGTGAGTTATGATGTAAAAATGGCTCAAAATCCTTATATAGGAAGCTTAAGTGTCACACCCAATGGTCAGGACTCGTGCACTAGGGTCCCTTCAATGATTGCACCACGAGCCATCTTTTAATGAGCTGGACTTTGTTTTATTTTGGACTTGAGGAGGTTGGATCGATCAAATTCAGATGAGATCGATCGAACAGTGGCCAGATCCATTAAAGTTAGGCCAGTTCGATCAATCTATGGTGGCGCCTTTTTGGAATAAGATAAATCTGACATATTTTTGGGATATTTTGGGAAAAAGATAAAAGTGGTAAATGTGGATAAGATCAAGGAAGTTTGATCGATCTAAAGAAAGTTAGATAGATCAAAGATGGAATTTCTTTAAGGATAAGGATAAGGGGTCTGATCCATCTTGGTGAAGTGAGATCAATCAATATGAGATCGATCAAAAATATTCCTAATCAATTGAAGTTTGCTTATTTCCACAATTTTGCTTCCACTTTGCTCCATTCTTCCATTCAGCTTGAGATTGCTTCTTTTATACTTTAATTTGGCTGAATTGACTTATTTTTGGGATAAGTACCTAAAAAGGGCAATAACATGAAATTAGTCTAAAACAGGAAACTAAGATAGATAAAGGTCCTAGAATACTCGAGCTTAAGGGGTTTAAATATGCACTTTTCAGCGCTCATCACACCCCCAAACTTAAATATTGCTAGTTCCTAGCAATGAACTACAAAGCAAATGAATGAAATGAACATCTATACAAGTATGAACTTGAAAGCAATAAATGGGTAACGCCACTTTTGTAGGGAACACGATTGTATTTAGCACATGCAATAAGCCTTTTAAACCCCTAGTTTACCCCTAGTGGACGAGGGAAGTCTCGTAAGGGTTTCCAGAAATGATACCCACAAACATTAAAGCTCATTCTCACAAAAGAGGCACCAATATTGCAAGCAAGCATTGGGAGAAAACTACCTTAAGTATATAATTTTTCAATCATTTCCAAGCAATCTCCCAAAATTTCAACATCAAACAGACAAGTATGATCCTCCACACATCAAGAAAATGATCATGTAAATCGAAACAATACTAGGATCCTTTTTAAGTGGATCGGCATCAAGTATGTTGCTATCTAAGCCAACTAGAGAAATGATCACATCCTTACCCACAAACTAGCACACAAACTTAGTACCGATCATCAAGACAAAGAGTGGACCTTTTATTAAAGCTTTATTATTCTAGGTGCACTTATTCTTTTCACTCGATTTTTTTAATTTTTTAATTTTTATTTTTTCTAATCCTAAGGATCAAAGATGGAAGCATGGTGCAATGTGTTGATCTATTAATCTTTCTAGTGATCCATGAGGTTGAGCATTAGGTCAATGACTCCCAAACCAGAAGGCTTTAGGGCATTAGGTGTTCAAACACCCCTAAGGACTTACAAGCTCAAATCAACTAGGTTACGAATCAAAACAACCGCCTTCTAATCATTTCCAACATCTCACCTTTTGGGAGAAATCCTCACTTTTATTACTTTCGTAACTTCTTCTTCCTTTTTTTTTTATTTTTTTTTATTTTTTATATAGCATTCAATTATTAACCCAGAGTTTGGGCCTTCTACCTTTCAACGTGAGAAATTCAGTGCTTGATGAGGCTAGAATCCTGGCTACTCAATGAAAAGGGTTTGTTATCCACCTTTATCAAGAATGAAAGCTTTCAATGCACTACTAGTGTAATGACCCGGTCTTTTACCTCCTTTTCCATTTTCGGTGATTTTCTTTTTTCAATTTTTTTTTTCTTTCTTATTTCGTCTTTTACTCGTTTATCATTTTTCCTTGCTTAACCTCACTTCGGGTGTTCGGATTTGATTCCGATTTTGCATGCATTCATGATACTTGATTTCCATGACATTGGTATTTTCACTTCTGTTGAAAAGCATGCTAGTTGCTTTTATTTTTCATAAAGGGCATGAGTGCTTACTTTAGTGTAATTATTCATAACTTTTGGGATTTTAGTGTAATTATGCAAAATTATTATTTTTCGTTTGAGGGACCTTTTTGTAATTTATTTTAGAAGATATTTTGGAAAAGGACCATTTTGAAATTTTTGGAAAGTGTGACAAGTGTCACATTCTCATGGAGCCATTTGTTGGCATTTAGGTGAAGAGACTTGGCACCATGACCTCTTGACATTTGGTGGGTGGAGATTCATCCATGTGTTGGCCTTAGATTGGTGCACATGTAACCATTGATTGTTGACAAGTGTAAGCTTAGGATTAAGTCTTGGAAGAGGCATTGGATTAGTGACAAGTGTAAGGCCATGATGTAGTCATGCATTGTGTGTGTGTGAGAGGTAGTGCAAGAGCACATAGTGAGTGGAGGATCTCTAGCCCTTCCACTCACCATTTTTACACTTTACTTTCTTCATTTCATTATCTCTCATGAACCCTAACAAATCCACCATTGGAGGAAAGCTTAGTTCATAGCTTACCCCTTCAATTTGGCTCACTTCCATACATCTTAGGCTAAAAACCTTGGGAGAGAAAAGTTTCCTCTTATTCTCCTCTTCAAGAACCCTAAACTTGTTTTCTATTTTGTGCTTGGTAGCTTAGATTATAGAGATACAATTCTCTATTGAGGTAGGGGTGGTAGTATGTTTATTTTCTAAGTGTTTTGAAATCCTTTGGGATTTAATATATATTGTATACATGCTTTTAGAATTGTAGTATTGCATACTATAGGAAATCCTTATGATTGACTTAGGATTTCATTGATCAAGCATGTATGTTGTGTATATATCTTGAGTAAGATTGTTGAAATTGTATAGAATTCTTAATGATTTGATTTACTATGTTATTATGATAGAAATCCTACATTCTAGTAGATTACTATTGATAATCATGATTGTTTTAGAAGCTATTTGCTAAAATGCAAACATTTAGTATATATGGCTTATTGTTGAGGCATGCTTAAATTGATAAGTTAATGATATTGTTTTGTGCATTATATCAAGTTAAGAACTTGTCATCTATCATGCCATTCTAGACTTGGAACCCTAAGACATGGTTGTGTGGTTTCGAAGTTCTTGTGCTTGTAAGGTGGTTGATATGCCTTATTATTTATATATATAAGATTTGAACTTGATATATATTTTGGATTCTCTTGGGACATAGTTACTAGTAACATGGCTAGAATTTGGCTCTAGTACGGGAGGTATGAGTTCTCCCTAATTGAGATAGTGCGCACTTAGGGTGGTCTTCCCTGCGGGTTAATGCCCCGAATAACTGTTGAGGTCTCGGCAGAATTCTGAGCTTAGGTATCCAAGGATTCCATATTTTTTTGATTTCGCATTCATTTCCAAGTTGACAATCAATGCTATTTGTAACTTGTAAATTTTGTTATATGCGATTTGATGTTGTTAAGTACATCCATTTTGATATTGTGTTGCTAAGAAACATTTAAGTTAACTTAAGATGATCCCTTAGAACACCTTGAACATAGCCATTAAGTGGAATGCTCCCTTGTATTCGTCTATATTGATCTTGCAATGATATTGAAACTTTAGGGTATACGCATATGCTTCTCTTATGAGTAACTTGATTACTCACCCTAGTGGTTTGGGTTTTTTTTCAGGTAAAGAGACCATGTTCTTGGATGCTCATCATCCTTAGAAGATTTTGAGTTATTTGAAGCATTTTATATTTTGACATGCACTTGTTTAGCATGCCTTCCTTTTGGATGTTAAATTTTGTATACCATGGATGTATGGTATTGTAGAAGCTAAGATGGCTTCCTTGATGTGTAATGTATATCTAAGAACACTTGAAGATGTCTATTTTGTATGCATAACATGAGGCCAAGTGCCATGTACATTTATATCACATGTATGCTAGTTTAATCACATAGTTTGTCTTATGAAATTCTGAGAATTCGAGGTTTGACAGGTTGTATTTTGTATATGACATGTTATGTGACCATGGGCTATTGGAACACGTGTATTTACTCATTTTACATATGTGTGCGTGCTCACTTTGGCACACAACACCATTCTTGATGAAATGAACACTTAGAGTAGCATTCATTTACACATTTTTGCTAAATCAGACCTCAAGGGCTTTTTTGGTATTTCACTTAAAAAATAAATGTTGGTCTTAACATGGTTAGCTAGAAAACATGATTTTAAGGGGGGTTACTTCACAACTTTTTTCCAAAAAAGGCCCAAAAAGTCCTCAAAATTGCATTTTAAGGTTGCATTTCAAGTGCAGCCATAGCACTTCGAGCGCTTTAAAGGGGAGTTCGAGCGATTAAAGTTAGGGCAAAAAGTTTTGGCCCTTGGTCGTGTACTATTCGAGTGCTCGAAGTCCTTGCTCGAGCGCTCAAAGTACTGTTCATAGGTGTGTTTGTGTGTCTTGGTTCAGCACTGTACCTTCAACTTCCAATTGTCATATCTTCCTCATTTTAACTCCGAATTGGTCCGTTCTTGAGTCTAAACTAATCACATCAAAATAAGCTTTCCAATGGTACCAATTAGAGTTTCAGATTCCATTGGTAGCTAAAGATATTGAAATTTTAGTGGAGGGGTGTCAATTTTTGGCTATAACCGGGATAGGGTTTTTCTTCCATCGACTTTAAGACTTGATATCTTTGTCGTCCGGACTCCGAATCAAGTGATTCTTGAGTCTAAATTCATTAAGTTTTCATTGTATTTCCAAAGGTGTGCTCAGTAATACTCACTTTTATGATGGAAATGACCATTTTACCCATGGGTTCCTCTTTGTCCATTTTTGGAATCTTGTTTCCGCATTTGTTTTCTTTGGGTTCCGTGATCTCATTGAGGGTCTCTTTGGTGTCCTAGAGACATGTTGTGTCCCTAAGGATGTCGTTTCATCTTTTGCTTCCGTAATTCGGATCCGTTATCGGGTCATCTTTCAGTTCATCACTGACGCACTAGGTTGAAAAACCTTGGGCTGTCACAACTAGCCCAATAGGGATATAACCAATTCAAAAATCAACAAAGCATGTACCCCATAAATGAATGCTAGTGTGCACCTGTGCTAGTGTAGAATCCTAGAATGAATCTCAAAACAATCACAAAATCAAGATGATGTGGACCACAAGTGCAAGCATGATATCAATCTTTCGAAAAATTTACTCCTAAATGGCATCCACAAGGCATACAAGGAGTATTGAACTCTTAAGTCAAGTAATTTTTAAATTTTAAGCAATATAGTCCTCAAAAGATCAAAATCATAGCTAGTCATGGACCAATCACATAAAATCCCTCAAATACACAAGTCATGCTCAAAATTTTGAACTGAAAGCAAACACTGCAAATAACACCCATTACCCCCAAACTTAAATGGCACAGTGTCCTCAATGTGCAAAGAGAACAAAGGAAAGAGTATAGCAGTGCAACTAAGGCAAAGAATGGCCAGGACACAAGTATCCAAAGTGGGTGGTGCAACCCCCCAAACTTGGAATTGACTACAGTCCTGAAAAGATGGCACTGGGAGAAAAGTTGATCAGATAACAAAAGCAATAATAATAGTGCACAGTGGACATGCAAGTGTAAATGGGATCATAAATGAACTAAGGAGAGAGGAAAAAGGATTATCCTGAAAAATTTTGGGCAGCACTCTCTTACTGAAATCACTGGAAGGTACCAGATAATGGAGTCAATTAGAGATAGATATATCAATATAGCAACTAGACATACAAAAATATCATTCATACGATCTATAAAAAAAAAATAGTATAAAGTACATCATAGTGCCTGGGCCATCAAACTAGCCACAAAAATATCATAACAGTATCAATGTAATAGTAAAGTATCCTAGATATATAAAAAGATGAAAGAGAGGTATAGAGATCAAGGAGAGGAAGTAGGGTGAACGGGGAGTGATCCCCGGATATCTCTGCATAAATCCTGCAGTGCAGCCAAGACGTTTGAGCTGAGAGTAGTCACGTCAGTGCTGAGGGAGGCCACATCTGACCAAAGAGAGACAACCACGTCCTCTAAGGTCTGTATACACTCTTATAGGCTAGGTGTCAGAACTGGAGTGTCAAGGATAACTGGATCATGAACTGGAGGTACATCCTGACCCTACTCTTGAGAATGTAGTGGCGACCTTGCTAGAGAGTGATGTGGTGACTCTGCTAGAGGCTCTCGCTCTAAATAAGTATCCATATATGCATCTGCAGTCGCCAGTGGGTCTACTGGATCATGCTCTGCTGTTGCTGCTAACGCTTACTCTGCCATCTGCTCTGCCATCTCTGCCTCTACAGCCTCCTCTGCTGCTAAAATGGCCTCCTCCTCTAAGCTCTTGATAAGAGCATTATAGCTATTATTCCAATCCTTCTTGCCATAGTGGCAAGCCCTGACTCAGGATGCTCCTTCAGGAGAAAGGGATAGTGCTGGTCTCGGAGGATCTGTGTAATAAGGGGTCTGAAGGGGAGGAAAGTGGCTCGCTTAGGCTTGTCTTTGCTAATATAGATCGTATATAGCCTCATCATGATACTCTTGAGTGCAGGAACAAAAAACCAATGGCTTGTATAGAAGGCATAAAAGGTTACAAGAAAGTCTGAGCGCCGTTGGATCTTATGGCTCACCATAAATACGTTTCGGTACAAGACTGAATCAAAGAACCAAAGATCGTCGGGTACATAAGTCCTCGTGGCGAATGTCTCGCCATCACTATAATGCCCAGTCATAGCAACGGCCATATCTACATCAGATGGCCACCTGAGAATAGGATAATGAAGGTTGGGAGGGTAGACATGCGGGCATCGAGAAGAAGTGGCAATGACTTAATAGTGATGCGGATGAGTTGGCCATCAATAGTAATCCATAGCTTTGATAGGTCACTTGGGGCCGGCCGGAGGTTCTGGTAGAAGAACTAGACGAGCCTCGGGTAAACCGGATAAGTGACTGGAGCAAAAATGGCTGAAATGTCCTGTCAATCAATATCATCAAATGCCGCCCATGTCAGAACCGACTGGGAAAGAAGGCAATATCGAAGACCGACTCATGCGCCACCTGAAGGCATGTAAATCTCCTGCTAGGTTTATCTCGGATCTAGCCTGGCAGTGCTGGTGGTGGTGAAGAAGGTAGTACATGCTCATCCTCATCAGAAGAAGATGATGCGAAAATAGAAGGCTGTAGTCTCGTATCGGCTAATGAGGACTGAGCTGTAGCTGGCTCTGGAGCTAGGTCCTGAGCATGGGAAGGCTCTGCAGGCTCCTCCATACGCTGTCTCACTCTCCGTACATGCTGCCGGTTGGCCTAAGTCTTGACTCGGGCCATGGCATGCAAAAGGAAAAGAACACTTACAGATGAAGTTAGTATAGGAATAAAGAATTAAACTACAATATATAGAAACATGTATGTCAAGTATGATAGACAACTCAGAATAATTGACATGAATGTATCCAAGTTGTAATGCAGCCAGGTATAGACAATGAATAAGTGAAACATGCTAAATATGACAGAATAAAATGCACCCAATATGGAAAACACAGGCATTGAGCAAATATAAGAAAGCATGGAACACAGATGATGGCATGTGAAGTGGATATGCAAATATGTGATATTTGATTGATCATGAAAATATAAGATCAATCCAAGTTGGATCGATCCGGAATTAAGTGAGATCGATCCTTCCCTGATCGATCAGAGAAAAACATGATCGATCGAACTCTGCAAAAATACGAAAAGTCATAGATCTGTGATGTGGACAACACGGGGGGCACCTAAGCGAGCTTGTGGGTCCCTTTACACTTCAACACATCAAGATGGGTCACTTATGTTGGCACGGGACCCCTGAAAAGAAAATCGGAATCAAATATATATATATATATATATATACACACACATATATACACATGCTTTAAGACTTCAAAAATGGGTAGAAATCACACATGGAAACTATAGATGGAAACTTGAGATCTAAACTCAACACTTACCAAAATGAAATAAGAGGAGTGGTCCGAGAGAGAGAGTGTAGATCGGAGTCGAGAGAGAGTTTGGAAGCTTGTGGAAGGTCGCCGGAGACTCGTCGGAGGTCGGGGAGATGATGAACAGTGAAGAGAAGAAGCTAGGGTCTGAGATCAATCTTTAAAATCGATCCAAATGACCCTTGGCTTCTACTTTTAATAACTATTTCTGACGAGTTCGATCGATCACTAAGAAATCAGATCGATCAGGAAGAAACTTAGATCGGTCAAATCCACAAAACAACACAACATTTTTGAATTTTTTAAAAATGAAACAAATTTCAAAATTAAAAATATTTACGGAGTTTTTTTTTTGGAAATTAAAACAAAATGTTTTTGGATTTTTTGAACAATAAATAAAAATAAAAATAAAAATAAAAATAAAGAAAATATTTTTTGGATTTTTGGATTTTAAAATAAAATAAAATGGAATAAATAAAATAAAATAAAATATTGTTGATTTTTTGGTTTATTTTATTTTATTTTATTTTTATTTTTATTTTTTAGAATGAAATGTAAAATTCAAAAAACAGTCAAAGTCAACAAGAGGCATTGAGATCGATCGAATACAGATCGATCAAAGTTCGATTGATCCAACAGGTGAAAACCTACAGACAAGTTCGAACGATGCACAGAAAGGCCTTTTTCTTGGGTTCCAAAATTGTTTCTAAGTATGGAATGAAGATCGATCTGAGGAAAATCTCAATCGATCGATCTTAGAACACTCAGATTGATCGAAAATAAAGTTCGCACGATACACAGAGAGCTGAAATATACAGGAAAATTACGCTCGATGGGACGGATAGATGATTGGATGCAGGGTTGGCAGTTTAATTGATCGAACCTCTTTTAAGATCGATCGAACAGGTGCAAAATGCCTAATTTGAAAGTGAAAGTGCATGCATATTCAATCAAAGTCCTTAACAATGTGTATAAACCCAGAATATATCTAGACGATGCAAGAAATGAAAGGTAAAATAGAAATGAGGGAGGAATAGGGTTGTAAACCCTAAGAAGCACTAGTGTTTAATGTCTCTAGCAATACGTTGGGCTCTTTTAGCTCGGATCAAAAATCTTATGATGCATCCCCTCCTTGACGGGGTAAATGGCACTTTGAATCCCACTCAACAAATTGGTCCCTAAGGAACTTGTTGGATTTGAATCAAAAGAGATTGACGGTCCTTTGTCTATGCAATTCTTGGGCTTCCATGCCCTTTCAAACTTTGTTTTTGGAACAACATTTTTAGAAATCCTATTGGAAGATGAACTTTTGGAAATTTGACCTTCAAGCAACGATTCAACTTTGTCGAGTTCATTTTCAACACATTTCTCCACAACACACACTTCTTCATGCTTATCCATTGAATTCGGGGTTGGATTAAAAATGTTCAACTTCACTTTCATATGCCCAAATGATATTTTCATTATCCCCATCCTACAATTTATGTTGGCATTTGCGGTTGCCAAGAAAGGACTGCCAAGGATAACGAGAATTTGATTCTTGGGATTTGGCACCGGTTCCGTGTCAATGACAACGAAATCAACGGGGAAGAAGAACTTATCAAACTTAATCAACACATCCTCAATGATACCCCGGGGCTTTTTGATGGATCGGTCGGTAAGTTGCAAAACCACTGATGTCGATTTTAAGTCTCTTAAGCCCAATTTAACATATACCGAGTAAGGAAGAAAATTAACACTTGCTCCTAAGTCTAAAAAAGCCCGATTAATGACATGGTCACCAATGATGCAAGAAGTAGTAGGTGAACAAGGGTCCTTAAACTTTGGGAGAGTGTTGTGTTACAAGATAGAGCTTACTTGCTTGGTCAAGACCACTTTCTTTGGTGCTTGACTCTTGTTCTTCCTCTTTTGGATGCAAAGATCTTTTAAGAACTTGGCATAAGCCGGAATTTGCTTATTTGCATCCAAAAGTGGAAGATTGATCTTCACTTGCCTAACACTTCAATGATTTCATTTACTTTGGTCTTTTGTTTTTCAATAGAAATGGACCCTTTCAAGGTGTCCGAAAATGGAGCTTTTGGCTTAAAGTTTTTTTCAAAATCTTTCTTTGGATCACTATCAACACAAAAAGTTTTCAACTCATTCTTCAAATCAGTTTTCATCACTTTCTCAACAAGATGATCATGCATATGCAATGAAGGAGGAATAAAATATGAAATGGGATGGGTGTCAACTTTTAGTTGCACCGGTTCACTCTCTTCATTGGAAACACCAATTTGGTTGTCCACAATTCTCCCACTTCTTAAGGTCCTCACCGCATTAACATATTCAATTGTGTGACCTTCATTAGTTTCTACACGAATTGTTGCTTTGGTGGGGCATTTAGAGGCGTCTTCCCTTTTTCTCTAGCATTTAAGGTACTAGATTTTTGCCCGACTTAGGTTTCTAGCTTAGCAATGGATTGAGAATGGGAATGAAGCAATTGAGTGTTTGCCTCCAAACTACCCAAAGCGGTCAACACTTTATCCTCAAAAGCGGGACTCCTAGAATTTCCTTGGGAATAAGTTGATTGATTAGGAAAATGAGAATTAGAAAATTGGCTTCCATGTGATGATTGAAACGAAGATCTATAACCTTGGGAACCTTGGCTTTGTATTGGAGGCGGAACATACTTTCCTTGAAAACCACCTTAGGGAGGGTTTAAGCCTTCCCCTTGGCTTTTCCAAGAGAAGTTTGGATGGTTTCTCCATCCAGGATTGTAGTGTAAGCCATAGGGATTATTCCCTTGGTTGACAAATGCAGTATTAACTTGTTCATGATGCTCACTTTGCGCATGTCCATGGGGACAATTGGAAGTAGTATGTAAGACACTAGAACAAGTCATACAAGATTTGATGCATGATAAGTATGATTTGGGGAGGAAGACACTTGATTTGCCGAATTGTGGTTAACCAAAAATTGATCAAACCTTTGAGTTAAAGATTTCACCTCGGCAGCTATGTCATTTGAATTGTCAACTTGATATAAGCCGACATTCTTCCTTCCACCTAGAATTCTACTATTTTTAGAGGATAAAGATCTATGCATGGAATTTTCACTCATACTTTCATACAATTGCCAAACATCATTCTCATGTTTATCAAGGTAAGAACCACCCATAGATGTATCTACCATTCCTTTTTTATTATCTGGCAAACTTTCAAAGAAGTATTGGAGTAATTCCCACTTAGGGATGTCATAATATGGACACTTCCTAAGCAAGTCATTAAATCTTTCCCATGCCTCATGAAATAGTTCCCCTTCCCCTTGAGAAAATTCATGAATGAAAGTTCTCATAGCATTGGTCTTTGATACCGGGTAGTACTTCTTCAAGAACTCTTGTTGCATTTCTGCCCAAGAAGTTATCAAAAAAGGCCTAAGATTGTCGAACCAATATTTTGCTTTGTCCTTAAAGGTAAAAGGAAAAAGTTTGAGTCTTAACACTTCTTCTGGCATGTCCGTGTATTTCACGGTGGAACACACTTCAAGAAACTCATCCAAATGCTTGTAAGGTTATTCACTTGGAAGTCCATGATAGTTAGGAAGCATTTGAATGGTTTGCGGTTTAATGTCTTAGTGATGTGCTCTAAATGGGGGTAGTTGAATGCATGTCGATGCATTGTATTCATTTGGAACATAATGGTCACGCAAAGTAATAGGAGGATTCCCAACCGGTGGTGCTAAACGAACACCATGATTAACTTGAACCATGGGAGGTTGTGGAGTAAAAATTGGCTAAGGCATTCCCAATGGAATTTGACCTTGTTGTTGTGGTGGGATGAATGGTCTAGGCATGCCTAATGGTACTTGAATGTTGTCATGATGCACATTAGGGTGGGGAATACCTTGTTGGTCTATGTGACCAAGGTCCTCCACATGGTCGTCATACTGCTCCTCCATTGATGAAATTGAGTGATGAGAACTACCTCTTCCCCTAGGATTATGAACAACCGATTCAAGATTCAAATTAGGAGGGACAAGAGTAGGATTTAAAGACCTACGACTATGTATGCACTAGCAAAACAAATAACAAGCAAATAGCAATCACTTTGCCCCCATAACAAATTAATCAACAAATCTTCACATACAATGATCCCATACTCCTATGCTTGAACAATATACAAAGAAAAGTAAATTGCCTTCACGCGGGCTCACGATCTATCTAAGAATTTAAGAACTTGCCATCACGCGGGCTGATGATTTAACTAGAGATTAAGTTAGAACGATCTCACAAAGGGACCTTAAGCAACTTCAATTCATTTTTCAATTTTTTCGCTTAGCTTTGCAATTTTTAGATTTTAGCCCATTTTATGCTTAGCTTAGCTCCTTGCTTCTCAATTCTCCCTTGCTTGATTTCCTTTGCTCAATTCACCTAGCCAATCAAGAACAAACCCAAAAAGTAACTAAAAATAAAGTAAATAAAGACACAATAAAAAAAAGTACAATTCCTAATTGTTTCCAAAACACGGCATTGCCAAATCAATCCCCGGCAACGGCGCCAAAACTTGGTGTGTTTCTTTCTCAAGGTCGTATCAACACCCAAAGGTGCAATAAAAGTGTGGCCAAGTTTAAATTTATAAAGAGCCACTACTACCTCTAACTACTAATATAGCTAGGGTGAGTAGGGATCGTCCCAAGGGATTGGGGGCTATGTTAATATGGAAACAAGGTCGGATTAGTAGGTCAAGTGATCAAAAGATTATTTGTTTAGTTAATTAAACTACAATGTAAATGAATTCAATACTAAGTAATTGAAGTAAATAAAAGGGTAGAGAACAACAGAGAGGTCTTGGGATCTAGAGGTCACCACTAAACATCACCATTCTAGACATTCAATGTGTAATGAATGAGGGGAAACATGTGTTGCAATACAAAGAGGTGTGATTGATTGAATCAATAAGCATGGATTGACTAATTAAGCATGCATTGTCTAGATAACCTGGTGATTAGCACAATATATCAAACTAAGCCATTAATCCTTCCTTTAAGCTCACAATCAACACACTAACAAGTTAGAGAATTATGATACTTGCATTCATAAGTATGGAACATCAAACAACAACCATGGATTGTCCTCACATCTAAGAAAGTAAAGCAACTACACTACATCTAAACTAAGGACATGAAAATTAAACTAATTAAACTAAGGTAGAGGCACAATCCATTAAGAAATGAGTATGAACCATCAAATAAACCACAAGAGTATTCTATTTAAGCATTATGCCTTGACAATCTCTAGATTCATAGCATCAATACACATAGACATGCATCAATATCCTAAAACCAAGAGATAAACATATGAACATCTACTCTAGCATACATAAACATATGGATAGAATGAAATGATTAATGAGAAGTATTAATCAACACAAATCATTGTAAGAAGAAGATTCATATATAAATCAAGTGTTAAGATAACATTACAACACAAATCCCCTCAAAATACAAAAATTAAGGTCTAGAAGGCATGCTTAGGGCTAACTCTAGCCCCAAGAAAATGTTTAGCCACTCATTGATGTAGTTATCCAACCCTTAAGGGCCATCTCCATGGTAGAAATGCTCTTCTTCTTGATGGAAACCTTACAAGAATGGAAGAACTCCCCAAAATAGTGTATGTCTCTCTAAGCTCAAGCCTCCTCTCCAAGATATGTGATATGAGATATATGAGTTATGGTGATTTGATGAGATATGTGAGTTATGGTGATTTGATGGGATATATGAGTTATGATGTAAAAATGGCTTAAAATCCTTATATAAGAAGCTCAAGTGTCACAGCTAATAGTTAGGTCTCGTGCACTAGGGTCCCTTCAATGATTACACCACGAGCCATCTTTTAATGAGCTGGACTCTATTTTATTTCAGACTTGAGGAGGTTCGATCGATCGAATTCAGATGAGATCGATCGAACTGTGGCCAGATCCATCGAAGTTAGGCCAGATCAATCAATCCATGGCGGCGCCTTTTTGGAATAAGACAAATCTGAGATATTTTTGGAATATTTTAGGAAAAAAACAAAAGTGGTAGGTGGGGATAAGATCATGGAAGTTTGATCGATCTAAAGAAAGTTAGATCGATCGACGATGGAATTTCTTTGGGGATAAGGACAAGGGGTCTGATCCATTTTAGTAAGGTGAGATCAATCAATGTGAGATCGATCGAAAATATTCCTGATCAATCAAAGTTTGCTGATTTTCACCACTTTGCTTCCACTTTGCTCTATTCTTCCATTCAGCTTGAGATTGCTTCTATTATGCTCTAATTTGGCTGAATTGACTTATTTTGGGGATAACCACCTAAAAGGGAAATAACATGAAATTAGTCTAAAACAGGAAAGTAAGATAGATAAAGGTCCTAGAATACTCGAGCTTAAGGGGTTTAAATATGCAATTTTCAGTGCTCATCACCTTACGGATTTTCGTAAGGAGACTCGGGAGGGACAATAAGAAATGTAAGCCATGCTGCCATCTTTAATTCACCAAGCACCAGGAGGAGACAGTGCCTCACCCTCTACTCCGGTGATGGAGCGATTTTCTATTTTTAGTTTCTATTTTGATTTTTAGTAGTACTCTTTGGATTTATTTTGGGCTGCATTTGGCATTACTTTTAGCTTCTATTTTGAACTTATTACTGTGTTTGTTTTTGCTGTTTTGCATGGATATTCGGTTTTTTTTTTTTTTTTTTTTTTTTGTGTTCCTTGTAATGCTTGTTGTCTATATAAGTGTTTTTTTACAGGTTTTTAGATTCAAGTTTGGGGGCGTTACTTTTGGAATTCATATTGTGGCAAGATGTCACGACGCCACTGATTTTCCTCCCATACTTGGTATTATTGCTTTTTTTACCCTCTCTGTTTTTCATTTCCATTCTTTCTCTTCACACATTGAGGACAATGTGACATTCAAGTTTGGGATTATTTTTGTGTATATAGTGTTTATACTATTGTTTTTGCTATTTTGTTCAAATAAATTGGAAAGCAATGATTTTGTAGTCTTGGAACTTGTTGGAGTTGAAACATGTGTTGAATACTTTGTGTATAGAGGCAAATGATAGTTTTGAATTGAGGAAAATCTGAAATGAACATGTGGATTCAAAATGGTTTGTGTAAATGCTTCAATTGTAATGACCCGGTTATTCTTGTCCTTTTTCTTCTTCTTTTTCGGTAATTTCTTTTTTTCGTCTTTTTCCCTATTTCATCTTTTTCTCTTTTTTCATTTTTTCTTGCATAACCTCACTTTTCGTGTTCGGATTTGATTCTGGCTTTGCATACATCCGTGATATTTAATTGATGTGATATCCACATTTTCACTTTTTTAAGAAAACATGATAGTTGCTTATTTTACTTGGAAAGGGTATGGATGCATAACTTTTGGTAGTATTTATAACTTATGGGGTTTTTGGTGCAATTAATTAAAGTAATTATTTTTTATCTTAGGGACCATTTTGTAATTTATTTTAGGAGATATTTTTGAAAATGACCTTTTTGCAATTTTTAAAAAATGTGACATGTGTCACACTCTTATGGTGCCACTTGTTGATCTTGTGGTGGAACCACTTAGAGGCTTACTCTCTTGACACATGGAGGGTGGAGATTCGCCCATTTGTTGGCCTAGGATTAGACCATTTGTTGCCTTAGATGAATGACAAGTGTAGGCTTGGGATTAAGCCTAGGAAGGAGCCTTAGATAAATGATAAGTATAGGACTCACAATTAGTCTTACAAGTGTGTGTGTGAAAGGTAGTGCAAGAGCACCTAGTGAGTGGAGAATCCCACCATATTTAGTCTAGGGTTTGTGCCTTTAATTCATTTTATCACTTTCCTCTCAAGCCCTAACCTAGCCACCATTGAAGCAAAGCTTAGTTTAGAGCTTTAAGCTTCATTTTGGCCTCCTTCCACTCACCCTAGAGCTCTGAGCTTGGAATACTTTTGATTCTTCTCACTCTCCTCTACAAAACCCTAGTTTGGTTTTCCATTTTAAGCTTGGTTACTTTGGATTATAAAGATACAATTCTCTATTGAGGTCGGGGGTGTTCTATTTTATTTTCTAAGTAGATTAATTGCTTTTGTATTGATTTATAAATGTTATGTATGTCTAGTACCAATTTGAGAATTTAGTGATTAATTGTAACTTGCCTATAACTCATTCTAAACTTGATATATGGTATGCCCATTACTTGATCATTGGTATATATTAATTTGGCATGATTTAAATAAGCTTTTAAATCTAGAGAATTAATTAATTTAAGTTGATTTTAATTCTACTTAATTGCACCATGCTTATATTCGATCCTAGACATGATATATGGCATAGTAATGACTTATTCCTTGATATATATTAAATTGGAATCATTTGAAGAACTCTTGAAATCTAGAAAAATTAACTAGTTAACCTACTTATTTTCTATTTTATTGATCTAATGATATAGACATGTAATTCATAAAGCTTTCATTGTGTTATTATCACATATCATGACTTGTTGCTTAACTTGTTGATTTTGGAAACTTGGGATATTAATCAAGAACTTGACATGGCTAGGACTTAGTTTTAGTACAGGAAATAGAGAGTTCCTTACACTGTAGTATGCACTAGGGGAAGGTACCCATGGGTTAGTAGCCCTAAAGTGATCCCAAGAGTACGGTTGTAATCCGGGTGTTATCCAAGTATCCACTTTGGTTTGATTTCACACTTTAATTTCCAAGTTGATAACTTTGTGACATTGCATCTTATTCTGCTATGTTGAAATTTCCAATGTCATTTTAATAGTATGGATCACATTATATTGAATTGTAAACGTTGTAATAAGTAGAACTTATGCATGCTCATTCCCTACGAGTAAACTTGTTTACTCACCCCGAAGTTACCGGGTGTTTTTCAGGTAAAGAAACGGTATTGTGGGATGTACAACACCCCTAGGCTTGCTTGACTACTTGGAGTGTTTTTGTTATATTAAAATATGCACTTGTTCGCATATCTTGCTCCATTTTGGTTTATTTTGATAAAACATGTATTAGTTGTTCAAACTATGTAATGTGCACTTAAGTGCACCTTTCGTTACTCTTAGAATGTGTTTGTAATGAGGCTAAGGGCCAAAGACACTAATGTGTTATGTATACTAATTTTAACTTCGTTGTTGCCTATGGAAGATATTTTATTTAATGCATTGAAGGGTCATATTTTGCATATGACATGCCATGAGGCCATAGGCCATTGTAGCGCATCCATTCTATCATATTACACATGCGTGCGTGGTCGTTTCCGGGCAAAACCCATTCCTTTATGATTTGAGCCTCCAATAGACTCATTTCACATTTATTTTGTAAAAACTGAGCATAAGGGCATTTTGGGGTTTTCACATGAAAAATAAAGTTTTTTTTTTGGCATGGTTAGCTAGACAACATGATTTTTTTTTTGGGGGGGGGGGGGGGGTTTCTTCTTTGTGTTTTTCTCAAAAATGCCCAGAAAGTCCTCGAAATCACATTTTAAGTCTCAGAAGTTACTAAGCTTGTCTGCAGGATGAGCGATCGTGCATGGGGATGAGCACTCGCAAGTAGGGTAGTAGGATTTTGCCCCTGGGCATGCTTCGTACGAGTGCTCGTAGCCCTTGTACGAGCGCTCGTCCGTCTCTTTTTCAGCACTACACCTCCGACTTCAAATTGTCATATCTTCCTTGTTTTAACTCCGAATTGGTCCGTTCTTGAGTCTAAAATGACCGTGTCGAAATAAGAATTCCAATGGTACCAACTAGAGCTTCATATTTCATTTGTAGATCAAGATATTTTAGTTTTAGTGAGGTAGTGTCAGGATTTGGTTTGAACCAGAAGGGGGTTTTTCTTCCCTTGACTTCAATACTCGATATCTCCTTCGTCCGGACTCCGAATCAAGTGATTCTTGAGTCTAAGTTTATTAATTTTTCATTGTATTTCCAATGGTGTGCTTCATAGTACCCACTTTCATTTTTATAATGACCATTTTTCCCCTAGGTCCATTCTTATCCGTTTTTGAAGCGTTGTTTCCGCATTTGTTTTCTTTGGGTTCCATGACCTCATTGAGGGTCACATTTGTGTCCTAGAGATATATTGAATCTCTAGAGACCGTTGTTTTACCTTTTGTTTCCACATTCTAGATTCATTATTGGATCTACGTTCGGTCTATCGCAAGACGCACTGGCCTAAAAACCAGGAATGTCACAGGTGGTATTAGAGCTCCTAGGTTCGAAAACCTTAGGATGATGGGTTTTGGGTGCATATCATGCTTTTTTTGATCTACTTTGATATATTCATATGCCTTTGATAACATGTTTTAGCATTGTAGCTTGTTTACACATTTCTTAGTAACGCGCTTGGTTTTATGACGTCTCTGTGCTCATATGCTTATGTGTTTAAAAAGCATCCTCGTCTGACATGAAATATATGTTTGCCTAAGTGCTCAACTGTTTAAAGAGTTTTCTCTCACTATTTTAACATGACCATATATTGCATACCTTGTCTTGCTTCATGTTTCATGCCTTTATGGTGTGAGTTGCATTCGGTCGTGATAGCTTGTGTTATTGTTGGCCTCTTTCTTTGTGTACATTTAACATCATGGTTGTCATGCATGGAGAGTCTTCGCGTCAGGGCACTGAGAAGCAGGTTGATGACACTGAGTTTACGAAGGGTCCAGGAAGGCCTACGATTCTAGATCGTGGCGTGAATGCTAATCCACCATGAGCGCTAACGTATGAGGAACAGATCGCATATAGAGTGGCTCTGGGGATGTCAGAGTCCATTCAGTAGATGTTTCGTCAGCATATACTGGGGATGCAGATTTCAGTACCGGCACTAACACTAGTACCAGTTGCTAATGAGGCATTGGACTACTTCATGAAGTTACAGAGGTTTAAGATCGACCAATTTACAAGGAGTATGGATCCGCTTGCTTCAGAGGCATGGCTTGATCTCATGGTACGTAAGCTCGATAGCATGGCAGTACCTACAGACCGATTGAGGATCTCCTTAACAGCCTCTATGTTCATGGGAGATGCCAATATCTGGTGAAGGTCCATAACCATTATCCACGATGTGGAGGTGATGACTTGGGAAGAGTTCAGGACATTGTTCTTCGACCGCTTCTTTCCGAGGGCTATGAGGTAGGATATGAGGGTGCAGTTCACAAGTCTCTATCACGGCATGATAAGTGTCATTGAGTATGAGACACGGTTCACTTCTCTTTCCTACTATGCACTGAAGATGGTAGCTACCAATGAACTTAGGGCGAGAAAATTTTAAGATGGGCTACATCTTGACATTAGGCCACGAATTTCGGTATTGGACTTGAGGACCTACGGAGAGGTGGTCCAAAGGGCCATGATGGTTGAGGCAGAGGACCAAGACCAGCACCGAATCAAGGGTTCATATAAGCAGCCACGTGGAGAGGCTCTATCAGCATCCGTTGGGGGTCAGTGGAAGAAGGTTAATAGTTCACGTACTCAGGGACAGTCACAGCAGGCTCGGTCTTCCAGTATCTTTGGGGTTAGCCCGAGGAATGATTTGCCACCATTGCCAGCAACCGGGGCATATCGAGCCTCGCTGCCCACAGCTTTAGCCACAGGCCAGTCAATCACAGGCTAGTAAACCTACAGGGTTTCAGGACACTTGCAACTACTGCAAGCATCCTGGTGATATGAGGAAGGATTGCCCTCAATTACGGAGCAGGGCACAGAGTGGCGCAGGTTTATAGGCCACGCTGGTACAGTTGGCAGTTGCATAGTTAGGTTTTAGGGTGCCTTCGGCACCATAGCCAGTGGCACCGCCAGTTGGTTCTTACCCGGGTAAAGGTTGTACACCTACTGCTTCCGGACATCAGTCGGGCCATCAAGGCAGTTTACAGCAGTCTGGGGCTTAGGGATGAGCTTATGCAATGCCACAGGCCGATAACACCGTTGGGACTTCTACAGTTTGAGGTATCTTTCCAGTCTTCAGTTCTTGGGCTAGAGTTCTTATTGACACGGGTGCATCACATTCATTCATATCTGCATCATTTGCACATTGCTTGGGTTTGGAAGTCACACAGCGGGATGGTTTTCTTTGTGTTAACACACTAGTTAGGGGTCCAGTGTCTTTGGACCATATTTTTTGGGGTTGCACTATCCAGATAGCTGGGCAGACCTTAGAGTTTAATCTCGTCATTTTTGACATGACAGGCTTTAACGTCATTCTCGGAATAGACTGGTTGTCATTCTTTTATGCCATGATCGATTGCTTCTGTGGGTGAGTGTTTGTTTGCACTTCCAACGGAGATTGTTTTCACTTCGTGGGAGATTGGAGCGATTCCCACTCAACGATGATTTTTAACATCAGTGACTAGAGTAGCCATAGGTCTTACTTGGTCAGTCTTTTCGCTTAAGGGGATAGCAACTTAGGCCATGTTTTTCCAGCAATTGTAGATGAGTTTTTAGACGTCTTTCTAGAGGAATTGATGGAGCTTCCTCCTCTTCGGGAAGTTATCTTTGCCATTGATGTCATTCCCGGAACTGTACCCATCTCTATGGCACCGTACTGCATGGCACCGACAGAGGTTGATGAGTTGAAAGCTCAATTGGTTGATTTAAAAGCTAAAGGCTTTATTTGCCCCAGTGCTTCACCATGGGGAGCACCGGCTCTTTTTGCGAAGAAGAAGGATGGGTCTTTAAGACTTTGCATCGATTATCGCAAGCTGAACCACGCTACGATCAAGAACAGGTATCCTTCGCCTAGGATTGATGACTTATTTGATCAGTTAAAAGGAGCCACTTATTTTTCAAAGATTGATTTGAGATCAGAATAGAATCAGTTGAGGGTTAAGGATGAGGATATATCCAAGACCGCTTTCTGCACACGGTATGGCCATTATGAGTTTCTGGTGATGCCGTTTGGTTTGACAAATGCTCTGACAGCTTTTATGGAGTTAATGAACCGTGTATTCAATGACCATCTTGATTAGTTCGTTGTGGTTTTCGTTAACTACATTCTTGTTTACTCAGCTTCGATGGAGGAACATGAGTATCATTTGAGGACAGTGTTGCAAATCCTTAGGGATAATCGGTTGTACGCCAAGTTCGAGAAATACGAATTTTAGCTATCAGAAGTGAAGTTCTTTGGACATATTATGTCAGGGGGTAGTGTTACAGTGGATCCGTCAAAGATTGAATCGGTGATGGATTGGGAACGTCCGATGATGGTGTTTGAGATTCGGAGTTTTCTTGGCCTAGCTAGCTATTACCGGAGATTTGTTCGGAATTTCTCTCATTTAGCGGCACCCGCAAAGGGGTCAAGTTCGTATGTAACGAGGCATGTGAGTTTGCTTTTCAGGAGCTCAAGGTCAGGCTGACATCGGCTCTAGTTTTGATCATCCCTGAACATGATTTGGGCTATATGATCTTTTGTGATGCTTCACGGGAAAGATCTTTTAAATGTTCATAAAGAAAATAAGGAAGCTATTGGATAGAGTGTGGTAGATCTAAAGGGAATTGACCCTTCTATTTGCATGCACTACATTCTTATGGAAGAGGATGAGAAACCTTTTAAAGATGCCCAAAGGAGACTAAATCCAAACATGAAAGAGGTGGTTAAGAAGGAAGTTTTCAAGTTTTTAAATGCCGGTATAATTTATCCAATCTCTAATAGCAAATGGGTGAGTCTAACTCAAGTAGTTCCCAAGAAATTGGGGATTATGGTGGTTGAAAATTCAAAAGGTGAGGCAACTTCTAAGCGAACTGCCAATTCATAGCGTGCATGCATTGATTACTGAAAATTAAATGCTGCCACTAGAAACGATCACTTCCTTTTGCCCTTTATTGATCAAATTCTAAAGAGATTGGCTGAGCAACAATGCTATTGTTTTCTTGATGGATACTCGGGTTACAATCAAGTAGCCATTGACCCTTTAGACCAAGAGAAAACCACCTTTACTTGTCCTTTGGAACATTTGCTTATAGACGGATGCCTTTTGGTTTGTGCAATACTCTCGCCACATTCCAAAGGTGTATGTTGTCAATTTTCTCAGATATGTTGGAAGAGTGTTTAGAGGTCTTTATGGATGATTTTTCCATCTTTGGGTCTTCATTTGATGCATGCCTTAAAAATCTATCCTTGGTGCTTAAAAGATGTCGTGAAATAAACCTTGTTCTTAGTTGGGAAAAGAGCCATTTCATGGTTCAAAAAGATATTTTTTGGGTCATGTCATCTCAAAAAGGGGTATCGAGGTGGATAAAGTAAAAGTTGAGCTCATTTCTGAACTACTTCCACCTTCTACGGTGAGAGAAGGTTGCTCCTTTCTAGGCCATGCTGGCTTCTATCGCCGTTTCATCAAAGACTTTAGTAAAATTGCTAAACCCTTGTGCAATCATCTTCCAAATGAGACCCTTTTTGTCTTTGATCAGGCATGCTTAGATACTTTTCATACACTCCATGGTTTATTGTCATCTGCTCCTATTATGTAACCTCCCAATTGGACATTACCATTTGAAATCATGTGTGATGCTTCTGATTATACCGTGGGAGCAGTTTTAGGACAAAGGATAGGAAAACTTCCATGTGCCATATATTATGTAAGCAAGACTTTCTCGGGAGCTCAATTGAATTACTCCACTACCGAGAAAGAATTACTTGTCGTAGTGTATGCTCTCGATAAATTTTGGTCCCATCTCTTAGAGTCTAAAGTCATTATCTATTATGATCATGCTGCTTTGAGGCATCTTTTGACAAAGAAAGAAACAAAACCTCATTTGATAAGATGAATTTTGTTTTTTCAAGAATTTAATTTCGAGATTAAAGATTAAAAAAAGGTAACGAAAATGTGGTTGCCGATCATCTTTCAAGGTTAGTGGTAGAATCTTCCCCAAGCCCACCAATTCGTGATTCATTTCCAGATGAACAACTCTTCCAAATTTTCAATGGACAAATGCCTTGGTTTGCCGACATTATGAACTTTCTTGCAATTGGCAAACTTCCAACTAATTGGTCAAAGCAAGCAAAGGAAGCGTTTCTTTGCCAACATCCAAAATTACTATTGGGAAGATCCTGTCTTGTTTCGATATTGTCTAGATCAAATAGTAAGAAGATGTATTTCAAAGAGTGAAATTCCAAGTGTCTTTATGTTTTGCCATACCCTTGCATGTGGTAGGCATTTTAGTGCAAAGAAAACTGCCTTGAAGATTCTTTAAAGGGGGCTATTTTGGCCCACCATCCATAGAGATGCCTACAATTTTTGTAAGGAGTGTAAGAGATGTCAAAAGATGGGATCGATGTCGAGAAGAGACATGATGCCCTTGACAAATATTCTTGTTGTTGAGATCTTTGATATTTGGGATATTGATTTCATGGGTCAATTGCCTATGTCTTATGGATTCAATACATTTTACTTGCTGTTGAGTATGTTTCTAAGTGGGTGGAGGCTTGTGCTGCCAAAACCAATGACCACTCCATGGTTGTTCAA